>NW_024543086.1:30035000-31235000 GCF_018167655.1 Microtus oregoni
CTCCTCAGTTCTGTGTTCCGTTTATTTCACAAGGTTTAAAGGACAACTCAGGGTCATCTCAGGTGTGTGCGACTGTGATCTGGTTCCTTGCTTTTCCAATGTAAAGGATAAGAACCAGCAATTTGGGGCCCTTTCTGGAAACTGACAGGCCTCCCATGACATAGAAACCTGGACTATTTCATGGCATCTCTCGTCTGGGGCAGCCTACCTTTTGGCTCCACCTTATGGGTGAAGTCTTGGGACATCCCCTGGGCTTGTTCATATATAGCAAGTGTTTTAACCACTGAGCCTCTTCCCTGCCCTACATCCATGTGGAGGCCAGAGTCAACCTTGGGTGTTCACTATTTTTATATGGTAAAAGACAAGATATTTCACTGGTCTGGAGCTGGCCAAGGAGATTTGGCTGGTTGGCTGGCAGGCCCCAAGGGATCCTCCTGCCTCCGACTCCTGGGAGCTGGTGCTGGGGTCAGCAGGCATCACTATCCTAGCTTCTAATGCGAGTTTAAGGTTCAGCTCAGGTCCTTGTGCTCGCAGTTGGCTGACAGTGCTGTCTCTTAAGCACCAACAAGTCACCTGCTTTTCAGAGGAGGAAACTGAGGCTCAGAGAGACAGATGATTCAGCCAAGGGCACCCTGGTAGCAGAGTGTGGAGTCAGCCTCACTAAGCTCCACTTCTCTCTTTATCTTTTTTTCTTCTTTTTACAGCAGGGATTACAGCCTCCTAAGGATTAATTGGGGTCACTGTGGGCAAGAACAGGAATTTATTACATGGCCAAGGTTGAAAGATGGGGTAAAGGGTCCTTGTCATCTTTCATAGTTCTCTTCAGCTAGATGCCTGACACTTGCTCGATACCGCTGTGAAATCGCTTGTCTGAGGACCTTCTGCTGTGGTCCTCCAGGTAGAGGTCCAGGCCCACAGCATCAGCATCACATGGGGATGTGTCAGAAATACAGATTCTCAGGTCTCTAGACCTCCGGAGTCAGAATCTCCAGCTGTGAACCTGATGCCTATGAACAGTGAGCACCCAGGAACACCTGGGAATGAATGTGACCTTATTGGAAAAGAGGGCCTTTGGTAATGTTGTGTGTGTGTGTGTGTGTGTGTGTGTGTGTGGTGTGCATGAGCGTGTACATATGTGCACATGGGGAACTACAAGACAACCTTAGCTGCCATTCCTTCAGGGCTCTGCCTCTTGCTTGCTCACTGGAACCTGGAACTCACCCATTAGGTTAGGCTGGGTCTCCCGTGAGCCCCAGGAATCTGCCTGTCTCGAGATTGCAAGCACAGGCCACTGCACCAGGTTTTGTTTTCTGTTTTTTTAACTTGGGGTTTGAGCAATGAACTCAGGGTCTCACACCCATCAGCAAACACTTTACCACACAGGCAAGCCCTTTTGATGCTGCTTCTATGACAAGGGTCATAAAATAAGGTAATTATGGATTAGGATGAATCCTAAAATCAATTGATGATAAGTAACCTTCTAAAAGAAGAAACAGCGTGAAGGATACACTGGGAGGAAGGCATGATTGGAACGGGGTAGCCACAACCCAAGAAAATCCAAGCAAGAGAGGGAAGACGGCAGGTTATTCCTTGGCGACAGCCTGTGGTCCCTTGACTTCAGACTCCTGGCCTCTAGAGCTCTGCTGTTTATATGCCCAGATTGAGGTCATTTGTTATGGTCACCACAGGAAAGGCAGCCAGAGCCCCACAGGTGACTGCACCACATGACACAGTTTGAGAATCAGCGGTTCATAGCAGGGTATTTGCAAGCACTCAGACAGTTCAGACCCATCCCTTGCCTGCCCAGTCAGAATCAGTCCAAGGATGTACATTTTTTAAAGGCTCCGATATGATTTCTATGCATGCCTGCCTGAAGAGTTGAGAGCATTTAGCCTCAAGGGTGTTATATTTTGAGTATATATATCTTTTGTCTTGTATCCCAGTCTGGCCATGCCAAGCCAAATGAGGCATTCTTTAACCAGCTTCCCACTCTCACAAGGATGCTATTCTCATTGTGAGTTCTCTCTGCATCTGTGTACTTGGCAGGGGGAGAAGTGAACCTGTCATGTGATGGAGGCACATACGCCTGTTTAAGACCCTGTACTGGCCCTTCTGCCAGTACATCCTGCTACAATGTCAAGGCTGGGGTGAGGTCAGCAAAGCCAGTGGGCATGCAGCTCACCTCCCTGACCTGCATGTGGGAGGCAGAACTACTGGGGAAGCCGAGCAAGACTGTGGGAGTTTTCTAATCACCTACTTCGATGGCATCATGAAGTCAGCCGTGGAATGTGTGGTATGCTTGTCAAGTTTCCATTATTTGCTATATTCTAATCTCAAGAACTTGGTGTCAGCACGTTCAGCAGCACCAGCAGCAGCACCAGCAGCAGCACCAGCAGCAGCACCAGCAGGAACAGCAGCACCAGCACCTGCACCTGCACCTGAATAGCAAGAGAAACCTGCCTGGCCCTCTGAACCCTGAAACAAAGAAATTCTGAGTTTGTTCTTGGTGAGCCCAAGGGAAGGTTTTTATAATCTAAGTTGTTCTGCTGGTCCTGCTGCCTTCAAGAACTACAAAGAGAAGGAGATGCACCAGGCTGTGGAGGATGTCCACTAAATCTGTGAACCCCACAAGGAAATCCTTCTGATCTGAAGAACTTAGGCTGGAGAAGTTTGGGGATGCTGTACCAAATGGCCCACTCAGTGTGTTTCTCTTGAGAATGCTGGCTGTTTTTCTTTACATAAGAACTTTTTGTGTCTTTTCTTAGCCTCCATAAACTCTCACTACCTGGCTTACTATTGGTTCCCAGAAGATTAAACAAGGCCCAAGGAAAAGCTAACTGCAGCAATCACACATGATTGATCGAGCTTGGGCTTTGTGATTTGGGGACTATTGAGAGTTTGGGTCAGAGCTGTGGAAACTGTTTCCTGTGTTGTGGGCTACATGGTTGACGGCATCCATGGCTCCTGTACTGCAGGCGTTGGCAGCATCTACAATACAGTGACGACAACCTAAAATGTCTCTAGACATTGTCAAGTCCCAGTGGAAGGGAAAAGGACTTGAGAACCAATGGTCTAATCTCAGACACTGCATCTAAATAATAATTGATGGATGGATGGTTAAAGGAAATGAACATACACACACAGCACAGCAGAGAAAGACAGGGGGAGGGAGGGACAGAGAGAGGGAGAGAAATATTAGTTAACCATTGAAAGATGGAATCCTGTCATCTGAGGCAGCATGGGTAAGTGTGAAGGACATTATATAATTCAATCTAGGCACAGACAAAGTTCATGTTCTTTCACCCATATGTGAAATCTAAAATCTAATTGACTTCATAGAAGTTCAGAGTAGATTCATGTTTCCCAGAGGCAGCGAGAGAAGGAAAGAACAAAGACTGAGGGGTAGGAAGAGATGCAATAGGCTCAATGTTACAGTTAGACCGGAGGAGGAAGCTTGGAATCCTGCGTCCAGAAGGTGACTGGAGCTATAGCAATGCGCTGTGCATTTCTATTTTTTTTTTATGTTGGAATGAAATGTTGTGTATTGATACAAATTTAAGGTTATTTTTGTTAAACTGTATATATTTTTCTATTTCTTGTTTAAGGTATTGTTTTTTTTAATTTATTTATTTATTAAGGATTTCTGCCTCGTCCCCACAACCGCTTCCCATTTCCCTCCCCCTCCCCCGATCAAGTCCCCCTCCCTCATCTGCTCGAAGAGCAATCAGGGTTCCCTGACCTGTGGGAAGCCCAAGGACTGCCCACCTCTATCCAGGTCTCGTAAGGTGAGCATTCAAACTGCCTAGGCTCCCATAAAGCCAGTACGTGCAGTAGGATCAAAAACCCACTGCAATTGTTCTTGAATTCTCAGTATTCCTCATTGTCCGCTATGTTCAGCTAGTCCGGATTTATCCCATGCTTTTTCAGACCTAGGCCAGCTGGCCTTGGTGAGATCCCAATAGAACATCCCCTAGATGCCCTTCAACGGAAGAATGGATGAAGAAAGTATGGAATATATACATATTAGAGTATTACTCAGCAGTAAAAAACAAGGACTTCTTGAATTTTGCGCTGTGCATTTCTAAAGAGCGAGAAATGAACAAATGTTTAGGGTAACGGATATGGGGATTCCTCTGACCTAAACTTTATGCAATGTGCAAAAGACTAGAAATATCATATTGTATTTCACATATATATAGTTATGTGTTCACCAAAAATTAAAAAGCAAGCTGAATAAATAAAAATGGGGTAGGAGATAGGAGGGCATTGTATAGGAAGGAATATAGGGAGGGATAAAAAACAATGAAGATCCTTTGAAAAGACATATGGAAATCTACCTATTACTGTAGGCACTTCCTAAAATGAATACATACACATATGTAACAAGAGATTAAATAGAATTACTCTCTCGTGGGATAGCAATGCCCCTACTTGACACCACAGGCTAAGAAATAAAAATCCCAGTGCCTGGAATGGGTTGCTTCTTTTGGAATTTTTGAACAGTGTAGTTCCATAAACACCTAAAAGTTACAGGCTATTGCCTCCAGGGTTGACAATAAAGCTATTGCTGCAGACACCACATGCTTGAGTTACAGGACATATAGATATCAAGATGACAGTGACCTTCAGCTTCATCCTTGCTAGATAGCTTTCGTAGTGCTGGAAGTGCTATTCATGCTACTGGAGAAGAGAAGTCATTACCAATGATACCTAGCTGTGGATGCTTTGAGTTCCAACAACGGCTTACATATTGTATTGGTGGCACCAGCATCATGAGAGTAACCAATCACTTTCTGATTGGTTTTGCATTTCACTCCACATGATGAAACCCATAAGTGCCACAGCTTGGGCCAATAACTTGTGTCTAGATAGGTCATAGATCCCAGGGGGGAACCCATGAGAATTATTTTGTTAAATGAAAATAGTATTAAACAAAGTCCTAATGGTTTCATTATATCCATAGATTAATGCATTTCTCAACCCTTATTAGAAAAGCTTCTATTCGCATTGATTAACACAGGACCCACAACCGGCCAGCATGCAGAAAATAAGAGACTGGAGAATGATCAGCCCTACGTGGAACATCTACATCCTCCCAGGATTCAGTGATCCTACTGGAAGAGGGGACAGAAAGACAGAGCCAGAGGCAGTGAATGGCTTCAGGGAAACAGTGTCTTTTGGAAAGAGCAGGACAGTTGTACGTATGAACTCTCAGAGATTGTGACAGCACGTACAATCCCTGTGCAAGTTCAGGGAAGACCAAATCCCAGTGTGGGAAGTCAGGGAGGCATAGAGTCCTACCTGTAGTTCCTAGGGGACTGAAAGTCAGTTTTCCTTAAGAGCGTTTACCCCGGTGTCACCCACCCAGTGGAGGCCACATGTCCAGCAGTATATGAACAGCACAAATAGGACTTGATGGGTGAAAAGGATACAAAGTTGGTTGTTTACAGAATCAGGTAGATTATTAGGGGATAAATATGAATAAAACTTATAGGAAATTCTTAAAGGCCGAATTAAAAAGTAGCAGGACTTAGAGGAGGTAGGGGGAGAAATAGATGACTAAACAGGAGCTTCAGGGTTTATTGAACAAAGCTGCAGTGCTCGAAAGGACAAAATATACGTGGTTGGAAGTCAGTGCTCCTTATAATATTTGGAAACAATGTTTAATTGTGTTGCATATAAGAAAGAAAGTGTATATATACTTGACTGTTGCCATATCGTTTTCTAACTGGTTGGTGGATTCTACATCAATTCTTTTAATCCTTAGCCAACTTAGTGTTGGGGTGAGGTGGAACCTGACAGTGGGTGTAGCAAGCTAAGGCCTATGAGGACAAAAGCAATCGACCTGGAGTCTGCCCTATCCCTTTCACTGGCATCTGTGTTTGTCGACCTCACCCCCTCCACCCGTTACCCCGAGGAAGATATTAGGACCCAGCAACAAGTGGGCAGCAAAGTTGGAGTATATAAACACGTCCAAATGACTTTAAAATTGATTAAGGAAGTACAGAGGGTGAGTGTGGCTAGCCTTCCTTAGAGTAGGCACAATAAGAGTTAAAACTGAATTACAGACAAACTAGGATCCCTAAGAGTTATTTAACCTCTGTAGGGCTCATCTTCCTCTTCTGTAACTCAGGGCTAAAGGAACACACCTCACAGGATGTAGCCATGTGAAATGTCTAGTGCAGTTTCTGGCACAAAGCAGACAATCCATGCCACCAGAGTGTGGTCGGTGTTCCAATGCCACCAGAGTGTGGTCGGTGTTCCAATGCCACCAGAGTGTGGTCGGTGTTCCAATGCCACCAGAGTGTGGTCGGGGTTCCAATGCCACCAGGGTGTGGTCGGTGTTCCAATGCCACCAGAGTGTGGTCGGTGTTCCAATGCCACCAGAGTGTGGTCAGGGTTCCAATGCCAACAGGGTGTGGTCAAGGTTCCAATGACACCAGGGTGTGGTTGAGGTTCTGATGCCACCATAATATGGTTGAGGATCCATTGCCACCAAAGTACAATTGAGGTTCCAATGCTACCAGAGTGTGATCGAGGTTCCAATGCCACACGAGTGTGGTTGGGGTTCCAGGGTTTGAATTCCATTCAGCCTCTGCTTTCAACTGTGGGGAATATGTAAGCTGCCTGTTTCCCAGAAAGAACCCAGGGAGTGCAGGGAGCATACTTGGTGCAGTGTGCAAGCTCTTACTACACACTGAAATTCTTGCCGCCAGTATTCTGGATTGATAAATTAGAGGAACATGGAGGAAAAGGTGGGAGATCAAAAATGACAACAGAAAACCCCTGCCACTGTTTAGTGATTTGCATCTTGCAATTAGCAAATTATATTCCCTTTTCCCCCAAAAGAGAGTTTTAACGAGAGGGGTCTATTGTGCCAATAACAGCAATGCTTAGATAATGCACCTCTCCTGGAATACACACTTTTCCTACTCACAATGCTCACCCAATCTGGTGGTGCCTGCATTCCCTTTAATTTGCTTAATTTTAATGAGACATGCGATCAGCATCACAGAAGCAATATCAGAGGACTTTGTTCCTTGACAAAAATTCTGTTGTCATGACATTATTTGGTTTAAACAAAGGAGAAACTTGCTATTCACTCCTGGATCCAAAGTCTTATGTAATACCAGTTTTCATGTGTAGTGCTTAAAACAATACATACATTGTTTTATATAGTATACCTACACACACACACACACACACACACACACACACACACACCACAATCAAAACTTAAAAATCCTAGGAAACACCTTCCTGATGGGAGAGCTAACACAGCACATCTGTGTGCATTGGTACAGCAGAAACCAACTCTGATAGTCTAACACGAGAGAAATGAGAATATACTGAATGTCTAAGAGAAGGGAAGGAGAAAGAATCAAACACCAGGGAGACCTGGTGTGGGAAGCAGGATAATTGGCCAGTCCTTTCCTGACTCCACCTCTTGATGGGCTCAGTCTTGGTCTCAGCCTTGTTTCACTGGGTAAAATTCCAGGAAGTATTCTTGGATTTGAACCCCAAGTCTGTTGTTTTGGGGTAGGAGCTTGAGGTTTGGAAATGCGCCCCCCCACAAAGTCCCTGCATTACAAACTTGGAGACCAGCCTCTAGACATCTTTAGAGAGGGGCCAGGTGAGTGGAAATTGGGTGATTGGTAGACTGTCCTTGGGAATACTGGTCTCTTTCTCCTTTGTTTCCCAAAGGAGCAAGCAATACTGTTCTACTACACACTACCAACGTGATGTACTGTGCCACCAAAAAACTATGGAGAGAAACTTGTGAAACTGGGAACCTCTTTTATGTTGGCTCTCTTGGGTATTACACTACAGTGCTGGGAGAGTGAGATGTGTGGCTGACATTATATAAAGACCTCAAATCTTAAAGGAGAAGATAGGTCAAGCAAGTATGGTAGAAATGGGGATGGCGTGCTGATGTGTGTAGTAGGGATGATGTGCTGATGTGTGTAGTAGGGATGATGTGCTGATGTGTGTAGTAGGGATGATGTACTGATGTGTGTAGTAGGGATGATGTGCTGATGTGTGTAGTGGGGATGATGTGCTGATGTGTGTAGTGGGGATGATGTGCTGATGTGTGTAGTGGGGATGATGTGCTGATGTGTGGAGTGGGGATGGCGTGCTGATGTGTGTAGTGGGGATGATGTGCTGATGTGTGTAGTAGGGATGATGTGCTGATGTGTGTAGTAGGGATGATGTGCTGATGTGTGTAGTGGGGATGATGTGCTGATGTGTGTAGTGGGGATGATGTGCTGATGTGTGGAGTGGGGATGGCGTGCTGATGTGTGTAGTGGGGATGATGTGCTGATGTGTGTAGTGGGGATGATGTGCTGATGTGTGTAGTGGGGATGATGTGCTGATGTGTGTAGTAGGGATGATGTGCTGATGTGTGTAGTAGGGATGATGTGCTGATGTGTGTAGTAGGGATGATGTGCTGATGTGTGTAGTAGGGATGATGTGCTGATGTGTGGAGTGGGGATGATGTGCTGATGTGTGTAGTGGGGATGATGTGCTGATGTGTGTAGTGGGGATGATGTGCTGATGTGTGTAGTAGGGATGATGTGCTGATGTGTGTAGTAGGGATGATGTGCTGATGTGTGTAGTGGGGATGATGTGCTGATGTGTGTAGTGGGGATGATGTGCTGACGTGTGGAATAGAGATGGCGTGCTGATGTGAGGAGTGGGGAGGGTGTGCTGATGTGTGTAGTGGGGATGATGTGCTGATGTGTGTAGTAGGGATGATGTGCTGATGTGTGTAGTGGGGATGATGTGCTGATGTGTGTAGTGGGGATGATGTGCTGATGTGTGGAGTGGGGATGGCGTGCTGATGTGTGTAGTGGGGATGATGTGCTGATGTGTGTAGTGGGGATGATGTGCTGATGTGTGTAGTAGGGATGATGTGCTGATGTGTGTAGTAGGGATGATGTGCTGATGTGTGTAGTAGGGATGATGTGCTGATGTGTGTAGTAGGGATGATGTGCTGATGTGTGGAGTGGGGATGATGTGCTGATGTGTGTAGTGGGGATGATGTGCTGATGTGTGTAGTGGGGATGATGTGCTGATGTGTGTAGTGGGGATGATGTGCTGATGTGTGTAGTAGGGATGATGTGCTGATGTGTGTAGTAGGGATGATGTGCTGATGTGTGTAGTAGGGATGATGTGCTGATGTGTGTAGTGGGGATGATGTGCTGATGTGTGGAGTGGGGATGATGTGCTGACGTGTGGAATAGAGATGGCGTGCTGATGTGTGGAGTGGGGAGGGTGTGCTGATGTGTGTAGTGGGGATGATGTGCTGATGTGTGTAGTGGGGAGGGTGTGCTGATGTGTGTAGTGGGGAGGGTGTGCTGATGTGTGGAGTGGGGATGGCGTGCTGATGTGTGGAGTGGGGATGATGTGCTGACGTGTGGAATAGAGATGGCGTGCTGATGTGTGGAGTGGGGAGGGTGTGCTGATGTGTGTAGTGGGGATGATGTGCTGATGTGTGTAGTGGGGATGATGTGCTGATGTGTGTAGTGGGGAGGGTGTGCTGATGTGTGTAGTGGGGATGATGTGCTGATGTGTGGAGTGGGGAGGGTGTGCTGATGTGTGTAGTGGGGAGGGTGTGCTGATGTGTGGAGTGGGGATGGCGTGCTGATGTGTGGAGTGGGGATGGCGTGCTGATGTGTGGAGTGGGGATGATGTGCTGATGTGTGGAGTGGGGAGGGTGTGCTGATGTGTGTAGTGGGGAGGGTGTGCTGATGTGTGGAGTGGGGATGGCGTGCTGATGTGTGGAGTGGGGATGGCGTGCTGATGTGTGGAGTGGGGAGGGTGTGCTGATGTGTGGAGTGGGGATGATGTGCTGATGTGTGTAGTGGGGATGATGTGCTGATGTGTGTAGTGGGGATGATGTGCTGATGTGTGTAGTAGGGATGATGTGCTGATGTGTGTAGTAGGGATGATGTGCTGACGTGTGGAGTGGGGATGATGTGCTGACGTGTGGAGTGGGGAGGGTGTGCTGACGTGTGGAAATGCCTTCTCTTTAGTTGTCACTTATCACAATGTCCAGTTAACGGTGGGCAGTGGTTAATTAACACTCAACTTGCTGTGTAAGAGGGCGTCTCAGTCATTTTGAGCGGCTATAATAAAAGGGTCACAGATGGAATGGCTTCTCACACTATTGGAGGCTGAAGGTCTCAAATCCTAGAAATCAAAATGTAACAGATACAGGAACTAGGGAGGGCTCACTCCCTGCTTTGCAAATGGCTGCTGATTTGTTGTATCCTCAAAGGATCAATAGAATGATCATCACTCTCCTATCTCAGAAGGGCACTAATCTCACTTCCATGGGCTCCATCTTCATGACCTAGTGACCTCCCAGAGGCATTGCTTCTATCACCATTATGGCTGCAACCCGTGGGTCTAGTGGCAAGCTAAAACATTTGGACTGGAGCATTAAATTCTGGAGGACTGGGATTTTAAAGACTCTTTTCAGTTTCATTTTCTTTAATCCAGGCAGTTCTTATTGTAGCCACAAATGGATATAGAAGGGACCTCCAAGGGTCAGGAAGCTCAACAACTGGGCTCTGTGGCTGGTTAGTACAGAGAGCAATTCCTTGTCCAGGCTGAAACCCAAAGCTTGGGAAGGGACCTGTTACATGGGGAGAAGACGAGATGGGAAAGGCTGCTTTGCAGCACGTCCCCCCTAGTTTGAATGGCTCAGGCAGGGCTGACTGGCCAGTCTGCTTGGACGGTATGGTGCAGGCAAAGAAAGCTGGGCTTGGAATTGCATTCTGAATTATTTAGTAGAACGTGAGGTGGGACTTTCTGTCTGTAAGGGAAGTTAGGCTGCAGCAAACTGTGAAGCATGATTTTGATTCAGGGTAGCTAGTCTGTGCATTCCACACCTCTCTCTGCAAATCCTTTGTGGGTGGCTAGAAGCTTGGACGGGACTGAGTCCTATGTATACTATGTTTTTCCTGTACCTACCACACCTACAAGGATGCTTCATTTATAAATTGGTAGTAGTAACTAATAAAAACACAAAATCACAGAGTACATTTTTTCTTTACTCCTTCCTCTTCTCCCTTCCTCCCTCCCTCCCCCCTCCCTCCCTCCCCCCTCCCTCCCTCCCTCCCTCCCTCCCTCCCTCCCATCTTTCCTCCTGTCAACTCCCTGCACCATACTAAGCCTTGTAAGACTTTAGGTAGCTGAGAGCACAGATACCCGAGCTATGAATAGTGGAGAGCTGATGACTGTGTGACTTGACCTCATCAGGACAGCATCACAGTTCCTCCCTCCTGAGCAGAATGCATTTCAGACCATCCCTAAAGCAGTGTTTCTGTTGATACAGTAGAGGGTGTGGCGGTTTGAAAGAAAATGGCCCCCAAAGGGAGTAGCACTATTAGGAGGTATGGCTGTGTTGGAGTGGATATGACCTTGTTGGAGAAAGTGTGTCACTGTGGAGGTGGACTTTGAGGTCTCATATGTGCTCAAGATACTGCCCAGTGTCTCAGTTCATTTACTGCTGCTTAACAAGATGTTGAACTCTCAGCTCCTTCTACACCCGCACACCACCATGTTCCACCATGATGATAATGGACTGAAGCTCAGAACTGTAATTGAGCCACACCTTAATTAGTGTTTAATTATGCTTCCCTTAATAAAAGGTACTGTGGTCATGTTGTCTATTCACAGCAGTAGATACTCTAAGACAGAGGGTATAGCAAATGTGTGTGTGTTTGAGTTTGAGTGGTGATGGGGAGCATAATTTACTGCCCCCAATCCTGATTCAAGACTAAGATGACAAGTGGGAACATGGGCTGCAATCAATATTTTACAATATTTTGCCATTCTTGGGAATTACCAAAGCTCACTAGATGATTGTCTGTCAAGGCACCATAATAACAAGGAACAGCAGCAGAGAAGACCCAAGGGTTGGGTTGAGGGGTCAAGGAAGTTTGTGGAGACCAACTCTCTGATGTAGATGTGAGGTGCCAACCAGAGACACTTAACTATTTAAGAATTTAAATAAAATAATTTAATATTTTTCTTATTGTTTAAAAGAAAACTCCCTAATCACTCTGGATTGAATACTTCATGAGATTCAGAAAAAGTGAGAGGGTTCTTAGTGTAGGTATGTCTTGACGAGCAAGTCAAAGATCTGATTACCTTCCATGATATCCGAGCCATGATATCTTTTCTTCTGGTCTAAAGATAGTTGGAGCAATGGCAGAATTTCCATCTTCATTACACACTGTTTGGAGAAGAGAGAGTACCTCTAGGTGACTTCTGCTCAGTTCTCAGGATTCTCTTTCTCTCATTGCTCTAACTAGGGTTATGCACCAATCTCTGAGCTAGCTGCTGGCTAGAGAATGATTTGAAGGTTAGTCCTTAGGACTAAAATGCCAGTCCTGCCCAAACCACATGGCTGGGATTGTGGTGAAATGAAAAAGCCATTTCTTTAGAGGAGTAGAATATGATTGAATAAGAAAGAATAAAGGATACTGGAAAAACAATAAATTTTTTTCCACAAAAGTTACTTGTGCATTTGCAGACTGGGGCTGTGTATCGCCTACAAACCACTCCTTAAGTGGCATAGGAATTAAGGACCAGATGGAAAGTATATGATGCTCACAGAGTACCAAGATGCAGTTGATAAAGTCCTTTCCTTGCCAAGGGTGTGCCCATTGTCCTTCACTGACTCTTGGAGTGGGAAGTGGCTTGTCCAATTTTCTGCTGGACTGCTCCACCAACCTCTCTGGGAATTTCTATTCCGAATTTCCATCAATCTCAAGCTGGAGGTGTCAGATGCCCAGGACTGTAAGATTCAGGATCATCCTGCCAGTAGGCAGTGGGTGTTTATGTGTGTGTGTGCGTGCGTGCGTGCATGCACATGTGTGCATGTGTGCTTTTATTGGTCAGCATAATACATGGGACAAGAAAGTATTATCTCTCTTCTCAGTGTTTTCATCTCTTCAGGGTTCCTGGTGGAGACTGTCTTATTCAGGGTGACTATTGCTGTGACGCCATGACCAAAACAACTTGGGGAGGAAAGGGTTTATTTGGCTTACACGTCCACATCACTGTTCATCATTAAAAAATGTCGGGACAGGAACTCAAGCAAGGCAAGAACCTGGAGGCAGGAGCTAATGCAGAGGCCGTGGAGGGGTCCTGTTTACTGGTTTGCTCCCCATGGCTTGCTCAGTCTGCTTTCTTATAGAACCCTGGATCACCAGCCCAGGATTGGCACCACCCACAATGGACTGGGCCCTCCTACATCAATCACTAATTATGAAATGCCTTACAGGCTTGCCTACAGCCTGGTCTTTTGGAGGCATTTTCTCAGTTGAGGCTCCTTCCTCTCAGATGACTTTAGCTTGTGTCAAGTTGACATAAAACTAGCCAGGACAGAGATATTGTAAGCCTCTGGCTTACACAAGTTTCTCATTATCTTAGTGTTGTATCTTATCTGTACAACGAGCATAAGAGTGGACCATTCTGGTCTTGATGGATAGCACATGAGATGGTGCGCGCAAAGCAAAAGGGCCACACCTGTGTCTTCACTGACTTCCTTAGAAGCAGCTCTGAGGGTGACTCTTCCTCAAGTCAGGGCCCAAGCTGCAGCATAGGGTTGGCTTTTGATATTCCCATGTGGATTGGTCAGTGACTGAGCAAGGTGGTGGGCTGGGAGGACACATGCAAGATGGCAGCCCCTGTTCAGTGGGCTAGGAGGACACCCTCAGGACAGCAGCCCCTGTACAGTGGGCGCGGAGGACACCTGCGGGATGGGAGCCCCTGTTCAGTGGACTGGGAGGACACCCGCGGAAAGAGAGCCCCTGTACAGTGGGCTGTGGGGACACCTAAGGGGTGGCAGCCCCTGTTCAGTGGGCTGGGAGGACAACCGTGGGATGGCAGCCTCATTCCATTGAGCCTGGAGTCAATTGTCCCCAGAAGATAATTATGAACTCTGAACAGCTAGTTTTTACACTAGCTGTGGGATGAGGGCAGCTGCTGGTGGAAGATGGGCAGGGGTCAATGCCAGCCTCTGACTCAGGATGGATACATCTGGGGCACAAGGAGGTAGGCAGCAGGATTTGGGATTAACTCCAAGTCACAGGTGTGCAGTCAGAGTGTGGTGTTCAAGCAACTTTCAGGAAGCCACCTTTCAGTAGGCAGGCATTTGACTGGGAAAGGTGGGAACTCCCTGCATCTTACAGTGAAGTTATTCACATTTGCACAGTTTTTGTTTTTTAAAAAAAAGCATAGACATCTGGACCAGCTCAATTTAAAATAAGGAAAATTAAGTTCACAGAAGACAAGTAGCCCAAATTCAGAGCACATATCAGACTAGTATGAACTTTTGAAGTTACTTTTTAATTTATTTTAAATTAGCATATTATTTATACATGCTTTGTTTTAAATGAGCATATATTGCTTATGCATCATTAGTTTCATGCATGTGTATAATGCGGTTTGATTATATTCACTCAAGTTGCTCTCTTATTTTTCCCTCCCACTGATTCCTGTCTTCTAAGTGAAAAGTGACCACTGAATGCTACGTCGTAAGTCGGACATGTGATAACATTCCTTCCAAGACACAGGGTAGGTGCATCATGGAAGAAGGGGAAGCTCACAGGATAGTATACATCATTATGTCACACATAATTGTGTGTGTATGTTCTCACAACCTACAGGTCATGTGGTGGACACCTCTTGATTTAATATGTGATCCAAGACAGTTCTTTATCCAGGGTGGTCCAGAGAAGCCAAGAGGTTGGACACCTCTGCCTGTGAGTGAATTAGATGAAGACGGGAAGTGGGTGTGAAGAATGTGTGTCTGTGTGTGTGAGAGAGAGTGATAGAGAGTTTGTGTGTGTGTGTGTGTGTGAGAGAGAGAGAGAGAAAGAGTTGTGTGTGTGTCTGTGTGTGTGAGAGAGAGTGATAGAGATAGAGTTTGTGTGTGTGTGTGTGTGAGAGAGTGTGTGTGACAGAGAGAGTGTGTGTGTGACAGAGAGAGTGTGTGTGTGTGTGAGAGAGAGAGTTTCTTTTTGTGTGTGTGTGAGACAGAGACAGAGACACACAGAGAGAGAGAGAGGGTTAGAAAAGTAAGATTTGTATTTTTTGTGTGTCTTTTTCTGTGGCACTGGGGCCTCATGCTTGGTAGGCAAGTACTCTGCCACTGAACTATATTCCAGCCTAAATCTGCAGTTTTGTAAGTGTAATTCTGACTGTGGTGATTGGAGGGATGAGCAGGCTTAGCAATATTGCAAGCTCAACTGGCCCTTGTCTCTTGTGGTCACACAGAGCACCAGGACTAATCTCCAATGGCACAGAAAAGCATCGTCGGAAATGTTAAAAGAAGGAACTACAAGGCAGAAGTTCTAAGATGAGGGCTCACGTTGATCAAGGCTGGGTCTCAGCAGGTGACTGGGACTGTAGCTCATGCTGCAGGGAGCCAGAACTCTCCCACCCTTTGGAAGAACTGTCCACATGACCTAGGGAGCTCCAAGAAAGGTTCCACTTGGCCAAAGTTCAAGGTTAATAAAAATCTGCAGTGAGAAAAAAAGAGAGCCAGATCTATGTTCTGTGCTGGTGTGTAAGAGGGACAGAGGTTTTACTGTGGGAAACTGAGGTATAAATTAATCTACATCCAATGGCCAGCTTGCCAGCAAGGCTCCTTCTGCGTTATTTCTACATTTATGGGTTCCTGGAAATACTAAAGCACAAAGACTCTCTAATGAAGGCTAGAGCCAGGCCTGGGAGTGCAGACCAGTCACCCCAGCTTCTTGGGAAGCCGAAGCTGGAGGATTAGATGTTTGAAATCAGCCTGGGCCGGTTATGAGTTATGGCTAGTCTGAGCAACTTAGTGAGATCTTGTCTAAAATAAAAAGCATAAATAAATAAATAAATAAATAAATAAATAAATAAATAAGGGCCAGGGATGTACCTCATTGGGAACATACCAGGTAGCAGGTTCATGACCTTGTGTTCTAGCCCCAGTACAGAAGAAAACAAATGCCACCATCAACAAAATATTTGTAGACCATGGGGCTGGAGATGTGCTGCTTCCAGTATTTACTGGCTGGGCAATGTAGGTCTGGGGGCTCCCACTGGGCCCTAGTTTGTCAGACTGCAAAGTGGGGATAGTGGTAAGACATCACTCCACAGAGCTTTGGATGGGGTTGGTTCCATCATGCCTGAAATGATAAGCTTGTTGTAAAACCATAACAGTATTCAGCATATTGCTGGTTAAGCATGGGTATCTCTTGGGATTTGAAGGATCCCATAAAGGAAGAGATAGCCCATGGATGTTCATTGCCATAAATTTCCAGATAAAGTCTTGCAAGAACAGTTGACCATTCATACAACTGTTCAAGGTAGGGTGTGCATGTGGGAGATGAAGATAGGAATGGGTACATCAAAGAGGGCCCAGAGAAAGCCATGTCTGGGGATGCTGAATCCTCTTTGCCAACACTGGGTGGCTGTTACTTTAGGGGAGTCCTGGGAGCACTTACTAGGGAGTTGGATAACTTACTTCCTCTTCTTGCTCAGCCCCGCCCTTCCTCTGTATCCCTAGCAGGACCTCTCTGCCACACTGTGCAGCACGGATGGGGATATAAATAGTGCCAAGGCAAACTAGTTCGCTTGGAATTGTTGCTGACTCAGAGGTTTGCTCTTCTGACAGGAGGGAAGTGCCACAGATTTTAAAGAGTGATAACCTGCCCCTCCTCTTTTGTTTGGTCCTCCCTCCTCTGTCTGCTTTCCCCATTACTCTACCCATCTCTAGGCTGTGCCCCATAAAGGAATGTTGTAATGAGAGCTGTGCAGGTGACTCTCCCATCTTAAGGAAGATACCGAGTCCTGACATCTTAGTACTGCCCATTCTCTCTTTGTTCTTTGCCATGGCACCAGCAGAAGGGATTGTCACAAAAAAGAAGAGAAGGTCAAATATGTCAGATTCCTCAAATATGCTCCTTCGGAATGCCATTCCATGGAAAGCCATGACACAGATGATAGCATGCATGATGATGATGAGCTCATCCCTCTATGGAATGTCATGGGACAGATGATAACACTCGTTCAAACATCCTATGTTCTGAACATGACTTTAAAATAGACCATTAGACAAAATAGGCTAAGAAACATTTAGTGCTAAATATACTCATTCTTATAGAAATCTGCTATTTTTGAGTTAAATGTTGCGGAAATTACTGAATTTGCATTTAATTATTTTAATAGATCTTGTTTACAGATGACTAGGCAAAAATGAGAGAGAGAGAGAGAGAGAGAGAGAGAGAGAGAGAAAGAGAGGGAGAGAGAACAACTAATTCAGAGTTGAGGGGAAAGCAGACTTTAAATACACTTTCTCTCAGAGTCCAGATCCTATTAAATGAGATTTACACTTTTGAAAGTGATGATAGAATATTTTCCCCAGTGAAGAACTTCTCTGTACCTGTCTCCTAATTGCCTCATAGACTTGCTTTTGGGTTTTTAATGAGGGATAAAGTATAATATAATGAATAAGACCATGTGTTGATGGTCAAGCCAGCCTGGGTTTTAATTCAAGTTTTATTTCTTATTAGCTTGGTGTCATTGGCAAGTCACTTAGCATCTCTGGGTTCCGGTTTAAATGTAGTCATTAATTTTGCTGTGTAAGCGTGTTCTAAAATCAACAATAATGTCTACACAATACAGACAGTAAAGTCAGCACCTAGCATACAGTAGTCCTCGGTAAATACACACACCTTCTTTAGAAGTGGTCCATTATTTTCTTCCTCCTTGGCAAAGAAAATATGCTGGGCTTAGTGGTTTATCAAACACTTCCTGGTTAGGGAGAAGTACAGAACTTCCTGAGGGTCCAGACTTGCTGGCAACTTCCACGTGGAACTTATTTCTAAGGAGGGGGCTCCAAGGGTTTGCTTTTGACACTTTCATTTCTGTCACTGGGGATAGGCAGACCCATTAGCCCATAACACACAATTCACTTTGCACTCTCAAACTGAGCTGAGAAGTGGACACTTCGACTGATTCATTTCTGCACTGGCTGACCCCTGCATTCAATAAAGGTTTTGTGTCTTAAATTAGTGGAGAAGGAACTTGGATTTCTAAGTGTGGTATATCCAACATCCAATCAATAAATATGACACAATGAGTTCCACAAGGGCAGAGCTACTACTGGTGTTTGTTCACCCTTATATTGCTACAGAAGAGAGGGTAAGACCATCTAACAGTCCTCAAACTTGGTGGCTCATCAAAACCTCCTAGAAGGCTGGTTAACACACGATTGGCCCATGTCTAGAGATTCTGAGGCATTTTGCTTGGTTTGGGACTAAACATGCACATTTTATACAAGTCTCCCAGCAGATACCATCTCTGTTAGGTTGGGAACCATGCTTTGAGAACCAGGATTCCTGCTTCACTGATTGTAGCTGGGTAACTTTGAGTAAGCCAGCTACTCCCTTTACTTCTTTGATTCTATACCCAGGAAATCAGGCGAATTACCCTATACTTTAAGCTGATGGAGAGTATTTTGGGAGTGATTTCCTCTCAGCGTAAGCCTAGCTCATAGCATATACTCAGTACACTGGGCTATGTATTGTGAAGACTGGAAATAAATCTCCCACCCTTAAGGAGCTTGCAATGGGAAGGTATATTCAAGCTAATAGTCATCTATTGTGCTAATTATCCCTCTGCTTTGTGTGACTAAATATCTGACAAAAAGCAACTTAGGAGAGGAAAAGTTTGTTTTGGTTCACAGTTCAGGAGAGCGCAGTCTGTAATGGTGGGGAGGCATGGTGACAAAAGCTTCAGGCAAATGGTCACATGGCATCTGCATTCAGACAGTGATAAACGTTGGTAGTCAAATCTATATCTCCTTTTTATTCAGTCTGGTACCTATCCAATGAAATGGTGCCATTTACATTTAGGGTGGGTCTTCTCACCTCAATTAACTAAATCTAGAATGGTCCTTAGAGGTATGTCCGGGGATTTGTCATCAAAGTGATTCTGACATGAGCATCTACCATGTATGGTCCCATAAAATAACTGAAGGTTGTTAAGGAGGGCTGAGAGAAGCTATCCAGCATATCTGGGGTTCTTGGGGATCCTGTAGGAGGCCAAAGCTGTATATTTAAAAATGTAGAAGATACGATCATGTTCTGAGCAGAAATCATGTTGGACAAGAGTTGGAATCACCCACTTGGTGGTCTTATAGATTCCCAAAGGCTTTCCATGGTACTCAAATCAAGTCAAGGCGTAGCTCCTGCTGGAAATCTACTCCTCAGAGTACTCACTACGTGCGGATTCCATCACTTGCTCAGGTTCATTCTGTCTGGATGTTTCATGAGAACTACAAGCTTGACCTGATTCTAGACATTTATATGTGCTGAACCTTCCATGTGGAACTCTCTTTCCTAGAATGTTTTATGGACAGATGAATTCATCCTTTCATCGTACTTGTGCAGAAGGGCTAGCCCTGACTGTTGTCCTTGTTAACTTCTTTTGCTTATTTGCAGTGCTGGTGATGGGACCGAGAGAAGTACCCTACTGCTGAGCTGGACCCGTAGCCCTTTGATACCCCTTTAAAGTGAACTCTCTTCCATACACTGTACTTTTACACTATTATACTTTTATTTGGACAAAGTTTATGCCCTGAATTCTTTCTTAATCGAGAAGTTCCGGTCTATTAAGGTAGGCACCAAGTCTGTCTTACTGTCTTACACACTGTAAACACTAGAGAAGTGTTCGTTAAATGTCATATATGCAACGAAAAGGCTGAGTGTGTAAATTCCTGTTGAAAATTCCACCCTGGTCCTTTGAGACTAACAAAGTTACAGTGGAAGGAACTGAGGCTCAAAGAAAAGAAAGAAGCCTCATGGATTACAAAGGAGTTTGCACTAGATATGGCTCTGAGCCCAAGACTCTTGACTGCTTGGCCAATATAATTGCTTATGCAGGCCCAAACATGTCATGGGATGGGTCACCAGCTGGTGGGACTATGTGATCACACAATCTTTAAGATCACTAATTTGGGATATCCTTCCTACATAGAGTACAATTTACGATAGGGTGAGGGGAATGAATTTTAGAAAAGTACAATGGACCATCTTGATAGAGTTCATGCTATTTCGTTGACTGTCCTTGGCCAATGGTGAGAAGCCTGTGATCCTTTTTGTCAGAGCAGAGACTGGTAGTTATGCCCACTTACTTCTAACCCTAGTACATGATGTGGCAATTGTAATCGGTACTGCATGGTTATTGTGTGTGAGCCCTTCTGCTTACTGCCTACATACAGAATCTTTTTCAATAATCGTGAATTCAGAACCATTGCTAGTACCTATTTTATAAAGAAAACGAGGCTCCCAGAATTTAAGCTACTGATCTAAGGTTTTGGACAGGGTTGTCTGGGTGCACAGCAAGACACTTCATGCTGATATTCAACGGTTATGTAAACATGGATCAAATTCAGTCTGTGATACATAGAAACTGTGTGTCCTTGGATGAAGGACAAATCTGAACCTTGGTTTCTTCATCTACAGAAAGGAGTAAAATGTGCTCCTTTGCTGGAGCATGAGGTGTAGATAGTGTATTTAAAGAGCTGAGTGTGTTCCCAATATGTAGCTGGTGTTCATAAAGGCCAGCTCTTATAGCTAACGGTTACTAGTCTTTAATTCTAATCCTGGATTAGCTGCTCTGTGTTATTGCAGTCCTGTTCCAGAGTCCCAAAAACTCGGCGAGTCATTGGTTTTTTCTCTGATAGGCTAACTTTATGCTTTCTCTTTGATTTTATAAATTTAGGGCTGGAGAGATGGCCCAGTGGTTAAATGCATTGGCCACTCTTTCAGAGGACCCAGCTTCTACTCCCAGTTTGCAACTTCAGTTTCAGGGGACCAGATGCCCTCTTCTGGCCTCCACGGGTACCAGTCACAGGAGTGGTGCAGACATGTCGGCAGGCAAAACACCAAAACAAAAACCTTTTTAAAATAAAAATTTAAATCTTATCCATTACAAGGAAAGAGAAGGGGTGACTTTTTCCTTTGGGAAGTACATGCACCATATCAACGCTCTAGCCGCAAAGAAAACGTGTGGAGAAAGTGCTGCCTGGAATTCACCCAAAGGACTTGGAGAGTCTCTGGGGCTGCCCAGGGCTGGGAGGCCACCATTCCTCACTGTTCTGTTACACTCTGATTTGGAAACAGCACTCAGCCTTGAGTTAGGTGGAACTGTAGGAAGGCTGAGGGCTCCAGAAACAAGTGGACTTCCGACTCTTAGTGTTGCTCAGCCCCTTTTCAGCTCTGAGATTTTGAACAACATCTTCTGTGTTGGTTACTTCATTGGCAAACGAGGACTGGGTAGACTGCTGCCGGTGCTCTGGCTATCCCCCATAATTATTTGGGAAGACTCTGTCGCTGAAGATACTGCATGTGTTGGTTGTAGGACACAGACAAATAAATCTTAAACCAATTAGGAAATGTCTTCCCTGCTGGCTAGCTTTCCTAATGCTGTAGGTGCTATGCAGGCTGCTGGGGGAGAAAAGACACTGATCTCACCCCATGCTGGACTTTGCATGCTAAAATACTCACCTGCCAGGCAAGACTTGCACAGTAGTGTAATGTTGGCCCAGCTGCTATATAGTAGCTAGCTGCTTTCTGATTAAATTTGAGGGTAGTTCCACAGGAGGAAGCTTCATGTGTGGTACTGTAATCTCGGTCAAAAGTTCATGACTGGAGATGCCATAGACCCTAGAAGAGACTCCATTATTCTTATTTCGCTAAATGATCGTGTTGCCAAATTCCTTCTCAGTACTTAAGTTCATATATATAGGCACAGTCTTTTCTCAGCTGTGGACAGGGAAGCTTATTTTTGTGGCAAATTTCAGTTAGTGCAGAGATATATGACTGTTCAAGGTGCTGAGAACAGAATACTGTGTGCTTGCCTCTAAATGGGACATCCATATCTGACCCTCACCCTGCCAAGGCTCGGGGAACACTGGAGAAAGAGAAGGGGGTGGGTGTAAGAGCTGGAAGATGGGGAGGAGTGCCTGCCATGGTCATTACACTCATAAACCATAGAATTTGTGCTTTTCTCTACAAGATCAAGCCAGCAAGAATTTTGGCATAAATGGGGCAGCTATTCTGCAGGTCTCATCCCTTTCCTGAAGAGTTCTTGGCAGGTGTTGGCTGCTGGGGGCTGCAGGTTCCATTCCCTCCTGAGGAGTTATTAACAGGTGTTGACTGCTGGGGGTGGAGAAACATTTCTTTATATAAATTTGTGGCCACTGTAGACTTCCATGATTCAGTGGATGGCTCTGCGCCAAAGAACATACGGACTCACTAACTCAACTTAATGAGTTATCAGAATGAAAGGAAGGAGATAGACAGAGAAAGATATGTTGGGGAGAAAGAATACAGGAGGTTATTAGAGGGGTGAAATAAGGGTGGATATGATCAAATTTCATTATTTATACCTTGAAATTCTCAAGAATAAAGAAAATTATTTTAAAGATAGCATTACTGTAAGTAATAAAGAGCTAGATTCAGTGGCACAGGCTTGTTACCCTAACTTGTGAAAAGCTGAGGAAGAGAGATTGCAAGTTCAAGGCCCATATGGGCAGCAGAATGGGTTCAAGGCTAACCTGGGCAACTTTGCAAGACCCCATTTCAAAATAAAAAGTCAAAACAGCTGAATAAAGCATGTATGTTCAACCCCCAGCACACACAAGAAGGCTCAGAGAGGAAGAAATACCGAGGCTATATATATGTAGGGAGCTATTAGGAGAAGTTGCTGACACTGTCTAGAAAATGCTTATGCAAGACTCGAGGGCTGAGAAATACCATTCTAGACCTGCAGTTGGCAACCACTGGTCTTCAGGCCAAATCCAGCTGCCACCTGTTTCTGTAAATCTGTGTCACTGGAACATATCCACATCCATTCATTAATGTGTCATCCATGGCTGACTTGCTGTTCCAGTGATGGAGCTGAGTAACTGTGACAGAGACTGCGTGTTCCTCAAAACTCGAATATTTACTGTCGCTCTGAAAACCTGATGATGCCAGGCGTGAGAAACAGGGAAAACACACATGTGTCTCTGTCCTCGTGGGACACTCTTAAAGCAGGAAAACAAAGCTTAGACAAAGCAAATGTATTGCTTGTGTGTGTGCATGTATGCACGAGGTGTATGTGTGTATGCATGGTGTGTATATGCCTGTGTAGTGTATGCGTGTGCATATGTGATATATATGTATGTGTGATTTGTATGGTGTGTATACGCATATGTGTGTGATGTGTACCTGTGGTATATGTATGTGTGTGTGTGTGTGTGTGTGTGTGTGTGTGTGTTCTGGGGATTGAACTAAGCACTCTACCTTTGGAGTGATATCCACATCTTTTTATGTTTATTCTGAGGCAGGGGATTGCTAAGCCACCCATTCTGCTCTTCATCTCTGTATCGTCATAGCAGTCATTGAACTTGTGAGTGTCTTGCCTTAGTCTCCTGAATAGCTGGAATAGCAAGCTGTGATGTATGTTTCACTAGCATATCTCAGTTATACATGTTAATGGGTTTCATTATGACTTTTCTCTCTCTTACACACACACACACACACACACACACAGAGAGAGAGAGAGAGAGAGAGAGAGAGAGATACACGCACAACGTGTTTGATCACGTTCACTCCTCCATTACCGTGTCCTGACTCCCTCTTAGGAGGGCTTCCCTTTCATTTCTAACCAGCCCCCTGTCTACTCTCATGTTTATTTTTGTGAACCCAATAAGTTTTATTAGGATGGCTTCCATGAGCATGAGCGAGAGGTTATTTCCAGAAGAATGGGAAACATACCAGTGACTACACCTCTGGAAAAATATATTTTACCCTCTCCCAGCAATCACCAACTACCTATACATCACTAGAGAGGGAGGTGCCCAGAAGTCCTTCTCCTTCCACATAGATCAATCCACTGTATTGGCGCGTAGCATGCATGATGGGGAATAATGAAGTGTGTAGGAAAGACAGGGATAGGCTGGGGAGGGCTATGGTTGTGACTGGGCAGGCTGATGGGATGATCCGAAACCATGGGAGTAAGCAGTGAGAATGTCCAGGGATGAGTCCTGCAGGTGGAGGGAACAAAGCCCCAGAGGCAGACTCGCACCTGATGTCCTCTAGATGCATTAAGGAGCCCTGGGCTGAGGGAGGGCCAGATGGGCAGTAGGTTTGATCCTCATCAGATCCTGGGCCTGCTGGCACTTTTGTTGTTTTTGCAACATGGTTTATCTGCAGCCCAGAAGGGCCCAGACTCAGAGCAGTAGTCCTGAGCACTGGGCTTGCAGGCCTGAGCCACCACAGCTGGAGGCCCAGCTAAATGAGACACAGCCCACAGGGGGCAGTCGGAAAACAACAAAGACCACACTGCCCTTTAAGAGATGGCTCATCTCCAGCTCCAGCAACTTGTTGCTATAAGGAGGAGGGGCTTGTGAGATCAGTGTCATTAGAGCTAACACCTCTAGAAAACAAGAGATGGAGGTTTTAATTTAGCATCTTTAACATGCTGGCCAGTAACTCAACCTGTCTGTTTTAAATCGAGTGCAAAAGCAAATATGCATTCTTTTCAGCAAATATATTCTCAGTTCTCTGGGTTCCAGGATCTGGTGTGCACCCACATTTGTGCATATGCATTTGATCTGTATATGTGCATACACAAGAACCCGTGCTCCAAATGAGACCTGGCATTAAAAATCATTTCTAAAACATGCAGAGAGAAGTTGTACCTTGAAGCAGAACATACTTAGGAGGACTGCATAGTTTTGTGCAGACCCCTCGGAGGGGCATAAACACAAACACCAGCATTTGAGTCTGCAGGTCACTTTTGGTTCAGCTGCCTACAGAGTGATTTTTTTTTTTTTTGCACCATGCTGGGCACTTTTTGTTGCTGTGACAAAATATCCGAGCAAATCAACTTGAAGCCGGAATGTTGACTTATGGCCTCAAAGGTTTTGCTCTGTCGTTTGTTGACTCCATTGCTCTGGGACAGAGGCACCTCAAAACGTCATGGATCAAGAGATGGAGAAAGTAGAGAGCAGGAAGGGAGTGGAGAAAGGATCCAGGGACAAGATCTACTCTTCAAGGCATGCCTCCAGCAACACGGGGCACTTCCTATCATCAGACCCCACCTCCTAACAGTCCTTTCAGCTATGAGCTCATCGATGGATCCATCCAATCACATCTTTTATGGTAGTGTCATCAGCCTTTATCACTGGCATAGGGGATGCTTGATATCCAAGCCATAACATTACAGTTAACTTATATTTGGGTCTGACTGTGTGCTCAGGGCTGTCCCAAAGACTGAGCAGTTTAGGACCCATAGTGCCTTCTTTAAGCCACACACTAGGGGACAGGGCAGTGCAGATGTCCTGAACACCAGAAAGCCACACTCTTCCTCTGTGAGTGGCACTGCTCGAGAGTCACATCTAAGTCAGATGGCAGGGTATTCGTCTTTTCATGCCTGGCCTTTTTCATCTGGTGTAATGTCCTTCAGGTTCATTGTATCACTATGGATTATCAGAGGAGGATGTGGCTAAAGAAGGACCATGTTTCAGTTATGTGAGAAGAATGTGTCTTGGATGTGCTGTCATGACCCCTATAGGATGGTGTAGTAGAGACAGTAAACACTAAGTCTTAGCCCAAAGAAGGTGGTGACTATGTCAGGTGATGGACATACAAATTATCTTTTTTCTGTGCTGATCATTTTATAATCTGAGTGTATATCAAAACACCAAGTTGTATTACTTAAATATATATAGATTTTATTTTCCACTTGTACCTCAATAAGGTTAGAATAAAAAAAGCTAATCCAAACAAAACCCAACAGAAACATGGTCAAGTGCTAATTTGTAAACTTGAATCCCTCAGGCCAATCTGGGCAGCCATTGGGTTTTTCATGGGTTATATTATTTATAAAATAAGTCCACATATTATATATTACATGCAAGGTAATATATATATTATATATCTTTTAATATATATAATATATATATCTTTTTTGTGTGCACATGTTCATGTGTTACAGTTGCATATGTGTGCACATACATGTAAAGTCTTTGACTGTTCCCACATTCCACCCACCTGATTTTCAAAAACAAGATCTTTCTCAATGGCCTAGAGTATAACAAGTAGGCTAGACTGGCTGGCTAGTGAACCCCAGGGACCTGCCTGTCTCTGCTGGATGGCTAGTGAACCCCAGGGACCTGCCTGTCTCTGCTGGATGGCTAGTGAACCCTAGGGTTCTCCCTGTCTCTGCCTTTCCAATTTTGCCATTACAAAAGCTTTCTGTCACACCTCACTTATTCTATGCAGGTGTTTAACTTAGGTCTTTGTGTTTGCAAAGCAAGCACTTTACTTTTTGCCTACTATCTCTCAGCCCCATGTATATGCAGACATATATAGTGTTTTAATGAGTTTCTGGCTTTTAAAATTTATAAGCTTTGCCTTGGCTCCTTTGGATATGAATTCAGAAACAAGATGATTGGATCATGTAGTAATTCTATTTTTATTTTTTTTAAGGAAGCTCCATACTATTTTCCAACGTCTGTATCAATTTTCACCCCTTCCACAGTCTGTCGGGCCCTTGCCCACACCCTTCATAAACTGATGATCCCTTTTTTCCGATAAAGCTGTTCCAATGCTTGAGAGATGCTCTGTACAAATTGTCATTTTTCAGTTAAATAAATAAGGAAATACTAAGAGGATAGAGATAGGATTTCTTTCTAATTTCCAGATTTGAGCCACCAGGAGATGCTGGGCACATCAGTCTTCAATTCCTATGAGTGTTGGGAATTGCTTAGTGAGCCTGGGATCTGCCCCAATCTCTCCCTGCCAGGTCTGCTTTGCTCATTGCTTCTGCTTCAGGCTTCTGAGTGTGGATCTCTTGAGGTTGGAGTTCCAGGTCAGAGGCAAAGCTCTTCTGGGGCCATGTCTTGTCTCAAAGAAAATCCATGCTTGATCCCAGGGCTCAGAATGTCGAATCTGTCCTAATTGGCAGCCAGTTATGGCTCTTTCACTAATTGTTGCACTTCTCAAACTATCTAGTTCAATAGCTCAGTAGAACCTGGTAATTGGAGCTTAGCCACTTTGAGGCGTTCCCAGCAGGCCAAGGGCCAACCTCCTGATAAGATCTGAGCAGCCCCTAGTTCTTGGGGTTGAAGGGCTTTACTTCCACCAGGCAAGTCAGCCCTTGGCTACTAGTTCTGGTCTCCGAGTGGCTGTGGAAACTGCTGCTTCTGTGAAACACTGGGAGACCAGGAAGAGGATAGATTTCCCCTCTGTCCTTTCTGATGTCCTAATGTAGCTTTCCCGGGCAGCCTGATAACACGACAAAGCCAGGCTCACAGCTGGGACTCTGGAAGCATTTCAGCCATGGTGTCAGAATTGATCTTCTTCCTTTTGTCCTCACTCAGGACTCCCTGCAACTCTCTGCTGTCTCTCCACTGCTGGGATGCTGGGATGCCTCACTGATTCCCTTTTATGTTTGGAGCTAACTCAGCCTCTGTTATTCCCCAATCATGTGGCATCCAGCACAGTCTGCTGGAGCTCAGAGCAATAATAAAGGATAAATTGCTCATTCAAATTCAGATTTTTCATTCCCTGCCCTCCTCTCCCTGCACATGTATGCATGAGCGAGCACTAAGCATGCATGGTATGTACTATAACCACTGGTCAGCTTTAGTTGTGCTCCTTGTTTGCTCTCCACCGTAGATTTTGAGACAAGTTCTTCCACTGAGCCTAGAGCTGACCCAGTTTGACTAGATTAGCTGATCAGTGAGCCCTTTGGAGTCAACTTTTCTTCCCACTTCTGTACGCTGGAAGGTATACTGCTATGTCCAACTTTTATTATGAATTCTAGGGATCTGAACTCAGATCACCATGTTTGGACAGCACTTTACCAAAGCTGAGCCATATCCCCAGCCTCCGGAGTTTGTTTGTTTCCTTCCTTCCTTCCTTCCTTCCTTCCTTCCTTCCTTCCTTTTTTCCTCCCACCTCCCTCCCTTCCTTCCTTTATTCCTTTCTTCTTTTCACACATACAAAGCCTGACATTCTTATATCATTGGAACCAGCAAATCAGCAATCACCTCCATAAAAGAAAACCTCAAGAGATAGAAAGAATCACCGACAGTAAAACACTTAAATAAAATTATATCTGTACAGAAAAGATTACATAAATTAAATCATATAAATAAAAACAGAACATGAACAGCCTATATGACATGATTAATATGAACACAGCAATCTACAAATATAATAATAAAAAGATGTTTTATTTTCATAAACATAAGAGGCATTTTTAAGTTAGCATATTTTAAAATACAAAATAGGAATTTCCAGAGTGAGAGGATTACGAGTATCACTCCCTAATTATAATGTAGCAAGTTTAGAAACTGAAAAATAAAATAAACAAATCAAGTGAGTTTCTGGGGGTCCATGTCCACGGTATGTCAGAATATCTGCAACTCTTTATCCCCATCATGTTGAATTTTAGATACTTTGCTTCAACTTCAGCCTCTTGTGTTTTTGTGATCTGCTTCCTTTTCCTCTCAGTTCTCTGTTTACTTTGAGAACAATTCATGTTTCAGTTGGTTTTCACTTATTCCTGGATATGCCTTGCTACCCAATAATTGCTATACCAACCCTACAATGAGATTCAAATTCCATATGGTAAAAGATGAACCATAAATCAAAGCTAATAGTACTTTTCACAGAAGAAAACCATTTAGTTTCCTATGCTGTGTTTGGGCAAATGACTAGGAAAAGCAGGAACATTACAGAGTGTAAAAGGCTATTATAACGATGCCCACCAGTGATGGTAAGTGGGGGACATTGCTTCGGTTTAAATGAGGTAGATGTTATCCACTCCTTATTAACTCACGTAAAACAGATTGTGCCAGAGGTTCAGGCTAAAGGGATCTACACTCACATTGTGTGGAGTTTGACTTTGACTTTGAGGTGGGGCTCAACAACGTTTAATAGCAGGGATGGAGATGGTGCAGCAGCTTTGGGGAACAGTTTGGCAGTTTCTGAAAATGTTAAATATAAACTTACTATGCAAACAGCAATTTTTCCTCCCAGGAATCTACCCAAGAGAAATGAAAACATATGTTCACGTAAAGACATATCCATGAATATTCATGCAAACATTATTCGTCATAACTCCAAAGGAGAAACTATGTAAGTGCCAGTCAGGCAGTTAGTGGATAAATGAAATATGGCATATCCATATAGTGGAATATAATTCAGCAATAAAAAAGGTTATGGGATGTTAATGTTTGATGTAACATGGGGGACTCTCAGAGATAGAATGCTCAGAGAAGGGAGCCAGACTGCACGGTTCTATTCTGAATCCTCCATAGAGACAACTCTGTAGAGACAGAGAGAAGGTAAATAAATGGTTGTCAGTGGCTGGAGATGGAAATGAAGGTTCTCAGCAAAGGGGCGTGAGGGAATGCCTTGGTGTGTTGACAGCATTCTAAGACAGGAAGATGATGGTGACGGGCATTCTATAGCAACGTTCAAGTTTATTATTATGTATTAAAATATAGAAATATAATTTTCAATAGGTGAATTTATGGTTGCTATATAGATTGTTTTTGGGAGGAAAATGTATGAATTTGGGCTGCAGATGACTTTGATGTGAACTCTTAGTATTACCGTCTGCACTAACAGGGATGACCTCACTCTCTTGAACCTTGGCTTCTTAATCATACAGTGGCATATATACTACATCACAGGATTGTTCCAAAGATTTGAATTAACTAAAGCACAAATAATATTTGATATAACAAAATACAGAATTTATGCGGTTAAGATGTGTTAAAATGAGCATTCCTGTGCCATGTGCTCAGTGAGAGCTTATTTCTGTAGCTGTTGGTTTCCCACCTGCTAAGCCCGCCTTTGAATTACATACATTAGGAAGCATACCATGGAAGTGTGTGGCTTGCAAAGCAATCAGCTTTCGTTTATCTTGGAACGTGTTTCTGAATGTGCATCACGTCAGTAGGACATGATGGACGATGCGATTGGAATTGATGAAGTGTTGTCGTGACAGTTTGCACCTTTCATTCCATGTGAGTCCTGGCCAACTAACGTCATTTCAGTCCACATTCCCCTGCCCTGCTCACCACCACAGCCCTCCCTTCTCTGCAGGCTCCTGGGCTCCTGCTTCCTATTTTTGCAAAGCTTCTTCTTGTATAGAGGCTCAGAAAGTCAGGGGAGGGTCAGGATGTCCCCATGGTGCTTCCCGAAAGACTTCTAATTAGACTAGTTGTGGGGAGACTCCAGAGAAGAAGGGGGCTGGGCTCCTGCCAACAGGATAGAGCAACTCCAAGGAGAGAAACTGGAGGGAAAAAAAGGGAGCTGAACTTTCCAAACAGCCAGCTTCATTCTGGGCCTGGAAGTTGCTTGGCTGCCAGGACCAATCAGCCTTGTGTGAGAGGAGAGCTGCCAGGGGCAGAGAAACCCCATCCTTCCCTTGAGCTGACAGAGAGCCTAGCTTTTCCTGGCTCGGGGTACAGAGCTTCAAGGCTTGGAAACAAGGAACTGGAATGGAGCAGGCAGTCTCAGGTAACAGGCTGGCAACTGAAAATATGTCTTTAACTCCTTGAGGATTTCATATACCTTACTTTGATTGCCACAGTCTGGTTTCTGTCATAGACGTTTTCTGTTCCTGCGTTTTAACTCACCTAAGATCTGTCCTTCATGTACACTTATCCTGCTGCCTTTGGTTTTGTCCCTGCTGCTGTGCCATCTCTGTCTTATTTTGTGCAGGCAGAGGTGAAACCCCTGGCTCAAGGTCACACAGCTGGTGAACTCCACATCTGGATTTAGAACTAAGGACTCAAGAGCTCAAGTTCTTGACTACTAAGCTCTATGGCTCCCAATTTTTTCTGGGATTTTCCAGAATGTCAGCATATGGCTCTGCATGGTAGTGGAACTGCATACTGGCAATGTGCTTTTTCCTTTGCGTGCTGTGAAGATCTTCCACTTTTCATCTCTGGTTCTTCCTGCCCAGCACACAACCTGGTGCCAAATTGGTGATGCTTAAGTTTCAGTGTAGAGTTCGCTGCCCCACTCCTTAGTTCAGTGGCTTCGGGAGAGCAAACTAGAGTTTTCTAAGCCCCAGTTTCTTCATTAGAGGATAATCACCCATACTCAGGGTGTTTGTGAAGATTTGGTGAGGGGATACATGTTAATGTTTGCCTATACCCAGCCTATGGACCCAACTGTGTTCATTCTCCGTGGCTACAATACAAAGTTGCCTTTAACCTCCAGTTCCAAGGATGGCACATGACTTTGATTTGCATGGCCAATCAGAATGTAGAATTGTCTATGCTACAGGGATTGGTTCAGAGGTCGCTGTGCAACCTGGATGAACCAAACCATGCCTATCTGGGACATCAGTGAGAAATACCAGGAAGAGAGATGTTGTGTTCTTCTGAGACAATGACTTTAACAGTCATATACATAGTAACCTGCAGTTGCCAACACACAGGAGAGGGCTCTCATCAGAGTGAAGAGGTTTAGAGAAACAACTAAAGGAAGTGGGTGAACAGAAGTGTTTTGGTCATATTGCTTTAGCTTCTAGATCATGTTTGGGTTCTACAAAAGTCACAGAAAATGAAAGGTTTTTTTTCCCATTGTTTTTCTCATTCATGCATATTACCCCTTTAAAGATAGGATTTCATGTCACCAGGGCTGGCCTACAACTCTATATGTAGTCAAGGATGACCTTGAACTTCTGATTCTCCCATCTCCACCTCCTTCAGTGCTGGGATTGCAGGCTTACACCATCATGTCCACCTTTATGTGGCTCTGGGGATTTAATCCAGAGTTTTGTGCATAGGCAAACACTCTGCCAACTTAGCTACAGTTCCAGTTTGCTGCTTGCCTGCAAGTCTGTCTCTCTCCTTCCCTCCTTTCTTTTCCTTCTTTGTTATTTTTGCTTTGAGCGGGCCGAAGTTGATTTCTGTTGCTTTTGAGTGACATTTCTGTTTTATACAGGTGTTTAAAAATGTCAAGCCTTATCTTGTTTAAATGTTCAGTGAGAAGGAATGGGTAAAATAACATATACTCGTATAAAGACAAGATCTGGGGGACCCGACACCCTCTTCTGGCTTCTGTGGGTACTAGGGACACAGGTGGTACATGCACACACTTGCAGGCACACATCCATACACAGTCAATGAATGAATCCATCAATCACATTACAACAATCGGGAAATCGAGGTAAAGAAAAATAACCAGGTCTATAATCCACAGGGTAGAAAGTATATCAGGCAGTTAAGGAGGATGCTTCCCACCTCTCCATGACCCTGCTCTTCATCCTTGTCCTTCTGGGACACTGGACTGCTTCTTCTGAAAGCTCCTCTCATAGGCTGGTGATTTGTCTTTTTCCAGCGTGTTTGGTTTACCAAGCTTTGGTTCTTCCTAGATGGAAATGACCATGTTTCTGAGATGACTTATCGAACATTTGAGATCAGTGTTTTTAATGGCCTACAAACAAGTGAGGGCAAGGGCTGATGGGAAGAAAACCAAGGTAATGAACAAAGGTAGAGCTGGAAGAGCCTTGGGCGAGCTTTTTTCAGCTCTCACTCAAACATGGCAGATGCCACCTCAGGCTTCCCAGGGTGAACATAAGATGTGTCAGCATAGCAGATAGCTGCTTCTTCTCTGTCTCTATGCTCCTTCATATAGACAGGTCTTCTATTTACACAAACCTTCTCCCTGTTATGTCTGAGATTTCTTGTGGCAGGGCTACTGAGTGCTTGATTTTTATCAACTAAACTGACCCCGCAGTGTCTACTATGTTTAAAAATCAGAATTACTTGCTTGGGTCTGGAAGCATGTTGTTGAGACTGAGCACTTTTCTTGTGGGAGAGCTACAACAGAGATTGCTGTGAAGAGTGACCACATAGATTGGGGCCAGGTCATCAGGGATCTTAACTTCCACGAGAATTCATTAGAGTCCTTAGTCTGGGTGGGTAAACTCAAGGTCAGTAGATCATTTGAGAAACCAAAGGGTAGCAGCAGAAGAAGGCGTGAGGTCTGGTGTAAACCTTATTAGGAAGGGGAGCTATGAGCTAAAGTCTTTGTTGAGCATGGTACCGGCCCTAACCATGGCTGATCCCAATGAAATGAGTTGATTGGCTTTTGTGAGTTTTAAAGAACTAAGCCTGCCAGCTGTGGTTTTTTGGTGTCCTGTTTTCTTCAGTTCACACTTTGAGTCAAGCAGTACTTATGAAAACATGTCACCAGACAAACACTGAGAAAGACAGAGAATCCCAATGCATTAGTGTGTGTGTTCTCAGAAGCAATGCCTGTGCCATGTGTTACATGGTAATCAGAGCTGTGATATCAATCTCAAGGGGATTCAGAGACACCGAGAAGATTTGTACTGCACATTCCTGGGAGTATCTGGGAGAGAGGGTGTCTTCAGAGATAGTCACATGATGAGGAGGCTGGCATTGTCTTCAGAGACAGTCACATGAAAAGGAGGCTGGCATTATCAGCAGTTTTATTCATTAATGGAGTCAGCATTTGACTAGACATTGGGAGATGGAGCTGTGGAGGGTGGGGCTGCTTGGAGAAAGAGTGTTGCTGGAGGCAGGCCTTGAATGTAGTAGCCTGATCTATCATGGCTGTAGTATGAGGAGTGGGGCCCCTTGTTCCATCCCCCTCCCCGCTAGTTTTTATCTGAAATAACCACATAAAATTGTATTAATTAAATTACTGCTTGGCCCATTAGCTCTATCCTCTTATTGGTTAACTCTCACATCTTGATTAACCCATTTCTATTAATCTGTGTATCACCACATGATTGTGGCTTACCGGCAAGAGTCTAACCTACATCTGTCTCGGGCAGGGAAACCATGGTGTCTGCCACATTTCCCTTCTTTCCAGCCTTTTGTTTTGTCTCTTCTGCCCACCTAAGGGCTACACTATCAAGAAACCAAGGCAGTCTCTTTATTTAACCAATGAAAGCAGCACACAAAGCAGAAGAACCTCCTACACCACATGGCCCTGTGCTCCTGCTTCCTGGCTGACAGGAGATGAGACCCTTCCTGTGATGCAAGTTCCACCTGCCTTGACATTATTGTCTCACCTCAGGCACAGAGCCATGGAGTCGGCTAAACTTGAGTCAAAACTGTGAAACCATGAGCTGACTTAAACCTTTCTTGCTTCTCCTTTCATGTTGTCACAGCAATGGAAAACTAACATGAGAGATCAGAAGAGAAGTTGTTCAGGAGAAGGATAGGTAGGGGAGGGGTGTTGTTGAGGAGGGTGGGCTAAGACAATCTCTGAGAAAGAAGTTATTGTTTGCTCAAGACACAGAGCTTCTACTTCCTAATTGCTGGGAAGTGTTGACAAAGTGATTCTAAATGGGACAAAGCACCTCCTCACAGGACTCAGAAAACAGGCAAGGACAGAGAAAAATGACTTTTGCCACTAGGGAAATCTTGACTTTGGTCCAGTATTTTATTTATTTAATCAAAAACTTCACATCACAACCAGTTATATATTTGGTTGTCAGTCTAGCCTTTAAGAGCTGAGTCATCTCTCCAACCCCAAGACTGGTTATAACACAAGGAAATGTCATGACCCTGGTAGGTGCTGCTTCCTTAGGTGTCACGGTCTGAAATGTCCCCATAGACTCCTGCTTTTACATGCTTGGTTTTCACCTGATGGTGTTGTTTTAGCAAGGTATGGAACCCTTGGGAGTTGGAATCTTGTTGAAGGAGATAGATCATTTCAGGGTAGATCTTTTAGGGCTGTGTTGTCCCCACACACTTCCTGTCCAGTATGAGAAGAGGTTGTTATCCCACAGGCTCCCACCACCACCATGCCTGCCCCACCATTCTGCATCATCTAAGTAGTCCCCTTCTTTAAATAGTTCATTTCAGGAACTTTGTCACACAACACAAAAGTAATCAATGTACCAAGTATTATGGAGGATAGGAATGTCTCATGTTTTCCCTGAATGCATACTACTACTTCTTCTTTTTCTTCTTCTTCTTCTTCTTCTTCTTCTTCTTCTTCTTCTTCTTCTTCTTCTGCTTTTTTCTTCTTCCTATTTTTTCTTTTGCTTTTTATTTCTTTGGTTTTCTTTTTATTATTATTTTTGTTTGTTTGTTTTTGTTTTTCTGAGACAGAATTTCTCTGTGTAACAGCTCTGGTTGTCCTGAAACTTTGTAGGCCAGGCTGACCTCAAACTCAGATATCTGCCTGCCTCTGCCTCCCAAGTGCTGGAATTAAAGGCATGCACCACTACCAATTGGGGTACTATTCTTGATAAAAAAAAAACCCTTCTAGAGTGTTCTGAGCAAAATCACATTGAATGGGACAAATAAGTCTGTTCTCTTCTGAACAGGTGCATAATAATTCAGGGTGTATGACTTGGCTGTGTTGACTCCATACCACAGTACTTAGCTCTCACCCATCACTCACCATCCCTCCCTTGCTTGCCTCTATTCATGCTCAAGTTCTCATACTCATGGTCTCACAGTTCATTTGCTTAGAAAAACCTGGACACACACACACGTGCACACACACACGCGCGCACACACACACACCCGCGCGCGCGCACACACATACACACACACACACACAGAGGTGATCACAACCATGCATATGTCTTAACTCCAGTGCTGTTGGGAAAGAGACACAAAAGGATCCATAGGGTTTTGTAGTGATGAGGTAAGCAAGCCTGCTTTTCATCCCGCCTGGCTTCCGCACTTTACACTCAAAATAACAACACACAAATTGTATTCACTTAAACAGTGCCTGGCCCATTAGCTCTAGCCTCTTACTGGCTAACTCTCACATCTTGATTAGCCCATTTCTATTAATGTGTGTAGCACCATGAGGTGGTGGCTTACCGGGAAGATTCTAACTTACGTCCATCTTGGGCCGGAGCTTCATGGCGTCTGCTTGACTCTGCTTTCTTCCTCCCAGAATTCTCATCTGTCTACTCCACCCACCTAAGGGCTGGCCTATCAAAGGGCCAAGGCAGTTTCTTTATTAACACATAGTAACACATAGACAGATGACCCTCCTACATCAGAGTTTTTTGCTCATTGCCATCCTAGCTCCAGGTTCAGTGAGTGAGAGACCCTGTCTTAAGGGAATAAGGTAGAGAGTGATGGAGCACAACACCCAGCATCTTCCTCTAGCCTTCACATATGTATGACATGTGTTCCTGCATACATATATGTATGATATCACATAGCATAGACAGACACACATACACACACACAAGCACACACACATGTACACACATACACAAAACAACTTGAGCTTTGAAAACAGCTCAGTCAGTGAAATGCTAGCTGCATAAACTGAGGTTCTGAGTTTGATCCCCAATACCACAATCAAGCAAGCAGCTGGCCTCTTTAGACCAAACCACTGTTACCACCATCTATTTAAAAAATCTTTTCTGTGGTGCTTCACATAAGCTGGATGAGGACTCTTCAACTGGGCTGCACTTCCAGCCATGTCTCAGTATTCTTCCCAGTGAGGTCCCAACCCCTCAGATAACCTCTCTTAATCTCTAGATTGACTCTACTGGGTGTTTTCTCGCAGGCAGTCATGCTGTATGTGGTATTCTCTGTCTTCTTTCCTTTGCATAATGTTTTCAAGACTCATCCATATAGCATGTATGGAATCTTCCTTTTATTCCTGAATAATATTCTGCTATATGGACAGCCTGCCACCTTTACCCATTGGTGAATTTTGAGGCTCTTTTTATTTGGGGCAATTGTGAGTGATGGTGCTACAAATATTGACAGGCATGTCTTTGTGCGAACACGTGTTTTCATTGCTAGGGTAGGAATCTGGTTGCAGAATGTTTGTGTAATGCATTACGATTCTATTAAACTGAAAAAGAAGCAATTATATCGTTTGGAGCTGAGCATTGGTGGGGCCGTGCCTGCATTCTTAGTTGAAGGCTGAGAGAGGAGAATGGGAGTTGAGGCCAGCCTGGGCTATATAGTGATTTCAAGGTTATCCTGTCGTCATCTCAAAAACAAGACAAAAATACCACAAAAGTTCTCCTCGCCCTATCAAAAGGCTATGTCTGAGCATCCCTCTTGGCCCAGGGTTCTCTCTACACAGCTACAGCTGAACTTCCTTCCAGCTTAGCCATTTGCTGGAGCAGTTCCACCCACAGACACACATCCAACCATCGCCTTCCTGCAATTGACACCCCAGGGAACAGGGAACACAAAGACTCGTGTGGCATCTGAACTTGGAGTTTTCTCCATCTGGGATCGATGCAATGGCTAAAAAAGAAGCTGCAATTTTCCCTGTTGAAAAGGCTTTTCATGCAAGAGAGAGGAAAAAAAAGATGAATGTCGAGCCAGAAAGGTGAACTTTGGAAACTAGCCTGAAGAGAGAGGAGTGTTTGCTTCTTGTGTCCCTGGAACAAATGAGTTGTGTTGAGAAGCAGTATGTTTTCAGTCTCTGGCTGCTTGGATCTTTCATAATATCCAGAGGCTTACAGAAGAGAGACTTGAAACGTAAATAAGAATCAAAGGTGGCTGGAGATGTGGAAACAACCTTCTGAGGGTGTGACAGGCCAATGAGGCCAGCCCGCCCAAGAGCTGTGACGGATATGGAGCCTGTGATCACAGGGTGACATGTGACCTTGCTCTTTTCTTGGGAGCCTGGGGAATCTGGTTTCCAACAGATGCTGCTGAACTGAACCTTGGCATATCTAAAGGAGCCGTTTAAATTGAACAGGTGCCAACATTACAGGGCTCATTACTAGCGACTGATTTCCCCTAATGGGCCTGAAGGCATTAAAATAATATCAAGAATTGGGCTCTCAAGAGTTATGTGTAGCCTGTAAGAAGAGAGCCCATAAAGAAGCATGGAAAAGCCATTTGCTTTCTAAATGTGATCCCCAAACTCTTTCTACTTAAGCCCAGATGGCCCCACAATGAACAAAGGAAAAAGGTTTTTAATATTCTTCTTTTTAAAAGGAAATGGTCTATATCTTCTCTGTTTAATCAGAGACTAAAATAATGAATAAAACTTCAGTTCCTGCTGAATTTGAGAGGCAGTCTGGTGTTTTGGTTAAGGAGATAGTTGATGCAAGTTTATTGAGTATGAGGGAGGGTTCAAGGGAGGAAGGAGAGGATTTGAGTTTCCCCTGCTTTGGGGGCTTTATTAGGCCCCATGCTCCATGTGTATTCAACCTTTGATATTGGCATGACATTGATTGTCTTCTACCAATTTCACACTTATTTGAAACTTCATAATGAACTTTGATTGCAAAGCCCCAAAACTCAAGTAAGTGAGTTTAGGACTTTTGTGTTGGGCACATTCATAGCTATCCTGGGCTTTTGCAGCACCCAGGCCACTGGCTGGACAACCCAGTGAGATGCTTTGTCATGTGTCTTCTAGGGCCCCACCTTATAGTAGGTTTAGTTCTAAATACATGAGCAGGAAGTTCTCATGGGGGCCATGGTGGCTTTGCTTGTTTTGTTGTTGGGGTTTTGTTGCTGTTGGTTTTTGAGATAGTCAAGGCTGACTTTTACTTCAGTGTGCAGCTGAGCATGCCTGATCTCCTGTCTCTGTGTATCCAGCACTTTTACACAGTGGTAGGGATCAAGCACAGCACATACTCCACTAGCTGAGCTTCACTCCCAGCTTAGCAGGGAGGTTTTTTTATAAGGCAAACTTTAGAGATCAGTACAGGTTGACTTTTCTTGATTGAATGCTGCTCTATCTTTGGTTGGATGCTTAGCAGTGGTCATAATATAGATATTCTGAACTTCTTCATGGAACATAAGACATGCTTCCATTCACAGTTCCAGATTGAATTGGCGAGGGCAAAAGAATGTGAGCTGACATTTTCCCTTCTCTAAAAACAGTGTCTCTTAGGATAAGGGTCTCTTTCTACTGCCTTTCCAGCTTAAGTCCCTGGCAGCGAGTAATAAATCTGAAAACATTTTCCTGTTTTTCAGATCTATGTTGAAAGTTTTTTCATTGGGGGTAGTCATGGTGGCTCTGGTGGCTCCCCACAGGACAGATAACAGAGCATCTGTGGTGGGCTGAGGAAGAAGACTCTGCCAGCCACGTGAGGTTGGAGCTAGGCAGGAGTTGCATTCTAGGGAGTGCCCCTGAGGACAAACCTGTGAAGTCTTCACCATCCAGCCTCCCAGGATAGGAAAAGACCATTTTGGGTTTTCTGGAAGAGTGGTTCTGAGTTAACTGGTGGCCTTTCTCAGGACGCGGCACTCACTGGACAGGAATAGACACTGAAGCCCTGGAACGATTGTCTTGCTTGAGAGGCTAAAGCTTGTTATTATGTTGGGCACAAAGGAATTTGAGCGGCAAGGTCAGAGCTGATGTGCTGGATGCTCATGTGCTCCAGGGACCCAGCCCAGGAACTGAGAACGGCCCAGAATGACTGGGCTTCTTCATTTGTGCTCCCTGGCTGTGTTCTTGGAAGCTATGGGTGGGAGGAGCTGGACACAAAAGAAACTGGAAAAAGGCCCGGGCCCATATTTTAGGGAGGAAAATAGCTTTGTGGCCAGAGACAATGGGTCATCTAATTGAATTCCCAGTCAATATAGACTTCCTTAAATACCCTATGGGGATCACTAATCGAGTCTGTCATTTGTTCATTCCTTCATTCACTGAACACATCCTGAGGACAATGTTATAACCTGGAATCATGCCTCATCATTCTGGGGTTACCTGTGTCCATTAAGATATTCCTGGAAATAAATGTCTGTCATTCCAAAACCACAGGGACTTGTTAAATGAGCAAAGTCATATTTCAGACTTCCTCCATCTACCATGATTTTGTTTAGGTTTATAAGAAATTAAAAATAATACAGAAACTACAAAGAGCTAGATAAATACCCCCCAGCCTCTCACTCCTCAGGGTTGTTCATGAGTAAAGTAGCACTTGGCCACATGGCCAAGATCTTACTGTCTGGATGAACAAAGGTGTAAAATGTTATAAATGTTTATGTTTTCTCCTCCCCTTTGAATCTCTATCCTGCTGTCTTCTGATCAGGCCAGGCCAGCTTCGGATGTCTTCTCTCCTCCGTTTGTCTAATTTCTCATGCCTTTTAACTTTAAGATTTTATGTATTTTGATTGGAGTAAATTTATCATATTTTATACTTGATTCTGGATTTTATTTTTTCCCCCACTTAATATTGTGGTTTGGGATCTTTTATATGTCAGTGTCTGGCTAAGCTTCACAGTTGTTGCCATCTGTTGGTAACTCTCTCTCACTTTTTGTCCATCTACCCACACATCAATCTATCTGTCCATCCATCTACCCATCAGTCTGTCTGTCCATCCATCTATCCATTCATCGCTCCATCTACCACTCCGTCTATCCATCCATCCACCATCCACCACTCCGTCTATCCATCCATCCATCCATCCATCCATCCATTTGTCCATTAGTCTGTCTGTCCACCCATCTGTCAATCTGCAGCATGTCTGTTCTGCAATGTTATCATGCGTCTCATGATATGGTAACAGTAATGTCTGACTATCACCTTTCTGGCTGCTTTTCCATTTTGCACGCATGCGCTCACTCACTTTTCTTGCATGTGTCTTATAACAGAGTGTTATTCAATATATTTGACAACCCATATGCCCCAGGCAGTAAATAACACAAAACTGTGTGACAGGTCAGTCATGACTCCCCCACACTGGTTCATACCCATTAGCAGCACCTTCAGACCCATGCGTGTGGTCCATGCAGTTGTTCCTGTGTTGCTATTCACATCAACAAAACTCTCCCTGGTTCCCCCACCTACCTGTAATCTTACTTATTGGTGGTTATAGAACTGTTCAGGTCAAGTTCAAATTCCAGATCCTGCTTGTGTAACTTGGGCTTCCCATGATAGATTTTCATTTTAATTCTCTGCCTTTCCTCATAGCTGGGATTGCATCTGCCATGCTATTTGTGAGTTGCCTTCCAAACACTAGCTTCCCTATTACTGGCACTGAGATTTACTTATTAACCCCTATTACCATATTTTATGTCTATTCTTCACTCAAACATGTGCACAAGCCAGGACGTGAGGGATTTTACACACCTTGAGCAGGTCCACAGAGAATGAATGTTAGAATCTGCCTGGAACGGATGCTTCAGGGGTACAGGTATCAGGGACACATCCCTGAACTACCTTAGTTTCTTGATCAGAAAATGGTTAATATAAATGTCAAATCCTCAGGATTGTTGGACACACGCATGCTGCAACACAGCTACAGCACAGAGTCGCACTGAGTACACGGCGTTAAGACAAACACTCTGGAGACGGATACATGCGCTTTTCTACATGTTCTGTTGTGTGATGCTGAGAAGATCTTGAGGCCTTTGAGTTTGTGTGTGTGTGTGTGTCTTTAGGGGTCTTCATGGACACAGCAATCTTTTATTTTGGGTGATTACTGTGGTTGATTTGATGGGTTGAATGGGGACCCATTAAAAAAAAACTCTCATCCTACAACCTCTGGAGTCACTTTAGTTGGAAAAGAAGGTCTTGGAAATTGAATATAGGACCTTGAGATGAGGAGTCCATGCTTGATGATCTGCAAGCTCTAAATTTAGTGTCATTATAAGAGGGAAACAGAACAGGAAGCTACCAGGAAGGAGAGGACATAGCATGTCCACGTGCCGAGACCCTCGGAGCTACCAAATGGGAAGATGTCAGGGATGGACCTTCAGAGACAGCTTTGCCCTGCGGACATTTTGAGAACAGAGAGAATAAAGTTCTGGTTTTCCCCCAGCTACTCAATTTCTGGTACGTTGTTATGTTAGACATAGAGAACTACTACAGTCACTTCTGTGCTGCATTCTAGGTATGCAGGAATTGCATATTTCAGATCCTTATCGTAATATTTATAAAAGCTCACTGTCCCAATATTGAAAAGCCCTGTTAACCAAAAGTCTTACAATAGAGCAAGATAGCCCGCCAACGGAGGCAATTTCTCTGTGTTACATAGGAAGGGCAGATAATCTAGTGTGAGTGTGTATGTGTGCACATGTGTGCGCATGCACGCACACATGAGGGGTTGTGCTCTCTGGGTATATAGTGTGAATAGTTCTTAAAAGGGCATTTCAGTAGATAGCACAGAGGCACGAAACCCTGTTTCCCAAACAATAGAATGCACGAAGTTCTCCTGGGTAGGGGGCAGTCTTTGTTAAAATGAGGACAATCTGATTCTGATTCAGACTCTCTGAGGTGGGTCCAGAGATGCCACCTGTCTTATGAATCCTCAGGACTGCAGAAGCTGCTGGTTTGCAGATCCACACTGGAGAACAAGGCCCTGATTCACTGAAGTCCAGAGCATGTTTACCCATTTCTCATTTGATCCGAGCTCCCCTGGAGAGAGCCGGATCCCTGACTTGAATCTGTGAGACTGTTGCTGGCAGGGCGGTAGTGCCATCCCGAGGTACATAGGTTTAGGTGGTATTGATTTTCAAACCTAAGTTTTCTGGCTTTGAAACGACTGTGGTTTTAAACAATTCACAGTATAATTTCATTATGACATGCTTTTTTTCAATAGGTGATTTATGTTAGCTGGTAATTGATATGACACACATGTTGGCAATTAGTTATTTATAGTCTTCATATCACACAGAAAATATTATATAACCATAAAATAATATTTTACGCTTTCCAAGAGGTGTGGACAGTAATCTGCTTGCTATGGACAGTAATCTATTTGCTATTGGTTCCTGAGGAAGTACCCCATGGAGTCTGAGGATGAACTGGGATCCTTTTCAAATTTTTCCTACTGATCAGAGCTCTGAGGATTGTAGTGTAGAATTCATGCTTAGACTGAGACCAAGATGTTACTGTATTCTTGACTATCTAGTTACATTAGACAAGTATTGAACAGTGGAAGGAAGCTCATCCTTTGTCATTGTAGAGGGCTGAACAAGATTTAGGTCCACCTCCACAGAAGAGATAGCTAAGAGACATCTTTGTAAAGGAAGTTTAATGAGTGACCTAAAATGTGTGACCAAATGAGAGAGATGTGTAGGATGAAGACAGGGTAGCTTCAGGGCTGCTTGATGAGGAGAAGACAGTTGCCATAAGAGGGAAAGGTAGGTGTGGGCAAGCCTGTGGGTAACATTAAAGGAACGGATTAAAGAAAGGACAGAAGCAGACTTTTAGATATAAAAATATTTCTAATAGTTGGCCAAGCAGCTAGGATGCAGAGCTGCTCCCAGCAATCCACGAGCTCCCATAGAGCATGTAGAGACGCAGAGAGAGCTCGCAAATTCCACCCTGGAGCCTGGGAGCCCTTTGACGTATCTTCCAGGGCTTGGCACCATGAACCTGGGAGACCCTTTGACGTATCTTCCAGGGCTTGGCACCATGAACCTGGGAGCCCTTTGGCGTATCTTCCAGGGCCTGGCACTGTGAGCCTGGGAGCCCTTTGGCGTATCTTCCAGGGCTTGGCACCGTGAGCCTGGGAGCCCTTTGGCATATCTTCCAGGGCCTGGCACTGTGGAGATTGTAAAGTGGAGATCACATATCAGACATCTGTTCTGTCCCCACAATTTGGGATAAAATTGATGGTCATTGTACTCCACAGGGCACACAGAGAAACCACACTTGGAGGCCTCAAAGGCTCCCCACACAGTAGTATGTAGAGTAGAAGGCAGTGGGGACTTGGAGAACATCTTTTTACACATAAATATTTATGTCAAATCAGCTCTGCTAAGAAGGCGGAAAACAAGACGTGAGAACTCAATGAGACAGAGAAGCCTGAATTCTTGCAAATATTCATGAGGGAGGCAAATGGCCCTAGAAGTTTTCAAGAAAGCCAGAAAGGAAAATACACAAGATGCCTAAGATGCCTTCTTTGAGTGTCTTAGAGGATGCAGAGTTCGGACTGAGTAGAGGCCAGAGCTGATGGAGAACACAGGGGCTGCACTGTCTTGTCTAAGTGGCAATCATCTCTAAGACAGGCAGTTTCCTAAGCATGGGGACTCATTCATAGCATTAGTAGTCCCTTTCATATATGACCAAAGATTAGGGATTCATATTATTCAGGAGAAACAGAACAAGGAAGGCCAGGGAGAATGAGGGAAGGGAGAGATTCTGTTTACATGGGATCCTGTAGTCTCCAGCTGTGGTCTTTCGTTTCCTGTAGTGCCAGTCTATATAGTGCCAGTGTCTCCCCTGCCCAGTTAGAGCCCAGGGGAGTCTTGGGATGGGTGATTTTGATAATCTAAGACCATCTGTGTCTGTGTCTTTCTAATAACAATTTTCAACCAAAAGTATATCCATTAAACATATGAAACCTATAATAGATGGTCTAATTCAAGAACAATGATACTCACTGTGGCCACTTTTTTCCTATGAACAGTATCAGCAGAATGTGAATCACACGGGTGGGAATGGGAAAGAGAAATAGTGTTGTTATGTCTTAACATCGATTTTTGTCTATTCCTGTTCAATATTCTTGCTATGATCATAGACCACTGCATTCATTACACACACACACACACACACACACACACACACACACACACACACACGGCATTGCTATATAAAAGTCAATTTTGGCATTTGTTCTCTGAATCTCAGTTCCTCCTTGGTAAAGTGATTATGATAGTAGAAGTATTCCAGGAATTCCCATAGAGCCAAACAATGATCCGTGTAAGATAGCCAGTGTGTGGGAACTCTGTCCAGGTCTGATTACTGCCACGGTTTTACTAATGACTGAAATTACTGTAGTTTGCTATGTAGAAATGGTTGATCTATTGTGTACCATGCTTATATATGGTACACAATAATTTTGAACTTGGCTTAATAATTTTGCGGTGTTGCTTAAGAGGCAAATAAACCAGCACTGGCGTTGGCTTTGAAGGCAGAGGCTTTGAAGCAGGCATGCAGTGCCACTGTAAGGCTTCATAAACTGTCCCAGAGTTTGTTATGCTCAGCCAAAGGTCTGGTGTCCTTTTAAGATGTGACCGTTCCTTGCCAAGCCACCAACATATTTTGCCTTCAGTCAAAAAGTGTCTTAGAGAATTATCCTTCCTAAAAACTGGAGAAACTGAATGGAAAACAAACCAACCAACCAACCAAACAACCAACCAACTTCCCCATGCAGGAAGCAGACAGAGGTATAGTGGTGGAGGAGAGGGCAGTGCTCTGAAGATTTTTCCTGAAAAAAAAAAAAGATTTTCTGAAAAATAAAGTTGTAAAAAATGTACATGGGGTGCCAGCTAGATTTGAAAGTTTAGTTCATAGTGTTTTTAACCCAATTTTTATAGGAGCACAGTAAGCCAGTATGATTTTGGTCGTTGGAAAGAAGGTACAGATACTGATGCCATGACTTGGTGGCATGGTTTATGTTCCGTTGCTATGGTGCATGTTCCTTTCAAAGGGTTATCCTCGATAGTGCTGGGAAGTTATGATTTCTGTCTTACAGATGGAGAAAAAGTCAACTAAATATAATACAACTAAGGTTAGAAGCAAGAATATCTGTCTAGACCTTAGTCTGAGGAAGGTATGTGAGGAGAGAAAAATGAAAGAGACATGATGGTAAATGGATCATTAGAATATGGTCAATTTGATTTTCTGCTCTACTGGGAAGTAGGGGTGGTGAGGCAGAAAAGGATAGAGTTTGTGATTCACTAAGGACAGATTCACTCATTTATCTGAGACCTGTGATTGGCTAGGGCCATGGATGGAAAGAAAATTAAATCTTTAGTATCTAATCTGATCCATTAGAAAGAGCTGCTCGGTGAGAAATTGATTAATGGTGCCTGTTAGGATGTAGGATGGGAATAGTGGTCTAGCTGCTCTGTCTCTGACTGGCACTCAAGGGGTGGAGAAGAGCTGCTCGCAAACAAAGAGACAGTGCCTTATTGAGCAGCACAGAGAACAAGGGGGGAGGTAATTGTATTCTTGCTTAAACAAAGACACAAGATGGATGAGAAGAATTGTTTAGCAGCCCCCAAGGATCCTGTGAGGATGAGTCTCATTTGAAATACTAGCAGATGATGATGAATTGGCAATTCTTCAACTGCCCGCAAAGGAAGCCACCCAGTCTGGGAAAGAAAGAGAGGTCCCACTTCTAGAGGGTTGGTGGCCTTAGGACCACAGGAGCTGAAAAAGGACCAAATTTCATGTTCTGTTTATATTAGCTACTCTGTCCAGCACAACGACAAACTGCCAGATGAAACGTAAGGAAGAACAGCTGAGCGCTAGCTTGTCGCTTGAGTCCATCACAGCTGGTGCACATGGTAGAATTCTTGGCAGCAGGAGATTATGGCAGGCACACCTCACATCTTAGGAGCTGACCCAAGCAAGGGGAGAAAGTGGAACTGGGCCGTGACCCTTGAAGGGCAGCCTTCAGGCATCCATTTCCTCTAAAGTCACCACAACCTCTAAATCAGCATGGCCAGCCCAACACAGGTATTCAGACACAAAAGCCTGTGTGTGTGTGTGTGTGTGTGTGTGTGTGTGTGTGTGTGTGTGTATGTCTGTGTGTGTTTCACATTCATACCGTGGCTCCATCACATATCAGCTGTGGAGATTTATGTATTTACTTCTACATTCTCATCTCTACAATGTGACTAGTGTACTTAACCCCTGGTTTTATTCTGAGGTCAAAATGACAAAATATCATCCGAGCCCTTTGCACCCAGCACCTTGTCAGTAGGTGGTGCCTTTTCTGCCCATCCTGTTGAACCTCACGTGTGAAAATTGTCCCCTGGTGAGGAACGACATCATCGTGGGTCCAGCCACTCAGACAGATGCAGGTGTCTGAAGTGCCCCCTTTCTCGACTGAACTTAAAGGCCTGTTACTATTAATGGAGACTGTGCGCCTAATGCCACCCCTGCTGTGCAGCCAATTTCCCTCTTAATGCCTGGCAGAGGCAGTGTGCAGAAAGATCGACAACATTGTTCACACTGTTTAAAGGTTCCACTGTGTGTGGAAAATTGTCTAAATGGGGGGATAATGAACAATCACTAAATCAGAGCTTTCTCAAGCTGGGAGGAAAGAAAGGCTGTGGAGAGAGGTTACCACCTGACCCGACATGTTAGCCAGGATGGGGAAACGGAGAGAAGTAGTGGCAAAACTCCATGCCCAGGCGGGATTGGATTCTTTAGAGCATGAAGCATTTGGAACCTGTCACTATTATAAATGTAACAAATTACTTTCCAAGGAACGCTGGGATACAGCGTGGACAGGAATGGTACTAGCTTGGACTCAATCCACCCAAGAAAGTGTAAACACTAAACCCGTGGACATCCACTGTCATCTAGACTCACCTGTGGGCTTACCACTGACTTCCTGAAAGTGACTTCCAGAATGGGCTGAGGTGTCCTGTGGGGAGGGTAAGCATCTCCAATCCCAGAAGTCTGTGTTACAGAGGTAGCGTCTCCTCTATGAGCCATTTACCTCGTTCTCAGTGAAGGAACACTGATGTCATGCAGCTCCGAACCTGTGATGAGGGTCAGTCAGGACATTTAGGAATCCTAAGTATCCTTTTCTGTGTCTTTGGTTTGTGTTGGATGAGATACTGCATGAAGCTCTATTTGTCCTTCTACCTGAGCTCTCAGGGCTGCTGCCCACACCTGTAAAAATGAAACCTGGAGTTCCATAGAGTGATTATTTCGTACTCCAGGGGCTTGGCAGGAGACTCAGGTGGTAAAGCACTTGCTGGGCAGGCAGGAGGAACTGACTCACAGGAAAAATCTAGGATTGCTGGTGGAAGTTTCTGAGCATTGCTCTGGGGAGATAGAGCACAGCAGCTCATCAGCCTACCAGCGTGACTTACTGGGCACACTTCAGACCAGTGAGAGACCCTGCCTCAAAAAAAAAAAAAAACAACCAAGGTGGGCACACCTGAGAATGACTCCTGAGGTTGACCTCTGGCACAGATACAAACACATTTACCCCAAATCTTGGAATTAGGAGCCCAAATCAAAATGATTTCGAGTCAGCTATGTGATTAGATTCTCTCTTCACAAGACTTCTTGCAGGAGACACTTGCTGTAATGAAGTCCCTTCCTGTGATAAAGATAGCATGATGCAAGACTATGCCAGGCACTCATGGAATATTTACTTACCATTTGTTGACTGATTCACACAATACAGAGCGCTGATTTGCTTCCTGGGTAATACTGGACATTGATTGTTGGTTGGCTGTTGACCTGGAATGGAACACAAGGAGAAAACTGTCTTCTTTTTGTCTTAATAATTACTCTGGCCCCAGAGATTGTCATTAACATTTGAAATTGGTGGGAAGCAAGCAGGGTCTGCCTTCATGATACGTCCAGAACACTGGATGCTCTTAGGGGGTCTTTTTATAATAGAGTGAGCTCAGTGATCTGTTGAAATACGGAGCTGTGGGCTGTGTCCCGCCACCTGGCTAGCTTTCCCCGAAATAATTACACGGAAACTGTATTCTTTTAAAACACCGCTTGGCCCATTTCTATCTAGCCTCTTCTAGGCTAGCTCTCGCACCTTGACTAGCCCATTTCTAATAATCTATGTAGCCCAAGAGCTGGCTTACCAGGAATGATCTTAGCCTGCGTCTGCCTGGACTGGGAGAATCATGGCAACTCCCTGACTCAGTTTCTTTCTCCCAGCCTTCTGTTCTGTTTACTCCACCCACCTAAGGGTGGGCCTATCAAATGGGCCTAGCAGTTTCTTTATTGCTTAACCAATGAAATCAACAGATTGATATATGACACTGCGCCCATGTTCCCAAAATATTGTTTATAAATGTTCTTTTACATTTAAAGGGGGATATGATATAGATATGAATAATTTGCATTAGTATAGATTTTGCTTTATTGATAGAGATTTAAGGTCAATTTTGTTATATGTATATGTAATTCTGCTCTTGATTAAGGTATTGTGATTGTGTAGTTCATTTAAAATATAATGTATAATTAGGAAATATAGGTTGTTGATGGATAATCATAAATAATAGTCAAGTTTGTAGTCATGTTACTTAGATTTTCTAGATGTATAGAGATATATTTCAGATAGGCATTCTTCATATCTCTCAAAGGCTGCAGAATATGGCATTTAAAATATTTTAATAACTTAGGACTTTTCATGACAATGAGACATATCTGCTCCTGGCGGCACCAATCTACTTCGAGAGGAAGATAGGCATCGAAGAGGATCCTTATGGAGTTTTATAGCCATTTGGGCAAGAAACTGCTCTTACCTGGACTGTTGCATAAAATGGACACAGAGAACCCACAGAGAGAGGACTGCTGAACTTGCCTAAAGGTAAGACGGTCTTTTGGGGTTCATGACTCATGAAAGAGTCTGCGAGACATTCTGCAGGACACAACAGATAGTGACTAAACTGTCTTTGGAATTTCCTGCTTGATGAAAATGTCTGCTGGATACTATGGGCCTGAAGGCTGAAGATGGATGCCCCAACGGTACAAAAGAACTTTGGGTGACTGTCCAGGCAGCGAGATGTTTCTGTCATTTCTAGAGTTTTCTTATTTCTTGTTTACTTAGGTAGTATTATATCCTTCTGGAGTCTTTGATGGAGTTAAAGAATGAATAGATAGTTATAGTTTTCCTTAGTTATGATAAAAGATAAAATAGATATAAATATTGTAACTCTAATTCTTGCTTGATAACTGTTTTGCTATATGTAATTTTACGATGTTAAAGTTAAAGCCTTTCTTTTTTGTTTAAACAGAAAAAGGGGAAGTGATGGGGGAGTGTCATATATCAATCTGTTGATTTCATTGGTTAAGCAATAAAGAACCTGCTAGGCCCATTTGATAGGCCCACCCTTAGGTGGGTGGAGTAAACAGAACAGAAGGCTGGGAGAAAGAAACTGAGTCAGGGAGTTGCCATGATTCTCCCAGTCCAGGCAGACGCAGGCTAAGATCATTCCTGGTAAGCCAGCTCTTGGGCTACATAGATTATTAGAAATGGGCTAGTCAAGGTGCGAGAGCTAGCCTAGAAGAGGCTAGATAGAAATGGGCCAAGCGGTGTTTTAAAAGAATACAGTTTCCGTGTAATTATTTCGGGGCATAAGCCATGTGGGCGGCTGGGGTGCTGGGGACGCAGCCCTGCCGCTCTTATTTCAACAGTGATCCATCGAGACTGTGAAGCCTTGGTGAGCCTATGTGTGTGGACCATGACATTTTCAGTTGTGCCAGTGTCTTAAGAGCAAGCCTTCCCCGAGATGGGCTCCCTCTTCCAGAATCTCCTGCTGCTATCTTATTATTACTGCGGGGTTGTGTGGTTATCTCGGCTCTCCCTCTTCAGAGTGTAGGCTCCTTGAGGATAGATAGGCTGACCATTGTGCTGCACATTCTCAAGTGCCCGGAAAATTATGAACTGAATAAAAAGAGAGGGAGAGAGAAAGGGCAAGAGAAAAGGAGGGTGGCGGGGTGGGCCCAGCTTCTGAGGCTGGTCTGCTCTGAGGATTGAAGTTGTTAAATTCTTTTATTAGATGCTTTTTTTCTGGCTTAGTAGGGCTGGGTCTGTGAGGTGGACCTTTCCTGTGGTGCACACACAGGGTTATTTTGAGTTCTGCATCATCAAGATAATTAGGTGCCCAGACAAAGCTTAAATGCTATTAAAAGTTGGGTGCATACTGACTGGTCCTGGTGACTGGGTCACTTGGGGACACAGCCTCTGCTTGCTGCTGAGTTTCTGAGATCAGGGCTTGGTAGGAACAACTGGGGAAAAGGGAGGAGAGGGAGGTGGTACATTTTTGAGCCCCTTCTAAATGCCAGGTTACAAATGGAGACTGTACTCTTGTTTTCCAGCCACCCAGACCCAAATAATCACAGAAAAACTATATTAATTACAACATTGTTTTGCCATTGGCGCAGGCATATTCCTGGCTAGCTTTTCATCTTAAATCAGCCCGTTTTTATTATTTTATATTTTACCACAAGGCTCGAGGTTTGTTAGTTCACATCTTGCTTCTTGGGCAGCTACATGGCATCTGCCTGACTTTGCCTTCTTCTCCCTGCATTCAGTTTAGTAGTTGTCCCACCTAGCTAGATTGTGCCCTGTCACAGGCCAAAGCAATTCTTTATTAACAAGCATACAGAGCATAGCATAAAGAGGGGAATCCTGCATTACCAGGTGTTTGACAGAAAATTCCTCATGCCTAACCCAATTTAATTTCATCCCTATCTGATAAATTCTGCTGCTCTCATTTATGAAGGAGAGAAAACTGGCATGTGTGTCAGTCTAACAACTAGGACACTAGACAAGTAGTATTCTTTCCTTACAACTGTGACAGAATGCCCACCAAAATCAACTGGAGGAAGAAGAGTTTCCTTTGGCTCACTATATGTGCACTGTGGCCATGCCTCACTGTTTGGGGGTACAGTCCACCACTGTGGTCATGCCTCACTGTTTGGGGGTACAGTCCACCACTGTGGCCATGACTCACTGTTTGGGGGTACAGTCCACCACTGTGGCCATGCCTCACTGTTTGGGGGTACATACACCACTGTGGTCATGCCTCACTGTTTTTGGGGGTACCGTCCACCACAGTGGGTGTGCTTATCTTGAGCTTGTGCATGTGCAATGCTACTTTTATGATGATGTTAAAACTGCTACCCAGACAGAAATTTGATTTTTTTTAATATGTGCAGACTTGTGTATATGCACTGGTTTTATTTTTCCAGTGTTTCTGTGGTATGTATTGTGATTTCTATTGCCCTCAGGTTGCTGGTATTTTTTCCCCTGTGCATGTTTTCTGAGTACCTTTATGTAAAATGCTGCTTGAACCAGAGGGATGAATGGGCACAAAGTTCTTACTTTCATGGCATTTCTATTCCAGTGACCAAATGCATAAAGGGTCATGAAGAAAGTATTGAAATATTAAAATACCCCCCAAAGTCACTGTATTACCCATGTTTACTTCTTATCCACACACTGAGCACTTCTCCATTCAGTCAGTCAGGGACTTGTGCACTTTCTGTCTTCTCGTTCTCTCATTCCTTTTGGGCCTTGATATGCTCACCTGGGTCTAAAGTGCCTGACCAACAGACAAAGGGTGGTGGCACTATGATGTAGGTGGGCAGTCTTTCCAAAGGCCTGGCAGAGTGAAAGAATGTGACTCTACTAGGACCCCACTGAATGTAGTAATTCCCACTCTGCCTAGTGACAAGGGAAGCTGGTGATGTGGTCCAATTTCCAGCAAAGAAAGAGAAGTAGCATCCTCTGCTACCTGTGCACAGTGCGGGCTCTGCTGATCCTCTGCTGAGGGCCACTGCCGTGGTTTCTTTTGGAAGGGCTCAGAAGGGCTCTCTGAAAGAGGGCACATCCCAGGTAGGCATACTGCTTCCTCACTGGTCCCCAAGGTTTAGTATCCTGAGACTTGCCTCTTTTTTATAGACAACTTTTGCCATCATCCTTTACTCTGTGTCTCTCTGGAGCCTCTGATTTGTGAAGTGCTTATGTGCCTTCCCTCCCTCCCTCCCCTACCATATCTCCCCCTTCTGTCTCCCAAGTGAAGCCATCCCCCATCACCTTTAAAGGCTTTTTGTGATTAGGATCCCAGAGAGCTTCTCATATCTTGAAATATTCTCAGCCATTAGTAATGGTCATAATGATGGAATCACTTGATTTGAATGACTCCCAATTTTCCAGGATCTTTCTTGTACTGAAAGTCCTTCCTCAGGATCCATCCACTTTCCTCTTGTTCTAAGGGGAAGGAAGAGACACGGGTTGCCAAAGCATAGCTAGCTGGGGATCCACACAGTTCCTGGAATGATGTGCGCACGGATGTGGTGCAGCCGGTGACCGGATCAGTCACCCGTTCGGTGTGTCATATTTAATAACCCAGCAGCCTCAGGAGCAGCTCGGGATTTCCCCTCTCTGGTTCAGCATGATCTACTCAGAAAACTGGGACTTTTGCTCAATTTGTACAAATGCTTGCTGTGCAAGCAAGAAGACCCAGGTTTGGACTCTAGAACCTGTGTAAGGGGTCAGGTATGAGGTCATTTGTGTGTGTAACCCTGGCATGGTGGGTGGCAGAGACAGGAGGATCAGTGGGGCTTATTGGATACCAGCCTATCCCTAGGCTCTATGAAAGACCCTGTGTCAAGGGAGAGAGTGATAGACCAGGCTCCTTCCCATTGCATCTTATGTGCATACACTCACATATTTTACAAAGGTAAAAAGAAAACTGAGAGTTAATCAAATTAAGAAGTGGTGATGATTGTACACTCAAGTGTACTTGAGTCTCTGTCTGTCTTTCTCTCTCTTCTGCCTCCTCTCTCCATCCCTTCTTCTATCCCTCCCTCCTTCCCTTCCTCTCTCTCTTCCTTTTCTTTTACTTTGTCAAGTGCACCCCTATCAATTGATGTCAGTGCTTGAGTAGTAATATTCCTTAGCACTTTCGCAAAGTGTTTTCCTCTTTATGGTTCTAATGAACAGCATCATATTCTAGTGTATCATCTATCATACTTATGAATCTTGATTTTGCTAATTTTCAAAGTTTTAAAAAAATCCATATTAAGATATTGGTGATGGACAAAACTTTTCTGTTCAAGATCAGGTGGTAAACAGTTCGGTTCACAGGCTGTGTGATTCCTATTACAACTTCCCCTCTTTGCCATGGCAACACAACAGTCTCCCTAGGTCATAAGACCTGCTTTGTGAGTGTGCATATGTGGTGAATGTATGTACATGTTCCTACATGTGCACACTCGTGTCCGTACGTGTGAGAGTCAGAGGCTGATGTTGGTGTCTTTCTCCACTGCTAGCTCCCTCATTGTCAGCTGCAGGAGCTCACTGGGCAGGCTGGGCAGAAATTGGCACCTCTCCCTCTCCTCAGTGGATTACAGCTGCACACCTGCCATTTCACATGGGTGCTGGGAGTCAAACTCCCATGCTGGGATTGCGCGGGAAGCAGGCATCTCCGCAGCCTTCAAACGACATGTTCAGTACAAAGCAGAGATGGCCTACTTGTTCCTGAGATTTCCCACTTCCAGTCTGTCTTCACCAGTACCCCTGCTATGGAAGCTACTAGAACAGAAAACCCATGTGTGTAGTCAAGTCTTAGGAACTCACCAAAGTCCCATAGTGTGCTTGTGGGTGTGTCACAAGTCACATCCTGCTTTCTCCTTCTCTGCTTCCAGACACAACGTGCTTTTCACTCCGCCAGTCTTGTTTCAATGATGGTAGCAACAGAAACCCAACTGGTGCTCAGATTTGCCATTTGCTCATCTGACCGCAAAGGCCAGTGACTGCTCACACTCCTGTCAGGAGCGGTTCCTTTCACAGAACCTTCCAAGAGTGTCAGCCCTCTGTTTTGTGGCATTTTAATCTCAGCAATGAACTCAAGACACTGTGCCTTTTTACTTTAAGCCCCCGCTAGCCCCAAGTCCTTCAGAGTGGAGAGAAATGCCCGATTTGAATCCCCACTGACCTCAAGTCCTTCAGAGTGGAGAGAGATGCCCTATTTGAAGCCCCGCTGGCCCCAAGTCCTCCAGAGTGGAGAGGGATGCCGATTTGAAGCCCCCAGCAGTGGAAAGCCTGGTAAAGGCTCAGCTACTCCGTAACTGAGGGCCTGTAGATGTCCTGTTTTCCTCGTTAGTGACATGGAGATGATAATCGTACCTCAGAGGACACTCGAATGAAGACAGCCAGAGTGTGGTTCACCCAGGAGAGTACGCATCTACTGAGGGCGTTTGTGGTTTTTAGCATTATTATTTTTCCATTCTATAACTTCCTATGTTTTCGGTTGCTAACTTCTAGTGCTTCTCATCAGTGTATGTGTCAGTGTTTACTTTTGGCTGTTATAGTTCTTTGTCATGGGCCTGCCTTCATCATTTTAGGGGCTAACATGATCCTTGGCTTGTATCCAGAGGGTGAGTAGCAGCCTCTTCCCATGGTTGTTACAATTGATAAACAATGTCCTGACATTACCAATGTTCCCTAGATCTAGAGGCCAATTGAGGGGGAAGTTCAATGTCACTATCTCCTGCCTGTGATTGTCTGGCTGTAGCATGCTCCTTCCTCATAAAGTGAAAACCTTAAGAGGTGGCAAGAAACGGTACTAAAAACAATTGAATAAATAAAAGTCTTTGGAGGAAACTTCAGGAAATGCGGACTGGTTGAGGAAAACATTTCAGATTAAAGGCAGACATTTAGGGAATGTCTTCTGGCCCAGACTCCTAGGTCTTCTTGAAGGCCTGGGAAGAACCCCTGGGTAAATTTTGAAGCCATTTAGGGAATGTGTTCAAGGAGTAAGTCACCAGATAAGAGCTTGGCAGTGAGGAACAAAGCCGTCATTTGCTCATTCAACAAACAAAGGCTACTCTCATATCTAAGTAGGCAAAAGATGAACGAAATGGGCATCTCCACATTGCAGAATCTCATGAATCAACACAGGAAGGCAGACAGTAAATGAGTAGTCTCCCAGACTGAAAATCTAGAGCCTGCTGTGTATTAGACAAGTGTTTTATTTTCCTGAACCTTCACATTTTAACAGATTGCAAGGGAATTCTGCATTGATACGGAATGCTGGAGAAACAGTGAATTTCTGTTCTCAGTCATGATAAAATGTCCACAGAGTTATCATCAAAAGCCCAAGGAACAGGGGTTACTTGTCATGGCTGTGTGTGTTCATTCTTCTTTTGCCCCAAAGAACACTTTGGTGAGCAGTGGGTTCTGGAGACTTGTCTAGTCAATAATAGGGTCTTCAGAAATTTGGGGGTTTAAGGCCTTCCTGGCTCTTTGTACCTATGCAGACTTGATGGAGGTCTCAGGTTGTGAGTGATACACAGCCTTGTGTGTCTGCAAGTGGATGATTTGCCAATTTTCAAGTCTAGTCAGCTGGATTGGCTGGACTCCCGACCCCATTTTGCACATGATATCCAAGGGAGGCACTGTGCCACACCAGGCTAAGGGCTTTGCTTTGATTGGCAGTCATGGAGGTAATTGGCTGCTGTCGATCAGTGGCTGCTCCCTCATCACTTCCATTATCTCCAGTCTGTATACTAGTCCACTCACCCACTTAACCACCATTCCATGCTGTATCAAAGAGGTGTCGAGCGAAAATACTCCATCTTTGTTGCGGGAGGTCCTTCTGCTCCTCCAGCCAATAGCCGCTGAGATACCAGCCCATTGGGGCGTGTTCTCTCTCTTTAAAAAAGCAGCGTCTTCCCTCCTCGCTCTCTCTTACTTCCTGCTCCGTTTCAGGCCATTAGACTCCTTCCTGGTTGCGCAGAGGGCTGTCGTCTGGGACGGTGATCTGTAAGTTTTTTCCCCTTTAAATAAATACCACCTTATTAATCATAATTCCAAACTGGTGTGGGATTGTTTGTGACTTACGCCTTCACACCTTGGCAGGGAAGAATATTTTATTGCTAATATTGTTTAGAATTCCTACTGAAAATATGTATATATTATGGCTTCGCTGGTGACAGAGCCCTCCAGCCGCTGCTTTTCACTGAGTTTCCACTTTGTGTGAGAACTTCCTTAGAATTGGAATGCTCAACATCTTTAGCCATCAGAGAAATGAAAATAAAAACAACTCTGAGAATCCATCTTACACCTGCAAGAATAGCCAAGATCAAAAACACTGGTGACAACTTATGCTGAAGAGGATGTGGGGTAAAGGGAACATTCCTGCATTGCTGGTGGGAATGCAAGCTGGTACAGCCCCTTTGCATGTCAGTGTGACAATTTCTCAGAAAATTAGGAAACAACCTTCCTCAAGGCCCAGCAATACCATTTTTGGGTATATATCTAAAGGATGCTCAATCGTACCACAAGGACATTTGCTCAACTATGTTCATAGCAGCATTGTTTGTCATAGCCAGAACCTGGAAACAGCCTAAATGCCCCTCAACTGAAGAATGGATAAGGAAAATGTGGTACATTTACACAATGGAGTACTACACAGCAGAAAAGAAATAATAATGACATCTTGAAATTTGTAGGCAAATGGCTGGATCTAGAAAACATCATATTGAGTGAGGTAACTCAGACCCAGAAAGACAATTTCACATATACTCACTCATAAGTGGGTTTTAAAAATAAAGTAAAGAAAGCCAGCCTACAAACCACAATGCCAGAGAACTTAGACAACAATAAAAACCCTTAGAGAGACTTACATAGATCTAATCTACATGGGAATTAGAAAAAGAAAAAAAATCATCTCCTGAGTGAATTGGGAGCATGGGGACCTTGCGGGAGGGTTAAAGGGAAGGGGAGAGGATGGAAGGGGAGCAGTGAAAATTGTAGAGCTCAATAAAATTAATAAAAAAAAAAAGAATTGGAATGTACACAGGCTGTCACGGGAGAGAGCTGGGACTTAGTGGACTGGAGCTGGATTACCTGAGTCTGTCACTGCCAACTACAGACTAAGGTACTTAACCTGTCAGGTCAATTTTCTCATTTGTAAAATAAAAGACATAAGTAATAACTAATTTAATTTACAAGTAAAATTAAATAATGTATCTAAAGAACTTATGTGCTCAGCATACTTCATTATACATTGGTTATTATTTATCTTGAATAAGCATTAAGTTTTAGTTGACTAGTCAGTTATAGTGCTGGGCACCAGGTGGGGATTTTCAAAGTAGTTCTTACCTGGGCTAATGGAGAAGACAGGAGAGTTATTTCTTCATACTGAGAAGAGGTGAGGAAAAAAATTCAGAGTGAATATTGAGTATTAAACATCTAGTAACACTGCTGGCCTCTATCCAACCAAAAAATGTGTTTTATCCATTGCTCCTTTGGTCTTGGTGGGCAAAATTACTCCCCTTTGAGAATTAGTGCTATGAAAATTCTTCTGGAAGAAAAATGGGTTTTGTGTGATGAGAGTGAGCATAGATGTGAGAGATGGGTAGGGTTGACAGGTGGCAGCTTCACGCCTTAGAGGGATGGGAATGTTTCAGCCGATCCAGGCTAAGTTCTCATGGTACAAATACCCTAAGGATGCTAATGTCTTGAAGCAACAGCAGATGACCACAGCCATGGCAAAGTAGCTGTGGAGCCCCATATTCCTTCTCGTGGAAATCTGTGCTGAAGAAACTGACCCTCTGCTGGATACTCTTCAATCTTGGCCAGGAAGATGAAGGAGAGAGTGTCTTTTAAATTCTGCTTAAAAATAAAAGATACCACATTCACCCATGTGTCAATGATTAAAGGAAGTCACATGTCTGACCCTCTTCTCGGAGACAGCATGACATAATTCTCTCATAGCAAAGAGCAGCAAATATTTTGAGCAATAGTTGACTCTACCATGGTCAGGTCTGGATTGTGGGAAGCAACATAATTAGATATGAAAATGTCAAGTCCTATTCAAACACCAGCAGCTACCATTACTTTGGAAAAATAAAGATGTGCAATCTGGATCCTTATTATCCAAAGGACCTGCTGCCTAGCTGTCAGGAGTGTGCTCAGCAGGAGTTACAACTGTGCACTCCTTTAGGGATTGCCTCAGCTGGAGATCTCTGCAGCATCACACCCTTCCTGGAACATCCAACATTAGCGAAGAAATGAGGCACATACACAGGGTTGCACTATTTTCTCCTGAAAGAGGCAGCCCTAATGGGCAACATTCATCCTTCAGCTCATTGCTGGCTTATCCCGGGCTTTTTAGACCAGGCTCAAGTTCAGTTTCTCCCTCTGGCTTGTCCTGTTTATCTCTCTTCCCATTGAGGTGTTGATTCCTCGTTAATGCCCTGATCCCTAAATGTTTCACAGCTTCTGCTTATGGAGACACTGTTATAACACTGATAATGACACTAATATATTGATGTAATAGAGTATAATGTCAAGTCCAAGATAGAAGTTTCCATTATGTTATGTCCTTACCATAGGCTAACAGGAGGAAATAACCAGATTGTGATTGTAATTAAACAACACATCATTCCCTGGGGTGTTGTCTGGCAAAAATACTGTTTTGGTCTTTATGGATTTTGTGCTCTTAAAGGAAATATTTCAGGGCTCTACTGTAAGTTTCTGTGAGAATCGACCAGAGCTAAACTATGAGCCCCGGGCCATCTGGTACTGAGAGTTCTGGGCTAGAAAGAACCTTTAGGAGAACTCAGTGGTTTTTAGCTGACAGAGCATTTTAGAAAGAGCCATCATGAAATGCTCATAGTATTCCATGACCCAGTTCTTTTAAAAAAAATTGTAAATATATTTTTTTTATTAAATCCTCATTTTAATTGTTTGGATAGGAATGTGCTATATACATTTTCCCCATTCTCTTTTCTATCCTCCACCCTCCCCTTCTACCCTCCATACTACCAATTTACTCAGAAGTTCTTATCTTCTTTTGCCTTCCTATGAATCCATGTATGTCTCTCTTAGGGTCCTCTTTGTTACCTAGGTTCTCTGGGGTTGTAGCCTGGAGGCTGGTTGTCCTTTGCTTTATAAGTACATTATCTACTTATGAATGAGTGCATATTATATTTGTCTCTCTTGGTCTGCATTACCTCACTCAGGATGACTTTTTCTAGTTCCATCTGTTTGCCTGCAAATTTCAAGATGTCATTTTTTTCCTGCTGAGTAGTATACTCCATTGTGTAAATGTATCACATTTTCTTTAATCATTCCTTGGTTGAGGGATATCCAGGTTGTTTCCCAGTTCTGGCTAATATGAATAATCCTGCTATGAACATAGTTGAGCACATGTCCTTGTGGTAGGATTAAGCATCCTCTGCTGTAAGTTGGGCAAAATATTTTTAGGGTTCACAGAGATCTTTTGGGGTGTCTTGTTTCATCAAACCACATTAGTCTGGAAGGAATCCACAGATTCTTATCTTCTGTGGAAACAAAAGCAGACTCTCTTTTGCAAAGCAACATATCCTTAGACCCAAATTTTGAAGTCAAGATACCTTTAAAATATGTATGTTGGTTTAGCTTAGCAGCTCCCAGAATCAAATGTCTCTCTACAGTCAAAAAATTTAAAGAAAATATAGTAATATGCATAATTCAGACCCTCTGTGTATTTTCCACCTTATTTTTTTACTCTATTACTTTTTTTTACTTTATTAAAATACTAAGTTTATTTCACATGTATATTTGTCTTCCTACCATTTCCACATCTGACCACCACTATTACTATGTCCTATCTTAACATTCCATACATACTTAAAACCAAGTAAAGGGTGGAGTTCCATCCTTGAAAACTAAACAGGCATTTTAGACAACATTCTTGGCAATGGAACCTGGATAACATTTATCAAACACAGTAGGGAAAGTTCTCACTTTGCATTATAAAAAGGACAGCCAGATATATCAACTGTTACAGAAATTAAGTAAGACGGAATATTTCAAACTGTTTAAACCATTTTCTTAAAGAGACTTCTTCCACTGCCAGAGATCTTGAATAGCCTCCTGGTCAGTCATCCGGAAGCAATTCTTCACATAATTAATGAACTTGGCTTCCACTTTGGGAAGAGAGCCACCTTTTTCTATACTTGCTTGCATTTTTGCCTTAATGTCTTCTACAGAACTAGGTCCTTTTGGTGTTTTAGGGTTTTTTTCCTGTTTATTGAAGGACTCTTGACCCTTTGATCTTGGTGTTGATGGTTGGTTTTAAGTCTTTTCCATTTTGGTTTGATTTTTGTGCATTTTTGGCTGGGGTATCTCGTACAGATTTCTTCACTGGAACTTTTTTTCAGCTTCCTCATCATCAAAATCATCGTCGTTGTCATCTTCATCCTCATCATCCTCATTATCTTCATCATCATCCTCATCAAGTTTTACTTTTTTCTGTGGAACCTTGTTGCCACCTCCAGGAGCAGATCGCTTTCCAGACATACTCAACAGCTTTACATCCTCCTCATCTTCATCTTCTGACTCTGCATCTTCCTCTACAGCTACTAGATGCTGTCCACTAATGTGCACAGGCCCAGAACCACACTTCAATCTTAAGACCACAGGAAGTGTTATTTCAAATCCCCCAAGAGAAACTGTTGGCTGTACAGGCATTTTCAAAGTTGCCAGTGTTACTTTAATTGGACTGCCTTCATAGTTCATTGCTTCTGCCTCTACGATGTGTAATTCATCTTTTGCCCCAGCACCTAAACTAACCTTTCTTAGTGATAACTGGTGCTCATTCTCATCATTATCTACCTTAAAGTGATAATCTTTGTCGGCTTTTAGTTCACAGCCAGAAAGGTAGTTCTGAGGCCTTAGAGGGCTCATGTCCATGTCCATGGAGTCTTCCATGAGTTGAAGGCGCGTTCTTCGGTGGCAGAGAAGTCAGATGGAGGGTTCTGCCTGCTGCTCCTCAGAACAGGCACGCAGGACGGAATCATGTCAGGCACTCTATTACTTTTTAATATTGAATTATATTTACTCCTTTAATCTATGACATTTTGTACTCTTCTCTCTCTCTCCTAAGCCCATGTACATTTATTCTCCAATGCTGTGACCCATGTAGAGGTCTTTTTCTTCTGAATCCATCTTTATTGTGTATCTGTAATAATTTTCTGACCAGGAATACCTTTCTATTAATGCTAGGTGGGAGTGGCTAGGACCAACTCCACAGCCCTGCCTGTTTGCTCTCAGTCCAATATGGCAGAGGCATGTTCACTGCTTCTGTGAGCCATGGTCACTGCCCCAACTCCAGGGATGCAGCTGGTCTATGCCACCATTAAGCAATTTGTAACACACTGCTCATAGACCCCATTTAAGTGTACCATAACTGCACCAGCATGAACCAGGAAGTTGGATCTTAAATGAACCACACAGTTTTTGATGTTAACACTGTAGGAAAGTCTTATCTTAAAGGAATCATGCCTCTGCTTGCCTCTAGCAAACAAACATAGCCCACCAGAGAAAATGCTGCTACCAAGAAGCTGTGCTTACCTCTGTTCTTTTATTTCTAATTCCTTTCCAAGCTCTCTCAGATTTTATGTGGATGTAGTTACCTCACATTGAACACCATCTGTAAGCAGAGACTGCTTGTTCATTTTCTGGCCGCCAAGACCTGAATAATCACACAGAAACTACATTAATTACAACACTATTTGGCTAATAACTACGGTGTATTCCTAGCTAGTTCTTACATCTTAAATTAAATAATTTTTATTAATCTGTGTATCAACACAAGGCTGTGGCCTACCAGTAAGGTTCTGGTGTCTTTCTCTTTTGACAGCCACATGGCATCTCCCTGACTCTCTGTCTACTTTCTGTATATATCTCTGTTTAGATTTCCTGCCTAGCTTTATTCTGCCCGGTCATAGGCTGAAACAGATTCTTTATTAACCAGTGGTAATAAACATATTCAAAGCATACAAAGGAGCATCCCACATTGGGGTCCTAAGTCCCAGGGTCGTAGAGAACTGTTATTGCCAAGGTGTGTGTACCGCTGCTGTACCCTTGGGGTTTTCATGCCTCGTTGGTCATTGATATTGTTCACAGGTGTCATAGCTGGTTAGTCTTATTGGTTGCTTTCTTCCTTTAAAAGCTTATATGGTGCTTTTCAGTATCCTTGGCCATACCAATCTGAATATGCCTGATTTCAGAAGTTGCGCAGAGTTGGGACTGGTTAGTACTTGGATAGGAGGCAACTTTTTTTTTTTTAACTTGGCTGTAAAATAATATGCTTCCATATGGCTTTTCATACTGCCTTTCTTGGGGTGAGCTCTTCCTTTCACCTCAAGCTCTCGCCGACACTCCTAAACCCTTCCCTGCTTAAGTCACCCCAAATCTAGAATTCCACCTTAATATTTTAATCTACCATTTCTCTTATCTTAATGTGTCTACCCACTCCGCAAGGGCCCTTTCTACTTTCCTGGCTTCCATTTGTTCTCCAAATGAAATTAAAAAAAAACAAAACAAACATACATCTCCACTTTATTTTTTGAAACAGGGTCTCTCACTGAACCTAGAGCTCACCAATTCATCTAGACTGGCTGACCAGGGAGCCCAAAGGACCCTTTTATCTCTACCTCCTTAGCACTTAAATTATGGGTGTGTACCACAATACCCATTTATTTTTCAAACATGGATGCTGAAGGCTTGAACTTGAGTCCTAATACTTACTTATGGAGTCAAATACCCAGCTAGTGTAGCCATTTTAAAGGTTTTAAATTAACTTTAGTAAGGTTAATTCTTTGTAGTTTCTAAGTCTTTTCCAGCTCCACTTGTTTTTCACACCGTGCTTGTTGGAATCTATGTTGTGATGGATTCCCATGATAAACAGCAATGAGACCTTGTGACAGTTAATCTTCCATGGTGACTTGGCTGCCTTAGAGTTACCCAGGAGAGTACTAACCATACTTGTTGGTGTTGTGAGATTAACAGAGGGAAAAGACCCACTCTAAAAGTGGATCTAAAGAAAAAGTGGATCAAGGCTGGACAGGCCTGAACAATAATATCAAAGGAGAAAAATAGAAACTCAACTGAATGCTTATTCTCTCTCTCTCTCTTGTGGCTGCGTTGATGAGAGCCACTCCACCCACCATGTCTTAACTCTGCGTATTCGATTCTCTGAATCTATGAGCCAGAGGGAATCTTCCTCCCCTAAGTTAATCTCTTGTCTCAGCAATGCGAAAGTAGCTCATCCTCACCTGAACACATAGGGGCCGGTGGTCCGCAGTGTTTCAAGTCTGAGGAACCAAGTCGCCTGTAATCACTCACCTCTCCTGTGCCATCTTTAGGTGGTGCATTCCCTGTCTTTGCCAACTAGCTCTAACCACTTCTGCCTCTTGCTTACCTCAAGTTAATTATTTTATTGCCACCTCATTATTACCTTTATTTTATTACTATCACTGATTATTTCACTGTGGGGGTTGTTTCCATGGTGATGCAGAAACCTTAGCATTTTGAACCCATCTGAAGCACATTAGCTTGTAGGTTAGGGAATTTTTTAGAGGGGACTTGATTCCCTAACTCCCGGTTTTGTGTTTTTTATGGGAGAAGATATCTTGAAGATATATTGAAGTTCATGGCCATGAACTTTAACAGCATGTGTAGGTAGAGAAAAGGCCTCGGTTTCTGCTCCGGGTGTTTTAATTCTCATGCCATAGCATACCAATAAAAATGATCAACTAAGTCTGTGGTGTACTGCCAATCTTTCTTGAATTCAGAAAAGATTAGTGTGGAGGGAGGTAAAGAGTTAAAACAGTGGGTGACGATGGTTTTCTGTGAGGCAGCGAGGCTGCTGGGCCAGTGTATGAGTCTTCAGTGGGAAGCCATGGCATGTTCTGGTCACCATGCACCAGTTATGTCCCTCTTGGTTTGATTCAGCTTCAGAACCTGACTCCAGAAAGGCTGATAGGCAAACACCATGAAAACAAGTTTGTTCACAATGAAGCAGAGTTGTAGCTCTCACACAGGCAATGGTAAGCTGTACAAAGAGATTCTTTCTCATGGACCACAGCACATGGGGCATCAACTGAAAATCCAAAGATGTCAAGGGATGCTGCAGCAAACTAATTTTGGTCTATGAGAACCCATAAGACACAGTTCTGCCAAAACATATGTCCAAAGACTTTATGTCATGTGACTGGGCACTGGCAGTTGGCCACATTGTCTAGGTGGGGGTATTTATACTATGGCAGTTGGCAGATGTTGCCACTTATGTCACTTTTTAGCCCCTGAAAAGCTAATTGTTAGGTTTATTGCCATACCACTGTTCTACCATGAGAGCTATACAATACACCCATTCTGGATGGGCAGAGCAGTCTATGTCCTGGAAGGAACATGGCTGATCTCTTCTCATGGTTCTACCATGAGAGCTATACAATACACCCATTCTGGATGGGCAGAGCAGTCTATGTCCTGGAAGGAACATGGCTGATCTCTTCTCATGGTTCTACCATGAGAGCTATGCAATACACCCATTCTGGGTGGGCAGAGCAGTCTATGTCCTGAAAGGAAGATGGATGATCTCTTCCTTCACTCTCTTTACTCTGTGGACAGCTGGGAAGGAACCCCTTTGAGAGCTTAGTACTCCATCTGAGGCTTGGAATGGAAAAGTACCTAATTCTGCAAGTTAAACTGCCTAGTCCTGATTGGGTGTTCACCTGTCCAGGCTTTCCAGGTTCACACGCTGTCATTCAGTAGGTTTCCAGGTTTCATATTCTTTGGGACCAACTAAGTGCTGTTCATGTGCACATTGTTAAGGTGGGGGGTCAAGAGATGAAACAGGAAGCAAATGTATAGAGAGGCTGCTGTCACTTAGTCACTTTTGGAACTGTCATTTAATGTCTTTAAAAAAAAAAGAGCAAGGGATTTAGTGGAAACTTGAAATTTATTACCAAACTGGCCTTCTGGACCTAAGGTCTTATTCTGGAAAAATAGGGGCAGCAGGAGCCACGACTAAGTGGACTTTGCTCTTCTTAATGAGGGATACAGTGTCAAGAAAACAAGTTTCTTTCATTAGTGGAAGTGGGGCTCCTTCATCAACTTTCATATTATACAAAGAAAGAAGGAAAAAATATAGGCAAGAGGGTGGGGACCAAGGCAAAGTAAACAATTATTTTTGATTTATTGATCCCTGAGAGAAGACAGAGCTTGTAGCAGAACAAGGAACATCTTTCTTAATTAGTACCATGATTTTGGGGAAGCTATTGACAACAGTTTCTTTAGCTTTATTGCTCCTGCTAATGTCAGTTATTTTTTCCTCCGTGTTCATCATTGTGAGCCATGGGCCCCTCTGAAGGGAGCAGAGTGAGTGAAGACTCTTGGCCTCTCATTGGGAACCCACAGGAGGGCATGGATCATGGCACAGGAGAGTGCTGGACTCAGTCTTAGAGTTCAAGCCTCTATTTGAATACTTAGTGAGCAGACTGAGCCTGGGCTCAGCTGGCTGGCTTATGAAGTGAAATATCTGCCTTCATGATTGTCATGAGGGTTAAAGGAGAGATGTGGGGCACATTGTGTTGTCATGTGGTGGTCGAGTTATTAATCATAATGAATAAACAGATGAATCCCTGTAATCGGCTGACAGATGCAAAATTCATTCACCCAGGACTGAGAAGGGATATTCAACAAAATGAGTTAATCTTTTTTATTTTATTTTATATTTATGCAAAAACCCCAAGATATCAACAACATTCCTCCTGCTGAAAGTGCAGGAAGTGGTGATGCAAAGTCATTGTACCCTTAAAGTCTGTGACTCACGGCAATAAAATTCCAGTTTTTGGGGGGGAATGATTCTTGCAGGGCACCTACTTTGTGTCAGGTCCTGCTCTAGATGCTGAAGTTCTTCCAGTAACAACAACAACAACCCAAACAAACAAAAACCTTATTCACCTCATGGATCTTAAATCACAATAAAACTGAGTGAAGGTATAGTGTTTGAATGGAGGAGACACTGGGTGATACAGTACCTTAGCTAAGGCATTTTTTTTTTTCATTCAGAAAATGAAAGGGGCACTACCCTTTCATTTCCACCAGGAAGACATGAAGGACATAGTTGCTAAAGCCAACTTTGATTGAACCCTGCAAGTGAGAAAATATTTCATTCAACCCTTTGAGGCAGGGTTATCACACAAAGCAACTGAGACTCAGGGAGGTTAAAAAATTACTCAGGACCACAGCTTCACGATGACAGAATCCGGTTTCAAATACAGATGTGCCTACCCTTGAGCTTATATCCCTCTTAACTGTGACTAATGGGATACATTTGACTTGAAGTTTCAAAGGTGTCGTTTTGTCAGGTTGGGGAGGGTGTGATATGGACAGGGGTACAGGAAGAATAAAGGCAAGGGTGAGATACTTCACTCAAACTGTCCTCCATTCTACATCCCAAGTGGAAGTTACTGGGAAAGGTAGCTGGAGAAAGGCCTATTTTAATTTTAATTCCAAAGTTTTGCTGGGATAGGAGAAATGTCTGATTTTATTGAATTCCTGGAGCCTATTAATGCACTAACATATCTTTATAAAATGAATGAATGTATTAGGATATGCCCTTGAGTGCAATTGGTGTTTCTGCAGAAGGGATGAGAGACTTACTGAGCACAAAGGACTCTGTGATAGTCAATCTTCAGTGTCAGCTTGATTGACTTGAGAGCTGCCTAGGAAATTAGGGAAGAGCAGCCCAGGGCTGGTCTGTGAGGGTGTTTCCAAAAGAACAAGAGCTCTGACCTCATGAATGCGTTAATACCTCAATGAATTCACACTATGGTGGAATTATTGGCACTGGGTGAAAGGTATGAGTGGGACCTATTTGAAGAAAGTGGGACACTCAGGGCAGAGCTTTGGGGGCTGTATCTTGCCCTCTGTACCCCCTTTTCTGTCTTTATATCATATCCTCCCCACCATAATAGATTGACACCTTTGAAACTTTTAGCCCAAACAAGACTCCTTCTCTTCCAGCATTTCCACCAGGAATCTCTTTTTAAAGTGGTTAGAACGCCAACAGAAACAGTGGTGTGCTTGCGTCACTGAGAACCTGCTGCCTTTGGGCAGCAGTTAGTACATGAGTGATCCAAACTCTGGTGGGAGAGGAAGACGGCAGGGAATTAGCAAGCAGCTGGGCCAGGTCATGAAGTATCTTGAATACTATGCTAAGGACACTGGGACTCTATCCAAAGTCTGTGGGGAACCACAGAAGTGTTACATAAACACATGACTGGAGCAGGTGAGGGCTAAGACAAGCTTCTAGAGCCAAGAAGAAAGCTTTTCCCAAGGTCAGACCACAAAATAGTTACACAATGGGAACTAGAAACCCCAGGCTGGGACACACCTTTCAAGTCACCCTGGATTTTCTTTCTGTTTTTTTTTCTTCAAAATTTTAAGTAGTTTTTCCTTGAATTTAAGTAGATTTTTTTTCTCACATAATATATTGTGTTTATAGTTTCCCCTCGCTCTCCTCCTCCCAGATCCTCCCCATTTGCCTTTCCATCCATATCCACCCACTTTCTGTCTCTCATCAGAAAATGAACAGGTTCTATGGAATAATAATATATGATAAGGTATGATAAAACAAAAACAAACACACTGGAATTGGATAAAACAAGCAAACAAATAGGAGGGAAAGAGCCCAAAAGAAGGCACAAGAATCAGACTCACTTGTTTGCAATCAGGAACCCCCTAAAAACACTAAACTGGAAGCTATAATATACATACAGAGGACCTGGTGCTGACCCGTGCAGGTGCTGTGCATGCTGCCTCAGTTTCTGTGAGCTCATATGAACCTTGCTCACATTGCTTTAGAGGGCCTTGTTTTCTTGTCCTTCCTCCCCTCTGGCTTACATTTTGCCTCCTCTTGTTCAGGGCTCCCTGAGATCTGAGGGGAGGGATTTGGTGGAGGCATCCCATTTAGGGCTGAGTGCTCCAAGACACTCTCTGAGTGTCCTAAGATCCCCTGTCGACTGTGGATCTCTGCATTTGTTCCCATTGGCTGTGGGAGGAAGCTTCTCTGATGATGGATGAGCAAGACACTGATCTACGAGTACAGTAGAGTATCATTGGGAGTCATTTGATTGCTGTGGGTTTTTTGTTTGTTGGTTTAGAACAATAGTATTTAGTTTTTCACTGGGTTCCTGTGCTACCCTAGATCCCTGGGCTATCTAGTCTCAGGTCATGTAAGGTAGTGTAGTATATGGGTTCCATCTTGTGGAGTCAAGTCGAATATTGGTTGGTTATTCCCACAAACTTTGGGCCACTGTTGTCCTAGCATATCTGGCGAGCAGGACAGCATTATAGATCAAAGGGATGATGACTAGTTTGTGTTCATGTTTCTCTTTCGGTTGTGTGCAGAGTACCTTTCTTCACCAAAGACACTAGGACATGAAGGTGAAGGCTCTATGCGGGCACAGCTCAGCTTCTCCATGTGCAGTGGGTTATGCAGGTGTTGTCTTCAGCAAGGGGGCTCAGCATTACTTTGTAGAGAGCAACATGTAGTCTTGACAAGAGCCTGGGTTATTGGGAGGTTTCCATGGAACCCTTTTGGCCAACAATTCAATCAGATGAAACCTAGTCTTGGTACTGGAAAATTTATTTAGTGACAAGAGATGTCAAGTTGTAGTTCTGTTTCCCCCATTATCTGGTGATTTCCTTTAGATTGCCTTCATAAATGTATATATTTTAGGAAGCTTCTCCTGTATTCCTAGCCCTCAAATGGCTTTTAAGTTTTGCTGTCTCTGTGTATTCACTCCTTGAATACCCTTCCCACTTGATCTTCTCACTCCAGCCCACCCCGACTACCCTTGACTGTTCTATCTCCCTTTTCTAATGAGACCTATCTATCTTCCTTAGTCCCCAGACCTCCATGGTTCTAAGGACTGTAGCTAATATCCACATATAAATGAGTAAATACCATGCTTGTCTTGGATGATTTTTTTTCTTGTTCCATTCATTTACATGCAAATTTCTTGATTTTTTTTAAACAGCTGAGTAATATTCCATTGTGTAAATGTGCCACATTCTGCTGTTAAGGGACATCTAAATTGTTTATGAATTTCTGGCAATTGTAAATAAAGCAGCAATGAACATGATTGAGCAAGTGTCTCTGTGGTAAGATGGTATAGTAAGATCTTGAAGCAGATCAATTGCCATCTTCCTGGAGAAATATCACACTGATTTCCATAGTGGCTGTACAAGTTTGCACTGCCATCAGCAATGGAGGAGTGTTCCCTTGCTCCACCTCCTCCCCAGCATGAGTGTCACTTGTGTTATTGATCTTAGCCACTCTGACAGTTTAAAATGAAATCTCAAAGTACTTTTGATTTAAATTCCCTAATGGCTAAGGATGTTAAACATTTCTTTAACTGTTTCTCAGCCATTTGAGATTTTTCTATTAAGAATTCTCTAGTTAGATCTGTACCCTATTTCTAATTGGTTTATTGATGTCTAGTTTCTTGAATACTTTATATATTTTGGGTATTACTCCTCTATTGGATGTAGAGTTGGTATAAAATTTTTCTCCTCCTATAAGGAGACACTTTGTCAGAATGACAGTGTCCTTCACTGTGACTTTCAGTTTTATGAGGTCACATTTACAAATTGCTGATCTTAGTGTCTCTGCTATCAGTGTTCTGTTCAGAAAGTCTTCTCCTGTGCCAATGAGTTCAGAGGTTTCCCCCACATTCCCTTCTCTCAGGTTTAGTGTGTCTGATTTTATGCTGAGGTCTTTGGCCCATTTGGGGTTGAGTTTTACGTAGCCTGTCCAGTATGGATCTATTCTGATTCTTCCACATGCAGATATGCAGTTTGACAGGCACCATTTGCTGAAGATGCTTGATTTTTTTTCTGGTGTGTGTTTATGGCTTTTTTTTTTTTATAAAAAATCAGGTTTTTGGAATTATCACTGGTTCTTTACTTTGATTTCATTGATCAATGTGACTTTTTGTGCCAATACCATGCTGTTTTTATTACTGTAGCTCTATGGTACAGCTTGAAATCAGGGATGAACAGCCCTCCAGAAGTTCTTTTATTGTTCACGATTGTTTCAGCTATTCTCTGTGTGTGTGTGTGTGTTTCCATGTGAAGTTGAAAATTGTCGTTGCAAGATTTGTGGAGAATTGTGCTGAAGTTTTGAGAGAGATTGTGTTAAATTAGGAGACTACTTTTGGTAGGATGACCAAGTTTGTTATGTTAATCCTACCAATTTATGAGCATGGGAGATCTTTCCATTTTCTGATATCCTCTTCCAGTTATTTCTTCAGTGACTTAAAGGTTTTTATCACACAAGTCTTTCATTTGCTTGGTTAGAGTTACCCCAAGATATTTTGTATTATTTGAGGCTATTGTGAAAGGTGTTGTTTCCCTGATTTCTTTCTTAGCTCATTAACCGCTTGTAATTAGAAAGGTCACTGGGTTTTGTGAGTTAATTTTGTGTCCAGCTGCTTTTCTCAGAGTGTTTGTTGATGTAGAAATTTCCATAGGGAATTTTTAGAGCCACTTATGTATACTATCATACTATCTGCAAATAAAGATACTTTGACTTCTTTTCCAATTTGTATCCCCATCATCTCTTTCAGTTATATTTTTGCTAAGACTTTAAGTAATATATTAAATAGTTATGTGGAAAGTGGACAACCTTGTCTTATTCCTAATTTTAGTGGAATTGCTTTGAATTTCTATCCATTTAAGCTTATATGAGTGATAGGCTTGCTGTAAACTGCCTTTATTATGTTGAGGAATATTCCTTATATCTCTAATATTGCCAAGACTCTTTATCATCAAGGGGTGTTGGATATTGTCAAAGGTCATTTCTGCATCTAATGAGATGATTATGTGTTTTTGTCAGATTGTTTATGTGGTGGATTCGTGTATGCTGAACAATTCCTGCATCTCTGGGATGGATCCTACTTGATCACAGTGGATGATATCTTTGATATTGGATTTTATTTGTAAACATTTTATTGAGCACCTTTGCATCTATATTCATGAGTGAAATTTTTCTGTAATTCTCTTTCATTGTTGTGTCTTTATGTGGTTTGGGTATCAGGGTAACTATAGCCTCATTGGGCAGTGTTCCTTCTGTTTCTATTTTGTGGAATAACTTGAGGAGTATTGGGATTAACTCTTTTTTGAAAATCTGGTAGAAATTCTGTGCTAAAAACATCTGACTTTTTGTTGGGGAGGCTGTCTTTTAACTACTAATTCTGTTTCATTATAGTCTTTAAATTGCTTATGATTTAACTTTGGTAAGTGGTATATGTTGAGAGAATTCTTCATTTCTTTTAGATCTCTCAATCTGGTGTAACACAGACTTTAAAGTGTGTCCTTAGGAGTCTCGGGATTTCCTCAGTGTCTGTTGTTCTATCCTCTTCTCATTTATAATTTTGGCAATTTATATCTCCCCTCCCAATTTGCTAATTTGGATAAAGTTTTGTCAAGATTGTTGATTTTCTCAAACAATCAACTCTTTTCTTCACTGATTTCTTGTAAAGTTTTCTGCTTATGTTTTTATTGATTTTAGCCCTGAGTTTTATTGTTTCTTGCTCTTGACTTCTGGATGTGATTTCTTTTTTTTTCCCAGAGAGTGTGGTTGAGTTGCTAATATGAGATCTCTCCATTTTTTTTAAATGTAGGCATTTAGTGCTATGAATTTGCCTCTTCAAACTGCCTTCATTGTGTCCCATTATTTTGTCGCTGTGATAGATGTGTGTGTGTGTGTGTGTGTGTGTGTGTGTGTGTGTGCGTGCATGTGTTTGTGTGTATTTCCCTCATTGATTTGCTGGTCTGGGATTATTTATTCCATGTCTTTATTAGGTATGGTTAACCTCTTTAGGTTGGAGTTTACTATCTATCTCCTGTTGTAGGGCTGGATATTATTGCTTAAATTCGGTTTTACTATGGAATATCTTTTCTCCATCTATTTTGATTGAAAGTTTTGCTGGGTTTAGTAGTCTGGGCTGGCATCTGTGATCTATTAGAGTCTGTAGCACATCTACTAGGCCCTTCTTGGTTTTAGAGTCTCCATTGAGAAGTCAGGTGTTATTATAATAGGTCTGTGTTTATATATTACTTGGACCCTTTGCCTTTCAGCTTTTAATATTCTTTCTTTCTTCTGTACATTTAATGTTTTTATTATTATGTACCAAGGGGAATTTCTTTTCTGTCCTAGCCTATTTGGTGTCCTTTTTGTGCCTTGATAGGCATCTCATTCTTTAGGTTAGGGAAATTTTCTTCTAAGATTTTGGTGAAAATATTTTGTTTGTCATTTATTCTTAGTTTTTACTTTTTCTTATTGTTTCAGATTTCCTGGATTTTTTATGTCAGGAGATTTCTAGGTGTAACTTTTTTCTAAGCTGAGGTATCTGGTGCAGGAGAGTTGTCTGTATTCTGTCAGTCATGTTTTAAATAAATGCTGACTGGCAGGCAGGAAGTATAGGTGGGTCAACCAGCCAGGAAGTAGAGGTGGGGCAATGAGAACTGGAGAATTCTGGGAAGAAGGAAGCTCTTCCCGGACACCTGCCCAGACCACTGAGAAACAAGATGTAATCTACCCGGCTGAGAAAGGTACCGAGCCATGTGGCTAACATAGATAAGAATAATGGGTTAATATAACTACAAGAGCTAATAAGAAGACTGAGCTAATGGGCCAATCAGTTTTATAATTTATGGAGATCTCTGTGTGGTTTTCTTTGGGGCTTGCAGGCTGTGAAGTATTGGGCGGGACAGAAACCCCAACAAGCAGGGCCCACATGCTACAGGTATCCATCTCTTCAATCATTCTATCATGTCTCTGATGCCCGAGATTCTTTCTTACTTTCTTACATTTTATTGGTAAGGCTTGTCTCTGAAGTTCCTATACAAGTTCTTATAGTTTTTATATCCAGATTTCTCTCAGTTTGGGTTTTCTTTGTTGATTCTGTTTCCACTATTATGTCTTGAACTGTTTAATCCACTTCCTTCCACTGTTTGTGTCTTCGTAGATTTAAGAGGTTTGTTTATTTCCTATTTAAGGACTTCTATCATATTCATAAAGGCTATATATCTTGTGCCTCAGCTCCTGTTGCAATACTCAGGGCCTGTTGTCATTAGGTTGTTGAGCTCTAGGAGTGACCTATTGTCCTGGTGTCATTAACTGTGTTCTTATGCCTGATGTTTAGGCATCTGGGTTTGGAAAAATTTTAATTCTTGTGTTGGTATCTGGTCTTTTTTGTTGTTGCTGTTGCTGGGTGTTTTATTCTTTAGTTTCTATTGCCCTCTTGGTTCTTAGGAGAGTGTGTTGGCTGGTAGGAAATTTTTCTGATAGGTGTAGTCACTGTGAGGTCCAGCAGATTGTGTCCTTAGACTTCGGGTGCTGACACTTAGGAATGGGGATCAGCCAGGCAAGGGGGCTGAGGAGGGCGTGAGGGAGGAATGCAGTGTGTTCCCCATGACCTACTTTGTTCTGTGGAATGTGGGCAAAGAGAGAAGACCCCCACAACAGCTCGTCTGCTGCAGAGCTGGGGATGAGTCCGGGGAACTGGGTACAGAGGAAAGAAAGGAAGGAGAAAGAAGATCTGAGATCGCCTATCTGCTTTGCCGTCTGTTTGGTTTTCTGCTAGGCGTGGCTCACAGGTTCCCAGAGAAAGCTTGCAGGAGTTGGGGCAGGGATAAAGTAAGGAGAAGGAAGTTTGAGGGAAAGATCTGTGATCCACTGGAGATGGAGGTATCAGGGGAAGAAGCAGAGGAGGGGGTGAAGATATCAGTTAGCTTACCTGCTTCTCTGGTGGGGGTCATTGTATTTCCTTAATTACCATGGGAAAAAGTAAACTGAGCTTTAAGGCTTCTTCTCAGGTAAGTTCCTGCTTTGGTTTGATTTTACTTTTGACAGTCTGTACTAGATAAAAAACAAAACTCTGCAGCTAGATTAGAACATGAGAGAAATGCTTCTTGACCTCAGTGTTTTGTTTCTGACCAAGGGAGTAATTAGAGGTGTGATGCCCTGGAGAACACCTTCAGACACCTCTCCATAAATGCTTGAAACCTCAAAAGAGGCTCTAGAATGTTCTAAGCATTAGGACAGGACACTAAGGACTCTCCGATCATTTTTCTGGATATCAGACATGGTGTGTGTGTGTGTGTGTGTGTGTGTGTGTGTGTGTGTGTGTTCCATCAGCACTTGTAACACACGGCACAGCTTGCAAACCTTGCTCACACACACTCATATACTCAGCACATGTTCTTCTCACTCACTCAAGTACGTACACTACCAGCTCACAATTACAAGAGAAGATGCAGTGCTCTATGTTCACATGGCCTTTATACATGCCTGCAAACATATTGGCACTATATGCCATGCATCCTCTAAAGCACCCCCATCACACACAAAAAATAAAACCCACATGCTTTCCCAGTGTAACACACCTGTGGCAAAGCCTTCTCACCCACAAAATAAGTACATCCAGTGCTCACATATCCTCCAAAGTCAAATTAACATTCATGCCAGCACCAGATCACTACAGCAAACCTCAGACCACCTTTATTCTATATTTCTGTCTGTCTGTTATCTATAGCTATATTTACACACATACTCCCTATGCACGCACATGTCCTCAGTCACCCACCCACACTCCACATTCTCATTCACACACACATAATTAACTCTCTCTCTCTGACACACACACACATCTCATACATAGATATCATATTCATTTTCTTGAGATCCCAATTCAATAGTGAAATCTGCCCGAAGCCACACACAACTATATCCAGGATCACACACACACACACACACACACACACACACACACTCACACCACACACATGTATGTATGTGTGTGTTTATTAAAGCTTAAAAAGTTTATGAGGAAATAAAATTTTCTTTGCCTATTTTTAGCTCGCCGAGCTTTTAAATATGTCCTTATTCCCTGCTCAAGCAGCTTCTGGCGTTATGTAACTCTGGCAGCTCTGACTCCTGACGTCAGTTCTTACTCCAGTGAGGGCGACTGACTGTGACTGGCTGACGGAAGTGCAACACCCTTTTATCCCCTCTCCTCCAAAGCAGCACGTGCAGGCATCCAAGAGGATGTGAGGAGAGAAATTTACTGCTGTGCTCAAGGGGTGGAATACGGGTGTGGGGGAACAGGGCTGTCAGTTAGCTGTCCCAGCCTCCTTGGTACACTGATCCCTGCCTGGTGAATATTGAAGAGCAGACCATTGTGTGAAAAATTGTCTGTCCTTGCCACTTGTCCCTTCACAAGCTATTTCTATTTATCTATTTGTTTGTTTATTTATTTTGAGACGCGGTCCCCACAGGTAACCTATGCTGACCTTGAATTTAAAGGTGTGCCTGCCCCAGCCTCCCACATCCTGAGATTACACAGGTGCCCACCACACCCAACTTGCACGTTTTCTGATTGGAAGACAAATGTCTGGGGGAAGGGAACTCCCACCGCCACCACTACAGTTCTGAGGCTGCCCCTCTGGAGCCAAAGGGCAGCCGGGGTAGAGCTGGGGGATCCACAGAAAGATACTACGTGTAGTTCTTGCTGGGTGTTTGTTGACATCCACTGCGGACGCACGGCTATGCCTGGCGCTCTGGAGCAGATGCCGTAGCCCGCGTCCTCCCGCGAATACATCAACACTATGTTCCGTTCGTTCGCCACAGCACCCACCTACTCCAACCACCAAGACCCATAGCTTTAGCCACAGTTACTGGGTTTTTAGACCCCACCAACCAGCAGGGATAGAGGGGCAGGGAGTAGTAACCAAACACAGGGAGTCTGTGCCTGAATTTACAGCTCCGCCATCTGTTAGCTCCGTGGTTCTGGGGTTATTTTACTTCTCTGAGCCTTTGTCTCCTCTAAAATGGGGATTGCAGCAAGGTTTTAAAGAGATACTCATGAGTGAGCTCAGCATAGTGCCAGGCATAGCTCATGCTGGAAAGTCACCTTCTTCATCCTTTTAGAAGCTAAGTTTGTCTGTGGTGTTTGATTTCCCACTCTGTCCATGATCAACTTCTAAGAAAGCCCCGATCTCCTGGTTTTCATCTGGGGGCCACGTGTTACTCTTTACCCACCCTTTTGACTTTTAAGCAGTTTCAAATAGCTGCATCTGTCAGCATTATATGTCTTTTCTTTTGCTTTCCTATTGTCTAAGCCACTAAGGCCCCTTGTCAATTTAGCAAGCTTCGGTTCCTCTCTCAGTGCTGAGCTCAGACATCACCTATCATGATGCTCCAGCACAGAGCTAGGTCCCATTGTAAAAATAAGACATGGTTTTATTGCCAAAGATCATGCATGGTAGGCAAGCGTTCTCGCCGCTATGTTGCCTCACCGAGTCCTGAATTAGGTTTCTCTTTGCCTGTTCTCTTCTTTTGATACACTTCCTCCCTTTTCTCCTAAACCCCGTTCACCATTCAGCTGAATTAGCTTTCTTTGGAAGCTGTGAGGAAGTGCTAAGGAATAGGACTCCCAGCAGCTTCAGTGACCTCAGACCGCTTCGAGGTTTGCTACCCAAGTGCATTCTGGGCATTCATCACACCCGGAGGCTTGACAGATAATTCATATGTCAGCCCTACCCCATCCCCCAGAACCAGACTATGGATGTGAATGACAGGATTTGTTTCTCAAAGCAGTGCTGGAGGAGCTTTGCTCAGGGATCTCCTCCATGGTCAGTCGACAAGTCAGGTGTACACATGACCATGGAGAAAACCCTGGGTAGGAGGCTAATGATGCCATTGGGAATGCTGTCTTGGCCTGTTCTTCTCATCACATGCCCAGACAATCCCTCTTCACTTTATATTTTCCTCGATCTGAAATCGTCTCTCAAACTCTGACCCATTTTCCCCCTAAGGGAGAGCAAGTGCATTCTGGGTTGCTTTGCCTCTGATTATTATTTATTCCACGGGCATGTGGATTTTATTTTTATAATATTGTTAACATAAAGGGGGGAGCTCTACAAAAGAGGTGGCCCAGAGTGGTACCCACTCTATTCTATTTTCAGAGGATCACACCCTCTTTCCCTTTGGCTCAACAACAGCAAGCTTGCCTTCCTATGGTCACATGACCATCAAGATTCTGTCACTGTAGCCTACTTGTTTTGCTGGTATCTTTATATATCTTATCCCCCAGACATATCACCTCAAATTCCCTCGATTAGTATCTACTGCCACTGTTTTATATAAAGCACATTTCCAAATTTGCATGGCTGCCTAATTAAACCTTTACAAACACTTGAGCCAAATGCATCTTGAGGCTCAGAAACTCGCCAGAAGTAGCTCTCTCATTCAGAAAAACAGATTCTGCACGCCAGCACGTGTCACTTGAATCCGTTCTCACCTGACTCCAATCTGACAAGAAGAGGCAACAAGTAGGTTGGCACTTAGAAGGTAGCTGTAGGACAAGTTCCTTTGACAAGGAATGTGCTGGACCTTAGGGTACAGAGAATCTAGCCTTTTCTAAATCACTGTATCCTAGTGATTATGGAACATAGTAAAATTTAACTGGGTTTTGAATGAATAAGTGCCCAGAACCAGTAATCAGTCTTGTAGACTTTGTCTCCCAGGATCAGTGTGGCTCCACCGACCAAACAGTAAAAGGAAAAGAATAGGGAAGAAAACGGAGGAGGACCATGATCTCATGCACATAATCATGATTGAAAGGGGGCTAGCTTCAACAATAGACCTTGAAAATACCCAAAGCTGCACAGAAGCAATCTACCACTTCCTAGAAATGAATTCTGGCTGAGTTCTTTAGTCTAGACTCACCTTCCGTCCCCTGCCAATAAATCTGCTCTTCTCTGTGTGAGTTGAGAGAGGCTGTCTGTACACGCGAATCTATAGTCTTGGTGGCTTCCTCTGCGTTTAGTCCCTATTTCCCGGCAGTGTCTGACTCTATCAGGGCTGATAGAATACCAACAACAAGGCCCACCTGTGGACGAATGAAGCCGATACAGACTCCACTAAGAGAAATTTAGAGTAGCCCCCACAATACAGTAAATGCTTGAGAACCAGATTTTAGGAGAAATCTGGAACTGGAGTGTTCTTTCAGTGTGCCTTGTCCTTGAAAATATTGGATTCCAACCCGTTTCAATTACTGGGACTACTCAACTCAAAATTTCAAATCCCAAGGCCTACCTTGGGACTCTATGCTTTTTCTGTGGTTTTGGTGAAGATGGAAAACCAGTTTGAAGGATTAATTGTGTCAGGAGAAGGAAGAATGGATGTTGTGGTAGGCAGAATAGTCCCCCAAGGCATCCTTGCCCTGACTCCTAGCAACTATGAGCAGGTTATGTCACATGACAATGAAGAATTAAAATTGCAAATAAATTTAAGACTGCAGACCAGTTAAATTTAAATAAGAAGATTAACCTGGATTATCAGGGCAGGCCAATAAAATCTCAAGGATCTTTTCAACATAGAAACAGATGGAAGGATGTTCAAGTACCAATTGACAAGATGAAGGAGGGGACCTCCAGTCAAAGAATATGGCATCCTCTAGTGGCTAAAAAAGGTAAGAAAACAGGTTGACCCAGTCTCTAGAAAGAAACACAGTTCTCTTTTATCTATTTTCTTCATTATTTGATTTCATTAATACATGCTGGCAGGCACTCTAGCCCTGAGCTACTCCCTCAGCCCTCTTTTGCACTGTATTTTGCGACAGGGTCTCGCCAACTGTCCCGGACTGGTTTTTTAACTCACTTTATAGCACAAACTGAACTTAAGCTCTCAAATGCTGGCCTGCCCACCAGGCCCAGTGTCCTGTCTGGTCCTTGTCTTTTAGCCTGCTGAGATCCAGTTTGGAGCTATGACCTGCCGACGGGTTTGCTTGACACCACTAACTTGATTGGTGGTGATTTGTCACAGCGTCAAAAGGAAATGAGCACAGATATCTATCAGGGAGAACAAAACACATCAGGAACACAGTGAACCTTGGAACACTTGTTTCTCTTGGGTTTTAATGGTGCAATTCACAAAGGGATAGAAAACCAGAGCATTTTCTCAAGGTGTAAGTCAAAACAGATGCACACACAGTAGATACCTCTCTAGGTCTCCGCTGTCTCTGTGGTGTGCAGAGTCAAGGCATCTGATGTTGTACTAGGAATTAGTAGGGGTTGGAGTCTCCAGAGCTAGCTTTGCACGGGTTCTTTAGATGTGGTAAATGTGTCTCTTGATATACCAATTTCACCCCATTAGAAGCTCCGGCAAGCAGAAAAATGTGGCTCCCTGGAAGGGACCAAACCTAATGTTCCAGGACATCTGCCAGTCTTCTTTGGAGCATGGAAAAATATTGTACTTGATGAGCGTTCGTTGTGACTACACTTCTGCTCTGGGGAGTATGGTACTTTTTTCTGCTTGTTTGGGAACGAAGCATCTCTGGGTTTGGGGCTCTGCACATCAGAAATCAGTGTTGTGATATAATTACATTTGTGAAGCAGATGGATCATCCATGAGCACGTGGTTGGAGCTCCTGTCACAGTTAGAGGAAACAGATCTGAGGATGGGCTGGGAGTGGGGGTGTGGCTCAATGAGCCTTTCTGTTCCCAGATAACAGCCACTTAGCTTGGGTCTCTGATGATTTTGCAAAGATGTTGGCAGGGAGATGAATCTGAGGCTTGGGGGAGGAAATTAATATTCATTAAGTAACTAGAGTGTGCTGGGCTATTTCTATACTTGTCTATTTGATGTGTACACTATTATTATTGTGTGTATGTGCACAGCATATTTGTGTGTGCGTGCATATGTATGACTGTGCATATGTGCACGCATACATGTGCAAAGCGTGGTAAATGTTATAGACCAGGCGACAGACAACCTTCTGGACTCAGTTCTCTCCTTCTAATCTTTTACATTGGTTCTGTGGGCCAAACTCAGGTCACCAGGCTTATAGCAAATGCCTGTAACCCCTGAGCAATCTCACCGGTCCTCACTTAACATTTAACACAAGCCTAAGAAACAGGGTATGGCTATCTTAAATGTAAAAAACAAAAACAAAACAACAACAACAACATCAACAAAAGCAAGGCATTGAAGAAATCAGATTTAAGGGATTTCAGAAATTTTCAGTGCATCCCACTGTATTCATCTAGATTCTTATAGCCAGCCCACAGATTTCTCTGGTCTTCATGCTTTTCAATAAATATTTTATTTCTCTGCATTTTGAATGAGACATGTATCTTAGCATAATCAAATATGAACAAAAATAAATTTCTCCTGCATGAAAACTTGAAGAACCAACACTCAATTTTCCATGTACTTACTGCTTCTACTGGAGCAATGGAATGCAACACAAAGAGTTGGTCTGCAGCAATGGAACACAACACAAAGAGTTGGTCTGCAGCAATGGAACACAACACAAAGAGTTGGTCTGCAGCAATGGAACGCAACACAAAGAGTTGGTCTGCCATCTGATTCTGGCCATGAGGATGATGCAGGGGACAGAGATCCTGTTCAAGACGCGAGAGTCATCAACTCTGAGTGGTCATTGTCTTGAGTCACCAACCATTTTAAGGCTGGTGGGTGGCACAGCATCTGAAACAACTGCCAAAGAGAAGAACTGAAAATTGGCCACTTAATCTGGAATCAAAGCTCACAGTTTTGTGTCTGCTCTGCTTGGTACCAAGGAAATGATGGTTTCTGTTCATGGTCTGTATAGAGAACTGACAAATCGAATGCAGGAGTCCTCCTCGCCAGAGTCTCAGCTTACCTGGTCTTCAGGAGACAAACAGGATGTCATGGATCTCATGCTTTGTAACGGTCACTTGTGCATCTCCAAGAAGATGGCAAAGTAGGGGGCTTTGTCTCTCTTTCTACATCCCTTCCAACAAACACATGCTCATATCACAGATGCTGATGAAATATTTCTAGTAGGAGTTACTAGAACAACCAAAGTGACTGGATAACAGCTAAGTGAGTTGGAAGATGAGTAGTGAGATCCAAAGAGCCAAGGCAGAAAGGCTGGGAGTAGAAGAAGCTGAGCTGTCATGGGATGGAAGGCAAATGCATCAGACTGGGTTCCAATAGGGTAAGCTGGACTTGAAATGGAATACCTTAAGATGAAGTGGATTGACATGGAATGTACTGGAAAGATGAGTAGGATGGAATGGAATTATTTGTTGTTTCAAAAAACTTTGTATGGTTGGGCAGTGGTGGCGCATGCCTTTAATCCCAGCACTCGGGAGGCAGAGGCAGGCAGATCTCTGGGAGTTCGAGACCATCCTGGTCTACAAGAGCTAGTTCCGGGACAGGCACCAAAAGCTACAGAGAAACCCTGTCTCGTAAAACCAAAAAAAAAAAAAAAAAAAAAAAAGCCAACTTTGTATGGTTCTGCATGGTTGTGTTTATGCACATTTTATGTCAGTGCACAGGCAATTACACATGGAGGCCACAGGTTAACATAATGTATTTATGGAGGCTATAGGTTAACATGCATGTATTATGGAGGCCATAGGCTAGCACCAGCATGTCTTCCTGTTTTCTTTCTCCATATTATTTTCTTCTTCTTTCTCTCTCTCTCTCTTTCTCTCTCTCTCTCTCTCTCTTTTATTTTTGAGACAAGATCTCCCATGCACCCAGAACCGCTGGTTATCTAGACTGACTGGGCAGTGAGTACCAGAGGTCTGCCTGTTTCTACCCAGCCTCCTCCCAGCACTAGGTCTACAGATACTGATGGGCATGCCTGGTGGTTTGGTGTGTGCACCGGGGGCTGCACTCGGGTCCTCGTGTAGCAGGAGGCACTTCCCCCCAATTACTGTTTTAAAGGCATAGATTAGAATGAAATGGATTAGGGTGTAAGGCAACAATAGTTGTTTTCTAGTTCTCTGTCCTCCTATCACTTCCCTTCCTGGGACTATTTTTGCTACTGTAAGTAGTCAAAATAAAGTTAAGGCAATGCTGTCATTAACAGCATGTCTTATCTCTAAAGGGAATAATTGTGATTTCCACATTAGCTCTACCAGATGGCCTTAGAGATGGCCTCTGTTATTTAGAGAGAGGGAGGAAGAAGGGAAGGAAAGGGTGAGAAAAAGAAGAGAAAGAGAGAGGGAGGGTAGACTGAGAAAGCGGGGCGGTCATGGAGGATGATGACTCAGGACTAAACACTGCTGTCCGAGGAGGGCATTTGGTCAGTTCCATTTGGTAAAGAGCATCTTACAGTATCATTAACCTTTGCTCTTTCCTATTTTTTTCTCCTGACCCTATTTTGTGTCCCTTGTATAGTCACAAGAGGCTCTCTCTACTTATCCTTTCCTCTCCCTGGATGAGAATGTGCTTAGAAACAGTTGCTCAGGGAGCAATCTTGTTTTTGAAAAAGAAATAGGCAAAAAAAAAAAAACACCCTGTGTTTGTGGGGATGCCAAACCAGAGTGAGCCTTATTTAAGGAAGGGAGGTGGTGGGAATGTGTTTACGCTGCAATAAAACGCAAGCTGGGTGTCTGCTGTCTCTTAAGTGGTTGGTATTTTGAAAGGGCTTTATAATCTATCTTTTAATTCATTGTTCCTGCTTCTAGTCCAGGAGAGTGTGCCTTCCTGGTACTATTCATATAGTGTGGGTTAAGCAGCAGAAAATTGACAGTCTGTCTGAGTCTGTACTTTTTTAATAGAAATCTGTGGACATTTGTCCCAGGCATAGCTGTGGTGCATTGCTGGGTGCATCGGCAACTGCTGGGAGAATTAAATGGGGTGATGTGTGTAGTATGTTTGGGATAGAGCCAACCACATAACAAACTCTAAATAAGAGCCCATATTAACTATATTCACAAATATATATGCTCACTATTCTGTAAACACTCATTGATAGGTCTAATTATATACACACTTAAGTTATATCCTTGCAAAATTGTGCACACCAAGATTTTGACACATTTATGAGATTATGTTGAAACAAGGAGGTCTATTTACATCCACAACGGCACATAGAGAAGTCAGATGTGCTCGTGTGCACATGGCTCTTCATTGCATATGCACCAAAAGATAAAGCAAGAAAAAATGGAACTGAATATTTATACATATAATTTGCAAAGTTCCTTTGGAAACATAGCTGAAGGCATTTGAAATCTTGGGCAAAAGAAGCTCACTTAAAAATTCATGCTTTATTCTTTCATGGTTCTAAGAGATTATTTTATTCCTGTCCCCCTTACTGTTATCTAGTCTTCATTTTAAATGCCTACCCACCCATTCATCCATCCATCAATCCATCCATCCATCCATCCACCCACCCACCCACCCATCCATCCATCCACCCATCCACCCACCCATCCATCCATCCATCCATCCTCCATCCACCCACCAATCCACCCACCCACTCACCCATCCATCCACCCATCTACCTATCCATTCATCTGTCCATCCACCCATCAATCCATCCATTAATCTATCCATTAATCCATCCATCCATCCACTCACCCATCCATCCACTCATCTCACTAAGATGATTTGTGTACTCTCTCTATGTGTTTATGTGTTAAATATAGTGCCAGGCATTGGGTCTGTAAGACAGACATGAGTTTATCTTCTTAGAGCCTATAATCTACACTAACATTGAGCAAATTGCTTGACAACATATATTAATGGATTTACAACTGCAGAATGCTATAACATACACTTTAATTCTTGATTAGCATAGAATTTACAGTCTTGGATTTTGAAGCTGGAATAGCCAGAGGGAGTCAAATGCCAACTCTCCCATTTATTTGCTATGTCTGGGCAATTTACTTAGCCTTTCGCCATCCCAGTTTCTCATCACTGAAACTGAGGTCACAGAAACTCACATGCAACAGTTTGGTGAGACATGAAAGGCCACAGCATGAGAACATTTAAAAGAGATTATGATGCTTGTTAAGTATTGTATGTTATTACTAAAATCGTTATTACTCAGACTTTGCACTTGGTAACATAAACCTAAACTGTTCCTGTGACTGCATGGCAGTCATCACCTTTCACTGTCCCCAAAGTGAGGGCTCCCATGCTCCACGTCAATCATTCACTCCCTCTCCCAGGTTTCCAGGACCTGTGGTGAAGACAGATTTTATCCTTTCCCTGAGAAGACACTTCCAGCAACACCAGCCAAAAGGTCCCAGCTCCACTTGTGTAGTGTGGATAGTTTTCTTTCTTTCTAATTTTATGATTTTTTCACTTATTTTGCATATCAGCCATGGCTTCCTCTCTCTTCTCTCTTCCTATTCTCTCTCAGGACCTCCCATCTATCCTTCACCCATCTCCTCATCTGCCTCCTCTGTTCAGAAAGAGGCAGGCCTCCCATGGGAATCATCAAAGTATATCAAGTTGAGGCAGGACCAAGCTCTTCCCTTTATCATGAAGGCTAGGTGAGGCATCCCTGCATGGAGAATAGGTTCCAAAAAGGCAGGTCACGTGCCAGGGACAGATTCTGACCCCACTGCTAGGGTATTTTTCTTATTTGACTTACCTCTGGAGTTATTCTTCTGACAGGGGCTCCTTGGAGCTTCAAACATGGTTCCAGTCTCAGAGATAAAGTCACTTTTGTGCCTCATAAGTAAAATATGATGACAGATTTTCCCTGGTGCCTGGCCCAACTAAGAGCAGTAAAGTAATAGAGAAAACTCTCTCTCTTTCTCTTTCTCTCCAGAGTCAACAACATTCAAACCCTGGTCTGTTTCTTACCAGTTGAAATTTATGTGTTTTCCTTGAAGCAAACTCAGCTTGAGCTCTTAGTTGCAAAACAAACAAAAAATTCTAAATAACTATAGCAGAAAATTAACACATGGAAAGGATATTAGCAAACCATAGAACAGGGTGTCTGGGAACGAGTGTGGAAAGCAAGAGAAGACTGCAGTTGCCGGAACGCCCTCCAGTCTATGCCACAGAAATGCAGTGTTCCTTCTGCACACTGATGGACATGCTTCCACTCCCAGATGGCTTCATCACTGTCTCTGCTTCTAGTGCCACTGGTTTCCAACTCAAAGTCTAGGGATGACCAAGCCTGGCCACATGCTCTTGTTTGTACTGAGGAAGTGAGACAAATTGTCTCTTCAACTTCTGAGAGAGTGATTATTTTTCTCCAAGACAGACAAGAGAAGGGGAATATGGGAAATCAGTGAGGGGGAGACATGGGAAATCAGTGGGGGAGACATGGAGATCAGTGGGGGGACATGGGAGATCAGTGGGGGAGACATGGGAGATCAATGGGGGAGACATGGAGATCAGTGGGGGAGACATGGGAGATCAATGGGGGAGACATGGAGATCAGTGGGGGAGACATGGGAGATCAATGGGGGAGACATGGAGATCAGTGGGGGAGACATGGGAAATCAGTGGGGGAGACATGGAGATCAGTGGGGGGACATGGGAGATCAGTGGGGGAGACATGGGAGATCAATGGGGGAGACATGGAGATCAGTGGGGGAGACATGGGAGATCAATGGGGGAGACATGGAGATCAGTGGGGAGACATGGGAGATCAGTGGGGGAGACATGGGAAATCAGTGGGGAGATATGGGAGATCAGTGGGGGGACATGGGAGATCAGTGGGGGAGACATGGGAGATCAATGGGGGAGACATGGAGATCAGTGGGGGAGACATGGGAGATCAGTGGGGGAGACATGGGAGATCAGTGGGGGAGACATGGGAGATCAGTGGGGGAGACATGGGAGATCGGTGGGGGAGACATGGGAGATCAATGGGGGAGACATGGAGATCAGTGGGGGAGACATGGAGATCAGTGGGGGAGACATGGGAGATCAATGGGGGAGACATGGAAATCAGTGGGGGAGACATGGGAGATCAGTGGGGGAGACATGGGAGATCAGTGGGGGAGACATGGGAGATCAGTGGGGGAGACATGGGAGATCAGTGGGGGAGACATGGGAGATTAGTGGGGGAGACATGGGAGATCAGTGGGGGAGACATGGGAGATCAATGGGGGAGACATGGGAGATCAGTGGGGGAGACATGGGAGATCAATGGGGGAAACATGGGAGATCAGTGGGGGAGGCATGGAGATCAGTGGGGGAGACATGGGAGATCAATGGGGGAGACAGGTGAGATCAGGGAGACACTTTCCAAACATTTGCTAAGTGGTAATGATGATTAAGATACAACAAAACAAAAGCAGAGTAAATGTTACTGTTAACTTTACTATGGCTGTTTCATGTTGAAAATTTGGAAAACAAAACCCATTTCTAGAGATTCTTGTGATATTTGCATAAATTTAGGTTTGGTGCCTAGCACATTATTTGTATTTAGCAAATTCTTTTTTTTTTTTTTCCTGGAGTAACTGCAGAAATCAAACTAGAAAAGTAAAAGGGGATAATGAAGGGGCCAACAGAAAGAGGACTATCAGGGTACAGATGATTTGAGGTGACAAAAGGGGAAACTTTAATTGTGGAGAGAACAAAGAAACAGGAGGGAGAAATAACAGTAAGTATGTCTGAAAAATCATAAGAAAGCATATTATTTATTGACTTAAATTATATATTATATATATTGTCTGGTTAGGCATATTTATGTGTAACTTAAGTGAAATTTTACTATCTTGACTGACTGCCCCCCAAACAATAGATAATCTAAGAAAACCCTAGCACCAGACATGAGAAACTCAGGATTGTCAAAGAAGTTCCCAAAACATTTTAGGCTATTGCTGTCAACCTTGTTTGCCTCCCAGAGGTGGAAGATAAATCTGTATTGCTTGTGATATTATGTACTTCAGACTGAGGTCTAGAGGACCTGAGCTGGATCTGAACTGAAACTCTTCTTCCAAAGGGTCAGAAGTTTCCAAGGGATAAAATCAACCAATAGTCCTACCCTGTTATGGTGTTTATAAACCACAACCACCACTAGCATGGCACAATAACCCCATTGACGCAATAGTGGCACACACACCTTGGCAGTAACCAACAGCTCTTTAGTTAGACTAAGCCCTGTTCAACAAGAGGAAAATCATGCTGCTACTGGAAAACTAGCCAACTACCCAGAGATAAAGAAATCATGGATCTTGGAGGAGAATCTCAATTAGCACTTTACTAAACCAGCACAATCCTTAACTGTTGTAAATATTTATCCTTATATCCATAGCTAAGTATAGTTTTCTCCTGCCATCAAAATGCCTCTTTTTGCAACCAATGAAGACTATGACAGAAAAATACAACTGTTCAAAAGACAGAGAACAAGAGATTGTGTGGTGTCTAGTCCCAACAGATGCACCTACAACACAAGTCCTTCCCCTAAAGCTCAGGCATTATTGTGGAAGAGGGACTAGAAAAACTGAAAGCTAGAGGAACAGGGAGTTTGCTGTGAGATTGTTTCCTAGAAATGTCAAGAAGCTGCACCCCTAAAATCCCATCAGTGTGGCACTCAAACAAGACCTGAACAGTGATGACAGCATTGTATAAGCTAACACAGAAAGGGAAAGATCGCCAGGCCTCAACCCTGGACAAGGGACCAGAGGTGACTAAGAGGGGGATATTTCCTCCTTCACTGATTAGTTAGCAAACACACAATGGTCAGCCTTGAAACCACATACCTACAAGTGAGATTGTACAGAAGGAGCAGGTTGTATTCACATATTTAGGAATTCACACACACACACACAAACAACCACAGCAACAATTGTTCAATAGACATGAGCAGGTGTGTTCTGAGGACCAATCCAAAGTTACCTGACTAAGAGCCATGGGAGAAAGATGGTGACAGATAAGGTATAATAGTCCTTAGGATCCTGGCTTATGCAGTCAGCTTCTGTGTCTCTTGTTTTTGTTTTTTCCCCACAAATCCATGCAGGGATATGCATGACTGTTGTGCACCATTCACTGAAGAAGTGCGTCACTGCTGTTGACTGACATTCGTCCTTGTCAGACTGCCCTAGTGAAGTTCAAATCAGAGTCCACCCGGTCCTGTCCTGACTTAGGAGTACCATGTTTGTGCCGGGTGTGTTTCCTCAGCGTGATCCCTGCAGGACATCTGAACCCAAGCATGGAGGATGAGGACCTCAGTCAGATGAGAAATTCTGTTAAGGTCTTTTTGGGAGCAGTTTTTACATTCTGCTGGACTTAAAAATACAGCCCTCTGAGCCTGATGTTTGACAAGCTCTTTGTCAAGTGTCTACACAGACCTTTTGGAAAACATATGCCAGGAGCATGCTAAAAGAGAGAAATTTTGTCATATGTCGCCTTCTAATTCTGCAGCCTCTGGCTGAGATGGGCTGGGGAAGAAGTCAGCATCTCCTTACATACCATGGTTTTCGAAGAACCAGATGCCTAGCTTCCTAGTGGTAACAGGTGTTGAAATGACCCATTTCTTTCCTTAGCCCCCTTTGTCATGAAGAAGATGGCAAGGTGGGCATGTCAGCTAAAGCTTTACCAATAATTTACTGGAAATAGAAAGCCCTGAGTAGAAGTAAAAGTAAAAAGATTTTGAAGGAGCCACAGACCTGTTTCTCTGTCCTAGCTGACTCCAGGAAGTTCTGCAGAGAAAACCATAAGCGGCAGCATTCTAGGTTGCCGGGGATTCTGGACATGTCTGCGAGAAAAGAGTCTCCCTGGATGATCAGAAGCACGTGGAACTTTTCTTATATCAATGGAGCACTGTTTATGACTCCACCGGGTATCTCCCCCGCTTCAGAGGCCGATGCCACCAGAATTTGCTGTCCATTGGAGACCTGGGTCCTGGCAGCATTGTCGAGAAGTCCTTAATCAGCCTTCTTCTATAATCTCACGGCATTCGAGCTCCTGAATAGTGTTGAGCCAGCTAGGCATTGTTCTTTCTTAGTTTGTCTTTGGACATCTTTCCTATCTCAACCATGACCATCCTCCTGAAGTGAATAGGCTGCATGCTCGTTCTTTGACAGATTGTGGGTCCTCTGAGTGACCAGGAAATGTGAGGTAGTGTTCTGAGTTGGATAAACATGAAGTGACAAGATAGTGTTCTGAGTTAGATAAGCCTCAGGAGTTTGGACTCTGCCCCAAAAGACACTCACTTCTTTTTACTTTTTTCCCTACTAATGTAGAAGTTTCTCAAGATTGGGGGACTTTAAATGAGGGTCAGTAAGAAAGCATGATAGCAGAGCTGGCCCTAACTAACGTTTGGCTGACAGTAGCAGATGAATTCACTCCTATGGTTCACGATGCTCCAACACAAAGCTTAAAGTAAAGAGAAAAGCAGGTGTTTGGGCGGGAGGTGGAGGAGAGCTTTCACTTCTGGGGACAGAACATATGCACACAAATCTCAGATTTTTGGAGATTCGGTATAGAGAAAGAAGAAGAATGTGTTTTTAAGAGTTGTGAGTGGGAGTAGACTGGCGTAATTCCTTCCTGTGAAGCAGGCAAGGGAAGTATTTGTCTGACTATGAGAGAATTCAGACATGAATTCAACAAGATACCCAGCTGATTCTAGCACGACTGTCAAGGAAAAAGGCCGTGAGAGGCAGCGGTGTTCTCTGTACCTTACATCAGCTCCAGCCACTGTGTTGGGTGGAAAACATCTTCTGTGCATGGAGCTGACTTCTACGACAGTAAACTAAGTTCCATTAAAACAAGCCTGAGACCCGTGCAGACTTATCCCTCTGAGAAAACCCACTGTAATAGGCAGACCTGGGAAGAATCAGGTTGGTTCTGGGCCTTTATCATGTTAAACCACAGGGCTTCCTTATAATGCTGACTCTTAGTAGTTGGTGGCTATGATCAAGCAGGTGTGTGATAATTGGCAGAGGAGCAAACTGAAGAGGGCTTTAGCAGCATAGACGTTAGAAGACTTAAAAAAAGATTTACATTGCATCATTCAGGAGAAGAAAGTAAATTTAGCCATTTACAGGAAAATATACTGGAATAAAGAAAAGAGGAAGGTTCTAGAGTCCTCCATATTGGAGCAGCAGCTATCCTGTTGTCCAAAGAGGGCTGCTCCTAATCATTGAGGTAAATGTCTTTTAAAAAATAATTCATTGTATTTCTAAGAAGAAAATTAAGGGAAAAGAAAAAGTAATAAAGGTATTTTAAATCCATTTTCTATCATTTTAGCATTCATTTTAAGACTGATTTTATTTTAAATTGTGTGTGTATGTAGGTATGTGTGCATATGTGTGCCTTTGGAGGCTGGAGGTGCTGGCTCCCCTGGAACTGTAAGCATGTACTGTGGTGCTGGGAACTGAACCTCAAGAGTCGTGTGAGCTCTTAACCACTGAGCTATTTCTCCAGCGCCTCTTATACAAAGGGCATGTTTGCTTGAGGAACACGACAGAGCCTGGGAAAAGTGAGCAAGTCACTTCCATTTTCTTGTCTCTGGAAGGAAGTTCATGATATTTAGCATCTGGGGTCACAGTAAAAATTGGGAGGACCCACCTAGGCTCAAGAAACCTCGGTGTTTTAAGGAACGAACAAATCTTCATTCCTCCTTGGGGACGCTTCTTAATATCTTCAAACCAACCACATTTTACTTTGCAAAGTTCTTTGGCTATTGCCATTTTTAAAATTTCTGCATTAATTTTATTTTAAAAACATATTTAGGAGGTAGGGGAAACTGTGGTTTGTATATGAAAGAAATGAAAAATTTTAAAAGTATTTATTTGTGTGCATGTGTGTTTGAAAGAGAGAGAGAGTTTGCCATGCATGTAGGGGTGCCCATGGAATTCAGAAGAGAACATGTTTAGATTGTGATTTCACTAAATTTGTAGATCAGCTTGGAGGATTATTGACAGCTTAATAAATTCTGGATCTATTTATGAATATCTAACCATTTAACCTAGGAATTTAAAAATATCTCTCCATAAGGTTTTGTATTTTTAACTAACTAATTAGAAATTTAAGCTTCAAATGCGTACACTATACTAGAAAATTCTCCCTCTCCAGTCTCTCCTGCCTCCCCACCTGGTTTCCTCTTAAGTCTGCAGTCTCTTTCCTTTCATTATTCTTGTTACATTCATATGTCTATGTGAATAAATGTATAAATTACAACCTGCGAAGCTCCATTTAGTGTTCTTTACATGTATATGTTTTTCGGTCTGACCACTTGGTAACTGGTTAGGGGACTTACCTCTGTGGAAGGCTGATTGATTCTTGTCTCTCAGCAGCTGTTAACTGCCTGTAGCTCTTCGTCTAGGTGTGAGGCCCCATCCACTATCCTGTGCCTGCTGAGGCCATGGAGAGCCCATCAGCACCACTTCGCATGCCAGTGTTTTCTCTAGCTGCATTCCAAACACTCATCTTTACACCCACAGAGAACTAGCCTCAGCCTCATCAAAGACGCTTCCTTTTGCAGTGGAGACCACTAGAGAAAGTGACAGCTGGCCAAAGTGCAGAGAGCCACTGATAATGGGGTGCCCGCCCCCAATTGACACTACTACAGCACAGTCCCTACATCTGAGGGTTTGCGACTTTCAGTGTATAGTTTTTCCACACTGTCAGATTTATCCCTCAGTATCTGGGATGCTGTTTGTTTTCTTGCCTTTCCATTCCTACCAGCTCATTACTAGTCTATAGAATGGCAATCGATCTTTGTGTATTGATCTTATGTCCTATGACCTTGTGAAAATCAGTTACTCGTAGTAATTATTAGTTTTAGGTAAATTCTAAAGAAATGGTTGCTATTTAAAAATAGACTCCAAAGGATTTTTCTATACAAGTGATGGTCTTGCTTGTCAATCAGCAATTTAAGATTTTCTTTTCACTGGGCATGGTGGTGCACACTTTTGATCCCGGCACTTGGGAGGCAGAGGCAAGTGGATCTCTGTGAATTTCAGACTACCCTGGTCAACAGAGCAAACTCTAGGACATTCAGAACTACAAAGAGAGAACTTGTCTCAAAAAAAAAAAAAACAGAAAACAAACAAAAAAACATTTTTTCTTTTCAAATATGCTGTTCCGCCACTTTGCTTTTTTGTACTGAAACTATCCTGAATCAGAACAGACAGAACGCACACACCTCCCATTTCCTGACTGTACGTGGCCAGATGAGGCAACTGTAAAAGTCACTAATGTCCGAAATGAGTTAGAAGGGGCTCTCCCTGTGTGCCACTTCATTGCCAGTTTTACTGGGTGGTAGATGTTGGATTTTATTCACTGTTTCTCCCCTGCATCCATTAGACTCATGATTTAGAGCTACCTGTTAAACTGTTAGTGCTAGGTGTCCTGAATGTCATATGAGAACTGACCGTGCGCCTATGGGATGGCCACTCTTAGTCGTGATACACCTTTGAAGTATATGCTGTCAAGTAACTTGTGTGGAGAACATTGGTCTGTAGTTTTCCTACAGTGTTTCTTCTGTCTGATTTTGTGATCGGCGCAAGCTGTCTTCTTATAGTTAAGATGTGAAGCAGTCTCCTCTTTGATGCTGGAAAGGATTTGTTACCTCTAAATGTTTCTGTGGGAGGCAGCTGAATTCATTCACTGAGGTCTTCTAGACGGGCGTTTTCGCTGCAGATCACTCTGCATGTTCTGAGCAAGTGCAGCCTACACATCTTGTATGCTGTGCCGCGTCCGCTTCTCTCCAGTACAAAACACATCCTCGATTTAAACTCAACTTTCCCCCTTTGATGTATAGTTTTGTTTTTACAACTGTGTTTTCAGTTTTAAATTCTATATCTGTATCGAAATTCCTGGGGGCTGTAGTTCCTTTTTCCTTTTTTCTTCCTTTCCCTCCCTCCCTCCCTCCCTCCCTCTCTCTGTCTTGTCCTCCCTTTCTCCCTCCCTTTCTTTCTGGACAGGGTCTTTTACAGACCAGACTATTCTTAACTCTTGACCCTCTTGCCTCCATCTCCAAGAGCTTGGATTACAGGTGTACACCACCACAACTGGCTCTCGGCACACACACTGTATAACATCAGCGGACACTTCCTTGTTATCCGTTTTTGTGTGTGATTCTGCATGATATGACCACTTTAGCATCATTGATATCTCTCTGGTCTTCATTATCTCTGATAAGAATGTTGTCTTCTCCTCTTATTACCCTGGCTATTTTTTTTTTTGATTTTTCTAGACAGGGTTTCTCTGTAGCTTTTGGTTCCTGTCCTGGAACTAGCTCTTGTAGACCAGGCTGGCCTAGAACTCACAGAGATCCGCCTGCCTCTGCCTCCCGAGTGCTGGGATCAAAGGCATGCGCCACCAACGCCCGGTTTACCCTGGCTATATTTAAGGGGTTTGTCTACATCATTGTTTTTCAACAATTTGATTTTTGTTTACTTCTGTGTAGTTTTACTTTTTATGTCTCTGGTATTTGTATGTTAGTCTTCTTGGATCAGAGTGTATAGGCTTCCGTAATATTCTGAGAATAGCTCACCAATATTTATTTATTCAGGTATTTTCTATTTCCTCCTTCCTGTTTCTCCCCAGAGATTCTGACTATACACATATCAGGACACTTAGTATTTCCAAAGCTCGATGATACTGTTTTCCTATTTTTAAGTCTTTTATTTTTAAAATTATCACTTTTATGGGATAGGAAGATGCCTGCCACCACGGGTGACAGTTGGAGACCGACCCCATCAGCTCACATGATGGAGGGAGAGAACTGTCTTTTCCAAGTGGGTCAGGTGCACACACAGCAAGTCAATCAATAAATGTCACCCCCCATATGAGACTAGGCCCAAGGACTTATGTATGCTAGGCCAGAGAGTTCTTATCGGCCACATCGTCTGGTCTTTATTGTTTCACTTTAATTATCTTACTATATTTCTCAGCTCATCAGTATTTATTTTCTCCTTCATTGTGTAATCTTTGATAAACTTCAGATTTGATTATTTTATGTCTTTCATATTTTAATCCTGTCTTGAACTTGTTTTTGTTTTATTTTGTTTTTAGATACAGGGCTCTCTGTGTAGCTCTAATTGTCCTGGAACTCACTCTGTAGATGAGGCTGTCCTCGAACTCACAGAGATTCGCCCACCTCTCCCTCCGGAGTGCTAGGATTAAAGGTGTATGCCACCACTGCCCAGCTTGAGCTTTTTAATACACCATCACTTGTGATGCCAAGTATTTCCTCTAGCTTTGAACATAGAGTATTCAGTTATAATCAGTGGTTTAATGTCTTTGTTTCCTGAGTCTGTCACCTGCATCTTCTTAGGGCTTCAGTTGATGGATTTTTATGTTATATGAGCTGTTTTCACTGCTTCTTTGCATGCTTGGTAATTTTTATTGAGCGGCAGCCATTTTACATTGACCTTGGTCATTCAGGGATTGTTGCTTGCTTTTTTTCATTATCTTAGCTTTTTTTCTAGCATGCAATCAAGTTGCCTGGAGACAGTTTTATCCTTTCAGGAACTGCTTGAAGGCATTGTTGGTGAAGACCTTAATAACATTTATGCTAGAGATAATTTTGCCCCATTATGAAGCAAGATCTTCCTGGGTTGGCCAGGCTTTGTTAGCAGGAGCGATGCACGATCTTTCCTGACTGAGCTCTGGGGATTATTCTGCCATCCTTTCCCCTGGCTCTTTGCTCAGCCTTGTAAGATTCCCCGTAAGCGTGTCTACCACACTTCAAGCACCGGGCTATGCTCCAAAGAACACATAAAGAGGAGCAATACAGTAATGGAAACATTACTATCTATTGAATACACGCTTCATGGTAGGTACTATCCTAAATTGTTTTGAGTTTTGTTTCATTGCATGACTTGGTCAAGTCACCCATAAATCAACAGAAGTAGGATAAGACAAGCAGACTTCACAGCCTGGGGTCATGACCTATGCTCCGCAGCCCCTCTTGACATAACAACTTAGTGTCAGCTTCCAGGTGGCTCTAGGGTAAGGGAGAGAAGCTATCAAGCAAGACATAGGAAAGTGGACTTGACTTTTTCTTTTGTAAAATTTATTCTTCTCTCATATTGCATTTCAACAATCCCTTCTCCTCCAAATCCAGTCCTCCTCCTTTTCCTTTAGAAAAGGGCGGGCCTCCCAGGGGTATCAACCAAACATGGCATGTCAAGTTATAACAAAACTTGGCATATCCCCTCATATTAAGGCTGGACAAGACAACCCAATAGGAGAGAAAGGGTCCTAAAAGCAGACAAAAGGGTCGACACAGCCCGTTTCCACTGTTAAGAGTTCTATAGGAACAATAAGCTTCACAACCATAATGTATATTCAGAGGACATAGGGTACTATGCAGGGAAAATTCTGGCTGTTAGATCGTAGCATAGCAATTCTGTAGTGCTATGGGTATTGCTGCTAGGAACAAGACAGAGGTAGTGACGCCATATCCGGATGTCGTTGTCTAATAAATAGTGATGTAGATGGTGGTGAAACGAGACAACAGCCATGTGCATGGCAGGGCTCAGAAACCCTTACTCCTACGCACAGTTATCACTATGCCAGGAAGCTGAGGCTGAAGTGTCTGCTGCCCTCAGAGAGAGTGAATGAAAGCAACACTTCACAGGGTTCTTCACACATTCCCAGTTCCACAAACAGGCATCCAGGAGACCCTCTGTAACATGCTGACTGGTGAGCAAAATTCTTTCTGCTGTGAATTAAGATAAATTTACAGAGGTTGTTGGAGGTTAATGAGTAGTTAAAATGTCAATAGATATGGTTTCCAATAAATCATGTCAACAAATCTTTATAAAAAAAAAAAAAACCTGTGGGATGCTTTTAAATCAGGCCCCCAAAGCTGTGCTGATTCCATGTGGTAGGCTCAGGACAGCCTCTAAGAAAATAGTAGGTATTAGCAGACTCAGCCTATGATTCTCCAGTCACTGGCTTCTCAGTGGGAAGTCATCCTCATAATGATAGCTATGATTTGTCGATACCTTGTGTTTGCAGGAGATTGCCCTCAGGATTTTGTGTATGTGTTCCTTGATTCTGCTGATGTCAGTTTTATTACTTCCCATTTCCTAGATGGCAGTCAAGGACCTGAAGACTGAAAGAACATGCCTAAGAGCGCTCTCTCTCCTCTGCCTCTTGATTGCTCAGAGTGCTCAGATATAAGAAGCAATGAGATCAGAAATGCAGAGTCACAGGCACAGGGATGCGTAGTTGAGGACACTCTGTGCCAGGCCTGTCTGGATCCCCTTCACACCTCAGCCTTCTCACAACAGATCTGCTCACGGTCTGTTCTTCCTGCCTGTCTTAGCATAGCTCTTTCAACTTAGGGTCAATTTTCTGCTTTTTAGCACAGCCAACAAGGCAAAATTGCTGAGGCATCCCCTGATGTGTTGAATAAAGCCCTTTTCCCTATTTTCTCTAAACTTTCTCTCTCGTCTTGCATTATTTTTGTTCAGAGCCTCAAGACTCATGATTATCTACTGTGTTATTCGTTTTCCTCCACAGGTAGGCACTCTTTGTGTGTGTAAAACTCCTTTTTTTTTTCTTTTTTGAAAGAGTCTCTCACTGCTCTGGCTTTTGCCAAGTAGAGTAAACTGGTCAGTGAGTTCCAGGATCCGTCTATTTCTGCTTCCAGCAAAGGGAATAAAGCAGGCATGCTCACACCTGCCTTCCATTATGTGGCTTCTGGGGATCGATCTGAACTCAGTTCTTCATGCTTGCAAGTGACCCGCAGCTAACAGTCTTCCCAGCCCTGAGGACCATATTTCTATCTACTTTGTCTAACTGTTCTGTCTCTGGCACTTCCCCCCAAGTACTGCAGAGATATTGCCAAAAGTGAAGGCAATGGATCATGGGGTGTGACAGTAGGAAGCTGCAAGAGACCTCAGACTTTGGACAAGGGGCCTAATTGCTAACAGAGAGAAGAGACCAAAAGGAGACAGCGGCTAGACCACTCCGGATTAGATTTCCGTCTTGCCTTTCTTTCTCTGTTGTCCTTTGCAGCCATTGGTTCAGTTGTCTGTTCTGCTTCGTGGAACACTCTCCTCTCATGTTCTTTCTCGTTTTCAGTAACTACCTCTCTGATTTCTCAGCCTGCTGTGTTGATCTGTGTGTACTGAGCGTTGCTTCTTTCCCTGTGACTGGATTCTCATTTTTCAGGTTCCAGCTTACATGCTGGTAATAACTACCTTTTCCAGTTTCGATGCTTTGACTTGTTAACCCTGAAGGAACTGTCAGTACATTGGTCAGTTCATTTGTGTTGATAGTAAAGGAACTGTATCAAAGAAGCATATGCAAACCAGTTGAGCTCTGCTCTCAACACCCCAATGCTAGGCACACTTGGGGCACCCCTGTGCATCATCACTCACTGAATGACTCAACTAGTCAGTCCTAACCCCCAGTCCTGTCTTGCCTATGTCTTCCTTGGCAATGAGAACAAACACTATTTGCAGTTCTCCACATTTCTGCTTCTAATTGACCCTGCTGCTCCCCCACATGACTCCCTGGGACATGGCATGACAACCCTTCCTGTACAGATCTGTGAGGATCACAAAGAAACTCCCAGTACAGCCGTATCTTCATCAGTTGGCCTTGTCACCCTGAATAATATAAATTTTAAGGGAGCCATGCTTTAAAGAGCCTTTCCCCAAACATTGCTGGTTTCCTACTTGGAAAAGCCAGGGTTGTAATTATCTCATTTTTTAAATTTGTTGTCTAGTTATTTATCTGATCTGTTCTCCCACTAGACTTGCTGAGGTTTGGGACCATGTATGTGTTCGTGCTCTTTGTATCTCTGATACTTTGTACAGGAAAGTAATTAATAATGAATGTAGAACAGAGAGCTGCAGATCTGGCAGGGGTTTCCTTGTTAGGCTAGGATAGCAGAGACAAACTTGCCAATCCAATAGTTTAACACAATAAAACTTATTTCTTACACAAAGTCTTCCATACATTAGGCATACCACCTCCATCTTATAGCCAAACATCCAAACACTGTCTCTAAAACTACCACATTAGTGGCATGGGAATGGTTCTTAGTCTCCTCTACCCATACTTAGTGACCGACATGACATGTAGTCACACGGTCCCAGTGGGTATAAGTTAAAGAAGCTGGGGAATGCAATCTTTCCAGTGTGCCTTGGTTACAGTAAAGCTCAGAGCTTGTGCTTCCAAGTGCAGCCTCTAAAGGAGAGAAGAACCCTTGACTAGGCTGTGCAGGACACAGAGACAGTCCTCTGCTCTGGATCCCACACGCATCTCTTTTTCTATTTTTCTATCACTTTTTTGCAAACTAAAGTCCATGGATGTCAGAAGTGGGTGTGTGATGTTGGGCACGCTCCACCTGCCTGTCTGAGCCCACCTTGTCAGTGAGAACGGGCGTTCCCGGCAGTCGCAGAGTCTACACAAGCATCCAGAGCATCCGTGATGATGCAGGCCTAGGAACACGGGGCTCCAAGACTGCCATCATTACAGTGGTCGCTCTAGTCATCTAGGTAATTATAGCAAACCTACAGCCACAGATGTTAGCGAAGCAGCAACATTCCTTGCATTTGGATTTCCATCTCTACATATGGTGACCTGACAGAGGACCTCACACCTGTTTCAGAGGAGAGAAAAATATCCCCCTCATGCTGCTATTTCCTCCAGCTCGCCACGTGGTGCTCACCCCTCCCACTCCGGTTGGAAGGTCAATTACAGTGCATCCCCTTTCCAGGGTAGTACGTTTTTAATGTAGACACAATTAGTGAATAAGCAGTTGATTAGTTCATTATGAAAACACCGAAAACAACACCATTTGTGGTGGCAGAAGCTCAAGCAGGACAGATCTGTTCCCTTTTCATGCTATCAGCTAGGTCAGCAAGCCAGAAAGGGAACATATTTTACCATAATATTAAGCCCTTTTAACACTGAAAGGCCATTATGTTAGAAAAAACTCCCCCTCTGGGGTATTAATTAGGGAGAAAGAGCTCTAAAAACTTACAATCCCATTAAATTCTTCTCTTATAGCCATTTTCATGAGGAATCCTTAATGAGAAACGCGGAGCGAAACGCGTGACTGAGGAGCACACCAACCCAAGGCCGTTGATCTGTCAGTTTCAAAGGAGACAGAAAACGGAGAACACTTCATGTTCCTGGTGTCGGGTGTCAAGCACAATTGTGTGCAGCGTGGGCCAGCGGCCAGAGAGCAGCACGGCCTCTGTGCTGTGCTTCCCAGGCTCCCCCAAGGCTAATGGTGGTGGAAGATCGCTCTGGGTGGAAGCCACACTGTTCCTAGCCCAGGACTGCTCGGTTCTCTTAGGGAGTTCCTGGGTTTCTCTGTGTCTTTGACTGGTGTGGGAGATTTTATTCAGAATTCCTGTGCATGTGTTTAAAGCTACAGGCATTTAAGCATATGTAGCCATTGGTTCATTGGTTCGCCACTGTGAGAGACCATGCTCACACGTTGTACAGGTGTGAGTGGATGGCACACTAGGAATCTTTAGGTTTTTGGTGTAATGGGGGTATCACCAAGAAGTCACAGCAACAGCAAACGAGATGGAGTAACAGATAGAGGACTTAGGCAGCATCAAAGAGGGTAGAAAACGGCTCTACAAAGCTGACATGAGAGAGGGGCTGTTCAGAAGCAATGGGAGTGGATGAATGGAGGCCTTTTCAGAAGAGAAAATGGCTCTTGCCTATTCCAAAAGAGCATAGAACAAGGGACATTTGGAATACAGAAGGAGGCCAGGTAGCTGAAAGTGTTAGGAGTGATGAGAGAATTCCTGGAACATGGGTCTGGAAAATAAGCAGGGTGTTGAAAGGAGGGATTGCCATCTTCGGCTACAGAGAATAGATACTCCCATCAGCAGCAATAGCGTGGCTGTTCGTAGGCATGTGTGAGCACACAGACACATGCATGGCCGTTCGTAGGCATCAGACACATGCATGGCCGTTCGTAGGCATGTGTGAGCACACAGACACATGCATGGCCGTTCGTAGGCGTGTGTGAGCACACACACAGACACATGCATGGCCGTTCGTAGGCATGTGTGAGCACACAGACACGCGCATGGCCGTTCGTAGCCATGTGTGAGCACACACACAGACACATGCATGGCCGTTCGTAGGCATGTGTGAGCACACACACAGACACATGCATGGCCGTTCGTAGGCATGTGTGAGCACACACACAGACACACGCATGGCCGTTCGTAGGTGTGTGTGAGCACACAGACACACGCATGGCCGTTCGTAGGCATGTGTGAGCACACACACAGACACATGCATGGCCATTCGTAGGCATGTGTGAGCACACACACAGACACACGCATGGCCGTTCGTAGGCATGTGTGAGCACACAGACACACGCATGGCCGTTCATAGGCGTGTGTGAGCACACACACAGACACATGCATGGTCGTTCATAGGCCTGTGTGAGCACACACACAGACACATGCATGGCCGTTCGTAGGCGTGTGTGAGCACACAGACACACGCATGGCTGTTCGTAGGCATGTGTGAGCACACAGACACATGCATGGCCGTTCATAGGCCTGTGTGAGCACACACACAGACACATGCATGGCCGTTCATAGGCCTGTGTGAGCACACACACAGACACATGCATGGCCGTTCGTAGGCATGCGTGAGCACACACACAGACACATGCATGGCCGTTCGTAGGCATGTGTGAGCACACACACAGACACATGCATGGCCGTTCGTAGGCATGTGTGAGCACACACACAGACACATGCATGGCCGTTCGTAGGCATGTGTGAGCACACACACAGACACATGCATGGCCGTTCGTAGGCATGTGTGAGCACACACACAGACACATGCATGGCCATTCGTAGGCGTGTGTGAGCACACAGACACACGCATGGCCGTTCGTAGGCGTGTGTGAGCACACAGACACACACATGGTCGTTCGTAGGCATGTGTGAGCACACACACAGACACACGCATGGCCGTTCGTAGGCATGTGTGAGCACACACACAGACACACGCATGGCCGTTTGTAGGCGTGTGTGAGCTCACAGACACACGCATGGCCGTTCGTAGGCATGTGTGAGCACACAGACACATGCATGGCCATTCGTAGGCATGTGTGAGCACACACACAGACACATGCATGGCCGTTCGTAGGCATGTGTGAGCACACACACAGACACATGCATGGCCGTTCGTAGGCATGTGTGAGCACACACACAGACACACGCATGGCCGTTTGTAGGCATGTGTGAGCTCACAGACACACGCATGGCCGTTCGTAGGCATGTGTGAGCACACAGACACATGCATGGCCGTTCGTAGGCATGTGTGAGCACACACACAGACACATGCATGGCCGTTCGTAGGCATGCGTGAGCACACACACAGACACATGCATGGCCGTTTGTAGGCGTGTGTGAGCACACAGACACATGCTTGTATTGAGGCTGAAATGCTGTGGGAGTCTGAATGATCACCTTTTCTCTCTGATCTTTTCCTCATTCATGAAATGGTCCTAATGGCAGACTTTCTGAGTTTCATGAGCTAGTGCACAAACCTACGCGGATGAAAACACTCCTGGTGGTTGGAGAGTTCATATTGGAACATTTCCTTCCTCCTCTCTTCCCTCTCCACCTCTTCCTTCCCCACTTTCTGCTTTCTCCTCTTCTTCTCCCTTACTTAGTTCTTCTCTTCCCCACCCTCTCTTTTGCCCTTATAAACACATGCCTCATGTCTTTGAATCTTTAGAGCTTCAAACTTTCTTCTAAACTTGGACCTCCATCTTGCTAATTTCTCTTAACTCAGTCCATGAACAAGTATTTATGTGTGCCTACATCTTAGTTAAGGGCCTGGGTTCTCAGTGTGTGCCCGTGTCTTAGTTAAGGGCCTGGGTTCTCAGTGTGTGCCCGTGTCTTAGTTAAGGGCCTGGGTTCTCAGTGTGTGCCCACATCTTAGTTAATGGCCTGGGTTCTCAGTGTGTGCCCGTGTCTTAGTTAGGGCCTGGGTTCTCAGTGTGTGCCCGTGTCTTAGTTAAGGGCCTGGGTTCTCAGTGTGTGCCCACGTCTTAATTAAGAAACCTGGGTTCTATGTGTGCCCTCATCTTATGTAAAGGACCTGGCATGTATCTGACCAAAGGACATAAGAAGATGGTCCTTAGATAAAAATGAGTAGAGACTAATCAGAAAGCACTGGGCTTGCTGATCACTCTTCCTCAGGGAATGTGTTATTGAATTTAATCATCAATCATAGCAGAAAGTCGATGTACACAGCCTCTTTAAGGATACATAATAACCTTGCTTTTGCTTTTTACTATTCTCCTTCCTGTGGCCCCATTTATGGCTTCTCAGTTCCTTTTTCTTCAGAATAATCATGAAAGCATCACTTTAACATCCTCTAACGTTGGCAAGGACAGCATCGTCCAGTGATCCAGCTATCCAGCGACAGGTGCAGTCTGATCTCGCAGGATTCAGACACGCAATCATAGGACTTAATCACAATTCACTTATCTTGATGACTTCATTTTGTATTTATTTTCAGTAAATAATCTTGATGTTAATTCCTAGTGTGCCACGAGAGAGGAGGCAGGATTTTAATGAATTGGTGATGAAGTGGAAATATTGTGAAATGCCGAATATTGTATTTTGCTTGTCACCTAATTACTTATCTGCTGCCTAAGAGTAGATTTCATAATATCTTACTTCCCAGTCTGTTCATCTGGCAATAAAAATTCTTCCTTGTGCTTGCAGTGTGCTCCCAAGTAAAGACCAGCGTATTAGAAGCTCGACATATAATGAGACTTTAATGACCCAATAATGTCTTTTATGAAACTGAGAAAGGGATTTCTTGTTTCACTGAAAACACGTTTTCCTTTCCAAGGGAATATTGCTTGAGAAAGAATTGTTCATCAGTCAGAGCACAGGTTCACACACATACACACAGACACACAGACACACAGACACACACACACACACACACACAGAGTTTTTCACTTGCTCCAAAAATAAAGACTTGTTAAATTCTGGTCATTGGCAGTCTCTCTCAATAAATCAATCTCTCTCTCTCTCTCTCTCTCTCTCTCTCTCTTTCTTTCTCTCTCTTTCTCTCTGAGTGTGTGTGTGTGCTTGTGTGTCAAGGCCAGAGGTCAGCCTCAGGTGTTTCTTCTCAGGCACCTCCAGCATTATTTTGGATTAGGACCCTCATTGGTCTGGGGTTGCTACGCAGACTGGACTGGCCCCAGAGTAAGTCCCGAGGACTCACCTGTCTCCATCTCCTCAGCTCTGGATTACAGGCACACACTACCTTCCCAGGTTTTCACATGGATTCTGGACATTGAACTCAAGAACCCATGGTTTTATGACAAGCATTTCACAGGCAGAGTTGTCTCCCCAAACCCATGTTTTGTCACTTTTGTTCTTACGATGCCACAGAAAAACAGAAATGTTAACCGAGTCCCAGAGAAACGATGACGCTTGCATCCTGTGACAACATATTTTGGAAACTATAACATGGGAATGACAGGTTGAGATACACACGTAGCATGTGGGGCTTCCTAATCATAGATTCAGCATGTCACCTAGATACCAAGCTGCAGAGCCCATGGGGCACAGTAGAGTCCGAGAAGAGCAGGTCTTAGCTCCGCTCTCACGGATACAATCATCTACACCAGCAGGTCTCTGTTCTGTCCCAGCACCCCATTTGGGGACATGGAGCAATGTCTAAAGACATTTTGGGATCGTCTTAGGTTGCAAGAGAGGCTCCTGGTATTTTGTGGGTGAGGACAGAGATGCCACAAGACACTGTAGGAGAGGGAGCTCACTCCCAAACCGAGTCACCTACCCACAAGGCGATTAGGAGATCATGGCCTGGTGACAAGCCCAGTCATTGTGCTGGAGTCTGATGCATACATCTGGTGTCAAGGGAAGTTTAGGCTGATGGCTGACAGTGCAAAATGGTGGGGTGCCTAATCCAGCTTGGGGAAAGTCTCTGAGAAGTGTACATAGGGAGTTAGAGTTCTGCAGATGCCAAAGTCTGGCTCCAACAAGGATGGCTTCAATTAAGCCATTTACCTTTCAGAGCCTCAGTCTCCCACCTCCTCCTAGTACAACAAGGATTTCCATAGTCATTTCTAACTGTGTTTTATTGTTCCACACCTTCATATAGTATCTACTTACACAGGACTTAAATGTTCTCAGAGTAAATTCATTTTTAACTAGCACATAAAATAGAAAATTATACATATTAATGGAGTCACATAATGCTCTGTTTCTTTGCTCTTTGAGACAAGGGCTCATGTTTCTAAGGTAGACCTCGAACTCAATATGTTTTTAGACCGGCTTGAAACTCACAGTCCTGCTGCCTCTGTTTGTGGAGTATTGGTATTCCGAGTGTGCCCTACCATGCCTAGCACGTGCATGCTAGATTTGAGTATACGTTATATGCGGCTTGCATGAAAGTAAACACAGTCATTCTACTCTTCGAGCTCACCAGAGCTTCTCGCTCATTTCTAAATATAATTCAACACCGACGGTCAGTCTTTCTCCACCCTCTCGCCCTTGCAACTGTCATCCAGTTCCATCTACCCATTCGTTAACCACCCTTTAACTCTCAGATCCCTGAGACTGAGTTTCTTATAGTCCACTGATAAGTGATCATTCTTGTCCTTCTATGTCTGGCTTAGTTCACTGAACACAGTGACCTCCATTTTTATTCATGTTGTTTCAAAGGACAGGATTTCATATATTTTTAAAGACTGAACAGTGTGTATGTCACACTGTGTATGTCACAGTGTGTATGTCACATATCCTTCTCTACTACTCTGTCAACATACACACACACGCACGCACACTCACACACACACACACACACACACACACACACACACACACACACACCCAGAGAGAGAGAGAGAGAGAGAGAGAGAGAGAGAGAGAGAGAGAGAGATCATTATCATTTATTTATCTGTGGCTGGGCACTGAGTTTTTTTTTTCTGTTATTGTTTTGAGACAGCATCTTTCTGTCTCAACTAACCTAGAACCCATTGTTCTACCTTTGCCTCCCCAGTTCTGAGAGTACAAATATGTACTGTGTACAAGATAATTTGTTTTTTTACTTTTTTGCCCTTAATTGTAAAAGCTGCTCACAAGTTCTAGACTCCTTTACTTAATAGCAAATGGCTTTCCTTGGTCCTGGGCCTTCTACTGGGTTCTAAGAACACATTTATACTCGGTAGACATTATATCTCATAAAGGTGTAAAGCAGTCAGTGAAAATAAGATAAAATGGTGATGCTTCCCATGTTCCAGAGATGCTTAGGTTAAGGTGACAGAAAGTGAAATTATTGCAAGGATGGAAAGTTCTGGGTTGCCTGAGACATCGCTGATATCGGCTTCTGAGGTCCGCATCTACACAGGTTTCATTTCTCTGTTCTCCAGGCTGGTGGAGAAGGAGTTCCTCAGCTGATTTTTTTCAGGGATTTCTCTTTAAGCATTTCTCAGCAGGGGTTCTGAGCATCCCTCTTGGGATGCCCTCACTCAGGGAATTAGCAGTTGGGAGGAGGGGTGCAGTCATAGTGGTAATGGTGGAACTTGGCTCTTCTTTCACTTTGAGCCTGAGAAGACCTTGCACTGCTTTATTTGAAGCATAGTGCATAAAGAATTCAAGCAAGAAAGCAGGGGAGGACCGAAGCCATACAGTGGTAGGGGGTGGGTTTGGCCTTTGAACAAAGACAGTCTCAATGCCTTCCTCACTTCCTCCTTCCTTCCCAGTCTCTATGACGTGTGATGTTGTGTGTCTACCTTCATTTCTTGTTTGCATTTATTCTGCTTAAGGTTAAAAGCTCACCCAATTGTGATTCCCTTATTCTCTATGTCACACGCATCCCTGAGGTCACATCTAACTTTAGAGACTCTGTCTCAGAGACTCCACGTACGCTTGTAGTCATTAGTTCACTGGCTTTGGCTACCCAGTTTGCTTCTTGGTTGCTGTGAGCCACTGGTCCTTACTCCTGCAGAGGAACTCAGTTTCCACTTTGGTCTTTGACTGGAGAGCCACAAATCTTGCTATGGCTTCTTTCCCTGATCCCAAGGCCTGTGTGAGTCTCCAAGGCTGCTGTTGTCAGAGCCCGGGTATTATCCCTCACAACTTAATGCACTTAATGGCCAATCACTACACTTCTCATGGTCCAGTATTCTTAGCCTGTCAGGCCCAGGTACTTCTTGTAGCCACTGTGAGACCCAATCCAGCACAGCCAGGTGCATCCAAGTACACGGACCCACAGTGTTACTTGTATCTTGTGACAAAATGCCCTATAAAAGCAACTTAAGGAAGGGCTTGTTTAGGTTCACAGTTGGTCATAGTGAGGAAGTCAGGGTGGCAGCAACTGTCTCATTGCAAATACAGTAAAAAGAAGAGACCAGTGAGCACAGGTGTAGCTAGCTTCCCCCTCTCTTTTGACATTCAGAGTCCCAGCTCTGGCAGTGGTGTTACTTACTTTTAGGGTGGGTCTTCTCACCGTTGCTTATATAATGAAGACAATCCTTGCCAGGTGTGTCCAAAGTCTAACCTACCCTAAATAACCCTTCACAGGTCTGCAAAGCGACATGTCTCCTAGGTTTCTGAGCCTGCCAAACTGATGATGAAGTAGCCTTAACCTTCATACGTGCTGAGGGTTCTAGATCCAACCCAAGCATGGCCCTTCTCATTTATGTGAGGACTGGTACCCAGTGCGTCTGTGAGCTGGCTTTTGAGTCATCACAATTTTTCCATACAAGTAAAATATAATTACAGGCTTATTGTTCCATTATAACCTCCCATGGAGGAGTGGGCGGCAGGGTGGGCCGAGCTCAAGGCAGATAATGGCCTCCCAGATCATAGCCCTCAGATCACCCACGTCTCTTCCCTCATTCTCTTCTTAGTCTGTTGTTGAGACAATAAATGAGCCATGCAGATGCCTCCATGCTATTCATCTGTGTGGTTACTCCAAAGCTGGGCAGGACACATGGATCCAATAATAGCCTTTTTATATCTGCTTTTGATCTTTGAGAGCCCAGGTCTGGGAATCCTCCTCCTTTGCAGACTTCAGAAAGTGTGATTCTCTTTAATCCACCATCGTGTGTGTCTGAGTGTGTGCATGCATGCATGTGCATGTGTGTGTGTGTGTTTTAGAAACATACAGGTTGGAGAGATTGGCATCTTGAATCTACCATGGACAGTGTACAATGCTCTGTCTAAGAGAACACACAACTCATCTAATTAATGGTTATCTATCTGAAATTTTCTCTCCTGTAACTTAGAAGTCCTCATGCCTCCTGGGGCAGAATTAACAAACAAACAAACACTGGCTTATGAAATGCTTGTTTGCATTAACACTGTATTTGGAATCCCAAAAATCAATAACTGGGCCCTTTTGTAGTCTCGCCCCACTGTACAAACTCCTCTTGGAGACTCTGTTTATGAGCACCTGAATAATAAGGAAGTGCCCGTTACACAAAAATGGCCTAGAGGAAATATTATAGTCAGTTATTTACAATATCCCACCCTAAGTGCCCTAGGAATGGCTGTTATCCAACTTTTTCTTTAGGAATAATCTGTTAGTTCTAAGTAGGCATCTATTTGTGTGATTTCTTTTATGTTTAATTTTTATCTTGCCTATTGGGCTGTGAGCTGTAAGCACTGAGGTCTACTTTTTCATTGATATAGTCTCAGTGTCAGGGACAATATCTTGTACAGAAAGACATTCCAAACTATTATGAATCAATGAATGAATGAGTTTATTCTGAGAGTCTATGGAGAATAGAGAAGAAAATATGTTTGAACTTAAAGGGCAAATCCAAGTGTAAGAAAGAGTTCCTGCTAATCTCAGGGTACAGTATGCTTTTCCGCCATGGGTCAGGTTCAAGGCTAGATCGGGGGTGTATGGAGAGACAGTCCGTAATTCTGAGGACGGGCTCTCATCTTGCACATTTGCTGAGTGGTCACATGATAGCTTGCCTCCTCTTTGGGTCTTATTTTCATCTTTGTTTCATCTGTAAATTTCTGAAGGGACTGGGAGCGTCTTTAAGCTCACAGCTTCACTACTCCTGCAGAAGCATCTGCATCTTAACTCAAGCGTCACTCTTTGCAGGTGCTTCCTCCAATCACATGCCAGCTCCTGACACAGCAGATGGAGCTGGTGCCACCCACGACTGACAGATGAGCCTCATTTAATTCTCAGCATTTAACTGCTTGCTATGTGGCAGAATCATGTAGCTCCAGGTTGCTGGGAGAGCCTGCCTCTTCCTCAACAACACAGGCAATGTTCTTCTTCCATTCCTGTGACCTTACTAGGAAAAGGAATAGGGATGTCAGTTCCAGATGTGTGTGCCTGGAGATGCACACTTGGGTGTGGTTGTATTGCCTAGACAGTGGGAGATGCTGTGGAAAAGCCAGGCACTCAGTATTCAGCTTGGTTTCTTTCCAGATTCACCTTTTCATAGCCAGTTGGTTTCTTTCTTTTTGGCCTATTCAATAACAATGTCTTTAATTCTAGCAAGGCCTGGCATTAAAGGTAAGATACACGAAGAAGCACAGCACATTTTTCTTCTTTCAGTTGTGACATCTAAAATGGTTACTCCTTAGCAGCAATGGCTCCCCCAGTCCCCCTACTGGGATTGCCTGCTATGTCCTAGTCATAAACATCTTTGTATGCTTATCATATTCTTACAACAGTGTTCCTTTAGGTAGGTCCCATGATTATCATTTCAGCTGAAGAAAGGAAGAAATTATAAATGCTAAGAAATTATGCAAAGTGATCCAGCTACTAAAGAAAGAGCCAGGCCTCACCCTCGAGCACCCACATGCCTTCCTTTCCTTCTCTAGGCCTTGATGGCGATTCATCTTCGTGAGCATGGCTCCTGTCCTTGGCTCGGACTGCTGGCCTGGGAGGAAGAATGCTATAAAAGAAAGACAAAGGGCCTCTCCCATGTTACTCATAAATGAAGAATATTGGTACTCACCATGGAAACCGACAAATCATAGCCCAAGCAGAAAATTTAATAGATGAGATGAAGGCATCAAATGTAAACAGATTAGAATCTTTGGACTTATGGCCAAGATAACGGGCCACCCACTACTGCTTCCCCTTGATATATGTTAAAATGTTGGCTTGGATACAAGACTGGATTTGTGTGATAATCTCAAATTTGTTATTGTTTAGGTCTTTTTCTTTGAACTGGTCTGGGCTAAAGATATTGAGAGTTTTGCAGTCTGAGAGCGACTTGGGTGGCTAGAAAATCCTGAAAATCTGCTAAGAAAGGTCTTCTGGTTAGCTGTATTCTTAGCTTACATTTGCCAGATACTGTGGCTTCCACAGCTCTATAGACCTATTAGACCCACGGCAATGCGCCTGACATGTTTGTTCATGCTATGACATGTTTGACACTTTTGTGTTTAATATTAACTTCCCATGGTAAGGGTGATCAGGGCATTTGTTAGCTTTTTAAGTTCTAAAAGGAATGGTCTACTCATAGACAAAAGGGAAGACATTTACACAGGGATCCCCAGCACCAAAGCTTGGGCCAGATAGGGATAGGGAGGGCACTTATCCACAAGGCTGCCTCATTATGGCTGACCTTTGTTCTTAGATTGAATAAGATAAACTGATCAAATAAGAGCTTCAACTCAAAAATATTGGGAATTGAGAAAATGAGAATCTGAGCTACCCTCATGAAGTCAGATGACATACACCCTGTAGAGCGCCAAGAAAAGATGTAAATTCCAGTCTCAAGAAGCTGGTATGGGGAGCAATTTCCTTTTCAGAGGGCCAGTTACTGTTGCCCGGGAGACAGCTGATTGAGTCAAGAGCCAACTGGAATAACATTTGGAGTCTTTGACCATCATCAATTCATTACTTAAATCCTAAACCTTTCTAAGACGTTACCATGGGCTAGAGACATTGTGCTGAGCACAGGCGTTATTCTAGGAAGGAAAATAGACATGCAGTTTGCACATCTGGTGGAGGAGGAATCATCAATAAATAATCACACAACTGACTATGATTATGAAGGAAAAGGAAGGATGTTGTATTGTTATCATTTTGTCATTCTATAATAGTTATAATAACTAGTAATTCATTACAACAGTTTAATGACTGCATTGCTATTAGGAGGTTAAAGAGTGACTTTCCTAAAAAAAAAAAAAAAAAAAAAAAGATACAAGGAGAGTCTAACATGAGTGAGAAAGCATTCTAAACAAAAAGAATCCTAAACAAAAAGTGAACATTCTGAGAGAGAGAGAGTGTGTGTGTGTGTGTGTACGCGCGCGCGCAAATAAGGCCTCAGATTTCAGATTTCCGAGCACACCGTGCGGAGTTGTAGGAAAGCAATGCAGCATATCTGCAGAGAGCAGCTGAGACCTTACCCTGCTGTCTGTGCTTCATCCCGTGATGCAAGGGGAGCTGGTATGCTGGCATATGTGCCCCGAACATTAGTCTGGCTAGGGGGAGGTTCATAGAGTAGGAACGGGTGGGAGGAAAACAGACCTATCTGTCTCTAGAAAAAAAAAATGATGGTTTGATCTAGAAAGGAGAAAGAGTGAATCTGTGAAATATTTTGGAAGGAGAACTGGAGGACATCTCCTGACAGCCTTCTGAATATTTATGTTTGTGCCATGGACCTAAGATGCTCTCAGTCTGCTCAGAGAAGCTTGTTGCAGTGGTTGCCGTCCTAAGCGGTCAAAGCACTGAGAATAAAGTACCGAGTGTTCCCTTGTAAATGAGACACCCGCATCAACCCAGACCCCTTAACAAGGCTCAGGGAACATGGAGGGAGAGGAGGAAAGAAGACTATAGGAGCTGAAAGATGAGGAGAAGTCCTGTGAAATGCTGTCTTCTAGATTTGGCATGGCTCTCGTAGTCAGGAACTCATAGCAGCTGAGCTGTAGAGTGGTGAACACCACACACACACACACACACACACACACACACACACGAGGGAGAGAGGGACACATGGGGTGGTGGGGGAGAGAGAGAGACAGAGAGAAACAGAGAGGGGGGGAGAGGGAGAGAGAGAGAGGATTAAGTCAGAGGGGATTATATTATGGAAATCTTGGGGAATTAGAAGGGAGGATGGATGGGATAATATTTCTTGTATTCTCAAAGAACAATTATAAAGAACAAAATGTCCTGTGTTATTTCAGCATTAAATGGGAAACAGAACCATAGTTGCCTGCAATTACTTTAAGAGACTCAGAAAAGAATTGGGAGAGACAATAATTCAAACGTTAGCAAAACTTGTCTTGTGCTACCAGTCCTAAGTGTGGGGTGTGAAGGGCTGCGCCGCTGTTGGTAGCTGAGAACACCGCTGGAGGTGGCGGCAGTGCGACACCTCATTCTGGGATGTGGAGCAAGCATAAAGAGCAATATAAAGCAAACGATTGAGCCCGGAAGATCCAAACTTTGACAACAAAATTTACCCAACATTCCCCAATATTTCAAGTTTTTTCTTACTATTTTGGGATTACTTTTTAGGTGTTTTGAGAGTGAGCATGTTGTTTGAGATAAGTATCATGAGTTTTTTAAATATTGTACTCATACATGAGGATAATGTCTTTTTGTCACACACACCCCTCCATCCTCCACTACTTTGTTTGTGTGCCTCCCACAGGTGTCTGTCTGCTTGTGTCTGTGTGTAGACTACAGGTCCTCTAGGCATCGCTCATTTTTTTCCTGCCTTTATTTTTGACCCAGGGTCTCTCGGTTCCCTGGAACTCACTAAGTCATGCTGGCTGGGCTGAGCCTCAGGGACCTACCTGTCTGTCTCCCTGGTGCTAGGATAACAAGCAATCCACTATACTGACTTTTTAGTGGATTCTAGAACTTGACTTCAGGCTCTCGTGATTGTGCAGCAGAGATTTTATTAAGAAGTCATTTCCCTGACCCTCCTCTTGCTTCAGAGGTAAGGGAGCGTCATCAGAAAGGTTAGTGCACTTATCTGATAGCACTGAGGCAAAGGTGCATATAACCTTGCTCTAAGACCACCTATTCCCCTAGTGGTTTAGAAATAGTTAGCTGTATGAAGGCCTTCCCTGTTCTCTTTACCTCGGAATCCTCATCCTCTCTCTATTTCTTGGCAGCTTTTGTGTGTCCCTGTAGGGTTAAGACAGTCCCTTGAGGGGGCGGGGTTTGCCTCGGGCGAATGCCTACAGGTAAATGGGCACGCGGGAGGCGGCTCAGGCCCTTTTCCTTCCTACCTCCTGTGCCACGCGGGAACTTCGATTCTGTAAGTTTATCATTAAAGTGTAAATATTCTTTAGTATCTGCATTGCATTTATTTACGCCGATACATGTCCCCATCCTCCTTTTCTCCTAATGTTCCATGTATTGTCCAGGGGCAGCTTTGGGTAACCCTGATCCAAATGCCTTCATTGGTGGACATGAGCAAGTGCATGTCATGTAGGACTGTCTAGTGCTCTTCCCAAGCCTCTGTCTGCTGTCCTGGCTGCAGATGTGTCGAGCACCTCGCTGTCTTCTCACCGTCAGGGAGGATTGTGCTGTCATTGCCAGAGCAGTTAAGTGTCTGGGCCTTGAGGGTCAGCTAAGCCCAGTTTTCTCATCTGTTTTATTATTTTCCCTTTCCCCCTGTGTCTGCCATTTTCAGTCCCAGGCATCAAATGCTCCATAAACAAAGGATTTATGTACTACACACATACCCCAAAAAAGAGAGAAAGAATTTAGAGCTTCCCAAATCCCTGTATTGTTCAATCAGTGTATTAGTCCTGGTGCAGTTTGCTTTGAGCAAAGTCTGACTTTGAGGTAAAATACATTGTCTTAAATATTACCTGTTACAAAGCAAGTGTCTGGAAACAGTCTCCTTCCCTTCCTTCCCTAGAAGAGAATTAAGTTTTATGTAAGAATCTAGGGCAGGGCAGGGGTGAGAAAGAAAATAGACATATTCCGTGATCTCAAAGAGGTATGGGGGAAAGGGTTGTCAGGTGATTAATGAAGATGATATACTTCTGGGTTGAATTCTGCTCTGCCCAGTTCATATATAGAAGTTTTTCATTTCTAATGTTACTAAGTGCAACCTTATTTGGGAACAAGACCACTGAAGATACAGAGAGTTGAGATGAGTCTATGCGGGAGCAGAGTGGACCCTCATTCAACAAGACTGTGTCCTCACTGAAACAAGGAATTCAGATGAAACAGCTTGTGGGTGGGTAGCATGTATAGAGGCCAGGAAGTGTAAGATGCCAGCTATTCAGGCTCTCCCTTACCATCTCTAGGAAGAAATATGTTGTCCAATCTTTATCTTGGACTAGTAGCTCCCAAAACTGGAGGTCAATATGTTTCTTTGGTTAACACCATCCTGTTTTTAAGGACATTGTTACAAAGCCTTTTCAGGTTAATCAAGGGGCCAATAGAGCTCAGTTGCACATACTCAACAACAGAGACACATTCTAGAAACTACATTGTTGGGTTATTTTTCCAATGTGCAAATATCATTGTGTGTTGTTATAAAAGATGACTACAGCATCACTGAGTGGTATTTTATAAGCTCACTGCCCTATCTGTACTCCACCATTGATGTAAAGATTAATGCAGTGTAAAACTGTGGAGTGAAGCAGATCTCTTGGCGGATGTGACACTCAACAAAGAATTGAAATATAGTTCAGCATTAGTTTCACAAAAACAAAGCACAGCATTGTCTGGACCAAATGGCATTTTAAAATGTGGTTAATTGTTACTTTGTAATCCATGCCAGCATGCCTGGACACCTTGTTTCTAATCCATAGTATATTAAGGCTTGAGCTAAAGAAGGCCAAACGGATTGACTACTGCTGGCTCTGAGGGCAGCAGAACCAGGACAAATGGAGACTACAGAGTAAGGACATAGGAGAAGGTGCAGGGAGAAGAGATGAAGAAGCATGGACAAACTCACATCACTCTGAGACTGATGAGCAAAGGGACCAGTGTCCTCTTCTAGATTTCTATCATGAAGTTAGCCCAGGTGGTTGGTATGGGCCATGAAACAATCCTTTGTGTCTACAGTGATGGTTCTGAGCTATCAATGACGACATAAATACCTGTCTTAGTCCATTTCCTTTTGCTATAACAAAATACTCAAGACAGGGGAGTTTATAAAGGAACGATAATGATTTATCTCAGGGTTTAGATGCTGGCAGCCTAGGATTGGGCAGCTCTATCTGGCAAAGACATTGTGTTGTATCTGTTCATGGCAAGAAACAGGAAGGCAAGTGAATGTGTGCAGAGACAAACAGTGCAAAACCAAAGGGGCAGACACACTCATGGTAGCTAACAGTCCCATGAGACCTTCCTAATGTTCTAGTCATGTTCCAGAGGTTTCATGACCTGGCAATGCCTTTAAGGGGAGGGATGAATTCCAACATCATTTCCACAGCATTCCCGTGAGAGCACAGCAGAGATGACGTGTGGAGAGGTCATAACAACATTCTATGCCCAGAAATGACCACTGAGTTCCTCAAGCATGCACGTAATGGTATTTCAGATTAAAATGAAGCATCTACTCTTGTTTTTGCTGTCCTTTTTGCTTTTTTATTTTAAAAAAAAAAAACAGACAAAGTAGATTCTGTATCTTGTGGAGCCAAGCTACACAGCCCTCTCTTGCCCTTAAAATTATTTCTGTGCATGTGTGTTTTATGCTGTTTGCATGAGTTTATGTGCACAGTGTGCATGCAGGGGACTGTAGGGGCTAGAAGAGGCCAGTGGAGATACCCTGAAATGGATGGTTGTGAGCCACCACGTGTGTGCTAGGAGCTGAACCCAGGTCTTCTGTAAGAGCAGTAGGCACTCTTGAGTCCCGAGCCACCACTCCAGTTTATCTCTTGCACCGTCACAAGTGCTCTTGTCTGGCTGTGTCACAGCTCTAACTGTGGGGTACATTTCTCCTGCCATGCACCCCATGTGCCTCCCTCCCACTCTGGGCTCTCTTTGCTTGAAGTATGACCCCAGAGAGTGACATGAATCTCTGTTCTTCAGGGAAAGCTACTTTTCAAATATTTCCTTCCTAAATGGTCAAAATAAAAATAAGTGTTTGTACCCAGTGAGGATGTAAACCCAAGGGTGACATGAGCTGCTTTAGCCAAAGGTTTTACTGTTACGTGTTTGTGCTTTTTCCTCCGTTGTGAGTTGGTACTTGTTCTTCTGCTACTGAGACTCAATGAGATGGATTTAATTTTCTTTTTTGCATGAATATTTTCTGCTGGGAGAGTAGCTTGATTTGTCCTCTCTTGACAAATTCTGGTAATTTTGACTAGCATTTTTTTTTCTTCTTGCTTGTGGTCAAAGACAATTCTATATGGTATTTCAAATAATATAATTTCCAGGTTTTTCCCTTAAAAGGATGCTGGTAGGCATGAAGATTTGGAAAGGCTAGAAGGGAAAAGCAGAGCTAAAATCAGGGTTCTGTTCTGACTTTGCATGTCCATTCTCTTTGTTGTTGTTGCGATAATTACCTGCACAGTCGGTGCCTGCAGGGACATCTCCTGACCTTTCCCTCTCAAAGGTCCAGTTTTGATGCTCATGGAAAAAATTCTGGTTTGTGTCCAAGCATTCTGAAACCTAACACTCTTCTTCTCATGGCCACATGATGTTGCTTTGATTTTCCGGGTAATTGGAGGCTATAAAACTTTGGCTACGGGGGGGGGGGGGGGGAATGCCCGTAATGATTCGCCTGAGAACTAAACACATTCTGCTTTGTGGCTGCAGACCCCACAGCTTCTCAGGAGGGAGCTGTTATGGCCCTGTTTGGAGGTCAGAAGGCCGAGGTCCATAAACACTTTATGACATATCAAAGGTGCTATAGGTAGATGAGCAAGTCAGAGTTTGAATCCCAAACTGCTTCCTAAAGTGCATTCCTGTGTCATCATATTATCTCCCTGGATGCTCTGCACAAAACAGAAGCTGAAGTCGGAGTCTGGTGCACAATATGTTGGAAAGGGTGAGGATGATGGGAACCAAGGTCTCTGGAGTCAGAGAAAAACACAACCCTTCTCAACTGTCGAAGGTTTGAAAAATAATTTTATGAGATTCCTTAGTATAAAAACTAGGACTCACACACAAAACACAAGTCCTGGGCGGTCAGAAATACTAAAGTCTGTGCCAAACAATGAATGTGTGAATCTGATGAAGAGGCAAGGACACAAAGGACTCCATGAAGACACAGGGGCTTCATGAGGACACAGGGGTTTCACGAGGACACAGGGGGCTCCACAAGGCACAGGGGCTCCACAAGGACACAGGGGGCTCCATGAGGACACAGGGGCTCCATGAGGACACAGGGGGCTCCACAAGGCACAGGGGCTCCATGAGGACACAGGGGGCTCCATGAGGACACAGGGGCTCCAAAGGACATAGGGGCTCCACAAGGACACAGGGGGCTCCAAAGGACACAGGGGGCTCCACAAGGACACAGGGGCTCCACAAGGACACAGGGGGCTCCACAAGGACACAGGGGCTCCACAAGGACACAGGGGGCTCCACAAGGACACAGGGGGTTCCATGAGGACACAGGGGCTCCACAAGGACACAGGGGGCTCCACAAGGCACAGGGGCTCCACGAGGACTCAGTGGGCTCCACAAGGACACAGGGGGTTCCATGAGGACACAGGGGCTCCACAAGGACACAGGGGGTTTGCAGAATGGAGAGCTTGTTTATTCTCTGAATACAATTTAAACCCTGCTCTCCGGATCAAGGAAGAAATAAGTGTAGACCTGGACAGGGCTTTTCTCCTTTGACTGGGACACTAGACAAAGAAGGAGAGGGACTGGAGGCAAGGGACTTTCTGTCCACACAGAAGGCTCAGTGCCATGCTAGCAGCAGCCCGACTCAGTGGAGGAAACACAGCAGAGACCAACCTGGAAGGAAATCCTGTTGCTCTTATAAGCTGTTTGTCTTTAGCCAAGTCACTGAATATGTCTGGGCTTTTGATTTCTTTACTCTGTGAGTGTTTGTGTGAGGCTACACCAGTGTGTGCATGAGTGCATGTTCTGGGTAATTCCCTAGGTCCTGTTCATTGTTTTACTGAGACAGAGTCTCTCAGTGGCTTGAAACCTGTCAGATTAGGCTTGCCAGCCAGCAGGTCCCAGAACTTATCTCCAGTTCTCCAGCACTGGGAATCACAAGTGCACCCATACCTGGATTTTTATGGGATTGGATTTAGGTCCTCATGGTTGCATGGTGGGCATTGTATGATTGCGTTACCTACCCAAGTCTCTCTCTGAGCTTTGATTTCTTTATCTATAAAACAATATTAAATAATATAGAGAAATGTTTTACATGGTTAACGTGCCTTTTATTTAGCCTTTTGGAGCATGTAGCCTATGTCTGAATGGACTGTGGTTTACATAAGCTTGGGAGAGAGAGTAGAATGAAATGGGATGAAATTCACTCTGTTTGCCTGTGTGTCAGGTTCAAGGACCAGTTCTGAAGTAAGACCTGAGCTCTCAGGCTATGTGAGAATTCTATCTCAGAATTTTTCAGCCAACTGGGCAATCATTTGGTCAGCTAATATCACTGCTTGTTTGTTTGTTTATTTATTTATTTATCTATCTATCTATTTATTTATTTATGTGTGTGTAGGTGCTGGTTCATATGTGTACATGTGAAAACCAGAAGTCTATGTCAAATAGCTTTCTCCTTCACTTTCTACCGAATTGTTTAAGATATGATGGTCTCTCTGAGCCTGGAGCTCACTAATTCAGCTAGCTGACTGCCGAGCAAGTACACAGGATTCCTGTCACATTCCTGGTGCTGAGCTTCAAGCTGCATGCTACGCCTAGCTTTAGGTATGGGTTCTGGGACACTGGACTCCCATTCAATGGAACTGCTAATACACCAGTTATTTTACTGGGCCATCTCACAAGCTGCACACCTGTTTCTTACTTTAATTATCCACAAGAGCTCAGAACTTGTATTCTGAGAACGCTAGCTAGAATCCCAAACAGGATCTGTGTAGGTGATCTCCCTCAATTCATCCATCATCCCTTCCTGTATCTGGCGTTGGAAGCTCAAGGATGGGAAGTCATGATACAGAATCTAGTATTTTTTGTCCCTTTGTTTTCATCCTCAGTTCTTCCAGAGCCAGTGCAGCTGAGCTTTGTGTATCTTTCTTCTTTGGTCCATCTTCACCATACTGTTGTCCTGCCAACCATGTCTTGACCTTAATATGCTAGTAGAGATGAAGGAATTTGAGGGGGATGTCCTCCAAAGATAATGGCCTAACTCAAAAATTGATTATTATCTAGCTGTTAGAATGACTTTTGAATGCCAGAAATTCAAATGTCTGCTCCTTGAGAGACAGCGAAGAAATGCCTGAGATCACAGAGTCCTAGAGACAGAAGCTGGGTTCAGGGTGGCTCCACCACTCTCATGGGATTTCATGTGGGCAAAGCCTCTTGTGTCTTGATTCCTTCCTCTGTGAAGTGGGGCTGAATATTCAGATACTTAGAGGTTACGGGGAAAATGGACGGATTTTTATATGAAGACTCTCTCATGTCTCATTAACCTGTATTTGTCATGTATCGGCGATGTTTTCATGTTCTCGGTCTTTAGTATTATCTGAAGACGATCTCATGTCTCTGTATTTGTTATGTGTAGGTGGCGGTCTGTCTATCTATCTATCTATCTATCTATCATCTATCTCTATCCATCTATCAACAAAAGTGAAAACAATGCAAACTAGCATAATGCCTTCAACAAAAGGTGCCAGGGAAGTGGATAATCATATGCTCATGTGTAGAAGTTTAGATATCTTTTCCTCTCCCTGCACAAAGTGGATCAAAGACTTCCATGTAAGATAGAAGACTTTGAAATTCCTTGAGCAAAGCAGAGAAAATACTTCCAGGTATAGACACAGGCAAAAGACTTCAGTAGCTCAGTAACAAGCATGACAAATGAGATTGATTCCAATTGGGAAGCTTCTGTGCAACACAGGGCACAGAATAAAGAGAGAGCCTGAAGGATGGGGAAGAGTCTACCCTCTCTCCATCTGGCAAGGCATAACATATAGAATGTGGAATTAACTAAGATAAAAAATAAATACCAAACTCAAATAATCTAATCTATAAATTAGCAAAATAATTGGACAGTTCTCAAAAGAAGGGTCACCAATATGACTGCCCAAATATGAGTTGAACAAGGAAGACACTATTGTACATGCCAAAGTGGATGGGACAACCCATGAGGCCTCATCCCTACATCAAGAACTACCGGTAACTGAGAAAAGTTAGGGAGAGATGGTCTTCCCCAGGGAAGAGCACACCAATTGGTTGTCTAGTGCCAAACAGTCTACCCTGAAACACACATACAGGTAGTATTATATTGATTGAACATATTATATTTAGGAATATATATGTATGCAATAACAGTTAGTGAAAAAGGAGGCTATGAATTTGAAGGAGATAGGGGAGAGGTACATAGGAGGGTTTGAAGTGAAGTAAGGGAAAGTAAATACTGTAATTGCATTATAATCTAGAAAAAGCAAATGGCCAATAAATGTATGAATAATGTTCATTTTCCATAGCCAACAGGGAATAAATCAAAACTATACTGAGATCCCATCTGACTCCGGTCAGAATCACTATCAACAAAACCACAGCGAATGTGGATGAGGATGCTGGACCAGCCAACCCTTCCTCACTGTTGGTGGGAATGAGCACTGGGACAGCCCCTCTGCACATCAGTATGGAGGTTGCTCATGTAACTAAGCATGGAGCTAAACTCGATCCCATTCTCCCAGTGCAGACATAGCACAAAGGAATCAAGGTCAGCATGCCACAGGGATACCTGCACAGCCACAGTCCCTGCAGCATTACCCAAATTACCTTAGGTATGGAATTTGCTGTGTATCCAATGGTTGAATGGGTGAAGGAAACGGGATACATATACAGAGTGAAGTTTTATTTAGCTACAAAGAAGAACAAAAGGTATGTCATTTGCTGGGGGATGGATGAAACTGAAGACTCAGATAATTGTTAGATGTTTTCTCTAGAGTTCAGATATAAACACATGATATGAAAGTAGAAGATGAAGGGGACCAGTGGGAGCTGGGGAGGCAGGGACAAGAGAGGATAATGGATATGAATGTGAGCACAATGCCTGATAGACACACATAAAATGTCATAATTTTATATAATGAGTAATGATAATAAAAAGTTTGAAAACACAGTTTCCAATTACTGTATTCTATTGGATAAAATTTGTTTCCTTCTGAATATGAGCTATAAATTCTATATCACTGCACTACACATATAATACATATGTGAATATAATTCAATATAATATATGAATATATATATATAATTCAAATAATTAACTGGAGAGATGGAGGACAATGGCAGTCAGGTTTATTGGGTAGAGAACTAAGATAAGCAGGTGGGGTGATCAAGAATGATGTACTTGACAATAGATCATAGTTAGGGACATCAGGATGAATGCATGCACAGGCTGATACAGGTACAGGTGGTTACATAAATAGATATGTATAGATATGTGCATATGTTTATGTCCTTACACATGGAAATATTCTTATTCTGTCATCAGAGTGATATGAAAAATAACCATAGCTCCCTTACACACAAATTTTGGTGTTTAATACTTTTCTTCTATAAAATGAACCAGGTCCTTAAAGAGATGGGTGGTCCTTGGGCCAGGACAGGAAATATATAATATAAGCCTAGAGATAATATTACATTACCAAGAAATAAACAATGCCCTCAAAACATAAAAAGATGGAAGTGTAGCAAAGTAGCAGATTGGGGAATACAATGAAGTAAAGAATTATGTATTTTAACCCAAGGCATAAGACAGTTCGTGTGTCTACACTGATAGGAGTGAAAAATGGAGCAGACAATGAAGTGAGTTCCAAATGGCTTGCGTGTCACATCTCCACTGAGGAGGTACAGCATCCGTCCTTCTGCTTAGATATGGATGATGCACGTCTGCTGCCTTATATCCCCAAAGAACATGTTCACAATAGAGGAACTGGGTGAGGGCATGTGGTTTCTTCTGTGCCATACTGTAAGTATTTTAGTAGATTCAGAACTATTTACTTTAGTGTCTGGAGAGATGCCTCAACACTTACGAGCACTTGCTTCTTCAGGGGCCAAGGTTTGATTTGCAGCCCCCATCTGGTAGCTCACAGCTGCCTGTAACTCCAGTTCCATGGTATTTGACACCCTTCCTGGCCTCCTTAAGCACTAGGCACACACAGGGTATACATATATACACACATAAAACATTCATCCACAGAGTTTTTTTAAAAACTATCCTCCAAAAACAAACAAACAAAAAAAAAAACAGAGGCTGGGGAGACCATCAGGGAAGTGCTTGCTGTGTGAACACCAGGGACTGAGTCTGTTCTCTGAGCGTCTAAGTAGAAAAGATGAGCTGGGCAGCATGAACTGGTAGTCCCAAGCCTGGGGAGCCGGAGACAGGCTATGCCCTGGAAACCAGCCTAGCCAAATCCACCAGCTCCAGGTTGAGTGAGAAACCCTGTCTCAACTAATATAATAGAGAAAAATGAAGGATGACATATGACGCTGACCTCTGACCTCCCCATGCACACCCACACTTGCATGTCAACATGAACATGCACACACATGTGCACAGCCCTTGCTGGCAGAGAGGACAGGGTAAGCACAGCAGACAGTATTCGAGAAGACAGTCCGTGAGAATCATCAAAGCAGCCTGCTTGGAGCCTCCAGTGTTTTTCTGTGCCATTGCTTCCTATGAAAAGTTTTGGGGGCTCTTTGTGTTGTCAGTCCTTCCAAATAAGCCATTGATCATTTGTCTTTTCCACAAAGAAATTCAGAACACCCTCTTTGTGTTTGTAACCGAGCATTTTTTTAAACTAACTGACATGATCTTAATTGCATGCACTTTATTTCTATTGAATGACTAAGATAAACCGCATAATGAAACTTCCAAGGTGGTTACCTTGGTGGAAGAATACTAGATGCCTCCAATTAAAGTAATTATGCCCCAACTTTCCTTACAAATGATTGTCAGAAACGTGAAGGCCCTTTCTGTCTTAGGAGGAAAGTGCAGGGGTGTCGATGGCTTCTTGAATACTAATGGAGGTTGTTGTTGGAATACAGTCAGCATCACAGAACAGCACAGGCTCCATAGTCTCCCTAAGGACTACAGTGAGCTGTGAAATTCTAAGGTGTGGAACAGTCTTTTTGTTGGGTTGGACAGAGAGTCTGTTTCTACACAGTATATGAGATCTCTCTGGAGCTGAGCTAGACGAGAAATCACTCTTTAAAAGAAAGACACCTCAGGTGCTACTGGTTTCCCTTACAGCCACAGCTGTGTGAGAGGAATTATGTACGCATGCAGTATAGATAGTATAGATATATGACATATGTGTATTTGTACATACAGGCCACAGCTGTGTGAGAGGAATTATGTACGCATGCAGTATAGATAGTATAGATATATGACATATGTGTATTTGTACATACAGGCACAGACAGCATAGGCATGCACACATCTCTACTTCTTTTCTCGTCTTGGCTGCAGCATTTCCAGAGTGTAGTCTTAATTTGTACACACCAGCCTGGGATTTCCTCTCATCCACCTCTTTCTGTGTCTCCTTTGCTGGGTGCATTTGAGGGAACTTAACAGACAGCAAACTATGAGGTCTAACCTGTCTTTTTGTCTAAGAAAACAAAAAATAATGTGTCAAAACCCAGCCACAAACGTCTGTTTAACGGTTCTTGTTGACTTCCCTGAGGTTTAGAAATTTAATATTTCTGAATATTCAGTGCCTGGAAATGGCTCTCTAAGTCTGCCGGATAGTCACTTTCTGTGCTTTTGAGTGTGAAGCAGAAATGTGAGTCTGGGCAGCCCTGTTTTCTCTTTCATTTTTGTGGGCCATTTCAGTCATACCGCTCTTATGTTCAATAACCACTCAGTGCTCTTGAGGTAGCACAAAACTTAGCAGAAATAATGTAAAAGCAAATGCTCTGAAATGGAATATTAAGGATTCTGTTTAATAATGTAAAAAGCTGTCCCAAGATATCCTGTGAGAAACAGGCTTTTCTCTCCTTTAATGAAGTGGTTAGCATTCCTTGGTGAGCTTAGAAATAGGATTTGAGTACCATAGTAAGGGTTCAGGACGCAGGGTCAGAGGATGGAGGAGGACCGACTTTGAGGATGTCAGTTCTAACTAGACAAGCTAGTGTTTGAGGTCTCTTCCGAGGATGGGGACAAAACAGACCTGGCGTTGAGTCATAATCACTTTACTAATGTTTGTTATGCATCACTCGGTCCATTTTGGAGCTTTATTTTATCTTACTTTTAATTGGCATATAATTATTGGCCATATCCAGAGTAAAGTGTGGTAACCTGATACATGGATTACACGATATAATGATAAAATAATGGTGACCAGCATATTTGTAACCTCAGACCATTTATCATGTCTTCATGGGGAGAGACAGACAATCCGTTATTGTTAACTGTCATCCACTAGGAGATGAACAGCAGAGTTTAGTCCTTTTATTTCACTAAATAACGTTATCTTTGTACTTGTTAGCCAACTTTTCCCATGCCTCTCCCCCGCTTTCCATCTGGAAGTTTCTACCGTATCTTGGTAGCAAGGCAGGGGGCGAGAGAATTGCCACGCTGGTACAAACCTAAATCGTAACTGAGAGTTGAGTTTTGTTTTTTTTTTTTTTTTTTTTTTTCGAGACAGGGTTTCTCTGTGGTTTTGGAGCCTGTCCTGGAACTAGCTCTTGTAGACCAGGCTGGTCTCGAACTCACAGAGATCCGCCTGCCTCTGCCTCCCGAAAACAAAATGAGAGTTGAGTTTTTAAGGAGGATCCTCAGCCAGCAATGGATGAGACTTGCTATGTAAATTCAAAGGGAGCCCCATTGTTCCTGGGGTGATGTACTGTGAAGTAGGCACTCAACTCTGCAGTACAGTTCCGGAGTGGGATTGAACCAGTTTGCTACCAGGGTGTCTTCTCCAATGTCACATTCTTTGCTTCATTTCCTCCCTGTGTCTCCTGCCTTTCTGCTGCAAGTGTTTCATCAGCTCATACCCAAAATGTGCTTCATTTAAGGCCTTATCTCATGATTTCTAGGCAAGCCCACACTTAATATGATTGACAGCTCATTGTACAACTCTGATGGAAATGAAGAACCATATTAAAGGAAATGGTGATTCTAAGTGTGTAAACACAGTGGCTGGACAGTAAAAGAAATCACACACACACAAAAAAAACCACAGAGAGCATCAGGCTTGATGATGTGTGCTGAAATACATACAAAGAAAGAGAGCATCAGACGTGACAATATATGCTAATCACACACAAACACAGAGAGCATCAGACGTGACAGTGTTTGCTGAAGTCACACACAAACACAGAGAGCATCAGACGTGACAGTGTTTGCTGAAATCACACACAGAGAGCATCAGTCTTGATAATGTATGCTGAAATACACACAAAGAAACACAGAGAATGACAGACATGACGGTGTATGCTGAAATCACACACAAACACAGAGCATCAGACATGACCATGTATGTTAATCACACACAAAGAAACATAAAGCATCAGACATGATGATGTATAATACACATAAAGAAACACAGAGAACGTCAGACATGACGATGAATGCTAATCACACACAAAGAAAGTGAGCATCAGATGTGACGATGTATGCTAATCATACACAAACACAGAGAGCATCAGGCGTGACGATGTATGCTGAGATGAGCTTCTTTCCATTGGACCAACGTTTGGGAAAATGCTTACTTGGCCTGACTTTTTCAGGAGTGAAGACTTATGCTTAGGAAATTGGATCTGCATAGGAAAATGCAGGAGCATCTCAGGCTCGGGGGCACAGTGTTAGCCATATTCTACCAGCACCCTTCTTCTCCTCTCTTGTTTGTCCTGGTCAGACAAAAGCTATCGCAGCAGGATATCCTACGCCTTTGGACGCCAGCCTGAGGCTGGATTAGATAGCTTATGCTTCACAGCACTCCCTATAGACACAGGGCTTTATGTGATAGCCCAGACAGGTGTACTGATGATAACACACTCCCTATATTTGTGAAGCAGTTATGGTATCCTTTCTCTTTACAACTGGGTTCATCAGTTTCTGAATACAAAAATATTCATATATGTTATGAATTGCGCCATTTAGATGCAGAGCCTGAGGTAGGGGTTCAACTCATGGCTCTTCGTGAGTGGTTTTCAGAGTGGTACACACACACACACACACACACACACACACACACAACACACACACACACACACACACACACACGGAAACCAAAAGGGAAGATACGGTGGCTATACATGGATGCAGGTGTCAGGTAAAGTGTAGACAATGAAGATCAAACAAAGCCCTTGAGGCAAACCTGGCGCTATCTGGTTTTGAAAATAAAATTTTACTGAAATAAACACGACTATTTTATTTTATATAATATCTAGGCTAGTTTCACCCTACAATGGCAGCTTGAATAGTTGGAACAGAGGCCTGAAAAGCCTAAACTATCTGACCCAGTACTAAATCTGTCTCAATCCATAGTGAGTCCTCAAGCACCCACTGATCTCTCCACAGTCACTCCCCATTTGAAGCAAGTGTCTGTACTCTGTACCTTGATGGCAGTGAGGCATTGGTCACACTCCACCCAGGTGTTGAGGGTGAGGGGGTGAAACGCACGGAACCCAGCATGGCAACACCAACAGCTGAGAAGAAACCACTGCATACCAGCAGCTGTGTGAGCAGCCAACAGCTGCAGAGGCTGGAAAGTGAGCGTGAATGCCAGCTAATGGGATCTCACGAGGTAGTTCCAGCGTTGTGGTATCAGTTCATCTTCCAGATTCCCTAGTTGAGGCTGGACCCTCATTGACTCTCCTCAACTGACCATTTCTGCCTGCAACCCCAATTCATTGCTCTCAAAGTGAAGATGGGGTCTCTCAGTGAGCTGGCTGAGCTCTGCCACCTTGCCCCTTGTTCTACTTTCTTCATGCTTTTTTCCAGCCATGCATGTCTGGAGAATAAGGACCACTCCCCAGGTTCTGAATCTGAACCTGCCATCTTTCCTCCAGCAGCAAAGCCACCTGCTGCTTCCTCTGCCTGTAACTTCTCTCTAGAGCCTTTTCTCACCTGCCACATCTGACTGATATTCTACTTTTCCTTCGTACCTCATCTCAGAGTGCATTGATAAGATGAACCTTCTAGAGAGTCCCTTCCAAGTAGTCTTGAATATGTGTGCTTTATAATATTTTGTTTAGTTCACGCAAACCTTTGTGTGCAGAAATGGACACATTTTCTTTTGTAAGATAAACACTATAACGTTTGTACCACCTCGCATGCTTCCTGTCCAGTCTCTGGAAACCTCATAGACATGTGGTGTGAATTTGCTCTGAAGCCCTTTCCCCCTAACAGGTGCATTCTATCATATGCATGTATAAGGCATGCACATAATACATGTGTGAAATAGAACAAAGCACAATGAAATAGTGTAAAAAGTCTTTCTGATCAAAGACCCTGGCATTCTGGAGATTATCCACTTTGGTAGGCTTGATTGCCAGAGGTTACACTGTCTGTTTCACATATCCATGCACTATGAATATCAATGCAGTGGTCTAGACTCCTTTCTGCAGGTACGGCAGCTCTGCAGGTACAGCAGCTCTGCAGGTTGCCCATAGGCCTCAAGCTTCTGAGGCCTCTGGTGTCAGAATTTTTGCCATAACTGGTGAACTCCTGTTTGCCAGCTTCTTGGCAAAGGGGTAGACTTGAGCACTCTTCTGAGTTAGAGGTCATTGAATGTTACTGAAGGTGAACATATTAGTGCACAAATCCTGTTTGTTCTTAAATGTGTGTGTGTGGGGGGGTTATACATCTATGCACATACATGTAGAAGCCAGGTATTGGGTATTGCCTCTCTGCTCTTCACCTTATTGCTCTGAGCCAAGGTCTCTCATTGAATGAGAAGCTAGCTGGGTGTTTCTGTTAGGCTGCCCGACTCCAAGGGTCTGCCTGTCTCTACCCACACCTGCTAGAAGTGTAGACAGACATGTACACGCCTACCTTCTTGACACAGGTGCTGGGATTTGAACTCAGGTCACCCAGACATTTCCCCAGCACCGAAATTTTGATATTTTAAAGTGTTTCTTTTAATTTTAATTCTTTTGTTATTTTAAAATATTTCTTTTAATTTTAATTCTGAGTCTCTGTGTGTATATGCATATAAGTGCAAGGTTGGCTTGAGAAGTTGGATGCCCCTGGAGCTGGAGTTACAAGTGTTTGTGAACTGCTAAATATGGGTGCTGATAATCAAATCTGAGTTCTTAACCACTGAGCCCTTTCTTACTGCCCCCACAGATTTTTTTGACAACACAAGTAGCTATGTGATGATAGAAACTTGGCATGCTGTCGCTCTGTCTGATGCTCTTCCATGTATGTCCACAGTATGTGGGAGGGTTTTAGGCTGGAGGGATGTGATGATAGTGGGGGTGGTTGGAAGTCCCTGCTCTGTTTATGACCATGTCTGTCTCTTCATTTTCAGATACCACCCAGATGAACAATGCAGTGCCCACTTCTCCTCTGCTCCAGCAGATGGGACACCCACATTCATACCCCAACCTGGGCCAGATTTCTAATCCGTATGAACAGCAGCCTCCAGGCAAAGAGCTCAACAAGTATGCCTCCCTAAAGGCAGTAGGTAAGGACATCCTGCAAGAATCCTTTTCCTTTCTTCTTCACTTGGCTTCTGCCTATGGACTTCTTTGTTTTTTACCCTTATTTTTTTTATTAAACCTATTTCCTCTGCTTATCTATCATCTTTCCGTCTGTCTATCATCTATCATTTATCTGCCTATCTGTATATCTGTATCTATCTATCTAGTAACCAATTTGTGCATCTATCTATCTATCTATCTATCTATCTATCTATCTATGTATATGCCTATGCATTTATAAATCAATGCATGTGTGTCTACATCTATCTATGTCTATGAACCTATCATCTATCTATCCATGTATACATATATGTCTATTTATAAATCTATCATCTAATCTATGTATAAATGTCTATTTATGAATCTATCCCCTATTGTCTTTTTATCTATTACCTATCTATCTCTATCATCTGTCTATCTATCTATCTATCTATCTATCTATCTATCTATCTATCTATCTATCTCTATCATCAATCATATCATCTATCTATCTCTATCATCAATCATATCATCTATCTATCTATCTATCTATCTCTATCATCAATCATATCATCTATCTATCTATCTATCTATCTATCTATCTATCTATCTATCATCTATCTCCCATCTATCATCCTTCTACCTGTCCATCTAGACTCAAGACTGCCCAGCTGCTTCCTCTGGACTAATTGAGTCCTGCCTTTCTCTGGGGGCAGGCTGGTCATCTGGAGTACCTGTTTATTTAGGACTCTTTCCTGGGGAGAAAGACCTAGATGCTCATGGGCCCGCTTATGTGTAACCCCCTTTAGCATTCTCCATCTGCCCTAGGCAGTCCTCAGGATCCTCATGTGTAGAATCTGGTCTATTAGTCCTAGCCCCATCACCACACATTCCCTGCCATCTCCGACAAGCTTATGGAGGGCACACAATGTTTGCTCATGTAGCCTTCTCTCCTAGGGAAGGGAGGCGTAGACTCTAGATTCTACAGCTACTATAAATGTTGATCTTACCAAGTGTACAGTACTACATTTGACTTCTGAAGCACGCTCTCTCACTGATCCATGGGAGAATACACAATTAGTAGCTCAACGATTAGATTAAGAAACCCTACTGAAGCAGTGATTCAACAGACCCCACAGCCGCAGGAAGCAGAGCCGAGGCTAACAGATGCTTCTGTTACCCGGCATCCACCTCCCTCTTGTGTCTCCTCCGTCTCTCCCACTCCAACAGGGCACCTTGCTCTCAGACACATTCTGCTGGGTGAAGTCACAGCCACAGCAAAGCCATCAGTTCCTGGTTAGTGATTGGTTGTGGCAACTCAGCTTCTCGATGACACAGATGATCAGCACCCCAGTGTAGTAAACAGTACCTGGGCCCCAGTGCACCTTGGAAACTTTAACTGAGCTGGGTAAGATTGGAGTTCAGACATGGACATTTGAAAAAATAAAGAGAGCTGCAGAGTTAGCTCAGTGACTCTTCTAGATGACCCTGACTCAATTCCCAGCACCAACAGCGTGTCTCATAACCATCTGCAACTCCAGTTCCAGGGATCCGACACCTTTTTCTGGCCTCCACAAGCACCAGGAATGCATGCATAAGGGGCACAAAGATACATGACTAACCATTCATGGATGTGAAAATTTGAAAAGGCCATAGTGTTTTAATAAGAAGCCAGCACTGAGGGCTACTGGCTTAGACCAGTCCACAAACCAGCATTCAGGAGAAGCAGACCCCATCTCCACTGCTTGCTCTTCATGTCCTCTCTCAAATCCGGTGCCTGTTTCCTACATTCTTGCTGACTCCAGACACAGGAAATCTGTTTCCCTCTTGTTACATCCTGTGAGTTCCATTTTCTAGTCCTGTTTTCGAGGAGAGGTTTCTAAGCCCACCTTCCCACCTCACCTACCACGCCTCTGAACTTGTATTTTGAGGAACTGAAGAGCCAGGCAGATATGAACTCCAACCCTGGTTCTACTGCACAGCTTCCATGTGAATTGCACAGCACCCAACCCTTGGCAGTCCCCAGTTTCCCAGTTTACAAAATGCACAGAGAGAAACAGTGAAATGAGCTAAGTCCCATCATTCATAATGTCCTTCTCAGATGGCCACTCCCGTGTGAGCAGCCATGCTGACTCCTTTCTCGGGTCTATCTTCTTTCAGGCCTGAGTCCTCCTGAAAGGTTTTCTTCCTTGTCCCTAACGTTCTCCTTATGGAGGATGCTTCTCCTTCACTGAAGGATTGACTGCTAGGACCTTTGTCATAGGACGACTCCTTCAGCCGGGACTGCCATCTGACTTCATGGTGGAGCTCTTTCTGCTCTTCTGGCCGTTACAGCATCAACTCATTTATTCTCACAGTTTTAGATCCAGGAAATACTGGACAGGTAGAGGACACCACAGATATGCAATTGTTCACCTCTTTCTCCCAGCCCCTCAGGAGAGATGGGATAGTAGATATTCTTTGATTGGTTCAGCTAAGAAATGCCCTAACCTCAGAACCCAAAGTTCAGACACTACCATGTGGCTCTGATGTTTGTGGTATCTAAGGTTGATAATAATAATAATAATACTCATTAAACAAGTGTATTGGGACCTCACGTAAGATCAGAGAGACAGGCTATGTGGTTAATGTATCAGAAGTCGAAGAGCTCCTGTTCCCCAGTTGCCTAGGCCTTCAGGATGGAATAACGAGAAGAGATTGAGCCAGTGTATAGTGCCAAGGTCACGTGTTTAATAGACAGAAATGGGCTTTTCTACATCTCCTGACTGGTAAGACTTTCCCTACTAGCTATCCGAGTCTCGTGATTCATTTCTCTGTCTCCCCCTCTTCTGTTCTACAGTCATCAATTTTCTTGATTCCACACTGTTCTTGCAAAACATGTGCATACTAAGCTGCATGTTTAACAAGGAAGAGAGAGGTAGTATTGCCCAGGAGAGCAGGCGAGAGCATCTTCACTGCTCACAGGGCTTCAATAACCTGCAAGCACTCTTCCGGTCCCACCTCTCTTTTCTGAACCCCACACTTCAGTGATAAATAACATTTGTTGTTATATGGGATTCTTCTTTAGACACTAAGAATAATTGGTCCAGATGTGTTTCATTTCTTTGTGGACTGGTCAAATCAATCCACGCAACTCATTTTTTTTTCTCTTAGACCCCACACAAATCAGAGTCTTAGTAGCTCTTAGGGTAAATAATTGATGAATGTTCCAACACAGCTCCTTCATCTTCTCTGGGGTTTCTGTGGGGCAGCTTTAGACAAAAAATGTCTGCAGAGAATTCAGAATGAAATTTGCAATCTGAAAATATGTTTGACGCTCCCTATGTAACTCTTTCTTCTGCAACCAGGGCCTCCTGGAAATTCTTTTGCATGAATGAATGAGCTTGCCTTTGACAAAAATCAGAGACTAGCTGGATTTCTACAAAAATCATCTTTGTATCTTGTAGCAAAAGAAAGAATTTCTCTTGGGATTTTGGCCCCATCTATTCTGGGGCTGATGGACTTCCCTTCCTCTCCTTGAACAATTGGAGTTCTCAGGATTTTACTTAGTGGTGAGTGGGCTGGTGCCACTCTTTTGAGTGGAATGTCAGTTTGTGGCTGACTGAGGAACCACCTGACCTGTGGCTCCCCTCAGTTCCAGCATCAGTTTGTGGCTGACTGAGGAGCTGCTGACCAGCGGCTCCTGGGACTCCAACATCAGCTTGCATCAGTGAACTGCAAATCCCATAATAAATGTTCTTTCAAGGGTTCTTTATTAAGGTGTAATTCAAACCTGGTGTGAGTGGGGAAATGCATTTCATTAGAGGATCATTACCACCCAGGGGCAAGGCTGTTTAAAAAACAGTTTGCCCTCTAAAGCTCTGCAGCCTCCCAGAGCCAGACTCACTGTGGGAGATCTTCCAGTCCAGCGGGTAAAGAAAGAAAATCCCTAGGAAATAAATCTACCTTGAAGGCTTTGATATCCAAAGTATGCAGTGCGTGTCTACCAGGTGCTCCCTCTAGTCTGGGCTCCGCCTTTACCAAGCTGTGTACCACGGAGCCAGCCAGTGAAATGCCTAGGTTTCTACTTCACATGATAGGCAAGGGAGCAGAGCTGGATAGTCCCCAACATCACTCCAATTTGTATAATTGTAATATTAAATCTTTCCACCTCTTTTAGTTATCAGAATATCTGTGGGGCTGAAACGTCACAAACACCTACTGCCGGTGTTGGCGGGAGATCATATTTGAAGGAAGGGTTATAAGTATATTTTATCCCCGACTCAGATCCCCAAACCTGCCTGCCTTTGTCTCTCATTCTATTTTTGCTGCTTAATTGAAATCACCCCATTCATACTTAGAACTTTCTTCTTTTAGACTTCAGGGCCTCAACACACCCCATACCAGGCATGTGACAGTAGAATGGCCTGTTCCCAGGGGCCCACTGCTGAGCTATTGGCGAAGGACTGAACACAGAGGGAAGTGTCAGGAGCTGAGCCACTCAGGGCTCGGGGAGTATGCTGCAGTGAGTTATCATTATCTGCTTATTCTCCAGATACTGGATTGGCGCCCCTTGACTATAGGTGATACTGAGGCAAGGACCTGGCCAACCCCATCGACATTGTGTCCAATGCACAGCACCACACGGGGCATTTCAAACTATCAGTGTGATTTGTAAAGCCAGTAGATTGACATGTGGTAGACATCATGCCAAGTCAGAACCTAAGGGGTCCAGCAGGAAGGAAGAATGTGCGTGAAACTAAAATTGGTCAGGTCTGAGTTTCAAGTGCCCCGGAAGGTATCCCTAAAGATCACCTGGTGCTCTCTTTAGAGCAGGGGAGACTCCATCACAAACAGGAAGCTGCCTGCAGTCTGCCTTTATCTCCCGTCTGCCCTGATCCATGGTTCCAGGTTTCTGAGGCTTGAACTCCTAGACTGCTGGAGGCTGCTGACCACAGCCCCTTATGTGACTCAGGGTAACCTTGGCCACCCAGTGTAAGAAAGAAGGAATTTCCAGCACGATAATGAAATGCTGCATAGCTTCATTTTAACCCAAAGTTTAATTTTATATTAAGGAAAATATTTCCCTTTTGCCATTGAACAGATGATGATTTTCCAGAATATATTACATCTTCTGATAAGAATGGAAAACGTCAGCAACATTGCAGGGATTCCCTCTCTATGCTCGCTGCTGGTATCTCTCAAACCAAAACCCAAAGAAAAATATGCAGTTCCCAGCCATGAACTGATTTCAGCTGGATTAATTTTTTTTTTAAGTTAGACATTAGCAGAGGCTAACACCACTGAATTCCAAAGCATCACGTGTCCAAGAGAGACAGTAGAACTTTTGTATCGTGGTATTGCTGGTGGAGAAACCGAGGCACAGTGTAGTTGAGTATCAGACTTCACATTCAAGATGGCTTCACTTGGAAATCCTTCTGTTTGCACAAAATGACGCCATTGTAGGGCTACTTGTGACTGTCAAAGCATATCACTGGGCTGAAGAGTTTCAAGGTTTCCCCCAACATCCCCCACATTCTGTGGGGCATCCCCACTTCCCCTCTTTTTCTGTGAGGCCATCCCCACTTCTCCCTCCTGTGAGGCCATCCTCACATCCCCCACCTTCTGTGAGGCCATCCCCATTTCCCCCTCCTTCTGTGGGGCTATTCCCACTTCCCCCTCCTCCTGTGGGGCATCCCCACTTCCCCTCTCTTTCTGTGAGGCCATCCCCACTTCTCCCTCCTTCTGTGAGGCCATCCCCACTTCTCCCTCCTTCCGTGAGGCATCTCCACTTCTCCCTCCTTCTGTGGGGGTATTCCCACTTCCCCTCCTTCTATGGGGCCATCCCCACATCCTCACCTTCTGTGGGGGTAACCCCACTTCCCCCTCCTCCTGTGAGGCCATCCCCACTTCCCTCTCCTCCTGTGGGGGCAAGGTTCACCAAGCTGTCAGTTTTTGCTGTGACACTAACAACTTTCCCACGATGCTGCATGCAGCAGAACTATAACATATTTGGAATACAGTCTATCTGAGGTGAAATTTCAAGCAACAAATAGCACATCTCCTGCTTTTCCAAGAGCGGTTACTGAGAAATCATTGCAGTGGAATAACTCCATCCCAATGAAGTTAAGAAAGAATTCAGCACACCCAACCTTCCCTCATCTCTCTTTCCTTCCTACAGTCCTTGTTTGCTCTAGAAAGGTCCATTCTCTTTTTAATGATCAATTATCATCCCCAAATATTCCTCTAATGTCAGCTAGTGGCACCAAGTGTAGTGAGGTCTGTGGTACCTGTTTGGTACCACATCATCTTATTAAGTACACTCAATGGATTCACAGAAGAAAATGTGTTACTGCCTGGTCAGCCCATGACCTGACCTGAAGCTGGGGAAAGGTGACAAAAGACTGAGGCAAACTGAGAAATTTGATTAAGGAGGGGCATGACTTCCTTGGAGCCTGTGACTTGGGTGCTGGTCATACTGGTGTCCCTAGGCCTATTTCCAGGTGACCCTAGTTGAGGGGAGAAGACATGGCAAAGCATAGCAAGCAGGGCATTGAGGTTTAATTCACTGTCCTGTGGCTCCAAGTTCCTCTTTGTTCAAGTGAAGAGAGGATAGGGTTCAGATCCCCAAGGTGTCCATGCAATCTGAAAGTTCTTTGGCACACCAGGGAGGCTCTGTAATCATTCTGGTCATAAGAGCCCTAATAAAAGATAACAAATGTTTATTGGGGATCACTCGTAATAGAAAGCTGCTGTGTTCCTCTGGTTTGTGGGTGCTGGGGTTGCAAACCAAACTCCAACCACCAACCAAGCGAAAGGGAAAAAGGGCAAGTATGCTTCGTGTCTATGCTTATAGTATATCAGCCCTCGCCCTAATGGCTGGCTCTAAGAGGCTATTGGCTGGATACATTCCCACAACACTGGGGAGTTTCCTACTTAAGGAAAAGTGACTCTGGAGAAGAGCCAATTCACTCACTCTTTCAACAGGGTCTTTCAGAGTTAGGCATTGTGGTAAGGCAGGCTATACACAATGCAGCATTTAAAACTATGGGCAGAAGGGCATGCTCAAATTTCGGACTCGGAGCATGACTTAACAATGGCATGCCCTCTTTCAGAAGAATGTCTGCAGCAAATGGGAGCAAATTACATATCTGTCCACTTGTATACACATTAGCCAAACCAACCTCTCATAGTGAAGTGAAACTTGTAACCAGAGAACTGTTTGATAATCCTTCCTCTGCTGCTCTTGCCTGGGGTGTTCAGACTATGCCTCTTGATATCCCATTATGTCTTGTAGCAACAGGTGCGCACCTACTGCAAGTCCACACTGGCTCTCTTCCTTGTTCCCTGGGTCCCCTGAGGCCAGATTCCTTGGAAGCTGCTAGCTGAGGTAGCAAACACCACCTGGGTGTGAGGGTACCACAAGCAAGCACTTCTGCACAACCAGATCAGCATTTTCTCGATTGTTATTTTTTTAGGAAATTCTGATGGTGACTGGGCAGTGGCGACGCTTAAGTCACCGAAAGGTACCGTATTGCTTTTTCTGGCTCTTTGTCCAGGTGTTGTCAAACTCAACATTAAATCATGAAGGGCCAGAGAGTCCCAGTGTTTGTATGTGACCTAGTTACATGTGTGTCTTCTCCGATTGGTGCCTACACGTCTGTGTAATCTCTAGTGCAGCAGTGTGTCTTGTAGCATGTGCGCGCATATGTGTGTGCACTTGGGTGTGGCGTCCATGCTTAGGGCAGTCATTGGGCCATGTGCTATTTTTCCTTCACATCCCATTATTAGTCGTTTTAAGGAAATTCCTCTATCAGACGCATCTCAGGAAAGGCAAACTCATCAAAGAGAACTACAAAAGCAAGATGGCAGAAACAAAACACAAGATCAATTAACCCTGGATGTATCACTGGTGGTACATGGGGAGGAACACAGTCCTCATGGGGAGATAAACACAGTCAAGTCTGAGGAGCTAGACTTTTATGGAACAGAATTTGTCTTCAACTTTCCCAGCAGAGTGAGCAGCGGGACTAAGAAAGTTTTTGGGTTGAGTCTTTGAATTATCTAGTTGGGTGACTTGGTCAAGTGGTGGCTATGATTAATACACCGATTCCCTACTATGTGCCAGGGCTCTGGCCCTTCACATCCGTTGGCTATGATTAATACACCGATTCCCTACTATGTGCCAGGGCTCTGGCCCTTCACACTCGTTGGCTACGATTAATACACCGATTACTTACTATGTGCCAGGGCTCTGGCCCTTCACATCCGTTGGCTACGATTAATACACCGATTCCCTACTATGTGCCAGGGCTCTGGCCCTTCACATCCATTGGCTATGATTAATACACCGATTCCCTACTATGTGCCAGGGCTCTGGCCCTTCACATCCGTTGTGTTGCTGTTTTGTCATGTCCATTCAGAACTAGGTCATTAATGTCCAAGTGAGGAAGAGTCACACTCATCTAAAGGGATCTGGTCACTAGCGGTGGTACTGTAACTTGAGAGTTGTTGTCTGATGCTAATGGGGAAGTTGTTCTCCAGGTGCTACTGTAACTTGAGAGTACGTCTGGTTGATGCTCATGGTAAGTTGTTCCCCAGGGTGTGGAGGGCAGGAAAAGCTGTTTTCACAACCAGCCATGAGCATGATCCCACATGATCCCACAGTGGGAAAGGAGCAGCTGTTCCCAAAGAGGGGAGGCAGAACTCTTTACTCGTGTTAAACAAAGTAAGAGTTGGAGACAGACAATGCAAACTCCACCAGGCACCCGTGTGTCATTTTCACCTTCTTAGAAGATCACTCTGACTTCTCAGTGGGAACTAAAACATGGAAAGTTGGACTGGGGTTGGGACACCAATTAGGATGCTCTTGATCACAGCTATGCTTCCACTGGCACAGGAGAGAGAAGATGGAGTGGAGGATGGCAGGGATAAATAGTTATTCATCAGAAGAATGTGAGCACCCCCCTGCTTGGGAACTTTTGATTTACTAGGTCTTGGGTGGAGCTCTAGGAGTTGAGTTCCCCATAAAGTCTGGTGCGCTGCACTGCCAACCTGGACACTTGACACTACTGCTGGACAGACATCTTGTTGGGAGACAAACACCCTTGAATGAAGACGTGGAACACCTTCCCAAGACTTAAGAAAGAAAGAAATAAGAAATTTGACAAAAGCTCCAGAGTTCAAAACTAATTTGGGTTGGAATCTGGGTGACACAGCAATCCCACCCTGGGAAGATGCCCATGTTTAATGAGAATCCCCTGGCTACCCGGCTATTGACTTGAGAGAGGCAGATTTGGGATCCTGCATTGGATAACTGTTCACATGTCAAGTCCTATCTTTAGAAATGCAAAAAATCTGAAACACAACAGACCTACTAATTTGAGAGACATGTCCCGCCTTCTTCTGCCTGTGAAGAATAAAGCTATTAGGGTCCTGTGACAGCCCTGGAGAAGCGATCTGCATCCTGGCCTTTATCATTCTGCTGCGGTCTGATGCCTTCAGATAGTGTTTCAGGCCATGTCAAAAGCGAAAGCGTGAAAGCTGTTTTCTGTTCTCATGGGAGCCCCCACTGCCGCCCCTCTCTGCTTAGCTCACCTGTATTTATTTTGCATTGTGTGTGGTGGCAAATGTCATCAATTCAACTTATAGAGAAAACGTGGAAACAAGACTGGAGGTTTGTACTCTAGCTCTTCTTATGAGGAAGAGACAAGCTGGGTGACAAGCTTAGTCTCAGACGCACAGGAGGCCCAGTCTTGTCCTAATTTGCTGTTCTGGGTATCTTCAGCCAGTCCTTCAACTCCCCGGCCTGCATTTTCTTCCATTCAAGTGCTAACCAGACCTGACCCTACATAGCTCCTGAAATGAGACTTGATAGGCATATTCAAAGTAGCAAGGCTGTAAATTCCAAACCCTGATTTCCTGACCTGCAAAGTGGAGATAATCACACCAGATACTTCCTAGATGGCTGCAAAAGTGGAATAATGCTTTAAACACACGTGCACATCTCTGGCACAGAAAGCGGTAACTGCCCGCCGGTGATTACTGGTGTTATTTGGCTATTACCATCAAGTGAGGAAGGCCTGCTGCTCTGAAGAGTTCCTCTGCAATGAGAAGCTCATTTCCCAAACACCCTTGACATCAGGTCTTTTATTTTAAGGTGGACCAGTTAGCATCTTAACAATTGATTGCTCCCATACTGTTGGGGGCCCACTTTTAGAACATAGGCAGAACTTGGTGAAGAAGGTAGGACCTTGGTCTCTCCTGGAGAGTTTGGGTAAGAAATTGTAACTGTGCTAGCAAAATCCCTGTAGATTCTGTTTTTTCCTGCCTCTGTGTCTTCAACCATTGACCTGCCCTGTACTCCTATTTCTTCCGTTGCTAAGAGAGAGGCAATCAGCAATCCAGCTCTCCACGGGGCTTGTGGGAGTAACTGTATGAGGCGGTGCAAGCCAATGTCTTAGCACAGGGCTTGGTATACAATAGGTCCAGAGGATACATAGAAGAGGCCACAGGTCTCTGTTCAACTCTTTGGAGATAACTGTTAGTAATGGTGAAGGAAACGTTTACAAGCAAATACACAGGTAAGGGCACTGGGACCCTGTCCCTATCCCTCTCATGATAACCTGGGGTTGCCTTAGGCTATTACATCTCAGCAGATCAGTGCTGGGACCAGACAGGGACATAAGGCTTAACTCTGAATCGCTGGAGATGCCAGGGCCTCCCACCGCTAAGGACCTGGGTCTGTTAGTGTGTGTCTGTGGGGAGGGCTCCCAGCAGTTCTTCCTTTCGAGTGCCTTCTGAGTATTTGTTTATGCCACTGTGTCTAATACCAAACCCCAAATGCAAACACATAATCGGTGCCTCTGAGCACCAATTTTCACATGCCATCATTTTCCCAGGATGCATTTCCCCTCGTAATTCAGCAATTTTTACTATATGCCCTGAGAAATGCAACTATTACCACAGTCAGTTTTTGATCATTTTCATTACTGAACAAAACAGCCCCCTTAGCTGTGTCTCTCCAAATCCCGTCCCTAGGCAACCAACACATGTACCTTTGATGTTTGCTGAAAAATATATTCCTCATGGTGTTTAAAGCCATATCACAGCTGAAAGAACATGTGTGTGTGGGGGGAGCTCACATATTGTTTCCTGCTCTTCAGCTTATGGGCTGGGGGAGGGGGAGTGACTTGGCAGCCAGAACGCCCCGTTTCCTCTGTTTACCTACCTCACAGAAAGACCCATGCTGCCTTGTCTGTCCTATGGCTTTAAAGTGATCCTTTAAAGGTTGAAAGCGTTATCTAACCATAGTAGGTACTCAAATAATCGTAGCTACTTCTTTCTCCCAAGAGATAGCTATGCCAGGTGTGTTCACACCTATGAACCCAGCACTCTGGAAACTTGGGAAGGAGAATCATAAGTTTCAGACTAGCCTGATCTACATAGTGAGACAATCTCTTTATAAAAGCATAAAAATAAATAAGGAAGAAAGAAATAAAAGGAGGAAAAAGGGAAGAGGGCAAAGGTCTCTAGGTGACAGCTGTTCTTCTGAGGACTGTCACAGGAGGCATGGGACAAAGGTCACTGTTTAATTTGCTTGCATCTTCACCGGATGTAACAATGGAACCTGCACAGCCTGCCATCCACGCTGGTAAAATGCCCACCCAAAGGCAGCCTGAAGACATTACTTCGTGATATCTTAGCTTTGGCAATTTCCTGACTTGGGTTATTGGTTTGGTATTAAGCAGCAGGATACAGAGCAGGAGGAATGGAGGTGATGAGAGCAGAAACTTCTTTTTGTAATAAAGCTCAAATCCCACCCTCCCCTCCATTCTGCCCCTTTGAAAGCATGGGGCAGCCCTGGAGCTTTGGTGTCTGAGACCCCACAGGCATGAGATGAGCCCATGGAAAGAGTTTTCTGGCTTTCATAAAACACCATCACATCAAGACTGCAATAACAGTTTACTAGTTTAAAAGTGTGCCACTGTGAGTCTGAGCCAGCCGGACCCATACACTGCAGAGCCAGCTTCTGTGGTGCTCGCAGATCGCAGTAGATACTCAGCATAAATGCTGATACTTATGCATTACTAAACGAAGACAGGCAAAGCACTCAGGAAAATCTTGTCCTTTTCTTAAAACTGCCGAAACAAAACAGGATGGAGAAGTAGGAAAGTAGTGAGAGGTGGGCAGGTCTGTCATCCACACACAGATGTCATTAATGGCAGTGAGGGGGGTCCACCTCGGAAACTCGGGGTTCCTCTTAGAAGTGACTTCCTCTCACTGTGTCTGTTATCTGTCACCGTGCAACACTGTAACGGAGAGGATCAGACCTCAGAGCTCAGAACTCCCCGAGCTCAGCATCCATTCTGAAGAGAACTCTGAGTCACTGACTTACATGAGGTGGGAGGTTCTTCTGGTCTCAGCTGAGTTTGCCCATACAGTGGGGTGGCTAAACACTGGCTCATCTAGACCACTTCATTGTGTTTTTGTTTTTTCTGGAATGATAGAAGCTGCTCAGCTCCACAAGTCTCATCTCAATGAGGGAGCTGAGGCGAGTTTCAGTGCTGATGGAACCAGAGAGTAAGGAAACCCAGCAAGCCCTCTTTCGACCTGCACCTTTGTTCTGGCTGTGAAGATTGTTAGTCTTGGGGATGAACTCAGGGCCCAGTGGTAGAGAAGCAAAAAAGAACTTTTCTTTCCAAGTTGCTTTCTTTCTCTTTTCTTCTTTCTGGAGGAGTTTAATGTCACATGGAGAGATGAAGAGCAAAAATTCCTTGATACCTTCAACTACCACAGCACCCGAAGCCTCGCCGCTAGACTTTAGCTGGTCCAGGAAGAGGCAGTAAAGTAGAAGGAAGTCGGTGCAGAGGGTAGGAGGAGTTTTTCCTTTCCGTTGCTTTAGTCGAAGCTCACGCATGTACCTTTCACCAGCATGGAGGTGGGCCGGAAGACAGCTACATCGTGGGTTTTTGAGAAGAGCTGTCTGTGTAGCAGCAATGCCAGACCCAGGAAGGCAGTGAATGGACACAGCCTGCTCTGAGCCACATTATGTCAGAGGCTCTGCGGTTAGCCCTGGCTGGAGTCCGGCCCATACGCCTTTGTTCAGCAGCCCTGCTGGAAACGGAGACTGCCCAGCCCGCCAGTCTGAGAGAAGCGACCAAAGGCCCAGGGATGCAGAGGACCGGCAGTTACAAGAAAACAGTTTGTGGTGGTCTGGAGAGCTTCGATGTAAAGCCCAAACCAGGCAGGACCTTCTCCAGCAAAGGCAGCAAGACCTCCTGCGAGGGCCTCCAGGGTTAAGGAGTCCGAATGTCACTTTCTGTTTCTGGTTTTGTTTTTTTGTTTGTTTTTGGTTTTTTCCTCTCATAGAGGCTTGCTGCAAAAATGACAGGGTGCTCCATGGGAAAAGCATCATTAGCACCTGGCTCAAATGCAATCCCCTCTCCTTGCAAGGCCCTGAACCAAGTAAACTGCTAACTGACCCTGAAGATAGTCTTCTTATCTCCCTCCATCTTGGCCCTGCTAAGAAGCCCTTAGACAGATCACGCCTCCTCTGCCTTTCCTGTTCCTGCCTGCTGAGAGGACTGTGGAACCTGGACAGCTTCCCAGAATGCATTTCAAAGGACTGGAGGATGCCAAAAACAACCTGAACTGCCCACTTTGCCTCTTACTTTTAATTTAGCTTGCGAAGGAGGAAGAAAAAAGGCAAAGACCCAGAAATCATTTCTATAGAAGTTAAAGTAAATATTGCTTACCATTACTAGAAGACTCTACAAATACAGTGGCGTAAGAGAAAGGTGTGTTTCTCTGCCATGTGGCCCCAAGGGAGATGTGGCCCTAAGGGGTCAACAGGGACCCAGAATTCCACCACCCCTGCAGCTTTAGAATCGCCAAGCTGTCACGGGGCAATGTCACTCAGCTTTCCCCTGCTGTGATAAAATCCTGAGGGGTATCTTAAACCGAGGAAGGGTTTATTTTTGTTGCAGATGTTTTGTTCATGGCCTTCTGGCCCTTTAGCTTTGGACCTGTGACACTACTTGCATCCTGGCGGGTGGAAGGGTGTCAGGGTCCTAATTCTACTTCCTAAAATTTCCACCGTCTCTCAATAGTGCCATCAGCTGGTTAGAATTTTTATTGCTTAGACAAAGTACCTAAATTCCTAGTTTCGGTCCATCATGGCAGGGGGCAAGTGGTAAGCAGGGAGGGGGGTGGGAAGGAAGGAGGAGGGAAATACCTAGTTTCATCTCAGCCCCCCAGATTCACTACTGCAGTCCTGAGCTGTGGCTTTCCCAGCTCCACGTGGGACACATGAGCTACAGTTTGACTCCTTGTCATGGAAAGTTCCAGCTGTGCACGAGGCCCTGAGTCTGAGAAACAGCAGTGGGAACAGGCACGCTCTGCCTTGTATTCTAGTGAACAGGAAAAGAAAAGGCTAAGAAGGAAAAGGTCATATAGCAAAACGGATGATGGGATGATGGGCATAACAGGCGGGTACACGGGGAAGTGCTCCTCCTGGGCCGACGAGAAGACCCTTAGGAAGGAAGCTTTGGTCAGGGGCTGGAAAATGAACTTTACCTAACAGAAGTAGGAGTGAGGTTCAAGGGCTTGTGTTCTAGAACAGAAAGGAATCTATGTATCCTGGGTAGAACAATGCTTCCCAAGATTATGTCCTCTCAGGCTGTAAACATGTTCAAATAAAATCTTTGTAAATGCCACCAGATTAGAATAAGGGCACAGTGGATTAATGTGGAATATAAGAGAATGACTGAGACCATACAAGAGATACATCTGGAAACACACACACAGAGAGGGGGGGATGGGAGAGAGAGAGGGTCACACACAGAGAGAAATGGGGGAGGAAGAGAGGGAGAGATTGGCAAGAAATTATGAGACAATGAATGCCCAAATTGCCAGCAACCAACAGACACTACAAAAGGCAAAGCTTTGAGAAGAAGTGTGGTTCTGCCGCCATGGTAACTACACGTTTCTAGAACTGAGGGTCATGTCTCTTGTCTAAAGCCAGTCAGTTCGTAGTACCCCATTGCAGCATCCAAGAGCCCAGTCGTGCACATTTGGGGGCTCTGTAAAGAATGCGGGCCCTGTGTTGAGTGTAATTGGAAGATTAATTGCTATATTTCATTGTCTTATTGATCCAAAGACAGAGATAGACAGGGGCTGGTGAAAACTCTGGCTGAGGCTTTGCTTCCCAGGTGACAAAGAGCTGTAAGAAACCCTCTTGGAGATTTCTGTGGCCTGAGGGAAGGAGGTAGGTGGGAGACCTTCCACTGAACCCCTCAGATGTGCTGTTTGTCTCAGGAACTGGCTCCCCATTTCAGGGTTCGCCTCACCTGCACCTGCACGGTGTCTGCTGCTAATTGCGAGAGAGACAGATGGAGGAAGGTGCCGTTGTATTTTACGGCCCTGGCTCCTTCAAGGCAATTAGGCTCATTGGAAAGAAAGCACTTTTTTCTTTCTTTCTCCCTCTTTTTCAGATATAGAGAAAATCAAATCAGAGAGTTCTAGTGTTGCTGAATGGCTGGCCACAGCATCTGTTTCTTGGTCAGCTTGTCAGCCATCTGCCTATGAGGTAGCAGGGCTGATTAGGTTAATATATTTGCTAATGGGGCTTATAAGACTGCTCAGTGAATCTGCTGTTTCCTTTACTAGGTGACATTAAAATAGGGAAACACATGCAGTGTGTCAGGTAAGCAGCCTCTCATCTCACTCCACAAAGATGAGATGAGAATACTGTAGGGGGTGGGAGCTTCATGAACACTGCATTACCAGGTGAAAGTGGTTCACCCCACTGGCCTCCGATAACCTCTTTGTGGTTGAAATCATCTTTAAAACATCCTTTGGAGGTGTCTGTTCTACCCCCAGGTACTAAAGCTATGTCTGCCCTTCACTTCTTTAAAATACCCCAGAGTCCCATGGAGGGATTCGGTCAGCCACGTCAACGGGCGTGGATGAGTCAGTCTTGCCTATGGGACATTAGATGACAGTGGTATAATTTTGTTTTCTTCCCTGTACCACCTGGGCATTTTGGTTTCCTAAAGCTGCCATGCTCCTACCCCCTACAAGATGTTGCCGCCGTGTGGCTGTGTATCAGCTATCACATGCCACATAACGCTCAGCATTGCCACCACTTATGAGGATCGTGATTCTGAGTATGGATGTTCTAGGTCGGACTTAGCCAGGCTGGCTGTAGCTGTGTTATTCAGGGGGATGCTCTCACTGGATATCTGGTCGGTGGAAGGTCGTTGGCTGTGTTGAATGTGGATAGCAGGCCTGTGGGTTCCTTATCCTTTAAGGATAAGATGCCGGGCTTCATATACACGGAAGGGCTTCAAACAGCTGTTCCCAGAGCTGCTGCAGTCTAGTTAAAGAATGCTACGGGACGTCGGCTGTTAGAAGTAGAGGTAAATGAACAACAAATATGTCCTAGTGAGAAGCAATTTCAAATGTGTGTTGTTAGGAAATGAATCTGAAATCAAAAAGAATCTTATAAATAAAAAATTACAAGATAAAATAAGAGGAAATTAAAAAGGGGAACCATCAGATTATCAGATAAAAAGGATCTAAGTAAATAAGGCCCCACCTTTAGGTAAAGAGCTACAGGTAATGAATGGCTCCTGAGGAAAAGATGAGCCCTCCTACTGCTTAGCCACCCAGTCCAAGAACACACACACACACCATATAGGTAGAAATAATAATTGAAGAAGAAGGAATTTAAAGGGAGAAATGCCGTATGGAGGAGGGTGTAAATGAGGTAAATATAGTACTCTTCTAAGAAATTCTAAAAAATAAATGAAAAAAAAAACAAAGATAGGTGAAGAAGGGAGGAGAAATAGATCATTCAATAAAGGACAGGGTGAGGTGGAGCAGCGAAAGCTGGCTCACGTCTTCATAGCTGGTAGAAGCAAGACCTCAACAGCACTGCACTCTGGAGACCCAGTCTGCGTGAGGTGAGCCAGATCGGGAGTCTGTCCACCTTAGAGGGCTGAGCAGTGCGTGTTTCAGGTTCCTCAGCCACTGTCCGACACAATAATTCAGTCACACCAGAGCCACAGGCAATAGGTGAGGGGGTGTGGCTTCATTTACAAGAAAACATTATTTAGAATAACAAATGGTATCTAATTTCAGTGGTGCCCAGGGGGCCACAGTTTGCTACTTTCTGATGCAGATTAAGAAAATGTGTTTTGAAATTAATCTTAATTCAAAAGGTTTGAATAGATAGATTTTCATTTCAGCTTTATTTATAAGAGCATAATATTGAACACAGCTTAACTTTTCAACAACAAAGGGGTTCATTTTGACCGCCAACGAAATAACATGTAGTCATTAAGATATTGCTTGGTAGTAAGTTATGGCAAGCTGGGGTGCTCCATAGACTATCCGAGGAGGGATTAAAAATATTTGGACAATAGTGCTGGCCAAGACAGAAGTACCGAAAGTGTTCGCTACACACCAAACCACTTAACCATCCACACAACACCGTAAAACACATGTTTTGTTTGTTTTCATTTGTTTGTTCGTTTTGAGTACTTTCCTCATGCAGGAGTGGATGGTGGTAGAACTCAAGGAACACAGCTAAAGGTACACTTCATGTTGATGGCAGAACCCGGATTTGAGCCCCGTCCTAGTTAAAACTACACACCAATAATAATCCAGGAGAAGGGCACCGAAACGGCTCAGTTGGTGATGTGTTTTCTGTACAAGTGGGGGCACTTGAGTTTGAAACTTTGAAACCACATTTAAAGTCAGTTTAGTCCCTGCTCTCATAATCCCAGTGCTGGGAAAACCGAGAGGGGAGAATCCCCGAGGTTCCATGATTGGCCGTCTGGCATTGTCTATGAGTTGGTGAAAATGAAAGATCCTGCCTCTAAAAACAAGATGGAGAGTAATTCAGAAGACATCTGAAGTTGATGCTTGTCCTCAAGCATTCAACACGTCCGCACACAGCCTGGAAGAGGCCGCATGAAGATGCACCCATCCACTGGCTGCTGCTGCTGTTCTTGAGTGGTAGATAATACACATATTTCTCAACATATCCAGTGTTTTCTTTAGCGAAGATTATTATTTTAATAATGAAATAACAACACTTGAATGTCAGAAAATCCAAGGTTAGGGGCAAGCGTTGAATTAGAATGTTCTAGATGTGTTTAATTAGGTTCACTTTTCTCTTGTTCCTGCTCTGGATCATGAGAAGGGCATGGTGCCACAATTGCCTCTGTCTTGTTCCAGGTGGAGTCCCGATGTGTCTTGTTTGGATTGTCAAACTGACCAGTCTAACTCCCTAACTATCTCTTCTCTCTCCCCTGTCTCTGCTCTCTCCTCCATTTGCCCACTCCCTTGTGCAGCTGACAAGGTCAATGATGACTTCTACACCAAGCGCAGGCACCTGGCAGAGCTGGCTGCCAAGGGAAATCTCCCTTTGCATCCTGTAAGAGTGGAAGATGAGCCCCGGGCCTTCAGCCCGGAGCACGGGCCTGCCCAGCAGAATGGACAGAAGTCTCGCACCAACAAGATGCCCCCTCATCCCCTGGCCTACAACTCTACTGCCAACTTTAAGACCTGGGACCCCAGTGACCAGTCTCTCCGGCGACAGGCTTACGGCAACAAGGGCAAGCTTGGCATAGCTGAGTCCGGCTCTTGCGACCCCTTGGGGACTCGCGCCCAGCATTTCCAGCCCACACAGCCGTACTTCATCACCAACAGCAAAACAGAAGTGACTGTCTGAGCTTTCACTTCAGGGAGTACCCTGGAGACCACACACAACTGAGAGAGGCAAAAAATACCATCCCACCTACACCTTCCTGGTCTTGCCCAACCCCCCAGCAGACACACACACTCCGTTCTACAGGAACCAACCACAGACCTACTCGTGATACGGAATCATGCTTTTCCTGGGTCATGCCTAATATGCTCCAACAGGCAGCTGTGGGAGACCGAAGCATGGACATTCAGCAATACAGCAGAGGGGGAACTTTCAGCTTCAGGCCCAAATTGTGGGGGCTCATTTTCCTTTTCTCCCTAACTGGAGACTGAAATCCATTATAACAAATATAACTAAGTAGCACAACTTAGGCAAACTGCCCATGGAGTTCACTCCATTCCCAAGGTTCTGTCTTTCCGGTAACAGGAAGAGGGTGGGTACCCGGACAGGGGCAGTTTCAGAGTGCTTGGGGAGGAATTTGTTCAGGTCCCAAGCATTTCCTGGTCCCTGCAAACACAGAGAAGTGGTGAGGGCAACCCTAAGCGGTACGCTGATGGAACATTGCGTACCTTCAAAGCTGAAAGCAAAAACCTCACAAAGTAAATAGTCACTAAGCCCGCTGTCAGTGATGGGAAGGGAAGAACATTCTAGAGAACTCCCTGAAAGACCACAATGTTGGGAGGGATGGGCTTTATATGATGGCCAGACAGTCCAGAGATACAAAGAAATGAACTTCTAAAGTGAGACGTAAAATGAACAAAGTGTTAATTTTATCCAGAGCGTAGAAAACTTGCAGCTGGAGAGTGAAAGGAGGTGCGATGGGGACTGAGAAACCTCCACTTCCTGCTGTTTCTCCTTCACCTCCAAGTCCTGGGACAATGACAAAAATGTCCTCTATGAACCGTCTGTCCCCAACGTCCTTTCCCCTTCAGCGTGTCGCTGCCGCTGCTGCCAAGCTTCACCTGCTTTGGAGTGAAACGTCGTAAGTGTGGGTGGTGCCTTCAGTGTGTCGCTGTTGTTCAAGTGACGATCTTGTTCCTAAATGCACCCTCTGTCTTCAGCCTCCTCCCTCCTGTTTCTCCTACAGCAGTGCTGTTACATCGTCCCTTTGTGGGTGAGCCCAGCCAATTAATACTCTGAAGGGCCTGCTACAACATCAGGGGGATCTAAGGACACTTCCAGAATTCCCACAACCCTACCAGATGACCCTGGGAGGTATTCTGTGCCATCTTTTCCTCCCTGGACTCTCCCAAAGTCGCTTTCCAGATTGGTTCCTAGAGCCAACAGCTACTGGGCCCCAAGAAGGAGGGTCCTGCTGAAGTCCTTCGTTTAGCAGAAGTGCAGACAGGTGCATGGAGAAGCAAGAGCATTTTGTTTAAAGAGGAAAATCTTCAAATAAATCCTAAAGGTCTTAGCTAATAGGCAGGAACCTTCCAAAGACTCACAGCCTTTTTATTTATTATTTATTGGTTATTTATTTACTTATTTCTTTATTGGTGTGTGTAAAAATCTAGGTGACAGTGAGTTGGAGCATTCCATCTAATTCTCTGACTTGAGTCTCTCTGATATCGCAACATCAGCACATCCAAATATTATTTTCCTTGTTTCAAGCAATTATGAAGAGCCTGGCAATGTCTTTGATCTATCTGGGGCATTTTCCCATCTGAAGCATGAGGAAGTTGGCCTAAATCAAGCCTTTTCAGTTTTTAAAAAATAAAACTCTGTTCTTATTTATAGAAGAAATTCTGCAAAGAGCAAACTTTTGATTTCACTAGAAGAGGTGCAGAGGACAACACAGAGGTCAGAGGTCAGAACAAATGTTGAGACCCCAGTACCCTCCATGGGGAACTACAAACTTATGGGGTGCATATTTCTCTTTGACATGAGTTAGCTCTACCCTTGAAACACATCAGCATCTGGGGATTTGCTTTTAATCCATGTTATTTTCAAAGGGAAACACCTGTCTTCATCACATCTAGAACACCAGCATCAGTGACCGTGAATAGACAGGAAGCATTATGGATGCTTAAAGATGAAACTCTAGTGAAGGTCTGCTCTGGTCTCTTTTCCCTCAAAAAGACACCAGTGTTGTTAAAGATGCTGGTACCCAATAGAGAGTTCCCTTGAGATAACTGAGTGAAGGGGAAAGCAGATAAAAAGAAAATCTTTTTAAAGTTGGTGTTAAATATGCTACCTCCATGACATACGATTTGCATGTACTAGTGACATACTTCAATATCGCTGGGCTGACCTGCCGGAGAGATGCTTCCAGGTCTCCTTCTGCAGCCCTTTCCTACGTCCAGCCCATGCTCCCCTGTATCTAGTTCTAATTCAAGCCTCTTTATTGATTTCTAGTCTATAGTATTCTATTTCTTGCTCATTCTTTTTGGAGTTGACTTCATCCAGTGAACTTGGCTCCTAGGTCTGCAGCTGCAATTTTGACTTCAAAGATGCGGTTTTTCCAGTCAGATGTAGCATGTTCTTCCCGAGTGATGCGGGCCGTGGACAATCACAAAGCACCTGTCTCATGACTTCCCATTTGACTTTGGGAGAGGAACTTGGCAGGGACCATTAGGCAGAGTAGATCTGTTTATTTTTTGACTTCCTCTTGGAAGGGTAGATAGGCCTTCTGATATTTAGAAGGAACATGACCTGTAGGATAATTGATGGCTTCCTTGTGACAGTGCTCCTGCGGACAACCCGGGGAGAAGAGAAGACAAAAATGCGATTATAAAACGTTCCTCTCCTCCATCCATGTGACCCCTGATTTCTATCCATGGAACCAGAGTCTGGTTTTCCTTCACCTTCCTGGAGTGTCTCAGCCTCCATCCCCCTTGGGCTCTGCCTGGAATTTCATCTACCCCTCCCCAGTTTTTTTTTGTGTAAATGGAGCATATTTTATGTGCAGAGATTTTAGTAACTGTATGTTCTGCAAGTAACCCTGTGTCAACACTTGTCACACTGCAGAGTTTATGATACAGTAACACTTCCTACAATGAAGAAAAAACATTTGTTTGTTTTCTAAAAATGTTTATTTGTAAACATATGTATTCACTATATTAATATGAATTTCTTACCTGGCAATAAACTGATTATATGTGATGCTCTAGATGTTTCCTCATCCTTATCAAAACTTACAGCCTGATCTGAGTTTCCAGGCATTAATGAACCTTTGAGACTCACAGAGTTGATCCTCCCAGGGAGCTGAGGCTCCTAGTTGTCAGCGACTTAGACAAGATTTCCAGACATATTGCTTAGTCTTCTTGGTAAGTATGCACACGTCCTTAATGGGGCATTGCTGGGCCTCTTCATCATCACCAAATTTATATTCATGGGAAAGAACCCACTGAGCTTCAGACTTTGTGTCTACTAGTAAACAGGGTGCTGTAGGCATGACTACTGACAGGATGGAATAAGGCTCCCCCTTATTTGTTAAACTGCATCATAGTACAGCTCCTCTAGAAATGCTGAAAGAAAGCAATTCACTTCAGTGAAGGTGGGCTGGCAAGACGGCTGAGCTGGAAAAGGAGCTTGCTGCCAAACTTGTAAGCTGCTTTTGACCCATGGGACCCACATGGCAGGAGAGAACTGTCTCCTCCACAAATACCCTCTGCCATGTACTCAATGCTCCATATAAATGCATATAATAAAACTGAAAAACTAAGATAGGATCTTGGGAGGCGACAGAGAAGATAACACGGAAACTCGCAAACCAGGGACCTTATCATGTCTGTTGCCACCATAGATGGTTGAGCCTTAAGGTTATAGGTAAATATTTTTTTCACTTATATTGATTTTATTCTTGCTTAAAAATGAGCATATAATGTATCAGATAGCATGATGACATCTGGGGACAGAGTGTGCTGTTTGTGGTTCTCCCAACCCCATCTCTCTGCCCCCCTGGCCTCTTTGCAGCTCCCAGCCTCCCGTATCTTTTCCTGTGTTTGTCCTATGTTGTCCCCATCCTTCATCATCACCCAGTCTTCCCCTCACACATGTGTGCACTCTAGGCTGGCATCCATACAGAGCAGAAGGTACCGTCTTTGTCTGTCTTTGTGTAATGGTATACTCTCAAGATCCATGTGATCTGAAAATTCATGATTTCATATTTACTTACAGCTGAGTAATACTCTATCAGTTTTATGTCACTCATTTTTGTTATCAGTTTATCTTTTAATGCTACTTAGGGACTGGTTCCATTTCCTTGCTTTCATGAATATAAACTCTGTAAGAAGGTATGGCCAGGTGTGGTGGTGTGTGTTTTAAAGCCAGCACTCGGGAGTCAGATCTCTAACTTTGAGGCCAGTCTGGTCTATATAGTGAGTTCTACGTCAGACAGGACGTGACAGTGAGTTCCTATCTCTAAAGGAAGAAGTGTTAAGCACACTCTTTCAGAATTACCCTATCCAAGTCTGATGTGTATCATGCATTAGCTGATTCCAGGGACTGCCCATGAGGAAACAGTCCTAGGCTGGCGAGTACAAGAACAGAGATATTTTTAGTGTGAGAGATGGAGCACAGATGTACCAATTGGCAACCAGAAACCAGTCGTTGTGAACCAACTTCAACCTGTGCAAAGATGTCAGAGTTGGGGCAAGAAATCATGGCGGCTGCTCACGTCCAGAGACTGGTGGTCCTTCCAGAATAACACGTCCAAGCTGGGGATGTTCAAAAAGGCTCTCCTGATCAAGCCATGGGGAATGCCAGGGCCTTACCCTGATTTGGAGATTTCCCACTGGTCTGGGGGTTACTTGGTGAAACTGCTCCACCAGCAGTTCCCATCTGTGATCATGTGATCAGCAAGGGAGCTGGAGAAGCATGCTGGTTCCTAAGTGCTTCTGCAGAGGATAGATGAAGTGGGGGTGAGTTAGGGCCGCCAGGACTCAGGACAAGCTCCTGACTACCCTCAAGGCAGCTGCTCAGGGTGGGACATGAGTGGTAGCACACTGGCTCTCACCTCTGTGACTCTCCCTAAGATTTCAGGATCTAGAGGGAATGGAATGACACCGTGCCCACCCAGAGAGGGAGCCTCTGCAGCCTGCTTTGTCTTTATGTCCAGCACTGGAAGGTTCTGTCCTGTAATATACAGGCCTGGTGCACAATGCTAGCGACTCCAACACTTCACTGTTCCCAGACGTGGGAAGTCACTTTGTTTGTGAGTCTATTAGGAAGTCTGGCTTGATCTTCAGTCTTGTCCGCTCACCTGAGTGGAGCTCCCTGCACACCCCTGTGATAGGGGAAGCGCCAGCCAACAGACTGAAGGCCTGCATTTCACTGTGATAACGGAACCACCAGTCAACAAATGGATTGAAGCCTTGAACACCATTGTGATAGTGGAACTGATAACGAACAAAGAGATTGAAGCCAAGCTCACCACTGGGATAGGGGAACCGCCAGCCAACAGATTGAAGGCCTGCACACCATTGTGATAGGGGAACCACCAGCCAACAGACTGAAGCCCTGCTCACCACTGTGATAGGGAAACCGCCAGCCAACAGACTGAAGCCCTGCAACACTGAAATGTTGTTTCATGTCCTTGTCCTTGCACTCCCCAGCGTTTGAGCACTTGTTAGGTACTTGGCTGCCAACCAGCTGTGGACTCAGACAGACAGACCCTCCTCCCCTGTCCCTTCCTTTTCTCTCTTCTTTCTTCAGAGTCTCTGGCTTTATACTTGGAATCTTCCTACGTTTGCTTTCTAAGCATTAGAATTTCAGATGTGCACCACCAGGTCTGGTTGGAGACCTAACTATTGGTGCTTTTGTTGCCTTAGGGTATCTGGTAAAGCCTGTAGATTCCTTGCTCAGACTCAAAATCCGTAGAATTCCAAAGCTCATTATCTTACAATATAGTCATGAAAATATTTTAAACTTCCACATTTTTGTGATGTAAAAATATATGTATTTTCAGTAATGTGCTAAAACAGAAAGCCTTGTGGTCAGTTTCTAAGTCATGACAGCACAATCTCTTATTTCACCAAAGGTTTATTTCATGTGTATATATGTATTTGTCTGTATGTATGTATGTATATGCATCATGTGTGTTCCTGGTTCCAACAAAGGCTAAAGAGGGTGCCAAATCCCCTGAAATCGGCTTTACAAGTGTTTGTGAGCCATAGTGTGGATACTGGGACTGAATCCAGGTCCTATGCAGAAGCATCAAGAGCTCTTTTTAAAAATCTTTTATTTTATTCATTTTACATTCCAACCAGAGTTGTCGTCCCTGCCCCCACTTTCCCCCTATTACATCTCCCAACCACACTTCCCAAAGGGTAAAGCCTCCCATGAGGAGTCAACAAAGACTGGCATATTGAGTTGAGGCAGGACCAACCCCACCCCCACCCCTGGCATCAAGGCTGAGCAAGCTATCCCACCATAGGGAATGGGTTCCAAAAAGCCTGCTCAGGAGCTCAGGCACCAGAACTAGATCCTGGTGTGACAAGTACTCCTAACCACTGAGCCATCTCTCCAAGCCCTGAGTATGCAGTTTATGCTTTCTGTTGCAACCGTGATTTAATTCTCCCAGTGACACATCCCACTGGCATTGGAGGTTTCTTTGTTTTGTTTTGTTTTTTGTTTTGTTGCTACATTTATCACTTTCACTTGGGAAACTTACTAAATTTCTTCCTCTCTTTCTTTCTTTTCGACACAGGGTTTTTCCTGTAGCTTTGGGGCCTGCTCTAGAACTAACTTTTGCAGACCAGGCTGATCTCAAACTCCCAGAGATCTACCAACTTTTATCTCCGGAGTGCTGGGATTAAAGGCGTGTGCCACCACTGCCCATCGAGAAACACACTAAATCTCAATTAGAGCCTTCCGAAAACAATGCTCTCCCCATTTAAGTTCACAAGCCCCCCCCCCAATTCTACCTACATATCTCCCAAGGGTCTTAGACTGGCAGATTTAGGAGAAACAGAAGTACCCCTATCTCCAGGCTTCCATAGAATAGAGATAGCAATATAGTTACTACAGGCTGTTATTGAGAAGAAAAATAATAATGATACTATTATAACAATGATAATATAATAATAATTAGCTCAGGGCTTGACACTTGGCAGATAAATACTTAGGCATTTTTTGCTATCATTATAATTATTTTATTACATGTTTCCTTTACCCTATGAAATAGTATTTTGTTATCTTCCATTCATAGAAAAAAAATCACAAAGGACCAGAAATGTAAAACTTGCTCAGGGAACAAAGAGCTTCTCAGTGACCAAGCCAATTGACATTCGGTTCTTTCCAATTCATCCTCAACCTCTTGGCCATATAACAAGCAGGGCAATTTTTTTTAAATGTAATTATATTAAATGTCCTCATTACTCCCAAGAATGAAGCCAGCTAGGTGTTGGAGTAGATAGAGAAATATGTCTGACGAAGACAGATGAAGGCGTCAGAGCTCAATAGTTGCATACTTGTTTAAAGCAATGTTAAGTAAGTGCTGTTCAATCTAGTGCTCACAAGATCCCAATTACCAGAAATGGAAAGACTCTGTTTGTAAACCCAAATCATATCAGTAATATTTCACACAAACTGTAGGCTTCCTTATAGATCCAGCCTCTGTCTGGGAAGATAGTCCTAATTTCAATACTGGAAATAATGGCAATGCTTATCACCAATAGAGTATTTAACATACAACAGGTTCTGGATTAGGCACTATACATGAAGAAATGCTTCATTTCTTCATCTTGACAGAGCTCCAAGCAAGGGTTTTAAAACCATGTTGAGATGGAAAAAATCAAGTCTTGGTGAAGTCAAATGATTCATTCATGACCCTACATTAGGTGAGTATCAGGTTTGGAAGTCAGACTGGGCTGTTTGATTCCCAAGAAATTCTACTGCTGTGCTCCATTTAATTCTCGCACGATTCACACCTAGACTTGTTTCTTCTTCTGTTCAATTATAAGTGGATCAGGGTGGTTCCAAGGAAGCACAGTTCAGAGAAAAGAGCAGTCCACTGGACGAGGCCACCCCTGGGGCCTCCTCTTCCCTTACCCCTGCCACAGAGACACCGCATGACTCTTCACTGCACGACACTTTGTGTTTCTGTTCGTCTTCATGTCCACTCTATCTTCACAGATGACCAACAAAAATGACCTGGTGCTTACAATCCCAAAGTGTCCGAGTGGGGACAAAAGCAGGACAACAGGAGGAGTCTGGGACAAACAAAAAACTAAGAACCTTAAGTTTCTTTCAGATTCGGCCTCAAACTCTTGATCATATACCATGCTGTGTCATTAAAAAATATATCAAATGTCTCTGAAATGAGTTCAGAAAGGTACTAGAGTAGGCAACAAACGATAGCCCCCATCCTTCATCTCTCTGTGAGAAGAATGAGAAAATGTGTTCTTCAGACGTTTTGGTGCTGAAACATAGTATCTGAGAATGATTTCAGAGGTTCCAGTTCATCATGCCAGGGAAGGTGTCATGGCATGGCTCATGTCATGGCCACCAGAAAGGAGAAAGGAAATGGGGGGAGAATGAGCAGGAGGAAGGAAAACGAGGGAGGAGGAAGGGAAAGAAAAAGGAGAAGAGGAAGAAGAGAAAGAGAAAGATGGGATAGAAGAAGAGAGAGACTTCTGGTATTGGACTGTCTCTTTTCCCTTCATTTGTGTCTGTGTCCCTAGACTATGGGATGGTACCAACCATATTAAGACAGATCTTGACTCTTTCATCAATTCCCATTGCTCATATTGAGAGGTATACTTTACTAATCTCATAGGCGCATCTTAATCCTGTCAAGTTGATGGTCAAGACTAATGAACAGAGTGGAGGAACCTGGGAGCCTCAGGAATGGTTTGAACTCCAATCAGCATTTAAAAAACTCAAAGTGTTATTATGACAATGAACTAGGAGAATCTACACAACTATACAAGCTTAGATAACCAGGCCTTGGGTTTAGAAAAACACGTGTTCTTTGGTTTTGGATGAGACAATGAGTAAGCTTGGTATGGCCTTTTCCTTTCTCTGTCTGTCAGCAATAGCTTGAGAAAGACCAGAATATTACTTTTGTATAGCCTGTTAGATATAATTTAATACAATGTTTTTAAAAAAAACAGAAAGAAAATCAATTCTTCCTTAGTGAATGTGGCTTGTTTGGCAGAAAGAACTCTTTTCTGATTTACAAGTCTATAGATAATAAAATAGTGATTAATGAGGCACATAGTGGCTGGGAACTCCTGGATTACTTTTATTTTGCATACCACACAATTCTCCTAAAACTAATCAATTCTAAAAATTAATTTATTCATTTATATATGTATACATATATATAATTCTGGATGCACCCATCCCCCACCTTCACCCATCTCACCCCACCCCTGTCATATCTCATATCACTTTGATGTCCTTTTGTTTCTGTTTGGTTGTGACCCATGGAGTCTGTTGGGATTTCCTACATGGCATGGATGTGAATCTGCCCACAGGAGCATGGATAACTCAACAGTGGCTACAACAATGATGACAGTAGCGACCTCTCTTTCAGGAGCCCTCAGCTCCTCAGTAGGGCTGGGCCCTGTATAGGCCCCTTTTCTGTCTGTGGTTTAATAGCAAAGTCCTGTGCAAACTATGTGAGCTCATGGGTGCTGTGTCATGTTCATCAAATACTGCTTCATGGTCCTCCTCTCCGCTGTGTGAGATCATGAGTGCCATGACCACATCATGTTCATCAAACACTGCCTCATGGCCTCCTCTCCACTGTGTGAGCTCACGGGCACCATAACCGCACCATGCCAATCAGACACTGTCCATGGCCTCCTCTCCACTGTCAAGCTTTTGCATTCTTTCTGATCAGTTCAGTGATGTCCACTGAGCCCCAGAGAGGCTGGCACGGATGTCGTGTTTCAGGTTGAATGCACAGCTACCACTTACACCCCAGCTATTATTTGCTGTGTTGCCTGACAGTCACAGAAAAGGGAGGCTTCTTTGACCAGGGCTGAAGACAGCACTAGATTGTGGGTATAAAACCAAAACATTAGAAGTCAGCTTGACAACATGTCGACATACCACCACAAAGTACCAGAATTACCCAAGTGCCTGTATCTTCAGCACTAAGCCTTGGACCAGGTCTAAAGTACTAAACATGAACTCCCTCCTGTGGAGTGGGCCTCAGAGCCAGTCAGGCATCATTGGTTACTTCCATAACTCTTCTGACATGATTGTACCAGAGGCACATCTTGCTCAGCAAGTTGGTATTGTAGCAATCAACGTTCAAAACTGAGAAGGGCCCTTGCTGATTTTTCTCCCCCAGATGCCTACATAGCAACTTCCCTCAGGAAAACTAGCAAGCATGGAGAGAGCTTCCAGCCCATGCTTGGTATAGTTCCTTTATGTTCTGCAACCACGGTGTGGTGTCTTTATCAATAAGTTATTGCCATCAGTTCTCGTAGACAACCAAGGGCAATACAAGGACCTCTACATAGCAACTCTTTCTGAAACTCCTGGAGGGAAGAGTAGGAAGTACAGTTTAATGGCCAGGCATAAGTGAGGACTCTGGTAGTACAGAAAATAAGAGCGACAATTGAAAATGGCATTCATGAAACGAAAATGCTCTGTACAGCAAAGATACCTGGTAATCAGATGAAGAAGCAGCCCAGAGAAAGTGAAAACCTTCGCCAACTATACATCTGTCAGAGGATTAGCATCTTGGACATACAGAGAACTTAAAACAAACAAAGAAACAAAATCAAGAAAAGAAATACCAATTAAAAATATGCTAGGGAACTGAACAAAAGTCCTGAAGAAAATAGATATAAGCAACTAGTAAACACTTCAGAAACTGCTCAGCATCCTTTGTCATAAGAAAAACGAGATTCTACCACACCCAAGTCTACATGGCTTCCACTGAGAAAAATGAGATTCTACCACACCCAAGTCTACATGGCTCCACTGAGGAGACCAATGACAACAAAGGCTGGTGAGGACATGGGAAACAGAGATTCTCATACACTGCCAGAGGGAATGTGAACTAATGCAGCCTCTCTGAAATTCACCAGCTGCACCACTGCTGGGTGCACACCCAAGGGTGTCATATCCTACGGCAGACATAATTTCATATCCACCTTCATTGCTGCTCTATTCACAGCGGATAGAAAAGGGAACTAGCCTAGATGCCAATCTACTGCTGAGTGACTGGAAGAAATGGGGATTCTAAACATAATAAAATTTTATTCAGCACCAAAGAAAGCTGAAAATTTTTGAAACTTATAGGAAAGTAAACGGAACTAGCAATATTACAATGAATAGGAATCCCAGGCCAGAAACCGAGCACCGAGTGCTCTTTCCCATAGGTACATCATAGTTTCAAGTCTTTAGTTCGCTTGAAGAGCTTGGAATGTTTGTAGGAACTTGAGCAAAGAGCCGTGGGCAGAGTTGAAGGGTGTGGAAGAGAGCGGGAGGGGGATGAGAGTGGGAGAACACATGGGATGTGAGAGCAGGACGGAAAGACTGAAGGGACAAAATTAAAAAGATGCCTGTAGGAAAAGAGAGGGCCAGGGGAACCAATAAAAGTAAGAATGTGTGGAGAAGTCATGTGAAAACCTACTACTTTATATGATAATTTAGAAACATTTTTAGAAGAGTTTGAGCAGAGAGGCACATATGGGTGGATAATGCCAATATCAGGAGTCACCACTAAAAGTTCTTCAAATGTCCTCAACATTCTTAATGTAATCTAACAGGTACAGTTGTTTTATCACTAAAGTGGAAATTTTGAAATAAAGAACCTTAAGAGTAAGAAACAAAAGAAAGAAGAAAATTCTTGTATTGAGATTTGGGGTATTTCCCTAGGAACTGTTAGCCAGGAGGTCTCAGAAATCCTTAAGACTATGCTTTTGTAAAAACAACACATATGTTTTTATGGTGTCTGGGGTCAGAAGTTTGAATAAGGCTTGTTCTGTCCTATGCATCGAAGTCTCTGGGGAAGTCCTGAGTCTGTATGGGCAGGGATTGAAGTTTCACCTGGAGCTCAGCAGGGAAAATATGCTTCTAAACTCTCAGAGTTGATGCTGGACTTCAGTTCTCAAGGGACTGCTGGGCTGATGGTGTCTACCTGACTTTTAGACAGAGGCTATCATCAATGTCTTGCCATGGTGGTATGGTGGCTTGGGGAGAGGGGGAGGTAAGGGAGAAGGAGGAAGAGATAAGGATGGATAGATAGATAGATAGATAGATAGATAGATAGATAGATAGATAAATAGATGGATGGATGGATAGATAGATAGATAGATAGATAGATAGATAGATAGACAGATAGATAGATATGGGTGGATAGATGATGGATGGATGGATGGATGGATGATAGATGGATAGATAGATAGATAGATAGATAGATAGATAGATAGATAGATAGATAGATATGGGTGGATAGATGATGGATGGATGGATGGATGGATGGATGGATGGATGGATGATAGATGGATACTTAGAATCAAGAGTCTACTGGTGAAACAGAAATCACCATCTTTTCAAGTTTAATGACAGAAGTGACATCCTTTTAATGTTGTCATAATATATTGATCAGATGTAAGTTGCTGAGGGAGAAAGAATCCTACACGGCTCTGAAGATCAGATGCAGGAGCTACTCATAAGATCTTGGAGGCTATCCACCACAGATGGTATCTAAGGCTCCTTCATTCCCAAAGCATGAACACGTGCTTCATGTGGTTAGAACAGTAACCAACCAGAAAACCTGGTACCAGACTTTAGTCCTTCATTTGCTCATCCTTCATATGCCTCAGGCTCTGTCATTGGGTCATAATAGAACCCACCCCTCAAGCTCTCCGCATGAAACCTTCCGTATAGAATTAGAGTGATACAGATTTTTGAGTGCAGATCCAAGAAGGACATTATGTAGAAGCTGCGGCTACAGTTACAAGAACTCTGCTTCTCGTCCTTCTCCTCTTCATGAAGATGGGAGCCATGTGGCTGTTTTTGGACACTGAGATCTCGCCTCTTGAGAACTTGCAACATGGTCCGTCCGATGCTCTTTTCAACAACCAGGCCATTTTACTAAGTACATGTTAAAGATGACAGCACCTCAGTCAAGCAGTTTCTGAAGGACTTCATGGACATGCAACTTCCATCTCCATCATTTCCACCACCCCCTGAGCTTCTGTGTGCAACAGGCTCTTCTTGTGTGTTCAGACCTGAGATTTTAAGGATAGTTAGAAGAGCCAGAATTCTCTTAGCAAAGAAAATTGTACCTGGCACATAAAAGTCACTCAGTAAACATTACACTACCTCCATTAACATCACCATCCATGCTAAGATATTTAATGCTTTCTCTTCAACACTCTCAGCACCTCTGATAGCATTAATAACTCCATTTTATGGATAAGAGAACCAAGAGGTTAAATGGCTTGGTCAAGGTCATAGGGCAGGTATTGGAGTGGTAATCTGAGTTTGGGATTGCCTGATGCTGCCACTTCCAAGCTCTTCACTTAACCCTCTCAATGTTGCTGGCTATACTTAGACTCAGTTATGGGAGAAAAAAAACTTTGTAGGAGAAGAATGTCTTCATCGTCAGCCTGGCATCTCACTTATTTTCCTGACAGATTTCAAATCTTTACTCACACAGTGTTGTACAGTTCAAAGAAAGTGTTTCACATCAAGAAATGTCATGGTTGCTGAAGTAATTTTGTCACATCCTCTTGAAGTTTTCCTCTTTGCCAGTTCAGAGGTTTCACTCGGATTCAAATTGTATAATGCCTCTTTGAAAACCGTTATGAAAAGGGCACCTCATTTCTTAAAATCCCAACATCCAAACAGAGCTTTCATTGTCTCCATCTTAAAAGGCAAAAATTGAGAAGACTGAAGATGCAATTTAGGCTGCGTGGGTGCCTTATTTTCTGGTAATTTGAAGCTGCTTCTGATGCTCTTATTTTGTTTTCATGTTTTGAAGACCCTTTATCAAAGGCAGTTGAGCTGACTGTAAGGCGGTTCTGTGAGTGAGATGTCTGCAGAATTCTCAGGTTCAGCACACCCAGTGCCAACCCAGCATAGGCTACGATGGGAAGCCTTTCTCCTCACTTTCCTTAGAAAAATGCATTTTATGAGGCAGCAATAGAACGTATAAAATGCAGAGAACATGTTTCTGCTCAAATCTCCTTGTTTAGTCCACAGGGTCTCCTCAGGGTTCTGCAGGGACTGTGCAGGACAGGAATCTCTTGGCTACCTACTTCTTTCTCCTCCTAAAAGTGGGGAATGTGAGCATTGGTCATGGGAATGGGAAACAGAAAGATAGATGACCTTGGATTTGAATGCCTTCTTTAAATTTCTAGGTGTGCAAACTGAGGTAAGCCACTGAGCCAATATTTTTCTCATCTCTAGAACACAGGCAATCACACCAACCTTGTGTTCTCTGAGGACTAGGAAGAAGACACAGAACAGCACCTAATTGCGGTGGGCGTTCAACAAGTCAGGGCTGTTATTCATATGGAGCATCCATGTACCATTGATGCTGACCCAGTGACAGTCGAGTTAATGGGGTAGGTTTGTTTGTGCCCTTCCCTTGTGCCACGGTCATCAGAAAGGTGTAGATATGAGATTGCTTACTCATGGAAGGAAGATCTCGGGAGAAAAAATGACTGCTAGGAAAGGAAGAATCTAAGCAGAGTCAGTTCTCAGGGAACACCTCACAGTAGCGGCAGGGGATCGCTCGTCTCAGTTTGCACACGGAATCTTGAGTTTCCATTCTTAAGCATTTGCCACCTATTAGTCAAAGAGACAGGAGGGTCAAAGGCCCTGAAGACTCAGCCACTGAAACAGTTAAAGGGACACAAAACCAGAAAAAGAGCGGCATGGAGCAGGAAAATATGAGGACATCTAGGTGAGGCATGAATCAGATGTCTGAAGGATGTTAGCCCTGGCTTGGTCCCAGAAGGGTAAGTTTTCCTTGATTCAGAAGTGCAAGAAATTTGGAGAATTTATCCATGAGAAGTATATGTAGTGGGAAGCATGTAGGGTGTGGTCTTAGGATTGCTTAAAGTGCAATCTCAGGCACTTATCTATTTACTTATTTATTCGTTTGTTTTTCAGTATTAGAGCTCAAACCCGGAGCCTCATGCATGCTAGACAAGTGCTCCACCAACTGAGCTACACCCACAGATCATTTCTTAGAACCTGTGTGTCTCAGTCAGTTTCCCGGGGGTGGATCTGAATACCACAATTTAGTATAGTACATATACTGGAGTCTTATCGGGCTTATGATTCTGAAGTTTGGAAAGTTCAAGGTCACAGTGCCTGTGTCTGGCAACAGCCTCTGTGTGGAGTCATAATGTGACTGATAGACATGCAAGCATGTATGAGAAAGACTAGAGTCAAGAACATGGCCTGTTTCAGTAAACCAGTCCTGTGACGATTCCTACAAGCCCTGTTGAATAGAGTCCTCAGAATCCAAGTACCTAAAGGTCCCACCCTTCACTATGATTACAATGGAAATCTAGTTCTAAGTCCCAGTTTTGAAGGGGACACTCCAGCCATTAGCACTGTACCACTTGGGTAATTGATTTAAATTTAGATTTCCTTGTGTATAAAATAAGGATAACAATACACTTTTTAAAAGCTTGTCCCCAGGTAGGGATATCTTTATGTTCATTGATTTATTTGAAAAATATATACATAAAATTTGCTTTATGCCAGACTCAGGGCCAATCTTTGGTAGACCATGATGAGCCAGCCCTGGCTTCTAAGACCTGGGTAAGACACAGAGGGAGGGGGCCACTAATTGCAGGATCAGTGTCTTCCTTCACATGTGCTCACTCGCTGTCCCTCTCAGGGTCTCAATTGTTTCTTATCTCCTTCCTTCCACATCCATTCATTCCTACTTCATTTAATTTTTACTTTTCTGGTTTGTCCCCTTCCATCCTCCCAGAATACAGAACTAGTTTGGTATACACGGAAGTACATCCAATCTCTGGACTGGAAAGTCCCTGCCTCTTCCTGAGGCTTCCCAAGCTCTCTTGAAGGTTACACAGTGGATGAGGTTCTGGGGGTTCAGTTCAACTCCTACCCTTATCTGTGGTGGATGGTGACTTGGAGATGCCTGCAAACTTTCCAGAAGGTGGTGAAGGTCAGGTGCAGATGGTAACCCTGGGAGAGAAGTCCTGGGAAATGTCAGATCAGATTTATAGTTGTAATTATATCAGCAGTGGGGTGGAGGGTCTGGGCAACAGGGGGAGAAGCGAATCACCTGCTGTGTTGCAGGTGAGTGGAGTTCCAAAAGCATTAAGCTAGAGCCAAGAGGACATTCTTGTTTTAATTCCAGCTCTGGATCCAGCTGCACGACCCTGGACCTGTTCCCCCTGTTCATAAAGTTTAGAGGTGATTTTCGTTGGCAGTTTAGGACAGCTCTGGTTCAGGGACCCTGCCTCTGTGCATCCCTTCTTCCTTCTTCCATGCCTTCTTATGACACCTAGTAGATAGAAACCAATTTAGGAATTTTTGATCCCGCGATTCTAAGTCATGATTTGATTTGAGTTGGAAAAAATCTAAATCCAGAAAGCTGAGATCAGACTTGTTTGGCTAGAAAATTGAGGACAGTTTTTGCAGATGGCGAGATGAACTCTACCAATTTGTGGCATGTCTTGGATTTGAATAGTATAATTTGAAAGCCCCAGGCATCTCTGCACAGTGGGGCTCTTTGACCATGCCCCACATCACGGCAGGACTTCCTTTTGAACCAGATGCAATGGATGATGTGAAAAGCCTAAGAGATTTTCGAAGAAGCAAACACAATTGTCCTTGTGCATTGTAGTATAAACTTTTCCTGGAGAGACATGGACTACCGTCTATTCACCCCAGACAGGACACCAACAGCAGACAGAGGAATGGACCTTCTAAGTCCAACCTAGCGATCCAGTGTTGTAGTGAAGTTATGTGTAACAGTATGCATGAAAGGAGATCTATAACTCTCGGGCAGCTGTATCATCAAAAACAAACCCAAAGACACCAAAACCAAATTCCATCCCAGTAGGGGGCTGAGTTACAAACCTTAGAGCCCCCCTCTGCAACTTGTAGGCAGCTCCTGAGAAAGTTTCCTCTGCTTTGCATAGAACCTCAGCAAGGGAACCCTTCCCTTGTAAATTCCATGAGCTTTCTGGACTCCTAAGTCTCCTGAGCTTGAGTTTTATAAGCCTTTTGCTTTTCTCTAGGAAGGAACATTTTCTATTTAGAGAGAAATGCTCAGAAATATTCCATACTTTCTTCCTGTCCTGATATATTTTGTCCCCTCCTCTATGATATTGTTTTGAACTTTGGAAGGGGAGATACGAACTTACAGTCATTTATTGTTATTTTGACCAGTTATGAGCCTGCAAAGAAGCCATTACCCACTACTTATATGAATTTCCCTCTCTGGCCAAGATTGACAACATAAGTAATCTTGGAGTATAATCACAAATGTCCAGAAGCCAAATAACAGATGAAACAATAACAGTGCTCTTCTCGCTAGTGCCTCTGACCTTCCCAGCCACAGATCCTGGTATCAAACATGGATTTCTTCCTGTGAAGCAGGTCACAAATATAATTGGAATATGGTTGGTAACACCTACAGAAGTCATGCCACTACTGAGTCAGCGAAACCGTCTTATTTGGCACGTGGGATTCAGCATCCACAGCTGAGTAGACTACTGATGAAATTGCCACCAGCAGCCCACACAGCACCTTCTTAAACTATGGAAGTTAGCCAGCAGGAAGAGAGCTAGCTCAATGCCAGTTTGATTTTCTATATTGTAGCCAAGTAGTGCAGTCTCCTCACCAAGGTCTTACTATTTAGTTCTGACATGCTAACCACAGCAACAATAGTCTTTCCTGTTTATAGGATTTCATGGCCAACCACTCATAGGCAGGGGCTCAGCCCTGGCACTGGATCTCAGAAGCGCCTTTTCCACACATGTTATATAAGATATCTTCTTTCATACTCTATAACTGCTGGTTTTTTTACTACTCTTCCAGATGTTTCTCCTGACTTATAAAATACCTAAGACACTCCGAACTTAAACCATTTTCTAGAATCTCTGAAGGTTAACTATCATCTGTTCTAAGCAAGTGCCAATCAGTTGTTAGTAGTTTGAAAAGTTAGAAATGTCCAGTGGAGCTGGAGACGATCTCATGATCGACATCAGTTCTCAGTTGCTTCACTATTATGGCAGTGTTGCCTACGAGGGTGAGAATGGAAGGCCTCACCTTCCTCCAAGTCCAGGTCTCCAAGAGCCACGCTTAGCCTCTGCACTGTTGCTTGCCTCCTTGTCCTGATGAGCTCATCCAGACAAGATTATATTACCTGGCCTGACCAAAGGCCGTGGGAAGGCAAGGCCACCTTCTGCTGCTTTGTTTACTGCTGGAGTGGGGTCCCAGTTCGCACAGGCTCTAGGGCAGCTCCTTGGCCATTATCTGGCTGGCTGAACAATCTCTACCCCATAAACTTTTTCACAGGGGAGAATGTGCAAAACATGCTTAGGGAGGGTAACTTCACACTTCCATGATAATATTAATATTTTTGTTTAACTATGCTGCAGTCATTTACACTTATTTCAGGCTCTAAGCTCTCCCAGAGGTTAACTATCACAGTATTTGGCTTTCTGTCGACTTTTTTTTTCTGTAGGAACTTCAATTCAAAACAAATCTTTCCACATTTGCTTATGAGTGATCAGTTTTATCTGCTTTTCCGTTTGTTTCTTTCTATTGAATGCTTTAAGACCTACGAATCCAATTTATATGCTGTCTATTATCACCTCCCACTGTGTCACTTAGGGAGCCCGAGAGCCCTATACACCAGCCTCGAGGTCCTTGCTGAATGAAGCTTATTTAATTCCCGTGTGAGCACAACCCTACTCAGTGGACCAAGCATCACACATGGTCTTCCACACACCTGGGTCTTTCAGTGTGCCTGATCTTCTGCTGTTTCTAAGTCCCTACATTTGTGTAGACTTCAGCCATCTCCATAATGTCTTGTATGGGTCAGTCTACAGAGGATTGTTTTCGCTCACATTGTTTTAAATTAAGCAACCTCTGTCTTATGGTGGGTAGGTGGTTTCATTACTTAGCTTCTCTGCTTTCAGGGCACTTAGACCAACCCACATCTGCATCCTTTCCATGTCCCACCACCTCACAGGCCAGGTTATGATGGGCTGTTTCATTTTCAATTTAAAAGTCTTTCTCAGTTCAAGTAGCTCAGGGGCAGAGTATCCCCCCCCCCATCAGTTGTTGTGAGGAGCTGCGGGCCGCTTCCCTGCCGCCCCAGCTCCCGGCCGCCAGCTAGCTCTAGCTTATGCCCCAAAATAATTACACGGAAACTGTATTCTTTTAAACATCACTTGGCCCATTTCTATCTAGCCTCTTCTAGGCTAGCTCTCGCACCTGGACTAGCCCATTTCTAATAATCTGCTGTAGCCCATGAGCTGGCTTACCAGGAATGATCTTAACCTGCGTCTGTCTGGATTGGGAGAATCATGGCGACTCCTTGACTCAGCTTCTTTCTCCCAGCATTCTGTTCTGTCCACTCCACCCACCTATGAGGGCCAAGCAGTTTTAACCTATGAGGGCCAAGCAGTTTCTTTATTGCTTAACCAATGAAATCAACAGATTGATATATGACACTCCCACATCAATCAGTGATTTTTTTTCTTCTACTTTATTAAGTATCAGACTTGAGAGGTAGGTTTTACCATGTCCACTGCCTCCTTCCCCCATAGGTGTCAAGTCTTTGGGTATCAGGAAGGGCTTTTAACCCCAGATCTTATCTTTAGTCTCAGTCTTTATGTCCCAAGGCAAGACAGCATCTCCATTTCATCTCTCCCTTTTCCCCACTTTATTTTTCTGCCTAATAAAAGGCCATGGTGGAAAATATCATCTCTCTATATTTTATTACCATCATAATTTCTCACTTAGATGCAGAAGAGCTTTCTTGGGAGATATCTCAAGTTCGTGTCTTATTCCCCACAGCAAAAGCCACACAAAGTCCACCACTACCTGCCTAGGATCCCATCCGGTGCATGCTGCTCTCAGGGGTCACTGCCCTTGGGGGTCATCTCCCTAGTGTGGTACACCTCATTTGATTAAGAAGGTGTGTGGAGGACAGTTGCTGGCTTGGGGTTCCTCCCAAGGACACAGACAACTCAATAATATAATATAATGCATGTTCTATAATGCATAACAGACTCATGCAGCTGTCACCAAATCAAGGAGACTCACCGTTCCACACAATATGGAGGAAAGGCAGCTGATGTTAATGTTAACTTAATCTGAAAATATCTAGAATCACCTGGGAGCTGAGCCTCTGGGCATCCCTGATCATGTTGATTGATCTAATTGGTGCAGGGAAACCATCTTCAGTGTGGGCAGGGATACTCCCCGACTGTCTGCAGTAGAGAAAGATTACCAGCACACACACACTCTTTGCTCTCTTTGTCACACTGGTGTAATGTGAAGATCCACCTCAGGCTCCTGCTGATGACTTCCCTACCACAATGGGTTGGCCCTCAACAATCTTGTTCCTCCTCACTGCTGAGACCAAAGAGCTAGCACACATAAAATAGGACAGTAAACAGGTCCTCACCCCATCTCCTGTACCAGATACCCCTTGAGCCCCATTTTACCTCCTTTTGGCTAACTATATTTTTACCTTTAGCCATGGCTGTGACAAACAGTGATAATACCTGGCCAAGTGAGCTGTGGAATACCGGCTTTTCTGACTCTTTGCCTTTCTGCTTTTAAAACCTGGAGAGTATGCTAGACTGAATGGTTTAACACGCGTGCCCCTATTCTTGACCAGTGGAGTATGAGTGCTTATTGTCCACTTCTGATTTGGGACTAGACAGTTTTAAATGACATATCAACTCCTGTTGGGTCTCTAGACGGTCGGAACCCAGACATGCATAGGGTTCTAAGTTTCCTCTCTCCCCTGGGCCGTCTCTCTCCTCCTCCCTTCAGCTTTCCTAGTATTTCTTTTCTTTTGAAGGGCATTTCCCAAATCCCTGCTTTCGCACAGCACCTTTTCCAGGCTTTGTTCCTGTATCCCTGTTTCTGTGGGAGCAGTCTAGGCACCCAAAAGACTACAGGGAAGGAGCAACATTTAGTGTTCATTTAGGACACAGCAGGGTCAGGTAAGAGGAGAGTTTGCACATGGCCAGAGAGAACAAAATTTTAATCTCAGCATTGTGATCCATGGCCAGTCATAATGTAAGCAAACTATCCTGCGGCAAATCTGGTACACAGCACATTCCAAGACTGACCATGCCACGTACTCCTTCCATCCCTCTGTCCTATGCCCTAAGCTGTACGGACTGTAGCCTGGCATCCAGCTGCTCTTTTGGTTTCTGTCATGCAGCGCATCCTATGCTGATGCAGTTCCAGCCAGCACTGTCTTCCTGATGCTCCCACTTTGTACTTACACTCCATCTGCTCCTTGGGCAGGGCCTCTCAGCTGGGATGATTTGCCCTCCTACCTTAGGGATTGTTTGGTTGTCACAACTTGGGCTGAAGGTGAGTAGAGTCAGGTTGCTACTGGCACCTAGCAGATAGAAGCAAGGGATATTGCAAAATAGAGTATATAGGACTATCCCATTACAGCAACAGAAAATTAGCTGGCCCGAAATGTACACAGTCCTGAAGTCAAGAGTGACATTTTTGTTGATAGGATATAGAATAACCTAGGAGACACACCTCGGGGCACACTTGTGAGGAGGGGTTGTGTATACTAGAAATGTCTATGAGGGATTTTCTTGATTAAGTTAGTTAAGTTAGGAGGCACCTCTCCCTGTGCTATTATTTTGGACCTCGTGAGCTGAGCACTGGCATTTATCTCTCTGTGCCTCCTGATTTGGGATACGGGGTGACCAGCTGGGCCATGAAGGACTGTTAACCATGATGGGCTGTAGCCTGATAAACCCGTTCTTCTGTAAATGGCTTTTGTCGGGTATTTTATCACAGCAACAAAAAAAGCAGCTAATAAATGAGAGAACATGGAGAGCCCTCTCCTGCCTCCCTCCATCCTCCCTCACCTCTTCCAAGTTTCCACTAATATTCTTCCTTCTCAACGAGGCCTGACACCTTCAACTTCCCGTTACTGCATTGCCCATGCTGTCAGCGACTTCTTCACCTGTCTTTAAGTTGCTCTAGCCTCTGACATCACCGAGTCCTTTGCACCTCCTTGTGTCTAGTCATACTGTCCATGTTTTCTCAATGGAGTGGAATCTCCCTGAGAGTATACGATTTTGATTCCTGCTGTAATGTCCAACATCCACCATAGTGCCCATGACAGGGTAAGCATTCAGTCGTTCTTTCTAGACATGAACTCACAAAAGAAAGAGTAAAGGGAGCATCTTGGGGTCTGAATGATACACTATCTCATCTACCATAGTAACAGCCAGCCCCATCTTTGCTGATGGAAAGAGATGTTTAAAGAAACAAGATGGCTGACCTAAAAAATTCCTGAAAATCATAGAATACCCATTGATGACCCAATTCTGTGTGTAGCCCCACGATGTTCCTTAAAGAAAGGTCACTAGCATTTCTGGTGAAGGCAGCACTGAAGCTGATGTCCCGATTCACACTGCTCATCCTGGCACAGTGTCTTTAAACGTCACCCTTGGTCTTGTGTCACATGGCAGCCTTGAAGGAAAGCGGTGCTGGGACACAGCGTTTCACAACTTTCCCATCTGGGTCGTCCCCTCAGACGTTTGTTACATGACCCTAAGAATAGAGCTACCGGCCGGGCAGTGGTGGCACATGCCTTTAATCCCAGCACTCGGGAGGCAGAGGCAGGCGGATCTCTGTGAGTTCGAGGCCAGCCTGGTCTAGAAGAGCTAGTTCCAGGACAGGAACCAAAAGCTACGGAGAAACCCTGTCTCCAAAAAAAAAAAAAAAAAAAAAAAAAAAAAAGAATTGAGCTACCTAAAAAACACACATGCATTTTCTAATAAACCATTCAATTCTACTTAGAAGTATTTGATATATAGGCAATCTTCCCATTCATTAAAAATGAATGCAGTTTGCATACCATTGAGAGGGATGTACTTGTTTGGCTTTGAATAAAGAATTAAATACTTCATACTATAGGATGTAGTATATTTTTAAATGATTTTTATTGTTAATTTATAGTTAATTTTTTTGACTGTCAATGCTATGGACATAACGACATAGTTAATACTAAATGGTTGAAGAATGTTTATATTTATTTTAGAAATTTTTGTAAATTTTGTTCTAACCTCAAGCTAAAATTCATTTAATAATTTTTAAAATAAAACTCAAGTGATCTATTCAAACAACAATTTTTTTAAATTAAATATTCTAAAAAGTGCATCCTAAAGATATACTAATTTGATACTTTTATGCTGAGGAATGGAGGTAGGAAAATGTTAAAATCTTTGCTGTCAATAGGTACAGCATTGTGTTTCTGTAAAACCAGAAGACTTTGTATGAACTGTCAGAACCCCGCAGTTCATAGATGTAAAAGTCTCAAATGGGAGCAGATGTTTTTGGGGTAGCATTCATCCTCACTGTGCAGTGCACATAAATGCACAGGCTGTGTGCTAGAGCAAGGCTGCAGTGGGGACACCACTGCAAACATTTTGGATTCATTAGACACTTGATTTTTGAATTAAGTTTTCATTATTGTTTGTTTAAAAAAAACCTTTTACTGTTTCATTTTTTCATGACCCCATTGAGTTACATGTATGGGGATACGACTGCATCCTACAGCAAGTCTTCATGTTACAGCTTTTGTCCTGAGCCTCTTTCCCAGCACTGTTACCCAACCATAGCTCATGCTCGCATACTGGAGAAGGCAATGTGGGGGTCATCCTTTGACAAGGAAATTACAGAACACCCTGTAAGGTCAAAGGGAGCAGGAGAGCACCTCATCCAACCCCTAGCAGCACTCACTGAGTTTGAGAGGCCACTTGAGATAGCATGGAAACTTACTCTTCTTTTCTTCACTTAAAAAATAATCCTCTTACTTCTTCTTTTCTCCTGGGAGATTGAAAAGTGTCTTCTCACACATTTCTCATTATCAGAACTTAATGAGAATTCTAATTAGGGCTACTGCACACTTGGGTGGTGGTTCTCTAAATGTAGCTCTGGATTCTTATCTGTCAGGCTGCTAGTCTTTTGCATTCTAGCTAAAAATGTCCACTGTAATAATGATGATGATGATGATAAAACCAACAGTTATCATTTATTGAAAGTCTACTTTATACAAAGCAATTTGCATATATTAGCAATGGTACACGTGCACACACACACACACACACACACACACACACACACACACACACAGACAGATCATATGAGGTGGGAACTCTTAGTCTTAACATTAGAAAGAAAATGAGCTCAGAGAGCCAGCTAAGCAGAGAGGAATTGGGGGAGCCAAGACTCTCTTCAAGTCTGTTCTCTGATAGAGAGACTTCCTTGTCTAATCAGCACAAATCTTGGGGAGAAGGAGAATAAGACAATGGAACTCGTTCCTGCTTCCAAAATGGCCACTGATTGCAATCAGAATGCTTGTTATGAGTGACTATGTTTCAGTTTTGGTCTCTGGGTTTTCTGAGAGCATTGTCATGGTTTAGGGAACCCCAGGAGACTCACACACCCAATTAGAAGGTCAGTAATAGCAGATCCAAGAATAGAGTGCTTGTTCATTACGTACATTATTCCCAGACTTTCCCATCCATCACACAGAGGACTCTCAGCAATTATTGTGATTCTTGCCAGAAAGGGGCTCTTGGCCCAGATAATAGCCTCATGTAGATCCTAACCATCTTGAAAGCATAGTTTCCTGATATGACATCAAATTCTTCTGTCTCTAGGGCATCAAGTGAGTTCTTAATGTGTACCTCAGGGAGGCAAAGCAAAAGAAGTGGATGTTTGTAAGTGAAAGACCAGTCCTTTCCTGGCTGGCCAATGCCAGTCTCCTTTAACAGTGTAAACAGAAGCATCGGTCAACTAGAACCCAGTTAGGAGGGTCAGAGTGGAGGCAGCACAGACTGGGCATCAAGATGTCTTTCCTCTCCATCCAGAGGGGCCTCTGGCACTTGCTTCTTCACTTCTTTCTCTGTCCTCCCCTCTCTTCTCACCTCATCCTCTTCAAGCTCTCCATACTTGTGTGCCTGGCCTTACCAGATAGAACCTTGTTACGGCTGTTTCCACACTCCCTCACTCCATGCTTCCCCTCTTATTTCACATTCTGCCTCCGTAACTTTCTCCTTCAAAATTCTTTTATCCCCATCCCTCCCCCAATTATTCCCCTACTCCTGAGCATGTGCCCTTCCATACCTAAGCATGTGCAAGGCACTTGAACACACACTTACCCGTGCGCACACACACATGCATGCACACACATTCACACATTTAGACTTTTGTTTTAGTTTGTATTTTATACTCTTCTTTGTCTTTAAAACTTGCCCTCTCCCAAACCTGATTGTTTTATTTTGACTTGCTTTTTGTCTTTCCATTTTGGGGATTCTGCCTTTCTTCTCTATCTTTCAATTCTTTTCTTCATCACCTATTTTTCACACAGAGAGAAAATGCAACTGTCATCATTCCTAATTCGAGTCACTTCATGTTGATAGCCACAATTTTCTTCCATCTCTACATCTGTTGTATCTGAAGAAAGATTCAAGCTCAGAAGGTAGACTTATCTCACGACGGTGGAAGGCAGATACATCTCATGATGGTGGAAGGCAGACACATCATCTCACGATGGTGGAAGGTAGACACATCATCTCATGATGGTGGAAGGTAGACACTTCTCATGATGGTGGAAGGTAGACACATCTCATGATGGTGGAAGGTAGACACATCTCATGATGGTGGAAGGTAGACACATCATCTCACGATGGTGGAAGGTAGACACATCATCTCATGATGGTGGAAGGCAGACACATCATCTCACGATGGTGGAAGGTAGACACATCATCTCACGATGGTGGAAGGTAGACACATCTCATGATGGTGGAAGGTAGACACATCTCACGATGGTGGAAGGTAGACACATCATCTCATGATGGTGGAAGGTAGACACATCATCTCACGATGGTGGAAGGTAGACACATCTCACGATGGTGGAAGGTAGACACATCATCTCATGATGGTGGAAGGTAGACACATCTCATGATGGTGGAAGGTAGGCACATTATCTCACGATGGTGGAAGGTAGGCACATCATCTCACGATGGTGGAAGGTAGGCACATCATCTCACGACGGTGGAAGGTAGACACATCTCATGATGGTGGAAGGTAGACACATCATCTCATGATGGTGGAAGGCAGACACATCATCTCACGATGCTGGAAGGTAGACACATCTCATGATGGTGGAAGGTAGGCACATCATCTCATGATGGTGGAAGGTAGACACATCATCTCATGATGGTGGAAGGTAGGCACATCTCATGATGGTGGAAGGCAGACACATCATCTCACGATGCTGGAAGGTAGGTTCATCTTATGATGATAGAAGGTAGTCACATCTCATGGTGGTGGGAGTTGCTCCAGTTTCCCACTCCTTCACTTTCCACTCCAATCTATTTTCAATTTATGCTGGCTTAATATGCTACACATTTCTCAAACATTAATCCCACCTCCCTATCTCTACTGCTAATTTATTCATTCAAAAATATTGTACATGAGATTGGATGTCTGTAGTTTAGGAGATAAGCAGCAGCAAAGACAGTGTGAGAGGTGACCTCACACCATGGCAAAAGATGGCATGTGCCTTTGTTTATGTTTGCATCATAAAAATCCTGGGAGTCTTAAAAATTTTTAAATGGTCTTTTAATGGTTACTTTTACAACAAGGTGACACAAGCTATAGTCATTTTAGAAGAGGGAGATTCAATTGAGAAAACATCCCTACCTGTTTGGCCTTAGGCAAGTATATGGTGTATTGTCTTGATTGATGTTTGGCAAGGGCAGGTGGTCCTGGATGGTATAAGAAAGCAGATTGAGCAAATCATGGGAGCTAGCATGTGATCAGCACCCTCCATGGCCTCTGGACCTGCTCCTGCCTCCAGGTTCCTGCCCTGTTTGAGTTCCTGCCCCACTTCCTTTGATGAGTTACTGTAGTGTGGAACTGCAGGCTGAAACAAACCCTTTCCTCCCAAGATGCTCACTTGCTTATCACAGCAGTAGAAACCCTAAGACAGGTCACCTCCCTGTAGAAAAGAGGTGCCTGATGACAGTCTCCACAACCTGCCCAGCAACCTCTCCCGTTCTCTGCTATTATTGACCAATTTATCCTCTGGGGAAAACTCTTGCTATATTTCCTCCATTTATCCACTTGTATTTAATACCACCTGGGTAGTCCTAGGTTCAGTTCAGGAAGAATTCCTTTCTACACATTGTTAATTAATTCTCCTCGTTCTCCAAGACACAGATTAGAACTTCCCAGAGCCTTTCCAGCCTGGATCAGATGCTTCCCCTTACAGCCTGAAATATCCATCATCAAAATGACAGCACACAGTGCTATAATCCTCTGCTTAGGAACAGCTTCCCCGTTGGGAGCCTGTTGTGGAGCACAGTTCTCTGTGCATAGCAGCCATTACCATCTTAATCAGAGCAGCTGGGATTACCAGCAAGACAGCCTCAACATCTACTGATGGGATGGGTGGAGAAGGTTGTTAGAGCCCTTCAGCCACTCCTTCTCACATCTCCATCTTGGTAATATGTAATTTTGCCTCAGCTACATATGGTCTTGGGGGGGGCTTTCCAAATAGAGTCTGGAAGGTCAGTTGAAGATACTGGGAGAGTTCATCTCCACAGCTTTTGGGAGAGTTGGGGTCAGTGGTTTGGGGGGTGCCACTCATGCTTCCATAAATAAACCCAACAAATCCACTAATCTAGACTTGGGTGGAATCATTACCTTGTTTTATTGTTTATTCCCTACTCTGGATAGCAGGAGCAGACCTTTCTTCTATATCACCAGGAAAAATTCATGCAACAAATCTCTTTTATTGTTTGTTTTGATTTTTGAGACAGGGTTTGTTTGTAGCTTTGGAACCTGTCCTGGAACTAGCTCTTGTAGACCAGGCTGGCCTCAAACTCACAGAGATCTACCTGCCTCTGCCTCCTGAGTGCTGGAATTAAAGGTGTGCACCACCTCTGCCCAGCAAATCTCCTTAAAGATGAATTTGTCTCTGAATCCACATTGCTTGGAACACAGTAAAGGAATTGAAAAAGACTTGACTGGGAGAAAAGCATACGCATGAATGAATCTGTTTTTCCAGTATCACGATCCCTTCCTGAACTTTTGTGAGAAGGGTTTACTAAGCATGGAGTACAGTTTGTGGTAGGAGGTCCTAGGGACTGAAGCCCTTCCTTGGGGTAGGGCTATCTCAAACCTTTGAACATCAAATTAAGGTGGTGATGCTTTATCCAGAAAAAAATGCACACTGTGACTCTTGGGCCCATGTATTAATTGACCTAACGAGCTCTTAGAGCCAGTGCTAAGGACTCCGAGGAGATGACTCAGGCAACGAAGTGCTCACTTTGCAAGCATGAAGACCTGAGTTTGGGTCACCAACACCCACATAAAATTTTGGGCATTGTGGTGGTTGTCCCTAATATCAGTGCCAAGTAGGGGGTGACAGTAGTGTTTCTGAAGCTTAATGACCCTCCAGCCTAGCCAAATCACTGAGCTCCAGATTAGGTGAGAAATTCTGTCTCAAAAATTAAGGTGGACAATGATTAAGTTAGACACCCGACTTGTGCTTTGGTCTCCACTCACATGCACACATGCATCTGCCTACATACATGCAGACACTTGCATGAGCACACACACACACACACACACACACACACTTTCAACTCTAAAACTAATATCAGTATATAAATGACCTCCTAGTAAATCTGTGACCCTTTACAAAGTTTTGTAAGAGTGAAGATAGGACTAGACTCCTCTGCCATCTCCTTCTTCATTCCTTTACTGGTGTAAGAATACCACCCCCAAGGGATAACATGCTCCCCCTTGGCTGGATAGTTTGGTTTCTGATATGAAAACCTTCTGAGAGAAGCTTCTCTTTTAACACTATTGCTACTGATATAAGATGCTTTGCTATGGCCCTGGAGACAGACTTGGGGATGCTGCCTGTGGAGTAATGAATGCAATTAAGCTGGTCTAAATAGCATCTGGCTTACTTCTTATTAATTACGGGCAAGTTACTTAACCTCTGGGACTCTCATTCCAGATCAGTGAGATTGGCCTAACTATAACAACCCTGTAAGGTACAGAACAGAAACCCCAGGGGTGGTACCTAGGGGTATTTCTGATTGCTACATGCTCAGCAATCATGCTATTATTATAATCACCACTATCGTCACTATCCCTAGAACCCAGATCTCTAGATCTGTGTGATAGCAAGTGTGTAAGTGTGTACTTATGTGCACACACGCACATGCACGCGTGTAGTTTCACATGTATGTGGGAGTGCATTTACAACCCAGAAGCCAACTTTGGACGTTGTGCCTCATGATGTCATCTACCTTAATCTTTTTAGATTCATTTAATTTTATTTTATGTGTGTGGGCATCTAGACTGCTCGTGTATCTATGCACCAAGTATGTGCAATACCTGCAGAGCTTTTAAGTGGATATTGGGTTCCTTGGAACTGGAATTATAGATGATTTTAAACTGCCATTTAGATACTGAGAATCAAACCCCTGTCTACTGGAAGAGCAGCCAGTGCTCTTACCTGCTGAAGCACTTCTCCAGCCCACCCACTGAGCAATCCCTCTACCTTCCAGCTTTCCACTTTGCTATGGAGACAGTGCCTCACTGACCAAGGTCTCACCAATTTGGCTGCTTGGTGACTGAATCTCTGAGACCTTCCTGTTTCTGCCTTGCCAGCACTGGGTTGCAAGTGTGTGTTACAGCACCCAGCTTATTTTCACGTGGGTCTGGGGACTGAACTGGCTCTTCAGACTGACACTTTGCCAATCATGGCGTCTTCCCAGCCTGGTTGTTATCCTTCTAACAGTAGTTTGATTGTTTTTCGTGGAGTGGAGGACTATCAGCTGCTGTTTCCTGGAGGCATTAAAATTGCTCCAGTTTAAATCTTGTGGTTCTGAGGAGCAGCCCAGGTGTCCTTTACAGAGAGTGCCATCTCCATCTGGCACCTCTGAATGCCCCCATAAGCGCTTATGTAAAAGCCCTATAATTTGACCTTTTCAGCTGGAAAGCTACCTCCCTCTCTCCTTGCTGGAATGTGCCTGTTATATTGAAAGAAAACCCAGTTTAAATACTTCATTTTATTGGTGACTTAAGCCTGTGTTTGTCATTTTCTTTGCAGAGATTATAAAAGCAGCCTGTGCAAATAATACCATCATGACCAGACTTCTCAGCATGTCCTGTTTGGATGGATGGATAGTTTTGCAAATGGAAAAAAATATGCTCTCTCTTAATTATAAATGGCTAGAATTTGACTAGAAAATCTTAGCAGCCTTAATGCCAGGTAATTTAGTGTTGTTGACACCATTGGGCCACTTGCCATTCACTCCCAAATCCTAGCTCCTCTCCCCTATTTGGAGGTAGTAAAAGTTTGATTACTTAGATTATTCAGAGTAAAAAAGATTCTGCATAAGTAACTTGTTGGTTCATTAGGGAGCTAGCCTGGTATGAAATGATCACTGGGCAGATCTATGCATACTGCTACTGCCAATTCTTAATAATCTGCCCTCTGTGAAGTTTCTTAACTTTGCAGGATCTTTACAAAAGCCTAGAGATGGAAGTGGAAATATCCCAAGATTTTCTTAAGGGTTAAAAACAGGCTTTAGAGTGTATAGTTTAGAAAGTGCTAAATCACATCTATCCATTCATCTATGTAATAATCTTTGAATAGTTACTGGATACTCAGTGTGTTCACTGGAAATGAGGATGTGATAGAGTATCAACCTATGTTGTCTATGCCCTTGAGGGATCTCTTGGTTGTCTGGGATAGTCCATAAAATAATAGTATTAGTTCATTCTTAATCGACAAGGCTATTGATGGTGGTTATTATTATTATGATTATGATAGTAATGATGGTAATGATAGTTATCATGATTTTTGTGGTGATGATAATAATAATGGTGGTGATGATACTTCTCATGATTACAACGGTGATGCTGATGGTGGTGGTCCTGCTGCTGCTAGTGATGATGATGAGAGAGACGGTTGTGATGGTATTTGTCATGATTTGATGTTGCTTCTGCCAATGATGATTGTGGAAAAAATAACACCTACAATAAGGAGTACAGCATTCATATTTTTTTTTGCTAGACACTGACATAAAGAAACTTGGCTGAGGGCACTTGGATGGTAAATATCAGAGTCCAGTTTATACTTGATTCTGTTACTCCACATCCAGAGACTCACCAGTTTTTGAGCTAATGGGATGCTTGAGGATTTTCTTCTGAATTTAACCAATGATGAATATTGGGCATCCAAGCCTAGAGTATAATTATGTGTTGTAATAAGAGCGGCAGTGCTGCATCCCCGGCACCCGGCCACCCCCACGGCTAGCTTTACCCGAAATAATTACACGGAAACTGTATTCTTTTAAACACCGCTTGGCCCATTTCTAACTAGCCTCTTCTAGGCTAGCTCTCGCACCTTGACTAGCCCATTTCTAATAATCTGCTGTAGCCCATGAGCTGGCTTACCAGGAATGATCTTAACCTGCGTCTGCCTGGAGCGGGAGAATCATGGCGACTCCTGACTCAGCTTCTTTCTCCCAGCCTTCTGTTCTGTTTACTCCTCCCACCTATGTTTTAACCTATGAGGACGAAGCAGTTTCTTTATTGCTTAACCAATGAAATCAACAGATTGATATATGACACTCCCACATCAATTATGTTCATCATAGACCTCCTTATAACAACACACTGTTTTCAATATTTTGTGTACTGACTTGAACATAAATCCTTGTTTGAAGGTGTGGTCTCAGAATGTGATAGTATTTTGAGGAGTTGCAGAAGCTTCAAAGGTGGGAACTAGTCATAGAAAGTTGATCACTAGAGGCATGTCTTAGAAGGTTACACAAGATCTCCAGCCCCTTCTGTTCTCTTTGCAAGAAACAAGACAGAGACTCAGCTATGTCCTCCCATTGAGGTGATGCTCTGCTCAAGCAACCATGTACCAAACAATCTAAAGCCATGAGTTCAGAACAATCCTTTCCTCCTAAGGTTTCATCTCAGGACTTTGCTTGTGGCAATAACAAAACAACAAATACATTTTGTACCTTCATAATGGAAGAAGCTGTTGGAGTGTTAATATATGAGTCCAACAGACGAGGGCTATGATCATCATGTTTTTCTGTGACCTGAAGGTGGTGACCATGGCTTTCATGAGCTCCAGAGGACCATGACAAAGGAAATGAGAATAGCGATACAGAATTACTGACATTTGAATGTATCTGTGGTCAACTTTCTTGGGAGAAGAAATAAATTATTCCCCAAGAATCTGAACATCTCTTGCCTCCCTTCTCTGTTTTGTGACTGAGGATGTCGGTGGTTGGGAGTCTGCTGGCAAAACTAGCCTTCAGGCATGCCACAGCGCAGCTTTAATATCAACAACACAACAGTTTCAAAATGCAGCAGATAGATAATGCAGACATTAATTAAATCAGTCAGCCCAGGTGGACCCCTCGATAGAGTCTTGGAAAATGGAGATAAGAGACAGAAGTTCTCTTTGAGGTTTAGCCTGAGAGGAAAACAAGACTTCTGCCACCCTCAAATGCCTCCAAACAACCTAACAAAAACAACAGGCTGTCAAACACAAAATGAAGAAAGCTGGTTCTAATATGCTCTGTGCCTGGAAAGAATGGGTGAACACTAACAGCCTACTCTAAAGTCAGAGTTCCAGATGTGCCATCCACACAACCCTCTTGGAGATTCTTGCCTTTGTCTCTTCCCAGACACCTTGGTGATGGCCAACTCTTCCTTCACTCCATCCATACTGCAGTCCTTATCTTACTTAATGCCTTGCTGCCTTGTCCAATAAATCAGATGATTCTTAAATGGCAGGGTCTCTATCTTCTTTATATTTTTTTCAGTTTGCCCCGTGGTGAACTTCTGTAGCTTAGTCTAGTGGACAGGCTTTCAAAACACAGTTGCTGAATGAATGATGAACGAAAGAATGAAGAGATGCCTACCACATCCTAAGTATTTGGTAATTCGGCAGGAATGTACTGTTATTACTGACTTTGCTATGGCTGTCCAGTTTAGGGATATAAAGCCAACCGTTGCTAATTTATCTGAGGTTATGCAAGGCACATTGGTTTTCTCACTATTCTTTTTTTACTAATTCCACTTCTTCCTGCACCATGCCATGAACTTCCACAGCCATCATACAAATATCTTCTTAATTCTCCATATGAATATACATGTGTGGTTGCCTTAAGCTGCCTTTCAACATAACTACCACCCCCCCAAGGATTCAGTTTTTCTTATCTCTTAAACTTATTTCTAGAGCCTTAATGCCATTTCCCAAAATGTTACCCACCTATGCCATCCATTCTCACAAGCATCTCCCTAAACTATTTCCTCTTGGAAATGGAGCTGATAAGGACTGCTATCTGGGAAGTGTATGGTCACAGTGTTTGTGACCAGCAACCACAGACTCAATGACCAAGAACCTGTAATTCCTCATGGCTATATGCAGACTCTTTTGTGACTGTGCCAGTCCTGATCTCCTGGGTTTGATCATGAACCAGAGTCGGTGAGACACCATTTTCAGGTAAGGAGGTGTAAGGGTACGTGAGCTCTGTCTACAATGTTAGAACTTAACGGGAGTCTATAAATAATTCAAAATCAAACATCTAGATTATGTAAAAAGAAAATATTATTTGTATACTTATTTATTTTCCAAAAATAATCATTTCTTTTCTTTAACCCTTTAAGTATTTTGGAGACAGTGTGGTGCTATGTAACTCAGACTGGCCTTGAACTCATGATTCTCTTGTGTCTGCCTCCTGACTGCTGGGATTACATATACAGGCCATTTAATGCAACATAAAAAGTTCCTTAAAGTGGGTTTCTATGTGTATAATTTCACAAACACTGATTTAACTAGAGATACAATTTTGGCCCTCACAGCCTTTTCTGCTCCTGATATGTTTTGTTTCTTGATCCAGCTGTCATCATTTACATAAACTTCCAGGATGCAGCTGGAGGGAGGAAGGAGAAAGATGCTTTAAATCTTGAGTACAGAGAAAAATTGGCAGAATACCCCTTGCTTTTCTGACCAAGGTTGTTTGAAGCATCCAAAATTCAATAAAACCTAGTCTGCGGGTATTTCTCTCATGTTCCACTACGTTAAGGAGCTGAATCTCTCATCTCTAGCGCCAAGTTATGTTGCTGAAGATTCTCCTCCTAATTTCATGTGTTGAATGGATGAGCCCTGGTTTAAGAATAGGAAGGAAAGTTAAAGGAACAGTATGTTTACTTTTGATACTAGTCACGGAAACCTCACCTTAGTCCAAGACTGGGGAAAGAATTCACCCTCGTGTATGAAGGAGAACTAAATTATGTTCCCGGGACAGTCTGAGACCAAAAGTGATAATCCTCCTATTTCCTCCCTTCTCCTCCTTCCTCCCCTTCCTTCCTCCTTCTTCCTCTTCTTTTCCCTGTTCTCCCTTCCCCCACTTCAAATATTCACCAAGTATATATGAGCATCAGAATGTGCACTGATGACTTGACATAGTGGTCCATGTCTGCAATCAGGACAGTGAGCAGAGAGGACTGGGAATTCTCGGCTGCCTGTGCTGCATAGCAAGACCCTGTCTGAAAACCAAAGTGAACAGAAAACCATCACAGAACATGTGACAGATGCTGCAGCTAAAGAAAGGAAGGAGACATTGGTCCCTCCCCCAACCGGTGGATAGCACTGTGGGAAAGAGAACCTTCTGGGTTCAGAGGCAAAGGATAAACCAAAAGTTTTGGAGGGTTAATTTTATGAGAATAATGTATCAACATCGAGAGAGAGAGAGAGAGAGAGAGAGAGAGAGAGAGAGAGACAGAGAGAGAGAGACAGAGACAGAGACAGAGAGAGAAACAGAGAGATACAAAGAGAGAGCATTCACAGTGAGAACACGGCTGCCAATGACAGCATGGCTGACAGTGAAAACACAGATGCCAGTGAGAGCACTAGCAGTGAGAGCTCTGCCAGTGAGAGCACTGCCAGTGAGAGCACGGCTGCCAGTGAGAGCACTGCCAGTGAGAGCACTGCCAGTGAGAGCATGGATGCCAGTGAGAGCACTGCTAGTGAGAGCTCTGCCAGTGAGAGCACTACCAGTGAGAGCATGGATGCCAGTGAGAGCTCTGCCAGTGAGAGCACTACCAGTGAGAGCACGGCTGCCAGTGAGAGCACTGCCAGTGAGAGCACTGCCAGTGAGAGCATGGATGCCAGTGAGAGCACTGCCAGTGAGAGCACTGCCAGTGAGAGCATGAATGCCAGTGAGAGCACTGCCAGTGAGAGCTCTGCCAGTGAGAGCACTACCAGTGAGAGCATGGATGCCAGTGAGAGCACGGCCAGTGAGAGCATGGCTGCCAGTGAGAGCACTGCCAGTGAGAGCTCTGCCAGTGAGAGCATGGATGCCAGTGAGAGCACTGCCAGTGAGAGCTCTGCCAGTGAGAGCACTGCCAGTGAGAACATGGCTGCCAGTGAGAGCACTGCCAGTGAGAACATGGCTGCCAGTGAGAGCACTGCCAGTGAGAGCATGGCTGCCAGTGAGAGCACTGCCAGTGAGAGCATGGATGCCAGTGAGAGCACTGCCAGTGAGAGCTCTGCCAGTGAGAGCATGGATGCCAGTGAGAGCACTGCCAGTGAGAGCACGGCCAGTGAGAGCATGGCTGCCAGTGAGAGCACTGCCAGTGAGAGCTCTGCCAGTGAGAGCATGGATGCCAGTGAGAGCACTGCCAGTGAGAGCTCTGCCAGTGAGAGCACTGCCAGTGAGAACATGGCTGCCAGTGAGAGCACTGCCAGTGAGAGCATGGCTGCCAGTGAGAGCACGGCTGCCAGTGAGAGCACTGCCAGTGAGAGCACTGCCAGTGAGAACATGGCTGCCAGTGAGAGCACTGCCAGTGAGAGCACTGCCAGTGAGAGCACTGCCAGTGAGAGCACTGCCAGTGAGAGCATGAATGCCAGTGAGAGCACTGCCAGGGAGAGCATGGATGCCAGTGAGAGCACTGCCAGTGAGAGCTCTGCCAGGGAGAGCACTGCCAGTGAGAGCACGGCTGCCAGCTCTAACTCTTCTCCTTGACTGGCTTGGATGGTGAGAATTTATGGTGGTTTTTTTCTTTATTTTCCTGTAATATATCCCAGCCTCGGTTTCTCCTTCCAGTTCCTTCCAACCTCCCCTCCCATCTGGATTCACCCTCCTTTCTACCTGTCATTAGAAAACAAACAGGCATCTAAAGCATAATAATGCAATAAAATATCATAAGATAAAACAAAAACAAACTAATAAGAATAGGACAAAAGAAACAGAAGGGAAAGAGCCTAAGAAATAGATGAAGAGACAACTTATTCACACACTCAGGAATCCCAGAAAAATCACAAAACCATATGAAGTCATCATATATACAAAAAGAAACAGTATGGTAAAAAAAAAAAATAAGCAAATTCTTTTTTTTTTTTTTTTTTTTTTTTACAGAACACTAAAACAAAGAAGAAAAAGAAAAGTCCCTGGCATGGCATTATGAGACGAAACCTCCGAAGATTGGGTTTGTTTTCTGTTGACCATCTATTGCTGGGAGTGCAGCCTACACTTAGGAATAGTTTGTTTCCCCCATCAGACTCTCTGGAGGAAACGAAACGTCCATTTTCAAGTGGCTGTCAAGAGATAGCTTCTGGGTTAGGGATAGGGGACTCTGTCCCCTTGTCTCAGCTCTAGGACCCCATCTGGTGCAGCCACTGTAGGTCCTGTGCTTGATGCCTCAGTCTCTGTGAGGTCATACATGTGTTGGTCTCTTGTGTTTAGAAGGTCTTGTTTTCTGGTATATTCCACGTCCCCTGACTCTTACAAAGGTTCCCTGAGCCCTGAGGGGGAGGGGTTTAATGAAGACAAGGTCTGAGTGTTCCAGATCTGACTCTCAGCACATTGTCCAGTGTGGGTCTCTGGACTGTTCCCATGTGCTGCAGGAGGAAGCTTCTCTGACCATGGCTGAGGGAGAAGCTGATCCACGAGTGCAGCAGCAGGTCATCAGGAGTCATTTTCTTGCTGGATTCCTTTCTTCTAGATCCCTGGGCTATCTAGTCTCAGGGTCTTGGTCACCTCAGCAGTGTCAGGAATGGCTTCCATTTCTTGGAGTGGGTCTTAGTTCCAACCAGGTGTTGGTTGGTGACGCCCACAAGCTTTGTGCCACCGTTGCACTGGCGAATCCTGCAGGTAGGACACCCAAAGGAGGGAAGACAAAACCCCAACTGGCCATCTCTTGCTCCCAAATAAATCTTCCAGTACCAGGGATGGGTTACATGTAATTGAGTATTTGCATAAAGGGGTCTCATGTGATGCCTCCCAAAGCCCAGGCTGTTGCCATGGAGAGGTTGCTCTCCCCAAACTGACAGCAAGGCCCAGTTGCTGAGACAACACCTACACAATTTATGGGCGATCATGATCATAGAGAACTTGAGCTGGTGCCTACATAGGGCCTTCCCCACCACGAGCTAGTGCTCTTGGTACCAGAGGACACTCCGCACGCTAGAAAGGAAAACTGAGCAGAATTTATGTTCTTACATTGTGGGTTAGAGAAGGACCCGGTTCTGCTCACCAGACATGGGGTAAGAAGTCGAATGTGCTGTTTCCATGTACCTTGTTCATGTTGCTGTGCTAAGTTATTGATACCCAAGGTATGCTATGTTTTTGTCTCAAAGCAGTTGTTTGCACACACTTAGAAGTGTCAATCAGCTTTCTAAGGAAGAGTAGCAGCCCTGTTCTGTCTTCCTTCTTGGACAGATCCCTGGAAGCAAGGGTTTTAGTTTTCAGCATGGATGAATTTCTCGGCTTTGTTTTGTGTGTCATTTACTGGTTTCCTTTTTCAGGAAGATGGCTGAGTTCTTCCAGAGCTGGACTAAGATGGGAGCTCTATGGCTCCCTCTCACCTAGAACCCTCAGTGCCTCTCTGGAACCCTGCTCAGGCTGTTTCCACATCGAGACTTGCCCAGGCTCTGGAGAAGGAGCCGTTGCTGCCAACAATGTCAACAGGTTCAGAGACACAGCAGCTTCCCACATGCACAGGCCCAGGCTATGCTCATCTGTCCTTGGAATTGCTCATGAGGCCTGCACCTCCGCCAAAGTAGGTTGCTGCTGCAAATGCAAAATAGTCAAAAGCAAAGATTTTCAAGGTGCTTCACTCTTGGCCTGAAGTCCAAGGCTGTCTCTGGAGACTCTCAGTAGGTGGCTGTGGGTGGAACAGAGAGAAAAAAGAACAGCCACAGAGGACTTTGCACAGCTCCAAAAGGGAAGGACCAGAAACAGTCACACAAGGAACAAGACCTTAATGAGAGTAAGGAACTGTGGGAACAGCGAGGGATTACTACAATAAATACCGCTGAGGTAAATGGTGTCTTGCAGTTTAGTGAACACTCAGGTTCCTCCTATGTCAGAGTCAATCCTGATAATAGAGAAAAGAAGATAAAGCCCCCGAACTTACAGAGTAAAAGGCTGCTTGTTCTAAAATACAAATAAACAACAGAATAAAATAAAACTGAACATTTATCAAGGTGCTGAATCAGAAAAGACTTGGTTGACAACATCACAAAACGTTGGACTGGTGGATTAAATTATATTTTAGAAGATGTTTTTGGCTTCACAGATTTGAAAAAGAAGTAAAATGGGATCATTTTCTAAGCAAGAATGAAAAACTGGGGCTTGATCATTTAACATAAAGAGCTCGGAAATCAGTAAAACACTGAAATCTAAAAGAGACAAGAAAAGAAAAAGAACAAAAGGAGAGGAAAAAAGCTTAAGAAAGAAACAAAAAAAACTGAAGGGAAAGAGTTCAACCTTGTTGGTAATCAAAGAAATAAAATTGAAAAACAGAAGTGCCATTTTCAGTTGGAAAATGTGTACAGAGAAAGAGGAGGGAGGAAGTAGGAGAGAGAGGGGGGAGGGAGGGAGAGACTGGGATGTGACAAAATTGAGACTCTCATAAAGGTCTAGTGGGACTGCTCCTGGCCTTTGAAAAAGAGTTTGGCAATGTCTATCAAAAGCCTTATATCCATGCTTCTAATTCAATGCTCCACCTCCAGCAATTTTAAAGGCAGACAGAGATTTTTGGTATTGAAAGAAACAAAAAAATCCGCCCCACTTCACTGTGGTGTTGTTTACAATGGTAAAAAGAACAATGTATTCTAACTGTATAACAAGAGGGGAGCAGTTAAGAAAATGATACACCCCATTTGCTACTTGTGATAAGCCATTAGACGTGAGTCAGAGCAGCTTGGGTCTGTTCCCTGCTCTGTTTTCTCTGCATCTCCAAGAATACTGCTTATATTTCTGTAAAATTGAATTAATGGGGCCCTGGAGGGTGGTAGTGAGAATCTGGCGCGTTATTTGATACATGGCCCCAGGGGTCTTTTCTTGTCCCACACTTTCTTTAGGTAGCATCTGGCGCTGTTCTTGGAGTACACAGTCTTGTTTCTCAAAGGATTTCTATAGCCAAAAACTCCATGGAGAGAGGCCCTAGGACCCCCACACTCCTGAACTCCCCACTTCCCAGTTCATCTCCCAGAATATCCCTAGCACATAGGGAACTGAGTAGCTGTTTTTGTAGTAGGCACTGATGGTGGGGAAGGGCCAGGGAGCTGCTGACATGCTGAGATGAGTAAGCCATGCCTTCTGTTCAAAGAAAAGCTCCCTCTTGGAGAAACTCACACTGTGCAAACTGCTTTCGGTATGCAATGTTCCCCACATATATGAGAGAATGAAGACGCTCCCTTGGTAGTAGTAATGGTTTTGTTTCCTTCCTTAATGTTAACATATCTTCCCTTGTAGCATGATGGGCACAGTTCCTTGTGATTTTTTCTTTTCTAATGAGCTAAAACATCTTTATAACTATTCTAGAGATTCTTTAATTATAAAAAGTCAACACAGCCAGAAAAAAAAAGTAGCAATTGTGGTGAAAACCACTATTTTTTGTCCATACACAAAGTTGCTACGTCCCTATTATGTATCTATGTGGATACATCATACTGGTTATAGTTCCATGCCTGTCAGTACACATGTAGCTGTTAGCACTCCATAAAACAAATATAACAGAAGGATCATTCCTGAAGGATTTGCTTTTTGACGATAATATACCCACATCCAGAGAAAGCAGGACGCTCTTTCTCTGACTCCTCCTTGCCCCTGCTGGCTTTGACAGCGAGAATCTATGTCCTTGAGCAACAACATCAGAGAAGAAGAATCCATCTCTGGTCACAGGACACCGTTGTCTGTTGTCATGGTCACAGGACAGATTCCTGACATGTTTTGTGTTTTTTTGTTTGTTTTGTTTTTATCTCAAAACTGTTTAGCTTTCCACTGTTTCGCTTCAGGTCTAGCTTCTTTATAAGGCAACTTGGGTATTTCTAAATATCCATACATGAGTGTGTTGTGTTCCTTTTCCCCTCATACTGTTGATTTCATTTTTGAGATAGAAGGATCCAGTTCTCCTACAGGTGCCTATGAGTGGTCTCAGGCTTCAGCCATCACTGATTTAAAAGAGTTTGACAGAGATAGTAGTGGACGTAGATGATTAAAACACATTGTAAACGCATGTTCAAAGAATAAGTTAAGATAGTATTACAAAGGATCATAGGTTAAAATCAAAATCTGTAGGCTAGAGCCAGGAGACATAAGCAGGAAGTGTGTGTCAAGTGTTAAGGTTGAGAGGAAGAACAGGAGGGTCTCCTCTGAAGGCAAACCCAAGAAGCCTTTCAAGAAGTGTTGAGCCTGAACTGACCCCAGAGAAAGGTATAAATTTGTGGGTTCATACAGAGCACTACGGTGGGGGTGGGGGGTTTTCTCGGCAATCTGCATCTTTTTGGAATACACAGGATGTCTTTGCAGTCAAAGAGCCCTGGATCACATCCCAGTGGAAAGTGTGGGGGATGCCCAGCTCATAAGGCTCTTGCCACCCATGTAATAAAGGTGAATGTGTTGACTGTGTTTGTAATTACCGTGCCTGTGTAGGGTGGAGGCAAGATGGCCCCTGGGGCTTGGTAGGCAGCAAGGCTATTGAAGCTGTGAGTACCAGGGTCCAGAGAGAGACACCATCTTGAAAGCTTGGCAATGTCTGAGGATAAACATCTGAGGTTGGTCTTTGGCCTCTCCGCGCATTTGTCCTGTCCACACATGGACACACACACCGTTCCACAAATATTTAAATAACTAAACCTTTAAAAGTTAAAAACTAAAAAAACAAATAAATACGAGCTGGGTCTACTGTCTGCCGGGCATGGCAGAAACGCTCCAGACTGTCTCAGAACTGCACTTTCTGTCTGTGAGAAACCACAAGGCAATGCTCTCTCCACATATCTTGGCATGCTCCAACTCTTAGTGGTCATCCACAGGCCAAATTTGTCCTTAGATGGCATGTCTGGGTTCATTCTGGTCCTTGGTAGCCCTCTCTGTTCTCTCTATTAACAGTGAGCCTTGGTCACGCTCTGTATTCTAGTGACTTTTTGTGGTCTTAGACATTGCTCCCCTCTCCACACTTCGGTTTCCTATCTAAAAGACATGGACAGACAAAAAAATGGCTTACTTCACCTGTAGTGTTCTATACGGTTCTAACCAAAAGAAAGACCATGGGCATGAGTTCTGGGTGGATCATGAAGCAATGGCGGAAATAAAACTGTAGAGATGGTAGCCATCTGTCACTCAGATAAGTGTTATAATTTGAGGAAGGCTATATACTTTGTACATGGTGATCTTAGATTTAAGTCAGGGTTGGGAATAAAACCATACATGTGCAGGCTCCACAGACTCAACAGCAAGTCTGACACTTGCCCAAACAGAGCTTTCCCACAGGTGCCCCAGAATGAGACCCCAAGAGGATGGCTCCATTATCACCATTTTACCTGCAGCAGTCAATTTAACTCAGTCACACATTGGAGGAATTGTTTGTTGGGCTCTGATAAGGGCTTCAAAATGGAGCAGTGCCCTGACTTGCTTACCAGACTCCTACCAAATCCAACTGTTTATTTGATGTAAAATTCAGCTTGCCTTTCATCTGCATGTTCCCTGGAGGGGAAGGGCTGCAGGCTGCAGGCTGGGTGGAGCGAGCAGGAGGACTTTACAGCATGAGGCTAATGCTATACTGAGACTCCACAGACCCAATAGGGAGGATATTGGGCAGGGCTGCAACTCTCCAGGGCGCTGGCTTCTTTGGAAGGAGACCTTTGGTATGAGGCAAAGAGGACTTAGAAACAGAATGAACCTTCCTAATGACTTTCTCTTAGGAGAGTGAGGAAAGAAAAGAGAAAATGGGGGAGACAGAATGAGCTTTGCAAGAATGTATTTACAATTAAATTGCACTTTAACGGGAAAGTGGAAACTCTCTCTGCGCAGAAGTAAGACGGAGGGAAGCCAGCAGACTAGAGTACAATACACAGGCTCTGGAGTTAAGAACTGAAGTTCCGAATCTGTAATTAGCAGCTGTGTGACCTCAGCCAATTAACATATCTGGAGATCAGTGTCTGAAATAGAGATAATAATTTGCTTCTGTGGTGGGGTGACTGGGCAGGCAGGGCCACAGTGAGCTGAACCTCTCTCTTCTCCCTTATTAACCCAACAAAATAGGAAGTAAACAGGAAATGAGAGTGGGCAGAGCACCTTGGAGTCAGGAAAGCCCACAGATTTGTGGTGGGTGTAACACTTGAGTAAGTTACTGACATTCGCAAGCGTGTGCCTGAGACAGGTGAGTTCCCTGAGATGCAAGAGAAACCACAGCAGAGGTGCTTCTAGGAGCAGTGTTATGAGGCAGAAGGGAGCGCAGGTGGAGCCAGACATGGGGGCACATGGACGTGGAAACCAGAAGGTCGTAAGTTCAAAGTCATTCTGCAGGACATAAGGAGTCTGAGACTAGTCTGGGCTATAGAGACCTGACTAAAAAAAGAAAATACAAAAAATAAAAGCCATGGTCTTAGACTGTACACAAGCAATTGTCTATCAGCTGCGAGTGTAAAATCAGGTAACTACCAGTCAACTACTGACCACCCTAAGTAGAATGTATAGAATCTAGGTCTTTATGGTATAAATAAAATCAGTAGGGAAGGGGGACTATCTGGGGACGCTCTCATAGAAGAGGTGGGGCCGATTGTTATTGGAAAAATACAAGCAGTGCCACTGTATGTTCACAACAACTTCATAGTTATGTAGGACTGAGTGTACTGGCCCCTGGCATTGGAAACCCCGAATTTCGCTGTCTCTCTTATGATGCACCTCCATGCCATAGTTTCTCAGCAGACAACATACACGTTGAAAGGTTCTCCCCTTGCCCTCAGCCTCTGATCGCCTATGCCTTTTACAGTCAGGCAGACTTTCTGTGTTGACTCACCGATGCCCTCCTCCGTCTTTCTCCCTGCAGATTTACACTTGAGAAACCCGTGTGACTGCTTCTGCTCTCATTGTCTGAACTTGTCAGGTCGTGGAGTAATATCAGTGGAGAACCTGCCTGCCGCAGCCTCTAGCTGATTCATCAGAATTTCTACTGTACTCCTCTGGACTCTTCTTCTCAGATGTGAGACAGCAGTATTAATGAGAACCCAGTTTTCACCTCTGGGTCCCCTGCGTGACAATGCCAAACACCCTCACCTACCGATTGAGTCATTTCAGTAATGCTGGGGTCATGCGCAATCCCAGTCTGCTGCAGGGTGGCTGTGCTGGTCGTAAGTCTCTTAACACTCAAGGCTTTCAACTGCTCCATGTGAAGACATTAACAAAATTCAAACAGATTTTTCTAACCAAGGGACCATGTGGTCAGGCTCAGAGAAGCTCAGTGAATTTCTCATTTTTTCCCTCAATCCTCCTAAAATTAAGAATCTCCAGGGATTGCCATCCACTGTCAAGTTCACAGTCACTCACCTTTCTGCGATCACATATGACAGTCTTCTATGACCATCAGTCAGGGTATCAGTCAGGTTCGAGTAGGTTAAACTGAAAATACCACTGTGGAAACTGAGTCTTCTAAAATGTGCTTACATGTGTGGTGTACGCCTGTGTACCTGTTCACATGTACTTGTGTGTGTGCTTGCACACCAGAGGTCGATATCCAGGTGTCTTCCTCAATTGCTCTTCTTCATCTTTTATTTTCAGGTAGGGTTTCTCACTGAAGTTAGGGCTCACCAATTCAGCTAGACTGGCTGGCCATTGAGCTCCAGGGATCCTGTATATCTGCTTCCCCAATGCTTAGACTACAAGCTCAACTGGAAATCCTGATTTGCACATTGGGTGCAGGGACTCATGCTCTGGGGACAAGTGCTTCTTCAGCCAAGCCGTCTGCCCAGGTTCCTACTTTAGGAGTGAATCACTTGCCGTGTGCCCTTGAGAAAGTCACTCACAGCCTCTGCCTCTTCTCATCCTGACAAAAGTAAGGGATTTGGCCAGACAGACATCTATAACACATGTCATTAGCTTTCCTATTCCTCACTTGAAGCCTCATAAATGAGAACATTAGAAATGCGTTTCTGCCCATCTGAAGTTGTCTTGGCACCTGACGAAAGGAGACAATGGACTGATCATTATCTTAAATTGTTGCTTTTATTCATCAGTGTATTTTCTCCTTCTCCTTTAATTTGATATCCTGGCTCTTACTTTCCCCATATGAATCCATTTTAATGTTCTGGGGAAAATTCCAAGTGCTATATACAGCAAGATTGTTCTGCCTTAATGTCTGCCTTTATGGCTTGATTACTGATATATACGCTTAGGAAATGGACTTTATGCTGCTAATGTAGTCCAGAGGGGGGAAGGTTTCTTCAAAGAATAAATATAAATATGATTTTTTTAAAAGTTTTCTTTCCCTTGACAAGCAGTGAAGCCTGTAAAAGAGGTTAGCCATTCCTTTAGTTTCTGATCCAAAGGCTTATAAAATGGTTCTCTTTTAAATTTTAATTAATAAGTCCTGCTTCAAGCAGCTGTGCAGTGAAGTGGTTGTTAATCCCCAGGGAAGATAGAATGGGGGCAGACAGAGGGGAGCCAAATTACCGCTGGCTGACCTTAAAAGGAGGCAGGAGAAATTTTCTGATTGGATCAAGTGGCCCAAATTCCACAGCACACAGGCTGTCCTAGAAATTGTAGGGGTTGAAGAAGTCAAGGGCACTTAGCAGTGATCTCCATCCTTCCGTGGAACTCCCTCTGATCAAGGCATCAACTCGGGTTCCCAAGGCACATTCTTCTCCCAGTCGGGCCACGGTTATTTAATGACGCAGTGGCATATGCCAAAATGCCACTCACTGTCTGGTCTTCCTCCTCCACCAATGGAAAGGCACGTGATCACACGACCCGGGTAGCCTGACCTTGGGTTTGCCTCCAACGTGTACTAACTGCATGTGACTCAAAATAAGGAAAAAAGTAGATTGCTGTGAAGGTCAAGTGTGACGGCTCCCCAAGCCATGCTGCTGTGTCTGGAGAGGGGCTTGTTTGGTAAGCACATTCTGCTTCTCAGGAACTTTTTGATTTTGGTGTCGGAATAAGAAATGCTCTGAGCATTTGAACCCTTTGTGTCCCCCACCCCCAGGGAGGCAGTGTTTGAGGAAGTCATGGAACCTCTAGGAGATGGAACCTTGCTGGGGCAAGTGTGTCACTTGGGATAGCCGGCAGTGATTCCCAACCTTCCTTACCACTGCCACCCTGCAATACAGTTTCTATCTTGTGGTGACCCCCAATCATAACATTATTTTCATTGCTACTTCATAACTTTGATTTTGCTGCTTGTATGAATTGTAATATAAACCTGCTCTGCCCAGGTTTCGAGCCACTGTCTTAGAGGATGTATAGCTTTGCCCCACTTCTGGTCCTGGCTTTCTGCTTTCTGGGTAAAGCTGAGATGAGATCGCTCAGCTTCCTGGTCTTGCTGCTGGCTGCCATACCTTCCCTTCCCAACCAGTCTGAGTTGCTTTTGATCATGACATTTATCGCAATCACAAAAAGGCAATTACTAAAGCACCTATCTTACAGACAGACATCACATGGTCATAGGCCATGCTTTCTTTGTAAACCCTTCTTCATAGCTCACGTGCTGAGGTTGTTTGCAGGCTGTATAATTGCTAGTGTGATTTGAATCGGATTTTTAATCCACAAAAGTGTTTATTTTTACCAGTTGGGATGTGTGTGTGTGTCTTGTTTTCCTGATTTGTACAGGTTGAACAATAGTATTGTGTTCAATTTCTTTCAAAGGAGTATGCCTGCATCTTAAAACGACCACACAAGCTAATGCGTTTCAGAGTTTTGTAACAGCATTTCTATACATTTGCTTTTGGTGACCCTCCACCCTTCCTTCACCACCGCCCCTCTACCTCCATTCTGTACCCCCAGCCTGTTTTCCACTTCCAGGCAAGGTAGACAAGCCCTGCTACTACCCCCATTTCTCAACTCCCATTTTATAAATAAACTTCCTTACTTTTGAGTGACTTAGATGTGTAGAATAGTTCTGCAGACAGTACAGAAGGTCCTCATGCTGGACTCTAGTGTCCTTTATTACTAGTCCTTACGTGTGCACATCTAGACTCTGGTTCCTTTATTACTAGTCCTTACGTGTGCACGTCTAGACTCTGGTTCCTTTATTACTAGTGCCTTACGTGTTCACGTCTAGACTCTGGTTCCTTTATTACTAGTGCCTTACGTGTGTATAGCACACTTGCCACAGTGCATGCTTCACTAAGGAGCCAGTGTTAGCATGCTGTATGCAGTTCTCACAAAAGTTCATGTTTTATTTGAATACTTTTAGTTTTACCGCAATGTTCTATAAAAGTAGAATCTTTGTATACATTGATAGATTCCATTGGGTAAGTTGTATTGAGGATTTGTGTGACTGTTTTCATGAGAAATATCACTCTGCAATCAATCACCTCTTAGAATGCTCTTAATGTAGGAGAGTTAAGGATCTCTGTCTGTTTGTCTGTCTCCCTTAGCTTTTTTTAAAATTATTTTTAATTGAGCTTTATATTTTCCTCATCCCTCTTTCTTCCTCCTCTCTCCCCTTCCATTCTTGTTTCTTGTACCCCTCATGCTCCCAATTTATTTAGGAGATCTTGTCTTTTTCTCCTTCTTAGGCAGATCCATGTATTTCTCTCTTAGAGTCTTCTTTGTTGTCTTGGTTCTCTGGGGTTGTGGACTATAAGCTGGATATTTTTGCTTTATGTCTAAAAGTCAGTAACTAGTGAGTACATACCATGTTTGTCATACTGGCTCTGGGTTACCTCACTCAGTATGTTTTTTTTCTAGTTCTGCCCATTTGCCTACAAATCTCTATTTGGCCTCAGCCAGAGACCTCAGCTGGAGCAGGCACAACAATCCCCCGTATTACATAGCTATCCCTGGGAGCGCTGAGCAACCTCTAGGAACACTATGTGACCTCCAGGGTGACTGGAACCATGGCCCTGACTGCACTACAAAGAGCAACCATCTGAACCGTGGATCAATTGGCACCTGGAAGACCGATCACCAGGGATACAGCCACAACTACACCAATTAGAGGAAAAGATGGGTAGACAAGGTAAGAACACATTCAACATCATAAAGAGCAACATGACACCAATAAAAACTAGCGGCCCTTCAACGGCAAGACTTGAACAACCAAATATAGATGAAGCAGAAGAAAATGACTAAAAAATAAGTTTAGGAGATATTTTGAGACCCTTAAAAGAGGAAATGAAAATTTTTCTCGAGAAATGGAAGAAAAGACAAACAAAAAATTAGGAGAAATCAGCAAATCCCTTAAAGAAAACCAATAAAAAGCAAACACATGAAAGAAATGGTTCAAGACTTGAAAACCAAAATGGAGACAATGAAGAAAATACAAACTGAAGAATTATAAAAACAGAAATTATGAGAAATGACCATGAACCACAAATGCAAGCATAAACAGCAGAATACAAGAGATGGAAGAGAAAATATCAAGCACTGAAGATACAATACAGGAAATAGACTCATCAGTCAAAGAAAACATAAATCTAACAAAAGCTTAACACAAAATATCCAGGAAATATGAGACAGCATGAAAAGATCAAACCTAAGAATAATAGGGAGAGAAGAATGAGAAGTCCAACTCAAAAGCACAGAAAATATATTTAACAAAATCATAGAAGAAAACTTTCCCAGCCTAAAGAAAGATATGCATATGAAGATACAAGAAGCTTACAGAACACCAAATAGACTGGATCCAAAAAAAGCACCTTGCCACCTAATAATCAAAACACTAAACATACAATGTAAAAAAAATTAATATTAAGAGCTGCAAAGGAAAATGGCCAAGTAACATATAAAGGCAGACCTATCAGAATTACACCTGGCTTCTCAATGGAAACAATGAAAGCCAGGTCCTGGTCAAGCATTATGCAGACATTAAGAGACCAAGATGCCAGCCAAGATTACTAAACCCAGCAAAACTTTCAATCACCATAGAAGGACAAAACAAGATATTTTATGACAGAACCAGATTTAAGCAATACCAAGCCACAAAACCAGCCCTACACAAAATACTAGAAAGAAAACTCCAACCCAAGGAAGTAGGATACATCCACAAAAACACAGAAAATGATGATCTCACAGCAGCAAATCCCAAAGAAGGGCAAAACACAAACAATAACATCACCAACAATGACAACTAAAATAACAGGGACTAGCAATCACTGGTAATTAATATCCCTTAATAGAAATGAATCAATTCACCTATAAAAAGACACAGACTAACAGTTTTATACAAAACAGGATCCATCTTCTGCCACATATGAGAAAAACCCCTCAAACTCAAAGACAGACATCATCTAAGAGTAAAGGGTTGGAAAAATTTTTCTGATCAAATGGGGTAAAGGGAACATTCCTCCATTGCTGATAGGCATGCAAGCTGGTACAACCCCTTTGGATGTCAGTGTGGTGATTTCTCAGAAAATTAGGAAACAACCTTCCTCAAAACCCAGCAATACCACTTTTGGGTATATATCCAAAGAATTCTCAATTGTGCCAAAAGGATATGTGCTCAACTATGTTCATAGCAGCTTTGTTTGTCACAGCCAAAACCTGGACATAACCTAAATACCCCTCGACTGAAGAATGGATAAAGAAAATGTGGTACATTTACACAATGGAGAACTACACAACAGAAAAGAAAATGACATCTTGAAATTTGTGGGCAAATGGATGGATCTAAAAAACATCATATTGAATGAGATAAACCAGACCAAGAAAGACAAATATTATATGTACTCACTCATAAGTGGATTTAGACATAAAGCAAAAAAAACCAGCCTACAACTCACAATCCCAGAGAACCTAGACAACAGAGAGGACCCTAAGAGAGACATACATGAATCTAATCTTCATGGGAAGTATAAAAAGGCAAAATATCCTGAGTAAATTGGGAGCAGGGTGGCACCATGGCAGAAGGTAGAAGGGAGGGGGCAGAGAAAAATGTATAGCTCAATAAAATCAATAAAAAAATTTAAAAATTGTCAAGATGCTGTTATATTTTTTACCACTGAGTAATCCTTGATTGTGTAAATGTACTACATTTTTCTTATCCATTCTTCAGATAAGGGGCATCTAGGTTGTTTCTAGGTTCTGGTTATTATAAATAATGCTGCTCTGAATTGAACATGGTTGAGTGACATTTGTTCAATCCTTGTGGTATGATTGAGAATCCTTTGGGTATATGCCTAAGAGTGGCATTATTGGGTCTGGAGGTAGATTGATTCCTAATTCTCTGAGAAATCACCATACTGATTTCCAAAGCAGTTGTACAAGTTTGCACTGCTACCAGCAATGGGGGAATGTTCCCTTTACTCCACATCCTCTCCAGCATAAGTTGTCATAATGTTTTTGATTTTGGCCATTCTGACAGGTGTAAGATGGAATCCCAGAGTTGTTTTGATTTGCATTTCTCTGATGGTTAAGGTTGTTGAACATTTCCTTACATGTCATTGGGCCATTTGAGATTCCTCTGTGGTGTAGGAGTTCCTTCTGTTTGTGTGTTGCTTTCATTGGCTAATGAATAAAGAAACTGCCTTGGCCTAGATGATAGGGCAAAACTTAGATAGGCAGGGAAGACAGAACTGAATGCTGGGAGGAAGAAGGGCAAAGTCAGGGATAGCCGCCATGGGGCCACCAGAGTCAGACATGCTGAATCTTTCCCAGTAAACCACTGCCATGTGACAATATACAGATTAATAGAAATGGGTTAAATCAAGAAGTGAGAGTTAGTCAATAAGAGACTAGAGAAAATGAGCCAAGCAGTGTTTTAATTAATACAATTTCTGTGTGGTTATTTAGGGGCTAAGCTAGCCGGGCGGCTGGGAAGAACAAGCAGCACCTCTGTTGAGATTTCTCTGTTTAGTTCTGTACCCCATTTTTTAATTGAATTATTTGTTCTTTTGATGTCTAGTTTTTTTTGACGTTTTTGTATATTTTGGAGATAGATGAGTTCTCTGTCTGAGGTGGGGTTGGTGAACATTCTTTCCCATTTTTGTAGGCTGTCATTTTGTCTTGTTGACCATGTTTTTTGCTTTACAGAAGCTTTTCAGTTTCAGGAGGTCCCATTTATTAATTGTTGCTTTCAGTGTCTATGATACTAGAATTATATTTATGAAGCTGTCTCTAGTGCCTGTGTATTCCAATGTACTTTGCCCTTTCTCTTCTATGAGATTCAGTGTGGTTTGTTGAAGTTTTTGATCCATCTGGACTTGGGTTTTGTGCATGGGGATAGATATCAATCTATTTGCAATCTTCTACTTGTTGATATCCAGTCATGTCAGCATCACTTGTTGTAGATGTTTTCTTTCTACTGTGGAGAACTGTGTCACTTCTGTTTTAAATTCTTGAGAGAGTTAACCCATGATGTCACGTGAGCATGAAGATTTATCTCACTTTGAGACATTTACTTTCTGGTCATGTTTCGTTAGTGAAGGTTTCTTCAAGTGATCCCTTTTCTTTGCTTTAATTGATGGTGTTTTCTATTTTAAGGAATTATTCATTAACTCTAATGTTATCAAGTCTTCTGAAGTGGAGTTGAGTTGTTTGGAGCATACCTTGTAGTGGTATTTCATTTTTATTTTAATAAAGTTTACCTGAGCTACAGAAAGTAAAACAATCACACTGGGCAGCCTTACAGACCAGGATGCAATAACATACACCTTTAATCCTAGTAGCCACACTTTTTTTTGCTGTAGAAACCAGGCGGTGCATGCCTTTAATCCCAGTGGAGCACACTTTTAACCCAGAACTAGAGAGGATTATAAAATGGGAGGAGACAGTTCTCAGTCACAGTCTTATTCTGAGATTCCTAGAGGCAGGATCGCTATTTTCAGACTGAGGTCTAGGTAAGAGCCAGTGGCTGGCTGTTTTGCTTTTTATATCTTGAGGCTGAAGCCCAATTTCTTTCTGAGTTTTTATTAATTGTGCTTCAATACCTCTACCGATGAAGTCTTTATTAGTATTAATTGTTCAAAGTAATGGATTTCATTGTGAGATTTGCACACATTCAACAGAGTCTTGTATCACAGACGCTCTACTGCTCTGTCTTTCTCCTCTACCCCTCTTTGTGGTCTCATTCTCTTTCCTAAAAGCCCAGCTTTACATTTCTGTCTTTTGCCTCTAATATTATTTTTAAAAGCAATATAATAATTGTGTTTTTGAATCTAGTTTATTCCATCTTGCATTTTTCTACAAAATGATATTTTATTTTATGGCCAAGTAAACTGCAGCCCATTGTCTTATTGATGGATGTGTACACTGATTGTACAGTTTGGCTTTTGTGAACAATGCAGAAGTGAAGTAACTATGCACACAACTCTGTGGCATGTAGACTCATTCATCCAAGGATTGCTAGAAGTGCTTATCTGGATCTCTCAGTATACCCAGAGTGGTATCGTGGCTGCATGAGGACATGTGCAGAAGTTCATGATGGATGCGGATATGCCCAGAAGAAGTAGCATGGCTGGATCATGCAGTAGCTCTATTTTATTGTCTCGAGGAACGTGTGCACTGATTTCCACTGTGGTTTTACTGACCCATATTTCTACCAACCAATCAAAGGTATCTTCCTCTTGACTGATTATCTTGCTTATAGTTTTTCTAATTGTATTTAATTCTCATTGGATCTGTATTAATAACCAGTCTTTAATTTCTGATATTACTGATTCATGTATTCCCTTTATTCTTGGCTAGCTTGGTGTAGTAGTTTGAATGTATCTGGCCCCCATAATCTCATAGGGAGTGGTACTATTTGGAGGAAGTGTGTCATTGTGGAGAGAGACTTTAAGGTTTCCCACACTCAGGATACTGCTCAGTGTCTCAGTCAACTTCCTGTTGCCTGCAAGAAGTAGGACTCTTAGCTACTATCCCACCACCATGTCTGCCTGCATGCCACCATACTCCCTCTGAAACTGTAAGTAAGCCAACCCAATTAAATGTTTCCTTTGTAAGAGTTGCCATGGTCCTGGTGTCTCCTTACAGCAATAGAAACTCTGACAAAGACACTTGGACAGTTTATACATTTTATTCATCTTTTCAAAAATCAAACTTTACTCTTCCTTTTCTTACATTCTACTGACTTCTAACTTCTACTCTTTCATTTTCTTTGCTTATTATAAGCTTAGGCTGATTTTTTTCCTATACTTTCCTAAGGCGGAAACCTAGTCTAATTTGAATCTGTTTTCCAAGTTGTATATTTATTATTATAAAAATTCTTCTATATACTATTTCCCTAGAAGTGTACAAACTTCAAGTTGGATTTTTGTTTTCACTTAGTTCAAAGTTTGTAATTATTTCTTGATTTCAACTATTATTTACAAGTATGTTGTTTATTTTCCATTTATCTGAGAAATACCCTCCTCTTCCCCCTCTCCTTTCCCTCTTCTCCTTGACCATATCCCCCTCCTTATCCTCCTCCAAGAAGGTCTCTAGCCCAGACTGGCCTCACATCAGACATGATGACCTTGAAAATGTTATCCTTCAACTTCCACCTTCAGAGTGCTGGGTCACAGATGTGCACTACCAAACCCAAGCTATTTAATGTTTTAATAAAATCAGATTCAGTTTCACAAGATTAATGCATAGTGTATGTATTGAAACATTACACTGGGCTTTAGTAATACACAAATCTAGTACATATTTATGAAAACGAAAATATAAAATGTTCTGAAGATGGATGGTGGTGAAAGTTACAAAGCCCCATGAATGTGTTTACTGAGATGTCCATTGAAAGTGGAGCGACAGAAGAATTAAATACCACAAGCACACCCAGAAACATCACTTCCTTTGAAATATAAAAATAAGTTCACCACTTGGGAGAGTATTGATACCTTAGTGAACATCCTACCTTTACGAATGCTTCACAACCCTTGAAAAGAATATGTACTGCAGCTTTGAGAACGTGCACTGTGGCTTTGAGTGTGCTGTCTGCAGACATCAGCTGGGGCAGGTGCTTACTTACAGCGTTGTTTTGAGGTTTTGTACCCTTGTTAAGAATGTCTCACTTAGATGATATGATAGTGTACATAAGCGACCCCCAAAACTCCACCAAAGAACTTTTACAGCTGATAAACACCTTTAGTAATGTGGCAGGATATAAGATCAACTCCAAAAAAATCAGTCGCCCTCTTATACACAAAGGATATGGAAGCAGAGAGGGAAATCAGAGAAGCTTCACCTTTCACGATAGCCACAAACAGCATAAAATATCTTGGGGTAACTCTGACCAAGGAAGTGAAAGATCTATTTGACAAGAACTTTAAGGCATTGAAGAAAGAAATTGAGGAGTATACCAGAAAATGGAAGGACCTCCCTTGCTCTTGGATTGGGAGGATCAACATAGTAAAAATGGCAATTCTACCAAAGGCAATTTATAGATTCAATGCAATCCCCATCAAGGTTCCATCAAAATTCTTCACAGATCTGGAGAGGACAATAATCAACTTTATATAGAAAAACAAAAAACCCAGGATAGCTAAAACAATCCTATACAATAAAGGATTGTCTGGAGGCATTACCATCCCTGATTTCAAACTCTATTACAGAGCTACAGTGATGAAAACAGTGTGGTACTGGCATAAAAACAGAGAAGTCGACCAATGGAATCATATAGAAGACCCGAATTTTAACCCACAAACCTATGAACACCTCATTTTTGATAAAGGAGCCAAAAGTATACAATGGAAGAAAGAAAGCATCTTCAACAAATGGTGCTGGCATAACTGGATGTCAACCTGTAGAAGAATGAAAATAGACCCATATCTATCACCATGCACAAAACTCAAGTCCAAATGGATTAAAAACCTCACTATCAGTCAGAACACATTGAACCTAATAGAAGGGAAAGTGGGAAGTACCCTACAACAGATGGGCACAGGAGATCACTTCCTATGTGTAACCCCAACAGCACAGACATTAAGGGCAACATTGAATAAATGGGACCTACTAAAACTGAGAAGCTTCTGTAAAGCAAAGGACACTGTCACCAAGACAAAAAGGCAACCTACTGACTGGGAGAAGATCTTCACCAACCCCGCAACAGACAAAGGTCTGATCTCCGAAATATATAGAGAACTCAGGAAACTAGACTTTAAAATGCTAATTAACCCAATTAAAAAAATGGGGCACTGATCTGAACAGAGAATTCTCAGCAGAGGAAGTTCAAATGGCCAAAAGACACTTAAGGTCATGCTCAACCTCCTTAGCGATCAGGGAAATGCAAATCAAAACAACTTTGAGATATCATCTTACACCTGTCAGAATGGCTAAAATAAAAAACTCCAATGATAACCTTTGCTGGAGAGGCTGTGGAGGAAGGGGTACCCTCATCCATTGCTGGTGGGAATGCAATCTTGTGCAACCACTTTGGAAATCAGTGTTTCGGTTTCTCAGGAAATTCGGGATCAACCTACCCCTGGACCCAGCAATACCACTCCTGGGAATATACCCAAGAGATGCCCTATCATATGACAAGAGCATTTGTTCAACCATGTTCATAGCAGTATTATTTGTAATAGCCAGAACCTGGAAACAACCTAGATGCCCCTCAATGGAAGAATGGATGAAGAAAGTGTGGAATATCTACACATTAGAGTACTACACTGCGGTAAAAAACAATGACTTCTCGAATTTTGCATGCAAATGGATGGAAATAGAAAACACTATTCTGAGTGAGGTAACCCAGACCCAAAAAGATGAATATGGGATGTACTCACTCATAATTGGTTTCTAGCCATAAATATGGGTCACGGAGTCTACAATTGGTGATCCTAAAGAAGCTAAGTAAGAAGTTGAACCAAAGGAAAAACATATAGTTATCCTCTTGGCTATGGGAAGTAGACAAAATTGCCGGGGAGAAAATTGGGATCTTGGGGGTGGGGTAGGAAGGGGGTAAGGGGAGATGGGGAGAGAAAAGGGAGAAGGGGAGGATGGGGGGAACTTGGGGAAAAAGGAAGATTGGGATAAAGGAAGGTAGGATAGGGGAGCACGGAAGCACAATTCTTAGTTAAGGGAACCACCTTAGGGTTGGCAAGAGACTTGAACCTAGAGTGGCTCCCAGGAGCCCAAGCCGAGGTCCCCAGTTAGTTCCTTGGGCAGCTGAGGATAGGGAACCGGAAATGACCCTAGCCTATAGCAATACTGACGAATATCTTGCATATCATCATAGAACCTTCATCTGGTGATGGATGGAGATAGAGACAGAGACCCACACTGGAGCACTGGACTGAGCTCCCAAGGTCCCAATGAGGAGCAGAAGGAGGGAGAACATGAGCAAAGAAGTCGGGATCATGAGGGGTGCACCCACCCATTGAGACAGTGGAGATGATCTACTGGGAGCTCACCAAGGCCAGCTGGACTGTGACTGAAAAAGCATGGGTTAAAATTGGACTCTCTGAACATGGCGAACAATGAGGGCTGATGAGAAGCCAAGGACAACGGCACGGGGCTTTGATCCTACACAATGTGCTGGCTTTGTGGGAGCCTAGCCAGTTTGGATGTTCACCTTCCTAGATATGGGCTGAGGGGGGAGGACCTAGGACTTACCACAGGGCAGGGAACCCTGACTGCTCTTTGGACTGGAGAGGGAGGGAGAGAGGAGTGGGAGGAGGGAGAGAAGGATGGGAGGAGGGGGAGAAGGGTGGGAGGAGGGGGAGGGAAATAGGAGGCTGGGAGGAGGTGGAAACTTGTTTTCTTTTTTCTTCCTTTTCTCAATAATAAAAAAAATGAAAAAAAAGAATGTCTCACTTCCTCGTGAGAGGGGCTTGTTCACACCTCCAAATACGATCTATGATATTCAACTCTTTATTTCTGTCAGTTTCTACTCCATGAATTTTAATATTCTGGCATATTCATGGTGAATTTTATTGTTGTTATGTATCCATTTTATTTCTTTAAAACTCCTTGTCATAAAACCTGATATTGGTAATGGTTTTTTCATTGCTGTGCTGGGAATTGAACCCTTTGCACATGTAAGGCAAGTGTTTCACTTCTGAGCTATAGTGCCAGCCTATAATACGCCTTTTAAATGTTGTTTCAGGCTTTTCCATGCTCAGTTTGCATAGCAAACTTTTTAATGTCAACGCTGTACATTTCTCTCTGTGTGTATGTATATATATATATATATATATATATATATATATATATATACTCATGCATACATACATTTACATATTTATTTAGGCACTGGGGGTCGACCTCAGCATTTAAACACAGGAAACAAGCACTCTACCCTCACACCATGCACTGAAATGCGTTTCTTTAAGATCACATGTAGTCAGTTATCTAAATGATACTTCCCACCGCCTCCTTAATCAGATCTCCTATATGGCAGTTAAACTGCCAGCTCGGCAGGATTTAGACTCATTTAGGAGAGGGCCTCTGGGCATGCCTGTGTGGGATTGCCTTACCATGCTTATGTTGCCTTTAGAGGGAAGACCTGTGGGCTGCTGAATATGGTGTATGGTATATTATGGAGATAGTAGTGGCTTCTTCTTGTTCAGACTGGAAGTTCCCAACAGGATGGCAGCCATGAACCTGCATATTTAGATTTGCACATGACTAGTGTGAATCCAATATAGACTTCTCTGACAGGCCTTCCTGCCTACTCCTCTCCACCTCCCCCAGATCTGATTCAAGTTTGCTTTCAGGGATCAGAAGAGCAGGTCATAGGTCAGTCCTATTTTGGGGTCTACTCTTATCTTAAAATAAAGGCATCCAGAGTCTCAGTTGGACCCCAAGATGGCATGGAAGTGTTCACAAGCTCTCTCCACTCTGGGACCAGCAAACCCCACATCTCTGCATACTTCCTCTAGCATCCTATGCTCTAAGTTCCATTTCCAATCCATAGCATGTAGTATCTGGTAAGCCTGGAGATACCTCACTTCAGTGATGGATCAAAGACAATATTCACATTTATGTTTTTGGTGATGCTATCAATTTATTAAATAGAATCTAGTTGCTTTGCTGCAGATGTTAGATAACATTCCTGGCCTTGGCTTTTGCACATTAGTGGAACCACTGTGCTATGTCAGGTCTTTGCTTGTCTGCATCACACTGGGGGCATTTTACCAAGAAGAGGGCTGGACTATCATAGGACTCACTTGAGAATGCCCTGTCTTTCCAGGATCCTAGTCTTCAGCTATCTATTTCCCACTATCTAAGATGCCTGTGGTCTTATGTATTACAATATCCTAACCCAAGGCAGCAGAGTCTAGCATTTCCCATAATACACGGAATTCAGATGAACTCACTAATATATGCTCATGTTGTATTTTAAATAGTTCCAAACATATATGTATTTGGTAAAAGTACACTAAACAAATGAACTACCTGCAAGTGAGATGGCCCAGCAGGTGGAAGGCACCCTAATGACCTTGTCATAGAACCCTGATGACCTGAGCTTGATCCCCAGAAACCATATAAGTGTGGAGAGGGAGCTGAGTCTATAAAGATGTCATTGTCTGTGCCCCCACATCATGTCCACATACACATAATAATAAATAAATGAAATACTATCTCTGACTCTGTGGGAGGTCTGAAATTCTTCTCAGGAGGCTGGAAATACAGTTCAGCAGATAAGAGTATGTACTATCTTACAGAGGCCCTGAGTTCAGTTCCCACTAGCCATGTTGGGGAAGCCAGAAGCACCTGGGACTGCAGTTCCAGAGGATCCCAAGTCTTTGTCCTCTGTGCACACCCACACACACATGCACACACTCATACCCAGACACACATAATTAAAACCAAAATAAATTCTAAAAAAATCCTCCCATTAAAATAACATGAAAAATTCATCTTACTTGGTATTTTCTCTCATTCTCTGGAAGGCTTACTTGGGTGAATACTAAATCTACCAAGTATAAGCATTTTTTTCCCTAGTGAGATTCTATTATATTTGACCTGTTTTTTTAAAACTAGCTAGTTAAGACAAAATTTTCCAACTAAGTATTCCAGTTACGTTTTTAATATTCAGTGTTATCCATGCTTCTGTCCAGGCCACCCATCTTTTAGTTCTTGGTTTGGCCATCTTTGTTTTCCTAGTTTCCTTTCTGTGGCTGTGATAAATACCATGCCCAAAGCAACTCTGAAGAAAGGTCTAACTGCCGTACAGCTCCAGCTTACAGTTCATCACTGAGAAGAGACAAGAGAGGGGCTGGAAACAGCCAGTCCCCTGTCTACTCTTATAGTCGTGGGGCTGAACAAACCTAGGGGATGGTGCTGCCTTGGCAAGTTTTCCCACATCACTATATCAAGAAAATCCCCTGCAGGCACGCCCAAAGGCCAAGTTGATCTAGATAGTCTCCCAATCCAGGATGGAGGATTCTAGACTGGGTCAAGCTGACAATGAAAAGCCCCACACTGGGTTTGTTTTTGAGAGTTACTACCCTCCCCCAGCCCTCAGCCTGTTCTTTCTTCTGGTGTGACAGTACAATAAATTTCTTATGGTTTAATTTGTTAACTGTTCCTTACAGATTAATATGTTTATTGTCTTTCGAACGCTCTTCTACACTGTTGGATTTCTTCAGATGAGTGGTATTTATTGGCTGTTGTTTATAATTATCGATGAAATTCAAATTGAATGATGTTGCCAGCTGGGGAGCAATTCTTTAGCCCAGTAATTATCAGAAATTTCAAGAACATTTTCTGTTCTCTTGGCAATGACTGCAGAGTTAGATCATGGGGGATCTTAATTCTGTTTCTTTACTTTCTTTTATCTAATAAAGGAATGGAGAGAAGTTAGGATTTTCTCTATGTTGTACCTATTTAAATATAAAATATATTTTATTTTGAATATGTGTTATTTGTCCTTCCTGAAAGTTGAAAATTATCTGGGTCACACCCTTTGTCTCTTACCATAGATTCCACCATTTTTTTCCCTTCGATACAGAGTTTCTCTATAGCTTTGGACCCTGTCCTGGAACTCACTCTGTTGACCAGGTTGGCCTTGAACTCATAGAGACCATCCTGCGGCTGCCTTCTGCCACCACTACCTGGCTAGATTCAACTTTTAGAATCTTTGGGTCTAAGGTTTCCATGCAAGACATTTTCATAAGCATGAACATGTCACTTGAAGTGATTCTGATTGCAGGGTCAGGATTAACAACTCTATTTTTTAATCATTTATCCCTCTGACAAACAGTGACCCTGTTTGCTTTAACCCACTCACTATTTCTAGTCTTTTCCAGGTACTTTTCCCTCACTGTGGTGTCTCAGTATTCTTACAGTCTAATTATGTTATGGATGCTTTTTTAAAGCTGTGTGTATGTGTTTGTGTACATGCATGCATGCTCGTTTTGGCGTATGCACATGTGTAGACATGCATATGGGATGTGTGCTCATGTATGCATATGTGGAGGCGTGTCTTTCTCTACCACCCTCCATTTTATGTTTTGAGGCAGTGTGGCTCACTGAACCGAGAATTGTCTATTTCAGCTGGACTGTTTCTGCTCCCCCCAGTGCACAGGATTGTCCCACAAAGCCACAAAACCCTGTGTGTTTCTAGAATGTGAACTTGAGTTTCCATGTTTGGGCAGCGTTCACTTCACACTGTGAGCCATGTCCTCAGCCCCTTGTTTTCTTCTTCCATCCTAGTCAGACACTTACTGTGCATCCTGTTCACAGCAGCCACTGTATCCAGACATTGTCTTTAGAGTTACATTTATTTACCAGTGTAAAATCACAGAGCCAAGATAAACTAACCATGTAGGTCTGAGTGAATCCCTTATCTGGATAAAATGTAACACCCAATGCCTGCTTATCCCACAGTGGAGAGCAGGAAAAAACACCCAAAATCTGCATTCAGGGGAAGGGAAACAACAAAGGATCACACCATATGCAAAATCCGCCTGAAAGCTTTGATGTCTGTCTATTATCACTGGATGATAATCAATGAGAGAGCAGATCTTTATTGTAGAACAAAGTACTCCAGAATGACAGACATTGACAAGTAGAATAGATTTTCAAGATGTCAAAGAAGTTAGCACAAAGCCCAAATCAACTCGACCTTGCATTTAAAGTTATAAAAATAATATTTCAAAGAGACCTCACAAACAGACTCCAGACAATTATGATGTGGTGTGTCTAGGAGAGGTTGTTTTAGTTTTATTTAGAAAATGTAATACTTTTAAATTAAAATAAAATTACATCACTATTCTCTTTCCCTTTCCTCCCTCCAGCTCCTCCCCAATACCCTCACTATGACCTCTCCTTTGTAACCCACTCTCAAATTGAAAGTCTTTTTAGCTGGTTATTATTATTACAGTATACTATATGTGTACAAACATGTATAAATACAACCTCCTGAGTCCATTTTCATCATCTAGGTATACAGAGTTTCAGGGCTGACGACTTTGTAGTGGATTACCAGTAAGGAGCTCATACCCTGGGAGAGCCTAACTCTCCTTCCTCTAGCACTCATTTCCGGCCCACAGCTCTCTGTTTTGGTGTGGGACCCCATGACATTCACCCCTTCCACATCAGTGTGCTTCCTCATGTTGTCGTTGTTCCAGTTTTGTTTATGCAGCCTAAGACTTTTTATTTTTTATGTGTATTTATCGTGTGTGGGGGGTATACTTGACATGGTGGTGTGTGTGTGTATATAATTTTAACTTTAAATTTCAGGGAGTTTGCTCTCTCTTTTCATTACATGTATCTTTGCTATTGAACTCAGTCTGTCTTGTCTGAGAGCCAGCGCTTTCACATGCTGAGCATCTTATAGGATTTTCACTTTTTTTTTTTAACAGAAGTAAAAGTTGAACTGAATGGGTTCTGATTACTGTGAATCAGGTTTTGGGTGTGGATCTGAATACTTTTGATATATGTTTTTCTTAGTACTCATTGACATATTAATTGATATTAATTAAGCACTAAAAGTAGGTTCAAAACATTCTCCCACCAACAAGGTACTCACAGTATAACAGGAAAGAGAAAAGATAACCCCCAATTTATAACAAAAAATGGTTCTACAAGCAATTGAATAATAATGGCCTATAAGATCCCATAAAAACTCAGCTGGGTGATGGTGGCTTACACCTTTAATCTCAGCACTCTGGAGGCAGAGGCAGACAGATCTCTGTGACTTTGATGCCAGCCTGGTCTACAAGAGCTAGTTCCAGGACAGGAACCAAAGCTACAGAGAAACCCTGTCTTGAAAAACCAAAACCAAAAAGAAAGAAGGAAAGAAAGAAAGAAAGAAAGAAAGGAAGGAAGGAAGGAAGAAAGAAAGGAAGAAAGGAAGAAAGAAAGGAAGAAAGGAAGAAAGAACCCATGAAAACAATGAGATTGGAGTGTGTGCAGAGTGGAGTCCAGGAAGAAAGGAAGAAAGAACCCATGAAAACAATGAGATTGGAGTGTGTGCAGAGTGGAGTCCAGGAAGAAAGGAAGAAAGAACCCATGAAAACAATGAGATTGGAGTGTGTGCAGAGTGGAGTCCAGGAAGAAAGGAAGAAAGAACCCATGAAAACAATGAGATTGGAGTGTGTGCAGAGTGGAGTCCAGGAAGAAAGGAAGAAAGAACCCATGAAAACAATGAGATCGGAGTGTGTGCAGAGTGGAGTCCCAGAGAAAGAAATGAAACTAGAAGAAATAAACTGAACTAGCTCACTTAACTAAGATGAGATGAGCAAAATTAGATAGGTTTTCAACTATCTAGAGACATCACTGTACATGTAGTCCAAGAGAATGGTAGCTAAGCCTACATCTCCAAAGTGAAAATTATGAATAAAAAGGAGCAAGAAATGACATGATGCTGGGAACGTATATTAGTTATCTTCACCACTGTGAGAAAACACTCAAAATGGGATATTTCTTACAGAAAAGGGTTTTTTTTTAGCTCCCAATTTTGAGGCTAGAAATGTGAATAGCATGTCTCAGGCTCTAGCAACCATCATGCATTGTGTTGTGGTGGGTATGCACGAGTCTCTCTGGGTGGTTGGTCTCTATCTCTCTTTTCCTAAAGCCACTGGGATTCCATCATGGGGACAACTCCAACTAAATGTAGTTACTTAGCAAAAATCTTACATGTGAACTCTACAGCTGATTAAAATTTGCCTCCTTTATGACATTAAAGTGTGACTTTGGGAATTAAACACTTGGGTGCGTTTGAGGAGACAAGCCATATTCAGTGGTAGCAAGGAGTCAGGCTCTCCATGGGGTTTTGATCTGCTGTTTGCTGTTTCAGGCGTAGGAAGCATGGAGAAGGTATGGCTCATTATGTAGGGTGTAGGATGTAAGTTGTGGGAGGAGCCAATAGCAGAGGGCAGAACTGGCACTGTGGAGACAGGAGAGTGTGGCAGAAATTTACATGGGCATCAATAGGTACTTTGGTGAAGACGTCATCAAAAAGGCAATAAGGGGAAAAGGTTGTCAGTGATCTAGAGCTACTAGTTTACTTACTAAAACCAGGGAAGAAGGGGCCCAAATGTTGGCATCTCTCAGCTACTCAGTGAACGCAGGACAGTTCACAGAAATCAAGAGTGTGGTGGGCATAGAAACAAAGGAGGAGCTTTTAGAAATGGCAACATGCTCTGTTTTTTTTTTGTGTGTGTGTGTGTGTGTGATATGCGTCTGCTTGCACACACACGCACAACACACACACGCACGTGTGCACACATACACACGTGGATGCCAGAGTCATCATCAAATGTCTTCCACAATTGCTTTCCACCTGAGTTTCTGAGACAGTGATTATTTGAGACAACATCTCTTTACTGAACCTGAAGCTCACCAATTTGTTTCAGTTGGCCAGTCAGCAAGCCCTCGGGATTTCTCTATTTCTTCCCACCCCTAGCACTGAGGTTCCAGATTTGTGCTGCAGTGACTGGCCTTCAGATGGGTGTTGGGACTCCAAACTCAGGTCCTAACGCTTGAGTAGCAGATATCTTAACAGCCAAGCCATCTCTCCAGCCCCAGCTCTGATTTTTGTGTGTGGCACACAATGATGTCATTGAGCCACTGAAGTTTATGCCCCTTGTGTAGTAAATCACAGTTTTGATACTAAAGAACATGTTTATCTCAACTGAGAAAGTCTGGGTTCAAAATTAGATGGAAAGCTAAAAAATAAGAGAGGAAAGTAATAATAGAGAGGCAGGCATGGTGAAAATAGCCATATTAGACCCCAACCAGCTGTGATAGGGAGGTTACAAATCTGCCTTGAGGTTCCTAGGAGACACCAACGGGGTCACAGCACATGCATTCTGCTGAAGAGACGAGAAGGTGGCCGCCGACAACCATGGCTGCAGCACTCTTTGCTGGGCTTTACAGTTTCCTTACATATGAGTCTGTAGACATCTTCTCTCTTCAACTTAAATGGGCTTCCCTATATTTTATTTTCCATACTAAGTTCCTTCTGATCCCAGATAGTGTGTGTGTGCATTCATGTGTGTTTGTATGTGTGTGTGTGTGTCCATGTGTGCACATGTAGACACCAGAGGTCAGCCTCAGATGTCTTCCTCCATCACTACTCCTGATTTTTTGGGATAGTTCTTTAGCTGAACCAGGAGCTCACTGATTGGCTACACTGACTGGCCAGTGAACCCTGGGTATCCTCCTGACTATGCCTCCTCAGTTAAGGGATTGCAGGCATTCACGCCCTGTCGGGATCTTCTAGGTAAATGTTAGAGATCTGGACTCAGGTTTCAGGATGGTTGGTTTAATGTCGATTTGCCACAAATTAGAATCACCTGAGCAAGAAGCCTCACTGATTTCCTTAAATGTCAGGTGGGCAGGGCCTCTGGTAGCAGCAGACAGGATGTGTGCCCACTTGGCCTCCCCCCTGGTAGCAGCAGACAGAGGATGTATGCCCACTCGGCCTCCCCCTGGCTGCTGAGTTGACTGACCATGCTGCTGCAGCTGCTGGTCCTCTTGCTGACAGCAGAACTTGGTTTCTAGGTGTCCACAGCACTGACTGACTGAGAAGCAGCAGTTTTCAGGAACCTTCCAGCTGGACTGAGCTGTCAGCCTCCCCTGAGACAGCCACTATTAGTCTGCTAGGATATGTGAAGTGCCCAGCCTGATAGACAGGTTCTTGGCCTCTCAGGTGTGAGACAGCTGTTGTTACTATTTAAATACAAGCCTTTTAATAAATTCTTTTGATATACAAATATATTCGTTCTATTGGTTCTGTGCCTGTAGAGAAAGAACCTGATTAATGCAGCACCTTGTGCTTCTATAGAAAACACAGTTTAAAAAACATTTATTTTATATTTTGAGATTTATACTATAATTACATAATTTCCCCTTTCCCTGTTGTAGGAGGCCGCTTGTTGGTTCCTGGCGGCTCGGCAGCTCAGACCCAAAATAATCACACAGAAACTATATTATTTAAATCACTGCTTAGCCCATTAGCTCTAGCTTCTTGTTGGCTAACTCTTAACACATTAATTTAACCCATCTCCATTAATCTGTGCATCACTACAAGGTTGTGGCCTACCAGCAAAGTTCAGTGCATCTGTCTCCGGTGGAAGCTCAATGGCTTCTCTCTTACTCCACCTTCTTCCTCCCAGCATTTAGCTTAGTTTTCCCCATCTACCTAAGTTCTGCTGTATCAATAGGCCAAAACAGTTTCTTTATTGACCAATGGTATTCACAGAATACAGAGGGGAATCCCACATCATTTTCCTTTCCCTTTCCCTTTCCCTTTCCTCCCTCCAAATTCTTCCATATAGCCCTCCTTGCTTCAAACTTAAGGCATATACATATAGCATCTATGAGTGTATATCATATGTGTGTGTATTATCTTTTCATCTTCTTTTTCCGATTTTTCGAGACAGAAATTCTCTGTGTAACAGTCATAGATATCCTGGAACTTACTTTGTAGACCAGACTGGTCTCACACTCACAGAGATCCCTCTGCCCCTGCCTCCCAAGTACTGACACTAAGAATGTATACCACCGAACCACCACCTGGCTAGGGTTATTTCTTGCATGTTTATGTTTTGGGCTCTGACCATTTGATAGTGGATAATTAACTGTCCAGCCCTCCTTAGTTGTCTGTAGCTCTTTGTGTAGAAATGAGATCTCCTGAGCTTTCCTCAGTCCCTGTCAGCATGTCTATTTGTGTTGTACTCATTCAGCTCTTGTTTGGAGAGTCATGTTGGTGAGATTTTGTCTGTGTAGCTTCTGACATTCACAAGTGACACAATCCCACAGCAAACCCAAGTTTCTCTGGCTCTCACAGTCTTTCCCCCTTCTTTGGAAATTAACTCTGCAAAAGACCTTCCAGCTCCTTAGAAGTGGTGCCCTGTCCATGGTTCTGAAGTTGCTTGCTGAGAGCCTGAGTCAATTGTAACTTAACATGTATCTGTGTGTCGTTTGGGCTGCTCATTTAAAAACATACATCATGCGATTGGGGATGTGGAATGGGAGAGCTGGTAGTTCTGTCGACTTCTTCAGAAGAGTCTCAGCTGTCCCTTTTTCCTCCTACCTTTGCCTTCTATCTATGAACGGAACTCCTTAGTTCCTTCTGCTCTGAACAATTTATTGTGTTTATTTATTTATTGGTATGTGTGAAATGGGATTCTGTATACTACTCTGATGTGTGAAGGCCAGGGGGTGACTTCAGTGGTTACTTCTCTCCTTCCAATATGCTAGTCTCAGGGTCAAACTCAGGTCATGATTAGTGGCTAGCACCTCTATTCACTGAACCATCTGACTGACCCCTTGGTACTCACACTTCAAACAAGATGGAGTCTACTGAAAAAAGTCTGGGTAGTTTTCGTCCTTTCAATTATTTCTCATATTTCCAGTTTGCACAAAATTCTCTCTTTTCTCGTAGCCTGCATCACGTCTCCAGGTTGAGGTCTACCTCTCATTCCAGGCTTGGTCATCTGTCTGCTAACAGATATTATCAACTTCTCAGATAAGTGGGATTAATCCAAAAAGTTTAATTTCAAAACAAGGGCAGGAAGAGGAGATGAGAGCTTCAGAGACTGTACTGTACACCATGTTCTGATGGGTTGTTTAGAAAGTGAACTCAATTGAAGTATACTTTAAAAGTTGCCAAAAAAGAAAACATCCAGCAAGGCATGGTGGCATATTTTTATAATCTCAGCACTTGAGAGGCTGAACCAGCCTGGGCCACATCTCAAGACTGCCACAAAAATTAAAAGCAACAAAACAATAAAAGTTCTAAGCTACCCATTTTGAATGTGGGTGCATTGTAAAAGTAAATTCTTGCTTAAATTAGCAGAAAATCCAATTTTAATCTCTGTTCAGAGAGAAGAAACACTGCTCCCTAAGCAAATTAGGACAGAACAAGAGCAAGATAACACCAGAATGCCCAGGCATTGTCTCTTCAAACTGCTCTTCCTATCGTCAAGTATTTACCACAGTTACAGGGCAGCTTCCAATACACAAGCAGCTGCCACACAGTCTCTGCATGCTCTCCCAGACTGAAGTGAGAGCCCATCAGATCATGTATGTACTGGTAATACAGAAGTAGAGATGAAACTGCCTGGGGAGTGAAGGGAAATAGTGAGGGCAGGAGTGGAATATTGAGCTAGTATATTTGTTTAAATTACATGTCATACTTGTATGAAAATGCCCTTCTGAAGCAGAGAGGATGGAGGAGGAGGGAAGGGGTCTGGATTCTCTTTCTCTCTGCCAAAGCAAATGGAGTCCCTGTGTAGATGAATGCGGAGACAGGTGTCTCCTCACCTGCAAAACAGTTCACTCTTTTCAAAGTTCTGACTGTTGGAGCAACTCCTTCCATCAAAGCCAATTCTATCACTGAGAAACTATTCGTCCCAATTCTGATTCCTTTGTCAAACAAGTCAAAATTAGCCTCCATATAAAAAATGCTTTAAGCATTTGGTGACTCTAGTCATTCTCTGAGTCTTTTTTTTTTTTTTGTATTGTCAAGACAGGGTTTCTTTTTGTAGCCCTGGCTGTCCTGGAACTCACTCTGTAGACCAGACCCACAGAGATTCTCCTGCCTCTGCACCTTGAGTGCTGGGCTTAAAAGCGTGCACCACTACTGCCTGTATCATGAGTCTTCTTAAATCAGACTCTTACTCTATTAAGAAAGATATACTAAGTCCTATGTGTTTTATCATTTTAAAGGGAAATATACATGCACATGCCTTCCACTCATATGCAATATGTATATATATCCACATATATAGACATGTTCACAAGCGCCTACACATGAATACACTCCACATATACACATACACACATATGCACATAAGTATCCACATACAAAGACATCCACACACATGTAGCACTGACACACATGCAGCAATCACACACATGTACATGCAGACATGCACAGACACACATCCATATACATACTCACACACGCACCTGTGCACAGGCACTTCCTTTGAGATGAGGAAGCTGTATTACTGTTTATGGACTGTATCCAATTCTCCTCACCCCTCCCAGCTAGTCAATCACAAGCCATGTTCTCTGCTCCACCATAAATCCATCCAAACTGATGCAGTGAAGAATCCTGAAGAAGCTACACTCAGACTCTAAGCCTCTGGGGTTGAAATCTAGACAGGATTTTTTTAGCCAAAAGGTTGTCTGAGCCAATTGTGGTAGTGCAGGCCTGTAATCTCAGCTACTTGAGAGGCTAAGAAAAATTTGCTAGTTCAAGGCTTGCCTGGACTTTAGGGTCAGTTCATGATTAGGCCACGAAACTTAGTAAAGCCCTGTCTCCCAAAGAGAAAATAAGGAAAGATTTGAGACACAATTCAGAGTCAGAGCAACTCACACACAAAACCCTGGGTTCAATCCCTAGCACCAAAACTAATAAACAAATAAATATCACCACCATTAAATGAGGCAGTAATGGTGTCTAATTCACAAGACTGTTGCTACAGGACATTGTAGGTGTCCCTGTTTCCTAGCTATTGTGAAGAGAGTGGAAATGGGCATGAGTGAGAACATCCTATGGAGTAGGACAAAAAGTCCTGTGGGTGTATGCCAAGGAGAGGTATAGCTGGGTCAATGGCACATTATTTTATTCCTTTGAGACAACTACACAGTGATTCCCATAGTGGCTATCCCAGGCTGCACTGCCACAAAAAGTGAATGAGGGTTCCCTTTGTCCACAACCCCTCTGGCATTTTCTGTCAGATGTTTTGTTGATCGTGGCCATGTGGACTGAAGTAAGATGACATTTCAGAGTTGCTTTAATTTGCATTTCCCTAGTTGCTAAGGGTGTTGACCTCTTTTAAAGTATTTTTAGCCATTTCTATTTCTTTTATTGGGAACTCTGTTGAGATTCCTAACCTATTTTTAATAGGGTCATTTGTTTCCTTGACTCTTTTTGTTGTTATTTTTGTACATTGTATATTCTTGACATGAATCGGTCAGATGTTTGGCTGGCAAAAATTCTCTTTCACTCTGTGTGTTTCTTCTTATCTCTGTTGATTGTTTCTCTAGCTGTACAGGAGGCCTTTTAGTTTTCTGAGTTCCAATTTGTCAATCGTTGGCTGTAATTCTGTGTGGAATCTATATAATACATACACAATGGAATACTATTCAGCTATGAAGAACAATGAAGATATGAAATACATGAATTTAAAAACAATTATATTGAGACCCAGAAAGGCAAATGCTGTATGTTTGCTCCCATCTACAGTTCCTATTTCTAAAACTTAAGATATTACTGAACAATGTGGCGTTGCCACAAAAACAAGGAAACTATGAAGGGAACATGGGAGTGGGCCTTGAGAGGAGACTCACAATGCTGTGATATGAAGGGGAAATGGAAAATAGGCAGGGAGACTCTAACTTAGAATTGGGGAGGGCGATCCATGAAGAAATATAAGAAGGGAGGAGGGGCAAATGAAGAGGTTTTTGATAAACCTCTGCGAATTTTATTTTATATTTACATAAATTATATACAATATATAATATAAATACATTATATATAAATATGCGCAATACACATACGTATATACATACTTACATACATAATGAAGCTATAATACTTGGACTAACAACACTCCCCAGAAGAACCGTAAACTAACATAACCGCTAGTACCAGTCATAAGAAGAGACACCATCTTCCAGATGGTTGGCCAGGGTAGTGTAATGACACAATAATAGGGTGTTGCTGCTACCCATGCCTGGTTCTCAGAGGTAGAAGGTAAGCTCCTGTTCTGAAGACATTGCATACTTAGGACACAGGACTGGGGTTATCCGAGCTGGAGCTAGACTGAATGTCTCCTTGTGGTCCAGCCTCCATAGGACCAGAAACTGAATGTCTCCCTATGCTCCAGCCTCCATAGTAGCAAAAACTGAATGTCTCCTTGTGGTCCAGCCTCCATAGTAGCAGAAATTGAATGTCTCCTTGTGGTCCGGCCTCCATAGTAGCAGAAAGCACTATAAAGAGCTGAGAGAGGGAAGCAATTCCTAGTCTTTCCCAGGTGTGACACCCATGACCCACAACAATGACAGCATGGCAAGACATTTCTACAGGCACATGTGGCCCTCACATGCTGGAGGTTGCCAACAACTGTCTGAGTGAGCTGAAGCCTCCTCAGCAGGAGGAAAATCACACCCGATGATAAAAGCCTGGCCAACACTTGGGGGCTAGTCAGGTCCTAATTCTCTTCCTTCCTTCCTTCCTTTCTTTCTTCCTTCCTTCCTTCCTTCCTTCCTCCCTTTCTATTTATTTGTTTTTTGAGACAAGGTTTTACTGCAGTTTTGGAGCCTGTCCTGGAACTTGCTCTGTATGCCAGGCTAACCTTGAACTCACAGAGATGCACCTGCCTCTGACTCCCAAGTGCTGGGATTAAAGGCTCACACAACCACCACTCAGCAAGGTCATAATTCTTTTTTTTAAGGTCATAATTCTTAAAAGCAACTTCTAGCAGCCCTTTGCTCAGCCAGCAGAATTCCTTGAGTGTACTCTGAATCTTATCCTTTACTCTCTGAACAGTGCAGCTGTCACCCACTTTCACGAGGCATCTCTCTGCAGCTAGTGGAGTTCACCACTGTTCACAGAACAGACACCAATGGATCATGGCCAGCCCAGCCCCAGTGTCCATCTGTAGCACAGATACAGCAGCTGCAATGTGGGATGCATCAAGAGAGGGTAAAGACTGTGAGAGCCAGAACGCCAGGGAGTCTGCCCTACAGTTGACTGCACAAACAACATAAGCAATGACAATATCAATAGTCATGCTAGTGCAAAAGGGAGACCATCACAGCGTCCCAGCACACAGTGGTCAGCCTGAAGCCGTCTACAAACAAACAGCAGGAGTCGCCTCAGCAGGTGGCATTCATATATTTGTAACAATAATAATCAAAGACAAAGAAGCTACCAATTTGAGAGTTGGGTAGAACATGGGAGGGGTTAGAGAGAAGATACTGGGAGATGTTAGAGAGAGGTGCTGAAGAGGAAAAGTGATATATTAGTATTTTAATTAAAAGTTATATTTTAAATAAAATTAGCAAATAAAATTTAAAAATAAAAAGTAAACACTAATGAAACAGTAAAGACTGATGCTCAAATATATACAGAGTAGGAGAACACAGGCATGCCTGGTTTTACTCCGTCTATTCCCTGATCTCCTGCTTCACTCTTAGAGGGGTAGCTTGCCTGAACACCTTCAGCAACTTTCTGATGCCTGTCCTGCCTCTGGTTTGTTCTTCCTTACATCCAGTCTCTTCTCCCACTGGGCAGCCAGAGAAAAGTGTGCTTCCTTATTCTCTTCTGATTTGTCTTAGTTCCAAGTCTATTTTAATAGAGATTATTAGGACACTAATATCTGTTATTTGCTTGGAATAATATTCATCCTTTCAGGGGCTCATATCTTTGAAGATAAGATGAATTTATTTATCGGCAAAAGGAAAATGGATTTTATTTATTAATCCATCCAACTGAATTTCATCTTGTGTCCAAGAGAGAAATAGTGGCTTAATACCTGTTCAGAGTCTACAACCATTAACTTCTTGGTACCAGCGTATGAATTACATGGGTGCAATACTATTTCCCTCTTCTGTTTTCTGACGTGACTCAATTTGGGTAACTGAAGCAAATTGATGTGTTTCCTCTCTCTCTCTCTCTCTCTCTCTCTCTCTCTCTCTTTATCTCTCTCTTTCCCTTCTGCCTTCCTTCCTTCTTTTTTTTTTTGTGAAGGAGTCTCTACATATAAGCTCTAACTGTCCTGTAAATCACTGTGTAAATCAGGCTGGCCTTGAACTCACAGAGATCCTCTGCTTCTGACTCCCTAGTGCTAGGATTAGGGCATGTGCCACCCCATGCCTGGGTATGCATTGCTTCTAAACTAAGGCCTTAAGAACTTTCCCCTGTTTTTGCTAAAATGTTTATGTGTTCTTCGCCAGAAACTGGAAGGAGAAGCTTTACTAGGTGTGAGAAGCTGGAAGAAAAGCAGCACTCCACAGTGTGTCCCAGGAGCTAAAAACTCACAACAAATGCTGGCCAGGATGTGAGGAAGGGGAAACCATCATCAACCACCCCTTTGGTGAAATGGCAAACTAGTGTAGCCACTGTTTAAATAATTATAGCGAATTCTCAGAAACGTAAAACAAAATGTACACATGACCTAGCTATTCTATTCCATGACATATGCCCACAGCGACATCATACTCCAGACACTTGCTCAGGCATATCCATTGCTACTAGGGTCACAACGTCTGGGTGTTTCAGAGTTACTGTTGCTGTGATGAAACACCATGACAAGAACAGCTGGGAGGAAAGCGGTGAGGTCGGAACTCAAAGGGGTGTAACCTGAAAGCAGAAGCTGATGCAGATGCCACGGAGGGGTGCTGCTTACGGGCTTGCTCTTCATAGCTTGCTCAGACTTCATTCTTACAGAACCCAGGACTGCCAGCCCAGGGATGGCACCACCCACAGTGACCTGGCACTGCCCCATCAATCATTAATTAAGGAAAATGCTCAGCAAGCGTGCCTACAGCCTGGCCTCATGTGGAGGCATTTTCTCAGTTGAGGTCTCCTCTCAGATTATTCTATCTTGTGTTAGGTTGGCATAAAACAGGCCAGCACACTAAGAAATACAAACAAATGGATTATGAAAATGTGGCACCTGTATAAAATAGATAACTATAAAATTTAAAGAAAAGTGAAGTTTACAGGTAAGTCAATGTAGCTATAAAATATGGTGAGGAGAAGCAGATTCAGAAGACAAACACTGAATTTTATCTCTTATTTGAGGATTATGGTGGTTTGAATAAGAATGCACACCCCCATAGGCTCATATAGCTGAACATTTAGTCACCAAGAAGACCAGGAAGTGAAACTCTTCGATAGGATTAGAAGGATTAGGAGGTGTGGCCTTGTTGGAGGAGGTGTGTCATAGGGTGAGCTTTGAAGTTTCAAAAGCTCATGCCAGGCCCACAGTCTTTCTCTCTGCCTGCAGATAAGGATGTTGCTCCCAACTACCACTCCAGTGCCTGCTTGCCTGTCTGCCTGCCTGCATGCCTGCATGCTCCCTGCTCTGATGAAAATGGACTAAACTCTGAAGCTGTAAGCCAGCCCTCAATTAAATGTTTTCTTTTCTTTTTAAATAAGAGTTGTCATGGTCTTGGTGTCTTTTCACAGCATTAGAATATTACCAAAGACAAGAATTCTAGCTCCTAATCTTTAGAGATGAATATATAACCTGGAATAATGGGAAAAAGCAGCACAGTAAAAAGGATGTGGATGAAGAGGGGAAAGCTCTAGAGAGGGCGAAAGTACGATACGTGGTAGCACTGCCCATGCTACTGTGTGCAGAGCTGGCTGCCCCGGTCCCCATGGAGCCCCCTTCCCGGACATCCTCACTGAGCTTGTTTGCTTGGCTCCCAGCATCTCTTCTCAAGCTTTCCTAACCTGCATGCCCTCTCCTTCTCCTCTCTCTCTGCCTCTCTCTCTTCATCTCCCCTAAAAAGATACTTTCTAAAATTCCAGAGCTCGTGTAAACAGAATCCCAAGCCATGTCTATTGGTATGAGCTCTTGAGCCATGTCACCGTGCTGTGTGTGAGGTAGGAAGGGGAAGGTCTTTCCACACCTTACTTGCTAACATGAGGAGTGACGCTGGTCAAGGAGTAACTTCCTCATCTGCACTAGGAAATCCAGCATAGCAGTCACAGCGCTATAAGCAGAGATGCAGGTGAGTCCTTCACTTTAGAGAAAGCCTGCACCCCCATCTCTTCTTCAGTTTGAAAGAGGAGAGTTATGATTTCCCCCTCTGTCAAACTCTCCCTCATCATCATTTTTGGAAGAAACAGATGCTAGGGTTTCTTAGGGTAGGAAAATAAGTGGTTACATCTTGAAGTTATAAATTATTAGCATTTTATGTAACAACTCCTGTCATTATTTACCCATTTATATTATCTAAAAGGTTGTTAATTGCTAAATCTTCTGTTTCATGAAGAATACATAAGTGTGCACACACATGCACGCACATACACACACACACACACACACACACACACACACACACACACACACACTGGAAATGTAGCAGATGATCCTGAATGTGGAAGGGGTCCATGGTGCAAGTCTGTCTGTTGAACTGATTGTCATATCCATATTCATAAGGCACATGGCTTACTAAAACCTTCATAAAACTTACAATATTAATTATGTTTAATACATTATGTTTAATACATGTGCATTATTCTTAAAACATCTGAGAAAATACAAAATAAAAAAGAAAATAGGCATTATTATTTCTTTCTGACAGCAATGCCCTCACTAACTTGACATATAGATGTCCATGCATCATGCAGAATTACTCCTGCCTAAATATTAATATACTTGTGTGTGTTTTCTGTTCCTATGATAAATGCCATGACCAAAAGTAACTTGAGAAGCAAAGGGTTTATTTCCTCCTATTATTCCAGGTCACAGTCCACCACTGAGGGAAAGAAGGACAGGAGCTGAAGTAGAAACTGAAGCAGAAATGACGGGGTGCAGGTTACTGGCTCCCTCGCTGGCCACTCCCTGATTACAGCTCAAGACCACCTACTGGAGGAATAGTTCTGCTTACACTGGGCCTAACTCTCAATCAATCAATACAGTAAGTAATGATCAAGAAGTTTCCTTCAGATATAGGTCACAGAGCAATCTGATCTGGGCATTGTTTTTCAATGAAGTTCCCTCTTCCCAGGTGACTCCAGTTTGGGTCAAGTTGAAGATAAAAACTACCTAGCACGCCTGATTTATGACTAGTTCTATCGGCCTCCCCATAGCGATAAAGATGAGATGCCCACGTGCCTCTCCAAATACCAACATTTGCTTATAGTTTAGTCCACCCCCTTGTGGATGGAGCTGGACACCGGCCTGCTTCTCATCTGGAGGGGCTGTCTCAGAGGCTTTCTTCACCACTTTCCGAGTTTTATATTTATAATCACCTTAGGTTACTCTGATAGGTTAAATTTTTGAGCCAACGCTGCTTGGAATTGGGATTTTCATTTGTCTTTGGAAAATACAAAACAGACGAGGGATCCAGGAGTGCCTGGGGTGCTGCGGGCATCTGAGAGGGACAGCTAGAGACAGTCCCTGGACAGGTACTTAAGTGGGTGGATAAAGAGTCCAACTTACCTTAAAGGATACAGTAGATGTACGATCATTAGTCGGGAAAGGAACTGGCTTCAGGAAAAACAGGAAGACAGTTGGGATGACTGTGGGCTTCAGCTTCCTGGAAGTCAGAGCAAGACAATGTAGACCTCCGGGTGCTGTCCAGCTCAGGGATGTAGCTGGCAATACTTTGGAAGTCCTCCATAGAGCAAACCTGTGCAGATACAGGGAATGTATTTAGCAGACTTGTACAACCCAATGGCTCTTCGCTCTTCATTCAGAGACACTCCTTTTTATGTAGTAACCTGCTGGCCTGGACACGACTTTGCTGATGCCTCAGAAGCTGAGGTGATAGAGACTACAGTAGATCCTACTGATCAGGAAGAGACTGACCAGTGTGCCTGGGAGAAAAGACCCCGTACACTACAATGGTCTTTCATAGGAGTCATGGTTATATAAGCATCAGTGCCAACACTGATTATCAGTAACAATGTAACTCACAGCTACTGAGTGTGCTCCTGGAAGTGTGCTGAAAGCTTTAGCTGAATGCTCTCATGCAGCGATCACCCGATTCTCTCTCTCTCTACACACACACACACACACACACACACACACACACACACACACATATATTGGAGCCTGAGTCAGGTCTTAGCACACTAAGTGCTTATAAATAACTTCCCCTAGATTCCAGCACCCAAAAGTGGCAGGTGTCAAATTTGAACCCATTTCTTTCTTAACATAGGGCTTGAGCTCTTGACTGCCACATCCCGCACTATCCAGCATTGTTGGGGCCCTAAGGTCGGAGTGAGCTCACACTTCATCTAGCACAATGCTGACGCGCAAACTTTGGAAAACTTTTTCAGATAAGTGGGCCCGAGGGAAGAAGGGCCCGAACTTCCATGTAACACATCCTGGTGCCCATGCTGAGGTCTGGCCTAATTCTGGCTTTCAGGGCAATGGGAAGTTGGGCAGAATTGCTCATGCAGCTTCTCTCCACATGGCATTGGGTCCCGGATACAGGCAGAGTGGGAAACTGCACAGGGTTTCTGGAGCCTGTCCCCAGCCTACTTGACTTAAACGAGCAGTCTCACTGGATCCCCTCAGAGCTGACACAGCAAGGCGAAGGCTACTTTGCAGGAGGGTGATAGGAAGATACTCAGGAGTGTAGGCTAGTGTCTTTGTGACGGTGTCCAGTGCTCAGTTGAGCTCTCTCTCCTTATCTACACTGGCCCTCCAACAAATACACTGACATCACTCCTTGGGTTGCATGGAATGGCTCTGTGGCCAAGTGCCTAACAATTGCCATGCCCAAAGGCCCTTAGCACCGCCTGGCAAATGCAGCTGCTCTTCTAAAGGTCCATTTAGATCACAGGGACTGTGTAACTCACTAGCTCTTGACAATCTCCTGAAGTGGGTATGAACTTTCTCTCCCCGTTACAAAGTAGCTGAGGCCTTGCAACCTTATGTAACTTGCCCAAACTCACCCAGCTGGTAGGCAGGAGAGCTAAAGTTCCATCACTGAGAGTCAGCCGTGCAGCTCCACACAGTGGAAATGAATATGTATGTTGGTGCCCAAGTGCTGGTTCTGCTGTGTAACCGGGCCTCAGTGACCTCATCTGCACCTCACAGATGCTACTCCAGATCGAGCATGATTTTCCTGAAAAGATATCTCCCCGAATCACACTTTCCATCTCCACCTATATCCTGATCTCCCTATTTCAGTGCAGCCCAGCTCTTTTCCTCCTCCAGGATGTGAAATTGCACCTTGATCCAAGACAAATGAGATGTAAGATGCTGGCAGGAGTAAGAACAGAGCTCAGAAGCAGGCTTGCTCACTTTTCTCCCTGGTACTCCTGCGTTTCATGATGTGCTGGCTTCTTGGACCAGCTCCACCCCCAGATTCCGTTGAGAAGGATAAGCCATGACGCAAGGAGTTGCAGGGGGAAGCCAGCTCCTCTTCAGCCAGATTGCGTGGGGAGCTCCTCTGCAAATGTAATTCCCTCTAGCTAGTACATCTCGGGCCCTCCAGGAGAAGTCAGAAAGGTGCATGGCTCACATCTTGCCTTACCTGCTCTGTAGTCTGTGAGCCGCTCCAACAGAATGTGGAGTCCGTCCTCCGAAAATTCCATTGTGAACTGGGCGTCAGCCCCATTGGGGCAGACTCTGTGGGAAGCAGCTGCAGACAAAGGATTTAATTTGAAGGGATCGATTCACCTGAACCTGAGATTCATTCCAATGTGCTCCAGGGGGAAGAGAAGCAATAAATGAGTTACGTCATCACCTCCTGTCTTTACTCTCTCCCCTGCTGGTCTCCAGTCATTGGGAAACTGTCCAAATGGACCAAGTTTCAATTTAGAGAAGTGTGGACTCTGCCAAACACAAAGAACAAGGCGCTCCTCAGACCTGAGATAAGATCTCTCCATGGTCTCTGTCTGCCATCTCTCTACATTCTCCTCTTCCCTACTCTGGTCTTTCATGCCTTTCTCCCTTACAAGCAACTCCTCATTTCCCCTTCAAAAATAGCCACAGACACTTTATCTGCAAGTCTGAGCCCCTGCTCATGCCACATTCATATCCGGAATGATCCGGATCTTTGCATGCTCAGACCATGGGTGGTCTATTTTGAAGGTTATGGGACTTTTAGGGGCAAGGTCTAGCTGGTAGAAGTAGGTCACTAGGGCCTAGGTGAGCCGCCTGGCTGCTAGTCCCAACTGCCTCTGCTTCCTGGTTCATCAAGAGTGAGCAATTCCACTGTGTACTCACATTGACTCAGGCTCTACCAAGCCTCTCCTGCCATGAACGATTCAAACTTCTGAAACTGTGAGCCCCTAAGCTGCGTCTGCCAGGCACTTCCTCACAGTGGCGGGAAACTAACAAAGCATACGAGAGTCAGCCTGGCACAAGCCCGAGTTCACTGTGGAAATGACTGTGAGGATTTGTGGTGCAGGTTGTTTTAGGAGAGCCCACATGGATCTGCCAAGGTCATGCATGGTAAATTCTTTCAACCAAATACCCAGGAAGGATAGCTGAGGCCCCGTTCAAGCAGGACCTCGGCCTCAGTAAGAAGCTTCTTCTATCACCACATGCCTGGAGTCTCTGGGTGGCGCCCTAGTTGAAGAGTTTCCTTCTTGGGCAACATGCATTGAGTGTTCCCCTGGGTGTGTCCAGTCCTCCAAAAGTGACCTCACCTCCTCCACCTGGCCCTCCCCTAAGGAACAACGAATCTGTGAAATCTCTGTCTGTAGGAAGGAAATACGGGCGACTTCCTTATGAGGTTAGACAGAGACAGGAGCGACTCTGCTTTACGACCACCCTCATGGTTTCAAAGCTTTGGTTCATCATGGTGTGAGTGTGGTGAAGCAGAGAAGCTTGCATCACGGCAGCCAGTATGCAGAGAGACAGAGGTGACGCCTGTACACACCAGCTTCCTCCTTTTGTATCCCCTCTGAGCCAGCCTTTGAGGGTGCTGCTGCCTAATTTCAGGTGAGTTTTTTCTCAGTTAAGCCTCCCTGGAAAATCCCTCAGATACTTGGAAGTGTGCTTCTTTAATCTCCATGGTGATCCTCAAGTCAACCAAGTGGGTTCTGAAGATGAACCACCAGGAGTGTGGATGGACCTCCGGGGGAGGTGGCTCCCTTGATAAAGCACTTGCCACAGGCACAAGCATGGGCACCTGAGTTTGGATCCAGAGCATCTGTGCAAAAGTCGTGTGTGCATACCTGTGGTCCCAGCGATGGGAGAACGGAGACAGGCAGATCCCTGGAGCTCACTGAGCACCCAGCCTCACCAGATTCAGGTGTGGGTGTCAAGGAGCAGCCTAGGTGCTGATCCTCACACTGTTCTTTTGGAGACTTCTCCTCTTGTTGCCCTGTTTTGTGGAGGTCCTGCAGCTTTCGGGATGCAGGACCAGCCCCTTCATGTGTTCCAGAAGATTGTAGTAGGAGTAGATGCTGGGGTGGCCATAGCTCTGGTTCTTGGCTGGATGGTTACGGGATTGGTCAGCCTGCCAGCTTTCCACTGTTCTCACCGCCAGGGTGAGCTCTCCAGCATTGCCCTGGTGAGTTCGCTGTATGCAGCATGGAGCAAGGGGTGGGGCCAGTTCTGCTCTCATGTCCTCAGACCTGGCTCACCCACACCTCCACCACCAGGGCCAGCTCTACTGTGCTGCCCAGGTGAGGTGCAGGGGTCACTCTCCCAAGTGCTGCAGCTGGCAAGGGACAGGACCAGCTTCTTCACTATGCCCATTCCACTATATGGCAGATGAGGTGTGGGGCCAGTTCTCCCTAGTATTGCACCTTGTGAGGGGCGAGGCCAACTCTATCCACCCCATCCTCTTACCTTTCAGTAGTAACAGGGGCCATGAACATCAACACAGACCATGGCTTCAGCAGGGCTACGAACTCCAGCTCCAGGGATTCCTATGCCATTTCCTGGCCTCTGCATGCCCCAGGCATGCATGTGGTACACAGACACACATGCAGGCTACACACATTTAAGACCAATGTGACAAGTTTCATTACGAACTAACTTACCAGTGAGACAGGATGACATCCCCAGAGATGAAGTACAGACAACTGGGCCATGCAGTCGGCGATCTCCCACCACTGTCTGAGAGTCAGCTGTCTCAGCTTGTGCTTTGCTGGAAAGGTGTAGAGGAGAGGATAAGATAAGAGAGGTGAAGAGCACTCCAGACTGGCCTTATTCTCAAAGACAAGTCCAAAGTGACCTCCCAAAAGATCTTCAATGAGTCCATCCTCCAGGTATTAAGGCTTGCCGGGTTATCCTCCTATGCACACAATACAGTAGAGGTGCTGGGCTATGCTTTCTTGAGATTAGGGCCCAAACACTTGATGTCCACGTTACTTACCCCTCCTCCCTTTGCTTTTCTCTTCCTCTACCTCTTCCCTTCCCTCTTTCTCCTCTGTTTCCTCCTTCTCCTTTTCATCCTTTATCCCTGTTTCTGCCCTCTGTCTCTCCTTCCCTCTCTGTGGTGGGACCCAGCTTCTGTGTTGCTGGCTACTCCATGGTGAAGTCCATAAGGTGAAGAAGAACTGACTGTTCTGAAAATGTGAGTTAAATGTTTGCTGCTTTAAGCCATTACATTCCTGGATTTTTTTTTTTTTTTACAGAAGAATAGACAATCAGTACAGTGATATTTACATATCATTGCCTTTGCCAGACCCTTGCATGAAAAAGGAGAAATTAAGAGAAATGAAATATAGTTCCTGCCCCCAGAGTGCATAATCTAGTAAACTAGGAGGAGAGTCAGTTAAGCAGAACCACGAGTATGTGTGAAGTACAGAGATGGGCAAAGGGTCCATAAATAACGAGGACCAAGGCAAGAGTTAACTATGAAACTGCTGAAAATAATATAGCTTTACACTGGTGAGCAGTCTGGTAAGAGTGGTAACCGATGGGAACAGGAGTTGGGTTATCACTGAGAACCTGCAGGAGGAAGGAGTCAAGGGCTGCCTGGATTTGTTTGTTTTCACTTGGTTGGTTAAGCAGATGATTATTTCATCAACTAAGCTGGAGACAAGAGGAGGGTTGCTAAGGGCAGGAAGTGTTGGGATTGATGGTGTATAGGTCACAGTACTTGAGTCACTATTGGATTACATAATCATAAGCATACACATAAAAGCATGGTCAGTACTAGGTCTTGCTATGTAATGAATCACCCTAAAAATCTAGTGATTTCAAACAAACAAACAAAAAATTTAAAGATCTCACAGATTCTCACTTTATTGTTAAGCTGCAACATGCCTAGCTTAATACAACAAAATGAATTTAATAATCGGTGAAAATAAACTGAACAATGAAAACACAAAACATAATTTCTGAAGACTCTCAGATTCTCAGAATGGTTCAGATGCTCAGGAAATCTGCAGTCAAGAAGATGGCTGAGATTTCGATCATCTGTGAGCCTGAGAGGGGACGAAGCCTCCGTTAACAAGATGACCACCTATGCTGTGGCGCCTTCCAGATCCTTCCCACAGAGGATTCTTACAACAGCTGCTCTCATGGTACCCAACCCCTCCCAGAGCAAAGCAGTCTGAGAACGAGAGTGGCTGTGAGCTACTAGAGCTTTAACTCTAGACTCCTAAACTCTAAGCTGACACTGCTTGTTAGAAGTGAAGGGCGTCAGTGAACGCATCAAGCATCTTAGGACGCACACTCAGGAATACCTGCCTGTGTGCATGTGGAAGTCAGTACCACTGGTGCCGGTGTAGCAGTTTCTGAGTGTTTATGGATGAAATAGTGACACAGTATGCACAAGTTCTATCACGTAATATATTATAAATAGGGTCCGTGGTATTAAGTCATAAATAGAGACTGACCGAGTCTCATACACAACTGTGCAAACTCAAAGTGGCCTTTTATCAACTCCTAGTGCCTGCTTCACCATCTGTCACATGAGAATGACAGCAGACTCCAGAACTCGAAGAGGATCACACACACCTTGATGTAGAACTGGTCAATGTTGGACTTTGGTAACCATTTAAAAACAACAACAAAAAAAGGTTATTTATTGTCGGCATCATTCCTTTCTGAGTGAAGAGGAAACATTCAGTTCCGAATGCATTTCCCCCGTATTTTCTGCTACTGTCTTTCCGAGTCTCAGGGATGAGCTACGATGGCCCTCATCATCTGAAAGGGGTGCACTTTACATTGTCGGGAAAGTGGTCTGTTCATGTTTTCTGCACAGAAATCCAGAAGCACGACAAGGAGACATGATTAATTGCCTGTCTATTTTAACAATTAGCACTTATCCCTGCAGACACCTGATTACAGTGACTAATTAGACAAAATTTCTTCTCAAAGCCTTTGGAATCACAGTTCTTATGCAATAAAGCTCTAAGCCTTTATTGAACGTCACTTGGCTTTTTCTAGCTCATTCCCTTTAGAGAAGTCAATGCAGAAGCCAATTGACTGTTCATGTGCCTTCAGTGGGGAGGAAATGAACAAACACTTTTTTATATTTTCAAAGAGTGGTCTATTCTTTTACATTTAAAAATGACTATCTCTCTTATCTACCCAATGAGTTGAGTTTCTTTTTTGTTTAAGTATATGCATGTGTTCACGTGTTCATGTGTTTGTAGAAGCACATACGTGTGCAATATGTGTGTAAGGTCACAGTCAAACTCAGCCTTTATTCCTTAGACATTGCCCATCTTGTGTTTTGTGATAGATTTCTCGTTAGCCTGGCACCCACCAGGTAGACTAGGCTGGCTGGGACTCACCAAGCAGATGAGGCTGGTTGGCCAGCCACCAAGAGATCCCCAGTCTTTGGCACTGGGATTGTTCATGCCTTTTTACCTTGCCCAACTTCTTTTGCCACTTGAGTTCTGGGAACTGAACTTTGGCTCATTCTATGTGCAAGGCTAGTATTTTACTCAACTCAAACTGAGCTATCCACCCGGATCCAAGCCCAAACTTTAGGATTTGCATCTGTGCTGAGGTGAGGACATCTGGTGATCCTGCCAGCAATTAGAGCTGGAGTCCACTGGAGTGAAAGTGAGTTTACATTCAAAAGCACAGCTTGGGTGCTGGCTCCATAGACTAGACTGGGAAGGCTTGTTTCTGATCTTGCTGCACGCCCATCTAATGCTCATAACATTCAGTGTGCTTCTCCTACACTAAGATCTTCTCAGAAAATCAGTGTTTGGGGTTCTACAGACTGAAATAGGACAAGGAGAAAATGAAACACAATATCCTAGAGCTACTTTAACCTCCAAACGTGAGACTGGATGGCCTTTTCTTTTGTAGTCATCCAAAAGGTCCAGGCTGTCCTCGTGGGAAAGAGGAATTTGGGGGTTTTATTTTTCTGGCTTCTTGTGAGGGAGCATTGGTTTGAAATTCAGAGGGCATATTAGTTGAGGGGGAGGTGCAGGGCAAGAGATTAGCAACACAATAATGGATCCTGGTTCTCTCCCATCCTTTGTAATCATAGCATTGAGGGTCCTGAGGTCATGAACTTCATTTCATTTTATTCAATGAAAATAGGTGAAGACCAAGCTTGTTACATAATGTCCAGTAAGCATTGGTCTCAGAGGAAAAAGAAAAACCTACCAAATCCCACCTTGTCCACCGTGTTTCACTTCCAATATAGCACAGGCATAAGCACATCTATCAAATACTCATTTGCAGCTGAGAATTTATGTTGCTGTCATCCATTGATTCAATAGATATTGAACACTGGTTTCAGGTAACCAAGTCTTTGCATTGAGAAAGTAAAAAGTCAAAACTGGGGCATGACCCCATTCCACAAAACCCCAGGCCAGATCTTCAATGACAAAAACCAAACACATAGACAAAATGCAACTTCTGTATTCAAAATACCAAGTAGGGCTGAAATAAAAATGCATAGTTCTCCTCCTGTGTGCTGTAGTTACGATTAAGTTTAAGAACTGAACTGGGTTTTGAGAGTAGTGGGTTAATTTTATAAAGTGTTTAGGGAATATGAACTATCTTGAGAGCTATTGAATGAGCGTGTAGGCATTCATCCCGTAGCCTGAGAACTAAACCACTATAAACTCTGCCTTTGTGCACCCTGTCCCTTTGGCCCAGCTCTCAGAGGGAGACTCTCCTGGTTTGTATGTGCCTTACAGTTGTGTCCATTCAGCGGTGGTAATCTAACTCAGTTATGATATGTGAAGGAAAAGTTGTTTCGTAGATTTACATGTCATAGGAAGAAACCTACCTTGAAGAGGTCTAACAAGGACTGGTAGATTAGAATCTTTTTTGAAATTCTCCATAAGTTATAAATCTTATCTTTGCTTTTGTACTTCACTATCCAACACTTACGTAAAAGTTTTCTCTAGCTGGTTTTGAGTTGTAGGTGGCAGGTATTCGTGCAGAGTTCAAGTTTGAGAATACAAAAGGGAATGAGCCAGGGCCCAGAAGGTATTTCCGTTTCTTGTGTGTTGCCTTGATGTTTTTTCCTTCTGTATTGTCTTCCTCCTTACCAAAGGTATTCATAGAGCTCTCAGACTAAGAACACTGAGGGTCCTGAGATCAGTATATAAATGTATGTATGTATGTATGTGTAGAATAAAACAGTCACACAAGCTTTCTCAGAACAAAGGTATTCAGAGATACTGTATCTAAATTTATAATATATATAAAATATGAATCTATGCATACCATAATATGTATTATGCTTTATATGGGAGTATAACACTAAGATAAATTTGAATTTCAGATAAACCACAAATGTTTTTTCTTGTGTGTCTTTTAAAATTTTTGAGTAAACTTACACTAAAACATCTATTGTTTATCAACAGCTTCAATTTAGTTCTCTATTATATCTGGCAACCTTAAATAACTTTCATAAATACATGTCTTCTTTACCGCTCAGTCCTTGAGTGGGGTAGGGAGTGGCCCAAGATTCATTAACTACTTTGAGCCATTCTGATTAAGCAGAGATGACAAATGGCAGAGACACAGAGAAGAAGTCAAAGGAGGGAGGTATGAGCAGGGAGACACAAGACGCCTGCTCCAAGCACCAGTCCCCCTGTGCCTTCCAGGTGAGAGGGGCTCGTGTTCCTGTAAGGATTCCCTTTTGTTTGTCTGCATCACAGATTATGGTGTCCACCACCAGCTGTCATTTTCTTTTTCTTTTTTTTAACATGACACAATAAAACATAATAAGATGAAGCAAAGAACTATCATATCAAAGTTGGGCACAGTAACTCAACAGGAGGAAAAGAGTTTTAAGAGCAGGCACATGGGTCAAATTCTCACAGGTCAGGTTCTTATAGTCAAGAGTCCCATAAAAATATTAAGCTAATAGCTTAATAATAACAGCTTAATATTAATAATAGCTTAATAATGATAGACACATAATGGACCTGGTGCAGATCCATGTAGGCCTTGTGCTTGCTGCTTTGCTCTGTGTGAAATCATATGCACCTTGCTCTCCTGGTGTCCTCCATCCTCTCTGGCTCTTACAATCTTTCTTCCTCCTCTTCCATGGACTTCCCTGAGCTCTGAGGGGAGGGATTTAATGGAGATCTTCCATTTAGATTCTCACTTGATGTAATTTGTGACTGTGGCTTGCTGTAAGACAATGGTCTGTATCCTGTCAATTATATTTTAAATAAACGTTTATTGGTCAGTAGCCAGGCAATGTAGTAAGGAGCGGCAGGCCTCTTCCCGCCTCCCAGCTCCCATTGTGAGAAGTTGCAGGCTGCGGCCTGGCTCCCGCATGGCTAGCTTTATACCCGAATTAACAACACATAAATTGTAGTCTTTTAAACACTGCTTGACCCACTAGCTCTAGCCTCTTACTGGCTAATTCTCACATCTTGACTAACCCATTTCTATTAATGTGTGTAGCACCATGAGGTGGTGGCTTATGGGGAAGGATCTTAACCTGTGTCCATCTTGGAGAGGAGAGCTATAACATCTGTTTCACTTCCCTTCTTCCCAGCATTCTGTTCTGTCTACTCCACCCATCTATGTTCTGACCTATCAGGCCAAGCAGTTTCTTTATTAATTAACCAATGAAAGCAACACATAGAAGACCCACCTACATCAAGACAAGAAGTATAGGCAGGACAACCAGGCAGGAAGTAGAGGCCAGGCGACAAGAACAGGAAAATTCTGGGAAGAGGAAAACTTAGTCTGCAGTCTTTACCCAGACACAAAGGAAGCAAGATGTGACTGCCTTGCTGAAAAAGGTACAGAGCCATGTGGCTAACATAGACTAGAATAATGGGCTAATATAAATTATAAGAGTTAATAAGAAGCCTGAGCTAATGGGCCAATCAGTTTATAACTAATGTAGACCTCTGTGTGATTTCTTTGAGACTTAACAATTGCAGGAACCAGGCAGGACATAAAACTCAGACAACAGTGGGTCTCTGCATCTGTTCCCATCTGCCCCTATAGGAAGCCTCTCTGATGATGACTGTATGCAGCTCTGATCTGTGAGTATGGCAGAATATCATTAGGAGTTATTCTACCTATACCTGTTTAAATATACCAGCAATGTTTGGTTTTACCCTAGGTCTCTGGTTCTTGGTTATCCAAGTAACGCTGGGCATGGGTTTCTACCCATGGAGTAGAACTGAAGTGAATCTAACGTTGATTGGCTACTCTCACAAGATCTATGGCACTATTGCCCCAGCATATTTTGCAGGCAGGCCAGATTGGATATCAAAGGTTTTGTGACTGGGTTTGTGTTCACATTTCTCTTTCAGTCGCCTGCAGAGTTCTTTTCTGCACCAAAGAGATTAGAACATAGGGGTAAAGGGTCTATGTAAGGACCACCTCAACTTCTAAATGTTCAGTGAGCTGTGTGGGTGCTATCTTCAGTAAGAGCAATGGGGCCTCATTGCCAGTGCTGTAAGTTTGTTGAAAGCAACCCTATGTGTTAGCAACAGCCCCAGTTATTTGGGTATTTCCATGAAGCCCTCTTGACCAACAACACAGCTGAAAGTAAACCAGGAAGCCTTCCAGGATGACAAGAAGTGGCCACTGAGACTCAGTACCTGCCATTACTAGGGGTCCTCATCAGGATGAACTTCTTATATTCTGGGAATTTAAACTGTGCTAGATTTCCACACTAACATCCCTAATACTCCCCATTTCTAGCTGTCTCTGCCTGCACATGCTCCCTCCATGCCCACCCCCCACTCCACATGATTCTACCTGCTCCTATCCTCACTTGCCCCCAGCCTGCCAGTAAAATCTATTCTATTTCACTATCCCAGGGAGATCCATATATCTCCTTAGACTCCTCCTCTCTGGATCTACAGATTGTACTTTATCTAATGGCTGATATCCATGCATAAGCAAATATTTATCCTTCTGAGTTTGGGCTGCTTCATTCAGGATAACTGTTTTTAGTTTCATCCATTTGCCTGAAAATCTTTTTTTTTTTTTTGCAATTCCCAAGATATGTTCACTTAGCTGTCTTTTTTTTTTCTTGTTTTTTTTTTTTTCCAAGACAGGGTTTCTCTGTAGCTTTGGAGCCTGTCCTAGAACTAGCTCTTATAGACCAGGCTGACCCCGAACTCACAGAGATCCACCTGCCTCTGCCTCCTGAGTGCTGAGATTAAAAGCATGAGCCACTACTGCCCATAAATTCTTTATTATTTTTTGTTTGTTTGTTGCTTTTTGTTTTTTGAGACAGGGATTCTCTGTACCTCTGGAGCCTGTCCTGGAACTAGCTCTTGTAGACTAGGTTGGCCTCAAACTCACAGCCTTTGCCTCCCGAGTGCTGGGATTATTTTATGACATCATTTTTTAACAGTTTAATAATACTCCATTGTGTGGATGTACCACATTTCCTTTATCTATTCTTTGGTTGAGTAACATCTAGATTGTTTCCAGTTTCTGTCTACTACTATTAAAGTTTCTCTGAACATGGTTGAGCAAGTGTCCTTATGGTAAGCTTTGGTTATACGCCCAAGAGTGGTATATCTGCATCTTGAGGTAGATCAAGTCCCAATTTTCCAAGGAATTTCCATAATGATTTTCATAGTGATTGTATAGTGTGCCTCCATCAGCAATGGAGGAGCATAATCCTCTCCAGCATTAGCTATCACTTGTGTTTTTGATCTTAGCCATTCTGACAGGTGTAGGATGGAATCTCAAGTAGTTTTGATTTTCATTCCCCTGAGGATGTTGAACATTTCTTTAAGTGTTTCTCAGCCATTTGATTTTCCTTTCTTGAGAATTTTCTGTTTAGATAGGTATCCCATTTTTTATTGATTTTTATTGAGCTTTACATTTTTCTCCGCTCACCTCCCTGCCTCTCCCCTCCCACTTCAACCCTCTCCCAAGGTCCTCATGCTCCCAGTTGACTCAGGAGATCTTGTCTTTTTCTACTTCCCATGTAGATTATATCTATGTAAGTCTCTCTTGGTGTCTTCATTGTTGTCTAAGTTCTCTGGGATTGTGGTTTGTAGGCTGGTTTTCTTTGCTTTATGTTTAAAAAATACCTATGAGTGAGTACATGTGATAATTGTCTTTCTGGGTCTGGGTTACCTCACTCAAAATAATGTTTTCTAGCTCCACCCATTTTCCTGCAAAATTCAAGATGTCGTTATTTTTTCTGCTGTGTAGTACTCCATTGTATAAATGTATCACATTTTCCTTATCCATTCTTCGGTTGAGGGGCATTTAGGTTGTTTCCAGATTCTGGCTATGACAAACAAAGCTGCTATGAACATAGTTGAGCACATGTCCTTGTGGTACAATTGAGCATTCTTTGGCTATATACCCAAAAGTGATATGTATCCCATTTTTAATTGGGTTATTTGGTTTTTGATATTTAGTTTCTTGAGTTTCTTTTTTTTTTTTTTTTTTTTTTTTTTTTAGTTTTTCGAGACAGGGTTTCAGTGTGGTTTTGGAGCCTGTCCTGGAACTAGCTCTTGTAGACCAGGCTGGCCTCGAACTCACAAGAGATCCGCCTGCCTCTGCCTCCCGAGTGCTGGGATTAAAGGCGTGAGCCACCACCGCCCGGCTTTCTTGAGTTTCTTATATATTTTGAATATTAGTCCTCTCTCAGATGTGAAGTTGGTAAAAAAAAAGTTTCCCGTTTTGTAGACTACCATTTTGTTCTACTGAGAGTATCCTATGCATTATGGAAGCTTTTCCGTCTTATGAGGTCCCATTTACTAATTGTCAGGCTAGATGCCTACACTATCAGTGCTCTGTTCAGGAAGTTGTCTCATGTGTCAATGTGTTCAGGCTATTTTACACTTTTTCTTTTCTCAAGTTCAGTGTGTCTGGTTTTATGTTGAGGTCTTTGATCCACTTGTACTTGAGTTTTATACAGGGTGATGAGTTTGGATCTTTTTGCATTCTTCTATGTTCATCCATCCAGTTAGACCAGCATTGTTTGTTGAAGGTGCTTTGTTTTTTCCAGTGCGTATTTCTGGCACATATATATATATATATATATATATATATATATATATATATATATATGGTGTATATATATATATGATATGTGTGGATTAATGATGTCTGGGCCTTCAATTCAATTCCATTGAGCAACATGTCTGTTTTTGCCAATGCTTGTGGTTTTGATTTTTATTACTATATCTCTGTAGTATGACTTTGAATCAGAAATGGTGAGACCTCCTGCACTTCTTTCATTATTGTTTTAGCTATCCTGAGTTTTCTGTTTCTTTCATATGAAGTTTGAAAATTGAAAATTACTCTTTCGAGATCTGTAAAGAATTGTGTTGGAATTTTTATGTGGGTTGAACTGAATCCACATGTAGGATGCTTTTTTGCAAGATGGCCCTTTCCTATGTTAATCCTACCCATTTCCATCTTCTGATATCTGCCTCAATTTGTTTCCTCAAACCTTAAAGTTTTTTTTTTCATACAAGTATTTTACTTGCTTGGTTAGAGTTATCTCAAGATATTGTATAATATTTGTGGCTATTGTGAAAGGTGTTGTTTCCTTAAATTTTTTTTTTAGTTCATTTTACAATCTTGCATCCAGCAACATTGCTGAAAGTGTTTATCAGCTGTAGGAGTTTCCTACAGCTGATAAACAAATAAGTTTACAGCTAATCTGCAAATAAGTTTACTTTGACTTCTTTCCAGTTTGTTGCCCTTGATCTGTTTCACTTGTCTTATGGCTCTAGGACTTCAAGTACTATAGACTGAATAGATGTGGAGAGATTAGCATCCTTGTCTTGTCCCTGCTCTTAGTGGAATTGTTTTGAGTGTCTCTCCATCTAATTTGATGTTGGCTGTCAGCTCGATGTAACTTGCCTTTGTTACGTTGAGGTCTGTCCCTCTTATCCCTGATCTCTCCAGGGCATTTATCATGAAGGGCTGTTAGATTTTGTCAAGGCCTTTTCTGAATCTAACCAGATGATCAATTTTTTTTCCTATCAGTTTGTTTATATAGCGGATTTAATTGACTGATTTCCATATGTTGAACCATCCCTGCATCTCTGGGGTGAAGCCTATTTGGTCACAATGGATGGTCTTTTTGATTTGGTTTGCCAATATTTTATTGAGTAGTTTTGCATCTATGTTCATGAGTGAAAGTGCTCTGTAATTCTCTTTCTTTGTTGGGTCTTTGTGTGGTTTGGGTATCAGGATGACTGTGGCCTCATAGAAAGAATTTGACAATATCCCTTCTGTTTCTATTTGAAAACTATTGGTATTAGCTGTTCTGCTTTGAAATTTTGATAGAATTCTGCACTTAAATCATCTGACCCTGACCCTAGGCTTTTTTTCTTTTTCTTTTTTTGGCTGGGAGACTTTTAATGACTGATTCTTTTTCCTTAGGGCTATATGTCTATTTATATTGTGTATCTGACCTTGATTTAACTTAGGTAAGTGGTATCTATCAAGAAATTTTTCCATTTCTTTGAGATTTTCCAATTTTGTGGAGTGCAGGTTTTTGAAGTATGACCTAATAATTCTCTGTATTTCCTTGGATCTGTTGTTATACCCCCCTTTTCATTTCTGATTTTGTTGATTTGGATATTCTCTTTCTGCCTTTCAGTTAGTTTGAATAGAATTTAACTATTGTATTGATTTTCTCAAAGAACCAATTCTTTGTTTTGTTGATTCTTTGCATTGTTCTCTTTGTTCCTATTTTATGGATTTCAGTTCTCAGTTTGATTGTATCCTGCCATCCACTCCCTTTTAGTGTGTCTGCTTCTTTTTGTTCTAGAGTTTTCAGGTGTACTGTTAAGTTACCAACAAGTGAGATGTTAAGTATGAGATCTCTCCAAATTCTTCATAAAGGCACTTAGTACTATCAACTTTATCTCTTTTTTTTAAGATTTATTTATTTATTATGTATACAGTGTTCTTCCTGCATGTATGCCCACAGGTCAGAAGTGGGCGCCAGATCTCATTGTAGATGCTTGTGAGCCACCATGTGGTTGCTGGGAATTGAACTCAGGTCCTCTGGAAGAACAGCCTATGCTCCTAACCCCTGAGCCATCTCTCCAGCCCTATCAACTTTATCTTAACACTACTTTCATAGTGCCCCATAAATTTGGATATGTTATTCATTCATTTTTACTGATGACTAGGAAGTCTTTAACTTCATTATTTTCTCTTTGATCCCATGATAACTCAGTAGAGAGTTGTTCAGTTTGTAAGCTTTCTGCTATTCCCATTGTTGCTGAAATCCAGCTTTAATCCATGGTAGTCCAATAAAATACAGAAGGTTATTTCAACTTTTTTATATCTGTTGAAATTGCATTGTGTCTGAGTATATAAACAATTTTGTAGAAAGTTCCATGAGGTGTAAAGAAGAAGGTTTTTTTCTTTTGTGTTTGGGCAGAATGTTCTATAGATGTCTAACAAGTTTATTTAGTTTATAATATTTGCTAGCTCTTTAGTTTTTGTCTGGATGACCTGACTGTTGGTGAAAGTGGGGTATTGAAGTCTCCCACTATCAGTGTGTGAGATCATTGTGGTTTTTAAGCTGTAGTGGTGTTTCTTTTGTAAATGTGGATGCCCTTGTGTTTGGGGCACAGATGTTAAGAATTTAAATGCCTCTAGAAGTCCAATGCACTATCCATTGCGCCACAAATGTCAACCTGTAGAAGAATGAAAATAGACCCATATCTATCACCATGCACAAAACTCAAGTCCAAATGGATTAAAGACCTCAATATCAATCTGAACACACTGAACCTGATAGAAGAGAAAGTGGGAAGTACCCTACAACATATGGGCACAGGCAATCGCTTCCTAGGTATAACCCCAGCAGCACAGAAATTAAGGGCAACATTGTATAAATGGGACCTACTAAAACTGAGAAGCTTCTGTAAAGCAAAGGACACTGTCACCAAGACAAAAAGGCAACCTACTGACTGGGAGAAGATCTTCACCAACCCCGCAACAGACAAAGGTCTGATCTCCGAAATATATAGAGAACTCAGGAAACTAGACTTTAAAATGCTAATTAACCCAATTAAAAAATGGGGCACTGATCTAAACAGAGAATTGTAGGGATAAGTCCCGCCCCTTAGGGGGCGTGTTCGCCTCGGGCTAATGTCTGCCTATAAATTTGGCGAGCAAGCTCCGAGCGCTTGCTTCTGCTTTCCTGGTCTCCGCGGGAACGGTGGTTCTGTAAGTCTATTTCTACATTAAAGCTATATATATATTTTTACACTCTGTCTGCATTCATTTACGCCGTTACATTTTGGCGCCCAACGTGGGGCTATTTTGCCCCCGACTCAAGCGGGTAGCCCGCTAGCTAACACAGCACCCTCCCCGGTGCTGTTTTTCAGTTCGTGACTCCGGCCCCAGTGCCGAGTCCGAGACACACTCGCGACACAGGCCCATTCTGCCTGCCTTGGCTAAGTTTTGCAGCGGAACCCCACTGCCTGAATTAGCAGAAGCTCAAGTACTTGCGGTTTTGCAACAAAAGCTGCCACAGCGTCAGATTTGGTCTGTTACAAAGTGACTTGGCCGGTTGTGGTGGCCCACGCCGGTAGGATTTGCTGAAGGAGGCAGAGGCAGGAGGATCACAAGTTTGAGGCCGGCCAGGCAGTGGTAGAGCACGCCTTTAATCCCAGCACTTGGGAAGCAGAGGCAGGCAGATCTCTGTGAGTTTGAGGCCTGCCAGGCCTTGGTAGTGCACTCCTTCAATCCCAGCACTTGGGAGGCAGAGACAGGCGGATCTCTGTGAGTTCAAGGCCAGCCTGGTCTACAAGAGCTAGTTCTAGGACAGGCTCCAAAAACACAGAGACCACCACTGGCAGGAACCGATCTTTGCAGGTAAAAAAATTTTCTTTTATAAATAAAATGTCTGAACACATTACTATTCAAGAATTTAATGATTTTTTTAATTGTACCATGTGGGAGATTTTACAAGAGGTGTCTATCACCCCACATATATGGATCCTTCTGGGATTCGTAGTTTTCATTGGCACCAAATGGTTTGATAATAGAAATATGATAAAGTCTTTACGAGACGAATCCAGGATTCTTAAGGTAGAGATTGAACGCTTAAAAACAATTGAGAATGATAATAATCTTCTCAAGAATCAGTTTGAAGTTCTCCAGGCTGATAACAATCTTCTCAAGAATCAGGTTGAAGTTCTCCAGACTGATAACAATCTTTTCGAGAATCGGTTTGAAGTTCTCCAGGCTGATAACAATCTTCTCAAGAATCAGGTTGAAGTTCTTCAGGCTGATGTTAAGGAGAAATTCATTACTATGGAAGAGGGAACAGCTGATCTGGACCATAAGATTCAGTCCCTTTCTGTTGGAAATGAAACATTAACTGAGAGAATCAAAACTGCTGAATGTGACAATCGGATTTTGTCTAAAGCTTATGACAGATTGACGGAAAGATTGTCAATACAAGAAGGCACGGTTTATGCCATAAAAATTATGTCCAAAGATGAGATGTTATCTCTAACGGACAAACTTCATATTTTAGAATCCTCAATGAAGGCTTTGGAACATAATTCTGGACAGGAGATTCAGACATTGCAGAAAGCAATGGTGAATAGAATTGAAAAGATTGAGGAATTTCTAAATTCTGATGAGGAAGAGCAAAGGGTAGAAAGGAAAATTTTAACTACATCTGTGGGTAAGTCTCTCCGGGACAATTTCCACAAAGCTCTACCTACAGCTCTACCTGCCTTTCCAGTAATAACAACAGAGAAGGTGATTGGTTCCAAAAACCCTAGGGTCATCAAGGAGGATACATGGGAACCTGTGCGTATGAATGATCTCAAGGAAATAAAACAGGCTGTCATGACTTTTGGGATGCAAGCCTCTTTTGTTAAGGAGATGCTAAGATCTTGGGCCACGACAAGCAGAGCAACCCCCTCAGACTGGCTCCAGCTGAGCTCTGCGGTACTGGAGAGTGGACCGCAATTGAAATGGAAATGCTTATTCAGGCAAGAGGCTAGACTCTTAGAACAGCAGGAAAAAGCGAAGGGAATTGACATTTCCCTAGATCAAATTCTAGGTGAAGGGCTCTTTTCTGATCCTCAGGAACAAGCTAATTTGGATGAAAACACACTCTCCATGTGTACTACAGCAGCCTTAAGGGCTTGGGACAGGGTACAAGACCCAGGACAGAGAATGGAATCATTTGTCAGAGTTAAACAGGGTCAGAGAGAACCCTTTAGTGACTTTTTACAAAGATTAACTAAGGCTGTACAAATAGGAATATCTGACCCAGAAGCAAGACGTATAATGATTGAGTCTTTGGCTTATGAAAATGCAAATGTGGAATGCAAAAGGATTTTGGGTCCTTTAAAGCTCAGATCAGCACCGTTGGAAGAATGGGTCTTGCATACACTCAATGTTGATACATTTGATTATGGCACTGAAGCATGGGTAGAAGAAGCAATTTCCAATGGTAAAAGGAGACACCAGAATACCAAATGTTTTAATTGTGGAAAAATGGGTCATATTAAAAGGAATTGTAAACAACGGATTTTCAGAAATAATAATAATAATAATAATGCATCTTTCAGAAATAATAATAATAATGCATCTTCTAGAAATAACAGAAATAGGAGGACTCAGCCTTCAGGTTTATGTAGAAGATGTGGAAAGGGCAGACATTGGACGAATGAATGCAGGTCTACAAGAGATAGACAAGGCAACCTGATACAGCCGGGAAACATGAGAGGGGGGCCCTCACAGGCCCCCATGGCAAACATGGTTCAGTCATATCCAGTTTCTGCAGAGAACGTGCCTCATCAGGACAATTAGGAAGCCCCATGCCTACTGTTACAAGCAATAATGATCAGAAAGATAAGTTACGTGTGTTTTGGCAAACTTCTATAAATGATCAAAGACCTAAACTGAGAGTGTGTGTAAATGGCATTTTTATTACTGGCCTGCTGGACACAGGTGCTGATGTAAGTATCATTACCCCAGAATCTTGGCATCCGTATTGGCCTCTTCAGAATGTAAATGTTCAGCTCCTGGGAATTGGAACCCTATCTCGAGTAAGGCAGAGCACGAGATGGGTTGAATGTATAGGGCCAGAGGGACAAATAGGAAAATTAAAGCCATATGTAGCCAATATTGCAATGAATTTATGGGGTCGTGACCTATTACAACAATGGAATACTGAAATTAACATTCCTGCTAAATCTAGAGCCTATATTTCTGAGAATAATATTAAAAGATATTACAAACTGAGAAAACCGGCCATTCGGGCTGTAAAAGAACAAGCAATTGATGTCCCTTCAGAGATACCAACAGCCTTGCCTCTAAAATGGTTGACTGAGAAACCAATATGGACAAAGCAATGGCCTTTAGCTGAGGAAAAGTTACAGGCTTTAGAACAGCTGGTACAAGAACAATTAGATGCTGGACATATAGAAGAATCTACCAGCCCTTGGAATTCTCCTGTATTTGTGGTTAAGAAAAAATCAGGTAAATGGAGAATGGTGACAGATCTCAGGGCCATCAACAAGGTTATTCAACCTATGGGCCCTCTGCAATCTGGAATTCCTTTGCCCTCTTTATTACCAAAAGGATGGCCTCTCATAGTTATTGATTTAAAGGATTGTTTTTTCACTATACCTTTGCAAAAAGAAGATAGAGAAAAATTTGCCTTCACAGTGCCTACTTATAACAATTCTCAACCTTCGAGGAGGTACCACTGGACCGTTCTCCCCCAGGGTATGTTAAATAGCCCCTCCCTGTGCCAATATTTTGTGAACCAACCATTACAAATAATACGCAAGAAATTTCCCAAATCTATAGTATACCATTACATGGACGACATCTTGTTATCCGATTCAAACATGGATACCTTGAACAGACTGTTTGAAGAAATAAAGATACTTTTACCTAAATGGGGATTGCAATTAGCTCCTGAAAAGATTCAGAAGGGAGATTCTGTTAATTATTTAGGTTATAAAATAGGTTTGCAAAAAATTAAGACACAAAAAGCACAAATTAGGAGAGATCGCCTACGGACTCTTAATGACTTTCAAAGACTGTTAGGAGACATTTCCAGTCTACGACCAGCTATTGGAATAACACCTGATTTAATAATTCATTTGAACAAAACCTTGGATGGTGATAAAGATTTAAACAGTCCCAGAGAATTAACAGCTGAAGCAGAAAAGGAACTGACAATGATTGAGGAAAAATTACAACAGGCACATGTGGACAGGGTGAATCCAGAGCTCGATTGTATTCTCGTCATACTACCATCAAAAATTTCTCCTACAGGAATTTTAATGCAGAGAGATGATATTATTTTGGAATGGATCTTTTTACCACATAAACCAAGTAAGAAACTGAAAACTTATGTGGAAAAAGTCTCTGAGTTAATTATAAAAGGCAAGCTGAGACTTCGTCAACTAGCAGGCATAGACCCAGCAGAAATTATAGTGCCTTTCACTGCTGATGAACTAAAGAAATTATGGGAAGATAATGAACCATGGCAAAGAGCTTGTGCTAATTTTTTGGGAGACATTAATAACAACTATCCAAAAAGCAAGCGGCTTAACTTCATAAAGAGAACTTCTTGGATTCTTCCTCGAATCGTCCGTGATGCTCCAATAACTGGAGCCCGTACATTCTATACTGATGCCAATAAATCAGGGAAGGCAGGTTACAAATCAGAAGACTTGGATAAGGTGGAACAAAGTCCGTATACTTCTGTCCAGAAGGCGGAATTATATGCCATTCTTATGGTGCTAAGGGATTTTAAAGAACCTATTAATATAGTTACAGATTCACAATACGCAGAAAGAGTTATTTTACATATTGAAACTGCTGAATTTATACCTGATGATACTGAACTAACCTCATTGTTCCTCCAGGTTCAAGATTTGATCAGGAACAGGCTTTGCCCTATGTACATAACACACATCCGATCCCATACGGGTCTGCCAGGTCCTCTAGCACAAGGTAATGCAGAAATTGATCAATTATTGATTGGTAGTGTGCTACAAGCCTCTGAATTTCATAAAAAACATCATGTTAATAGCAAAGGTTTGAAGAAAGAGTTTTCAATTACATGGCAACAAGCTAAGGAGATTGTAAAGAAATGCCCTACTTGCTCTTTCTATAACCAAACGCCACTGCCTGCAGGGGCTAATCCAAAGGGCACCCAAAGGAATGAAATCTGGCAGATGGATGTGTTCCACTTTGCAGAATTTGGCAAATTAAAATATGTACACCACACCATAGACACGTATTCAGGTTTTCAATGGGCTACTGCCCTGAGCTCAGAAAAGGCTGATTCAGTAATCACACATTTATTGGAAGTTATGGCCATCATGGGTATACCTGCGCAAATAAAGACAGATAATGGTCCAGCATATGTATCTAAGAAAATGAAACACTTTTTTGATTATTATAATATAAAACACATTACAGGTATACCAAATAATCCTACAGGTCAGGCAGTTATAGAAAGATCAAATCGTACTATAAAGGATATGCTGAACAAACAGAAAGGGACTGAAAATACCCCCAGAAATAGATTACATAATGCTTTACTAACCTTGAATTTTCTTAACGCTAATGAGAAAGGAACGACAGCAGCAGAAAGACATTGGATAATGGAAAAGTCTGCTGAACTAAATCAACCGATTTATTTCAAAGATGTGCTGACCTCTCAGTGGAAGCCAGGAGATGTGCTACGTTGGGGAAGGGGTTTTGCTCTTGTTTCCACAGGAGAAGAAAAATTGTGGATACCATCAAAATTAATAAAGTTTCGATTTGAAGAGGAGAAACCTCTTGGAAAGGAGAAATGACAACTCATCCACAACGATGATATTCATACAGGTGGTAAGAAAAACATATAGAATGGGGGCAGGGTTCTGTTCTTATCTCCACAGGAAAACACTCATCTTTGAGAAATTCAAGGGACCCTGGATGTTTGGATACTGACAGATGGAAAAATACCTGCCCAATAGGAAATATCAAGACAACTGAATGGGTTGTGTAAGTAATATTAAACCATATTTCTAAATTTATAAAGCTGGTTTTGAAGTTGGACTCTGGCTCAGTCCCTCTCCAATTCCAAGCCTGTTAGTAAGAGAAAAACCCAGAGTTTCTGGAGTTTCTGTCTCATGTCAAGAGCCATGATATGGGACAGAAAGAAATATGAGTTTAGAAAACATCTTTGCTTCTCTTCATATCTATCATACTTTTCATTGAATATATCTATCATGTCTTTCATTGAATATATATATATATATATATATATATATATATGTCTATATGATTAATGTTTAAGTTTTTCATAATGAACAATGAGTTTTTCCTGAAGTGACATTTGAAGTTTCCAGGAAGAAGATGGGGCCCCATAACAACAACTCCACCTGGTTGATATGACGTCATGATACTGATAGCGCTACTACAAGACCTGCTTTTGGTACCAGCTGCACAAGACAGTTCCAACTTGGTTAGCTGAAATGGTGCACATCTTATACAACATTTTGGCCAGACCTGCACGAAAATACTCAGAGACTATTTGCAATTTTAAAAGACATTATCTTGAAATTTAACCATCATTTTACTTTCACAGGATCCCCCAGAAAGAACGTCGCCCCTATGACAGCTGGAAGTAATTCTAGAGAACGACGTCCCCTCTCCCAGTAAAGTTTGCCCTTGGGTTTAGGGACATCATTTAGGGGTTGATTATAATTAGTATATGATTGAGGGTTGGGAGAGGAATTTTATAAGCTCAAGGATCATTTTGAAAAAAAAAAAAGAGGGAATGATGGGATAATAGATTTATAATTGTGAGTTACTGCTTTTAGACAAATATATTGGTATCAATTCTTGTATAGTGAAACAAAGTTAAATTATATGGACTATTGTACGCATGCATGTTTCTACCTCTGTTTAAAACATTTTTATGTATTGACATATATTGTATTGATATATATATTGTATATATTTACCATATTGCAGTGTACATTTCTACCTCTGATTAAGATACTTATATAATATTTGTGTATTGATATATATTTACCTACTGCAATGTATATTTGTACATTGTTTATATTTGGAGGTCATTGTCCTCATTTGTTTCACAGTCGTTTATTGTCTTAGTCTTTAAGTTAGATAGATATTGAGAATTATATAGACTAATTGTCATCTAAGTTTGTCATTTATAATTAGACTAATCAGGTTCTTTAGATATATAGAGATTATACTCAGTATAGATAGATAATCTTCAACCTCTTCAAAGAGCTGTAGAATATGGCCTTTAATCTAACTCAGAGTTTCGTGATAGTGAGACACAATTGCTCCTGGCAACACCGCTCTATTCCCGAGAGAATGTTGAGCACCAAAAACACTCCACCTGGAGCCTTTCTATTTTGGCAGAACTGGCCTTTGGGCAAAGAAATGCCCATACCTCAACCACTGACACAGGTACAGAGCATGCATCAATGGATAAAACCGGACTGTCATATCCTGCCAAGACAGGGTAAGATAGTTTTGAAAAGTTCCTTGCCTTTAATAATGGTATGTCAGTTATGTTAGGCCTTAGCCAAAATTGGTTGACTCAACGTTGCAAACGAGACTTTGGGTGATTGCCCAGGTAGTCAGTTGTCTCTGTCAATTGTTGCACATTTTGGATATATCTCGTTTGTTGAGTAGTGTTTATTCCCTTCTCAGATCTTTGACTGAGTTGAAGATTAAATAATTGTAGTTACTCTTTACATTATTTGGACTCCTTGAGATAGAATGTTTAGCAAAGCTTTTGTTCTCAATATTGTTTGTTATATTTATTATTTGTTGTTATTGTATGTAGTTGTATTTGGTTTAGTTCTGTCTTATTTAGACAAAAAGGGGAGATGTAGGGATAAGTCCCGCCCCTTAGGGGGCGTGTTCGCCTCGGGCTAATGTCTGCCTATAAATTTGGCGAGCAAGCTCCGAGCGCTTGCTTCTGCTTTCCTGGTCTCCGCGGGAACGGTGGTTCTGTAAGTCTATTTCTACATTAAAGCTATATATATATTTTTACACTCTGTCTGCATTCATTTACGCCGTTACAGAGAATTCTCAAAAGAAGAAGTTCAAATGGCCAAAAGACACTTAAGGTCATGCTCAACCTCCTTAGCGATCAGGGAAATGCAAATCAAAACAACTTTGAGATATCATCTTACACCAGTCAGAATGGCTAAAATCAAAAACACCAATGATAGCCTTTGCTGGAGAGGTTGTAGAGGAAGGGGTACCCTCATCTATTGCTGGTGGGAATGCAAACTTGTGCAACCACTTTGGAAAGCAGTGTGGCGGTTTCAGGAAATTCGGGATCAACCTACCCCTGGACCCAGCAATACCACTCTTGGGAATATACCCAAGAGATGCCCGATCATATGACAAGGACATTTGTTCAACTATGTTCATAACAGCATTATTTGTAATATCCAGAACCTGGAAACAACCTAGATGTCCTTCAATGGAAGAATGGATGAAGAAAGTGTGGAATATATACACATTAGAGTACTATGCTGCGGTAAAAAACAATGACTTCTCAAATTTTGCATGCAAATGGATGGAAATAGAAAACACTATCCTGAGTGAGGTAACCCAGACACAAAAAAATGAACATGGTATGTACTCACTCATAATTGGGTTCTAGCCACAAATAAAGGTCAGTGAGTCTATAATATGATATCCTAAAGAAGCTAAATAAGAAGGTGAACCCAAAGAAAAACATATAGCTATCCTCCTGGTTATGGGAAGTAGACAAGATTGCAGGGCAAAAAATTGGGATCTTGGGGGTGGAGTGGGAGGGGTTAAGGGGAGATGGGGAGAGAAAGTGAGAAGGGGAGGATGGGGGGGGACTTGGGGAAACGGGATGATTGGGATAAAGTAAGGTTGGATAGGGGAGCAGGGAAGCACATATCTTAATTAAGGGAGCCATCTTAGGGTTGGCAAGAGACTTGGACCTAGAGGGGCTCCCAGGTGCCCAGGGCGATGTCCCCAGTTAGTTCCTGGGGCAGCTGAGGATAGGGAACCTGAAATGACCCTGTCCTATAGCCATACTGATGAAAATCTTGCATATCACCATAGAACCTTCATCTGGCGATGGATGGAGATAGAGACAGTGACCCACACTGGAGCACTGGACTGAGCTCCCAAGGTCCCAATGAGGAGAAGAAGGAGGGAGAACATGAGCAAAGAAGTCAGGACCACAAGGGGTGCACCCACCCACGGAGACAGTGGGGTTGATCTATTGGGAGCTCACCAAGGCCAGCAGGACCGTGACTGAAAAAGCATGGGATAAAACCGGACTCTCTGAATATGGCGGACAATGAGGGCTGCTGAGAAGCCAAGGACAATGGCACTGGGTTTTGATCCTACTTCATGTTCTGGCTTTGTGGGAGCCTAGCCAGTTTGGATGTTCACCTTCCTAGACCAGGATGGAGGAGGGAGGACTTTGGACTTTTACAGGGCAGGGAACCCTGACTGCTCTTCAGACTGGAGAGGGAGAGGGAGAGGAGTAGGGGGAGAGGGAGGAGGGGGAGGGAAATGGGAGGCTGGGAGGAGGCAGAATTTTTTTTTCTTCAATAAAAAAAATAATAAAAAAAGAATTTAAATGCCATGCTTGTGAAATTTTCCTTTGATGAATATTAGTATCTTTTCCTATCCTGATTCATTTTGTTTTGAAGTCTATTTTATTAGGTATTAAAGTGGTTACACCACCTTGCTTCTTAGGTTCATTTGCTTAAAATAGATTTTCCAACCATTTATCCTGAAGTAGTAGCTGTTCTTGATATTGAAGTGTTTCTTGGATGCAGCAAAAGAATGGATCCTGGTTTTGCACTCATTGTGTTAGTCACTGTCTTTTTACTGGGGAATTGAGATCTTTGATATTGATAGATATCAATGACCAATGATTGTTAATTTCTATTATTTTTGTTGTTTGGTGGTGGTGGTGTGTGTGTGTTCTCTTCTTTTGATTATCCTGGTGTGAGATTATGTGTTTCCTGTGTTTTCATAAGTGTAGTTAGCTTCTTTAAGTTAATTGCATTTTCTAGCATCTTCTGTAGGGCTGTATTTGTAGATAGATACTGTTAAAATTTGATTTTATCATGGACTATCTTAATTTCTCCATCCATGATGATTGAAAGTTTTGCAGAGTATAGTAATATGGGCTGACATCTGTGGCCTTGTAGAGTCTGCAGCACATCTGTCTATGGCCCTCTGGCTTTTAGAGTCTCCACTGAGAAGTCAGGTGTGATGTGATTCTAATGGGTCTGCCTTTATATGATACTTGGTCTTTTTCCTTTGCATCTTTCAATATTCTTTCTTTGTCTTTTGTGTTTAGAAGCTGCCACAGAAACTCAGATCTCATTATAGCAGAATTCATAATAGCAAATACTTAAAGAACTGCCTTAGAATCTAACCTAAACATTTACAACATCAAGGTACATTGTGGTGCAATCAAAATATGAAATATTATACAGTCATTAACAGATATCTTTTTACAATAATGTATAATTTTGAAGTACCTTTCAAGTTTTAGTTCAGGACTATAAACATTATCACACTGACTAATTGGAAAAACAACTATGACTAGAAATTGAGACAGGGTGAAAAGAGTAGCAAGAAGAGATCTTTTTAAATGTTACAGGTCAAGCAGTCGACAGGAAGATCAAAGTGAGGTCTAGGAATGACTTCAGAATGATAATTGCAATAGGAAGTGAAATTAAAATGAAAGGTTGACTATTGGGCGAAGAAGCAGAAAACGTTTAATGTCACAGAGGGTGAGGTTCCCATCCACTAGAGCAGAAAATCAGCAGCCCATCTCCTAGCAGAGGAGTCTAGAAAGCTCATTGTGTTTGCCTGAGTGAGAAATGTCACACAGGCTCGTGCATTTGAACACTGGGTCCCCAGTTGGTGGTGCTGCTTGGGGAGTAGAACTTGTGGGGAGCAGCCTTGCTGAAGAAAGTACGTCCCTGGGGTGGGTGCTAATAGCTTATAGCCTCACCTCACTTCCCATTAACTCTCCCACTCTCCCACCTGCCTGCTTTATGGATTTAGTGACTCCTGGGAAAGACAATAGACTTCATCCTATTATAGTTGAAAGACTGATTAGTTCCCAATGACAGGATGATAGCCTCAATGCCAACTCTGAGTCATGTCCTGAAGGAGGGGTATGGGGAAGTTTTTTTTGGAAGAACTGGGAAGAAACCATAAGAAAACCTTTAACATCTATGCAAGGAAGCAAAAACTGGTTTGTTTTGCCAAGCTAAGAGGCTAAGGCAACTTAAAAAAAAAATGTCTGGGTGTCTGTGTAACCAAGTTACAGAAACAACAGCATGGCTGTACATTGCTGGGTAAGTTTCTCAGTCCGGCTGTTTTTTGGAAAATTACCATTCTAGAATTTTGAGTCCATGGCAAATAGTCCTTAGATGGAGGCCTAACACAAAGTCACCTTCCCTGGCTTGGCTTTTCCACCTTCTCCACGCTGCTTGCCTGCTACCATGGTTTCCTCATCATACGGGACTCTCTCTGGAGCTGGAAGCCAAGCTAAACTCATTATTCTGCAAGTCCCTTTCAGTCATGGGCTTTCATCAGAGCAACAAGAAGCTAATACACCCATGCCATTGAGGTAGCCGTCAAAAAATCCCCAAATGTAAATGGTTAACAGTGATACCTGCAAGGCTATATGTAGGTTGCTGTGGGAGGAGGTCAGGGATGCTGCATTGCATTATTGGAAATGAAGCAATGTTTATAAACAGTCTGTAATAACATGAAAATACTTCTGATTTAAGTGGGAAGTCTGGTAGCAAATTGTGTATACAAAGCATTCACAAGTGTATGGAGGGAAAACAAACATTGGAGCTTTGCAGAGGGAAAGGGCTGGAAGGAATGGTGCCAGATTAGCCACGCTCTCTGGGTGGTGGGAACAGATCACTTTATTTTTGTCACTACTTCCTTTATTTTAATATTTTCCTCATTTTCTATACCAAACAGAGTTTTTACTGTGCCAAGTTACTATGCATGAAGCTTTGTGTGGGAACCTCTGTGGTGAGCTTCGTGGCAGAAGGCAGAGGACATGCCGAGGAACCACACCCACCCTCTGGGTTTCTAAGTTCCACCTCACCTCTGGAAGTGGCGAGGGTTAATTCCAGGGCAATTCACCATGCACCGAGGGAAATCCCTTATTCTCTTTATTTTACTATTAACAGCTTCATTGAGGGAACGGTGACATAAGACCCTCCTGTTAAAACCTACATACTTCGCCAGCGGTGGTGGCTCACGCCTTTAATCCCAGCACTCGGGAGGCAGAGGCAGGCGGATCTCTGTGAGTTCAAGGCCAGCCTGGTCTAGAAGAGCTAGTTCCAGGACAGGAACCAAAAACTATGGAGAAACCCTGTCTCGAAAAAAAAAACAAAAAACCCTATATACTTCTATGAACATGGATACACACATATGTCCATGAAGCCACCATCCTCTTTGGAAGTTTCCTTCCTCCCTCCCCTCTCTCACTCTCCCCTCATTTTTCTTTTGTAGTAAGAATATTTGTATGAATTCAAAAGGTGTAAGACTCATAAAAAGCGCCAAGTTAGTAAGCGGGGAGATGGTTAGCACTTAACGTCATTCTCTGCTCAGAAGGGAACCCAACACCCACATCCGGTGGACCACAGCCTCCTGTAACTGGAGTACTGGATGTCTTGTCTCACCTCTGTGGATAGCTACACACATGTGGAATACACACAGAGACATACACATAGATAAAAAGTAAAGTTAAAAATTAAAAAGCATAGAAGAAAATGGTACTTACTAGGAACTCGGTGGGAGGAGTTAAAGGAGCTTATTGCTTTGCATGAAGTTCTATCGCCAGAGAAGATTGGTTCCTGGAGACCTGCTGTACAGCATGTGCCTGCAGTTAACCATGCTGTTTGGTGTATTACACCACTGTGAAGGAGCAGACCTCATGTGAGTCTGCCTTCCCACAACTCCTTATTCTTGGCCCCTTGATCTATGACCCAAATCCCAAACTTGCTTGTTCATCTTAAAATGGCTTATGGGTACACCTATGTCAAATAGAAGATGTTGCAGTCACACGTTGTATCGGGAGATATGAGTCTAGGAATTAAAGAGACCTACCACTGTTGAAGGAGCTGTGGGCTGCCTTCCTGCCGCCTGGCTCCTGGCTGCCTGGCTAGCTTATGCCCCAAAATAACAACACACAAACTGTATTCATTTAAACACTGCTTGGCCCATTTCTATTAATGTGTGTAGCACCACGAAGTGGTGACTGTGTAGCACCAGTCTTACAGGGTAGCACCAGTCTTACATTCAGCATGTCTGACCTGGCGGCTTGCTTCATCGCTTCTGCCCTGGAGAGGGAGGCATTGCGTTTGAGCTCACTTCCTCTTCCTCCCAGAATTCTGTTCTGTTTACTCCACTCACCTATGTTCTAACCTATCAGGCCAAGCAGTTTCTTTATTAATTAGCCAGTGACCTTCCTCCATCATACCACTCCTTTTATTTTTGATATGGCCTGAAGCAAACCCCATCTAGTACAGCCCCTACAAACGTACTTAGAAAAGACTATTCCACACTGTTAAGCTTCCATTGTTAAGGGAGTGATGATGTAATGTCTTACTTCCCAGGGCCATTGTGAAAGCAGAGATCCTATGTTAAGGACATGGTGTGACAGCAGGAGGTACAAGCATTTTCTATGGAATTGGCAATAGTAGCCTTTGCCTTTGTGTCTCTATACTGCAGACTGGGCTAAATGGGTCACATACCCTCTCCCAGTCAATCCTGCCGTAGTTCTTACATTTAGGGAGCCATTTCAATCTAATTTGAGCTGCCTCCTAGAGCTGCAGGTATGAACATGGCCATGGAAACACAGTGTGCCATGGTCTAGCTGTAATTGGGTAAACTAAGCAACCTCTGGATGCCCTCTTCTCTTAGGAAGGATTGGGATGCTCAAAGCATGTGGACTTTATAGATGGCTTGATCAGCTCTATGTAGCCTTGGCTGACCTGAAACTTGCTATGTAGACCAGGCTGGCCTCAAACACACAGGTAAGTCTGCCATTGCCTAGGCATGGATACCTTTAACCCAGAATTAAATTTTGGATGCATCCTTCATTGATCAGTGCCTGGGTTGCAATATACTAGACTATTACTTAGTTGTCATCTGAAACAACAGACTTCACTGTGATGTTTTCATTTCATAGATATGTTTTAATATACTTTGTTCTATTTTGTCTTCCTGTACCATCCATTCTGCTTTTCACTCTATCTGTATCTTCCAAAACATATGCTCCTGTTGTCAAGTGTACTTCAGTACCCTCTTTTGTCCCCTTTAGCTCTCTTTGAGCCATTCTCCCTTCTTACTGTCCCTTTTTTCTTTCATGTCACACACACACACACACACACACACACACACACACACACACACACTTATGCTCTACACATGATAGAATAATGTATCTGTCTCCCTGAGTCTGGCTTATTTCACTCATTATTTCCACCCATTTTTACGAAAATATCATGATTCCATATTTTAGCTAAATAAAATTCCATGCCTATATGTACATTTTCTTTCTTAACCATTCAAGTTTTCTGATAGCTAAGAGTGTTGAACATGTTTTCAAATTCTTATTGACCACTTCTCTTTCTTTCTTTGAGAAGTAACTATTCAATCCATTGTCCCATTTATTATTTAGATTTTTCAATGTTTAAAATTTGGAATTCTTCCCTGTTGGCTGTCTGCAGACAGAGATTTCCTCCCAGGTGTCAGTATATTTGTTTATGCTGATGGCTGGTTACTTTGCTGTGCAGAAACTTGAATTTCAGGAACTAACATTTGCCAGTTCTTATGATTATTTCCTGCCTGTTTGAGTCCTTTTCAGAATGATCTTCCCTGTGCCTATGTCTTCAAGTAATTTGACTTTGTTTTCCATTAGCAATTTCAGAGCTTCCTGTAGTAGGCTATTTTGAAACTCCAGCTACCTCCCAAATCGTGACACAGAGACTTATTATTAATTATGAATAATTAGCTTATGCTTGTTCTAACTAGCTCTTATCACTTAAATTAACCCATTTCTATGAATCTGCATGCTGTCACATGACTCATGGATTTTACCTCTCCTCCTGCTTCCTATGGGTCTGGTTGGCAACTCCAACTTCTTACCCAAGACCTTTCTGTCTCCAGAAGTCCTGCCTAACCTCTTCCTGCCTAGCTATTTGTCGTTCAGCTCTTTATTAGACCAATCACAGTGACACGTCTCCACACAGGTAAAGGAATATTTGGCAACAATTTCAGACGTTGTAGTTAGACACTCCATATCCAATGGATTTTAGTGCAGTGTGAAAAACATGGATCTAGTTTTTCCCTTTATATGGGGATACTCGGTTTTCCAAGCACATTTGTTGAAGAGACTGTTTTCTCCCTTTGCTTCATGCTTTTGGCATTTTGGTTTTTAACAGTGACTACGGCTGTGTGGATTTATCTCTGGGTACTATGCCCAGTTCTGTTGGTCTTTGTATCTAATTTGTGCCAGAACCATACTGGTTTTGTTACTACAGATCTGCAGTACAATTTGAGGGCAGTTATTACGTTCTCTCCAGCATTGTCTTTTATTCCTAGGAATTGTTCAGAATATTGAGGTATTTTATATGGATATAAAATAAATAATAATCTATATGGATTTTATATTTTTGGCTCTCTGAAGAATGTGATTAGAATTGATGGGGATTTCTTTGAAACTAGAGATTAACTTCAATAATTTAGCCCTTCCAGGGTATTGGTTATGCCAATATATCAGTACGGAAAGTATTTCCCACATCCTTTTGCGTTCTTCAATTTATTTTCTTCAATATTTTAATTGTATAGTTATTTTGCCTTCTACATTAGGTCTCTTCTTAGATTTTTGCTGTTTTGAATCATTGTGAATGGGTAGTTCCCCTCTTATTCCTGTACCAAAACATATGTGTGTATATACATGTGTGTGTGGCATATGTACACATGAACATGTGTGTGCAATTGTGAAAGCCTGAAGTTGATGCCAAGTGCCCTCCCCTATTACTCTCCATCCTCTCTTGCTGGGGCATGGCCTCTCATTGCGACCCAAAGCTTGCTGTTTCAATTAGACTACTGGCTGGTGAGACCTTGGGATCCATCCGTCTCCACACCCTCAGCTTTGAGATTACAAGTACACTCTGACATACAGCTTTTTGTGGGTGCTAGAATCTAAATCAGATTCTCCTGCTGCCATAGCAAGCCCTTTACTCATTGGATAGCCTCTTGAGCCCCAAAAGCATGTTATATTGGGCTACTGCATTTTATACACTGATTTTGTATCCTGCCACACTGATGAAAGTGTTTATTCAATCTAAAAGTTTTCTGGTAGAGTCTTTAGGGTCTTTAAACGAAGAGGTATGTAACATGCAACTGGGGATCACTTAATTTCTTTCCTTTCTGTCTGTGTCCCTTTAATTTCTTTCTCTTGTTCCATTGTTACAGCTTGATATTGATTTTGAGCATGATATTGAATAGAAGAAGAGGGTAAGGTAGCATCATTTGTTCCTGGTTTTAGAGACAATACTTTCCATCCTTTCCTTCTGTGGTTATGGCTGCTGGTCCTGGATTGGATTCTGCTTGTTTTTATTCTTGATCATTTTTATTGGTGATATTTTAAAACCTTCACTTGACATTTTGTCTCTGTTCTTTTTTTGTCAGATAATTGTGTAGCCATGACTATGCTCACCTAGGCTTTCTTCTTTTATGGTGTAAGTGAATTTTTTTGTTTTGTTTTAGACGAGGGTTCACTGTATATTTCTGGATGACTTGAACACAGTATGTAGAACAGACTTTTTTTTTTTGATTTCCAGAGACCCCACCTATACCCCTCAAGTGCTAGAATTAAGGTATATGCTTCCATGCCTGGCTTTTTTTTCTGTTTCTTCATGTGACCTGTCATTTATTTGGGAATTTCTAAGGGCTCCCTGTCTTTCTTTCTGCCTTTTGTTTTATTCTAAAATATTCTCTTTCATTGGATGGCATGGAGGTAGTTTCTTGTTACATATAACGTCATCATCATCTACTGTCGTTGTGATCATTGTTCTACAGAAGCCTGTGGAAATCTAAGTATTTGGACAGCTTTTACGTGGACATGCTCAGGAGTGAGGATGGGAAAATAGGTTGGTTAGTCACAATCACTTGCTATCTCGATGAATCTGACACTTTGCCTCTCCCAAGTCAACTCTTTAGCACAAGTAAATGTCAACAAAAAATGTCCAAATGAGCTTCATGTCCACTAAATATTGAACAAACAAGTCAAAATTTATAAAAATAAACATCAGAAAGTGTCATTGCAATAATAAAAACAACTAAGAAAATTCAAATGTGCCACTGTGAGGCTGAGCTGATAGGTTGTTGTGTGGCCACTCTGAAATGTGGATGGCATTTGGGAAGGACTTGTCACTGGTCCCACAGAGCCTGAACATGCGACATCACACACACCACTAGGCTCACTATCTGCATGGCTCACTGGGAGACCAGGAGGCACAGGTGGAGGGATTGACGGTTTTGTGCTGTAAATTGTGGACCAGAGGAGGGGTATGTTTGCAAACCTTGCCTGAAGACATAGAGAGCTGTCCAGTGTGATTGATGACAGTCGGAGTTGTGTTGTTTCTTCTCACCAAGGTGATTTTGTAGGAGGTGAGCCCAGAGTGTAACCTCTCCTTATGCTGTATAGATCCAAATCTTCATATGTACCTTCAGGTCAGACTCAAACCCAAGAGAAATCTATTCTGAACTTGCATTTACTGAGCACCTGATGGTGTGCCAAGAGCTGGTAATAAAAATAGAGGCAATAATTCCTGATATTTTAAGCTTTTATTTTATTCCAGACAAACTTTATTATTGACTCTAAGATGCAATCAATAATTTACATTTTTATTTTATGCACCACTGAGAAAAAAACCCACACACTAATCTATGATAATTCATCAATTGTAAGCCGCACTCCAGTTTCCGAGATGGTAACATGTCGAAGTGCATTTTAGCAGTGGTGACATGCATCACCAGCTTATTCGGTCCTCTCGCCAGCTCCACACAGCGAGTCCTAATGTAGGCCTCTTTCAGCAATAGGAAACTAGAGGTCTAGTAAATGGCTTATTTGAAGTTATTAGGAGAGTAAAGGTGGGGTTATAAAGATATAAACCAGACAGATGGATCTAGGCTTGTGCACCTCCTGTAGTCTCGCCCCCTCCCCACCATTCTGAATCTCGGCTATAGTCTCATCTTCGTATATTTTATCTTCCTCTCCCACGGGCTGACCCCTGAGCTGCTTTCTAGGTTTAGAAACTCCCCCCTGGAGCTTTCCTGTTTGGGGATTTATTAGTCTTGGGTGTCTAAAAATTACAATAGCCACATAAGCAGAAGGAATACTTACATGATTGTGGAATGGCTCAGAAAATGGGACTCAGGGCAACATCAGAGTCTAGATGACAAACATGTCCAAGCATTGGCTTAAAGGAATCTAGATAACCGTTTCAGATTACATTTCTACATTTGTTTCCAATTTGAGTCTACCTTCCAGGACCAACTGGCCCGTTGGGGATGCTAAAATGGTGATTCTCTAAACATGGATGAGCACCCTGAGAGGAAATGTAGGCGCAGTGCCCTTTCTGAGGTCAAGGTGCTGCCTTTCAGAGCTGGTCTCTGCTATGTTGGGTGGTCTTGTGCAGGTTACTTAGCCTCTCTGCCTTTGCTCCTTCATCTGTAAAGTCAGGGTCCCTGTGCTTCCACTCACAGTTGGAGTGCTCCAGTGGTGAGTGCAGGCTTGAAGCTGGTGATGGATAGCTGCTGCCTCTGGCCCCTCTGTGTGGCACATCCCAAAGCCTGTGGTTGTTTGTCACAGTGCCGCATTAGTCATTTCCCCCAGAAGTCACCTGGAGTCCCTAATTGTGGACACTGGATATATTACACTGAATACTCTGAACTGTCTCTTCAAATGTTGTTGGTAATACTTCAAGTCTGATTTTCGTATATCCTTGGATAATTTCCAAAGCTGTCCCACAGACTCTTTCTTTATGCTATCTGCTATTTATAACCTGTGCACTCAGCACTGTGGTACTGTCTGAGATTTATATGCAAGGAGACAGGTCGGTGCCACTCTTGAGGGTCACTAGGTCAGGGTTTCCCACTGCCTTCCACACTGGCTGACATCTTGCCAGTTGTGCCCGGGCTGTTGTGTATATAGCCAGATGTTCTACAACATCCCTGGCCTCCATTCCCAGGTGCCAAAAGTGTGTTTCGCCCTCTCTGTGTAATGGAAATTAGCAATACCTCCTAACAATTCCAAAGTCCCCAGCTGAGCATCACTGTTCTCAAAGAATGCCAGCTCCATGGGCACCTGGGTGTGTCTCTCTCATGCCTGCTCCAGTTTACAGGGCCTAGAGGAGTAGCAGGCACACTTCAGGAACTTAATATTTGCAAAACGATCAAATAAACTCAGATAATGGCAGTTGTCTGCTGCAAACAAATGAACTAAAAGATCTCATTTCTGAAATCCGTATCACCTTCTCAACCGAACTGCAGCGCCTTAGCCGATGCAGAAAGCCCTCTGCGGTGTGGCTGTTACCTCTTCTGCTTGCATTCCCCTCTGGATTCAGGTGGTCTCCGAAGACTCATTTCATCGTATTTACTTTTGCAAAACAAACTCAGGTAGTGGCGAGAAAAAGAATGCTCGCTAGCCAGCTGCATTCCCCTGCTCTAGGAGATCCACGGGGAGAGCGCTCGAGCAAATATTTCAGTCATCAAAGTGACACCGAAAGGTAAGCCTCATGAATAAGAGATGATAATGCCTTACCACACAGGAGTAAAGCCGGCTGTCCTCCAAGTGGCACAGCTGTGACTGATGTCGGAAGGGAGTCTGACATCAAGGGACTCTCTGTGTTTGTCTCTCTCATCCATTCTGAGACAGAGGTGCTACGGAAAACTCAGAATCCTACATAATCCTTGGTGTATCCCTGAGTCTCCAGAGGCCTCATTCATGGCTCCTTCTAGTCCTTCCTGGCCTCAGCCATGTTCCTAGGGGGCTCCAGTGTGTAGATGTGGAGAGCTGCTACAATTGACCAAGAAGAAGGGAGCGCGTGTGTGTGCGTGCGCACGCGTGTGCATGAACACACACGTGTGAGCGTATTTCCCAACTTTGGCTTTACACTTGCTTTTATTTTTGAATTTGAAACAGAGCCAGAAAAAGAGGAAAACCTGTCATTTTAATAGTTTCTTATCCCATGAAAATGAAGTTTTAAGATGAAATTCAAAGTTGAAGAAAACATGGACACATAGATTAGGACCCAGGTTCTAGTTCACACCTCTCTCTTTCTCCCCCCTCCCTTCCTCCACCTCTCTCCGCCTCTCCTTCCCTCCTTGTAGCTGGGTAACCTTGAACAAGTTAATTCACCTTTCTGATTCTGTGCCCCGCCCCTAGCCTCCAGTTTTAAAGCATCAGACTATTATAGCAGACATTGCTGGTCCAGCACAGCACCAGGAACCGAGCCCACAGAGCAGCTGCTGCTGTGCTTTTTCTCTTTGCCATCCGTGATTCATGTGACCTCCTGAGGAAACAGCTGGGCTGCTCTGCAGCGCTTCCTATGAAGACTATCTGGTATCCACAGAACATGCAAAGCAAAGTCAAACCTGAGGCCAATGACCTCTTATCCCTGATTCCCAAAGGGAAGCCAGCATGCTGGGTAAGACAAGATTGAAAGTAGGACTGTATTTGACAAAGCCTGACTTTTCATTTGAGGTTAGACACACTATGCATTCCTTGTGTGGCTATCTCTTTCTGGGTCTCCACTTCACCCAATGTATAAAGAGAACCAAAGTTGGTTATCTCTAAAGTGTTGGAAGAGGGGCTTGTTGGTTCCTAGCCACCCGGCTATCTTAGACCTGAAATAATCACACAGAAACTGTATTAATTAAATCACTACTTGGCCTATTAGCTCTAGCTTCTTTTGGGGGCCTCTTAGATATTAATTTAACCCATTTCTATTAATCTGTGTATGACCCTGTGGCTGTGACTTACCGGCTAGAGTGCCGACTTCTGTCTCGGATGGGGCTTCATGGCATCTCTCTGACTCCGCTCCTTGTCCTCCCAGCATTCAGCCCAGTCCCCCCCCTGCCTCGCTCTGCTCTTCCCTGCCCTGTTATGCTATAGGCTCAAAGCAGTTCTTTATTCATTAACCAATAAACGCAGCACATAGACAGAAAGACCTCCCACACCACTAAACTATCTTTTTCTTCTTAAAATGTTCTATTCTAGCGTTCTGCAAGGAAACTGTAGGCATTGGCAGTAATGAGTCAGCAAGGATGGACGCCCTCAGTGAGCTAGGAATTGAGCTCTGTGACTGACAGAGTCCTGAGCACTGGAAATGTAGCTGTGCTGATAGAGTCCCTGAAGGTTTGAATTCAAGTGTAATTAACCAAAGTGACAGGAGCACCCCCACATTCTGAGCATTCACAACAAGGACCCCAAATGGAGCCACTGTCCCTAGATTACAACCATCTCGTTGAAATAGACGGCACTGCAAGGCTGTGGCAAGAACACTTCTAACAGTAGTGGTCTTTGATAGTTGGAGACCCAAGCATCGTGTTACGTCATGGCAGACTCTTTAGGGTTGCTCACAGTGCATAGGACATAGCTGATGGCCAACAACACATCACTGGGTGAATGAAAAGCCACTTTCTCCTAGAACGCTTCCTATTGTCACCTATCATGGGCCTCAAATTCCACCAAGGGAAAATCATTCTGGCAGTCTTTGCATTTTGCTGTTTTAATAGATCATCTTGGGAATTGGCATTGAAAGAAAAAAATTCAAGAATACCCTGATTGTAGAGGAGGAGATAAAGTCTAAAACCAACAAGGGCATTTTTCTATGTTTGTGCTTTGTTTCTTTTTCTATCTATCCTTTCTCTCTGTTTTTGTTGTTGGTTGCTTGTTTGAGACCTGGATACTATATGTAGTTGGGGATAACCTTGAATTTTTCATCCCCCTGTCTCTACCTGTACTGGCTAGTTTTGTATGTCAACTTGACACAAGCTAGGGTCTTCAGAGAGTTAGGAGCCTCATTTGAGGAAATGTCTCTATGGGAGACATTTTCTCACTTAGTGATCAGTGGGGGAGGGACCAACCCATAGTGGGTGGCACCTTCCCTGGGCTGGTGGCCCTCATTTCCCATGGGAAGCAAGCCAGTAAGCAGCTCCCCTCCATGGCCTCTGCATCATCAGCTCCTGCCTCCGGGATCCTGCCCTGTTTGAGTTCCTGCCCTGACTTCCTTCAATGAGGAATAGCAACACTGAAGTTGCTATTTCCTTTCTTTCCAAACTTGTCTTTGGTCAAGGTGTGGAGGAATAGCAACACTGAAGTTGCTATTTCCTTTCTTTCCAAACTTGTCTTTGGTCAAGGTGTTTGGTCATAGCAATAGAAGCCCTAAGACACTAGCTCTCCGGTGCAGGGATTGCAGGTATTTCGCAGCACAGCTAGCTGTGTGTTACTGAATGATGTCTGTTGCCGGTGTAGTCAGGTGAGTCTGTCTTATCTCACTGGTATGCTTGAGCATGTATACATATGCAATGCCTTGTTAGAGCCAGGGTTCATATGAAAAGACTAGTAATAACAATCACAATAATGTCCCTACCAATTAACATTTATGGGACCGTTGAGCAGTTACTCAATGCTTTGAAAAGTTCTGTCTGTGCAATGTGCACAGTGTTAGAACTGTATCTTAGTGGTAATTAAGATTTTCTAAGTAACTAATACAATAGCTGACATAAAATACATGTTTGCTAAACATTATAAGACAGCTTCAAGTGTACAGTGCGCATATCATATATCTGTGTGCTGTATTTTCTCAGTAAGAAGTTATGCATGGCTTATACTCTTCCTAATTCTCGTGGCAGTAATGTCTGCTATATAGTCTACTATCTTCATTAAACAGATATGGAAATAGCCTTAAAAAATCTGAAGCCATTGACTGAGCTCAGTCAACCACATCAGCGTATCATCTACCAGTGCTGAAGAATCATAGTAATGACAACACTGTGAACTAATAGAAAAAGATAATTGAAAATGAACTCAGCCCCAACTTCAAATCCAGTCTCCCTCCAAGTGTCCTCCACCCCTAGTGTCCCTAAGGCCCCTGGAGCCATATAGTCCCAAAGTAGCCAGACATCTGCCTAGTAGTTCCCAGTACTGTTCTCTCTTAGCAGCTAATTCAGCAGGCTCATTACAGCTCCAGGCTCTGAGCCAGCTAGGGCCCTCCAAAAACAAGCCTGTGAGTGGGGAAGTAGGGAGCATCTTCTTCCCCCTTCCCAGATCTCTGTGTAAAATATATACTACAGATTGATTCAATTTAGCCCAGAAGCCTGGGAGGATTTATGTGGAATATCAAAGGCTAGAATATTTACTGTATATAATATAAATATATAATATACTATAAATAGCAAAAGGGAGCTGGATAAACACCTCAGCTGGTAAAGTGCCTGCCGTGCAAGCTTGAGGATATGAGTTCAATACCTAGAACACACAAAATGAAGACATGTGGTGGAGTAGTTTAGGTACTATGGCTGTGGAGCTTATTAGTTAGCTGGATGTGGTGACACTTTGTTTGTTCTCTAACAAATAAAGCTTGCCTGAAGATCGGAGTGTGGAGCTAAGCCATGAGGTAGCCATAGGGGCTAGACAGTGGTGGCACACACTTTTAATTCCAGCACTTGAGAGGCAGAGGTAGACGTATCTCTGTGAGATACCCTGGGCTACATGAGATTGATTCAGTCTAAAAGAGAAACAGAACCAGGCTGTGATGGCTCACACTTTTTTTTATTATTAATTAATTTATTTATTAAAGATTTCTGCCTCCTCCCCGCCACCGCCTCCCATTTCCCTCCCCCTCCCCCAATCAAGTACCCCTCCCTCATCAGCCCAAAGAACAGTGAAGGTTCCCTGCCCTGTGGGAAGTCCAAGGACCTCCCACCTCCTTCCAAGTCTAGTAAGGTGAGCATCCAAACTGCCTAGGCTCCCACAAAGCCAGTACGTGCAGTAGGATCAAAACCCAGTGCCATTGTTCTTGCAACCCTGCAACTGACAAGGGTCTGATCTCCAAAATATATAAAGAACTCAAGAAACTAGACCGTAAAAGGCTAATCAACCCAATCATAAAATGGGGCACTGAGCTGAACAGAGAATTCTCAACAGAAGAAGTTCAAATGGCCAAAAGACACTTAAAATCATGCTCAACTTCCTTAGCGATAAGGGAAATGTAAATCAAGACAACTTTAAGATACCATCTTACACCTGTCAGAATGGCTAAAATAAAAAACACCAATGATAGCCTTTGCTGGAGAGGTTGTGGAGGAAGGGGTACACTCATCCATTGCTGGTGGGAATGCAAACTTGTGCAACCACTTTGGAAAGCAGTGTGGTGGTTTCTCAGGAAATTCGGGATCAACCTACCCCTGGACCCAGCAATACCACTCTTGGGAATATACCCAAGAGATGCCCTATCATGGCTCACACCTTTAATCCCAGTACTTGAGAGTCACATGCCTTTAATCTAAACACTAGAAAAGTAGAGACAAGAGTGATATGGCTGGGCGGAGAGAGGAATATAAGGTGGGAGGAGACAGGAGCTCAGTCTTTTTTTTTTTTTTTTTGGCTAAAGGTAAGAGTTGGCTGTTGTTTCTTTGTCTTTCTGATCTTTCAGCATTTACCCCTATATCTGGCTCTGGGTTTTATTATTAAGACCAAATAGAGCTCATGCAACAGCTAGACTAGCTAAATCAGCAAGTTCCAGGTTGATGAGAGAGACTTTGTCTCAATAAATGAGGAACAATACCTGAAACTGACCTCTGGCTTTTGCATGTGTGCACATAAACACACGCACATGCACTACACAAATGTACATGCCCACCTGCTAGTTAAACATGCATTCTCATATGTACACAAAAACAAAACAAGAACAGAGGAGCAGCGACAGCCGCAACCGTCATGAGCTCCACTTGACTTACGCCCTCTCCTTTCCCAGCTCAGGTACGGAGGTGGTTGCAGAGCTGGTTTCCAAAGGAACAAGACTGACTAGAGTGACGGAACCCAGAGCCCCAGCTGTAGTATTAGAACCACGAACCCTTGTCAATCAAAACCAGCCTACAAAGCTTTCAACCCTTACTTGAGATCATGGGAGACATCATACTTTCCATAAAACCTAAGTGCTGGGGCTGAAGAGACGGCTCTGCAGCTAAGAGCACTCACTGCTCTGCCAGAGGACACTAGTTCAGTTCCCGGCACCCATATGGTTGCTTACAACCTTCTGGAATTCCAGTATTGGGGGATGCAACAAGCACCCCCACTCCAGCATCCGTGATCTTGTATGTACATGATACAAGGGCAGACATGCAGGCAAAACACGTCCATACACAGAAAATAAAAACAAATAAAATCTTTTTTAAAAAATCTGAATGTTGCTACACAGATTATCTTACATGATATTGTCCCAAAATTTGGACCACAGTTGTGAGAAGCAGGTACGTAGGGAGGGGCTCCTGCAGAGTCATCCTGGGGCCCTAGTATCTGCCGTGCTTGTTTCTGAGTCAGAAAAGAACTTGGGATGCAGTCCGGTGGTCAAGCATTTGCCTAACCTGCTTAACACCCAGCCTTCCAATCCCAGCTCTGTAACAGCTGGACTGTTTAGGCTCTAATCCCTGCTTAGAGGCCTTAGCAAAGTTAATTAATTTTCTGTTTGGTTTCTATTTTCCGAGAAGAAGATGACAATGGTGCTATTGATAGGCAATTAAGGATATAATCTGTAGAGAGCATTTAGGATGGTGCCCAGCACAAAGTAAGGGTTCTTACTATCGCTTTGTTACTAGAGGATGCTTTTGTGCAAATGATGTGCTGTGATTGGGCTTATGGCCATTCCTCAGACTAGCCAGGTACTGTCACAGGCCTCCCACTGGAGGTTTCAGCATCTCCCGCATCCCTCAAGTGGCCGAAGCCCCAGAGATTTAGTGAGAGTCCACAAGCGTGATGCTCAGCTCTGAATCAGAGCAGACCACAATCTGTCTGTCCAGCCTTGACTGTTTGCATCTTTTATACTCAGACTGAGTCAAGGAGGCCGACTCTGGGAATTTCTGTTTTCAAGCATTGGCAAAAAGCCACACTAAGGGATAAGTGCCACCCAGCAACCATTCTGCTGCATTCTGATACGAAATCTTCATAATATTGTAACATATTTATAACTTCATAAAGGGGGAAAGAAGGCATAGAAGCTCTAGACATGGCCTTGCTGTTCACTACTAATTGGTTTCCTCTCCATGAACTTCTGTGTGTGTGTGTGTGTGTGTGTGTGTGTGTGTGTGTGTGTGTGTGTTTGTTTTACTAGGCACAGAATCTAGGGTCTCAAGCACACACGTGTTCTACTATTGAACATCCTAAGCTCTTTCACTTTTACAAACAAGGACAGAGCACCTGACTGACTTACTCAAAATGCCACCAAACTTGTTCTAGCCAGTGGGGACCTTACTCGTGACTCTGCTTCTGCTATCTGTGTAGCTGGAATAACAGTCCTCCTGTACCAGGGCCAGCACTACAGACTTTTTTAAACCTTTAAGAGAACAGTGTTTATCCCTGTATTAGGGCCATATTATCAGCTATAGTCTTTGGTAACAGTAGCAGAAGCTGGCTTTTGGTCCTTTGAATGCAGTCAGGGAATGGGAGTGTTTTCTAGGATGGTGGGAGGCAGGTTGAACAAACATTTGCTTAACACCCTAACTTTTCCAATGGATCTTCCTAGCACAAGCTTCCAGGGGCTTGGTGGTTAGGAACACTTGTTGTTTTTGCAGAGGACCTGGGTTCTGTTCCCAGAACCCCAATGGTAACCCGTAACTATCTGTCCCTTCTGTTCCAGGGGATCCTGTGCCTTCTTCTGACCTCTGCAGGCACCAGGTATACATACTGTGTTCATGCAAACAAACAAGATGCTCAAACCCAGAATAAAATTAAAACTAAAGTAAAATATACATTTGAAAAACTAAGAATCTTCTTAAGAAGCAGAACCAATAGGTGATATTTCTATATGTGATGATTGCTTCAAATGGTCAACTTGATACAACCTAGGACCACCAGGGAGGACAACCTGGACGAAGTTGGCCCATAGGCAGACCTGTTGGGGATTTTCTTAGTTGATTAAGGAGAGGTGGGAAGACCCGCCCTGAATATGGGCAGCACTATCTCATGAGCAGGACTCTGAGTAGCATAAAGGTAAATAAATTAATCTGAGTAGCAAACATGCATGTATTTATTATCTTTGCCCTTGGCTGGGTCTGGCGTGACTCTTCGAGTTCCTGCCTTGACTTCCTCACAGTGATGGACTATAAACTAACACACTTCTTGTCTAAGTTGAGTTTTGTCAGGGCATTTTATCAGAACAACAGAAATGCAACTAGGACACTATGCTATCTACTCTATCTACATATCTGTATCTGCCATCCATATCTATAGCCATCCATATGCATATCTGTATCCATGTTTATATCTATATCTATACCTATTATAGGAATTGGTCCACACAATTATGGGAACCATGGTGACTCTTACCTACTATCTGCAAGTGAGAGACTCAGGAGAGCTGGTATTGACATTTCAGCAGGAGTTCAAGGTCCCAAAAACCCCTGAAGCCAATGGTGCAAGTAATACTGCAAACATAGGGATAGACACATAAACCAGATCAAAAGGTGCCAGATAGAGAAAGAATTTTTTTTCTTTAGCCTGCCTATTTTTTACATATTCCTCCAGATAAAGTCTACCCATATTAGGGAGGGCAATCTGTTTCTAGTCCACCTGTTAAAACAAACACTATGCCAGAAATACCTGGGCCTGCTGTAGCTCTGTTAAAATGACAGAGAAAATAACATGGTGCACTGAGGTATTTAGGTGTCAACTTTGGGATAAATGATGATTATCCCAATGATTCCCTCTGTCTTCATATCACATCGCTGGATCAGAACCCAAGGAAAGACTCTGAGAGGCCGACGTGGGGTCATGTACCCGCCACTGCTCCCTGTGCAGTGAGACTTGCCTTGGTGAGATGCCCAGCACAGAAGGAGAGCTCCATGTTTGGGGATCCATTGCTATTATTTTTACCTCTCTCCTTCTGTACAATTATCAGTGAATCATTCTAGGATGTCCTTGCAATCCAGTTATCCTGAAAACAAACTCATCATCCACCCAACAATATTGCTTCTTCTCTAGCACCAATATCATAATTTGGGTGTGAATCTGCTCAAGAGCGGCCATTTCAGCTCCTGCTGTGGTGTTTCCAATTTATAGACGGCTTGCCTCCAGGGAAACACCAGGCATGCTTGCTATGAAAGTAGCCTTCCAGATTATTTTCCCAGTTCATAAAAGAAGAGCCCTTCAGCCATTCTCCCTGACTAATCCACTACAGAGATCCAGCAAGGTCCTTGTCAGGGAGGAAGAGTCCAAGTGGGGCATGGAAAGGGGGTGTCTGTTGGAGGTGGAGCCTGTTCTTTTGATTAGTAAGATCAGTAGAATCCCAGAGAGACAGATTTTGCCTTTCTTTACACCTCAAGGATGTGCCCACAGTTGTTTTATCCAAACACAAGTTCCTCATAGCAACACAATGTTCATATCGTAGCTTGAAGAAATAATGGCGAGGCTTCCACTTTTGCAGAGTCTAAAAGAAGAGAGCATCTGTCCCCCCCTCCTTCTCTAGTACACTTCTGTTCCCTTCTTCATGCTCTAAATCCACCAGGGCTCTGAGGAAGTAACACTCAGCATCACCTCCAGAGCTCCTGAGGAGATCACCCCAGCATTACCTCCCAAAGGTGACTCTCAGGGTCACCTCCCAAAGCTCCTGAGGAGGTGGCCCTCAGCATCACCTGCCAAAGCTCCTGAGAAGGTAAGCCTCAGAATCACCTCCCAAAGCTCCTGAGGAGGTGGCCCTCAGCATCACCTCCTTGAGCCAACCCTCAGCATCATTTGCCTGAGCTCTTGTACTTGCCACATCTTAAGCAGGTTGGATTAGATTAAATCCGGACTAGCTGAACATAGCGGACAATGAGGACTACTGAGAACTCAAGAACAAGGGCAATGGGTTTTTGATCCTACTGCATGTACTGGCTCTGGGGGAGCCTAGGCAGTTTGGATGCTCACCTTAGGAGACCTGGATAGAGGTGGGCGGTCCTTGGGCTTCCCACAGGTCAGGGAACCCTGATTGCTCTTCAAGCTGATGAGGGAGGGGGACTTGATCGAGGGAGGGGGAGGGAAATGGGAGGCGGTGGCGGGGAGGAGGCAGAAATCCTTAATAAATAAATAAATTAAAAACAAACAAACAAAAAAAAGATTAGGAAGAGAAGAAAAAGAGTCAGGTCCTCTGTCATGCCATCCCCCAATGGCAGAGTGACAGTAGGAGTGTCTTCCAAAGTCCTCCTTACTCCCTAGGGCATCTGGCTTCACACACCAGACATCACTCTGTAAGAGGCAGCCCCTGCCCTAAGCTGTGACCAAAATTACTGTCATAGATTTCATTGTTGATACTATTTCTTCATTCTTTGATCTAGTCCCTCCTTTTGTCTTTTGAGTTTTTTTTCTAGAAAAAGAGGACAAAACAATGCCCTACACCTTTATTTGAGTCTAACATATGATTCTTTAGTCAATAGAATTCTAGATATGGCATTGGGCCACCTCCATAATGTCATCTTCCAGGGCGTCGTGAGCTATTCTTTATTTGCTTTCTTGTTTGTATTCCATGACAGGAGAATTACATGCTCACGGACTCTTGTTGGATGAAAGCCACATGGAGCACAGTAGGGCAGAGCCATGTCTTTCATCCCTCACCAACCCTTAGATAGAGAACTAAAATACTGCATGTCTGTTCATGCTGCCAAGATGCTGAGGGATGCTGTTACATGGCAGAAGTAAAAGGGCATATTTGGCTTTTTAAATCTTTGATCCCGATCTTCATGTGATTATATTAGTTCTTTTCTCAAAGCTGTAACCAAATACCTGATAAGAAATAATTTATCATTTTTTTAAATTTTTTAATTAATTAATTTATTTATTGAAGATTTCTGCCTCCTCCCCGCCACCGCCTCCCATTTCCCTTCCCCTCCCCCAGTCAAGTCCCCCTCCCTCGTCAGCCCAAAGAGCAATCAGGGTTCCCTGCCCTGTGGGAAGTCCAAGGACCTCCCACCTCCTTCCAGGTCTAGTAAGGTGAGCATCCAAACTGCCTAGGCTCCCACAAAGCCAGTAAGTGCAGTAGGATCAAAAACCCATTGCCCTTGTTCTTGAGTTCTCAGTAGTCCTCATTGTCCGCTATGTTCAGCGAGTCCGGTTTTATCCCATGCTTTTTCAGACCCAGGCCAGCTGGCCTTGGTGAGTTCCCGATAGAACATCCCCATTGTCTCATTGTGTGGGTGCACCCCTCGCGGTCCTGAGCTCCTTGCTCGTGCTCTCTCTCCTTCTGCTCCTGATTTGGACCTGAGATTTCAGTCTGGTGCTCCAATGTGGGTCTCTGTCTCTGTCTCCTTTCATCGCCTGATGAAGGTTAATATTCAGGAGGATGCCTATATGTTTTTCTTTGGGTTCACCTTCTTATTTAGCATCTCTAGGATCACGAATTACAGGCTCAATGTCCTCTATTTATGGCTAGAAACCAAATATGAGTGAGTATATCCCATGATCCTATTTTTGGGTCTGGCTTACCTCACTCAGGATAGTGTTTTCTATTTCTGTCCATTTGTATGCAAAATTCAAGAAGTCATTGTTTTTTACTGCTGAGTAGTACGCTAATATGTATATATTTCATACTTTCTTCATCCATTCTTCCATTGAAGGACATCTAGGTTGTTTCCAGGTTCTGGCTATTACAAACAATGCTGCTATGGACATAGTTGAGCATATACTTTTGTTGTATGATAGGGCATCTCTTGGGTATATTCCTAAGAGTGGTATGGCTGGGTCCAGGGGTAGGTTGATCCCGAATTTCCTGAGAAACGGCCACACTGCTTTCCAAAGTGGTTGCACAAGTTTGCATTCCCACCAGCAATGAATGAGTGTGCCCCTTACTCCACAACCTCTCCAGCAAAGGCTATCATTGGTGTTTTTGATTTTAGCCATTCTGACAGGTGTAAGATGGTATCTTAAAGTTGTCTTGATTTGCATTTCTCTAATCGCTAAGGAAGTTGAGCATGATCTTAAGTGTCTTTTGGCCATTTGAATATCTTCTGTTGAGAATTCTCTGTTCAGCTCAGTGCCCCATTTTATGATTGGGTTGATGAGCATTTAACGGTCTAGTTTCTTGAGTTCTTTATATATTTTGGAGATCAGACCTTTGTCAGTTGCAGGGTTGGTGAAGATCTTCTTCCAGTCAGTAGGTTGCCTTTTTGTCTTAGTGACAGTGTCTTTTGCTTTACAGAAGCTTCTCAGTCTCAGGAGGTCCCATTTATTCAATGATGCCCTTAATGTCTGTGCTGCTGGAGTTATACGTAGGAAGTGGTCTCCTGTGCCCACGTGTTGTAGAGTACTTCCCACTTTCCCTTCTATCAGGTTCAGTGTGTTCGGACTGATATTGAGGTCTTTAATCCATTTTGACTTGAGTTTTGTGCAGGTGATAGATATGGATCTATTTTCATTCTTCTACAGATTGACATCCAGTTTTGCCAGCACAATTTGTTGAAGATGCTCTCTTTTTTCCATTGTATACTTTTAGCTCCTTTATCGAAAATCAGGTGTTCATAGGTTTGTGGGTTAAAGTCAGGGTCTTCTATTCTATTCCATTGGTCGACTTCTCTGTTTTTATGCCAATACCAAGATGTTTTCAATACTGTAGCTCTGTAATAGAGTTTGAAGTCAGGGATGATAATGCCTCCAGAAGTTCCTTTATTGTATAAGATTGTTTTGGCTATCCTGGGTTTTTTGTTTTTCCATATAAAGTTGATTATTGTCTTCTCCAGATCTGTGAAGAGTTTTGATGGGATTTTGATGGGGATTGCATTGAATCTATAGATTGTTTTTGGTGGAATTGCCATTTTTACTATGCTGATCCTCCCAATCCAAGAGCAAGGGAGATCCTTCCATTTTCTGGTGTCCTCTACAATTTTCTTCTTCAAAGACTTAAAGTTCTTGTCATATAGATCTTTCACTTCCTTGCTCAGAGTTACCCCAAGATATTTTATGCTATTTGTGCCTATCGTGAAAGGTGATGCTTCTCTGATTTCCCTCTCTGCTTCCTTATCCTTAGTGTATAGGAAGACAACTGATTTTTTTGGAGTTGATCTTGTATCCTGCCACATTACCAAAGGTGTTTATCAGCTGTAGGAGTTCTTTGGTAGAGTTTTTGGGGTCGCTTATGTATACTATCATATCATCTGCAAATAACGAAAGCTTAACTTCTTCCTTTCCAATACGAATCCCCTTGATCCCCTTATGTTGTCTTATTGCTATTGCTAAAACTTCAAGCACTATATTGAAGAGGTATGGAGAGAGTGGACATCCTTGTCGTGTTCCTGATTTTAGTGGGATGGCTTTGAGTTTTTCTCCGTTTAATTTAATGTTAGCTGTCGGCTTGCTGTAAATAGCTTTTGTTATATTTAGGTATGACCCTTGCATCCCTAATCTCTCCAAGACCTTTATCATAAAGGGGTGTTGAATTTTGTCGAATGCATCTAATGAAATGATCATATGTTTTTTTTTTCTTTCAGTTTATTTATATGGTGGATTATATTGATAGATTTGTGTATGTTGAACCAGCCCTGCATCTTTGGGACGAAGCCTACTTGATCATAATGGATAATTTTTCTAATGTGTTCTTGGATTCAGTTTGCCAGTATTTTATTGAGAATTTTTGTGTCAATGTTCATGAGTGATATAGGCCTGTAATTCTCTTTCTTGGTTGGGTCTTTGTGTGGTTTTGGTATCAGGGTAATTGTAGCTTCATAAAAGGAATTTGGCAATGACTCTTCTGTTTCTATATTGTGAAATACATTAAGGAATATAGGTATTAGCGCTTCTTGGAAGTTCTGGTAGAATTCTGCATTGAAACCATCTGGTCCTGGGCTTTTATTGGAAGGGAGATTTTTGATAACAGTTTCTAATTCTTTGTGACTAACAGGTCTATTTAGATCATTCACCTGGTCTTGGTTTAGCTTTGGTGTATGGTACTTATCTAAAAAAAATCGGGACTGTTTTTTTTCTGGCATACAGTTTCAGGGATGCTGTCTGTCACAAGGAAGGCTTGGTGACAGGAGCAAGAGGCCAGTTCATCACACTGCAGTCAAGAAGCAGAGGGTGAACAGGAAGTGAGCCAGGTTCTAAATCTTCAAGGCCTCCCTTCATTGACCGACTTCCTCCAATGATGCTCTGCCTCAATGTTCTCACTATCTCCCCGAGTGTTTAAACACATGAGCCTACTGGGCATATTTCACACTCAGACCACAGCCTGGCCTTGATCAGGTCTGATTTCCCTTGGTTTTCTCGTGAAAGAACTGAACAAGCTTTCTAGGTTGCTTTGAATCATAAATTAGGCAATTCTCACTAATTCCAACAGTCCTTTGTAGATCATTATCAATATCTTTGTGCTAAGGGATTATTGCATCATCTTGTAGTGGATGGGTGGTGTGTCGGATGGGCCATCCAAGCCACATTCATCTCTACAACACAAGTGTGCATCTCAGACCTGGGCATAGTAAAAGGCCCCGTTGCCATTTGCTGTAGAAATGACTGCACTGCTAAGGGAACAATCCAGAGGCACACTTAATAATCAGAGACTATTTTCTCTCTTTCCTCAGAGGCAATTGGGTACTTCAGGTCATTCAAGTACATGTGTGAACTGCTCTTTGTGTGGATGGTGACTTAACTGATAGAGATTTCAAAAATTTTAATTAAGGTATGACCTACTTCTGTTTTGTGTCCGTGGGAAGCATATGCATATGTATGGGTGTGCATACCTTGGGAGGTCAGAGAGGAATGCTGGGTGTTCCCTTGTACTGCTTTGCAACTTATTTCCTTTAGGTCCTTCCTTTGGGTCTTTTGCTGGACCCCAAACTCCCCAGGCTAGCCAGAATAACTCACCAGGCTAGCCAGAATAGCTCACCAGGCTAGCCAGAATAGCTCACCAGGCTAGCCAGAATAGCCAGATAGCTAGCTCTGGATCTGCTAGCCCTGGCCCCTAGCACGGGGGTTACAGGCATGCACTGATGTGTTTGGTTTTTTCACATGGATGCGTGAATTTAGACTCAGCTTCTCAGGCTTGTACAGCAGGCTTCTTTGCCCCACTGAGCCGTTTCCCCAGTCCAGTGGCCTTTTGAATGTATGCAGTGTGTCAAGATATCACCGACACATTTTATTTATCCACAATGTGGATCCAATATATGCAAATTACCTTTTAAAGTGAAACCAAAGTCCCTTCTCTGCTACAGTTTCTTAGACCTCTTTCCAGAGAGGCTTGGCAACCATGCCTGTCATTCTTTCCTATGCCTTCCATGCATTCATTAGCGGAACTCATTGCTGCATCCCTTTCTGTTTCACTTGCCTCACTCAATACTCAGGAAGCTGCACATATTTAGTGCAAATGGCTCTTCCTTGACATTTTAATGGCTCCATATTACACTTTATTTCATTGTGATGTTTGATTCATTAGTTTACTTTTCTTTATTAAATTTATTGCTTGGCAATTTTATACAGGAATATAATACATTTTGATTACTTTCATTTCTACACCCTCTTTGGTCCCTGCCCCCGCCCTCTTCCTCCTTAAAAGGCTCCCTCTCACTTTAGTGTCTTCTATTTTTGGCTTTGTTTTGTTAAACAATAAAACTACCCAGGGCCACCCATGTGGGCATGTGTGTGTAGAACCGTCCACTGGAGCATGGAGACTCATCAGTGTCTTTATCACCAAAAGAAATAATTCCCTTTTCCAACCTACATCCAGAGCAGTGGCTAACCCGGGAGCCGCTCCCACATCCATAACAGTGTTGACAGGCCCGGCCTTGTACAGGCCCAATGCAGGCAGCCCCTGCTATTGTAAGTTCCTGACTGGAACGGTGATGTTATTACCAAAAGATGTCAGTTCACCAAAGCTAGTCCCAGGCTATCCCAGAGTTCAGCCCAGTGAGAGCTCAGTCCGGTGAGATGACCATCACTGTCACGAGGGACCGCAGGCATGGCGCACTCTATAACTCTGAAGAAGCAGAGTTAACCACAGGAGTAGAAAGTTGCACTAAAGATCCCAGTGTGATTAAGCACCAGCTAAAGTAAGGTATCAGACTTAGTGGCCCACAAGCGGCAAGGTGAAGGGAGGACAGAGGGATGGGAGGAGGCAGTGAGTCTTTGGGCTGGCTCTTAGCACTATTAACTTGAGAGTCCCATGGGGCTCCTGGGAGCTAACTGGGGATGGCAACACTGATGGCTGGAAATAGAACTGTGAACATCTGCGGGAAAAATGGGAAATTTCACCTTAATAGAATTTTTAAAACATTTTAACTTTCCTCAAAAAAGATCTATTTCCCCCAAACTCATCTGCTTCTTCCTATGTTCTCACATCTTTAAATACACCAAACATGATAATTTTATGAGCAAATCACATTATACAGAATACATTTTTAAGTTTCAAAGCATAAGCTTCATAGTGTTTTTTTTAAAAAAAGAAAAAAGAAAAAGAAAGAAAAAAGAAACCAAAGAACTGCATACGTTTGAGTTTTCCATATAGCCACTTATCTGCTTGCACATGTCCCCTCTCAGCTCCAACATTTTGAAACACTTTGCATCTGTAATTGAGATTTCTCTCTCAGGATGAGCTCTTGTGTCTCTGGACAGGACCTAGACTGCAGATCCCATCCACACTCTCTGTTTGCAGGGTGATTTTCAGGGAACCTTTGGCTTCCTCTCTGGAAAGCAAAGCCCTGAGTAACACCCCATGTTGAGATGATCACATGATGCGATCTGACACTGATCTGTGTGTATGGGGTAGATGTTGTTGTCTGCTTCTCACTCCAGATACCCTGCAGGAAACGCCTCTGCCAGCGCTGGACAGGATCCCTTCCTAATCAGGTAAGGGAGGAGATTACAGGGCAGTACTTAGGAGGATATGACTCTAGGGAGTAGTAGAAGAAAAAGGTGAGATGTGGTAGAAAAACTAGAAATGAAGTCTATGGGTAGGTGAAAGACAGAGGTTTTGAAAGAGGTAATAGCTGTACATGTGTGCATGCGTGCGTGCGTGCACATGTGTGTGTGTGTTTCTGTTTTTGTAACAGACTGTCCTCAAACTTACTATGTAAGTGAAGATAGCTTGGAATTTTTGTTCCTCCTCTGCCTCCTGGGCACTGGTATTACAAGTGCATGCCACTCACCTTGTTTTATACTGAGGATTGAACCCACGGCTTGGTGAATGCTAGACAGACACCTATCAGCTGAGCTACATCCCCAGTCTGAGAAGCACACCTCTGAGATGACCATCTATTTTAATTTGACTGAGAGAATTTCCTAGTTGTGAGGTCTTCAATGATAAAACTGGGATGATGTTGGCAAAGCAGAAAAAGGGGGTCTGTCAATGTCAATCTTTGGAAGTCACAATGAACCTGCTCCATACCTGTGAAGAGTGGACGGACTGGTCAGTCTCTTGCAGAGAAATCTACATTTTGTTTTTTGCTGGAGAAATATTGCAAAAGAGAGTGATAACATGTGAGAGTGGAAGCAATCACACCCAGGAAATGGCTCAATTACTCTAACTGACCGAGGAATTCCTGTGGATCTCAAAATCACATATTCCCAAAAAAGCTTCCAATGTTATTTAAAAGTATGTTTGAGGGAAAGAGAGATAAGTCAGCAGTTAACAGTACCCGCTGTTCTTTCAGAGGACCTGGGTTCAGTTCCCAGCACCCACACAGTTGTTTGCCTCCAATCCCAGGAGCTCTGATGCCCTCTTCTGGCCTCCATGGGAACCACATACACACAGTAATTATACTTACATGTAGGCAAAATACACCTTGAAGAAAAATAAGAAAATCTTTAAAAAACATATGTTTGACAACCCAAACAAGGATAAAGGTCTCTCCACCAAAGTATGTAGGAAGCTGCACTGTTCAGATGAACCTCGGCTATCCCTCAAGACCCAGAGCAGTGGAGCTTTCCCTTGGAGAGAGAGAAGCAACTAGGGCATAAGAGAAATTTCCCAGGGTATAGTCCAGAAGGGCTGTCCAGAGACCTCATGTGGGAGGAGAATAAAAGATGTCATGAATGTCTAGGGATTTGCCTCTGAGAACCCACATATTCTGTCCTGGCATTCTCATCATCAGAAACAGAAATGGGATGGTGGGGTGCTGTATAAGAGTCTTTGAATGCCTTTCCTTGGTGAAACAATTGCTTCCATATACTTTCTTGCTAAAATTTCACACCCTTATAGCAAAGAATTAATTACAAAGGCCTCGCTTCTCAGTAAAGCTCATCTGTGCCTTATCATGTAGATGAATATTTGTGCAAACTCTGATGACTTGAGTTCCATTCCATGGCCTCACAGGTAGTGAGAAAAGTGACTCTCAAGAGTTGTCCCCCATACAGGCACTGTGACATGCACAGCTCTGCAGAGAGACAGATGCACACACACAAACAAATAAAAATAGAGAAAAGGAAAGAAAAAACGTAAAGTCCATTTTGTCTAGCTCCCAGCTGTGTCAGGCATAACGACAGTTATATGTGTCACAGAAGCCACAGAAACACCTGTCCGTCATGCTTTCAATAAGACACACATCATATTCCACCTGCTTTCCCTAGCCATAGTCACATGTCCAGACTGCAGAGTGGAAACAATTCAGCCATTTGCAAATCACAAAGCCAATACTACCTTGAGTTTCACAGCAAGAACTAGAACAGTTTTCACCTTATCAACGACAATCAGTCTTTAATTTTAAGTTAGATTTTGATTGACCAATTTTGTGTATATGTATATTATGTTTATTTGTGTAGGTAAACTCGTGCCGCAGTGTATGAAATGCTGGAAGACAAGTTGAAGGAGTTGGCTCTTTCCTGTCACTACATGGGTACCAGGAATCAAACTCAGATCTTAAGACTTGCTAAGAAGCTGTGTTACTGGTTGAGCATCTGCTGGCCCTTTAGACAACGCGAACAGACCATGCTTCGCATTCCCCTTTCTCATGCTTCTCATGTTTCCACTATTCCTGAGGAGAATGTCCTCCTGGCAGACATCGTTCATCTGTATGAACTTTGAGGCAGCCTCGTGGACACATGTCACGGATGGTAGGAAGAGGTAAAACTTTCCTTCTGACTGAAGTCTGGGCCCTGCTAGTAGAGGGGTCTTTTCTAGGCTTTTCTGTTAGGGCAGTAGGACTTTCCCCTTTGGGGCTGTTGTGAGAAATACTCAGGCAGAAAGAAGTCCATTGTACACTGAAATAAACAGGCTCAGCAGGAAGCCTCACACCCTGGGAGTCAACAAATGGAACCCACCTTTTCTTCCTGGAATAACATATTGCACTTCGTCTATGTGCCAGGAAGCTGAGTATTCATTCCAGAAGCCATGCCCATCGCTCAATCTAGGATTCTCCATCACAGCCTCCCACAGAACACTCATCTAGCAGGAGATGGAGATGGGAAAAACTGAAGATGTCTGAGTTGATAGAGCCCAGTCGGGACTCACTGTGACCCTTGTTCTCTGAACCATCGGTGGATGCTACATAACCTGCTACCTTGAGTACATCTCTGTTCATCCTACTGTGTCACAGAAAATCCATGTGCCTACACAGAAACATGGAAGCTTTTGCACACACATGCATACATACTCACATGTGCACACATGCACACACACATCCACAGAACTACACACACACACACACACACACACACACACAATTTCCCATCTCGAATAACACCTAAGCAGCAGATAAGAAAAGTACAGTTTATAGCAGGGCAGGATGACCTATAGATAACTCCCAGAATTTTCCAAGAAATAAAAAGAACACATTTGGAGGGGGAAATCAGGTTTTGAATACAGTTGGCATCTAGGGTAAGAACTAGCTCAGTTACACACATGCAGTGCCACATAGAGGAGTTCCTCCTCATTAGCGAAAGCAGACTTCATAGTGTTACTAAAAAGTTAAATGAGAGTTGAACACTGTGGTGCTTGCCTGTGGTTCCATACTCAGGAGGCATGACAAAGAGGAGCACAGGCTACATACATGTACAGACCTTGTTGAAAGAAAAGAAGCAAAAAAGGAAGGAAGGAAGGAAGGTGAATACGTCGCACAGCATGGTTGCCATAAAGATTTTACTATTAGTGAAATGCATGAACAATAGTCATAAGAACTTGATAAATCTTACAAGCATCTGAAGGCTAAAGTTTGTAAATGATTTTAAAAACTTTAATGCATACTCTAAGAGATTTCCAGACTAGAAATATCTAAGATGACTCTTGCCTCAATGTAGTGAGGAGGCGAGCAGGCCTGCTTTTCATCCTTCCCAACTCCCGCATGGTTAGCTTTACACCCGAAATAACAACACACAAATTGTATCATTTAAACTCTGCTCGGCCCATTAGCTCTATCCTCTTACTGGCTAACTCTCACATCTTGATTAACCCATTTCTAATAATGTGTATAGCACCACGAGGTGGTGGCTTACCGGGAAAGATTCTAGCCTACATCTGTCTCGGGTCCAAGAATCATGGCATTTGCCTCACTGCTTTCTTCCCAGCATTCTGTTCGGTCTTCCCCACCTACCTATGTGTTTCCCAGGTGGTCCTCAGTGGTTAGGTGGTGTTTCTCCCCAGAACTATGGCTACACCTGACAATGAGACTCCAGTTTCTTGTGTGTGTACTTCACTGGCAGTGACACAGTTAAAAGAATGGCAGAACTCAGGAGAGGTGGTCAGATTTCAGCCCAGACATCTTCACATCAGGAGCCATGCACAAGAATGAAACTTACTGACTCTCATTCACCCAGGGGCTCAGTAACTTAGGAATTTAGGTAGACTCTGAACTTCTCACAGACGCATTACTGTAAACAGCTCCAAGTCCTCAAGGTGTAGTGATGAGGCGAGCAGGCCTGCTTTTTGTCCCGCCTAGCTCCCACACAGCTAGCTTAGCCCTGGAAATAATAACAGGGAAATTGTATTCTTTTAAACACTGCTTGGCCCATTAGCTCTAGCCTCTTCAATGCCCATCTTCCTCTTGAAGTAGATTGGTGCTGCCAGGAGCAGACGTGTCTCATTGTCATGAAAAGCCCTAAGTTATTAAAACATTTAAAATGCCATATTCTGGAGTCTTTGATGGAGTTGAAGAATGGTTAGTCACAGTTATAGTTTTCTATTGTTAGAATAAAGTAGATATAAATATTGTGACTGTAATTCATGCTTTATAACTGTTTTGTTATATGTAATTTTGCTATGTTAAAGTTAAAGCCTTCCTTTTTGTTTAAACAGCAAAAGGGGAAATGGTGTAGGAGTGTTTTCTATCTATCTGTTGCTTTCATTGGTTAATTAATAAAGAAAACTCCTTGGCCTTTTGATAGGGCAGCCCTTAGGTGGGCAGAGTAGACAGAACAGAATGCTGGGAAGAAGGGAAGTCTGGCAGACGCCATGCTCCTCCTGCCTGAGACAGACACTGGTTAGATTCATCCCGGTAAGCCACAGCCAAGTGGCAATACAGATTATTAGAAATGGGTTTAATCAAGATGTGAGAGTTAGGCCAGGCAGTGTTGAATTAATACAATTTCCATGTGGTTATTTCAGGGGTTAAGCTAGCTGGGTGGCAGGACGCAGCCTGCCCCTCTCATACTACTCTGCTGTATAAGCTAGTACCAACTCCACAGCCCTGCCTGCTTTCTCTGCCCAGTCCAACATGACAGAGGTATGTTCACTGCCTCCATGAGCCATCTCACAGCTGCAACTCCAGCGATGCAGCGGATCCATGTCACCATTAAACAATTAGTAGCACACTGCTCACAAGCCCCGTTGCAGTGCAGGACCTCCCCAATGGGTCAGAGTTCATGCTGCCAGCAAGAATCAGGAAGCTGCCATTTCTTAAAGGAACTGCGCCACTGCTTGCAGCCCACAAACATTGAAAAAATGTGGCTACCAAGAAGCTGTGCTTAACTCCATTTTTTGTGTATAGAATATCCCCCCAAGCTCTCTCAGGTTTTACATGGACATAGTTGACCCACATTGATGCACCATTTGTAAGTGGAGACTGCTTGTTGGTTTATTTTCCGACTGCTTAGACCCAAATAATCTCAAAGAAACTATATTAATTACAATGCTGTTTGCCCTATTAGCTCAGACTTCTTATTAACTAACTCTTACATTTTAAATTAACCCATTTCTTTTAATCTCAGTATCACCATGAGGCTATGGCCTTCCAGTAAGCTTTTCTGGTGTCTTTCTCCTTCTACAGCTACATGGCATCTCTTTGACTCCACCTACTCTCTCTATGTATCTCTTCCAGACTGGCTATATTCTGCCCTGCCATAGGTCAAAGCATCTTTATTCATTAACCAATAAGAGCAACACATATACAGTAGGACATCTCACATCACTGATGCATATTTTAGAGGTATTGAGCCTGACCTTTGGTTCATAATCTGAGAAAGTTAGGGAGGATAGATTAGCCTAGAATGTGATGTTGTGATAATAGAGGTGGTGGGATTTGGACTGAAGAGCCACATGGGAACTGACCAGCCTCTATCCAGAGCTATGTCTGTAAAATAGGGATATTGAAACCTATCCTTTTTTTTTTATTGTGTGAGGATTTGTAAATTGGTACAAGGAAGTGGTCAATAAAATGCTTCATTTTTTTCAATAATAATGTTGTCAATGAAGTCATTAAAATCTTTTTTTTTTAATTTGGTAATTACAGATCTGAAGTGATTCTGCTTTTATTTCCTTCACGTTAAGCCAGTCATGGAATTTCACAGTGATTTCTGGGGTGGGGCAGAAGGAAAGTGTATTCAGAATGATGGAGGCCACGGCCTGGTTGGCCTGAGAAGGTGCAAGCAGGGGGGCTCACTGGGGAAGCTGGAGGAGCACCGACTGCCCTGCTGGCAGGTAGGTGATGTTCCGAGAGCGAGAGAGCTGGTAAGCAATGTCCTCAGCTGCTTCCAGCTTCCGCAGCTCAATCAGGCCATCATCTGCCATGGCCAGGAAGTTGGCGATCAGTTCGGCTGCTTTGGAGTCGCCCTCAGCAGAGATGATGGCTGCCTTCTTCTGCTGCTCAGTCTTTTCCACCACAAATCTGGCCCTCTCTGCTTCCTACTGAGCCACCTGTTTGGCTTCCACTGCTTCAGTGAACTCCTTCACGAAGGTCAGATGTGTCACGGACACGTCATCCAGGACGAGCCCAAATGTTGCTACTCTCTCTGTGAGGTCATCGCTCACCTGCCGAGAGACCAGCTCCTGCTGGGTGATCAATTCTCCAGCATCAAAGTGAGCCACCACCGATTTGAGGATCTCTGTGGTGATGGAAGGCAGCACCAGCTCATCATAGTCCTGGCCGAAACTGGTGTAGATACGAGGGAGCTGGCTGGCCTCCTACAGGAAGAGGATGTGTAGTGTGATGTTGACGTTCTGCAAATCTTTGCTTCCAGTGATGACTGATACATTCGGTGGTCATGAGCGGCAGTCAAAGATAATTGGTTTCTGTACCCAAGGGATGAGAAAGTGAGTCCCTTCCACTACCATGACGTCCTGTACTCCACAGAATCAGTCAAAGATGACAGCTCTGTGCCCAGCATCCACATTATACAAGGCGGAGTTCACCATGCCTCCTATCACTGCTAAAGCCAGGCCGAACTTTCTGATGGACTCAAACACTTTGGCAGCCATGATTCCTTCTGTTGCACCCACTCACACCTGCTTCCACCCTGACCTCCACATGAATTCCCCCATTAAATCTTAAGGATCTTTCTGTGTACAATCCAAAGTGTTTTCATGCCCAGGACGCTCTTCCAGAAGCATGATTCTACTACCACCCCTTCTCCACCAAGATGCTCCAGTCTCGGGGTTACAACTGAGTGAGCCATGGAGTCTGGCTGTCGCTCATCCATCGCTTGATCAATGACCACAGAGATCTCCTGATTAAAAAGGTGGCCAAGAAACATGTTGACTATTAGCAGAGCCAATAAGATTAATTTTTTCTTAAAATAAAGATGTGGACTCATTAGGACAGAGGTAGGTAATGAAGAGGTAAAAGATGTGGAGTCAGGGAGAAAGCTGGAGAGAAGGAAGCCAAACAGAGCAGGTTTAGAATTCCATTTGAGTTCTGATTATCCGTAGTCCCTTACACCAAAATTTACTTTCTGTGCCTCTGCATTCTTGCACCGCACACAGAAGAAGAAACATACATCCATGTGGTTTGAAGAATAAAGACACATGCTATGTGAGGAGATGTAAAATTCAAGTTCAACCTTACGTAAAGCCACAGAGACGCCATGTGGCCATCACTCTGACTTCCTCCATAACCTGTTCTGAATCAGTCACTCTCTCCTTAGCAATGAGATTGCCTGGGCAGCCACAAAGGCTCTACTACAACATGAGGTTCTGATACTTCCTGTCTTCACAGCTTTCTGAGGTAAGCTGAGGATTGGGTTGTGGGCTCCAGTAGAATCCAACCAGAGGCATCCCGCTTCCTCAGGCTTCAATAAAAACCTCTCTTGGTGCTTATGCCCTCTATCCCCTGATGCCTAGAGAAGAAATAGAGACATGCAATCAGCCAAAGAAAGGCGGCTAAATATAGTCTTTGTCAGATTAATATCCCCAGGATTACTCATGACTCCTTCAGAGTGAAGCAAAGATCACGTGCCGCCTGACAACCACCCATCTGGCCTGAGAAGACTCGCCATATGGACGGTTCTCGCTAATTATAGTTAAACACCGAGGGGAGGGGTTCCAGTCTGGAGGCTCCGGAGGCCAGAAGTTCCCCGAGTCCCCCTTTCTGGAGCTCATGAAAAGACTCCAGTAGTTACTGTTCCCAGGCTTCTCCAGAGACTTTCAGGTAACTCTTAGCCTCCGTAGAACTGACTTTCACTAAACTCACAGGTGAGGAAGTAACCTTCATCTTTCTCTGTTAACAAAGTTCATCAATAGCGGCTCCTATCTAAGACACCAGTCAAGATTCTGCATCATGGAGAAATCCAAAGAAACAACTGATAATTTGATGAAGGTACATTTTGCTGCTACTAAGGACTTAATCGTCATCTACTGCCTGGTGATCTGTGTGAAAGATACAGGGAAGGTTGTTACTTTTGCTAGTCCCAGGCAAATGACACTCAGTGAATCAATCCAGTTCCAGAGAAGAATTTCCTAGCAACCTAAAGCATTGTTTTCTTAAAATAAATGCAGATGGCCTCTGCCCATCTGTGATGGCTAATGTGACTGCCTGCGTGATGAAACTCTAGAATAATCTAGGAGGCAAACTTCTGTGCCTGTCAGTAAGGGGTAGCTGATTTAAATGTGTATGACATTGATTTGTGAGCTATTCAGAAGGGGGAGGGAGAACTGAGCACCAGCTCTCTTCTTCCTGACTGTGGATGCCATGTGACCCAGTTGCACCAGCTCCTGCTATCAAACTCTGGGGCAAATAAACTTAAACTTCCTTTCTTGAATTGTTCTCATTTTGCACTGCCTCACGGTAAGAGGAGAAGAAGAAATACCCATCCCAAGGTTGTGGATTTGATTCCCAGCAGAGAGAATGGGGGAAGGAAGAGAAGGAGGAAAAGGGCCAGAGAGAGGGAGGGAGGGTACCTCTGCTTGCCTTTAAACAACTCCTGAGAGCCATGAGTCTGGGTGGCCAAGGAAATGTGGAATACCCAATTCAAGGGTGATCGTTTCATTCTGCCTTCTCTCTTTACCTGTACCTGGACTCCCATTCTTTAGGTACAAATCATTGTTCTACTGACATCACCAAAGTAGGACGCTCTCCCTGCAGGACTCAAGCCTTCGTGGTCTCACAAGGCAGAGGGTGGTGTATGTGACGCAAGCTCACATGGCTCTCAGTGCTCATGAACTGACCTAGTTTTCTCACAAACATGCCCACAAAACTACTAATAAAAACAATAATAAAGGCATGAGGAGAAATGAATGCTGATGCTCGAGAGTTGGGGAGATAATAGATGTGGGAGGGGGGCTCATTAGTGGGAGAGTATACCCTGGTTGCCAGGGATCCAGGATGTGGGAGGTGGCTCATTAGTGGGAGAGCATATCCTGGGTGTCAAGGGCCACCTCGGTCCAGCCAGGCTGCAGTCACCATTTACTAACGGGTGATGAGTAGTGGACATTTGCAGAGACACTCTCCACCAGCGTAGGCAAATTGGAGTCTCCACTTATTCATGGTGCCACATTTTAATGAACAGTAGCAATTTCTAGTGTTTTTAAACAAGGCACTGCTTTCATTATGGCTATTCTGAAGTTACAGGATGCAGTCCCAGGATTCCCTAGAGGTTCCTGTCAGCTGAGGAAGGGAGCTTCCCTTCAGCACCAACAACACTGAGCTAAACTGATCAAGACAGGCTTAGCATTTCAGAATAGTAATGCCATTGGAATCCTTTGGATTCAGCGTTACTTGAGTCATTTGATGTCCCTAAACCTCCCTTCATTATAACACATGCCATTTTGCTTAAGGCCACACCCGAGATGACAATATCCCAGCTCTTTACTTACAGTCTGTGTTATCGTCCTTTTGCTTTCAACTGAACCTGGGGAGCATCCTTAAAAAGTTTACTTCTGGTCCCCAAAGTGAGCTCACATCAGCAACAGGCTGTGGAGTTGGCTCTTGCTTTCTCTGTCTTGCAACTTTACTTTTGAGTTTGAGTATTACAGCTTCTGTCTTTTTCTGCTCATTGCTTCCAGGGCATGGAGGAGAGGCTGTGTCCTGAGTGATGCAATGGGATGAGAATTGTATTTTCTGTAATTTCTAACATCTGTGATCTACCAGAGCCTCAGCTGACTGATGCTTAGTTTGCATTCACTAGGTGATTATAGTGCAAGCAGAAACTCTCTCTCCCAGTACTTGGAATACATGATATAATGAGAAGAAAACCACGAAAAGAGAAGAACAAAAGGCACATTATTTTCCTAAGTGTGCTTGGGCTAGATTTCTGTCAGACTTGGTAACCTGGCAATTTAATAGGTGGGAAGAATGTTCATCAAACTTCAGAAAGTACATGTCTAATTTATGGCCATTCAGTACAGGGAATTACAGGGAGGGACTGTGGAGAGAGCTCGTATGAGAGAGAGAATGGCTGAGAGAAAAACCAGTGTCACTGCTGAGACTCCTCCTGCAGTTTATGGAGACTGTCAGCTACTAACAATCTAAATAACTCATTTCCAGACCAGGAGTTTATAACTGAAGCAGAAAATTCCAGAAATCAATCCCTTGTTGTGACATTATTTTTTCTTTTTCCTGAAACTAGGACACAGCTGCATCTGTATGCTTGTCATGGAGTAGGAAGTAGCATGCGTCCGGGGCTGATAGGTGCTTTAGCTATACTGATAGTTCCAAAGACTGTTTTGGGGAGAGATCCCACAGTTCATTCGAGAAGGAATGAAATGGAACAAGGAGACAGAGGAGCTATTGGCACATCCCAATAGCAAGGGCTCTGGGACCTGACATCTTAACTGGAATCCTGATTCCTCTGGGTACTGTCTGTGTTTTCTCAACTATGAAATCAATCTCCCTGGGCCTCACTTTCCATACCAGTACATTAGACACAACAATAGCACCAATATTGTGAGGAATTGTTAATTAAAGTAAATGGTGTCTTACGGTTCTTTTTTAAAGTATACACAGAATTATAATCAATGAATGCAAGACCAAAAAGATGACTCGTTGGGTAAAGTACAGATGTGTATGCCTGATGACCTGGATTCAATTACCCAGGTAAAGGTGGAAGCAGAGAACCAATTCCACAAGTTAGCAACTGAGTTGTTTACACATACCATGGCACATGTACTTCCCACACACAAATCATGCATACATATACACACAATGATCTTAAGTTAAAATTTTAAATGGATTCATGGATGATGATGGTCTCAGCGATAGTTTTCTTCTTCAGACATATTTATTTAGAGAGGTGGGAGAGGGAGAGAAGATGATCAAGAAGAGGAGGTGTGTTGGGAGGAGGAGAAGAGTAGGGAGAAGGTGGAGGAAGAAAAGCAGGGAGGAAATGAGAGGGAAGAAGAGAAGAGACAGAACAGGATCAGTCTGGACTCCGAGGCCAACCAGATGGGCTTTGATTCATGTCCAGCCTACGTGCCTATGAGTACCCTGCCTCCAATGCTTGACATTTCAGAGGCTTGCTGTGCTGATTACGAAGGAGACAAGAGCACTACTATAGCGGTGAGGTTGTTATCAGAGCAGTTTGTGGGAACACACCCATCTTAGCCCACCACAGCAATGTATGGTTATGGACTAAGCATTCCTTTTATTTCTTTCAGGAGTTATAAATAATAATAAAAACAATTACATATTTAATAATCAGGGCTGTGGGGTTTGGTGGGAAATATTGATGAATATGTAGACCATAGAACTTCTCATTCCTGATTTGAAATGTGCTCAACTTTTCATTTTGACTTCTATGAAACAGTAAGCATCTACTTCTACTTCTTGGGTTTACACTGATGTTGAGATGAGACCATGACTTACCAGCCTGGGTCCGTGGGACCTTTGAGGTAAATGGCAGCAACTGGTGCTGCCATTATTAGCAGTGTCCCGCAGGTTCATCTTTTCCGAAAACTCCCCTGCGGTGGTTTCTCAACAACTGTTGTTCTCTTATACAACCTGGCCCTCCTGTTATATGTCGTTTAAACAGGATGAACTTCTGGCCCAAACTGGACTAGTGTGACTCACTCTTTGAAACTATAATCAGAAACTGAGTTAAGCCTAATGATGAGCAGAGGTTCATCTATAGCGACCCTTTGGAAGGGAAAGTGTGAAATTCCCAACCCTCTCCCTACTTCACGGATGCACAGGGCTCCCTGAGGGTCTTCAGGTAAGGTCCCAGCAAGTCTCACTTGAGTCATCATGGCCATTTCAGGTCTCATGTCATGTAAGTTCTCATTCCAGTGCTCACATGCCAGCCCTCTATGGCTTCTGAGCTCAACAGGTGTGCTGGCTAGAGTTATTTGAAAAGAGGGAATTTCAATTAAGCAAATGTTCCCACAAGACTGCCTTGTGAGAAAACCTATGGGACATTTTCTTGATTGATGACTGATGTGGGAGGGTCCATCTCACTGTGGACAGTGCCACCTCCAGGCTGGTGGTCCTGGATGCTATAAGAAAGTAGACAGAGTAAACAATGGGGAGCAAGCCAGTAAGCAGGGCTCTTCCATGCATCAGTCCCTGCCTCCAGGTTCCTGTTCTGTTTAACTTCTCTGAAGGATGAACTGTAAGCTACAAAATGGCATAAACCCTTTCTGTCCCAAGTTTCTATGGCCATGGCATTTTTGACAGCAATAGAAACCCCAAGACAGCAGGTGTGCCTTGCAGAAAGACTTCCATCCATTCTGTTGCCTCTACCTGGAACACCAGTACCTCTGCTCTTCCCCTTACGATTCTGCTATTTCAGCGGACATATTATCAGCAGACCCTCTCAGATCTGCTCCACTGGGGCAACTTTGTCCATTCACCTTTGCACCAGGTACCTTCCTATAACACTAACCACACTGTAATTACACATTTGTCTGCATAATTATTTGATCTAGGTCTCTAGAATATTCTATACTCTCCTGGAATCAGGATCAGCTCTGTTTTTGTCTACTTATCTACATTTGTATTTGTGACAAGGTGTCTGACTCATAGGCTGTAGTCAATAAATCCTTGCTTAGCCAGTGGTAAAATCCACCAACGGCCAGAACTGCATGTGGAGAGCTCACAGAGCAGCTTTGCTGAGATTCTCAGAGCTGTCCTCTTCCCCAGCCTTCCTTCTCTTCACATCTGCTGTCCACTCAGTTTTCACTCCACACCAGTTCATTTGATTTCTGCACTTAGTTTGATCTTGGGTAAGCGTGTTTCTCTTATCTGCAACCCAATTTACTCTTTCATGTGAGTGGAGATGAAGAAAGTGCTAAGTGTTACACTGAGAGCATTCAACATGAAGATGAACAACACTGGTGAAGACAACAGCCACAGCTCTAGAAAGCGCAGAAGGTGTTCGTAGTCTAAAAGCACTGTTATTTATGTCCTGGCTCAGCAGACTCTCCAGTCTGGCCAGGAAGTACCACTTCAGTTATTTCTAATCCTTGTAGGGTTCATCTTCACTTCTTATACTGTAATGATTTCCGAAAACTTCCGAAGCCATCCCTTCGCTTAAACACTCTTTCCTCCCACAAACCCTACAGTGAATTAGTCACCTGATCAAATGTAAATTGCTCCTCATAGAAGAGGAAACATTGAAAGCATCCTATGAAGACCCTTATCTACACACCATATAGACATTTTGATTTTTCTTAAAACTTTAAAAAATATCCCAGACTTTATGTCTGCCTCCCCACCAACCAAGTACTTCTCAGTGTTCAAAGCAGACCATTATCCACGTAGTGGCCATGGCCTCTGGATGTGCTTCTGCTTTTGGCTCTCCCTGAGCTCACACAAACCTAAGACATCCACGCACCATGGTACTGTGTATATGCAGATGTAACCAAAACCCAACAGAACAACTTCAAGAGTGAAAACACTTGTTTTGGCTCCTGGCCTCCAAGTCCACGGCCACTCGGCACTGTGTAGGTGTGGAATACAGTGACTAAGGAGTAAGGGCAGGGAAATCATTCATTTAGCTATGAGTATGAAGCAAGGACAAGGATACAGGAAGGCATAAGCCAAGGACACACCCAAGGGATTTACTTCTTCCAAAGATCCCCCCTCCTACCTTTTACCACCTCCCAAGAATTTCACGAATCCTTGAATGATTGACCCATTCACTACATCAGAGCCCTCAAGACCTAATTATCTCTGGGAATTTCACCACAGACACACCTAAAAGTGCATCTAATCATTTGGAGATCCCACCAATCCGACAAAAATGTCTCCCCCACCTGCCTACTTCCTCACGGATGACCTCAAAGCCACGCCTTCGTGATCTCTCCAGAGTGGCTAGATCCCTTCTCTAGTTGATCTCTGCCAGGTGCTCGTCTCGTAAATGCAGTTCTCATATGTGTTCTTGCACCTCCTCTGTAATTCAACTAGCATTTCAGGGCACTCTTGGAACTTACTGTCACTGATCTCTGCCTCATCCTTCCACAGACTTACAGCTGTCATCTTCCTACCTCACGACTGCCAATTCCTTTCTGTTTGAATCTACTGAGTCACTGTAACAACCTTTAGCTTTGCTGTGACTTCACTCTGTTTACACTGCTTAAGCCTCTTCCCTCCTTTAGCAATCCTCTCGCCTTCCTACTCCTATTATGACCCTATTTAGCTCTCCGGGTCCATCACTAATAATAACTACTTCCAAGTGCCATGCACTTAGTGTCTCCTAAGTAAGGAGACTTACTGTGTCTCCTCCCTCTCCGCCACACCTGCCCGACACAATCCAGCCAGAGATAATGCAACAAACCATACACCTTCTCTGTGTTACACCTGAGCAGTAAAAATCATCAGAGAACATTCTAGGCTGCTGGTTACAGTGAGGGTTTTTCTCCCTGTGCACTTGTTTTTACATGCTCCAAAATCTAGGCAGCTTCATAAAGCCATTGGAATATTAAGAGTTACTGGATATAAAATGACTAAGCCATTCCACGCCACACAGACTGCTCTCAATGAGATGATTGTTATTGGTAGTAGTGTTGTCATTGTCATTAATCAATTCTCCACTCAGCTGATTCTTCATGGCTTGATTAATTTAGAAGTTGGAAAACTTTAGATGAGACTCCCCTCGTCTTGTTTCCAAGCACCCAGGCATCTCCACTGATCTTTTTGCTCTCTAGAAATTGTTTCTCAGCTTCCAAAGTCAATCTCTCAATGTATAATCTAGACTTGATACATTTCTTTTGAGAGTTTCATATATATGTGCACTGTCTTATGACTTTGCTTATCTCCAACACCGTCTGCTAGATCTCTTTTCTTCCATCTGAAGCCCCTCCTCTTCGCAACTAGCCCTTCAGGGATACACCATCCATTAAAATGACATCCTCTTCCAGCAACCATTAGCAGTCAATACTTCTTGCAGAAGGCATGGAGCCTCATAGACACTTCCTGTGTTCATGATGGGATGTAGAAGGATACAGTCTTGTGAACAGTTACAGCTGCTGTGCGTCTTTAAGTTTTTTGCATGCTCTTATTGTCCCTCTCTCCCCATTGTAGCATACGCAAATGCTGGTCATGTTCTGTACTGATGTGTGCGTCATCATTTTTCATGCCCCAGGCTCAAGACAATCCCTCAAATAAGGAACTGAATGTATGTTTGACAAAATTGCATGGGATATTTAACCTGTAGGTCAATAAAAATTTGGTCTAGAAGGCGAGCAACCATCAACTGCTCTAAAATAAAAGGGGTAATCCCATAATTAAAGTCTCAGTTGACTCAAGGTTTTATACCCTGACAGCCATTTCCTTCAGAGTTGCAATTCATTATCCCCAAAGCAATTTAGTTCTGGTGCTTATGTTTCCAAAGTATAAGAACTTCCCTGGCAGAAAGGGCAACTGAATTAATTGCATTAGGCACAGTGATCTTTAATTAAATCAATAGGAGAGCATCCATAAACATCTTGGGAAGTGTTCGCTTCATTGGTTGGGCTTTCCGAGAAGCCCTAGCATCAATACTAATCCATAAGAAAGTGCTTAGAACAACATGGTGTCTTAACAATGAAAGGATAATTTGGTTGAAATTAATCATTGTTGTCATAATGCGAAAGCAAAAACAAATCAGCTTGCAAAACTAATCTGGAGCATTAAAGAGTGTGCCCTTCTCTGCCACAGCCTGAGGATTACACTGAGTTCCACAGCTCATGACTTGTTAATGGCAGAGATCAAAGACAATTTCATCAACGTATGCTGTCACTCAAAGGGAAGTTCTAGAGTGATTTCACCAGCAGTGTGATCACCTGGGAAGCCCGCTGTGAGAGTCACAGGTGGAAACAGCTTTTCTGCTGGCATTGTGAGGAACAAGTGGAGGGACGGGTTGTTTTGGACCTAAACAATAGGTCAAGATTTGGTTCTCATTGAGTTACTGGTTATATAACAATCTATCTTTAAAGTAGTGTGTGTGTGCAGACATGCACACATGTGTGTGATACCACCCAAAGATTACTATGCACCAGGGATGGTTCCAATGAAGATAAAATTTCTTTCTTTAAATTTCTTCTTCCTTTTTCTTCAGATTTGTCAAAAATTTCAAAATTATTTTCTAGCAATCACATCTTTGCAACATGGTGCAGCTACATCCAAATATGAAAACGTGGTAATTACACCGACAGTCATGGTAGCCATGGAAATGACGGTTGCAACAGCAGCAACGTGACTGCAGTTCTTACTAGATTTGTGTCATCTTCCAAACTTAATGCTAACTCTCATGGCAAATACTACTATTCTTGGGATTTTATAAATGGAGACAGACAAGGCCCAAAGAGGTGAAACTATATGCTCCAAGATATACAATCAATAAATGACAGAACCCAAGTTCAAGCCATGAAGCACAGCAAGTCCTGTGTTCTTGGGAAGACACTACAATAAGGAACGCAAAGGAGGCATTCATTCTCATGGCTTCCTTGATCAGAAAATGCCTAACGTCCAACAATCTGTTCAATCCACAGATAGAGACAAAGTATCAGAAATCTTCAGTGCATGTGGAAATTGGGAGGAATTGGCCAGAAGCCAGCCTTGGGAGTGGCACAGCTCTGAGTGACCCCCTCTTCCATGATGAGATGGGTTCCTACAGCTTTGTAGAGAACTTGAGAGTCATGCTGTCAGGCAAATTGGGCTGACTGAAGAGCAGAATAGACTTGCTGGCAGAGTTTAAGTCCTTGGAAGTTCCCAAGTCTACTCCGTAACTACAGACTACCATACCTCTTCTATTAAAAGCATTTTTGGCTGCCAATTCCACCAGGATGAAAGCAGCAAGTCACCACAGACTCGTTTTCTTCGTCTTTTTCTTCCTTAACAGAAGGAAGAGGCTCATTCCTCCTCACTCATGCTGTGTTAGCAGACCTAGTCAGCGAGAAGCCTCTACATTCAGTATTTTTATTCATTTTCTTCTCTCTCTACAACAAGACCCATTTGAAGGTTGCATTTCAGATATTTACATTATAATTCCCAACAGTAGGAAACTACAGTTGTGAAGTGGCACACAATAATGTTATGGTGGGGTCAGCACAGCATGAGGACCTGTATTAAAGGGTCTCAGCATTAAGAAGGTTGAGAACCACTGCTCTACAAGTATATACACGAACGCACTGAATATAGACCCTCTAACTCAACTACCTTATTTTATACACACTTAAATTTTACCTGTACCCTTGATACCTATGGTGCTTGCTGTTTGTGTGTGAAAGTTTTAAATTTGCATAAATAACACAGTGCTACAAACTGCAGTTCACTTGTGTCTCTTCACCACATTGGGCTTTGACTTTTAGTCCCATTCAACGTGATATGGTTTGTAAGTCTCTGGTTCAGACTGCCTCCTCCTCTCTGCCTCCATTCATTGACTTGAAAATAACCGTAATAAAACAGCACATTGCAGTTAATTTCCTCTTAATTATTTCCCTGGTGAAATGAGTGAAAAAAGCATAGTGTCTGGTTGTATTTTTACTTCTGGTTCCTTATTATAGAGGAATTTTGTCTTTTCACTTCATCTTCTGGAGCTTATAGGAAGCAAGGACTAAGCCTCAAATTCATCTTTCCTCCGATCTTCTGGCAATCTCCTTCCAAGAGAAATCACACAGTGCAATGTCAGTGCCCGCTTACACTTACAGACAGCCTGAGAATGCATACGAGAGTCCCCGGCAGCCACACGTCTCTGCTTTCAGATAATAGTGTAGAGAAAATAGCTCTTAAGGATGGGCAAGCAGGGAAGCTTGAGGACTTCCCTTAAAATCTTTGAGTATCTAGATGAAGAAATGATACTAAAGTGGTCCTAGCCTAGCTATAATTTTGAAGTATATTATCAATGGATGGCATAACTTATTTTTAGATGGTACTGATTTATATTAAACTACTAGGTCATTTCTAGAACAATTTGGTTTCTTAAAAGACAATCCACCCCAGCAAGACAAATATTAAATCTCTTGCCTCAAGAGCATGTTACCTGGAGAGATGAAATGATCACCATCAATCAGTGAGCTTCAAGGTAGCCATCAATTTAGACTTTCCCACTGCCTAGCACTCACTACATCTCAAGCATCTATAGTATCAATAGCATGATGAGCTAAAAGGACAGAGATCTGAAAACAGGCACCTCTGAGTTCTTTAGAAATTGAAAAACCAGCCTAGAGATGGCAGCAGGGTCTGGAGAAATGCCTTAGCAGTTAAAAGTGCTTGCTGCTCTTCCCGAAGACCTGATTCAGTTCCTGGCACACCTCTCAGGTGGCTCACCTGCAATTCCAGCTCCAGGGGAGTTTATACTCTCTGCTGGCCTCACATGCACGTATGTGTACACGTGTGCACACACACACATGTGCGTATACACATGCACACACTAAAACATACATTGATAAATACTGAAGTGGCTGGAGTTACAGGGAAAAGAATCTGTAGGTGTGAATGTAACTTTACCAGGGCCAAGGAGCCAGGATCCCAGGGACCAATAATAGAGACAGAAGACAGGTACCAAGAATCAACCAACCTACTGCTGGGATTTCCAGTTCATTGATAGCTGAAGTGTTTCTGTATAACAAATGGTTTTTTTAGTTAATGTGACTTGGCATTCAGCTTGGAGCCATACACCTTCTTACCATGTATGGAAGCTTAAACACCAGCAGCTGATACACACATATTGTATACTTGTCACCTAGAGAGGTGCTGCTGTATAGATGGTGTATATCTTGCCAGGATGATCTTAGAACCATGATGTTGTGTGGCTGGATCTTGTGGAGTGCTGGTCACTTTCATTTCTTTTGATAAGGAGATAAATGGTCTCTTTTCTTCTTGGGAGGGAGGGACACAGTCACATACCAGTCACATAGAAGTTAAGAGGTCTGTTAGCAGTAGCATCTGAGAAAGTTCCTGTGTAGCTAATTTTATGTGTCAGCTTGACTGGGTTATAGGGTACCCTGATGGCTATAAGACATCCTTTGTGGGTGCATCTACAAATCTGTTCCTGGAAGAGATAGGCATCTAATTCAGGGGCTGTGATTGAAAGGCATGGTAGGCAATGGCCAATCAGCTGGGAACTAATAGAACTAAAAGCAAAGGAAGGGCAATTGGACCCCTCATGTCTGGAGCTCAGACACTCTTGCTCTCATGCTCCTGGGCTGCAAAGCCTCAGTTCGTCTTCAGACTCCAGGGCTTACAGCATCTCAGGTCGTTGGCTTGGACCGATAGTACCAGCATCCCTGGTTCTAGAGCTTGGAATTTGCACTTAGCCACACTAGTTCTCCCCAGTTCTCTGGCTAGAATGCGGTTTATTCTAGGACCACCCACCTTCCAAACTGCCATCTCCTAAATCACTTCCTCTTCCTCTAACAATGCATGTATTCGTTTATATCTACATAGTTTACATATTTGGGTATATCATACATATTTACTTGTTTTATATATCTATATACATCATATATATCTTATATACTTATATTTATAGCATATTCTTATGTATTTTATGTTCTTATATACCACATATGGTCTTATCCATATTTATACATTCCTATACACATATGCATATGTATTGTTGGTTGATTTCTACTCCTTACTCTTTTGGCTCTTTGTTCTTTGGGGGCCCACCACCCAGCTCCCAACTAAAGACATGGAGACTTATTCTTTCTTATGAATGCTTAGCTGGCTTGTTTCCAGTCAACTTGTGTTAAATTATCCTGACTACTTTTGCCTCTGGGATTTTTCCTTTTCTTACTTCTGCGTATCTTACTTTCAGTCATACTCCATGACTGACTGTGTGACTATGTGGCTGTGTGCCCGTGAGGTTGTATGCCTGGGTGGCTGGGTGCCTGGGTGACTGTGTGGCTGTGTGGCTGGGTGGCTGGGTGATTGGGTGGCTGGGTGATTGGATGGCTGGGTGATTGGGTGGCTGGGTGGCTATGTGGTTGTATGACTGTGTGGCTGTGTGGTTGTGTGGTTGTGTGGCTGGATGTCTGGGTAACTATGTAATTGGGTGGCTATGTGGCTGGGTGCCTTGGTGATTGGGTGGCTATGTGGCTGGGTGGCTGTGTGATTGTGTGGATGTGTGGCTGGGTTGCTGTGTGATTGGGTGGCTGGGTGGCTATGTGACTGGATGGCTGTCCCCTTGGGTCCTCTTTTCCTCCTTTTCTTGCTCCTTAATTCTTTCTCCCAGATTTCTCCTCCTATTTATTCTCTCTGCCTGCAAGCCCTGCCTATCCTTTCTCCTGCCTTGCTATTGGCCATTCAGCCCTTTGTTAGACTAATTGGGTATTTTAGACAGGTACAGTAACACAGCTTCACAGAGTTAAACAAATGCAACATAAAAGAATGCAACACACTTTAGCATCATTAAATAAATGTTCCATAGCATAAACAAATGTAGCATATCTTAAAATAATATTCTTCAACACATATGTGCATGCACACAGACATGTATGTTTTATATGTATGTGTGTGTATTTATATTATATATATGTATATGTCACTCACCACTGCTCTGTGTTTTAAAGGAGGCTACCTAGATGGGCAAAAAGACTTTGAGACAACTGCTATGTATCCACTTTGACTAATACTTCACCCCCACTGATAAAGACACATAGCCACTAAATTGAGCTCTATTTTTGTCCAGACTCGGGTTCAGCCTTAGACAGCCATGTTTGGGACTGTGAGGCTGTGGATCTACATCCTCTTTGCAGGCATGCACAGATGAGGTGAGCCTTAGATGTCCTTTGCACGCCAGAGTCCCTTCAGGTTCCTGAGTTATGCTCATTTTGAGAGAGAAAGAGAAAGTGACATATGAACTTGGAATGACTCATTTTAAGATATTTCTCCTCGTTGCACAGAGACCCTCTTTATTCTTTTCAAACTTGTTTGGCAAGACTTAGGTTTACACAGAACCCACCTTTTCCAGGGCATACAAGTATAGTATCTTCTACAGCAGTGCTTCCTAGAGCTACAGAAAGCTTTCAGATCTGCCCAGCAACAGCAATGGCACTGTCTTGCTTAACTGATAAACAGACTATGCTGACTCCTTTGCATTGATATTTTAATATCAATTTTCTCAATCCATTTTTGTGAAAATTCTTATTCTGCACATGAAGAAGTTAAGAATCAGGAACTTGCCCAACGGTAATGCAGCAAACATCTTTAAGCAGGACTCAAATCCAGACCGATGTCACTCAATGCCCAGTTTTTTGGTCACTTCTTCCACTGTTCCAGCAGTCACTGTTCTTCCCTGTTCTAATGGAGGCCACCCAGAAGGCAGACAAACATCTTCTGTCACTATCAGCTTCCTCAAGGCAAGAAAAATGGGTGCCAACACCAGGAACTTGTGGCCTGGGATTCACAAAAGTAGAGGAAGCAGCAGACAGGCACCCCAGGTGATGAGTACAGTCTGAGGGCTGTTGATATACAGGCAAAAGCTAGGACCATTTTCTAGCCAGACCAGCTGCTGACACCCTCCCTGTTCCTTCTAGATGCTGAAGCTTTAAGGAAGAGAAGCCAGCACGTACTCACTTGCTGCACGTATCCTTAAGTACTACCTAGTCACCAGGGAAAGCTGCATTTCTCCTCCTTCTGCTTGGGAAGATGACATTGTGTTAGGATAATTATGCATCACCCTTTGATCTGTCTCTATCTACAAAGCATAAACATCATCAGCTGGTGATGTCTGACTGCTTGGATATTTCAGGTTTATGCTTTGAATAACACAAGGCTTGGCTGCTCACATCGGTAAATAATTTACTCTAGTCTGGAATAAGAGCTCCAGGCAAGAAGCATCAGATCAAACACAGGCAACAGCAGTAGGAGAGCAAGCACACTGCTCTCCAAGAAAGGCTTTTCCAGATCCACTGTTGCAGGGAGGGAGGGAGGAACAACAGCCTGCGCATCCACCAAGCTTCTTCTGGCTGTGGCTCAGTCTAAAGTCTTTGGCAGCATCAAAACAGGCTGGAAAGGGGGTGTCAGTTGGAAGTATGGAGAGGAGATGTAAGGGCTACAGGATAGTCCCTTCAGGCTTTATGTCTCAACATTTTCTCAGCCCAAGCGCTCAACCATGCCTACACAGAGGAGCAACACTCCTTTCTTACCTTCCTTAAGAAGCCACTCCTATGCTGATGAAGAGATGGCTCAGGATGCTTACTGCACTTGCAGAAGCCCTGGGTTCCTAGCATCTGCATGATGGTTTACAATTCTCTGGCTGTCATTCCAGTTCCAGGGGATTTGGTGCAATCGTCTGGCCTCTGCAAGCACCAGGCATACCAGTGGTGCGCTTACATACATGCAGAGGAAATACTCATGCATATAAAATGAAAGTAAATAGATCTGTTATAACGCCCACAGTGAGCATCAGGATGGCAGAACAGTGAGTGAAGGAAGCATGTGCTCTGATTACCTGGTGTGGGACAATGGTCTGTATTCTGTCAATTATATTTTAAATAAATGCTGATTGTCCAGTAACCAGGCAGGGCAACCAGACCGAAAGTAGAGGCAGGGTGATGAGAACAGGAGAATTCTGGGAAGGAGAGTTTATTCTACAGTCCTGATCCAGCCACAGAAGGAGCAAGATGTGACTGCCTCGCTGAATAAGGTACCAAGCCATGTGACTAACATAGGCAAGAATAATGGGCTAATATAAGTTATAAGAATTAATAAGAAGTCTGAGCTACTAGGCCAATCAGTTTATAGTTAATGTAGACCTCTGTGTGATTTCTTGGGACTAAACGGCTCAGCGACCTGGTGGGACAGAAAACCTCAGACAACTGTTACCTTTTTACTTGTACCTGAGGCAGAAGAGATACCAACACTCAGGGTTTCCTAGGCTGTGGGAGTTGGTGGCTGCATCCTGAGTGAGAAGGCAGGATCTGCAATCTGCTGTAATTGAGCTCAGTCCACAGAAAAGTGTGTAGAACGGACAAGAAGCTGGCACAATGCATGAACACGTTATCAGTGGCTGCTGCTGTGAAGGGTGTGGCGGCTCAAGGCAGCACCTCCTTGTTATCATACAAACATGACCTCAGTGTCTTGGGCGATGCTGTATGATCCTGAAGATCAGGAGAATCGCAGAGTGCCTCTGTGATGAATACAACCCCATTTGAAAAAGAATCTGCCTTTTTCAGACAAATCTTTCCTAAAGTGGGAAAAGTGTCAATTGATATCATTCTGTTTGATTGGACCTCACTATACAAGAAGCTGAGATGAAAAACATTCAAACATCAAGGAAATAAAAAGCTTCATTGGTTGGTGACATCTACTTGGGATAGACAGAAAGGAGCAACGTGCTGTGCTATTTGCCTGCAGGTTTGAAGACCAACACCTGGTATAGACTTTTGGAAAGTAAACTCTCTCTCTCTCTCTCTCTCTCTCTCTCTCTCTCTCTCTCTCTCTCTCACACACACACACACACACACACACACACACACACACACACACCTATTCAGTATCAATTGATGTGAAATAATCTATGAACATGTAGTGTAGTTGAAGGTAGAAACAAGTAAATGTTCGAGCCATCTCTTTCTCCCTCTCTGTTCTGTAGAAACCAGAGTCCTGAGAATTCTGTTCTTTTCAGACCTCTCAGGACAAACTCAGCAGCATTCCGAGTACTTCAGCCCAGGAGTGGGAAGTCCAGCTGAGGACAAGAGGAAAAGCCCCCTCCCTCACATAATGCCTGATTTACTTCAGATGGTCAAGGGTTGTGTGTTCCGGTGTCAAGAGCAGCTGTACACCGCTGCTGTTTCTGCATAGCAGTGAAACGTTCACAATATTGTTGACGGGCTGCAGAACAGGGTGTTTTCAGGACCAGTCCGAAGGAAGTCATCAAAACAAAAAAGCTCAGGGGGCAGTGTGTAGTGTTAAGCCAGCAGATCGCAGAAGGAATATCTGCAGTTCCTCCTCTGAGGCCAGAAGCCTGGACCTCTAAAGGCTCCATACTCCTAGAAGGAAACTGAACACTGCAGTTCCCATCCATTGAACTCTAAACGGTGATGGATATCTCATTTCAGAGTCTCCATGGCTGTGTTCTTTATTCTGACAGAGAATCTATGTTCCTTTTAAAATGTGTATTTTTAGGTCCTAGTCTGTATAATAAGTCACCAAAATTCCAGCAATTAGTGCTGGGGAGAATAGGGGCATTAATGCCATTTCCATTCTCACCTTAATAGAATTCTTTGCTGAAGGCTGACTACATAGAGAGGTGGCCCACTGTGTAGATTATGTCCAATATGACTCTCACACCCCAATTTAACACCTAAATTTCCCCTATCTGATCCCTAAGTCCTTAGGTGACAATGGAAAGATTTACACATTTTAGGATTTCTGTAAAATTTGAAGTGTATTATTTACTTATCTTTTCCTAGCAGATGTTGTGGGTTCTTACATCTCATTCCTCTGGGAAGAGAGATCCACTGCACATTTGTTCCCAAGTTACTGGAGTCTAGTGAGACACAGCACCCCTATGCATGCTACAGGACGCTGATTTAGAACACATTGGTAGTAAGGGACCAGTGAAAAATTCCTGATGAGCCTGGACTCTGGAGTGGGTGGAAATCTCTCCTGTGCACACCTGACTTGTACAGTAGCTGAGGGGTCTGGGAAACAGCACACCCTGAGTCTTATGCTTCACGGCAATGGAAGTCACTTGGCTAATGAATTGGGCAACATTGAGTTTGGGTGTGGCGGGAACTGAACCAGAGCTTACTTGCGCCAGTCCACTCTTTTCTGTCTCTGGATATTGCATCTCCTGTGTGCTATACAGTTAGCCCTGGGAACTACAGAAATGGGGGCGACTATGTGGAGGCGCAAACATGTGGACCTCTTCTACCTTGTCAGAGAGTTTGACCTAAGGTGTGGTTGCTCGGTGTTCAGAACATTAACATGACCCAAAGAGGTAAGTCCACTTTACCTTGACCAAAAGTCAGAGAATTCAAGTATACTTCTGCTCCTTTTTTTGAAATAGGAAGTTTGATCTAGGAAGTAGGGTCAGGATTCTTGGTCTAGGGTGTGTTCACTGCCTACACAACAGATTGTTTTTCTCAAGAAATAATAACTTGATGAAGCATAACTGTTCTGATTGTCCTTTGTATCATGTTAAAGCAGTCTTTTGCCTTCCTCCCCATTTATATTGGGGTATAAAAGTGTATGGGAAATTACACATGGGCAGACTCAGAATTCAGAAGTCAGAAGAATTCATTATGCAAGAGGTGCTGAGTTACCCTCCGGATACTATCCTGTGTCTCTGTAATTCTTTCTTATCTCTGTTCCTCATATCTAGCATTTATAATCCTCATGCCCTTACTTTGGAACGTGTGAACCCACAGTGGCTAGGATGGTGGCAGAAGTCACCCCAAAAAGGTGGCACACAACACAACTAGATGAGGCCAAGACCACTCAGAGAACTGTCATGTATACAGGGCCCAATTCTTCCTTGCAGCTGAGTCTCACCTACATAGGCCCAGTTCGTTCCAGTCACAGTATGTTTGTGTCAAGATAGTTTATCAAGAAATGGTCCTCGGGAGGCAGAGGCAGGTGGATCTCTGCGAGTTCAAGACCAGCCTGGTCTACAGAGCTAGTTCCAGGACAGGCTCCAAAGCCACAGAGTAACCCTGTCTCGAAAAACCAAAAAAAAAAAAAAAAAAAAAGAAATGGTCCTAACCCACTCCTGCCACACATAGGTGGAATTTGGAAGTGCAACAAGCTCGCAACAACAGCTCAAAGTTCAGCCAATGGAAGTGAGTCTCCGCCTTCGGCTTTTAAGGGGAACATTCTGGGCTCCATCCTGCCTGACTCCTCAGAAGGACACCCAGCAAGATGTCTCTTGCTCCCAGCAGTAGCAGCTTCAGCATGGCTCCATCACCAGCTTTCTGTCTCTTCATCCCCATTCCACTACTCCCACAGTGCCATAGAAAGAGCATGTGCTGCCCTCGGGATCTACTGCAGACAGACGCAGGCAGATGTTACATCATGTGACAGAGCCTCTGTTTCTCTAATATTCTAAAGTCCTCATTTTTCTCAAGGAGGAATGATTCAATGTCACCCCAAAAGTTCATATAATTCAGTCTCCTCTGTTCTCATCTGGTTCTCACCCCCCTCCCATTTCCTTTTATTCACGGAGTGCAGAGGGATCTGGCAAGAGAATCTTGTTTCTCCTTTCTGATTCTGAGTGCATCAGCAGCTTCTTGTGCCTAAGCAGCCCATCCCACACTGCTCTACTTGACACACACCTCAGGCATCCCCTGCTCTATCATCTCCTGACAGTTTTCCCTTCTTGCATCCTGGTATACCTTCTGTTTCATACTAATGATTTCTTGGTTGAATGGGCAGTCATATAAACCCTTAGTTTCTCTATGTATGAATGTATAGATTCACATATAATTGTTCTCTATTGTTTATCATTAGTAAATACATATTAAAAAATTATGAGTGTTGAAGCCAGAAATGCTGAATGTCACACTTCATTCAGCTCTCACTGGCTAGTTTTGTGGCACTGAGAAATCCACTTAATGTTTCTAAGCCTTGGTTCCACATCTGTGAGGCACAGATAGACAGTTTCTGTGTCATAGATTTGGGGGAGAGGCAAAGGAGATAATGTCCCATGTTAAGACATCCTTCAGGTTTCTGCTGTGTTTAACATTCTTTATTAACTGCAGCAATAGTTACAGCTTATCTAGGTACATTGCTTTAATCTTTAAGGTAACTTTACCACTACCTCATGAATCCTGGCTCCAGTTCTCACTGTGATGTCTTAGATATAACACCTAGCCTCTCCACTGCTTTCTATACATGCAAACACTAACAAAAACACTTCATGAGGTGTTTATGAACTGATGACTGTTGGTGGAAGGCTGCTTGTTTGTCCCAGCTGCCAGGCTAGCTTAGCCCTGAAATAACCACACAGAAACTATATTAATTAAATCACTGGCCCATTAACTCTAACTTATTGGCTAACTCTCACATTAATTCAACCCATTTCTATCAATCTATGTACCACCATGATTACTGCGAAAGATTTGGCATGTCTGTCTCTGGCGACTCCATGGTTTCTCTCCCTGACTCTGCCTCCTTTCTCCCAGCATGCCATTTAGTTTCCCCGCCTACCTAAGTTATGCCCTATCAACAAGCCCAAAGCAGTTTCTTTATTAACCAATGAAAGCAACACAAAGACAGAAGGACCTCCTACACCAGATAACTTGTATTTGAGATTACAAGGTATGTGGTACAAATGTGGAAGGCATCCTAACTAAAGTAATGGGAAGATATTCAAAAGAACGTCCTGTTATTGCAATGTTTGGGCTCTCTTGGGGCCAGAGGGTTTCCCTGTCAGCCTCATCCTATTCTGACACTGGTGTGCAGGCTTCTCTCTGGTGCTCTCTCTTTCACGGGTTTCACCTTCCCCACTCTCTTTCCATTGCTCCCATTTTTCTCTCCCCAGGGCAATAGCAACACTGAGGTCCATTTTCTCACTCTGAACTGCAGTCTTTCATTGCCGCTCTGCCCCAATGCCCCCCAAAGTCCAGATACTGATTTTCTTCAAACCTCAAGTGACTTCTTGGAATTTTCCTCAACTCAGAGTCTCTACTTGCAGGAGGAATTCTATGCCAAAGAACAACATAATCGGAGTTTACTCTGCAGGCTCCACTTGTACTGGCATTAGATTATTATCCCTTTGAGAAGAAGGGTGCTTTAGTCAGTGCTCTATTGCTGTGAAGGGACACCAGGACCAAGGCCACTCTTATGAAAGTGTTTAATGTATGGCTCACTTACAGCTTAGAGGGCTGGTCTGTTGCTATCATGGAAGAGCACGGTAGCATGCTCAGTGCTAGAGCTGCATCCTGACCCATCGGCAGCAGATTAAGACACTGAGCCTAGTGTTGGCTTTTAAAACTTCAAAATCCACCCCAATGGCGCACTTCCTCCAGCAAGGCCACACTTCCTCCAGCAAGGCCACACTTCCTCCAGCAAGGCCACTCTTCCTCTAACAAGGTCACACTTGCTAATTTTTTTTTTTAACAAATTCCACTTCCTGGTAATTGTGCATTCAAATATGTGAGCCTGTGGAGGCCACTCTTATTCAGTCACAAAGAGATATGTTTTATCAGGCTTAGAAACCCACTTAAACACTCCTCATCCATGGGGCTAATATTCTGTGGACTCTGGATACACAGAAACGAGGAAAATATGTTTGTGAGCAGAGGGCGAGCACGTGAGGTCAAGCAGGTAGGGAAGCACCTTGTCTACATTGTGTTGATATCAGTGTAGGCCTAGTGAGAGACAGAGCAACACTGTGTCCACACTGGACTGATATCAGTGTGGGCCTAGTCTCCTTCTCTGAAATATAATTCCCTGGAGGAATTTTTCTTGAGGAAGAAGGACTATGCCTGTTCTGTTTGTCATTTTATCTTGGGCGCTAGCCACAGCAACAAGCACCTAAAACAAGTCCAGGAAACATTTGCTGATAGGAAGAATGATAGACAGAATGGATTGCAAAGAGAGACAGTAATGGTGGCAAGGGTCGGGAGGCCTGGCAAGACACGACTAGGAGAGGTGACATCTGACCTTGAGTAGAGAATCAGGAAGGTGGTGAAGACCCATGAGAATAACACATGAGAAGGAAACAACAGGCCAGGAGAAATGCACTTGGTGTAGCGCTGGCCTTGCCAATGTGAGGGCAGCTGCTACAGCAGGTGAGCCTGCAGACACGGTGACGGCGAGACATGGGGAGAAGCAAGTGTGCCTCCTGAAGGTCACTGGCCAGTTGCTAGCCTACTCTGTAGTTACAGATCAATGAGAGAGCCCATCTCAAAGAAAAGATGAAAGGCACTTGAGGAAGGGCTGCTGAGGTTGTAGCCTGTATTCCACACGTGTGTACATAGACACCACGTAATCACGTACAAACAGAATAAACACCAAGAAACAAAACAAACATGACTACACAAATCCTTGATAATCCACTCAGACCATCAAAATGAGGTCCCTATTGCTTAGCACACAGTGATGGGTTTGGGATGCCTTTGACACCTGCCTGAGCTTCCCCTGGAAGAACTCTATATGCACAAGAGATCCTTAATGAAATATGATATAGACGAGAATCTGGGGAGGGAGAAGCAATTGCTTTTGATGTACAGACTGCAAGGAGGAGAGAAAAGCAATTGTCTCTTTACCTTAGATGTCAGATCCTAGAAAGACAGGAGACACCCTGAGAAAACAAAGAGGCAAATTTAGAAGGAGCAACACAGGATGCTCCTGTTCAGTATTCACTCAGTTTGCACAGTTTGTGGGGAGTGTGCCTTTCAGTGAACATGCAAGAGGGTTCGTTCACCCAAACATAATTATCACTACTCAGTATTGTTATTCGCAGACAATATATCATATAGACAATATTAAACTGACAGTACCCAATTATAACCAACACAGTGGAATATTTTTATTAAGGAGACAATTTGATAATAAGCAGCGTCTGGAAGATTGTTTCCAATTTCATTTATTCTTAGATGAACTTCGGGAAGTCTTCATCTTTCTCTGTGTCTAAAGAATTGTGCTCTTCATTGGATCCATCAGCTCTGGGTAATGCAAGTGACAGTTTTAATGGATACACCTGTATTTGGTTAATTTCCTTTGGTTGGCGTATGCTGATTTGAGCATGTTGCTGGTAACATTAGGAGTTCAACTCTTGTATCCACGATTAAAATGAGAATGTGAACACTTAATAAGAGACAATAGAGCAGGAAGAGTAGAGACTAACAAAGCAGCATGCATTTCTACTGAGAATAATTTAGAGAAACTGAGTCTAAACACCTGGAAACTTGAGCAACACAACTCTATTCCCAAAGGGACAATTCTGTCTACCCCACACTAGCTACTCCATTTTGTGCCAAGTGGTTTATGCACAAGCATTTGTTTAGCTTTCTGTACAGGCTGGTGAGAGACACAGCATCATGCCCAGGAGACAGCCTTGCAGAGCCTACAAAATCCCCACAAAGTCACACTTGTAGTAAAGAGCCGAATCAGTCTTCAAGTCTAGGGAAGTCTGCTCCCGACTTGTGTTCTTAACCTCTACAGGGAGGAGCTGAGGTGAGAGGAGAGTGCTGGTTTACCTGCTCGTCCATGCAGGGAAGACTCTGTGCCAGGCATGGGGTTAGCATTAGCATGCTTTATCCTATTAAGCACTTTCAATGTCTGTGTTTAATGGGTTGCAGAAATATTTAGAGCGACATGTTCTGGTTGTTAGAAACGGAAGTGTAATTTAGGAATGCCTTCTGAGTTCTCAACTGTCTGTGGAAACTCATGTGTTTGGAACTCTGAAGAAAATTGGGACAAGAGTGGAATAGTTTCTTAGGTCAAGAAGTTTTCTTCAAGTACAATTTTCATCTCACAAAAACTTTCTAGATCAGCACGCGCTGAAGTGTGCAGAGCCCTGCTGTGGCTTCACTGCGACACGGTGCTGTGGCGTCACTACAATGACGTGGTACTGCTAGCTGTACCTCCGTAGCCCTGCTGTGGCGTCACTACAATGACGTGGTACTGCTAACCGTACCTCCATAGCCCTGCTGTGGCTTCACTATGATACGGTACTGATAACCATACCTCCGTAGCGCAGAACTTACTTATCGCTCTCAGCCATGGGAAAGATGCACGTACAGAAACCCCACCAGCTCTGCATCTGTGTCTTCTTCCAGTGGTTTATATCAATTAACAGGGTGTTGTAGATTATTCAACAATCAGTGCTTCAACTTGATGTGGTATTGAGCCGTTTGTCCGCCATTTCCATCGTTTGTTGTATACACAGAATCAGCATGTTTGTTTAAGAAGAATGGGGTTGCTTTCATTAGTGGTGGTGGCTTTCTTGTTTGGAATACTGAGCACTGAACCAAGTGTTTTGTGACTTCTGGCTAAGTGCTCTGTGCTGAGCTATGTCCATGACTGGGAGTGTTTTCGTATATATTGTAAACATCCAATAAACGCAATTTGAATCTTATTATGCCTGTGAAAGTCCCAGGGATCTTGTTTACATATGGATTCTGACTCTGATGGTACCATGGATTTGCTTCAAGTTGTGGATAATTCCAGTATTTCTAGCCACTAGACCCCATTTAATAACAAGATCTGATTACAAATAGCTGAATTAATATGCACAATGGTTATAATTGATTATCAACTTAACGGGACATAGAATTACTCAGTAAACAAGCCTCTGGCGTATCTGTGAAAGATTTTCTAGATTAAGTTATCAGGAGGACTCATCCTGAATGTGGGCAGCACTATTCCAGGGACTGTGGATGGCAACACCATTCCATGGGCTCTCTGCCACCTGAGTGGAACCCAGCGAGAGGAGACTTTGGGAGATGCACACTAGAGGTGGGGAAGTGGTGGACTGGTTTCATCAGAAGCAAATTCTCTTGTCAGTTCTAGCTTTGTTGGAAGAGAAATAGTAGATTAAATTATACATAATTAAAACATATTTGGTTTAAACGTAGCCTCCAAGACAAGATTTGTGCAAAAACAAAATGAAAAGAAATTAAAAAAATAAAAAAGATTGGGACATAGGAAGACAATGTTAGAATTCCTAAAGCTATTTGTTTTTACTTAGAAATTGAGAAGAAAAGTCAACTTTATTAATGTTTACCATGTGATTGACAAGAAGTAACTCCATGCTGTCTAAATGAATTTGTACATGGCTGGGTATATCATCAAATACTTTGCCTGATAGGGATGTGATTCCATAAGAGTAACATCACTGATATGTGAATGTATGTAATTTTAAGTGTCATGTTGGTAGAAAGAAAATGTACCAGGATGTACCAAAAGAGTGGTAATACTTGTGTAATAGAATATTAGACAGTTATTAAAATGAACAAATTGGATTTAAATAATCTCAAGCAAATGCCAAGTCGAAAGAGTAAGCAAGATACATAACGTGCTCGTTCTGGTTCTTGTCAGGACAAGTTTAAAGAACACACAAATCAACACCGTGCTGGTTATTGAAATTTACAAGTGGAACATGGACAGGCCTGGCTTGTTGCTGGGGTTTTTGTCCCACCTGGTACCCCACAACTGTTTAGCCCTAAATAAAACCACACATAGGTCTCCAAAAATTATAAGCTGATTGGCCCATTAGCTCTAGCTTCTCATTGGCTAACTCTCACATCTTGATTAACCCATTTTTTTTTTTTTATCTATGTTAGCCATGTGGCTCAGTACCTTTTTGCAGTGCGGCAGATCACATCCTGTTGCTTCGGTGGTCTGGGCAGGAGTGAGAGGAATAAACTTTTTCCTTTCCAGAATTTTCCTGTTATTACATCATTTTTATTTCCTGTCTGCTCTTCTCACCTATATTTTCTCCCTGGCCAATCAGCATTTATTTAAAACATGATTGACAGAATACAGACAATTCTCCTGTACCATACAAGCAAGTTTATTGATAAGATTCCAGAACTTCAGAATAGTGTCCCACAAGGAGATGAACACAAGAAGTTTAAGATGAAGGGAAGTTTACAGAACAAGGTATGAAAATAAGATCATTCATTTGACCTAGGAGATAGTGTGCTGTTTGGGTTTGTTAAGTGAGTCTAAACTCTTCTGCTCATTCAGAATATTTCATGGCAGTCAAAGAAATGAAATTCATTGCAGCAGCAGCTGAGAGGAGTGTGTCTCAGACCACAGTATCTCAGACTGCAACATCCAGGACCACAGCATCCCAAACCAAAGCATCCCATACTGCAATGTCCCAGATGACAGCATCTTAGATCCTGGACCATAGCATCCTGGACCGCAGCATCCCAGCCCACAACATCTGGGACCACAACATCTCGGGCCACAACATCCCAGACTGCAGTATCCTGGACCACAACATCCCAGACCACAGCAGGAGGGTGCAGAACATCCTGTGATCCCAGAAGTAAGGTGAATGGCAAATACACTGTCAAACTTCGAGAAACAGAAGATCCAGTCAATACTGGATTGCTGTTGCCACCTCAAGAGGTAGGGGACCCCACCTCATGCATCTTCACGAGCAAAATCATGGTCTCAGTTAGAACTATTGACTGAGCTTGTCTGCGAAGGGGTCAACCCTTCTTAAGCAAGCAGCGTGTTGATATGCCATTAGGAAGCAGAAGCTCTGGCTCCTGTTGTCTAACTTTGGCCCTTCTTCGTTATACTTCTCAAGCTCACCCTAAAAACTCTTGAAAGAACTCACAGCACCACATAACTTTGCTCATTAAGATGCATGGGGTGGGGTCCACTAGCTCTTGAGGGATCATGGCTTCTGCATCTAGAGCTCCCAGCTGATGTCAGCAAGGACTTGCTAGGCCGGGAACAGTGGGCTCTGTCACAGAGTTTAGGCTCCAGAGCCATGGTCCTTTGTTTTCATTCCTCCTGGCCTGGTAACAGCCAATGCTAAGGTGATAAACACAGGTACTTTGCCTGCTTTGTTTCTTCAGACAAAAACCTACGTAGAAAAAGAAAAAGTCAAGGGTTCTTCAAGGGCCATGTGATACAAAGGCTCTATTTTCAAACATAGAAAACAAGAACTCCCAAAAACAAACAGATAATTAGAGTCAGGTTTCAGTTTTAAACACAAATTTCTTGACATCACTTTGAAAGTAAAAATTAAAATAATTCTATTAGCAAGAGTTCATTTGCTCAGATGGCACTGTTAACCCAAAGCAGCTTGAGCATGTACTGCCCAGTGTACCTTCTTCTTAACATCAACTGTAATTATTCTAACTGTGAAATCAGCAGCTTCTTGAACATGTAAAAGGTCTCAGAAGCGTCTTGCCCAATGCAGTTCTGAATGCTCACACTGATCCAGTTTTTACCATGAGTTTATTTTTAGAGAGTGTTTGCTCAGCAGTGAGAAGGCTCTAATCCACTCTCTGCTTAAGTTTGTGTTCTCTAAAATTATTGGAAGTCAAATTAATAAGATTCCGAAGGACTCTTTAGTATGAGCGGGGCTAGAGATAGGGCGGGCTCAATAATAAAATGATACATAGTAGCAAATTCTAACCCTCGCAGGTCAGTTGGTTGTGTCTCCTGTGGTCAGCTACTGCCTCCTGGGAGGAAGTCGAAATCTATAGTAGGAACACATCCACACAAATCATTACTTCTTCATGTGAACAACGAAAGCAGAAAGGCAGATAACTGGGTCTCAACATGACTGAGGAACTGGGGGGTTTCCTAAAATTTCAGAGGTTCATCTTCCTCCTCCTCACAGATCCTGATGTCAGTTCATGAGTGCACCTTGGTCACATACTTTCTGATGAGCCTGCAGTTTGAAAACCCCACAAAGAGGCTATTTTTATGCTTCGTGATTATCAACCCTTGATATAGTTTGGTATCACCTAGATACCTGCCCTGTGATGGAGGCCACTGAGGATTTTCACCATAGCAGCTAAGGCTGAGCATCAGAACTACAGACCTTTGTGGCCTCAACCCGACTTAGTGATAAGTGAACACACAACATGTGGCTGAAATCTCAGTAAGGTTGTAGAAGTGTGTCTGTATGTGTGTGTTGTTATAGAACACACTTGACCTCTGAACACTCAGTTTTATATCAGTTCATTCAACACTTATACCAAGAACCTACTGTGGACTTGGTGGAGAGATAAGCAGATACATGATGGGGGCACAAGATGACAGTCAAGAAAATTGGGTCTCTAACCTAGTGTGATGTCCCAGCTTCTCCAATATGGAAATCTCCCAGTTGTATCCACTTTGTATCTTGCATATGACATAACTTCATCTCTTTTTATGGCTAAAAATTTTCTCTGTGTATACATCACATTTTCTTAATCCATTAACCTGTTCTTGAACCCCTAGGTTGGTTCCATAACAGCGGTTATAAACACTACTCAGTAAGCATTGATTGTAGGTGTCTCTGTCATGTGTTGAGTTTCAGATTTTTGTAGTACAACTGGGTCATATGGAAGATCTTTTTCCTCAAAAGAAACCTTTATTCTTAATTTCAAGGTGGCTCCACTAGCTTATATTCCCATCGCCTAAGGATTTTCTTTCACACCACCCGTGTGAGCAATTGTCACTTGCTTTCTTAATGACTGCCAATCTGACAGGGGTGAAATAGAACCTCGAGTAGTTTTTATTTACACTTTACTTTACACTGGGGACCAAACTTCCATCATACAAATCATTGGAGAACACACTCAAATCAAATCAAATCCAAACCACATCCAGTGGCACCCTTCTGACTGGAAAGGGAACATGCACTACTGAACCCTTATGCTGGTACCCATGTAGCTACAGCATATGCCTGGGCCACATTGCTGAGATCATGGTTTTGATCCTCACAGCAGGCTCAGGCCAGTCATTCAGCCAGTTCTCAGCTATCACTAAGAATCGTTTGAAATAGTAACTGTGTCAAATATGGACCATTTTTCAAGACATAAGATGAATGACCTCAGTGTATTTTCACAACGAAGAACTTCAAGATGGCCCAGGAAGAGACAGGCTAGAGGCTTCTCTGCAAAGTGTCTCAGACAGAATAGTACTTACTAACATCTGATGTCATCGCCCCAAGAGCCCTTTGAAACCATTTCTTTTCTGAATTGTCTTTCCCATACAAAAATTTAATTTGCAATACACTGTTTATATATTGTAAATCTCCCTTAAGTACTGAATTTATTGAGTATGTATCTCATCTTATAAATAAAACAGCATGCTTTTCTCTATTCTTAGAATCAATTCTTGTTCCCTTAGAGGCCAGAACACTCCCATATAGAAGGCATTCCTCAAACATTAGGGAGCATCACCTTACTCTATTCATGGCTTCTTTATGTACAAAACACTATCAAGGGCTCTAGATGAAACCAAATATTGGAAAAAATAAAAACAATGTATACAAAACAGTACCATAGTTGGTTGACATAATACAGCTAATGGTCTGAGCTGATTAGGTTCATACATCTCCAAAAGACATTTGACACCCTGACTTCCCAATACCTCAGAATGTGACCTTATGTGGAGATAGGATCATTGCAACAGCAGTCAGAGTGAAGGCAGTAGTGTGGACGTTAATCCAACATAACCAGTATTAGTATGAAAAGGGGAAATTTGTACACAAAAAGGCACATCCTCAGAGAACACTGCACCAGAGGAAAGGAGACCTGGGGGATTCAAGGACTAGCAGGAGTGGGGAGGTCATGGAAATGCATTTTGTTTGACAATATTATAACATCTAATACCTGTTGTTAACATAAAAAAAATAAAACAGCAGACACACATACAGAGTTTTGTTATCACCAATAAAGGAACCTTCATAATCTAGGAATCAAGCCCAGAATATATCCTTCTTTCACACATTTGGAGGGAAACCAGCCCTGCCAACACTGTTTTTGGACTTCCACCCTCCAAGGCAGTAAGTAAATCATCATCATTTAAGCCACCCTGCACCTGCCATTTTGTTAGGGTAGCTTTGGGAAACTACTGGAGTGAAAGAAACCCTGGAACAGACCCAAAACACTGCAGCAGCGAGCTATTGGGATAGAGACTTAAAGCTTGCTTTTGTGAGAACTGGCTTCAGTGCAGGCTAGCTAAATGCAGAGCAGTTTTGCATCTGTCATCACAGAGCCTCTGCCGCTTTGTTCTAATATTCAGGGCCGGATTCTTGCTCAGCTCAAACGGCTGGTTAATCTTAATTTTCCTAACTTCTCTCAATCTTCTTCAGAGGAAGATTCTACAATAAGAGAACTTAAGATATTTTAAAAATCTGGAAAATGTGTCTCTTACACCGATCACTGCCATGAGGGGAGACTGAGACACCCCTCCACGCACGCCAGTCATATCTTTGTGGGGACAGAATTGCCCCTCTGAAGAACTATCTCCCTGGAGATAGCATTCCCTAGCCCAGAACCAGTCTGAACTTTGACCGAGGTTGCTTCACTCTGCACACCTCTTATTCCTTTACCTCAAACGTTCCCCTGTGTAAGTGGGTTTCTTGTCGGTACTCCAAAAGGCAGTCTGAAATACTTGTTCTTTTTCTAGAAAGGATAAAATGAATTTATTCCTGTCCTTTTTCTCAACATTACTTTTCCCATTTGATTTTAAGGTTTTAAATCAATCCTGGTCTGTGGGTTTTCCCAAAGTTAGGCTGGTCTATAGTCTAGGACTCTTGTAACAAGCTAAGCAAGAAGGAACCTAGGGTCTTATTTTAAGTCTTCTGGGTGAAGGTGGCATTTGAATTAGAATCTACAGGCTGAGTAGCTTATTGCAATTATTTTTAAATTACTTGTTCAAGTATATATTGTATGTTGACCATTTCTGCCCCATACCCTGCAATGTTTTCTCCCCGCTTCCCTTTCTTGTTTCCCTGGAGTTTCATTTTGTTGTGTGACAAAACTTTTCCTGGGGAGAAGGAAACACACACGCCTACTCACCCCAAAGACAGAGTCCACTACCAGCCAAAGTATGGATGCCACCAAATCTAACTTGGTGAACCAATCAGGTTTTTATAGGTGTTACTTATAGGAATACAGGTGAGGGGTTACTTACTGTAAGATAAAAGGTCCAAGTCCACTTCTGGGTTTGAAAACCTACCAAAACCCACCAATCCCTGAGCTCAAAAATCCCACCAATCACTGAACTTGGCTTGAAATCTCACCAATCCCCACCCTGGAAGTCTCCACCCTGGAAAGCCCCTCCCCTAAGAAACCCTATATAAAACCTGTCTCCTGCTCAGTCCTCCACTGCTTCTTCCTCTAGCAGAGGCAGCCACATGCCTGTCTCTCCCAGTAAATCTCTTGTGTGACTCTGTGGGATTCCTTGGCGTCTGCTTGCTTGGATGCCTTTCCCTTCAGAGCTGTAACAAACATATACACTGGTGCCTGTGCTCCCCCTCGGGGACTGAGCCACACTGGGACCCTTCCCCTCATCTCCAGTCTACCGGCAATAAACTCAACTTCCAGCTCACTGATCACTTGGCACTCCATCCACCAGTAACAATTCAGTAAATGCACCTTTTGGTCAGAGTAAATGCTTCTCTGAGGCCTAAGAAATGGCCACTGAGTGTCTTTTCTGGTACTCTTGGAGGCAGAGTTACCTCAAGCTATTATCTTTAAGACTATGCCTATCTTCTTCAACCAGGGCCCAGCCCCTCACCCTTAGAAACAGAATCTTGTAGATTCCTTAGGCCCAACCAAGTTATTGGTTCCCTTTCCTGCCTTCTTCTCCCATCTTTCCTTAGGACCTTTCCATAACCGCACAGCTCTTCTAGGGCCTTGTGGCTTTTGCAACTCAGTTCGCTGACTTTTTCCCATGGATGAGACCTCATCCCTGAGCTCAGCTTTTCCTTGCCTCTATGTAAAGCTTTGGGCCTCACTGAAAGCCCTGGTATCAGACACCAAGTCCCCTAGTCACACTATTATCCCTGACTCCCACTGAGTGCAGTGATGACACACTGGATAGCTTGGTCCTCACTGGGTCCTTCCTGATCCTGGAAATGCCCTCAACTACGGGCTGCAGTGACCTCCCACATGGGAACTTGTCTTCCATACCCACTCATCCCCCCTTGGGGTGCCTTTTAGAAAACCTCCAGCCTCTCCACCTGGCACCATATCTGAAGGGCCCCAAATTTATTTTCTTTTGCAATAGAACCTGACCTCATTATTCCTTAGGTAACCACTCTAAATGGTTGCTTAATGACACCCTAGATCCCAATGATATTCAAGACTTTTACAAACACTGGGAGTGATCAGGGAAATGGAAAGAGATTTCTCATTCCCTAGTTCAAGTATTCTCTGCTCCAAGCCCTGCTTGGTTTTGTCTGGTCTCTTCTCCACACTGTGTAAATGTCCTGTCTTTTGAGTTATGATTGGTGGATTTGGGTTACTAAATGGGATCTGGGAGATGGACCTAGCAGGACGATGAGAAGCAAAGGAGCATGCCAGCTGCAGCATGCAAACATTCCATGCTGGCTTGTGCATTACTTGACTTCCTGCAGTGTCCTCTGTCTGTAGCCAAGGCTCAAAAATTTCCTATCTCTAATCCTTCTTCGTTCTCAGCTTTGTATTCAGTTTTATGGGAATCCAAGTGCTTTTTATGTATGATTGCATGGGACTGTTGTTTTATCCTGTCTCACTTCAATTTACAGTTGGCTCTGGAGTTGAGGTGAGGTTCCCCCTCTCTAGACCCAAGCATGCTTATTTAAAAGTTCCTAAAATCTCTGCCCCATATCAGGCTATCCACCTGTCTATGTGACAGAGAAAGAAGAGCAGAATAAAATAAAGGGACAGAGTGTTCCCAGTGGGGACCCCTGTGGTCATCTCATATTCTTTTAGTTCAGCTTAACTCTCTAAAACTTTTGCTAAGGTATAAATTTTATCTCAAGATTTGTAAGACTATCATGTGAACATTCTGTACCTCAAGATTTGTTACCTTATTGGGTATGAATAAAAATCTGTAAAATTTGTAACAAGGGGGTTAACATAAAACTCTTAACAGCAAGGTTGATAGGAAATGTCTATACATATTCAATCTTAATAAAAAAAAAAACATTTGGTTTGCCACCATCGAAGCTGCTGTTTCCCTACCAGGATGGAAGCAGCCACATGGCTGACAGCCAACTTTTCTGGGGTTGAAAAGGATGGATTTTGTCATGTAACTTTAGCTCCATGTTCATTAAAAGTAACCACTTGATAAATACCAACCAAAGGAAAAACAAAAACAAATGAAAATTCTACTCCTTCTAGCTTTGAAACCCAAACCAAATGATTACTCACTATTTTTGATCATGTTAATGAGATTCCACTTATCAGTCTCAACCCACAGTCCCTTCTGTCTCTCTCCAGCCTCTATGGTCTCTCTTTCTCCTTCCTCATCAACAGGCTACCAAATCAACCCTTCCCGGCACCTACTTTCAACCCACAAGGTGTCCCTAGTCCTTGACTATTCGCTTTGGTCTTCCATGGGACCTCCTTTATCTTCCCCTACCTGATCTAAGCTGACCACAGTTCTTCCTTTGTGGGAGCTTGCTGGGGTAGATGGCTTGGTCAGAACAGACATCCCTTCTCATTAAATGAACTCTTCTAGTGATATTTTATTTATGTTTTTAATAAGTAAAGCTTTCTTTGGACTGGGACTACAAAAAGACCATTTGCATTATATATCTGTAGAGAATATCAGAAACAAACTTTTGGGAAGATTTATGAAATTTTATCCTGATGGAAAAGTGATATACCTATAGGCCAATTTCCTCTTGAGATATTTTTGCTGGATGATTTGTATTTTTCTTCAGATGTATCATTTGTCCAGTAGTCTTCAGATTCCTTAGATGGATGTCTTTATTCTCCTGAAAAGACAAAGACAAAACCCTGCCCCAACCCTAATTTCTGCTGGGTCTATTTCTGATAATTAACAAAGTCTCAATTTTTCTTTTATAATTAACTCACAGACCTTTTCCACATAAGTTTTTAATTTTTACTCAGTTTATGTAGTAAAAACAAAAAAAAAGATCCATTTTAAGATGGTATTTTCCTTCTGCATTAAAATTCCTGTGGGGGAATGTTCGCCTTCTCTTATTTGGACTGACCTAGATTTTCATCTTCCTACCCAACTCACTTGGACATCCACAGATTAGGGCCGCCCACATCTGTTTGGCCAGGCTCTAGCCTCTTGTCTCTTCCTAAATACAAAATTATACAGTATGTAGATGACTTCTCCTTTACAATTTGATCCTGCAAATTAGCCAGTAAACCTCTACCTTATTAAACTTTCTGTCCAGCCAGGGGCATAGGGCCTCACCCTCTAAGGTTACTCTTCTGGGATTAGCTATTACTCCAACTCATAAGGTCATCACTCTAGTTAGGAAACATACAGTTCAGTTGCTTTTTCAGTTGTTGATATATTCACAACCCCTCAGTTCTCTGCTGCCATCAAGTTTCCCACTGCCTATCCACTGGATGGCCTGGGACTTGCACCCTCCTGTTCCTTTTCCCAAAATAAGGGGTGGAATTCAGAGACGAACCCTTGCTGGTTCCCACTACAGAGTTTACAGCAGCATGACATGGCATGACATGCAGTTCAGGTTTTATCTCTTCCTGCAGTCCTGGTTATGACCGCTGCTGTCACCACTGGAGTGGGTAGACTAACACTTCCCTAGCTATTTCATCAGCTTTCCTCTCAGTCCAGGGTTTGCAAGGGGCATCTCAGACCATGCTCACCCTTCAGGCTCAAATAGACTCACTGAGACCCACAGTGGAGCACTGGGTTTAGCTCTCAAAGTCCAGTTGAAGAGTGGGAGGAGTGAGGATATGAGCAGAGGTCAAGACCATCATGGGGACACCCACTGAAACAGTCTACCTGAGCTATTGGGAGCTCACCAACTCCACCCAGACAGGGAAGGAACCAGCATGGGTCCAAACTAGGCCCACAGAATGTGGGTGACAGTCATATGGCTGGGATAGATTGCAGGGCCACTACAAAGGATTTGTCCCTACTGTTTGTACTGGCCTTTGGGGAACCTATTTATTCTCTTTGGATGGACACCTTGCTCAGCTGAGATACAGTAGGGAGGGCCTTAGTCCTTCCCCAAAGCAATGTGCCTTACCCTCTCTGAGGAGTGGATGGGGTGTGAGGGAGGGTAGGTGGAGGGAGTGGGAGGGGAGGGAATAGAAACTGGGACAGGTATGTAAAATGAAAAAAGATTGTTTTCTTTTTAAAATAATAAATTTTTTAAAAATAGGCAAGGGGGAGCAGGGAAGCACAAATCTTAGTTAAGGGAGCCACCTTAGGGTTGGCAAGAGACTTGAACCTGGAGTGGCTCCCAGGAGCCCAAGGCGATGTCCCCAGTTAGTTCCTTGGGCAGCTGAGGACAGGGAACCTGAAATGACCCTATCTATAGCAATACTGACGAATATCTTGCATATCACCATAGAACCTTCATCTGGTGATGGATGGAGATAGAGACAGAGAACCACACTGGAGCACCGGACTGAGCTCCCAAGGTCCCAATGAGGAGCAGAAGGGGGGAGAACATGAGCAAGGAAGTCAGGACCACGAGGGGTGCACCCACCCACTGAAACAGTGGGGCTGATCTATTGGGAGCTCACCAAGGCCAGTAGGACCGTGACTGAAAAAGCATGGGATAAAACTGGACTCTCTGAACATGGTGAACAATGAGGGCTGCTGAGAAGCCAAGGACAATGGCACGGGGTTTTGATCCTACTTCATGTTCTGGCTTTGTGGAAGCCTAGCCAGTTTGGATGTTCACCTTCCTAGACATGGACGGAGGAGGGAGGACCTTGGACTTTCCACAGGGCAGGGAACCCTGACTGCTCTTTGGACTGGAGAGGGAGGGGGAGAGGAGTGAGGAAAGGGAGAGAAGGGTGGGAGGAGGGGGAGGGAAATGGGAGGCTGGGAGGAGGCGGAAACTTTTTTTTTCTTTTTCTCAATAAAAAATTAAAAAAAAAATAGGCAAGGATTAGATTTACTAATAGTGAGAGGATGGTCTGTGTCTCTTCCTCAGGGAGGAATGTTGCTTTTATGTTGACCAATCATGTATAGTAAAAGATAAGATCTGACAACTCCAAATGGATCTCGAAAAAAAATATAGTCCACTATGAAATCTGATACTATTCTTCTTAATTCCTTTTTTTCTCCTTTTCTTAATCCTACTACTTGCATTCTGTTTTATAAATGTCTTTTCTAGATATCTTCAAAATAAATATAAAAGATTTTTAGCCAAACTTTTAACCATTTGTTATTACAGGATTACTGGTCGCTAGCTATGGAGTCAGAGGCCTGTGACCCCTGATTATACCCACGACTTCAACACCCTTAATCATCAGAAAACAGTCTAACAATAATGTAGCCCCTTTTCCCAACTTCTGGTTGTTTATTAGTAATAAACAAAAAAGGAGTAATATAGGGTAAAAGGTCTGAGCCAATCTAAGTAGAAAAGATTGGCCAAATTTACATTTTTGTTTATTTTTGTGTGACCATTAAAACTGGTTCCAGGCATCAAGCATCACTTAGCCAAACTCTCTCAAGACATAGATCAACACCAAAGAAAGCAACTCCCCCCCACAGCAGACACTTGCGGGGCTCGGGGAGGACTGGGACATGGGACATGGGACATGGGACATGGGACAGAGAGGACGAACTCATGATGACATTTGGTTCCCCAGTTTTCATGCTTGGCCTCATCTGGGGACAGAGATAGACATGTTGTCCTCTGTTTACTAGCTACAAAGAGTAAGTTGGAACCCCAATACCAAATTACATGGAAGATGGACTAATTTATGCCCCCCAATACATTGATTAATCATGTGATCTGGCTATGACACTCTTGGGTATTTACTCATTGTGCAAGGCTGTCTAATATAGCACTAGTCACTAGAGTGATGGAATCTGTCAGCAGAGGAAGCTAAAGATTGTACTGTGTATACACCCAATGGAACTTTATCACACCCAAAGGAAGAATGGGACCGTGCCAACAGCCAAAAAAGATACACAACTGTATATTATCATATTCACCAAATTAAAACGTCTCTGAAGGACAAATATGTTCTCTTTCATTTGTGGATTCTAAATTTTGTATCAATACATAAACTCCTATATGTGTACATGGCAGGAAGTAGAAGTGAAGCTGCCTAGGAACTAAGGGGATACAAGAGCATGGGAAAGCAAGGATGGGGGAGGGGTCTGGCAGGGGCGATGGTGGCGCACGCCTTTAATCCCAGCACTCGGGAGGCAGAGGCAGGCAGATCTCTGTGAGTTCGAGACCAGCCTGGTCTACAGAGCTAGTTCCAGGACAGGCTCCAAAGCCACAGAGAAACCCTGTCTCGAAAAACCAAAAAAAAAAAAAAAAAAAAATACAGCATTTGCTTATGAAGCCACTGCTCTTTACAAGAATATAGCCAATCTAAAAGAAAAATATTCTGAGTATGCTGCCAACATGTTCAACTCAAGAGGGACTTTTTACAAAGAATTCTTTAAAATGGAACAATTATTAAATTAAAAAGGGACTTTAAAAACAGGAACTTCTGGAAAACACATAATTGCATTTTCTTGTTCTAGTGGGAAGCATTTTAATTTTCACTAAGAAGAAGTGTCCAGCCCTTGATACAGCTTTACAAAAGCTTAACACAAAATTCTGTCTTCTCCAACAGAGAGAAATCATGACTGTATGGCAACAGTCTCTTTTGAACCTAAGAGGTATTTTCTGAAACCGTTGAGTGGTGGTGATGTATGACCAGAAAAAGGAAAGTCCTTCTCACTCACCAAAGAAGCTCAGTTACATAATGTTAACACAGTCCCCCAGGACTTATTCCTGGACATATCTCCACACATGTAAAATTCATTTATTTACTCATTCACTCATTTATTTCATTCATAAAATACCTCTTAAGTGTATTATGTGCAGTGTAAGATATTAGATCATAAAAAGCCTCTTGCAGTGGTTTGAATGTGAAGTGTCCCCACAGGCTAGGGTCTCTATCTGTTTTCAAATGCTATGGTCCTTTTAGGAGGTGAAGACAGAGGTGGAGCCTCACTGGAGGAAGTGGGTCCTTAGAGGTGGGTGGGATTTCAGGCTACATAGTTGGACCCCACTGCCTGCTCTTATTTTGCTTTCTAAACAAAGTGGCCAGCCAGCTTCCTGCTCCACTCCCTATAACTACAGCCTCCAGGAACCAAGAAGAACCCTTTCTCCTATAGTTTGCTTCTGTCAGGACATTTTATTTCAACAACAGGAAAAGAAAACAATCCACACCTACTTTCAGAAAATGTCTATTAGTAGGGGTACTGAAGAACAGAGGATGAAGAATGAAGGGCATTGTGGGTGACAAAGATGACCACTGATGGCTTCTCTGGGGAAGTGGTATTGCAGCAGATGAGAAGGATCTTCCAGGGAAAGCAGCAAGCACAGCACTCCTGAGGCAGGAAGGTATCTGTGGGCACTCACTGTGGATACAGGGAGTGAGCAAATGAGACAAGCAGGAACCAGGGACTTGAAAGCAGTTTCTGACACACTTATGTAGTTGTTACTAGGTTTCAATTGACATGGCACTGTAAACCTTCTCTGATATTTATCATTGCATCATCAAATTTTTGGCGATCTTATCCAGGTACTTGGCTTCTTTCTCCTTTTTTCCTGTACTGTTGTACAGATTTTTCAAAGGATACCCGATCATAGTTTATTTACTGAGTTGCAGTAGGAGAAGCTGGCATGCCAGGTGCAGGGACAAGAGCGATGGCCTTGAAGTCTTCTCTTGTCACAAAGCAGCTGCCCACACCAACTTATCATATCTTCATGATGTAGTCTAAAGCTTGTTTTACTGGTCTCCCTTTCTTGATAGTGCGGCCCATCTTCCCATCTCAGATGCTGAGAAGTGGTCTACTTCATCCACAGTAGCTCCATGAGAACACAGAAGGTATGGTTAAAGGAAAAAGTCCAACTCTCTTCTCCCAAAACTTGACTGGAGCCAGAAGGTGCTTTGAGACCTGACCGTGGGCCAACACTCACTCATCCTTCTGCAGCCATCTGGGAGGATGACTACTCTACTCAATCAAAGGCACATTTTGTACCTATTTATAGTTTGCTGGATAAAAAAAATACGGAGGAAGAAACTGCCTAGTAAATCCAGCATTAAATTAACTTATTTGCTTGGGGGAACTTTGTCTGTTGGTTTGACTGTAGACTTCCTCTCCCAGCTGACTGGTCACAGCACTTGTGAATCTCGGTAGTGCCACAGCCAATATCATGCATTTGGAAGCAAGGTTTTCCTTTTGCTGGTATTACAAACTTGAAATGAGTTAGTTAATCCTCTGAGCCTGTCTCACCCATCTGCTGCTGCTGTTTCATTGTTCTTGGGCTAGAACCCAGGACTATTGTGTGTGCTATGCACCACCTCACTAACTGCGCTACATCCCTTGCCTGTCATCTTGTTTTGAGGGTGAAAAATTGTGTTATATGCAAATCATCTGCCAGATAACCACTGTTAACACCATGATCGTTACTACCCTATGCCAAGTTTCTTGCATATGTTATCCTTCCTAAACCTCACAATGACCTCATATAATGTATAACATTATCTCACCTTATTGAGCCTCAGAGAAATAGAATATTTTCCCCAAGTTAATACATCTTATAGATAGATAGAAACTTCAGGTCACATTGTTTAACCATTATGCTAAGATGCTCATAAAAAAGCAAACTTGCAGTTATAATGGCCAACTGACAAAATAAAACCATTATGAGATAGCACAATTTTAGGTAGGCCTTTGTGATATTGTGTCTGCATAGGCTATTTAACATATAAAATATTTATACTGCAGGTTAATTTTCCCTCTTACTGAAAATAGTTTCTTCTATCACATAATATATCTTTATTACAGTTTCTCTCCTCCACTCCTCCCAGTTACCCCCCCATCTCCCCTCCCTTCTGTATCCACTCCATTTCTGTCCCATTAGAAAAGAACAGGGTCTAGAAGATGACAACAAAACATAGGAAAATAAAATATAATAAAATAAAACAAAAACCAGCACACCAAAATTGGACAAGTCAAACCAAAAGAAGGTGAAGAGCCAAGGGAAGGCACAGGAGTCCCAGAGAAATCATCTTCTGAAAGCATGAGATAGATGCAGAGGACTGGGAGACCCCTGCAGGCTCTGTCCTTGTAGCTTCTCTCTCTGTGAGCTCTCATGAGCCTTGCTTAGTTGATTCGGAGCATTTGTTCTCCTGACATTCCCCCATCCCCTCTGGCTCTTACACTCTTTCTGTCTCCCCTTCCACAGGTTTCCCCTGAGCTCTGAGGGAAGGAATTTGATGAAGATGCATCATTTAGATCTGTCTCCAAGGTCTCCCTCTCTCTTCCTCTGTGTGTGTTTGTGTGTGCATGAGTGGGCATGCGTACAATGTCTGGCTGTGGGTCCCTGTATTCTTTCCCATTTGCTATCTGAGGGAGTGTCTGTGGTGAAGGATGAATAAGGTACTGATCTTTGAGAGAAGAATATTATTAGGAGACATTTTATCACTACTATTTTATTTTCAAGAATGAAGTGTTTGGTTACACTCTAAGTCTCTGGGCTGTCTATTCTCTGGTTCTTGGTCACCCAAGCAGTATCCAATATGGCTTCCATCTCATGGAGTGGATCTTAAGCTTCATTAAATGTGGGTTGGATATTGCCCTAGCATATTCTGCAGGAAGGACAGCATTGTAGATCAGAGTTTGTGGCTGGGTAGGTGTTTATGTTTCTCTTTGAGTAGTCTACAGAGTACCTTCTCTCACCAAACAGACTAGAATGCAAGGGTAAATGTTCTATGGAGATACCAGCTTGAATTCTCCATGATTAATTAATTTTTGGGGTGTTTTCTTTAACAATGGGATCTTGCTGTCAGTTTGTGGAGACCAAGCTATTGTCTTGGCAACGACCTGGGTTGTTTGGAGATTTCCATGGGACCCTTTTGGTCAACAATTCAATTGAATATATCCCAGTCCTGATACCGGAAGTGTCGTTCTATGACAAGTAAAGGATATTTGGAACTTGTCTCTCCATCATTTGGAGAGACATTAGGACCACCTTCATATGTTTTCAGAGGTTTCCATGGCACTAGGTTTCCATGCCAACCCTCAAATACCCTTCAATTCTAGCTGTCTCTCCCAGAATTGCCTTCCTCAGCCTCATTCCCCCTCACCCTCCCCAACTGATGCTTTCATTCCTCTTCTCCCTTCCCCCAGTCCACCCATAAAATTTTATGTGTGTTCCAAGGTCTCCCCAGGGACTCTGTGTGCCTTCCCCTGACCTCCAAACTCATGACTTCCTCTATACCTAACCTCTCTGAGTATATGGATTGTACCTTTATTATTATTTACTTAATGACTAATAACCACATATAAGCAAATACATACCATATTTGTCTTTCTGGGTCTGGGATACCTCTCTTGGGATAATTTTTTTCTAATTCCATCCATTTTTCTTCAACTTTCATAATGCCATTTTTGAACAACTGAGTAATACTCCATTGTATAAGTGTAGCACATTTTCTTCTTCTTCAGTTGAGGAACATCTAGGCTATTTCCTGTTTCTGGCTATTATGAATAAAGCTGCTATGTGTGAGTGCCCCTTTTGTGGAATGGAACATCCTTTGGGTATATGTCCAATAGTGGTATATACAGCTGGGTCTTGAAGAAGATTGATTTCCATTTTTCTGAGGAATCATTACACTAGTTTCCATAGTGACTACACAAGTTTGTACTTCTATCAACAATGGATACGTGTACCCCTTATTCCACATCCTTGCCAGCAGGAGCTGTCACTTCTGTTGTTGACATTAGCCATTCCGGCAGGTGTAAGATGGAGCCTCAAAGTAATCTTGATTTGCATTTCCCTGGTGGTTAAAGATGATAAACATTTCTTTAAGTGTTTCTTGGCCATTTGAATTTCCTCTACTGAGAATTTTCTGCTTAGATCTATACCCCATCTTTAAATTGGATTATTTAGTTTTTTGGTACCATGTTTTTTGAGTTCATATATTTTGGATATTATCTCTCTGTTGAATGTAGAGTTGATGTTATGGAGTTTGTGACCCCTGGGAAAAGATCATAGACTCAATCTAGTTATAAATGAAAGATTTATAACTGCTCATAAAATGACAGCCTTAGAGCCTAATCTCAGGCATGTTCTGAAGGCAAGTGTGGGAAAGTGGTTTTTTTTTTCCCCAAGACCAAACCACAAGAAAACCTTCAATATCTATGCAAACAAGCAAAAACTGATGTGTTCTTCCACCTTCAAGTGGTTAAGGTGACTCAAAATAATCTGTGGGTATCGGTGTAAGCAAGTTACAAAAGTCAAAAAAGCAGTCATGACAAGTAGATAGTCACAGCTGTACAGTTTTGGGTAGGGGCACTGAGTCAGGGCTACTGGCAGCCTTCAGGGACTGGAGTAAGAGTCCAATAACTAGTAGGTACCAAGGTGGAAGCCTAACAAAAAAAAAAAAATGGAGTTTCTATAGGAATTTAATTGGTAAAAATCTTCTCCCAAGAGACTGACACTTAGTCCAAAAAGAATGTCCTCTGATTTCAGTTTTATGATGTCACATTTGTTAAATGTTGAACTTTGTGTCTGTACTAATTTTATTATTTATAAAATGGTCAACAGAGGCCAGTCCCATGAGGGGTGGTTGTCCCCTTGGTGGATGGGAGGCCAGAGTGAGTGAGAGACAAACAGATATGCCATACAGAGAGAGCTTAGGTATAAAGTTTATTTAGTGGGTTATGGAGGGGAAGATGGGAGAGAGGGGGTGGGGGAGAAAAAGGGAGGAGAGGGGAGAAAAAGAGGGAGAGGGAGAGAAGCAGAACCTGTCCCTCTAGAAGGGAGTACAGAGATAGAGAACACCTGGGCTGGACAGGAGGCTTACCTTGGCAGAAGGCAAGGATGGCTTGCCTTGGCAGAAGGTGGGGGTTGGGAGTGGGTGGAGCTTGTCTCTTAAAGGGACAAGGTACCCAGGTGACAGACCAGGCCAACAGATTACAACACTAATGGTGTTCTGTTCAAAAAGTCTTTCCTGTACCAGCAATTTCAAGGTTTTCCCTACTTTTTCTTCTATCAGGTTCAGTTTATCCAGCTTTATGATGATGTCTTTGATCAACTGGAGCTGAGGTTTATGCATGGTGACAGGTATGGATCTATTTGCATTCTTTTATACTCAGACATTCAGTTTAACCAGCATCATTTGTTGAAGACGCTGTCTTTTTTCCCCATTGTGTATTTCTGGTTTTTCTATCAAAAATCATGTATCCATAAGTGTGTGGAATTATGTCTGGGTCGTCAATTCTATTCCATTGATCAATGTGTCTGTTTTGATGCCAATACTGTCGCGACCACCTTGACCATCAAGGATGACGCGACACTGTAGCTCTTCTTGCAGACATTTTATTCAGGACCTTGTTACAGAATCGCAATCTTTCCTTTCTCTCTCTCTCTTCTCTCCCCAGGCAAGCCTCTCCCAGCCCTCAAGTAGGCCTGGGCTACCAACCCTGGATAGCCTTGTGGGTACCGTCCATTGGTCCACGCACCCGATGATCGCAAGAGTCCGGCCTTAGCCAAATAAGGAGTTGTTTGTCAGAGAGCGCTCACTTTCGGGATCGTGGAGGGCGGAAGCCAGCGCCATCTTTAAAGTGCGGCTCCACGCAGCTCTCTACACAATACCGTGCTGTTTTTCTGTCTGTTTGATTTTGTTTGTGTTTAGCTGTAGCTCTATATTATGACTTGAAATCAGGAATGTTGATACCTCCATTAGCTGTTTTATTATTCAGGATTGTCTTGACTATCTTGTGTGATTTCTGTGTTTTTGTATGGAGCTGAGAATTGTCCTTTCAAGATCAGTTATTAATTTTGTTGGAAATTTGATTGGGATTGCACTGAATTTGTATATTGCTAAACCTACCAATCCATGAGCATAGGAGATCTTTCCATTTTTCGTATTTTCTTCAATGTCTTTTTTTTCAGAGATGACGTTTTTATCATACAAACCTTTAACTTGCTTGGTTAGAGTTATCCCAAGATACTTTATATTATTTGAAGCTATTTTGAAAGAGATTGTTTTTCTAATGTCTGTCTCAGTCCATTTGTCATTTATATATAGGAGGGCTACTGATTTTTATGAGTTAATTTTGTACCAACTACTTTGTTGAAAGTTGTCAGCTATAGGAGCTCCCTGGAAGAGTTTTTAGATCACTTATGTATACTATCATATCATAAGCAAATAAAGATACTTGACTACTTCTTTATCAATCTGTATCCCCTTCATCTCCTTCAGTTGTCTCATTGCTCTGGTTAAGACTTCAAATGCTATATTGAATAGGTATGGAGAGAGTGAGCAGCCTTTTCTTATTCATGATTTTAATGGGATTGCTTTGAGTTTCTCCCCAGTGAAGTTAATGTGGCCATGGGCTTGCTGTACATTGCCTTTATCGTGCTGATATATTTCTCTGATATCCCTAATCTCTCCAGGATTTTATAATTACAGTCTGGATTCTGTCAGAGGCCTTTTCTGAATCTAATGAAACAATCATGGATTTTTTTTTAGTTTGTTTATATGGTAGATTACATTTATTGTTTTTTTTTTAATATTGAACCATCTCTGAATCTGAGGGATGAAGCTTACTTGATCATGGTGAATGATATTTTTGATGTGTTATTGGATTTGATTTGTATGTATTTTATTATTTTCTTCATCTGTGTTCAGAAAAAAATTGGTGTGTAATTCTCTTGCTTTTTTGAGTCTTTATGCAGTTCAGTGTCAGGATAACTGTGGCCTCATAAAATAAATTTGGCAATGTTCTTTTTGTGTCTATTTTGTGGAATAATTTGAAGAATATTGGTATTAACTCTAATTTGAAAGTCTGACAGAATTCTGCCCTAAGACCATCTGGTCCTGGACTTTGTTTTGGTTGGAAGACTTTTAATGATTGCTTCTATTTCACCAGGATGATAGGCCTATTTAAATTACTTGTCTAATTTTGATGTAACTTTGGTAAGAGGTACCTATTAAGAAAACTATTTTTTTAGATTTTTCTAATTTTGTGTAGTACAGGTTTTTAAAATATGTCTTTATGAGTCACTGGATTTCCTTGAAGTCTGTTGCTTTGTCCCACTTTTTGTTTCTGATTCTGTTAATTTGGATATTCTCTCTATGTCTTTTCATTAGTTTGGATAAAGTTGTCCATCTTGTTGATTTTTCTCAAAGAACCAACTCTGTTTCATTTTAATGATTTAAGACCCGAGACTCATTGTTTCTTATTACCTCATCTTTCATTGACTTGGGACATCTTTTTTCAATATTTTTTCCTGAGGTAATATCTATCCTTGTTGTTGAGATCTGTTTCTTAGATGCAGCAGAAGGATTATATTTGTTCAACCATTCTGTTAGTCAGTGTTTGTTGAAAATATTTTCTGGGCCATTGAACTGGGTTTCTTTTCCTTCCTCTATTCCTATTATTCTTAGACTTGATCTTTTCATAATGTCCCAGATTTCCTGTATGTTTTCTGTCAGTATTTTTTTTTTTAGATTTAACATTTTCTTTGATGTTAAATCTATAATAACTTCTGTCCCGACCTATCAGGTACACAGAATTTTTTCTACCAGCCAATGCAAAGCCAGCACACACTACTAAAATACACTAAGGAAATAGAAACCAAGAACAGCAGCAATAAAAACCCAAAACCCCAACAAATACAAAACCAGATATCAGCACCTAGACCTAAGATCTTTTCAATCTCAGATTCCTAGACATCAACATAAAAACACAATCAATAACAGCTAGAACAATGTTCCTACCAGAGCCCAGCAACTCTACCACAGCAGGATCTGAATATTCCAACATAACCAATCAACAGGAAAGGCATTAAAACAGCCTTTGTGAATATTATAGTGGTTCTTAAAGAAGAAATGAACAAATCCCTAAAAGAAATCCAGAAAATAAAGACAAAATCTTTAAAAAAGCACAATTCTTCTGAGGAATTTTAGATATGAAAAACTATGGAATTTATTAGAAAGCATCACCAACAAAGCACAAGAGATGGAAGTGAGAATCTTAGCCATTGAAGATGTTATAGAAGAAATGGATGTGTGGGCACTGGGAATCCCAGGTAAATTGTATTTTTGGGTATTGGGAGCTGAGCTCAGACCTCTAACCTCTTATTCAGCTTTAAAGAAGGAATTGGAGACAAACATTTGGCAGCCATCACCTGTAAAAAATGAATAAATGGAAAGTGAGGCACATCCAGTCACTCTTGGGACACAAGCACTACAATAACCAGAAAGATCGTCATCTAGAGATGTGGATAATGGAAAGGCAGCAAACCCAATCGCTGTCTCTGTGAAACCATCAGGATGACAGAAGCAGCATTTTACAAAGGGGGTTATTAAAGCAAAGCATTTAGCTGCATATTTAAAGTCCATCAGGAGGACATCAGAGGCATACCAGTGGGAATGGCACGAGAACAACCTCTCCAAATCTGCTGTTTCATAAAAGCAATAAAACTGCCAGTAAAAATGCCAAAATTGACTTTTCTAGAACTCTGGAAATTACCCAAATGGTTGCAAAAATATACAAATCTTTTATTAAGGAAAGCACAGATAAATATGATTAAGGTTTTGTGACATCGACATTGCTCTTTTACATGTTCTCAGTTCCATGGTGTCCTTGGCAACCAGCAGCCAGCACACAGGTGGGATCAGAAGGCTTCCGGTCACTGGGATAGGCAGAACCAATTCTGAGACCGCAGAACCCAGGTTCTCAGGTCACTGTTGTCTTTGGCCTGTTGAACAGCTCCCTGGGAACAACAGCGCACAGGGCATTCACTCAAAGCTTTGTACCAGGCAACCCTCTCTCTGCGGCCTTTGTCAAAAAGCAGTGAGGGACAATTTCTGAACACAGATGCTGCCAGAAGCAGCAACAAAAAATTGAGCAAACAAAAGTTGATTAAAAAAAATAAATGTAAAAGGAAAAGGTGAAGAATGAGATGTCTACAGAGACTTTTGAAATCTCTGACATGTTCTGAAAGTTCAGCGGTCACAGATGGATGCGAGGCTATGCGCACATCTAGAAATGGGCCCATATTGAGGTAAGAGCTGAGAAGCCTGTTGACTGACCCTGGGGTCAAGCAAGCAGTATGGTAGCAAGGCTGGAGAGGTAGTGCAGCAGCTTGGGGGATGTGGGAAGGCTTGGTCTCCAGTTGGTGGACATGGAGAGGTAGTGCAGCAGCTTGGGGGATGTGGGAAGGCTTGGTCTCCAGTTGGTGGACATGGAGAGGTAGTGCAGCAGCTTGGGGGCTATTGGAAGGCTTGGTCTCCAGTTGGTGGACATGGAGAGGTAGTGCAGCAGCTTGGGGGCTATTGGAAGGCTTGGTCTCCAGTTGGTGGACATGGAGAGGTAGTGCAGCAGCTTGGGGGCTATTGGAAGGCTTGGTCTCCAGTTGGTGGACAAGTGGGGAAGGATTAAACCAGACCTTGTGTCAATGTGGGTAGTGAGGCTTCAAAAAAGTCATACCATTCACGGTGAACCCGATCTGCTTCTATTGGCCTACCGGGTCTCTCAGCTGCTGTCCCAGTAATGCCTGTCTGCCTGTTGCTACACCCCCTGCCTTGATGGCAATGGACTTCCATTCTTCAAGAACTGTAAGCCCCAAATAAACCCTTCCTTTGAAAAGTTACCTTGGTCATAGTATTTTTTATCACAGCAACAGAAAACAAATGAATATACCCTGGGAAGGGGCAGCAATGCTCTTACTAGACACTGCAGAGTGACAAACACTGGCACCATGCTAGGAATGGGTTGTATCCTTCGGAGTTGTTGACCAGTGTCTTAGTTACCCATGTCAACTTGGCACACAGACCCATCACTATTAAGCCACAACCCTTCCTTTCTTATTCATCGCCAAGACCTTAAATAATGTTAAAAGTCCCACAGTTTTTACAAATTCAACACACACTAAAATTTGAGTCCCTTTAAAATAACCAATCTCTTAAAATTCAAGGTCTTTTAAAATTCAGTTTCACAACTGTGGGCTCCAGTAAAATACATTCTTACTTCAAGAGGAAAGAATCAGGTTACAACCACAACCAAATTAAAGCAAAAATAAAATTCCAACAGTCCAGTATCTGGGATCCATTCACCATCTTCTGGACTCTCTCAAAGGGCTTGGGTCACTTCTGGCTCTACTGTCTATAACACACACAGCTCATCTTCTAGACTCCACTCCACTGTTGCTGTTCTTGGTGGTCATTCCACAGCACTGGCATCTCCAAACACTGGGTTCTTCTGCAACAACTGGGCTGCACTTTCACCAATAGCCTCTTATAGGCTGTCTTCACGATGCCAAGCCTCAGCTTCTCTGCATGACCCCTCAGTCCTGGGCATGCAACTACCATTGAGGCTGCACCTTCACCAATGGCCTTTCCTGGCCTCTTGCAGTGCCACTCCTCAGCTGCTCCCCATGGCCCCTTCATGTCTTCACAATCAGGACCACCCGGTGATGCTTACACATTACAAAGAGTTTATTAGGCTTATACTTTAGCATTGCTGATCATCACCAGAAGAAGTCAAGACAGGAACTCAAAATGGGGCAGAATCCTGGAAGCAGGAGTTGATGCGAAGGCCATGGGGGAGAGCCACTTACTGGCTTGCTTCCCATGGCTCGCTCAGCCTACCTTCTTATAGAACCCAGGACCAGAAGCCCAGGGATAGCACCACCAACCATGGGCTGGGCCATCCCCCAGTGACCATTAAATGAGAAAATGCCTTAAGTTGGATCTAATTGAGGCATTTCCTTAACTGAGACTCCTTCTTCTGATGATTCTAATTTGTGACAACTTGACACACAAAACCAGCCTGTACAATGGATGAGGTCCCATAGAGTCCCTAAGCAGTGGGAGCTATTGCCAATTCTCTTGGTGACACTCCAGGACTTGATGGTAAGATCCTACTGTGGACATACCACATATTTGAAGCATAGAACACAAAGAATCCTTACCTAAAAACTTCATTCTTACTGACTAGCTTTTGTAGTACTAGAAGGTGCTATACATGCTACTAGATGAGACTAAGTTGACCTTGTGAACTATAATAACAACTAGTTTGAAAAAATAATGCCTGCTGGTACAGTGTGGGCATGAATGTCTCAGAAGTAACCAACCATTTCCTAACTGGATTTAAGGCCTGTCCCACAAGTTGGTGTAGAAGGAGCTGCGGGCAGGCCAGCTTTTTATCTCGCCCGGCTCCCGCACGGCTAACTTAGCCTCAGAAATAATAACATGGGAACTGTATTCTTTTAAACACTGCCTGGCCCATTAGTTCTACCCTTTTATCGGCTAATTCTCACATCTTGATTAACCCATTTCTAATAATCTGTGTAACACCATGAGGTGGTGGCTTACTGGGAAAGATTCAGCATGTCTGACCTGGCTGCTGGCTCCGTCACATCTGCCCTGGGGAGGAGAGGCATGGCATCTGCCTAACTTCCCTTCTTCCCAGCATTCTGTTCTGTTTACTCAGCCTACCTAATTTTCTGACCTATCAAGCCAAGCAGTTTCTTTATTAATTAACCAATGAAAGCAACATATAGACATATGACCTTCCCACATCAAGTTGGGACTCATACTTGGCACAACTCTTGGAGCCAAGAAGCTATGAATAAAAGGCTATAAATTTCTAAGGGGAAACCTGCTTTGCTTGATTGGTTAGTATTAAACCCATTCCCAATGACTTACTTTTATACCCATAGACTAGTACATTCCCTCACCAGAGAAGGTGCTTTTTGCAGTAGTTTGCATGGAGACTCACAACTGGCCAAGCTGTAGAGAAGGAAAGACTGGAAAAAGATCAGCCTTAATTGGGATGCCTGGACACCCTCTTCTCCCAAGGTTCAGAAATAATAGCAGAAGAAGGGGTGCAAATATTGTAAGACACAGAGGTAGTGAGTAAGCACAAGGAAACTGTGTTTTTCAGACATAACAAGGGAGTTTCACATATAGACTTGTAACAACTAATAGCAACCTTAGCTCAGACAGTGTCCCAACATGGAAAGGGGAGGTTGACTTGAAGTCTCACTCTTATATAAAAAACTATTTGCAATTGTTAGACTGAGAAAGGGGAGCCATTCTTCTTAAAGGTATATTCCCTGATAGGTGACCCACACTCTAGTGGACACTTACCTATCCAAGTGCATACGGGCTGCACAATTATAGTTGAGGGGTTTTGTGCTTGTTTTGTTGCTTGTTTGTTAAAGGAGCAGAAAGTTGGGTAGGTAGGGGGTGGGTCTGAGAGCAATTTATGGAGAACAATGAATATGATCAAAATACTTCCTGACATTTCCAAAGAACTAATATGAAAACGAGAAAAAGACAAAATGAGAAAGCTGATCATGTATTTGTAGAAAGTATAAACTTATGCCTATAGTAAACATATCAAGAAAAATGAAATTACCTCCCTGTGAAAATTCCACATACTAGCATCAAAATTAATGAGGAGATTTTAAATGCTTCACTCTAAGACCAAAGCCAGGACACAGATGTCTATTCTTGCCATATAGACTCAATATCATGCTAACATTTTTATCTAAGATAATGACTTGAGGAAAATTAGTAAATAGCATTGAGATGAGAAAGAGTGGAGCAGAAACAGTGTGTGTCTGCAGACAACATAGGAATGGTTAAAGATATTCCTAAGGAAATATTTTCAAACTTCTAATGCTAATAAATTATAGACAAATGTAACAAGACAAGAGATAACTATGCAAAAGAACCTGGTTCTACTAATACACACTAATAATGAACAAACTCTAAAAGCAAGAAGTCAAGGAAACAGTTCCACTGTCATATGAATAAAAAAAATGACTACTACTTAGGAAATGAAACAAAAGAATTCAACAAAAGCCTGGGATCATTAACACAAGTGATGAAAAGCAAAAGTAAATACATAGAAGGAATCCCATGTTCATGGATAAGTGACACTGTGCTGCTAAAATGATGGTGCTCTCTACATTTTTCTAAAGCATCAACTCCACATCCCACAGGCCTAGCCCCTAGTTTTACAATAGTTGACAAGCTAATTTTAAATTTCATATGGATATATAAGAGAGTTATGGGAAGCATGTTAAACAACCAAACAAAAATCTCATCAACCATATAAAACTTATACTTCCTGATCTCAGAAGTCACATCAATCAAAACAAACAGATCTTGGTCAAGATTGATAGGGGCAGACCCTGCTCTGTAGGAGACTGATGATCATATCATTTAGGAAATCAAATACTATAGAAGTAGAAAACAGTACTGTAGCCATCAAAACTTACCCATGGGGGTCTACATCACTCTGGCTCACATTCCATTGTTCAAAGCAAGTTATTTAACCAAACCTCATTCAGTGGGCTAAGATACACAACCATCCCTTAGAAAGGGACAGAGTATATATTCTAAGTACACACCTAGGTGCTATTTAGATACAGTGATGACATAATTTAGGGTCAAGTTACAAAAAGCGTATTTGGAGACAATTATCTTTGTTTTCCTGACTTGAAAGCTAGAGAGGTGTTGATTTAGAATAGATATACTGTTTGATATATAAATGAGTGACTAGAATTTGGGAGCACAATAAACAAGAGTTGGCGAGTTACCCACACCTTGGAAGCTCATTGTTGAAGAGTTGGTTCTCAGCACACAGCCTAATCCATGCTTTTCTCCTCTGGGAATCCAAGGAGCAGAGCATGTGCTGATCTGGGATTGGGTGCAATGTGGTCCATCCTAAAAGAACAGGTCCTCACTCCCAGACCATGTAACGTGAGAGCCAACACCTGCCTTCTACACATGTGCACATCCTTGCTGGGTGGTGAGATGCTACAATCCTTTGCTCCCTTGTTTCTGGAAAGGTAGAGGTGACGTTAAAACTCCTTTTCCATTTGGGTATCTGCCTTCTTGGTATAAAGACCCCAATCTTAAAGAATTAAAGATATCTTTTTAGTTTCACGCATATAAAAATTTGTAATTAGCCTATGATAAACCAATATGCTCATTCACAGACAACATCTTGATTCATCTGCGTCCTATAATTTTAATTTCTCTTGGAGTTTACATAAAGAAACACCTCTGGTTTTAAAGGTAAAGGCCTGGGATACAACAAGCAGGTGGGTGGGCTGGCTTGGGATTCCCCACCAGAGTTTCAATATGTAGGCTTCCTAGAAGCATGTATTCACAGAAGTGTGGCAACACCATCTTCACACTTTCCCAGGGCTCTGCCAGAGAAGCAGCCAGCCTCCAGGATGGGGGAGGAAAAGGTGTGAAAATGAAGCCTCCTTCTGAAAGGGCACAGCTCCTGTGCCTGCAGCAGCAAAGGAACATTTATTTCTAAGAACTTCAGTTAACTAAGGCAAGTCCAAGATGTTCAACCATGCTCGTGAATAATGAGAAGCTATTTTAATAGCAATGAGATCAAATTATTTATCTATCAAACTGACAAAAAATTGCAAATGTTTGCTAAAACCCAGCGTGGGTGAAAGTGTGCAAAATGTGCATTTTCCCTGCCAGAGGAAGGTATGTGAATGAGTGTAGCACCTTCAAAGAGCAATCTGGAGAGAGCTAAGGGAAGCATGGATCTTTTATGCATGTATTTTACCAATGCATTTGTCTCTTTGCAAAGTCATGGTTAGATCCACATTTTCCTGCCTGCATTGTTGGCAATTCCCCTGCTTTGTAAATGACCCAAATCTAAACAATGGGAGATTTATTGAATAGATATGTAACAGAATAACCTGAAAGTATTTAAAAAATTAAAAAGTAACTGGTGTGGGAAACACCCTACATATGCTGCCAAGTATTGAGTGCAAGGTAGAAATGAGCCCTTTAAAGGAGAGTTCCCAGGCTTCGGCAGCACTGCCATCTTGGGAGGCTGTTCCATGCATGGTAGAATGCTGAGGGTCCATGACCTCAACCTACTCAATGACAGGAGTGACTGCCCAAATTCTTGGCAGGCATGGTGGCACCCTCCTCTAATCCTAACACGTGTTTAGGGCTCGGAAACAGGAGGACTGCCAATTGGAGGCCATCAAGGACCCAGCATGGGTGAATTATTTTGGCATTCTTTGTAGCTGGACACCCGGCAAATGGATGGAAGGTCTTACTCAGCACCAGTGTTTCACCGATGAAGTACTAACACTGAGCCCTTCTCATGAGACTAATGTCCAAAGCAACAATGTGTGAGAAAATTCTTCCAACGTACCAAGATGTTGGGCAATATGGAGAATTCTAACGAAAGAGAAAGTGAGGTAAGTAACCAGAATGGTTATCCCATTTCCATGGTAGGTTTGAAATGAGAGCCTGGAGCATGGAGGAAGACCTCTGAAGACAACTCAAGTGTTAGCTGAGTGGTAGTATTTCACTTGTAGTCTATGACACAGTTGTCACGAGTAGGAAACTGAGGCTGGAGAGGTTTCCTGACGAAGGTCATGCAGCAGCAGCAATGGTCAGTCTTGGTTTGTGCCTTAAGTCCCTTAGCTCCAAAGGTCAAGTAGTCCAGAACACTGCTTCAACCAGGTCCCTTTCCCTTGGTGACACTTGGCCACTTCTGCAGATATTTTTGAGTTTAAATACTTAGGAATAGGATATTTATTTACTTGTTTGTTCATTTGCTTGTTTACTTGTGTGTGTGTGTTCATAAATATATAGATGAATGTACATCTGTGCACAGGCATATATATATATATATACCTATAATTATACAGGCATGCCTATATGCATATCTTATTAGTTCTTTTCTAGATAGATAGTTATGTCAGTAGATAGATAAGGTAGATAGGTAGATAGATAGATAGATAGATAGATAGATAGATAGATAGATAGATAGATATGTGTGGTAGATAGATAGATAGATAGATAGATAGATAGATAGATAGATAGATAGATAGATAGATATGTGTGGGTGGGTGGGTGGATGGGTAGGTGGGTGCCTGGATGGATGGATGAGTGGATGGATGGATGGATGATCGATAGGCAATATTCTTAATTGGATTCCAGCAGGTTCTATGGTGCATATACCTCCTGTATAAAACGAAGAAGTAAATGGAAGAGAAAATCTTTGTCACCAGGATATTCAGATGATGCTAAGCAGATAACAAAACTGGATACTTTCTGTTATCTGTGATATTCAAGGGGTTTACATCTTATTACTTCACAAATATGTTAGTGAGATGCCAAAACACATATATGGTTCTCCAGACATAAATGTATTCTTCAGACCTGGAGTCCACTCAGTTCTCAAGGAATATTTTACTGAAAGTATAGGGAAGTGAGACAGATGGGAGGTCAGAGAAAGAGAGTCCTGCCGTGGTTACAGGGTCAGGGGAGTCTTTAAACATTTATTTCATTTTTTTATTGCATGGGTGTTTTGCTCACATGTATGTCTGTACACTGCATACATTCAGTGCTCACAGAGAACAGAAGAGGGTGTTGGATGTCCTGGAACTGGAATTGTGGTCAGTTGTGAGCGACAGTCAACCCCAGGTCCTATGGAAGAGCAGCCAGGGCTCTTAGCTGAGCCATCTCTCCAGCTCCCTCAGGAAAGAATTTTCAAAGAAGTGCAGGGTCTGTGTTTGGAGTGGGTAGTGGATGAGCCCAAATGAGTGAGACTGAAGGGGGGGGGGCAAGAAGACTCGGAGTAGGCAGTAGTGTGCTCTAGGGGGGGAATCTCAGAATAGGAACACCCTTTGATAATTACAATGTCGTGTCTAGTGTGGCTCTCCGTTTATCTTCACCTAACCAACATTCCGCCCGATGATGAGCTTGCACCAGATGTGACTCAAGGCACCTCAGAAATGCGAAGTCATTTCCTAACAAACACTGAACCCACTCATTTTCACAGGACACCTGTGGTGTAACCTCCATTGTTAGTTCCACTTTGTAGATGAACAGGTGGATGGGTCAGTAAATATCAAGAAACTTCTCAGGGTCATTTACAGGGAGGAGAGACAGAATCTCCAGAGTCCATTTTCACACCTCAGACTTTGCTATCCATTCTGGCATTTGTCTTAGCTTGTCATTAGATCCACATAAGCAGCGCATTCTCTGTTCGGCCTGTTGGGTGTCTGATGGACAGAGAAGCTAAGGGCTCTTCTCCTTCTTCCAAAATGTACATTTGCACTCATACACACACAGTTTCTGCATAAAATAGCTGCTAATTTTCTATGAAAAATACATTTTCCTCCATGAAAACTTGGGGCCTCCAGTATGATGGTCAAAAGATTCAAATCCGAACTTCAGCTTGTAGGTAATATATCGTAGATTATCTAAGTCTCTGTCTAAATTAACCTCTAATAGTAAATCTATCTCATATGTAAGTACACACATGCATATATATACACATATATGTATATATAATATAGACATGTAGATGTGTGTATTTATATACACGTGTACACATGTATACTCATATTCCACGGGTTAATTTTCTCTGAAGCACTGCCACAATGTGTGTGTGTGTGCTTGCATGAGTGCGTGCACATGCCTTCTTGTGTGTTTTCTTAATTCAGATCTAGCAGAGTTGTATGAAGCCTGCTATGTAAAACAAATAGATGAACCTTTGTTACCAGAACTGAAGGGCCATGCTGGGTGGGAAACAAAGCTGGCATGCTTACTTCCACAATGCTCACGAGCTTCGTCCTCACCTTTTTAAAGGTGCAATTGTGAAATGTACAAATGCATATATACATCTCGCAAACAAATATATTCTCCAGGGCTTTGGTTTAGCTAAAATAAAGTATTTCCTTCTCATATATAACTCAGAGATATTCTCAAAAGGGAGAATCCCTTCTGTATAAAACAAACAACCCCATCATAGAAGCTAGAGACACCTGACGTACATCCCTTCCCTGAAGCTGCAAATCCTGGAGATTTAGAATAAATGTTATCTCAGGTCTTGTGTTATTTAAAGTTGGAATTCACATTGGTTTGTGTTTGGGAAGAAATTTAATGATATCTGAACAATTCAGGAACTATTCAAATATGGAGTTATGTGTGTACAATAACAATGCAAAACATTTCAGGGATCACAGGCATTCTAATTACCTTGTCACAGATTCTGTCCCATAGCTAAACATAACTGTAGAAAAAGATCGGTAAGTAGGTCCTCTGTGAGTAGAAATTACATCCGACCCTTGTTTGTATGATCAGCAAATTACACATTAAGTGACCAATTAGTGCTTGTTAACTAAGTACATGATTGAATGAATGACTCTAAATTCTACTGCTGGTGTGGCCACATCTTCATCTCTCCGCTCTCTGTGGTAAGACCCTAGGCTCAAGGGACTCAGTACACCGTCTCCTCCCTGGTAGGGCTCTTCCTCCCCAGTGTTTGTTGCCTGATTAGTGCCGAGAGGATGTGGCCATGGCAAGAAGATGACATATATGAACAAAAAGAAAAGCAAGCAGGAGGCAGATGAGTTCACAGCAAGTTCAAGTCTATCTTCTTTTGGAAGGAAGTGGGAAAAGAGAACAAAGTTCTCGTGAATAATGCTGCTTATTAAAACAGGCTCCCTTGCTCTGATGTGCTTAAGATGGATGCAGCATCATACCGACTTCAGGGGAGTGGGAGTACAGCTGACAATTTTCCATCAGAGTTTTCATGAAGAAGGAGCAGGTCCCTGGCCCCCTCCCTTCTCTGCCCCTCCTTCTTCTGCTCCAGCCTGCCTTTCCTTCAGAGCTTCTGGCTGCTTTAAGGAACTGGGGGAGGAATTCATCAGGGGCTGGCAAGTGGCAAATGACATTAGCTTCCAGTTATATTAAAGGACCTGAACACAGCAGGATGGCGTGTTAGTCCCTCTCTGTGCTCTTAGTCCTTATGCCTAACAACTGGATGCAGTAGGTGTGGTACTCATGGTCGTTCAGTGGTAAGCAAGTGCCTTCTGTGGCTGCCATATGTCCATTTCTTTGTCATCAAACATCCTTTTTTCCTTTTGAAGAGTCCTTCTTTCTTCTCCACCCATTTGGTTCTAGGGACTAAAGGGCTAACTCTGTAAGTTCTTAAAATATATATTTGTTTAATTGGTATTGACTACCATGGTATCTTGTATTAAATAGTATCATTAAGATTCATGAAATTCCCATGTAACAGAAGAGCATAAATAAAGGAATTTTCAGAGAGCATGAAGGAGCTCTGGGTAAATTAAAATATAATCAATATTTAAAAAGAAGTAAGCATGAACTGGGAGTATAAAAACCGAGGACATTTCAGAGAAAATGGAGCAATAAAAAGGATGCAGATGCACAGACTCACACATATGTTTAACTTGAGGACTGATGCAAGAAAGTTGATATTTTCACTAAAAAAGAGCCTAAAAACTAGAACAAGAGTTATTACAGAGGAAAGAAAACAGCCCAAAAGAGAGGACAAGACAATTTCTCAGTTTTGAAAAGCATTATTCTGATGAAAAAATGTTCCTCCTATTCTAGAACCAAGATTTAAAACAGGAAAAGAAGTCAAACCAAGACATGCCTTCATGTTTGAAGACAAGAGGAGCAAAGAGAAAGGTTTTTAAGTTTTTAAAACAGGAAAACAGAAATCAATAGATAGAATGCTGGAGGGTCAGCATTGGACTCAAACACTGACGTTAAAATTGGGAAGACATGAGAAATTGTTTCAGTCTTGCTAATAATGGCTTCTCAACCAGAGGTCTACATTTGTCTAAAAACCAAACCATGTATGAGGAGGCAGCAGATTTTTTTTTTTCTCAAATTCTCAACAAGCTGATAGACACGATGTTCCACCAGAATGGAAGAGGACACCAGAAGCCAGGGAAATAAGATGCCCGAGGAACTAGCTCCAGAAGAGAATATGAGCAAAGGTGATTTTAAGAATAATTTTTAGAGAAAGACCCTAGAGGGCTACTAAAACAAATTAGAACAGGATATGCAGAATTGGAGAAATATGAATGGCCTCATCCCAGAAGGGCTGCGGAATCAATAGAATAACTGATTTATTTGACTGTGGGGGGGGGGAAGTGTTACAAGGATATGTTCTGTGGAGAATTTGAAGTAATTTATAAATAGAAAGCTAAACATATGGAAAAAAGAGGCAATTATCGACACCAGGAAAAGCAAGCAGTTATATAACTAGGGAAAACTATTATAATGCTCCCTGTTTAACAATGCCCTTGCCTTTCTGGGACTCAGTTTAGGGACTGGAGCATAGAAAATATTCAATATCATTTTACTGTCTGTGCATTTCCATTAAACACATAATGGTTATGAGTTGGAATAGCCCTCTATGAAAACCCACAACAATAGCTCAGAATATGTTCTTATTTGGAAATGGTGTCTCTGTGTGTGAGAGAGAGAAAGGAGAGAGGGAGAGAGAGGCTGTGTGAGAGAGCGGAGGGTGTGTGTCTGAATGTGTGCATGAGTATGTGCTTGTGTCTGTGTGTGTCTGTGTGAGCATGTGGGTATGAGGGAGAGAGTGGATGGGTGAGAGAAAGTCTGTGTATGTATGTGTGGGGGTGTGTGAGAGAGAGCAAGTGCATGTGTGTGCGTGTGTGTGCATGTGTGTGCGTGTGTGTGCATGTGTGTGAAGTTGAAAGTGAGGTTCTACGGAGCTTGATGGACTTGCTCCCCACTATGACTGGTATCATTACACAAGAAGCACACACTAGCTCAGAGGAACACGGCCAGCTCCATGTGACAGTGCAGTCACACTCTTCTTTGTTGTTTTCCCAGAACGACATGTGTGAAATGTCTCTGCATGCCAGTAGATGTCAAACTCTCATTTTTAAATTCCTATTTTAACTCAGCCACATTGAAATTATTGTGTTGTGTTCTAGAGCTTCGGTATTTTAAAATTCATTTACCATTATCCTGTCTATGGAGATTTAAGTTGTTCTCCCATTTTTCTTCTCAAATCGCATGAGTATCTTTCTGTGTTCTATGTGACAGTTGACATGGAACATAGCTTCGAATGTATCTGTGTGGCAGCTGGAACTCCAGGGCTGCTCATATGAGCTCCATGCTCTCCAGCAATGACTGAAGAGCCTTCTGGTGACCTTAGGAGTTGCTTCCCTGGAGGATAATTTCCGTGTTATGAAGTTTCTTTCCCCTTTCTTCAGAGTCTCACAGATTCAGAGCCAGCACCATGATCTACTTTTTAAATGGGTTGAATTTTACTCCTTACTACTCAAAGGCATTTTTCAAATCCTAAACCCCAGGTCTTCAGACATAGACACCTAGAAGAGATAAGGGAGTGTCTTCTCTGAAAGGCTTTGGGGGGCAGACACCTTGGTGGTACCAAAGGCATGCTTTAAAATCTCAACACCCACAGCATTAAAAGACTGAAGGCCACTATTGAATCAGGCGACTGGTTGGAAAGGTCTCCAAATAAAAAGTGCAGACGAAATCAGGAGCCCCGATTGAACAGAAGCCAAATGCTTGTGTGATTTTTCACCTGTTTTCTTCTTGTAATCCTAGACTGAACCCAGAATTCAAGATTTTATTTTCCTTCTCTCTTTAAGAACACCAGGTAAAGGGGAAGCAAAGATGCATTCACTAAAGCCAGCCGATGTCATAAACTCACCCAAGTCTTATCACGGGAGCCTCCGATAGCTTGTCCACATGGAGCCCCTGCTGCAACTAATATAATATCCAGACACAAAACAAGGGCAGTGTGCTCTCCAGATTCCTCTGGTTAGGACTGCATTCTCTAGGGCTGCTATTAAGGCCTGCTCTGGCCTTGTAAGTTCTGGATGTCGCAGTAGCTATTTGTGCCAGCCTGTCTCCATCTTTTATTTCTCAACTTTCTTCTTCTTGACTTCCGGTCCAGCTGTGTTGCCTTTCACCTACTTCCTTGGTCACATTCTGTGACCTTGGCCTTCAGTGCCAAGTCATATTTAAGTGCACAAGCTGGAGCAAAGATGCTGAGGTTGATACTGAAAAGTTTCTGTACCCCGATAGGCCTCTCCACAGACACAATAACTCAAATAAGACCAAATCAAACCAAATTAGAAAAGAAGAACCCAGGCTTAACAGATACAGTGCTCCTGGATGATTTTCCAGCTCCCCCTTTCCCCAGAGAGGATACAGGAAAGGAAGACCTGAAAACCACATATCTGTTTTCTGGGAGGCAGTTTAAATACCCTGTGGGAGTGGTCTTGAGCATCTCTAGGGGAGGGGTCATCGTTTGGTGTGCTTTCTGAGATGCACAGGGTTTGGAAAGAGAAGGGGGAAGGCGTTTTCAGCACCAAATGTTAATTTTTGAATTCCTAGTTAATGGGATCTACCACTAACATAATAAACGGATCAAACCAAATTAATAAAGTCCAGGAATTGAAAGTTTTCAAGGACTAAGGGAAACTATAGGATTACTACTTAGTTATTCTGAGCAAAGCTTTCCTAGGTGGACCCAGGAAAAGTTGAGGAGACTACAAGGGGAACCAACAAGGTGGGGGCTTTTAATGCCCTAGAGGGTGGAGCCACTGATGATGGGCTTTCTCAGGGGCAGCATCCAGACTGGAGCAACTCCAAGGGAAGGGGTTTGGGGTGGAACCCCTACCCGAACATTTCAGACTCTTTGCGTATATGGATGCCAGGGGCTGGGGTGAAGCTTCTACCCAAACAGATACCCCTCCTGTCTTTGTCTTAGGTTTTTGTACCTTTCTGCATGCCTAAGAGAAAATGGTGAGTAATAGGCACATTATAAACACCACAATTATAATTTAGTGCAGGTGTTTAGCCAACCTCTCCAACTTCTTTCTGGGACCAGTAAATAGGGTCAGAGAGCATATTAGCCTCACACTGGTCAGAGAAAGAAGGCAAAGACCCACAAAGTACTTGGGCTCTGTGCTTTCTCTGCAGATCTTTGCAGAAAGCAATCTAGAATATTATAGAATACTGCAGAATATCCATGGCATAACTCAATTCTCGTCATCTTCTGACTGTTGACTGTAGTGCCTGGCCCTTGTCCTCCACCCAGCTTTAACTATCTGTGTAATCAAGGATAAGGATGGTATAAAGGGGAAGAAGTAGCAGACAGCATGAGAGAGAGCATGAGATGAGAAATGAGAAGAAAAGAAAAGGACAGTAAATCAAGATATGAGTTAACAGAGAAAAGAACGCAGGCGGGGTGGTTTGGGAGTCACTGAAGTCGTATATTAGTGTATCTTGTTGGTAACATTTAAATGATAACACCCTGCACTTGGGGAGGAAATCATGTGATGGCCCACACTTCTGCTAGTTACCACACATCACCTTGCTCCGAGTTCAAGCCTATCTGCTCCCTCCAGGCTCAATCAGGTGGGTGTCCTCTGCCAAGGAGCTGCTTCAGAAGCTAATGTAAGTCCCGAGAGCAACGATTTGATTCCTTCGTAACTGAAAGAAATTATGCTAAAGAAGTAAAAATGGTACATTCGCTGTTACAGAGCTAAAGCAGAGATATTGAATTATTTAATTTAGAAGCAACAACCAGTCAATGCATGCCGTGCCATCTGCAATCAACGTGCACCATTATTCCAGTTCCGCAGATGGCTGCTTCAACAATCAGCGAATCCATGCCGAGCTACCTGCAATCAATGAGCACCATTACGGTTATACAGATGGCTGCCTGTGGGAAAGTTCCAGGCCAGTGGTTTGCAAACTTAGCCACGTACTGTAATCACCCGAAAGCTTTAAGGGAATTCTTAGCGCATAGATTGTGCCTCAGACCAACTACATGAAGAGATTATTGTTTTTAACGGTTCCCAGAAGACTCCAGCGTGAAGCCAAAGTATGATCTTGGCTAACCCTGTAAATCACATCTGTATTGGGGTGACTCTGCAGAGAAGAGCATGTCAAGTAGCTCAAGAGTTCACTGCAGCTGGTGGGTAACTGAAGTAATGATTCGGGGGCTGTCACAGGACTGGGGAAAGCCCATCTATTTGAGAGGACAGTTAATCAAGTGACAGGCTTCCCAGCCGACTTCCACGTTCCATGACATAAGGGTTGCCCCAAGTGTTTGATGGCCTTGGCTTGTTGGTGGCTGTTTGTGGCCATCTGCTGCCAGCAGCTACGGGCGAGAGGGACAAGCTGCCAGGCAGTCTCCTTTTATATTTGTGTCTCTGCTAAATGACCTCATTTCTCAAACACTTGGAAAATACAGCTGTTACGGTTTGAGTTGGTTCTCCCAGCTTCATATGGTAAAAATCTTGTGCCCCAGTACCTCAGAATGTAACGGCATTTATAGGCGACACCTAAGATGAGGTCATCTTGGAATAGAGGCAGTCCTCAATCAAGTATTACTGATGCCATTTTTGAAGAAAAAAATTTGGACAGAGGGCAATGCCTGAGAGAAGGGGACACCTGAAGATGTTTGCAGGGTTTGAGTGCTGTTCCCAGCAGTTAGGCACCAAACATGTTCACCATACCACCAGAAGCTAGACAACAACAAGGAATGGATTCTTTCTCCAGATCTTCCCTCAGAAGAAACCAACCCTACCAATGATACTTGGATCTTGAACCTCTAACTTCCGGACCTGTGAGATAACAGAATTCTGATTTAAAGCTGTTATTTTGTGACTGCATGTTACAACTTACGTTATGGGAAAGTCATGCAACATCCCACCCTGACCAAACCTGTGCTGGACACCGATTAGAGCAAAGCAAGGCTGAGGTGTGTGGAGAAAGAGCCTTGAACCACTCAAAGCCTCAGTTCCAATCCTGATTTCAATTGCCCAAATAGCTGTTCCTGGCCCTTCTTGCTCCTTGTATGCAAGTCCAGGGCCATTGAAGTGACCCTAGAGAGACTTGGAAGTTTGTGTGGTCGCTGTTCTTGCCTTAACTCATCTACATTGTTATTCCGAAATCCTTAATAATTTTTCTAAAGGAGTTTTAACATTTTTTTTTAACAAAGACATTCCCCGCCCTCTTTGTACTGGGTTCCACAAATTATGTTACTAGTTGTATAACTTGGTCCCCTTGTGGGGCTCATAACAGTGGGAGCAGGGGCCATTTTTGACTCTTCTGCTGGCTTTTAGGACCCTATTTCCCCCATTGGGTGGCCTTGCCCAGCCTTGCTACAAGGGGAGGTGCTTAGTCTTACTACAACTTGAAACTCCATGTTTTGTTGATATCCATGGAAGTCCTGCTCTTTTTTGAATAGAAATGGAGGAAGTAGGGAAGAGGGAGGAGAGGGAAAGTGGGGTGACTGGAGAGGAGGGAAGAGAAACTGTGGCTACAATGCAAAATAAATTAATTAAAAAAATGTGTCACTTGCTGGTGGCCATGTCAGTGGAGCAGCAGGTGCCAACTGAAGCTAAAGGTATCCGCCTATTAGGAGGAAACTCTCTGATGTGTCAATCTTGGGCAGGCAAGGCCCCGAGACCACAGACCCCAGGATGTCTTTGATGTCTTTTGCTTGGGCTGTGTCTTAGCATGTTTGCCGCTGCTGTCCTTCTCTGGTATCTGCATCATGTGAATGGGTGTGAGGAGATCCCCACTGCCTGTAATGAAGTGTGTTTATCTCATGGAAACATCCTGTTCTACTGGGTATTTTATCTGTGGATTATTATGAACATAATTCCTTCCTAAGCTGTACTGTCTGATTGATAATAATAATGTTAGTTTAAATAGAGTTTCAGTGACAAAAATAGAAACAAGGAGGTGTCACACAGCTAGAACCCATGAGTTTCTATTGAGAAGCCGCATAGACTGTGGCTTAGGTTAATGATTAAGAAAAACAACTGAGTCCCAGTAGCCCAGATAGCTTAAATTCTTTTAATCTTGATGTTGGGAGATGAGTTCACAGGTTTCAGAGTGCATTGTAGCTGAAACTAAGCTTTGAAAATAACAAAGTTAGACTAAGGTGTTTCTGTTAAATAGCTTTGAGATGAAAAACCCAAGAAGTCAATCTAAAGTTCTGGAAAGGCACAGAGTTGAGTGAGGAACTCGTTAAGGTCAGGGAGCAAGAACAAAGCAGCCCAATTGTCATTGGCTGATGTTCCTTTCTTGCTAGGATTGGTCAGTGACCAATGTGATGATTAATTTCTTGTACCCATTTCTGCCCTCAATCTCCTGATATGAGAAACTATTGATGAGTGGGTATGTACCCTACAGATTTAAAGTAGACCTGATTGATTCCTTTTCATAAATAAAAGTATAGGTTTGTGATTCCTTTAAGATTTCTTATAAGACTATCTTTCAAGATAAGGAATAAAGTATTGGCCCTTTTTATGTAACTACAAAATTACAGCCTGCCAAAAGACCTGGCTAAAAAGAATAGCTTGCTTGCCTACATAGTTAATCTACAACAAGTTTCTTGGGTATGAATGTACATGGGTTCTGAGATAATTTATTTTTCACCTGGAATACGTAAAATGCTTAGTCATGTGAGGGAGATGGAAAACATGCTGTTTTACTGTTTGTTTTGTATTCATTATAATCATTCACCTGAAAAACAGAATGTAACCACATTGTGAATTTTAAATTGCCTGAAAGAATTTTCTGGGATATATAAGCTGTAAGGGAAAGAATAAAGAGAGTTAAAATGGATTAGAAGGAAAATATCAAGAATGAGAGAAAGAATTCACCAGGAAAATAAAGAACAGAGAATGCAAGAAAAAGAAAAGATCTGAAGGAAGCCATCAAGAGAGTGTGTGAGTTGTTTTTTTTCCCCCCTTACCTGCCTTAGATAGAAAAATCTAGTTACTCTCTGGCCCTGTGGGTTTCCCTTTGAGCCCTGAACTCTAGGGCCCTGTCCCCTCAGGCAGCCCCTCAGTCATTAGACCTGTTTACCAGCTTGCCCCCTTGGTTAGACCCAGGTTACTTTCTTGAAGGGTTTTTCATATATTCGTTCTACAAGTTCTGTTCCTTTAGAGAATCCTGTTTAATGCAATAAACAAATGCTGAAGCGGGAGCTATGGAAACTGGGTCTTGGCTTATGTAGTCCAGCCTGTTGTGACCAGTTGTGACTGAGGGTCATAGGGCTGCATACTCCTTAGCACTCCTGAAGGTGGCTGGATGCTGTGCTGTTTTAGTAATATGTTTATCTTTTACAACACCTTTTGAAACTGACATAGGCGTAGATCCTCCTTAGAATAATGGGACAAGCTGGGGAATTGTCCCTACTTTTTCACATTCTCCATGATTTATAATTATACATCCACACCCTGTGAGCAGCTAAACTATGTCCCACTGCGGGACTTGTGCACCATTCATGTTGATTTAGTTGTCATGACCAATAGAACTTACATAGATCTATCAATGTGTCACTCCTCAGCTGAAGCCTTAAGGAACATTAATAGTTAGGTTATCAACTTAACAAACTCTACAATCATCCAAGATATAGTTTTGGGACCTGTTTTTGGAAGGTCATCTTCCTTGTGTTAATTGATATGCTCACTGTGATGACATCCTTCTCTGGATTGGATCCTGGGCTATGTCCATCATTTGCTACTTGCTGGTTGTGGATTCTGTGTTATCAGATGCTCCAAGTGCCTACCTCCAGATCTCCACATCAATGAAGTACCTTGAACTATGAGCCTGTCCTGGATAGTTTTGTTCAGCTTGACACAAGCTGTAGTCATCTGAAAGTAGGGAACCTCACTTGAAAAGATGCTTCAGAAGATCCAATTATACGGCATCTTCTAAATTAGTGATTGATAAGGGATGGCCCAGCCCATTGTGGGTAGTGCAATCCTGGGCCGGAAATCCTGGGTTTTATAAGAAAGCAGGCTGATCAAACCATGGGGAGCAACCCAGTAAGCAGCATCCTCCATGGCCTCTGCATCAGCTCCTGCCTCCAGGTTCCTGCCCTGTTTGAGTAGAAGGACTACAAGGTAGAAGTGTAAGTCAAATAAACTCTTTCATCTCTAAGTTACTTTTGGTCATGGTATTTCATCACTGCCATGGAAACCCTAACTAAGCAGAGCCACAGAAAACCCATTGTCCTCTAAGCTGCTTTTGTTAGACTATTCTATCACAGCAACAGGAAGAGGAACCAAGGCAGTGTTCTTCTTGTCTTACTGCATCTCTGCCCTCCGTCATGAGAGGAACAGCCCCAATGCAGAAGCTGACCCACAGACAACCAGCAGATAGGTGGGACAGGCCCAGTGTCTAGTCTGGTCCCCAAAGGGATCCTAACCAAGTCCAGAGAGTCATCCCCTAGCCACAAACACATACATAACACTTAAAAGTCCAGTGTATTCATCCATTTTCGTTCTGAAGATATTTCTTCTGGTGAGATCTTGAAGCCACACTACTCTTTTACTATTTCACTTCTGGGATGATATTAAAATGACTTATATTTTCTTAGGTTACACAAAATTGTGTTCTGGATTCACAAGCCTGCTGCAATGCAGCTCAGGCAGGTGAAAGACATACACTGGCCAGCCTGGGTCCTCACAGTCTGAGCTGGCTGAAGGCATTCATAGGCCCACCTTGTGTCACAAAGCACCATTATGATAAGCAAACAGATGTGAAGAAAAAGGAGAAAGAGGAGAAGAACAGTTCATGTGCTGTGGGGAGAGGCAGATCGGAAGAAGCAAAGGTAGTGAGGGACAGGCTGATGTGGGTGGCCTTCTGGAGCCAGGGTGGCATCCGGGCCTGGGATGCTGCCAAGAATCACACCTGGGTTCATGGTTCACCAACATCCAGTGTCTGTGTTGACTTTCATGACACATATTGCCACCAAAGGCCACAAGGATGCCTTGAGGTCTGAGCTGCCACCAGTGGCCATTTCGGTGTCCAAGGGCCATGCTACCACCAGGGCCATGCTGATCTAAATGGGGGACATGATGACATCCAGATCAGACTGCTGCCTAGGCCATGTCTGGGTCTGTGGTCCTGCTGTGGCTGGGGTCTGTGCTGATGTCCCTGACCCATGTTACCACAGGGGTTCACAGATCCATGGCTGTTGAAATCAGAGGACCATGCTCAACCAGTCATACCCTTCACTGACCCTGGTATAGCTGGCCCTGCCCCTAACTGGACACTGCACCAGGAGAGCTGGCCCTATTCCTCATGGGATAGCTGGTCTCCACACTCAAGAGAGATGGCCCCACCCCTCAACATGGGTGTGGGAGTGCTGGTCCAGACCCACCCTAGCATCTACCCCATTTATGATCTGCTGAAAGGGGAACGGATGGGTCCTGCAAAACAGTAGCTGCAGGATCTCCATGTCTTGGCACAACAACAGGATATCCAAGAGGAGTTTCGGTGAGGGTCCAGTGATGATGGTGTGCTGGAAGCCTTGAGTCAGACCAATGACCCGCTGTAATGAACATATCTGTAGGTGGGGCTGATGGAGACAAAAGGTGTAATGCAAAACACATCACAGCTCCCAGTGCCACTAGAACAAAGGAAGAGGTGTTGGAGAGTGAGGCAGGATTTTTGTTTGCTTTGTTTTTTATTAATTTGGGATTTTTTGGGGGGTGGGGTGCTGCAGTTGTGAAGCAAATATGGAGGATGGAGAGGTGAGCAGGATTGGGGTGCATCATATGAAATTTCCAAAGAATCAATAAGAATTATGTAAATGTATATACATATGTATGTATATATATACATATATATATATATATATATATATATATATCCTGATTTTGCTTTTAAATGAGTAAGCATCCAAGTAAGAAAGTCTTTGCTATGCAGAATTATTACAGTACAAGCTGGCTGGTGAATATCATTGCCTCTGATGAGCTTGCATGACTTTCCCTGGTCTGATCCTCCTTGTCTTCCACCTTTCCCATCTTACCTCTTCCTCCATCGCTCAGTTCTTTCAGACGGAAAAGGTGTCATATCTGATGTCTTAATTGAGGCATCCACACATCCTCTCCTTCCATTTACCCATCCAAATAGTTCCTCACTAGGTGCTAATTCCACCAGGCATCTCCTCTGAAGAGTCTCAAAGAAAGCCCATACCACAGCCTCCTGGCGGTGTTGATTCTCACTAGAGTGTTCAGAAAATCTATGGAGATGTTTATTGTCTTCCATTTCTATCACCATAGGATGATCAGAACAAATGAGAGACGGTAACCCTTTGCCATACACAATGACTCCCCTACCTCCATGAAAAGTGAGTCCAAGGAGTCTGTGAAGCACTTCCATCACGGTAACAAAAAGCAGAACCTGTATTTTTTATATGTTCTGAGATCATAAGCCATTACACTGTCGTGAAAGAAGACTACGGTTTCAAGGTCCACCCGTGGGAAATCTCTCCCGAGCAAGGATGGACAGAGACTTTATGGGTCCCCAGAGATGATTTCAACAGAGGTTTCAGTCTCTGACTCTCAGCTGCCTACACTTTTTCTTAGCTATCATGGAAACAGCAACTCTGATAGTTTCAGAGATTACGTAGGCTTGGGAAATGGGCAGTTGATAGAAAGCATGGCATATCATAAAGGTCAGAGGGGATTGTGTTCTTATATTCTATTGCTCTGTGACAAATTGCCAGTGTAATGGCTTAAAATGACACAAATGTGTTACCCTATGGTTACTATGGGTCAGAAGTCTGGACTAAGCTTACTTATATTCTCAGCCCAGTGTCTTGCAAATCTAGAATTGAGGTCCCTTGAGAAGTCCCATACTAGGACAGCGACTCTTAATAGTGTCTATGACAGAATTACCTGTCACCCAGATGTGCCAAAGGCTAAGAATGGACCTTAACTTGATGTACAGAAAATGTATGTCTTGCTCATTCTGTCCTTATATGGAGGCTTTAAATAGAAACTAGCTACGTTTTAATTCTTTCGTCCCTAGTACACTAAGAAACCTTGGAAGCCGAGGTGTTTCTTTCTTGAGCACTTTTTATCTTAAGAGCTTCACACACTGCCTGGAGCACCTAGAGAGGGATTCAACAAACATTTGTCAAATGAGCGAATGACTTTTGGGTGTTCAACACATGCTTATGGAACAAAACGGAAGTAGTTCTAATAAACATTGTGCAGTCTCTGAAGGGTGGGTATCGCTGCGACTGTTGAGCAAAGACAATCTTGTAGACAAATCAATAGTAGTAGCACAACTAGAAATTTTTCATTCCATCCAGAGAAATTATTCCTTTCTATTTGAAATACGGCCCTGAAATACAAACTCTGACACATTCTAAACCGCGTGACTCAGCACCGTCATCTTCTAGGACCAGGAGGGTTGGGGAATGAAAGACAAATGGGAACTCTGCATTAGATGGTGTTTTCTGGGAAGGTCTCCAATGTTGCCACTTTACACATTTATCACTGGGTCTTGCATGTAACCCAGGTTGGCCTCAAATGTGTATTTGTTACTTTTCTTACTGTTGTGACCAAATCCCTGGTGAGAGCAAGTTAAGGGCAAGGGGTTACTCTGTTCACAGTTTGAGAGAGTACAATCCATCATGGTGGGGAAGCACGGCAGAGTTCATGCTGGTAGAAAGTGGGGCTGAGAGTTCTCTGAGATGTGCCGTACCTCTGAAGACCATAAGCAGATGGTATGGATCTCAAATGAGGCCATCTATTTCATTGATCCTGGCCTTTGAGCCCTACATGTGTCCACTAGACACCATGCCCCAAAGGTTCCAAAACCTCTTAACAGTGCTGCCAGCTGGGGATCAGTTCAAACACACAAGCCTGGGGGGGGGGGCATTTTATGTCTAAACCATTACAGTATCCCAGACTGGTCTTGAGCTTCTAGATAACACAGGTTGGGTGTAAATTTTTGATCTTCTTGCTTTGGACTTCCGAATGCCAGGACTACAGGTATATACTACTATATCCACCTCTGAAATTGATATTTTTTGAGATTTATTTGTGTGTGTGTGTGTGTGTGTGTGTGTGTGTGTGTGTGTGTATGAGAGAGGGGGAACAGGTGCATGCAGGTGCCTACAGAGGCTAGGTGAGTGCATGGGATCTTCTGGAGCTGGTGACACAGGAAGCTGTGAACCCCTTGACCTGGGTGCTAAGACCCAAACTCTAGTCCTCTGCAAGTGCTCTTAACCACTGAGCCATCTCTCCTGCTCTCCAAATTAGAATTTTTTAAAAATATTTAATTGTTTATAAAAGTCTTTAGTTTTCAGTGGTTAAGAATTTCCATGCTTGAAAATGGTGAATTAGTTCCACAACCCCACTAACCAAGAAACCAAAGCGGCATATTTCCAGTCAACACTTTTATTAACATGTTTCAAATTTGCAGGCATCTTGGCCCTAAAACTGGCATCTAAATTTAGCCAGCATCGTGAGAGACACATGCCCAATGAGGCAACAGTGTCCTCAGAGCTGCCACGTCATCTCTTTATTTTGGTAGTTGAGCACCTTCTGGAACAACAAACAGACACCTTTGGAAACAAAGATGGAATTTTGGGTATCTTAACTGATAGGGGCTGTCTAAAATTAAAGGCATTGCTAATGAACTGGAACACAGAATTAGAACCTACAGTTTGGGAAATATGTGAGAAAAAGAGTGTTTGTCAAAAACTCCAGCTCAGGGAAATAGGCTGGCTGCTTCAAGGACACTAAATTGATTGTAATAATTATATAATGCTTTAAATCTCATTAAACAGCAGCCTTCTAGGTTGTCTCTGAATCAGAACACTTGTTTGCTCAAAATGTTGGTATTTAATTCTCTTTCACTGTTAGAATTATGAATAAAACTAGTAATTTAAACAAACACCTACCTGTGTGAGTGGATCCTGAAACTGACCAGGACTTCACTTTTTAAAAAACTAAACAGTAACTACTTCTTAAGGTAAGTAAACCTGAGTTCAGAGGAAGCCCTTTTCTTTAGTATCCTTGGATAGACCCTGAATGGGTTGCAAGCACTTTGAAAACTACCTGAAGAATTTTACTACATGTGCCGGGTCCAGGAACCATGTTCCTCCAGGAAAGCCTTCTACCCAAGGGGAAAGGGTAAGATGTGTCTTCAGACAGACATGATTTTCATCTGAGGTCTAAAGAAGACAGCTTCAGCAATGTCTCTCTTGTGGTGAGGAAAGTACTCCTGCCCCATGTACGGAGACAGTAAACACCTGGACGTTATTGAAGAATGGGGGTCACAGGAAAGCAGGGTACTTAGAAAATAAACTGTACATCAATCAGGGTGAGACTTGGCCACCAGCTGACAGTGTCACAGCACCCAAGCTTCTTAGTACTTGAGTTGTCAGTAGGCCAACTGCTGTTCTATGACAGGTCTGCCAAATGCAGGAAGCATTTCAGAAGGAAGAGCCCAGTGCATTCTCCCCGCGGAGTCTGGTCTAGTCGGCCAGCTGTGTTTCCTTTCTCAGTAGCCTCCCCAAGCACACACAGGACTACTTCTCTGGCTTAAGTCAGGGGTACCTACACATGGACCACATGAAGTTGTGTTGCAATACGCCTTCTAGCAGAAGAGCAGCATCCTTCCAGGAAACAGGCAGACAGCTGTGAACGCTGAAATATGCCTCGTCCCTTCCTTTCCCCGTCTCTCACAATTTATGTTTCAATTTCATTATAATATTTAAGATAAAACTATGTTTTTAAGAGCGTAGTCATTGTAACATATTTACAGTGATTTTGGCTTTTCAACACATGATTTGCAAGGGAGTCTTATCCTGGGTTAAGATAATAAAAAAATGGCCAAGCTGAGATGATAACCATGTCAGTCCACCTCTTTCCAGGTTGTGGGTTTTAGTACTGAAACTCCCATCCCCCAGGACACCTGTGGGTTCAGGAGAACCTGAGTTGACTGGTCATCTGAACATTGGGGGAGCTTCACAGACCCAGACATCTCTCGCATGACTAGGAAAGGGGTTTAGATAATTTCCTCAGTATTGTGTTCAGCCTATCTGGCATAGTCTCATAGTCAACTCTCATCACCAGAAGAAAGAATGCAGAACTGGCCAGCTTGACCCACCCATTCACCCCTCAGTGCAGACTGTAAGGTTGGCTCCAGCTGAGTTTTAAAGGTTCCAGTTCCTGAATAATCACAAGGATGAAAGTCTCAACAGAAGGGAGGAGGGTGTTCAGTGTACAAGATGACAGTCGTCCTTGACAACAGGAGCCCCCCCCCCTTATCTCTGTCCCCTCTCTTTCTTCCCTTTCCTGCTTCTTTCTCCTTTCTCTCTTATGTGATAACCATTGTGCCCTATTCGAAGGTCAGCTGCTCATGGTGTTCAACCTTGGGCAGCTTTTAAATTCAAGAAAGAGGGATAATTAAACAAACTCCAATACTGTGAGATGTACTTGGGAGTGCAGATAGACAGACAAGCAGACAATTAAATAGATAGCTGAATTAATGTTTTAATAGGGAAATATACAAAATAGTCTGAGAAACCAGCACAGCAGGGACTAACTTCTAAAGAGGTGAGGACTCGGGATGCTCACAAAGGAGACCTTGAAGGGTCTGAATGATGGAGTCTTTGTGATGCTCTCCAGCATGCAGGGCTGCCTGTGCAGCCACAGGTGTGGCATTCACTGTTCTGTGTGTGCTAACCTTCACACTTCCCTAATGGAATTTTTTTAAATTTTATGAATAATAGTAAATTTAGGAGTCTTCCTTGTCATTGGTTTTTAAATCTCTAAACAGGAGCATAGAATTATTTCTCCTTTATAAATGTATGTGTATGTACATGTGTATGTATACGACTCATGTATGTATAAGAATGTGTGAATGAGTATAGGTGCATGTGGAGGTCAGAGGACAACCTCAAGTGTCTGTACTCATCTTCCCTTGATTAAAACAGAGACTTTTATTGTTCTCTGTTGCATATACCAGGCTAGGTGTGCCCTGAACTTCCAGAGACCCTATCTGCCTCCCGTCTCTGTTACAAAGCTAAAATAAAGACTCCCACCGCAGAGCCGTACTGCACACGAGTTCTGCAAGTCTGAGCTCAGTTCTTCATGATTCTGTGCAGTACGCACTTTGCCCCTGGAATCATCTTCACTTCCCAAACATGCTTGCTTCCTTGCCTCTTGGAAACAAGTCATTTTCCTCTGCTAAGATTTCAGGTCCTTGAGCTATACAGTGAGGAAGAATCTTTGATGCTGAGATTCTCGTTGTTGTGTTGGGAGACTGTTGGGAGACTGGGATGCACACGTGATAAGAAGCAGGTTTACTGTGTATCTGGATCAGATAATTGACATTTTGCATATCCAAGGGAAAGAAGCAACTAATGTCTCTAAACTAAAGTTGAATCTTTTTATCCCATTATCTGAAGTCATGTTGGAGCTGGGGCAACGGCTGAACTGAGGCCAGGGGCAGAACCAACAGGGCATCTTCTATGACCAGATCGCCTTTCTGAGTTCCACCACTGATAGATTTCTCAGACAGTCTTTTCCTCAGGAGTGAAATTGTGTTTTATCATACTGAGTTATCATATTTGGCCTGCAAATTAGAGAGTTAGGTGTACAAAAACATGTACAGCTTCAAATAATTTCAGGGTTTTGTTTTAGTTCCCTCACTTAGTAAACAGGAGGATAAAAAACCCTGTGCTGTCTGTGCTGTGATCCCATATCTGAAACCCTGTTATGAGTCCAGCAGGCCCATTAGAACACAACTTTCCCAGCCCAGAAATGACTCCCTTGACCCAAGGACTGCAGTTTGTTATTGTGTGCAGCCCCAGTAGATGAGTAAGCAGCAGCACGCAGAAGAGTGGATTTGAAAAAAGGATGGAGTAGGAGTTCACAAATGCCTCCACAGCATTCCTGGAAGCAAGGGCTTTGAATCCCTGGGGACATTATTAACCTCATTTGAAGCACAAAGAAACAGGTCAGAGAAGTAAAGTGACTAGCTGTGCCACAGTCTGGGGGCAAGGGATGCAAATTCAGGAGCTACAGGCTCAAAATGGGTTTGTCCTTACTGCCAAGTTCTTTTCATTGCTCTCTGTCAGGCTGATTTTGAGTCTCAAAACCAACGTAACCCACCAAAGAGTCTAAGAAAGAAAGGCAGGGTGGCAGGAAGGGGGTGCTGGATGCAGCTCTTATCAGTATCTGGTAGAAATGTACAGTGGGATCCCTGCTGTGCAAAATCATTTAGTATCATCTCACCCAAACACATGCAGGCGCTGTGCACTGTGCCATCCGCTGCCAACAGCAGTCTTTCCCAGCTCTACCTTGGAAAGTAACTAGAGTGCTTGAATGTGAAGCCCACGACCATGAAGTTAGACTCTGCTCACTGTCCCCCTGTGATGCAGAGATAAACTAAAGTAAGAGTCTCACAGCAGGATATTCGACCTGCACCAGCGTGGCTGAGTCCTGCAAATATATGCTGAGCAAAAGAAGCCAGACACTAAAGTCCAAGACGCTTGCCTGGCGTTCGTGATGCCCTCAGCTCCAAACACTCATAGGGGTATGGAGGGAGGAGGAGCAGAAGGCAGAAGTTTGAGACCATCCTCTCCTACATTACAAGCACAAGGCCATCCTGGGAAACATGAAGCTCTCTATTTAAAAAGTATACTGAATTTTTTATTTATATAAAGATTAGAAATAGGCCAGGTGGTGGCCCATGCTTTTAATCGCAGCAGTTGGGAAGCAGAGGTAGGTGGATCTCTGTGAGTTCGAGACCAGCCTGGTCTACAAGAGCTAATTCTAGGACAGGCTCCAAAGCACAGAGAAACCTTGTCTTGAAAAACAAAAATCAAAAAACAAAAACAAGAAAGAAAGAAAGAAGGAAGGAAGGAAGAGAGAGAGAGAGAGAGAGAGAGAGAGAGAGAGAAAGAAAGAAAGAAAGAAAGAAAAGATTAAAATAGGCAAAAGTAAGATGTTAGAAGAGTGGCCAGCCTAAAGGAAGCTGCGAGCCGGGCCTCCTGGGGATGGACGACGCCTCCCTCTGGAGCTGGTTTTCTGACTCAATGGCCGAGTTATCACTTTGTGAAAGTTCTTACAACCTAGGCATATCCCAAAGGTACATCACACATGAATAAGTCAAAAGTAAAATCTAAAATAAAATTCTCACAAGATTAAGACACATGCTAACTAAAGCCTACTAGATTTGTGAACGACAATGGGGACTGATATTCACCACTGATCTTTCTTTTAGGCTCTGGCATTTTGTGCTTAATTAACTTGGCATCACAAGGGCATAGAGGCGTCAGCCCTTCTTGGAGAAACATGACAGGAAAGGTTGACTGTGCTGCCTCCAACTATACAACAGGTAAGAATAGAGAACCCCCACATCAGTGACCCAGTTCTTGCCATCATGTGGTGTATCTCTTCACACTTGACTTTGGATAACCAGGTGCATTTTAATTCGCAGGTCTATTCCTGGGAAATTCTCAAACAGCCAAGATGAATTCTTCAAATTTCCTCTGGGAGAAACCTGTTTGTGTCAAGATCAAATATTACCTGAGATGAAGAAAGTCTGTTTATCAAAAGTCAAGTCACCCACAGAGAAAACTGTGAAGGTTATAACTTTATGCTTGCTCAAGGTTCCTTTTGAATAAATCATGCCATAACTCATGACTTAGTAACTGCAGAAGATGCAGATCGGTCCAGTCATCTGGGAAGTAGAGGGCTGATAACATCAGCAGAGAATTTGTGATGAAGTGTTGAAGGGTGGTTAGCACCAAAGGGAAGCCTGTTGCTTCAGGTTTATGACATGTTTTGTCACTTGGAAAAATTGGAAGGTGGAGGCATTTACAAAGAATGGAAGCCAGCTTCCTTGCATTCTCAATTTTGTGATTTGGGAGGCTTTAAGTTTAAAATAATAAGAGCAGGAGCTACACCCGGCACTAGAGGAGAAGTGAGTTAATGCTAACGGCTGGGCTGGCTAGAGTGGTTGGTGCATGGCTGTAATCCTAGTGCTTGGAGATTAAAGCAGGAGGACCTCAAGTTTGAGGCTGGCCTAGGATACACACTGAGATGAAATAAAAAACAAGTGGATTAGAATCAGGAAGTAACTTTGGGTGGAAGCTTCACATACTCAAAGAGTCTGGAATACTCAGGTGGAAGCTCCACCCAAGCTCCCTCCCCATCTCTCTCCAAACCCCACTGCATCTCAGAAAGTCCTCTAAATGATGACCCCCTCCCCCTAGAGGTGCTAAAGACCACTCCCACAGGGTGTTTAAAATGTCCCCCAGAAAACAGACAAGTGGTTTTCTTGTCTTCCTTTCCTGTCTCCTCTCTGGGGGTTGGGTGGGGGTGCTGGAAAGCCATCTGGGGGAGTTGTATCCATTAAACTTGGACTTTTTCTAATTTGGTTTGATTTGGTCTGATCTGGATTATTGCATTGGTAGAAAGGTTTATTGGAGTGCAGAAACTTTTCAAGTGAGCAGGGCCTTGCTCCATCTACTTGCTTTCTCTCAGTAGCTGTGAGTTTCCATCATAGTGTAATTGCTGCTTTTTGCTTACATGAATGGCACAGTGTATCAGGCACTTACCTATCAGGCTCACTTACCACCACAGGTTATCCCAGTAGACACCACCGGCAATGACAATTTATGCACAACGTTTGGCAATGAGTGGGTAACCCAGCTCAAGAAAGAGCCCATCGGGGCATCCCTGAGTGAGGACATGGGTGGCCTCATTGCAATAAGAACAGCAGCATGGAAGGTTTCCTAATGGACATGCTAGATTGGTTCCTCCAAATGGTGTAGTCAAACAGAAGGCGCCTCAAGTTTTGGTGTGGTAACATTGTGGGCAGGCCAAAATCTCTTTAGAGCATTCGTACCTCATGATACCTATGCAATCCCCACTTGCCTTTCCCTGCTAAAATACCATAGCTCCCTTCCCTTCATCCCTTCTTTAAGGTCTTGCATCTTTCCTTCCTTTACATCCTGAATCAACAGATGGAGTAAAGGTCCTAGCCTAAAACGAACAACATGAGTTCATCGCTGAGCCCATGATTTGTCTAGGTTTGTGTAAATTACTGGGTCAATATACATTTGTCTAGTAGGATCATTGAGTAAGGCCATGAAAAAGAGTTCTCTGTTCTCAATGGCTACATATCAGAAGTCCTAAACTGAAGGGACATAAATCATGACCATTTTAATGTAATTGTGATTTTTGTGGAATTTGTAAACATGTGGAAGGATTGTGTCCTGTCAGTGTTATGTAATGTTGGTGAGACTTCAGTGATTTCCTTGAGTGTGACAATCTGGTAAAAAGACTCTGAGAGACTTGGTGTAGGCACAAAGGTACCAGATAATAATAATGATGACAGCAGTCCGCAAGAGCAGAGGCCATCAGTGGGTTCCCGGTACTAATGATCATAGCAGCCCGCAAGAGCAGAGGCCATCACTGGATTCCTGTCTCATGAGTTCAACCAATGAAACCCACAGATAGCAGGTGATTTCAGGAGTAAAGGAAGTCTAGTGAGAAGCAAGGGAGTGGGAAGTCATGGCGTCAGAATGGAGGTTCCACCGCTGGACTGGAGATCAACAAAGCTTCTGTCTGCCAAGAGTGGTCCTAAGGAGGGGCTGCCGTTGTTAGTCTCTTGCTTGGGATTAAATAAAAAACCATAAAGACTTAGCAGAGGGAAGGAGAACTATAGAGTAAGCATTGTGGGGTACCCACCTCTGTGCTTTTCCTAAGAATCAAGTGTCTTCTCTGGTACTGGTCAATGGTTGTCAGCAAGCAGCAATCTGTCAGGAACAGAAGGCTTCAAGGTCAGGGCCCCATCCTGATGTCTGTTGTGGGTTCAACTAACCCCTGTCATCACTGACTGGCTGGAAATGGCTGGAATGGTTCAAATAAGACCGCAGATCTAAAGCTTTAATACTTCTAGCTTTGGCGTCTGCTGGATCTGCGACATCCAAGCGCTGCTTCCCTGGCGAGCCTCGTGCCTGAACTGCCATGCTAGAACGCATGGGACTGACTGGCGTTGTGTCCTCCTTTTAACCACTGGATTTTCCTATAATATGACAATCTTCTGGTACTCACCCAGGAGACCCTGGCTTTAAGCCAATGGAAAGAGCATGAATTTCAGAAGTTCTGATAAAATGATCTGGGGGTGGGTGGGGCAACAGATGAAAAAGTATAACATAGGTGGGATAATTTTTTTCACCTTCATCATGAAGTCAGAGTCAGACTATGACTCAGTCTCTGCAAGGGTCACAAGTATCAACATGACTGTCACAATATGAAGACAACACACTTCATATGAGTATACCAAGACACAACTCATGCAACTCCAGGAGCAGAACAAACAGCACAGGTCTCTGTAGCAGGAGAGTGAGAACCATCGCACAAAGCACAGTGGCCATAACTAACTGTTCAAGCAATAAACACAAATGAGGGCATCCTGGGGGATTCCTAGACAGAAACTCGGCTCATTCTAAAGGGTTCTGGAGGCTCTCTGTAAGCAGCTGGCACAGAACCAGAGAAGTGGCCACTCAGGCTTACATAAGCCCATGTGTACCGCCTGGTTTGAAAGACGAGAGTCATATTTCATAACATTTGGTACACAAGCTTTGTGCTAGGTGACCTCACTCTCAGGGGGTTAAAGTCTAACTGGGAAAAATGAAGTTAATATTCATTGAATAATAGTATAAGACAGCATAGGAGATGCCATCAGGAAGTTCCAAATAAATGGTTCACATACAAGGTTTTATAGGCACAACCTCCAAGGAGGAGGAGTTATGACAACTACGAGGGAAGGGTGAGGAAAATCCATCTGTGTTTTGGGAAGCCGACACAACTTACTTAGGTAGAAAACGAGGGGATGGAATTTCAAAAGCAAAAATATCTTAATGACATTTGGCCTAAGACACAATTATTTCTCTCTTAAACTTTAAAAAGGTTTATGCTTTAGCCATTTGTAATGTACAATGCACAGAAATCTGGGGTCTCAAGATTCAAGGCAAGAATTATTGCCAATAGAAGAAAGGGCTGAAACATCAAAATTAGAAGCAATATTTGTAAATAGCTATTTATTTATGTATCTTCTCAAACTCCAAATGGCTTGGTTATCTGGAATTGTCTTCACTGCAGACACTCAGTTCACTGGCCCAAGAGCAGTCTCTGACAGCTGTCGATAAATGGGCATGACTGTTCAATATTTACAAACCGGAAGGCAAGATGGACCGTCCTATAAACCTATAACTTCCTGGCTCCTACTCCAGATGTTTTACTTTGTTCAAATGAGGCGAGAAGAGCCTTGCTCTTAACACAGGGGTTATAGAAATGGGCAAGGGAAGTGTTCTATGTAAGGCAGTGGTTCTCAACCTTCCTAATGCTGCAACCATTTAATACAGTTCCTCATGTTGTGGTGACCTCAACCATAAAATTATTTCATTGCTACTTCAAACTGTAATTTTGCTACTATTATAAATTGTACTGTAAATGTCTGATATGTGACCCCCAAAAAGATCGTGACCCACAGGTTGAGAATTGCTGATGTAGAAGAAGCCTGTTCCAGATGCAGAGGTAATAGAGGATGTATTTATTTGAGAAACTCTTTGTGTAGCTGCAATGGATCTATAAAATAACAAATTAAAGGCCTTACTGGGTTCCCACCAACACTGGAAGAATGCACAGAAGGCTCGGAGCCTTTGACCCTCTCTGGATGTTCATTTCTTCCCAGGACATGCGTCAGGTTCTTCCTATTCCATTTTGACCCTCTCTGGGTGTTCATTTCTTCCCAGGACACGCGTCAGGTTCTTCCTATTCCATATTTTTTAAGAACAGCTGATACCCTGCAGACGACAAAACAAACACTGTGAAACTCTCTGTCCCCTGGTGCAGCCATGATGTCATGCGACAGAGGTAATGCTACATCTTCCCAAAGGTGCTAGCACACGCCCTCCAACACATACCTCTTCGTTTCCTATCTATGCCAAAGGCGCTAGCACACACCCTCCAACATGTACCTCTTCGTTTCCTGTCTATGCCATGTAAGGAGGGTTTCCTGCACCAGAGCAGATAGAGACTGCACGGTTTCTTCTCTGCATCATTTCTGACAAGGTCTTCCTGATGTCACATCATTCTAATACACTGACCTTGGGCTCTGTCTGGGAAAGCAAGACACAGAGACCTCAAGAGAACACAGTAACCACTAAGTGATTTTTGACTGGTATTTTTCTGCATGGAACACGGTTCAATACTTGTACTTGGCACATGTACCCGTCCAGCAGGTCCAGTTATTCCAGGGTCTGAAGAGGCGCTACCATGAAAGAACATGGGCACGCGAGAGAAACAGAGACCAAGCAAAATTCTTGTCAAGGTCTGTTTATTAGCGTAATGGTTGCGGCTTATATAGCCCTTGAATGAGGAATTTGGGTTGGGGTGGGGGATTTTGCCGGGGTAGCAAAGGTCACTAGTCAGCACATCTGGTCAAATAGCTCTCAAGGTGATTGGGATGTGGGGGCTCTCTGCAAACATTCTTAGGACAATGGTCCCTGCTATCAAGATAGTTGGGACGTGAGGCAGGTTCCGTCAGCAAACCACTCTCAAGGTAGTGGGGCTTTCTGCAAACATTCTTAGGACAATGGTCCCTGCTATCATCTTTAGGACAAGGGTTCCTGACAGACACGTTAGGTATCCACAGACATTTGTTCTCTTTCTTCCAGGCTGTTCTACTGTTCCACTCTTTGCCTATATCTCATGGATCTCTCATCAGCCACATTTTCCAGTACACCAGGCACCTTAGGGGCATCTTTGCAGACAAAGATGAGACTGGAGCAACACTTTCCTGTCTAATGTCAAATGGACAGGGTTGAAAGGAAATCTAAGTGTCTGGTGGTGAGCCTGTGGGGCGATCTTCAGGCTGTGGGCTGGTTCATGCTCTACACACTCTAACAGAAAGGGCTGGCTTTGCAGGGTTCTCTGAGCAAGACAAACCAGCCTACACAGTCAGGGCCACCAGCTTTTCACACCTTTCTTTGGCACTGGGAGTATAAACAGTTTACCTGCACAGATCAGCCCTGTGTCAGATGTGACTGCAGTCTGTCCATGCTTCCTTTAAGACAGTAGAGAGATGCAAGAAGAAAAAACTCCATGAGTGGGTATGAAACACAAAGCACACTTCCGGGTGCAAGAATAAAGGCCGACATGGAACAACTGGGGAAACAGCGAAATCTAAACTCGCTGCTTGTGATCTCAGCTACTCAGTGAGTGATCATAAGTTATTTTTACTAATTTTGTGTCTACATTTTACAGAATCAGAGCTTAAGTTCTAGATCAAAAAATCAAGGCTTCCTGTGGCAACTTTGGAATAAGGAGAAAAGACCTTAAGTTATAGACCGTAGATTCTATTCCTAACTTTACCACTAATCAGTTGTATGGCTTCCCATAAATAATTTAATATCTTTGAGAATCATTCCCTTTAGCTACCAGAGGAGAAGGGTAGATGTGATTAGCTCTAAGTTTGGTGAGTCAGTAACTCATAAATGATAAGATTGCTGGAGGCATCTTCTCTGAACAGCATCCATGAGCTCATGAGGGTCAGGCATCTGATGCTCGCCCAGGAAACAGGAAGCCTTTGATCTAACACATGACGTGGAACGGGTTGCCTATGTGTTTTTGCAGAAAGACCAGCACTGCAGACACCTGATATCTGCCTGTGCTTACCTGGAAATCATTTCTACATTTTTGTCTTATTATAAAAGCAAGACGAGTTCAAAGAAAGAGAAAAACAAACAGAGGAGCATCTGGGTCCAGTCCACCCCATCCTCGGCTACACAGGCTCACCCCATGCTCAAATACTAAGAACCACCCCATTTTCAAATACTCAGGCCCACCCCCTCCTCGGATACACAGGCCCACCCCATCCTCAGATACACAGGCCCACCCCATTCTTGGATACACAGGCCCACCCCATTCTTGGATACACAGGCCCACCCCATCCTCAGATAAACAGGTCTACCCCATTTTCAAATACACAGGTAGTTTGTTTTATATCTCCCAGACTTACCTTGAATATCCCAAAGTGAAATACATCATTTACCCAAATCATCCACCATTTACACGTGTTATATAATCCTAAGTGTTCCAGCATTTAATGACTTCTTGCAACCAGCTCCCTCTCTCCTGCTATTCTAGCAGTGTCTCTTGAGGTCACCTCTGGCCACACCACCATCATTGGCTCCATGGTTCTCAGACTTCTCTTCAACCTGAAAACACCCCAGACTCCCAAGTCAGCACTAGTCACTAAAGGCTGATGCTTGGATACAGCAAGTTCTAGAGAGGAAAGAGCCAGTGGGGCAATTGTGAGATATGACTTAACAAAAACTTGGTGTTGGCCATCACTAACCCCAAGTCCAAGTTATATTCCATCAGAAGTCCCTTGCTAAGAATGTCATGCTATAATCAGAGCCCTCTGAAAAGGTGGTTTACAAGCGTGCTCAGGTTTTACAGCGTATGTTTGTTATAGCTGCTCACCTTTGATACTGTAATGCAAAAGCACCCAAAGCGATATATAAGTAAGCCGATGTGTCTGTCTCAGTATCTATTTCCAAGCTCAGGTATGAGTCAGGACCACCCTAAGCAACCCAGCCATATGAGGCTATGATTCACTCAGTGCTTTGAACTGAGTCTCTGCTCCTTTAACTGCACTGGAAAAGGAAAAGAAAGAGTCTACACCTGCTAAGACTCCCATTCCTGGACAACTCTTGTGGAATCCTCAGTCCTGAACTTTGTCATTCTCAGTTTTTACAGCACCTTAAAAATTCTAATTAGACAGTTGTTGTCTTCATTTGCTTGTTTCTTCAAAGGAAGAACTCTTATGCAACCCAAAGACTCCAGAGAAACAATGAAATTATAGTAATTTGCATATGTAAATGTAATAATTTCTATATTAGTATGTTCTGTGTGTTATTATAATTTGTGTTATGCGCATGAGCATGTGCATTTGGAAGACAACATTTGGAACCCTTCTTTAGGTCTTGATTGGCCTGGAATTTCAATGTTAGCTAGGGACACTAACCAGCAAGATCCAGAGCCCGAGATCTGTCCATCACTCCATTGCTTGGATTACAGGTGTGCTACTCAGCTTTTTGCATTGTCTCTGGGATCAAATTTGGGTCCTCATGCTTGGGAAGAAGCTCTTTACCAACTGAGCCATATCCCCAGTCTTGTATATTGTGATACTTTAATACCATATGGTTGTATATGAAATGAAGCTGCTCTGCTGGACCCTTAGGCATAGGTGAAATGGATTTGCTGCAAGTCTCCGGGACTGCTGGGGATCCGAAAGCAGACAGTCCCAGAGACCACACAGCAGGGATCGTGGCTGGTTCTTGGGGTGGCAACAAATGGATAGGCAGCTGGTGGCAGACACAGAGATAGTCACACCATACAGAATGGAATTGGACATTTATTTGATGTTATGGAGGGGAAGGAAAAGGGGAGAAGGGGGAGGGAGAGAAAGAGAAAGAAAAAAGAGAAAAGAGGGGGAGAGACACTGCCTCTCTGAGAGAGGGGACAGAGAAGAGGCTGAGGCTGCAAGCAGAAAGGGAGTAGGTGTGGCTTGTCTCTTAAAGAGACAGAACATTACAATAGGTGCTACTCCTACAGCTTGCCAAAGGTCTATTTATGTGTGCTTTGCCTTCTCAGCCATCTGCAGAAGAAGTTAATAGGCTCAGAAAAGCCCTCTTTTCTTCCAAACTCAAACTGAAGCTCTCTGTTTTCCTTTTCTTTCTTTTTTTTCTTCTTCTCTTCTCTTCTCTTCTCTTTTTTTTTTCCTGACTGTTGTACAAGGAGCACCACTATTCAGTGGGTTCTGTGCAGTATTAGGGAGAAACAGTGATCTGAGCTGCAGCTTGCTTTAATGGCAAGAACTGCCATTATTATATGTTTAATACAGAATTGGCACCTTTATGAATGGGGAACTAATCTCAAGAAGTAAACCAGGACCTGTAGGTTCACAGAACCAGGAAATGGTGGAATCAATGCGGAGAACGGTTCTCTGTGACCCAACAAAAAGTTGACCTAAACCCAACACCAAGGATCCTCTGCTTCCTGGAGACAGGCCCCCTGGGATAAACTGCCTCTCACATGGCCTCTTCCACATGGCAGCAGAGAGAGTCTTGGCGTTCCCCTGAGACAAAGACACTTACTGAAGCACTTTTTCTACCTACCAATCATATGCAGTAAATAAGTTCATGACATGATGGAGGGCTTAATTTGAGATGAAACAAATGGGTTTGTGGGAAATAAGTACCACATATATAACTTAAAGCTTTTTGCTTGTGGGCTCTTTCAAACCACACCAGAATACAACACTGAGATCGAATGACCATGCAGGAGTACGACTTATATCATCCCTAGCTCACCATGTGCATGTGAATGTGAGTATTTAAAATGAGTAAACATTCCCATATGCAACGTAGCACCAAGCATTTTGTATAAGGATGGCTGGTTTAGTCAGGGCAGGACAGGCTCTGCTGCAGTAACAGACAGCCCTCGCCCTTGAATCTTAGCATGGTATATGCTTTGTACAGTCAGCTGGAGACTCTCCTACTCTAAGACCAGAATGTGCAGAGAAGTCTTTAACTTTCTAGAATATTCTGTCTGTGATATGCCTGTTTGGTATTTGAAATAGTGTTGGTTGGCACTGCATAAAGAAAATGGAGCCATGGAATACTTCACTTCCGTTAAATATCCAATCCAGGAAATATCACTTGTTGATTTGATGCAAATTTATCAGCCAGCAATGCATGCTAAAAGAAAAGGAATGAAATACTTGCTTGAAGGCTAATGTTATTCTTCTTCCTCTTACAAAGGAAGGAAGAGTTGCTAAGGTGCTTATCCAAGGTCTTAGAGCAGACAATGGCTGAGCGTGGCCTGACTTCCCAGAGAAGTGGAAGCAGGTTACTATAATGCAAAATAGATTAAAATGCAAAAGCTGCTTACCAACAAAAACTCGAGAACTAAACACCTGAAATCATTCTAATTGGGCACTGGAGTATCTTAACAGAGAAAGGGAAAGCATTTCCCAATGCCTTCTCTGGGGCAGTTTGGGATAAACTTGCAGAATCGGAAGGGCATTCCAAGTAAAAGGCAGAGAGAAGGTAAATGTCTGGGAAATCAGTGCACAGTGACTTGGACAGGCTGAAGGGGGAAGAGAGAAGAATGAAAGGATGGAGACCAGCAGATAGGGTGCAGCAGGAATCAGGGTTTGTTCTCCCATCATAAAGGGGTGCAAACGACCTTGTTCTGGAAAACTGCAAGTCACTGAAAGCACAAATCCACTCCACAAGGAGCCAATGGCCTCATCTTTCATAAACTTGTGTTTCTGGAATTGTGAAGCACTTGGCACAGTGTTGGTGTTTAGTAAATATCTATTGCACATTGAGGGGTTTCCGGGAACAAAGAACAGGAGGCTTAGCATTCACCCTGAGGGTAAAATGGGAGAAAGTACTTAAAGTCATAAGGAACGCTGCAAATAATTTTCAAAGTCAAATGTGTCGCTGTGGTACAGAACACGAACAAACTAGAAAATAACAATCAATCGGCCAGTAGGAAAGATAAAACATTAGTGTGGACTGTACGGGCAAAACTCAACTTTCAACTCAGCCTTCACTTGGTGACTAGCACCCTGCCTGGAGTCTTTGTAATCTGATTTGAGGAATTGTCCCTGGAACACTGTCACCCTAAATTAGCATAATCAAGTTTATGATTCTTGCTTGAGGGAGAAAAAGGAGAGGCAGAGGGAGGGAGAGGAGAGGGGGAGAGAAAGCTGAATCACACTCTGGCTTGATTTCCCCTTCTTTTCTGGATGCCACAGAAAACTGGCAAGTGCGTTGACCAAGAACTCAGGACCCTGAGTGGCTTATAAAATATGTGGGAGCCTAGGCAGTTTGGATGTTCACCTTCCTAGATATGGACTGAGGGGGGAAGACCTAGGACTTACCACAGGGCAGGGAACCCAGACTGCTCTGTGGACTGGAGAAGGGGGGGGAGAGGAGTGGGGGGAGGGGGAGAAGGGTGGGAGGAGGGGGAGGGAAATGGGAGGCTGGGAGGAGGTGGAAACTTGTTTTTTGTTTATGTTTTTTTTTCTCCTTTTCTCAATAAAAAAATTAAAAAAAAAAAAGAAAACACACAGCAACAAATGCTGTTGAGGATGTAGGCAAAAGAAACCCCCTTTCACATGGGTGGGACTACAAACTGGACTAGCCACCACAGAAATCCATGTGAAGACATCTCACAGAGCTAAAAGAAGGTAGAGCATATGACATACCCAAAGAGAGAAGCAATCTACAAACTGTCAATGTCATTACCAAAAACTGCAACATGGGAGGTCCTGAAGCAGTCAAGAATAGGGAAACAGCATTAATGGTCAGACAGGGCAGTTTTGGGGAGTTGGTTCTCTACTTCCGTTTTTACATGGACTCTGGGGATTGAATTCAGAACATCAGGTTTGTGTGTATCTTTACCAACACAGCCATCAAACCAGCCACCAAATAATGAATTCTTGGGGTGATATTTTACTTTACCTATAAGTATATATTTAAATTATTTTAATTGTCAATATTTAATGTGCATATATTTCAAAAGTAAAAGTGAAAAACACATCTGAATTTCAATACTGCAGTAACAGTTGTAAGGAAGAAGCATTTCCTCAGTAGTGAATTTATAATGGTCACTACGAATCTTTCTGGCCCAGCAGAGCTTCCCCATGAATACCGGGTCCTAACACATAATACCATAGGCAGTGTAGTCAAGCTTCTTCCAGTTGATGGGATGAGCAATGAAGGCATAAATATTCTCTATGAGAAGCATGAGACCGACTACCCTGAGTAATAAGGAAATGACAAAGCTACTGAGAAAAGGGAGCAACTACACACAGAAGAGGTTGTAACCGAGGTAGTCCTTCAAATTGGCCTGTGTACCTAACGGAAAATACAAACTCTCCCAATATTAGTGTTCTTGGTCACTTATCTTCTTTTCTCTATTAAATACTCTTTGAACACCAGCCTTAAAGCCAATCTATGCATAGGGCATACACTCTTGTACATCAGCTTTATCATCACTGTTCTTTTTTTTTTTTTTTTTTTTTTTTTTTGTTTTTTGTTTTTTTTGGTTTTTCGAGTCATCACTGTTCTTAAATAAATAAGCCCACACATAATGACTCCTGTTGTCAGCTCCATGCAGATAAAATGGTATCACAGCCTTGAGAAGCCACAAAAAGAACAAACACTGGCTCATTCAAGGGCCCAGAATACCAGTAACCATACAAAGCCTTGCTGGCACACAAAGTATGGTAAACACAGCAATTTCTATACCTATATATTATCCATATTGTTTTCCATAATCAGGGGTAGACAGTTACCTTCTCTTCTAGATCAATATTATGACAGCAAAATGCAGCATGTAATGGATGGGGATCTCAGGGAAAATGTTTTTAATAATGAAAATATAAACGAATGGGTGGAAAAAAATATACAAACTCTAAGTGGAGAAATAATTTCAAATAATTCTCAAAGGAGAATTCTGTTGAATTCTATCCCAGAATATGAATTCTGACCCTCACCACAAAAATTAACACCTCTAAAAATCAAATGAAACACAGATGATTCTCAGGAGGAAAGTGGCTTTATGAATGAAACACTGCATATTTGTATGCTAGAGTGAGGACATCAGAACACATCCTGAGAAAGTGATGAGTAAGGGGCTCTTGAATTTTAGAAATACACAAAGCAGGAGCTGAGAGTATGGATCAGTTGATAAAGTACTTGTTGCAAGCATGGAGACTCAAATCTGATCCCTAGCACATATATAAATGATCTGGTCATGGTAGTATGTGCCTGTTATCCCAGCCACAGCAAGAGCAACATGAGAGGCAGAGGCAAGCACAACCCTGGAAGCTAGCAGGCTGGCTAGACTCACCCACTAATGCAGATGCAAACTGAGAGGAGATTCTGTCCCAAACAAAAGCCAGAAGGAATGGCACTGTAACGGTTTCGCAGCCCGACAAACCTATCTAAGACACAATAATCCAAATCAAACCAAATTAGAAAAAGCCCAGGTTTAATGGATGTCAGCACTCCCAGGTGGCCTTCCAGGTTCCCCGGGGAGAAAGACCCAGGAACCACAGTGAGAGGAAAGGAGAACAGGAAAGACCACATATTCATTCTCTGGGGAGAAGTTTAAATAGCCTGTGGGAGTGGTCTTGACCCTCTCTGGGGAGGGCTCACCATTTGGCTTTCTTGGAGGAGTTTGAACATAGGCAACTGCCAGGGGAGGGGCTTGAAATGGAATTTTCTGCTGAAACACTCCAAAATGGATGCCAGAAGCTGGGGTGAAGCCCCACCCAAATATTCCAGACTCTTTGGATAAGGATGTTAGGGGCTGAGGTGACATTTCCAACCAAACATCCCAGATTCCTTGGATAAAGGAGTACCAGAGGGCTGGGGTGACATTTCCAATCAAACATCCCAGACTCCTTGGATAAAGGGGTACCAGAGGGCTGGAGTGACATTTCCAATCAAACATCCTAGAATCCTTGGATAAAGGAGTGCCAGGGGGCTGGGGTGAAACTTCCAACCAAACAGACACTTGAGGCTTTCTCCACCAGCATATACACACATATCTGCACACAGTTTTACAATGACTGAAAGAGGAAGACATCACAGTGGGAGCGGTGTCCCTGTACCCTGACTGTGGCAGGCCAGATAGGAAATGATGCACACCTCACTTCTGGTTGTAGTTATGGGAACACAGAGAACAAGATGTGTGTTGGTTTTCTAGGGCTGCCATGGCAAAGCTGCACAGATATTTGCTGCAGTGCAGTTCCAGAAGCTATGAGTCCATGTTAAAGTGGCCACAGCATCACTGTTTCCTGAAAGCCATAAAGAAAGCATGTCCCATGCCTTTGTCCTGGTGGTCTACTGGTCATGTGCAGCCCTTCCCAGCTTCTTCCATACCACCACAGTCTTGCCTTTGTCTCCATGGCTTCACATTGTGTTTCTTCCTTCTGTGCCTTACTCTGCTTCTAAATGGTCATTTATTTTTTTCTAAAGGATAGCAGATGGACTAAGTGATACACCCACCCCAACCCAATACCTTTTCATCTCAACTCTATCTGAAGAAGCCTCATTTCCAAGTAAAGCCACATTACAAAGAGCTGTACATAAAGATCCCAAAAAGTGGATTCTGAAGGGACACAATTTGAGTCATGGAGAAACCATCTCAGAAGTATTCTGGAAGGTCAGTGATGTGCCTCAGAGGGGTCATGCACCTGAAACTGTGGACTTCTAATGATTTCACTAAGCAGACTTTAGCACTTGGCTTGATAGTGCCCATATAGAATCTTAGCACTAAAAAAAGTTAAGACAGAAGTACTGCAATTTTGAGACCATCCTTAGGCCCTGTCTCCAAAACATCTCTTAAATAGTAATATTAGCATGGAATAAAAAAGTAGAAAAGATAAAAAAAAGTTTCAGGTGCTTGTTATGACTTAATACTTTGTCTTCCCAATGGCCACTCCCAAAATTTATATGTTAGTCTTAGCCTCCCAGCAATTCTCAATAGAACTCAATCTGCAGATATGGTGTCTAACGATGTAAATGAGGTTTGGAACAATGATTGTAACAAGTACCAAGTCAGCACATCTAGTGTCCTTAGAAGTATTGATTAGAACAGAAACACTTCACATAGAGGAGGGAACATGTGAAGTTCCAGGGAGAGATGGATGTCTTAAGCTAGGGGGAATGATCTTGGAACCATAAGCCTATTGACACCTTGATCTCAGATACCAATCTTCTAAGACTGTAAGAACCTACCAAAGACTCCTAGTAATAGGGAATACAGGGACACATTGCAGTGACCACAAAGCAATGCTGAACTGGTCATCTTCTGTAATCAGGCAAGGTTTCCAGTAGAGAGATTAGGACACTAACACAGGCACAAAACCTTTAATCTACAACTTGTCCTGCCTGCAGGATGTACTAGGACAATGGAGGCATAGAACTTGTAGGAGTGGCCAAGCAATGATTGGTCCAACTTGAGACCAACAGCACAAGAGGAAGTTCACACATGACATTTCCTGGATGATCAGGAACCAGGTATCAGATAGTCCAGAGACCTAGGATAGAACCAAACACAACTGGCCAAGAAAACAAAACAAAAGTCAATGAAATTAATCTTAATGATATTCTGCTATCTCATAGCCTTCAGCCTAACACAATAGTCATCAATGAGCTTCATACAGCAACTGATGGGAGTAGATGCAGGGACCCACAGTCAAACTTTAGGCAGAGCTCAGGGAACATTGTAGAAGAGGGAGAGGAAGGATTGTAGGAGGCAGAGGCATCAAGGACAACACTAGAGCAGGGCCTACAATATTAACAAGTAGAGTTCATAGGGGCTCACAGAGACCAGAACAACAACCAAGAAGCCTGTGTGGGTCTGAACTAGGTCCTTTGTATGCATGTGAGATACAATTGTGTATCTCTCAAAGATAAAATAGATGGTAGAATATTTTCCTTGATTTTGTCAAATACAGATAGACTAAATATTGTTGACTGTAATTCTTGCTTGATACCTGTTTTGTTATATGTAATTTTACTATGTTAAAGTTAAAACCTTCCTTTTTATTTAGACAGAAAAAGGGAGATGATGTGGGATTCTCCTCTGAATGCTATGAATATGTTTTATTATCGTTGGTTAATAAAGAATCTGCTTTAGTCTGTGGCAGAACAAGAATATGGCTAGGTGGGAAAACTAAACTTAATACAGGGAGAAAAATGATGGAATTAGGCAGTTGTGATATAGCCACCCAAGAAGTAAGATGTGAGGTAACAAACCACGAGTCTCATGGTACAATACAAAAATAATAGAAATGGGTAAACTTAAGATTTAAGAGCTAGCTAGAAAGACACATGAGACACTAGCCAAACAGTGTTGTAATTAGTATAGTTTCTGTGTGATTTTTTTGGACTGGGCAACAGGGCAGGACAGAAAGTTCCACCTACAAATGGCACCCAAACGTTTGGCAAGAATTTTGACATAATACCTGAGAAAACTCAAAAAAAAAAAAAAAGAAAGAAAGAAAAGATTCTAGACAGACAAGAACAGAGTCAAGTTCAGCTTCTAGATAACTGTCTTTTCTCCAGTAGGCTCTGTTTGCTAGAGGCAAGCAGAAGTATGACTCCTTTATGAGCTGCTTCCTGACTCAACTTTGGCCACAAAAACCTTGCAGTTCTCTTAAGAGACCCTACCACTGAACACTTAAGTGGTGTTTGTGAGCAGTTAGAAGCACACTTCTTGGTGGTAGAATGGACCTAGAAACTCCACAGAGTTCTGGCAATAAACCTGGCTCCTGCCTGTACCTCTGCCATGAAGCTAGACTTTCAAAAAGCTAAGAAATGGGCAGAGCTAGTTACCAAAGCCATATCACTTAGCAAATTAAAGACTTGTGCTCAGAAAAAGAGATATACAGTAAAAACAGATTCAGACCAAAAACAAAAACAAAAAACAAAAAAACCCTCTAAACAGTTTAGAGTGTGTTTAAAAATATACATAGGCTTGGAAGAGAAAAGAAAAAGGATAGAGAAAGTCCTTAAAAAGAAAAAAAGAAATAATCAGGTATGGTATACACACTTTTAATCCCACCACTTGACAGGCAGTGGCAGGCAGATTTCTGTGAGTTTGAGGACAGCCTGGTCTACAAAATGAATTCAAGGACAGCCAAAGATACACAGAGAAACCCTGTCTCAAAAAACTAAAAAATAAAGATGAAAGAAATAGAGTAAAAAAAAGAAAAGTCACATAACAATGGAAAAATACACTAAGAACTTGGGTATCGTGTGTTATTGAACTTTCTTTAAATTGTTGGACTGATGAGGAAGGAGCAACAGCTACTAAAAGATATTTGATTACAAATGTTGCTGAATGAATTCAACCTAAATATTTTGAAAGTGCCTTGATTTAAAAATTTAAATCAAAAGATATGTTACTTTGGAGAAGAGGTTTTGCTTTTGTTTCCATAGGAAATGAGGGACTGTGGATTTATTCTTGGTTAAGAAAAATAGGTTTGATCAAGAAAGACCCCCTGAAAAATCTCCAATAGTAACAGATGGTCCAGATGATCCAATGTTTCAGAGAACCTCCATTGTAGTTTCTTCTGAGTTCTATATCCAGCAGAGCCTCAAGACTACTAATTGAGGTGATCCAGGCTCACAGAATACTCCACTCAGGATTTGACCATAAACCTAAATTTTCTCAGGATCCCCCATAAGATTATCAGTGTCCCCAAACATCTGGGAATAGCCTAGAAAATTCCACCCACATTCACCCAAAAATTGATTATGGATGTTCGTCTTTGTTTAGCGTGTTGCTTACAAGTTGTTATGGATAATGGTCAGGAAAAAAGATAAACAAACAAGATTAGATTCAGGGTCTTGTTTTGAAGAAAAAAAAGGAGAAGTGCTGTGGGATAATACTCTTGTACACTGTAAAGATTTGTAATTCATATTGATTTAATAAAAAGCTGATTGTTCAGTAGCCAGGCAGGAAGTATAGGTGGGGCAACCATACTAAGAGAAATCTGGGAAGAGGAAAGACAGAGAGGTGTTACCAGTCAGACACAGAGGATCAAGATGAGAATACTACACTGAGAAAATGTACCAAGCCACATGCCTAAACATAGACAAGAATTATAGGTTAATTTAAATTGTAAGAGCTAGTCAATAATAAGCCTGAGCTAAGAGGCCAAACAGTTTATAATTGATATATGCCTCTGTTTCTTTGGAACTGAATGATTGCAAGTCCAGGCAAGACAGAAACTTCCATCCACAAATGGCACCCATACCCTACAGGAGGACTTGGGAAGGAATGACTGGAAGAGTAGAAGGAGGGGAACTGTTGTTGGAATGTAATATATGGGAGAAGAATTCTTTAAAAATGAAAAATAAATAAATAAAAATAACAAGTGTACAAGTGAGAGGAACAAAGATAATAAGAAACTGCATAATAAAAAAACTCTTGAAAACAAACAGCAAAGTTATATATATGGCTTTGACCCCCCAGTCAAAAATCAATGGATTTAAGACTGAGAATACTTATAAATATATGAATAAAGTCTGTAATACTTTTTTAAAAAGAAAGGCAAGTCATTTCTGTTGCTTAAGCACCTATTCTGCAGTATATTTTTATGACAGCTTGAGCAATCTAATATAGTCTTTAGTAATAGAATTATAGCCCCCTGAAATAAACTAGAGTACTTTGGACTGAGCAACACTGGGTCTTTCCATGTAAGGGAATCTTTATCTCCTGGAAACAATCTGTGCATTCATAATGTATCCCACTTCAGCAAGATCTTAAATTCTACCATGTTATTTGCCTCTTGTAGTTACATCACTTGATTTTTAAGGGGTAATTAATACTGACTCACCCAAGAAAAGCTGTTTCCTTTCATTTGTTATCAAGAAACAAAAGAAGTTGGAAAAAAACACATCAATGAGAGGGAAAAACTGGCTAGTAGGGAAGGGAAAACAACCGAAGGGAAAGAAGGAAAGAAAAGGGAGGAGGAGAGGCTTGCAAGTTAGCATAGTATGATGCAGGGCTCCTCAGAGAGCTCTGATGAGAGCTGAGGCAGGATGCCTCTGTGTCCTAGGTCTGGGATGTGCACCTCAGGGTATTTAGTTGCATTCCTGACCTCTGCTGTTCCTTTTGGAAACTACAGCTCCCAACACCCCGCTGGACTACTAATAATGCGAGCGCAGGACATTTCTCCCAGACGCCCTTGCATTCCCCGTTAAAAGCGGGGGTCACCACGAGCCCCCCTCTCTCTTCCCCCCTCTCCTTTCGTCTCTGCACCTTACTTGTTGTTACCCCTCCCCCATTAAAGTGCACCCACGTGGGACTGCCGCATGTTCGTGTCTCCTTCCTAACCCCACACCACCGTGTGTCTCACATAATGTCTCCACTCTTCAACCCCGCAGACAAGAAAGGCAGAAACAAAAATAACAACCTCTACTTACTCAGTGTATGCAGCATGGTCCCCCATATCATGAAAACCAAAATTGTCTCCTGACATTGCAGATATTCTCTGGTGAACAAAACTATTAACTGCTTATGGTAAAAATTTTTAAATATGCAAATGGACATTTTAATTGTATATAAGGAAAAGGAAATAAAAGGTGAAGAAACACATTGTCTTAGTCAATTGGCCTATTGCTGTGAAGAGACACCACAACTAAGGCAACTCTTGCCAAATAAAGAGTTTAATTGGGAGCTTGATTACCATTTTTTAAAGGCTTAGTCCATTATCATCATGGTGGGGAAGAGGGCACCTTGAAGATAGTCATGGTGATGGGGAAGTGGGTGAGAGAGAATTTTAGCCTGTTCCATATGAAACAGACAGAGAAGAGGTGGGGAGAGGGAAAGAGGGGGAGAGGGGAAGAGAGGGAGAGGAGGAGAAAGAAAGGAGGAAAGTGAGAGAGGGGGAGAAAGAGGATATGTATGTGTGTGTGTGTGTGTGTGTGTGTGTGTGTGTGAGAGAGAGAGAGAGAGAGAGAGAGAGAGAGAGAGAGAGAGAGAGAGACTAGCCTTCCATGGGCTTTTGAAACCTCGAAACCAACCCTCAGTGGCACACTACATCCAAAAGACCATGCCTTCTAACCCTCTAAATCCTTTCAAATACCTTTATTTACTCCCTGGTAACTTAGCTTTCACATACATAAACCTGTGAGGCCCATTCTTATTCAGACCATCACAGACATAAAGATTGGAAGGTGGGAATTGAGACAAGGCCTTTACAGGCCTTGTCTGAGGGCTTGTGTTACATGGATGTGGTTGAAGGTTTAGCTCACAGGTGCTGTGGTTATCAGCACCTAATCATTTTCCTCCCTGATAAACTTAAATGATTAGCATTAAGCCAGATTTACAAATATGGGTTCTAATTCCTTTCTCCTCCTTATTCCTTCCATGGAGTCTTCATTCTTTGATGCAATGCTTTGCTTCAGCAAAAGGGTGACAGTAAAGGGTGTCCCAAGTATTTGTCTCTTGCTATTTTAACAGAACACATGGGGATTTAGGAAGAAGATTATGTTTTGCTTTTTTGTTTTGAAATAGGATTTCATCTAGCTCAGGCTGGTCTCAAACTTATGATGTAGTCAAAGATATCTGAATTTTCACTCATCTTTCTTCTACCTCTCAAGTGCTGAGATTATAGGTAAGTGCCACTACACTCAGTTTATCAGGTGCTGTGGGTGGAACCCAGGGCTTCATGAATTAATTAATAAAGGTTCGATTTGAAGAGGAGAATTAAACACAATGCAATAGGACAGATTCAGACATAAAAGCCTTCTAAATGGGTCATAGTGTTAGACATATGTAGGCTTGGGTATATTATAAAGGTATTATTACTTCAGAATTTGGGTCTAAGGATATGATGTTTGGAAAAGAGGTTCTTCTTTTGTTTTCACAGAGGATGAGACCCTGTGGATTGCTTCAAGACCAATATGGTATGACAGACCATGCCCTCCTGAAAGGTTGCTATGAACACCCTCAAAAACTTACTTTGCTCAACTGCCTACTGAGATAAACCTAGCAAACAGGATACACCATAAAAGACTGATTAACAGTGCCCCCATACAGCATGAAGCAGTTTGTAGAAAAATAACTGTGCCCATATTCCCAAATATTGTTTATAAATGTTCTTTTACATTTAAAGGGGGAATAGATATGAATAATTTGCATTGGTATAAATCTTGATTTATTGATACAAGTTTAAGGTCAATTTTGTTATATGTATACACATTTCTGTTCTTAATTAAGGTATTGTGATTGTGTAGTTCATTTAAAAGTGTAATGTATAGTTAGGAAACATAGGTTGTTAATGGATAATCATCAATAATAATCAAGCTTGTAGTCATGTTAGTTAGATTTTCTAGATATATAGAGATATATTTCAGTTAGATAGGCATTCTTCATATCTTTCAAAGACTATAGAATATGGCATTTAAAATGTATTAATAACTTAGGGCTTTTCATTACATTGAGACACGTCTGCTCCTGGAAGCACTAATCTACTTCAAGAGGAAGATGGGCATCAAAGAGGCTCCTTATGGAGTTGATAGCCATTTGGGCAAGAAACTGCTCTTGCCTGAACTGTTGCATAAACTGGACATAAAGAACCCACAGAGAGAGGACTGCTGAACTTGCCTAAAGGTGAGATGATCCTTTGGAGTTCCTCTTTCATGAAAGAGTCTGAGAGACATCCTACAGGACACAAAAGAAAGTGACTAAACTGTCTTTGGAATTTCCTTCTTCGTGGAAATGTTTGCTGGATGCTATGGGCCTGTAGGCTGAAGATGGATGCCCCAACAGTACAAAAGAACTTTGGGTGACTGTCCAGGAAGCGAGATGCCTCTGTCATTTCTAGAGTTTTGGAAGTTGCTTACTTCTTGTTTACTTAGGTAATATTATATTCTTCTGGAGTCTTTGATGGAGTTGAAGAACAGATAATTATAATTATAGTTTTCCTTTGTTATGATAAAAGATAAAATAGATATAAATATTATAACTATAATTCTACTATGTTAAAGTGAAAGCCCTTCTTTTTTGTTTAAACAGAAAAGGGGGAAATGGTATAGGAGGTTCTTCTATATTTGTGTTGCTTTCATTGGTTGAATAAAGAAAACTGCCTTGGCCTTTTGATAGAGCAGCCCTTAGGTTGGCGGATTAGACAGATCTGGATGCTGGGAGAAAGAAGATAGGCAGAGAGAGCCTTTATGGAGTCGCCAGAGTCAGACATGCTGCATCTTTCCCAGTAAGTCACGACCTCGTGGTGGCATACAGATTATGAGAAATGGGCTGAATCAAGATGTGAGAGTTAGCCAATAAGAGGCTAGAGCTAATGGGCCAGGCAGTAATTAAATTAATACAGTTTCTGTGTAATTATTTCAGGTGTAAGCTAGCTAGGTGGTGGGACGTAGCCCGCCACTCCTCATTACAACAGTTAGGCAACCAGTATTCCAGCTGAGGTAGATCCCCAGTCCAGGACACAATGTCACTAATAAATATCTAGGGCTCTAGCTTTAGAGAGCTTGGATAGCTCCAGTAGTAACATATTCCACCCAGGTCCACCTGCTCCCTACCAAAAAGCCAATCACTGGGAGGAAGGAAATCATTTCAGAGCTAGTGTCTGGATGACAGGGAAGTTGCTATTGTTCTAGAGACTGTATTAAGGATCTCAGTGTTGCAGAATATAATTTTAGCTAAGCAAAGATGTGTTACATTTGTTTATGCAGCCTTTGTTAATGTTTTAAAGATATGTTGCTACATTTGTTTTACCTTGCCTGCCCAAGGCACCTGATAGGGATAATAAAAAACTGTAACATCCAAAAGCTAAGCAGGAAAAGTATAAGCAGGGCTGGTGGGCAGAGACAATAAGTAGAAAGTGAAATCTAGGCTAGAGAGAAAGAGAAGAAAAAGAAAACAAGGGAGAAAGAGAAGAAGTCACCCAGGGTTAGAAATCAGGCAGCTGCCAGCCAGCCAGGCACAAGAAACAGTGAAAGTAAGATATATAGAAGGAAAGAAAGGTAAAAAGCCCTGAGGAAAAGCACAGATGTAGAGGACCAGGCTAAGTTATAAGAGAGAGTAGAATATAAGATAATGCATTTATAACCTATAAGAAGTCTCCATGTCATTATTTGAGAGCTGATTGGTCACCCAAAAGAAAAAGCCTGCTACCCTCAGGGGTACAAAGGATTTTTATAAAATGAGAAGAGAATCAGGGGACATAAATAGAAAAGTTATGAGCTGTCAGACTGTCATCCTCCATGGGCCTTGTCTGTATGGTAGAGATTGGTCTTCTGTGTCCAGTTATAACCATATTGTTTTTCTTCCAGTAAAATAGTAAGTCAATTAATATGGTTTGAGTTAAGTTATGCACAGAATGAAAAAATAAGGATGGGTAGTACAATATTTTGTTATTGTCTGAAGGTCACCAAATATTAGAGACCCACAAATATAAATGTAAATAAAGACTATCTAGCCACTAATGTCAAAATCTCTTAGACACAGACTTTTTGCACAATTTACAACTCAGGCAAGGGGAGTGGAAGGAACTCTGCCAGGGACAACCCTAGGCAAACATCCACTCTTGGTCTTACTTTGAGCAAGTAAGATTCTAAGTTTTCATCTGTAAAATGGGCAAAAATCAGTGTGCCAAAGATTTGTTTTAAGGAATTCTAAGAATCCAAAGCACCTAAGTCAATAGAGAAAGGAGCAGTAAATATTTACTTTTATCCTCACCAGGTAAGGGATCATAAAGCTGAAGGAAATAAGTATTAGGTAATATGAAGAGTGACTGAGAATGGTTATTTAAAAAGGTAACTGGAGAGGACATAAACCTGTTTACACACAAATGGTAAGACTCTGTCAAAGAAGGGATACTTTCCCAAGTTCAGCATTAAAACAACTGAGTGTATGAAGTGAAATAGGTAGCTTCAGCTTTCCAGGAACTCTTCCAAGATGGTTAGCTATTGGTTTGTAGAAAGGGTCCTCCTCAGGGGAAGTGGGTGGAAACACCTTCCAGAAGAGAAGAAATGTCTGCGCATGTTTTAGCACTTCCGATGCTTTCCCAGAGAAGCCTGCCTGGATGGCCTCAAAATCCTCCAGTCATTGCTGGAGGTGCAGTTTCTGCACACATCAGAAATGAAGCACACACTCGGGTAGCCAAGGGGAAAGGGATGTCTGATTTGGGAAGGAAGCTGAAGTTTATTACCTGTAAATTTCTACCTAACTCGCATATAAGATTCATTATTGTCTTAGTTGGGGTTTCTATTGCTGTGAAGAGACACCAAGACCACAACAAACCTTACAAAGGAAAACATTTAATTGGGGTGGCTTACAGTTCAGAGGTTTAGGACATTATCATCATGATGGACATGGGAGTGTTCAGGCAGGCATGGTGCTGGAAAAGGAGCTGAGAGTCCTGCATCTTAAAGTCAACAGGAAACAGACTGACACTGAGTGGTACCGAGTATAGGAAACCTCAAAGTCTGCTGTCACAATGACACACGTCCTCCAACAAGGTCATGCCCACTCCAACAAAACCACACCCCCTAACAATGCCAGTCCCTATGAACTTTTGGGACCAATTGCATTCAAACTCCCACACAGATCAACGTTCCCAGTCTCACTCTTGTCCTTAGACAAGTCTCACCGGGCTAAACATGTAGTTTCAACACAAGAATTTGGGAGGTAGGAGAGTTGCTCAGTGGCTTAGACACTTGCTGCTCCTACAGAGGGTATGGGTTTGTTTCTCAACATCCATGTTGGGTGGCTCACAATGGCCTGAAACTCCAGCTCCAGGGCATCTGATGCCCTGTCCTAGGCTCTGAGAGCTCCACCACTCGGCACCATCACACACACTCTCTCATACACATAAACTAAAAAACAAAAACAAACAAAGAAAAACAATATTTTTTAAAAGTACATCTTGATGCAATAGAAATGAAAAAAACACCAGAGTTTATTTCACTTTTATTTTGTTTGTTTTCTAGCATGATGCCCGCTTTATGTAGATAGGATTTTCCCCACTGATTGGTGATTCTAAAAGTCACTCAGCCTAAACTGTGATAAGTCACTCAGGGTTCTCTAGAGGAGCAGAACAATAGGATAAGCATAAATTACAACAGGATTTGTTAGCTGCTTTACTCAATAAGGCTGGGCGAACAATGGGTGTCTCACAACAGAACAACTGAGAGCCCAACAGTCGCTTAGTCCATGAAGCTGGTGTCTCTGCACCCTCAGTATGCCTCTGTGGACTTGCAGGATTATTAGGGAGCTGTTTTCCTCAGTCCACAGGGAAAGCCAAAGAAGTTTGCTTTAATGTCCATGAAGCAATCGTCAGAGGTAGAAGCAGAGTAGATGAACTGGCCAGCAAGAGTAAAGGCAAACAGACAAAAACCAAGCTTCCTTTCTTTTTTCCCAAACAAACAACAACAATAAAACAACAACAACAACAAATGTAGGCTGACCCCAGGAGGAGCTGACACACTTGGGGGGTCTTCCCTCTTGAAATAATCTGACCAAGAAGGGCCTTCACAGAAGGGTCCAGCAGTTTGTTTTTCCATTCCAGATCCAATCAAGCTGGCAACTAAGATGAACCAAACCTATGGTTTTGGATGCACTCATCTTCCTGTATTTTTATAGCAAGTTCATAGATATAAGACATGTTTAGGAATTAAGATCATTATCTATATAACAAAAGAAAGTCAATTTATCTTCCTAGTACGTCAGTCTTGTCAAGTTTCATGCTATAGCGTTCTCTCATTCCTCTTCTCTGAGCCTTTCAAGTCCAACAGATGATAGCACTTGTGTTCTCCTGACACTGTGACAGACGCCGTTCCCTGGGCCTGCAGCAACTGACTGTGAAAAAGACTCTGGTCCCTGGGCTGGGACTGTGATGTTGCTGGTTAACAGAAGTTGAAAATCTGGAGTAGAAAGTGAAAATTGTTTTCCAGGAAAGATAGGAGTTCAGAGAGGAAGAGGCAAATTTGAGGCGCTGATGTAAGGACATGGAAAATTTTAAGGAACTTTTTGCTTGCTTAGGAGTTGATTAGGGCACTAGGTTCAATGCAAGATGTCTAGGGCTGGTTGAAAACAGGACGCTGAGCTCAAAGCGCCTACCACAGTGTTCCCTGCAGCAGGCCACCTGTTAGCACCTAGCTCCGTGGGCTATCAAGGAGCAGGATAATTGACCACTTTGGGAAAGGGGGCCTGCTAGACTTAACCACTTTGGGGAGGGGGGCCTGCTTGAGTAACCACTTTGGGAGGGGGCATGTTAGAGATAAGGCACACCTGCTGTTATGCAAGAAGACCAACTCCCTTGACTCAAAATGAAGCTGGCTTGCAGTTTTTGCCTGTATAATGTCAAACCCAAACAATGAGGGGGCTCTCATCCCTGCTGTGCTGCGTGGTGAGTAGTGGGTGAGAACCCAGCCTGGCTGAATAAACCTTGCTTTTGCATTCTGGACTTGACTGGATCCTGGTAGTAAATCCCTGTCTCTGACCTCCTTGCTTGGAGGCCCCACCCTGTGCCCATCAAATCCTTGACCGCCTCCCCCCCCAGGAGGAGCAAGGCAGCCTGCCAAACCTTGACCACTCCCCAGTCTATTTAAACTGCTCCCCCGAATTCGTGGTCTCCCCATCCCCCACCCCCCATATCCCGAGGTCACGTTGGAGGCTTCCCGGTTCCCCTTGGGGCCACCCAAGAGCCCATTAAAACCTGGAAACCTGGATATCCTTTAATTCGATTTGTGATTTGGCTTGTTTGGGATTTTCACGTCGGCAGAGAGCCCGCGTTAGGAAATATTCCTAACATTGGTGGGCTCTCTGGCAGTCTCCACTTGGATAAAACACTGAGCCGGAAATGTTTGAAATGGAGGGTAACTTCGAAGCATTCAGAAATTTGACTGACTTTGTTGGTTTTGTCTTCATTTGCTTTATTTTGTTCTTAGAGAAAGTATTTCGAGCCACTCAGTACTTTAGACTAGTTGGATGGGGAGCTAATGATGTTTAACATTGTGTGTAGGATAATCTACGTGTAACAATACTGGTTTTAGGCTTGTAACAATACTGGTTTTAGCCTGTATAAGCATGAGGAAGCTGCTCCTACCCTGAATGTACCCTGTCAGCTGACCTGAGATGGACCTTCCTGGTGTAGTTGGGCTATTCTCAAAAAATTGCTGACTATTGCAAAGTATTTCAGTGCCTCAGTTATTCCTGCAAATAATGGATCACGAGATTAGACAGGCTAACTTTTATTCTTTTTTTTTTTTTTTTTTTTTTTTTTTTTTTGGTTTTTCGAGACAGGGTTTCTCTGTGGTTTTGGAGCCTGTCCTGGAACTAGCTCTTGTAGACCAGGCTGGTCTCGAACTCACAGAGATCCGCCTGCCTCTGCCTCCCGAGTGCTGGGATTAAAGGCCTGTGCCACCACCGCCCGGCTCTAACTTTTATTCTTAAAATATAAAAATCCCCGCGTTCCTAAATCCCCAGGTGGTTCCATTGGGAAATGCTGGCGAGTTGAGCAGCCATAGGCAGGCAACAGGCTCAGCAGAGACGGTTGTGGGTCCCTGGAAGGTCCCTGGACGGCTGTGGCTGCGGTGGCAGGTAAAAGGCACATAGCCAAGAGAGGGAGAGAGGGAGGGAGGGAGGGAGGGAGGGAGGGAGGGAAGGAGGGAGGGAGGCGGAAACGAGAAAAGAGGGAGAGACAAAGATGCGCAGGCACACCAGAAGAGAACAGGAAGAGAGGGAAGTCTTCAGGTGAGGCAAGTGGTCAGAGGTCGCTGGGAGTGGGCGTGGAAAGGGTGGGGACTGAAAGAATAACACTAACTGTTTAGTTCTGCCTTTGTATGAAATGTTTGCTTGCTTTCGTGACTGAGGCACCTGAGGACATCTATTACAAAATCAAGCCTTGCCTGCACCCAGCAGGATACGAGTCCATTCCATTCCTCAAAATTATACCTTTGTGGGTTTTATAATCCTTTGGCTAACAATGCCTGGGGTCTTACCTAGAGAACGCTCTCTGGTTTAGTATTGGCCAGTCTCTTAATAAAAAGCCTCTAATTTACTAAAACCAAAACTTGAGTCAGATGGGTGGTGAATCTTTGGATTCACCCTAGACCCACAACAAAGATGTGGAGCCAGGGTGATCGTGCCAGGGTGATTGTGACTGGCAGCGTGATCGTGCCAGAGTGATTGTTACAGGGTGATCGTGCCTAACAGGGTGATCGTGATAGGTTTTAGTTCCTGTTTGCAGTTTTAAAAGGTCATTATAATTTGTTTATTATACCAATATTAATAACTACCACATACTTTAAAAATAATTTTATTAGAATTATTCATGTTACTCTACATGTGAGTGTCCCCCCCCCGTGTGTGTGTGTGTGTGTGTACCACATGTGTGCTTGGTGCAGAGGTCAGGAAAGGGTATCAGATTCCCTGGAACTAGAGTTACAGATGGTTGTGAGCTACGAGGTGAGTGCTGGGAATGGAACCTGGGTCCTCTACAAGAGCAACTAGTGCTCTTAACCATTGAGCCATCTCTTCAGCCTCCACACTTTTAAATAATATTTGTATTCTTTGAAAGTTTCATTCATGTATACAAAGTGTACTGATCACATCTATCCACTAATACGTTGCTCCAGCTACCCCACGTCCCCCACCTCCTCTCCTTCCCATGTCCTTTTTGTTTTCATTTTTTTGTTATGAATAGCATTGCAAGTCTAATTAGTGCTGCCTGTGTGTGTATGGATTTGTGGCCATTGACAGCAACTTTGTTTCCAAAGGAGACTGACTCTCAGGAGTGCTGAGGGTCACTTACAGTAGCGGAAGTGATTCAAAGACAGTTGCATCACCAAAGTCCATGCCAGCATGGGTGACAGCTCACAAAACTGGGAATCTGGAGCACACTGCACACCCTGCAAATAGGCCAGCAGACTAGGGATTGTCCTTCCCCAGTGACTCAGCTTGGTCTAATCCTCCTCCACAAAGCTGGTATAGTTAGTCTTTTTTTTTTTTTTTTTTTTAGATTTTAAAATTTTATTTATTTAATTAATTTATTTTTTAATCTATTTATTTACTAAAGATTTCTGCCTCCTCCCCGCCACCGCCTCCCATTTCCCTCCCCCATCAAGTCCCCCTCCCTCCTCAGCCCAAAGAGCAATCTGGGTTCCCTGCCCTGTGGGAAGTCCAAGGACCACCCACATCCTTCCAGGTCTAGTTAGTCTTTTTTGTACTGACTGTCTGAGAGCAACTCTCATCAGCTTTTATTGCTTACTCTGGCAACCTAGTGAATCTAGTCAGTTTAAATGACTTCCTGAAGCTGTTTTGAGTAGTTTATCTTTCTCTTTAAGGAACTTCCTGCCGGATAGAATGTTTCAGTCTCAAAGGAAGCTGTTACACAGCATCAGGTGGGTTGTCTCCAGAAGCCAGCATTTCACAACTCCACCCTCCAAACATTGCTGGCTCTTCCATCCTTTCTACCCACTTTTCTGAAAAGTTGAGACTTGGAGAGTAGATTTATATGAATGACCCATCCGCAATAGAGCACTCAAAGTTATTTCTGTTTGGCACTTATATCAGCTCCGAGTCTCTGTATTAACCGCTATCCACTGCAAAAAGAATTTTAATAGACTAAAGTTGAGAGTAGCATAAATCTGTAGATATAAACATAAATATTTATCATGCAGTTTGATAGCATGTATATTTACAAAACAACAAAAGTAGGAATACTTTAGGACCTATGATCTTCCCAGTCATTGGCTCTAGAACAGGTACAGTATCAGGCGTCAAATCTTTCCTGTGAGCCGGCGCAGGCGATGGTGGTGCACGCCTTTAATCCTAGCACTCGGGAGGCAGAGGCAGGCGGATCTCTGTGAGTTCGAGACCAGCCTGGTCTACAGAGCTAGTTCCAGGACAGGCTCCAAAGCCACAGAGAAACCCTGTCTCGAAAAAAAAAAAATCTCTCCTGTGGCGCAGGCCTCATCTCCCATCACAAATCAATGCTTGCTCCATAACCACCATGGTACTACTGTAGAAGTGAGCACATCTTGTCAATGGGTCAATATTGTTAGCTACTACTTATGAATGTGTACCACATCTTTCTAGAAGAACTGTCACAATAGAATGACAAGGTCATGAATACAAGAAGCAGTGGACTTTGTTTCCAAATCCACACTCATCTCTTAACTCACTGTGATGCTTAGGCAGCTCCACAGCCTTCCTGAGTCTCATGTGCTCATCTGTGCTAGTCTGGGCTTTTTTTCAGTGGGGCAGTGCTTGCCCGGCATGCTCAGGACCTGGCATTCCATCCTCAGTACCTCAAAAACAGGAGAAATAAAACGAAGTGTTTATCCGTGGACCTGAATAAATGGACAACGTGTGCATATTTACTGCGAGCACAAGAGAGGGGATATGTTATGGTGCACACTTACTGAGAGCATAAGGGGGGATATGTTATGGTGCACACTTACTGAGAGCATAAGGGGGGATATGTTATGGTGCACACTTACTGAGAGCATAAGGGGGGATATGTTATGGTGCACACTTACTGAGAGCATAAGGGGGGATATGTTATGGTGCACACTTATTGTGAGCATGAGAGTGCAGATATGTTGCACACTTACTGCAAGCGTGAGAAGGAATGGATATGTTATGTGTGCACACTTACTGCGAGCATGAGAGAGGGGATATGTTATGCATGTATACTTACTGCAAGCATGAACACTTATCTGTGAACCTGAATAAATGGACAATGTGTGTATACTTACTGCTAGCATGAGAGAGGGGATATGTTTGTGTGCACACTTATTGTGAGCATGAGAGAGGGAATGTTATATGTCCAGAGAAATACTGTTGGCATTACAGCTGTATCATCTCTATGTACAGGAAATGTATCACGTAGACTGCATCTGTGGCATCATGCATTATTCCTACTTCATATGTGAGTAAACAAGGTGCAGAGAGGCTAGCTATGTGACCAAGGACTGAGCAGTGGTAGTGCACTGGCCTAGCATGCTTGAGCACTGAAGGAAACAAAAGGAAGGAAAGTAAAGGAGAGAAAGGACAATTAGGGTGGCCAGAATTATAAACAAACAAACAAACAAATGATGAAATATATAAAGCAAAAATAGAAAAGAGAAAATGACAGTTTAGTTTAAAGAGCTTAATTAGCAGCGCTGTAGGGTTTCCGGATTTGCGTAAGAGCGCTTTCCCAGCACATGTAAGGAGTTCCATCCCTACAAACACACACACACACACACACACACACACACACACACACAAACACACACACAACCTGTAAACTCAAGCAGCACACCCTCCCATACCATGGAATAATTGTTCCAATGAGCTAAAGCAAGAGACTTTATAGAAAGAAAGAGCTGGTGATTCTTTCTTCCTGATCCTTTAGCTTTTGTAGTCCTGGGGTAGAACCTAACTTTCCACCACTGAACTGTATCTGCAGTCTCTCACTAAGTTTTCGTGGTAAGCCTGGCTTCGGACCTCAGTCTCTGGAATAGCGGGTTACAGCACTGAGCTGTGAGGTCTGAATTCATAGTTGCCATCCTTGTAAGTCAGAGACAAGGAAACAGGCTAATAGAAAACTAATGGATAAGTTAGGAATTCCAAGTCAATTTTTATTTTCAGATGTGGGGTGGAGGCAAAAATACTTTTTAAAAAAATCATTTTTAGCTGGGCAGTAGTGGCACATGCCTTTAATTCCAGCACTCGGGAGGCAGAGGCAGGAGGATCTCTGTGAGTTCGAGGCCAGCTTGGCCTACAAGAGTGAGTTCTAGAATATGCTGCAAAACTACAGAGAAACATATCTCAAAAAAAAATCATTTTTATTCAAGCTAGCCTTTCTGGCAAATGTGGCCATTTCCCACCTATCTACCCCTTTTCAATTTATCTGAAGATCAGTTAGCAACTTAGTTTCAGTTTGGTGGTGAGGAGCTTCAGATAGGTGCTCCATTTTGTTTTTTGTTCTCAAGACAGGCTGCTGTAGCTCAGGCTGACCTGGAACTTGCTATGTGGTACATGACCTTAAACCATTGATTCTCCAATACCCAGATCTGACATTCTGGGATTCTAGAGCCCTCCCGTCTGTGTTATATTCTGCAGTATGTGGATTTACATGCTAGGCAAGCCATCTTCTTATGAAGATACACCCTCTAGCCTCCAGGAGCTCAAAACACTGGCCTCCTGTGATCTTTACTTAATAAAATTAAAGCCAGGATTACATCTGTAATGTACGTTCTCTTAGTAAATAGTCATTTGTTGTTTAATGTTACTGAGAAGGTTATTCTAGAAGCAGGCTGCCTCTTTGATATTTCAGACCCAAACATGTTTATCACAAAGTGTCCTCAAGGCCACTCTGTGACACAGGGAAGAGAAGACAGAACAGCCCACGAGGAAAAAAACCTCATGTTCTCAAAAACATCTAGAAGATGGACCATTTCCAACAGAGAGTACTATCATTTATCTTATGGTATGAAAGTCCCTACATCTAGAAGATGGACATTTCCAACAGAGAGTACTATCATTTGTCTTATGGTATGAAAGTCCCTACATTGGGAACCAAAAACTGGCAGTTAGGCCATGGAAACCTCAGGGGTAGAGAGAAAGCTCAGCCATGGAAAGGAAGCTCTGCTGGAGCTCCAGCTTCTTCCTTAGTTTCTGCTCCATTTCTGCAGATGGAGTGAAGACCTGAATGACAGTGTCTGTCCCATACTGCTTGCTTTTCTCTGAACCCTTTCTATTGGGGAACTCCAGCTGGCTGCTTCAATGGGTCTTCCACAGAAGATGTCTGTTGTGTGTTTAGAAGGCTCTAAATTGACGGTATTCTGCTTCCTATTGGTCCTTCTTATCTATTCTTTCACTTCTGCTTGCCATATATTTAGTAAATTATTCATTCTGAACTGAAAGCACAGCAACTATAAATTATTCTCTGAACGGAAAACTTCCATCTGACTTCTCAAGTTTGCATTCTCACCTCTGCATGTCTCGTCATGTCTCTGCATGTCTCTTCATGTCTCTGCATGTCTCTTCATGTCTCTGCATGTCTCGTCATGTCTCTGCATGTCTTGTCATGTCTCGGCATGTCTCTTCGTGTCTCTGCATGTCTTAGCATGTCTCTGCATGTCTCTGTGTGTCTCAACATGTCTCTGCATGTCTCTGAATGTCTCAGCATGTCTCTGCATGTCTTAGCATGTCTCTGCATGTCTCTGTGTGTCTCAACATGTCTCTGCATGTCTCTACATGTCTCTGCATGTGATGGCTGTTTCTTGGTTGTCAACTCGACTATATCTGTAACTAAAACCCCCAAGTGGAGGGCACACATTTTAGGGATTTTTTTTCTTAATTTGAAGTAGGAAGAACTACTTCTAATCTGGATCTCTAAAATGGGACGACACACCTGTAATCCAGACCTTTAATCCAGATCTAATCTGGGCCATGCTTTCTGCTGGAAGCCTATGTAGGGACAGGGAAAAAGAAAGTTTTGCTCTTTGCTTGTTTACCCTTGACTTGCAAGCAAGTTCATTCCTTTACTATCACTAGCACCTCCTTCAGGCATATGGCTTATACTGAGGACCAGCCAAGACACCCAGCCTCGTGGACTGAGAAACTACCAGATTTTTGGACTTTCTCTTCCCAGCCAGACATTGTTGGGTTAGTAGGGACACAGCCTGTAAGTCATTCTAATAAATCCTTTTTTTATATATAGAGAAAGATTCTATAATTTCCATTCTAGAGAACCCTGACTAATATGTTACATTGAAGTAAAACTGAAACACAGGGGAAAATAGGCAAAAAAGAAAGACTATTGGTTAATCAGTTACATATGGAGGAGGTAGATAGCGTTTGAGCTGAGCTCCAGAATTGTGAGTCTAGTATACTAGGTGCGGTTTAGACAGATTGCGTTGGCTTCTTCATGTTTCTGCATCAGGCAAGAATTACCTGGTACAGAGTAGATACCTAACGGGTCTCCGTTGATTGAGAAATGAATGGGAGAATGTGTGGAGACTGTGAAGTCAGGAATAGTGACAACTTATTGAACATTCCAGCACTCAGGAGGCCAACATGGAGTAGGGAGCGCCCAGCTAGCCTGGGCTACTTGGTAGGCAATTGACTCAACTAAATAAAAGGAGGCAGTCGGGAGTAGGATAACATTCTGGGTTCTTAACATAGCCTCTCCTGCGTGCCTCTAAGTAGCACAGAGAAGCCCATTAGTCAGCCTCCGATTTAAAGCAGCTGGATAGAGATTGGTACATTTCAGAATATATTGTAAACACAGCACGCCGTTGGGACTTAATTAATAATTCCTCTTTAAAATGCAAAAACCTGAGCTGCAAATGTGTGACAAGATTCCAGCCTGTAGGTATCCTGTTCTTTTTCACAATTTACTGGATCCATGATGCTAATTAAAGAAAACACTCGCTTCCGGGAATATACCAAGGTTTTGTGTTTGTAGTAAAACTTCTATTTTTCTGACATTATGCATTACCCGGAAACAGAAATGTACCCATTCTTTGAATCAATAATTGAAAGAACTCTGTGTGTCAGAGCACTGAGAGCTTCAGAGACTTCAAAGAGGCGCTGCAAGCCCTCAGCCTCAGGGGATCGGAATGTGGGTGTGAAGATAAGCAAGGCTCACTCAGCAGTGGTAAATGACAGAGCAGCAGGCACAGGACAGACAGAAAGCTGCAACTTCCTGGAAGATGATACAACTCCTGCAAGGTGACTGGGCTTCTTGTTTGTTTGTTTTTGTTTTGCTTTGGTTTTGTGTTCATTGGAAAAACCCTGTAGGAGACAATTTGATAATGATCCATTAACATACAAGCTATCAGGAGCCATTGAAGCCTTTTTTATGGTGGGTCAATTTCGGCTACAAATGTGAAGGAGATAGAGGAAGAATAAATCCTGTCGCCTTTGCAAGTTCAAAGCAGAATTGAAATCCTTTTGTTTGTTTAGTTTTTTAAAAAAAAAGGCATTGCAAAATGCGGTTTTCTAGCCTAGCTGAAACGGAAGCAGCTGAGATTACCTGACCTTGACACTCACAAGATTCTGTGGTGGTCACTCCCCCACGGAGGGTGTAGGACTCATCTGAGATGCTAGCCACTTGCTCCAGCTCAGCTCTCCCTCATGGCCGGCCTCAGCTACAGGTGGTTTCAGGAAGTACCCCAGTACCTAGTGGGTAGACCCATGCAGCCTTTGGGAAGCCTTCTCTAGCTAGGGAGGGATCTCTAGGTGGGGCAACTCTTTGAGGACCACCCACACTCCTGTAAGTGCTCACTCATGCTCCCTGAGGGGATCCGTTCTTTATATATCATTGATGCCTTATAGAAGTCTGCTAACATCTTCCAGGAAAAGTCAGACAGCCCAGTGTCAGGTGGTGAAGAAACACCGAGACAAAAGGCTAACCCACCACCCACTAGGCCTCTAGGCTCATTCAGTGTCTGCGGCTCCTCTCAGCACTCCTCACTTTGTCCCTGTCTTGGGGTTTCTATTGCTGAGAGGAGACCATAACCATGGCAACTCTTATAGAGGAAAATATCTAACTGAGGTGGTGACTTACAATTTCAGAGTTCAGTGCAGCATCATCTAGCATGGCAGAGTGCAGGCAGACATGGTACTTGAGGAGCAGCGGAGAATCCTACATTTTGCAGGCAACAGGAAGTCAACTGAGACACTGGGTGGTATCCTGAGCATAGGAAACCCCAAAGCCTGCCCCCACAGTGACACACTTCCTCCAACAAGACCACACCCACTCCAGCAAAGCCACACCTCCTAATAGTGCCATTCCCTAAGAGATTATAGACGTCAATTACTTTCAAACTACCACAGCCCCCTCCCTAAACCCTGTTGCCCAGGGTCTTCACTGCCCTCCCCCCAGCTCCTCTTTCCTACACTGCCATTCTGACCATGTATCTCTTGGCTCACTCTTGCCTCTGTTTTTCTGTTTGTTCCTCACCCCTTTCCTTCCTCTCTTCCTCTCCCCCTCTCTCACTTCTATCATGGACCTGTCCAGTCTGGACCCTTCCTCTGGCTATTCTCCCCCTCACATCTGCAATAAAAATCTTCCCCTCAACCACACCTTAGAGCAGTCATATGCTCATTTTCATTCACACAGGATGTCACACAGCACCACAGGCTAGCCTCACACAGCACCACAGGCTAGCCTCACACTGCAGCAAGGCTAGTCTCACACTGCAGCACAGGCTAGTCTTACAGAGCACCACAGGCTAGCCTCACACAGCAGCACAGGCTAGCCTCACATAGCACCACAGGCTAGCCTTACACAGCAGCACAGGCTAGCCTCACATAGTACCACAGGCTAACCTCACACAGCAGCACAGGCTAGCCTCATACTGCAGCACAGGCTAGCCTCACACTGCAGCACAGGCTAGCCTCACACTGCAGCACAGGCTAGCCTCACACTGCAGCACAGGCTAGCCTCACACTGCAGCACAGGCTAGCCTCACACAGCAGCACAGGCTAGCCTCACACTGCAGCACAGGCTAGCCTCACACAGCAGCACAGGCTAGCCTCACACTGCAGCACAGGCTAGCCTCACACTGCAGCACAGGCTAGCCTCACACTGCACCACAGGCTAGCCTCACACTGCAGCACAGGCTAGCCTCACACAGCAGCACAGGCTAGCCTCACACTGCAGCACAGGCTAGCCTCACACTGCAGCACAGGCTAGCCTCACACTGCACCACAGGCTAACCTCACACAGCAGCACAGGCTAGCCTCACACTGCAGCACAGGCTAGCCTCACACAGCAGCACAGGCTAGCCTCACACTGCAGCACAGGCTAGCCTCACACTGCACCACAGGCTAGCCTCACACTGCAGCACAGGCTAGCCTCACACTGCAGCACAGGCTAGCCTCACACAGCAGCACAGGCTAGCCTCACACTGCAGCACAGGCTAGCCTCACACTGCACCACAGGCTAGCCTCACACTGCAGCACAGGCTAGCCTCACATAGCACCACAGGCTAACCTCACACAGCACCACAGGCTAGCCTCACACGGCAGCACAGGCTAGCCTCACACTGCAGCACAGGCTAGCCTCACACTGCAGCACAGGCTAACCTCACACAGCAGCACAGGCTAGCCTCACACTGCAGCACAGGCTAACCTCACATAGCAGCACAGGCTAGCCTCACACAGCAGCACAGGCTAGCCTCATACTGCAGCACAGGCTAGCCTCACACTGCAGCACAGGCTAGCCTCACATAGCACCACAGGCTAGCCTCACATCGCAGCACAGGCTAGCCTCACACTGCAGCACAGGCTAACCTCACACAGCAGCACAGGCTAGCCTCACACTGCAGCACAGGCTAGCCTCACACTGCAGCACAGGCTAACCTCACACAGCAGCACAGGCTAGCCTCACATGGCAGCACAGGCTAGCCTCACACTGCAGCACAGGCTAGCCTCACACTGCAGCACAGGCTAACCTCACACAGCAGCACAGGCTAGCCTCACATGGCAGCACAGGCTAGCCTCACACTGCAGCACAGGCTAGCCTCACAGCCCCAGCAATTCTCTTGCCTCAGTCTCCCATGGGTCACAATGCCTAGAAAGCGGTTTGTTATTTTTAACATCCAGATCTTGTCATTCTTCATTAGGGCTGTGAGTAGGGAAAAAATGGAAACTAGAATTAACCAGGGAAAGATATGCCAGACCTGTTCAATTATTTGTAAAGATTTAGATTGCATCCTTTTCTGTATTGTGCTCTACCACAGTATAAACGATACATTTAAAAGACCCCAAAAGGAGCAAGCTGGTAGGAGACAAACTGGCACTTTAGACTCTCCTGTTTCCAGTCCTGCCTCCACTCCACTGTCACCTCAAAACACAATGACCTTGGGCTTCACATAGATCCAGTTTCTGTCCTAGTCATTTGTGTGGTTAACTGCTTTGGGACACCCTATCCGATCCCCTGCATTGATGCTTGCGACCCTTTCTGGCTCCAATAGATTCCTTTCGTATACATTTGGGGGAGATGGAACTAGATATCTTTAGTTCCCAAATGAGAATTTTTTTCAAGTTTTTGTTCAAGAAAAAAAATGTCATGGCAACATCTGGATGTGACTGTTTGCCATGGTTACCACAAGAATGATGCGGCTGCAGAAAAGATGGACATTAAAAGACGTCCTTTTCAACTGGAGGGAAGAGTTCTGCAATGAAGATGGTTACTAATAACTAATAATAATAGTGTCTGCCTAGCTTAGCTCAGCTTTAAGTGCTTTAAACATATTAATGTCCCCAAAGTACAATGAGGGAGGGGATCTCAATGCTCCTGGTATCGAGAAACAAAAAGAAACTGAAACCAGGCAAAGGCTGTGTAACTGAAGAGCAGGATGGAGAAGTAGGCAAGCCTCACTGCCCACAGCTTGCGCTCCCCCTAAGTGCCCCAGGGCCATAACAAGGCCACAGCGATTCTGCTGACCTCTGAAACCTTTGAATGCCTGTCCTGATGGATCCTCATTGACCAGAGGTAACAGCATTTCTGAACCTACTTCTAATATCACCTGGTCTTTGTGAGTGACACTTGCCTTGTAAAGAAGGGATTTGAGGTCACATCAGTGGCAAGGTTTGCTGAAGTAACTCAGTTGTTACAGTGCTTGTCACGCAGATGCAAAGACCTGAATTCAGCCCCAGCAACAATGAGTTGAAAACAGTGGCACATGCCTGTAATCTCAATGCTGAGGGCCAGAGACATGAGGGTTTCCAGCCAATCAGTCTAGCCAAATAGGCAAGCTCTGGGTTTAGTGACAGGTCCTGCCTAAAAAAGGAAGGTAGGGAGCAATTGAAAAGAAGATGTCTGACATTGACCTCTGTCTGTCTTCCACATGCATGCGCACACATCTCTCTCTCTCTCTCTCTCTCTCTCTCTCTCTCTCTCTCTCTCACACACACACACACACACACACACACACACACGCAATGTGTGAGAGTCTGCTATTGTGATTGGGGGCAAACAGTCATTTCATTATCACATGAACAGTTTCTTCAAATTGCTTGAAGAGAGTGTAACCTCTAGAAAAGGGCTGTATATAAAAAAGAAATTTTTTCATTAAAATATTCAGGAATAAAGGGCTGTGTGAAAAAGGTTAAAAATAATTGGGATTAGCTAGCTCAGAAATGACTAAATGACCACTTAATTACTATCTTCATTGCTTCACCAAACAGAATTTGTCTCATTCTTTCATTGCCCCTAAAACACTAATAAAAAACTGGAGACAATGACCTTAAAGCAAAGCAAAGCAGACAAGACACCATGCCCGAAACCTTGCTAATCTCACTGTTGTGACAGCCAGGGCACACCTGGAGGACACTGAACTAAGGAAAACCAGCCAGGTACAAAAGAAATGCCAATGCTCTCATTTAATGTGAAATCCTGCAAAGTCAAGTTTATAGAAACAGAGCAGAAGGTTGTGGCAGGAGTCTGGGAAGTAAGGAAAGAGGAGATAGTTGTGCAAGAGTGTGCACAATAGAGTGTGCAAAATGAAGAAGCTGCGGTGATCAATACAATGGATACCTCGCTGTGTGCCTACAGCAAACTTCAGAGTACACAGATCTACACTCACACACCAGCAACAGAGGCAAATTTTTGTTCCACAGACCCACCGCTGTCCTGCATTAGATACTAAGATAAAGAATTTGGAACTTGCCTTGGAGGACAGGATCAAGATATAAGACTTATAATGCATTAATTCATTAAAAATCCCTTAAGCACTATCAATCCAAGATTCAGCTCATGACAGCGCATATCTAAAACAAGAACCGTCTTCACTACCGGCTAAGAATATTCACTCCCTTTATTGAAATATGGGTGTGGTTTTGTCTGTTCTTCCTGGAGAACACAGTCATCTGTGATGTTAAGTTTCAGATGAGAGTCACCAGCCATGTATTCCATCACCTGTTCAAAGTCTTGAGCATTTGGGTGTGAAATAAGGGAAAGGCTGCCTGAGACCATTCAAAGAAAGTTTGTAATAGGCTCTCCTATGTTGCCCAGGCTGGTATTCAACTCTTAGATTCAAATGGTCTTCCTGCCAAGTACAAACTAGATCTTTAAAGAGCTCTAAACACACACACATACACACAAACACACACACACACACACACACCTATGTGAACTCATGAGTTTGTGGGTTCAGGATAGCCCGCCTTTCATGCTTGGCATGGTTGGAAAGTCAGGGCTTTGGAGGAGGAGGTGGCTCCTGTTGGTGTCTGGCGTTCTTTGGTCTTTCATCCCTTAAATGTGAGGCTGTGTTTCTACCTTGCCCAGGTCTCTGCCATTGCTATTGTGTTAAATCCAATCACAAGGACCTTCCTGGGAAATGAGGGCTTACTTCTGCCACAGAGCAGCTAAGGAAATAAAAGGTCAGTTCTCAAAAGCCCAGCTGGGAGCCAGCTCGGCTTCTTCTGACCTTCCAAACTCTGCATTAGAGGGGCAGTGATCTCAGTGATTTACCAGCATGGGCCGCTGAGCCTACAATGAGGCAAATGCTGCTGAGAGGCTGAGTTAATGCTTAGGCAAACACACCATATCCAAGAGGCAGGAGTGTTTCTGTTGGGGGAGAGAGGAGCTCAGTCTTCCTGCACTGACGGGGGAGAGGGAGGCCTGGTAGAGCACCAGGCACCATTTTCCCCCATGTCTCCCACATCTAGAACCGGCCCAGGACTCGCTGTGTGGCGGAGGATGACCATCATCTCTGATCTTCTTGCCTTCACCTTCTGTGGAAGTTTGAATGTATCTGGCCCCCATAAGTTCATAGGGAGTGACACTATTAGGAGGTGTGGGTTTATTGGAGTGGGTATGGCCTTGCTGGAGGAAGTGTGTCACTGTGGGGGCGGGTTTGGAGGCCTCTTTTGCTCAGTCTTTGCAAGATGTAGGACTCTCGCTGCTCCTCCAGCACCACATCTGCCTGCGCACTGCCATGTTCCCTGTCATAACGACCACAGCCAGAATCTCTGAAAGTGCAAGCAGGCCACCCCAATGAAATGTGTTCTTTATATGATTTGCTGTGGCCATGGTGTCTCATCCCAGCAATAGAAACCTTAGCTAAGACACCTCCCAAATGCTAGGTTTCTATCACTATATATCACATCCCACTTATGCTGGGCACTAAATCCAGAGCGTCATACATTCACCCTACCAAGTGAGCCACATCACCAGCCTGAGTGTCTATGGCTTCTTAATCACGTGTCAGGGTCGTTCTCAATACACTCCTTCCTTCTCAAAGTTGCTCATTTTCTTTTCTAGTTTCTGTTCCTAAATCTCTTAGCAGCAGTTTTTTTGGGGTGTGTGTCTTTCTACTAGGGCTGGACAGGAGAGTTAGCAATTGATTCTATCCATCCTGTCTTCTGCTGGCTTGGGTTTCAGGGACAGAATTTCAGCTTTTTAGGAGGAGGAAAAGGCGTAAGGAAGCCTTTGCCATCATCTGTCTGTAAGGCAGAGCAGATACAGACATCCTTATTTTAAAATGTGAAGATTGAGTATCTCCTACTTAATCTCTTAACAGTCTGTCCTTTTCCACTGGGAGTTTCCTTCCCAATGTCTTTTCTATTACCTCAAACCTGTCTGTGTTTTAAGGAAACAGTCTGGACATGTTCTCAGCTCTGACAATGATCTTCAGGGAGCCAGGGAAATGAACCCAGCTCACCAGAGCAATAATTGAGCCCATGACTGGGGTGAGGAGGAAGGCAGATGTCAGAGAAACGATGCGTTTTATTTCACAGGAACTCAGGAAATCTGGAAATGACTGAAGAAAAATGTGAGTTGGCGTGTTGTGGGTGACAACGGCAGGAGGCACTGCTCCACTGTGTCACCACAGCAGTATGCAGAAGGTCCCTAATCCTTAGGGACCTCGACTCCCGCCATGCCAAGGGATTTCTGGTCTCAGTGAGGAAGAACAGACTTTTAGGAATAATCAGGGCAGTCCCCACTGGTCTACTGATGTCCCCGTGCAAGTGCTCTGCCAACTCTTCCTGTCTCTAAGGAAGGCTACACATCTAGGCTCTCTGGTAAACCCTGGATCCTCCCACTGCTGTTCTGTTTATGTCTGAGGGACTGGCTCACCAGCAGAGATGTCTGCACTGAGGTTGCAGCACCGATCTGTAAGATGACTGAATAAGCTGGTCAGGGCACACCAGACTTCCTGGACTGGTTTTGTAACTTTAAGAAAAATATACATGAATATATGATTCAAAATTAAAACTTTCTTCAGACCAAATAAAACTAGGTTCTCTCTCTCTCTCTCTCTCTCTCTCTCTCTCTCTCTCTTTCTTCTTCCTTCCCTTTCTCTTGTCTCTGCAACAAGGATTTCTGGGAAAATATACAGGATAAAATGGACAAGAGTGTCTCTGGGGTCCTAGCTGTTCCAGAAAGAGCAAGCTCCCCATCCTGAGGAGGTGATAGCAGCTGCAGTCAGAATGGGTTACAGCCTGGAGTAACTACAGGAACCAGGGAAGTAAAACCGGGCCATTGCTGGGGTACAGGGTTGGAGACCAACAAGGAGCAGAATAGCAAGGGAATGGGAAAAGGGGGCTCTAATTATAGAGGGGGAGATAAATACAAAAGAAAGATGGTAAAATAACAGTAAGGATGTTTGAAATACCAAACGGAATCATACCATATAGTATTTACCTAAAATATCCTATAAAACATGCAAGGCTGTGTATAAATATACATACATACTTTAAATAAAAATTTTTATGTGTCCTGACAATGTTCCCTCTAAGAGTCAAAGGCTGCCTAACAAAAACTCCACCGTGAGGCATGAGAAACCCTCTGTTGAGTTAGGGCTGTTCAAGAGACTCAAAATGGACAGGCTATTACTATTGGCCTTGGTTGTGCCCCCCCCCCCCCACCAACCCCAAGGTGGAAGGAAATCCCTTTTGCTGAAGACACTATGCACAAAGACTAAAGGGTCCAGAAGCCTCTGAGGTGGGACTGGCCTGCAAGTCTCCTCCCTGAGGACCAGTCTTCATCGTCCCAGAAGGTGCCATGCAAGCTTCCAAAGTAGGAAAGAAACCAACATGCCTACCCATCTATGACCCATGCCCCACAACAAAAACCAGATGGCACAATAGCTCCAAGAGATCTTAAACATACAGGAAGAATGACAGACAACTAAGAAATAGTCTTCCCCAGGGAAGAGCACACCAACTGGTTGTCTAGTACCAAAAGGTCAGCCCTGACACCACATATGAGTAACATCACACAGACTGAGAAGGTTATGTTAAGTACTGTGCATTTTGCATGTGACAACACTTCATGATTAAAGAGTGCCATGAATCTGAGAGCAAGAAAGAGCGTATGGGAGGGTTTGGAGGCAGGAAAGAGGGGAGACATGATGTAATTATGATCTCAAAAGTAAAGTTTAAATCAAGATGAAGGAAGTTGGTAACAGGATGTGCTGTTGGCTATGGTATTTCTCAATAACCTTATTGGAGAAGAACGTGGCTAGAAGATGTGTTAGTAGCTCTGGAGACCAAGAGGCCATGTTACAGCCCCTGATCTGATCCCATTTCGCCTCCTTATTGCCTGAAAGACTTCACTATCCATAGACTGGGGCTCATATTCTTTCTACATCTCAGGTTTGCTGTAGAATTACATTTCAAGATTACACTTGATAATCTTGAAAATAGCAGGCATACATAGACGACAATAAGAGTGGGAGGTTTTGTTAATACATGATGGGGCATTACCCCTGCGTTCAATTTGATGCCTTTACAATCATCTTGCCATATCCTCAGCCCCTATGTTTTTATTTAGTTCACAGGGGCTCATTATTTTAAACAAGGAAATAAAACTTCCATCTACTGCCTTGTTCTGTGGCTTATGTGGCACACCAGGGAAATCTTAACATTAACAAAATACCACATATCATAAACCACCCACTGGGGCCCCTTCATTATTCTTCTCAGGCCTGTCTTTATTAATTTTTCTTACCTCTTGATATTTCCTGTTGCTTATGGAATCCTCTGCATACCAAAAGTTTAAGCCCACTTTCCTTTTTCTTCCAAGTAGATGTCTGGCCTGGAAATCCAGGACCTTGTTTGCGAAGTATCTGTTGGCCTGGCAAGGCAATGATTGTCGTGCAGAAGCTGTCTCCCAATGGAGACGGGCATCTCCTCTCAGAAGCAGCTCAGCCCCTTCCTCATGAAGGTCAGTTTGCATCACTTTCATTGACTGGGAGTATTATACAGAAATATGAGGTTCCTGTAGGTTCATGCTCCCAGTGTGTGCTCTTGTCTACACTTTTCCGTATCTCCATCTTCTGTCTCGGCTGTGTCTCACTAGGTTTCCAAAGCCCTGACCTGCTTCAGATAACAGGCCGCACTTCCTCCTCTTTCTACACTTTCAGAAATGCTCTTCAGTTTAGGAGCCCAGTGTCACCATGTCTCCTCTGAGAAGCCGTCTGTAGCTTGAACTTAGTATCCTTTCACTAGTATTGCATTCACGTTGCAACCATTTATGAGATCCTTAAAGAGCCCTGATTAATCCAGATTCATCTTGTCTCTAGGTCCTGCCATAATCTTGGCAAAGGGGAGGTTTCTGGGAGATGCTTGCTGAAGGAAAATCATGTTGGCAAGAATTTTGATGCTAAGTTTTGTGGAGACAAAGGTTTTCTCTTTTTACTACAGAAAGACAGCACCTAACAATGTCCCTAAAGTATTGTCCATAAATATTTGTTGAAGATGTATTGGTCTAAGTGTTGTGACAGTAGGTACTACTATTCTTAGGTTGTCTGGGATAATTTTTTTCATTGCCCTTTCATCTAGCTGAGTTGTTTAGTCTTGGTGTGACCATATTACTTAGGAAATATTGTGTGATATAGATTGTTCCAACTCATGAATTTTACTTAAACTCAGACTACCTAGACTCAAATCAAGACTCAACAACTTACCCTATATGTAGCTTCAGGCAAACTGTTGGACCTTCATTGACTTCTGTTTTCTAATTTAAAAAATGGGAGATGGTTATTATTAATTATGTTGATACTACCTCCCAGACAAATAAAGAATGTTTTGTTTTGTTTTTTTAAAGGTTCTTAGTATACCGCTTAACAAATAGTAAATGCTCCCTGTATTATTACTGACGTAAATTGGGATGTTGGTTCAAGGTAATATGCTTGGTACTGGATTACATTTGTGTCCTTGCCTGCAAGATGCTCATATTACATAAAGTCAGACATTTAATGTGGGATGACATGTTCAATGAAGCAGATAAATAAGGCCAGCAGAAATGGGAGGTGAGTTCATTGGTAAAGTAATACAAACAAGTAACCCAGAGTATGGGATTCTGAGCTGGTGGTAGGAAAAATAAATAGAAAACACACATGAGTAGAGTAATTAATGATGAAGGGAGAGAGAAAGAGGGAGGGGGAGAGCTAGAGTTCAAAACCATCAAGTCCTCCTGCATTTCGCTCTGAGTGTTATCCTCCTGTCCTGTTAAAAGAGGGTGCTTGGCATTCTTGATCAAAGCTGATATGACCATCTTTGCAGATATTAATTCTCAGAAATTCCCCGAAGAAGCTGGGCTGTAGCTCATTTGGTAAAGCACTTGTCTAGCGTATGTGAAGCCCTGAGTTTAAGTCCCAGCACCATATAAACTGGAATTACAGTCTGTAACTCAGGGATGGAGACAGGAGGACCAGAAGTTCAAGGTCATCTTGAGCTGCATAGCAAAGTCAAGGTCAACCTAATGTACCTGAAGAGCCTGCCTCCAAAAAGAAAAGGAAAATACATGAAAGAGATCACATGGCACATGGTTGTTCATTTCAAAATTGGTGGGAGGAGAATAATGCCATACAGCAGGACTCACATGGGAGGCTTACTGGAAGAGGAGAGAGAAGGGACAGAAAAGGGGACAGAGAAGGGGGCAGAGTTGGGACAGAGACTGCGACCTGAGGATAAGAGTGACATAAGGGAGAGAGAGAGAGAGAGAGAGAGAGAGAGAGAGAGAGAGAGAGAGAGCCAGGAATTTAGAGGACCAAGAAGAAAGGTCTGTTTGTTTCCATTTCTGCTCTCACAGCACAGCCAGGTAGAGAAAGTAAGAACACCCTCCATGAGTGCTGCAGAAGGGTTAGCCTGTGCTGTATGGGTACAGAGGGGTTAGCCTGTGCTATATTGGACACCTGGCAGCAGAAGTAAACCCAGTATGAGTGCTGCAGAGGGGTTAGCCTGGGCTGTATGGGCACAGAGGGGTTAGCCTGCGCTGTATGGGCACAGAGGGGTTGGCCTGCGCTGTATGGGCACAGAAGGGCTAGCCTGCGCTGTGTGGGCACAGAGGGGTTAGCCTGTGCTGTTCGGGAAGCCTGGCAGCAGAAGTAAACCCAGTTGAGTGCTGCAGAGAGGTTAGCCTGGGCTGTATGGGCACAGAGGGGTTAGCCTGTGCTGTTCGGGAAGCCTGACAGCAGAAGTAAACCCAGTATGAGTGCTGCAGAGGGGTTAGCCTTCGCTGTATGGGCACAGAGGGGTTAGCCTGTGCTGTTTGGGAAGCCTGGCCGCAGACATTTGCCATTTCAGTCCCATTCTTAACTTGCAAGGAAACAGAAACCACTTTCTTCATGAGTTGTAAGTGGGAATCCATGGAATAAAAATGAAGGAGCCTTACAAGAGAGGGAGCATACAGGTTTTGCCAGAGGCTTGAGGGTGGTACCTCCCTTTCCTTTCTTTCTCTTCCCTTCCCTTCCTCCCTCTTCTCCCTTCCCTCTCCCTTCCAAAGTCTTCCCATTCCTTCCCTTTTCCTTCCAAGTTTCTTTCTTCCCTTACATCCTTACAGGAGTCACAGAGGTATGATGAAGCACTATTCCTTTGTACCATAACCAAGATTTGGAGAGAGACGGGGAGAGAGAGAGAGAGAGAGAGAGAGAGAGAGAGAGAGAACGAGGGGGGGGGGGGGAGAGCAAGAACAAAAGCATAAAAGCATCCAGGAAAGTTGAGAAAAACAAAAAGCTCTCTTTAAAATCCACAATACTTCTCTCTAATTCTCTCTCTCTCTCCTCTATCTCTCTCTGTCTCTGTAAGATATTGAGAAACTGACACAGACATGTGATTCTCATTATGGTAAATATCACATCACTTAATAATGTCTCCTGTAAAAATCACAGATAAATTTACAACCAAAATTATTATGCATCTGTCAACTTAATGTAGTTGGATTGGAGAGGAGGGAGAGACATGCCTTCTAAGGCCATAATGGAGTCTGACCTAAATATTAGGTTGGCCATGATCGCTTTGCCTCTCTACTATGCCCTACACCGTAATTACCAGCTCTCCTGCTGTCCTGGTCGTCACAAAGGCTCCTCTGATGCTGCCCAAGTCACAGACTTACCTGTCACCCCCTTCCTTTGCTGTTCTGTGATGGGACTAGAGAGCAGAACGCCCTCCTCTCCAGGGTTTATGTAAGGGGAGCCATCTGTGACCCACTTCCAAGGCAGCCCACAGACACCTTTCCTCTGCCCTCTGTCCTTATTGCTCATCAATGGCTCCAGATGCTGAACCAAAGGGATTTCTGAGGTCACCTCTTCACCATCTATAAGCCTTGTGGGACTAGAAAGGACAAATGAAGCAACATTTTTCTTTGGGTGGATTCTAAAGAACACTTTTAGCTGAACAGTTTTTCTCAGTTTCCTGAATAGTTCTTCAGGTTTAAAAAAATGGCTGTGTGTGTGCGTGCATATGTGTGCATGCATATGCGTGTGTGCACATGTGTGTGCATTTGTACATGTGTGTGTATGCATGTACAAGAGTTATGAGTGTGTGCTTATGTATACAGATGCATTTGCATGTGTGTTAGCAAGTATCCTGAGGCCAGAGGTCACTTTGGGCTGCTGTTCCTCAGGTGTCCACCTTGTCCTTATAGACAGGGTCTCTCATTTTGCTTGGGTAGCCAGTGAGCTTGACTGGGTGGCCAGTGAGCTCCAGGGCTCCTGAGGTCTCCACTGCTCCAGAGTTATGATTATAAACACATGCTAACACAATCAGATTTTTTATTTGGCCTCTGACTGGGGGCCAGTACTGGTACTAGGGTTACAGTACAGGGTATCCCTTTACCAGCTAAGCTATATACCCAATCCCAGGTTTGAAGAAGAAGAAGTAGTAGGGTCCAGTGCCCTGTGTCTGGTGCACTTGGGCTCTTGTGGACACAGTTGATGGGATGGCATAGTGATAGTCTATGGAAAGCCCGCTAACAATGACTATCATGGATTTGTAGAATACATGTCAGTTTAACCCATACTTTCATGCCTATTCCAATTAACCTGAAATCAGACAAAACTTTATGCAAAAAGATGCTCACGACAGAATTCACAAAAAAACTGAAAAAAATTAACGTGTAGGGAATTGAACACTTCCTTAATGAGATATGTGAAGTATGTAATATGGATATTACAAGGAATGTGTGTTGGGAAATTGTGTATGGTTCAAGATGCATTTAAAATACAGAGTATAAAACTGGGTTTACAATATGAGCTCATGAGAATATTTGAAAATGTAAAATGAAAGCATAGAGGAATGGACCCCAATGTTCAAGATTCCTTCTGTCCTTGTGAAATTGTCGGATTTAATCTATTTCTTCTAACGTTTGTCTTATAGTCTGCGCTTTCTAGCCATAGGCACATCCTTCATACTAGCCAGATGATATTTTAGAGTCTAATCTTTGGGGATGGAATCAGAGGAGTGTGGTTCTTTCTTCCTTCTGGAATGAGAGAAATACTCTGTATCTTGATCTCAGTGATAGTTACATTGTTGTACAAAGAGACAGAATTTCACTGTGCTGTGCCATTATCCCACCACAAATATTTGTTTTGTCTCAATTTTAAGGACATAACCTGATGGAGGAAGGTCATTGGCTAATAAAGGCACTGCCCTGGCCCATTTTATTGGTTAGAGGATAGGTGGGAGGAGTAAACAGAACAAAATGCTGGGAGGAAGAGGAAGTGAGGGCAGAGACTCCACAGCTCTCTCGGGAGCAGACGCCTCAGAGAGAGACGCCATGCCCCGCTCCCGGGATGAAGCTCCGACCCAGGATGGACTAGGCTAGAATCTCCCCGGTAAGCACACCTTGGGGTGCTACACACAGATGATTATAAATGGGCTAAATTAATATGTGAGAATTAGCCTAGAAGAGAATGGGCCAAGCAGTGATTAAATGAATATAGTTTGTGTGTTGTTATTTCGGGGCATAAGCTAGCTGAGCGGGCGGCTGGGGTGCTGGGGAAGCAGCCCTGCCGCCCTAATTATTACATATGGCGCCCACGTGGACAACTGCTTCCACATAAAGCCTGAGTCAGTTTGGGAAGTAATTCTAGAACAAAATGAAAGCATTGTGCCTGGTTTCTTGGTAGCAGCAATTTCTCGGTTCTACTCTGCTTGCTAGAGGCAAGCAAGTGCCTCATCTAAGAGAGGCTTCCTGACTCAGCTTTAGCTGCAAAGACTGCAGCTCATTAAGAGGTCCTGCCGAAACACTTAAACGGTGTTGACGAAAAGCTGAACGCATGCTTTTCGGTTTTCAGCCATAGCAGGAAAAAAGCTGCGCCGTTTAAAAATGCCGGCTTTCTGGGCTGTCCTGCCACGGCAAACTCTGATTCTTTTTCGCAGGCGGTTTGTGTGGTTTGCAAGCACAGGCTGCTGAAGCTCGCTTGCTGGCTACAGCCAGTACCTCAGCCATGAGGCTGGAAAGCTAAGGAATGGGCTGGATCCAGCTGGCAAAGCCACGCCTTTAATCCTACTGATATTGCTTGGTAAATTAAAGACTCGTGTGGTCAGAAAAAGAGAGATATACAGTAAAGAGAGATTCAAAGACAGAGAAAATTTCTGAATGGTTTAAAGTGTGTTAAAAATATATACAGACTAAAAGTTAAAGTTCTTAAAGTAAAAAACAAAAAAAAGGAAGAGAGTTGTTGTGTGTGGTAGCACACGCCTTTAATCCCAGTGCCTAGAAGGCAGAGACAAACAGATCTCTGTGAGTTCAAGGTGTAATAGTGTACACCTTTAATCCCGAATGCCTGGGAGGCAGAGACAGGCGGATCTCTGAGAGTTCGAAGACAGCCTGTTCTACAGAGTTACTTCAGGTCAAAGATACAGAGAACCTGTCTCAAAAAGCAAAAAGTTAAAAGTAAAAATAAATGAAATAGAGGTTAAAACAAAGGTGTACAAAGATGGAAAATAAACAGAGAATTTTGATACTGTATGCTATTATGCTCTCTTTGAATTGTTTAAATGCTGAGGAAGGAGCAACAGCTGCTAAAAGATATTTATTTATAAATGCTGCTGAACTAATCCGACATAGATGTTTTGATGCCTTGGCTTTGAAATTTGGATCTAAGGACATGATACTTTGGAAAGGAGTTTCTTATTTTGTTTTCACAGAGGATGAGACGCTGTTCATTTCTTCTATTCCGATTTGGTATGATGGACCACGCCCTCCTGAAGGGTTGGTGTGAATGCCTTCAAAAAATTGCTTCGCTCAACTGCCAACTGAGATGAAACTAGCACACAGGTTATACCATGAAAGACCTAATTAACGACGCCCCCATTCAGCAGGAAGCAGTTTGGAGAGAAAAAACTGAGCCCATGTTCCCAAATATGGTTTATAAACGTCCTTTTACATTTAAAGGGGGATATGATATAGATATAAATAATTTACATTAGTATAGATTTTGCTTTATTGATAGAGATTTAAGGTCAATTTTGTTATATATATAAGTGTTTCTGATTTTGATTAAGGTATTGTGATTGTGTAGTTCATTTAAATATGTACTGTATAATTAAGAAATATAGGTTGTTAATGGATAATCATCGATAATAGTAAAGCTTGTAGTCATGTTAGTTAGATTTTCTAGATATATAGAGATATATTTTAGATAGACATTCTTCATGTCTTTCAAAGATTACAGAATAGGACATTTAATGTTTTAATAACTGAGGACTTTTCATGACAATGAGACACTCTGCTCCTGGCAGCACCAATCTACTTCAAGAGGAAGATGGGCATCGAAGAGGCACCTTATGGGGTTTGATAGCCATTTGGGCAAGAAACTGCTCTTGCCTGGACTATTGCATAAACTGGAAACAGAGAACCCGCAGAGAGAGGACTACTGAACTTGCCTAAGGTGAGATGATCTTTCGGGGTTCCTGATTCATGAAAGAGTCTGCGAGACATTCTGCAGGACACAACAGATAGTGACTGAACTGACTTTGAATTTTCCTGCTTTATGGAAATGTCTGCTCGATACCATGGGCCTGAAGGCTGAAGATGGATGCCCCAACGGTACAGAGGAACTTTGGGTGACTGTCCAGGCAGCGAGATGTCTCTGTCATTTCTAGAGTTTTAAAAGTTGCTTTTTTCTTGTTTGCTTAGGTAATATTGTATCTTTCTGGAATCTTTCATGGAGTTAAGAATAGATAGTTATAGTTTTCCTTAGTTATGATAAAGATTATTGTAACTTTTACTTGATAACTGTTTTGTTATATATAATTTTGCTATGTTAAAGTTAAAGCCTTTTTTTTTTGTTTAAACCGAAAAAGGGGAAATGATGGAGGAAGGTCATTGGCTAATAAAGGCACTGCCCTGGCCCATTTTATTGGTTAGAGGATAGGTGGGAGGAGTAAACAGAACAAAATGCTGGGAGGAAGAGGAAGTGAGGGCAGAGACTCCACAGCTCTCTCGGGAGCAGACGCCTCAGAGAGAGACGCCATGCCCCGCTCCCGGGATGAAGCTCCGACCCAGGATGGACTAGGCTAGAATCTCCCCGGTAAGCGCACCTTGGGGTGCTACACACAGATGATTATAAATGGGCTAAATTAATATGTGAGAATTAGCCTAGAAGAGAATGGGCCAAGCAGTGATTAAATGAATATAGTTTGTGTGTTGTTATTTCGGGGCATAAGCTAGCTGAGCGGGCGGCTGGGGTGCTGGGGAAGCAGCCCTGCCGCCCTAATTATTACAATAACCTGCTGATCGAGTCATTACCCTCATCTTATAATATTCTCTACTTGATTTTGTTCTGTAATGTTTGTGGCTGGTACTGTGTTTCCATATGGTTCCCAGCAGCCCTGCTAAATTGCCACAACCTACATGGTACTTACGTTTTCTTTCTAAAGGAACCACTCTTTTACTTTCTACACAGCTGTCCAAATACAATCCTTACTGAAAGCCCCTATTTAGCTGTTTAACTTAGTGTACTCAGGGACTCAACCTTCTTTTAACTTTTTCATCTTCAAATTTAGGATAGGAAAAATAGGGTAGGAAGTAAATCTTTCTCATAGGAGTATATTGTACAGATTAACATATACATATAAAACACCTGCCAACAGGTGAAAGGCTAATGTTACCTGTGAAGACTCCAGCAGGTTATGAAATTTGTTTGCATTAAAATGCGGACAAACCTTGGTCTTTCCAGGCCTCAATTCACCATGCCTTTTTAAACAGGTGTATTTATTTTTTCTGTGTATGAATATTTGCCTGCATATGCACATTTGCAGCTTATGCATGTCTGGCACCTCAAAGGCCAGAAAAGGATAGAGCAATACCCTGGAACTGTAGTTACAGTTGGTTATAGGCTGCTAGGTGTGAGTGCTGCAAACCAGACCTGGGTCCTATGCATACTTTCTCTAGGGTGACAGCTGCCTGCCCAGTTACACTGGACCATTTCTGAAGGGTTGCGTATTGACAGCAGTGATAGGTGAATCGATTGCTTACTCATGCAGCAGGATCCACAGAGCACAAAGTACATCCGATCAGCACCTCCTCTTTTTTCTTTAAGTTTTATCAGCAGCATGCATGACTCATCTTCTCTGTACACCCACTCATGAGTATGCCTCTGCTCGTCAACATTAGAGGAAAGCCCAGGTGTCCTTCATCAGTGCCATCCATCCTTTTGTTTCTTGAGGCAGGGTCTCTGACTGTCTCAGAACTTGGCAAGTAGGCTAATCAGGCTGGTAGATGAACTCCAGGGGTGCCCCTGTGTCCACCTCCTCAGTGAATACATATACCACAGTGGAACAGTGCAGTGGATGCATGTACAGTGGAAGGGAAGAGTGCAGGGGATGCATATACCACAGTGGAAGGGAAGAGTGCAGTGGATGCATGTACCACAGTGGAAGAGTGCAGTGGATGCATATACCACAGTGGAAGAGTGCAGTGGATGCATGTACCACAGTGGAAGAGTGCAGTGCATGCATGTACCACAATGGAAGGGAAGGGTGCAGTAGATGCATGTACCACAGTGGAAGGGAAGGGAGCAGTAGATGCATGTACCACAGTGGAAGGGTGCAGTTGATGCAGTGGAGCAGAGCTATTAGCTTCATGACAGCCAAGAGCCAGAACCAGGCAGAAAGGAAGGGGCCAGGGTAAAATACCATTCCCAATGACACCTCTATCAATCCTGTAGGTAGGCTCTACCTCCTAACGTTTCCAGTACCTTCCAAAATTAGCATCACATCTGAGGACCAAGCTTTGAACTCAGGAGGCTGAAGAGATGTTTTCTATGCAAACAGTCCTCCGGTTATGAAATTACTCTGCGCATTCAAGAACGCAGGGGAAGATAGTGTGGCTCTTGAAGGACAGCAGAGGGATTTTGGAGGCACAAGAAGGTGTCTAACTTTGAGGGACTTACAGGCATGTCATGAAGTTTGTGTGGGCATCGGGAGATGGCTCAGAGGTCAAAGCACTTGTTGAGAAAGCCAGAGAACTGGAGTTCAGATCCCCATTATTCTAGCCTCAGAAGGCAGAGATGGGATTCTTGAAGTGAATAGGTTAGTTTGCTATGCCAGTGAGAAGTGGGTTTTATTGATAGATCCTGTGTCTTAGGGCTATTACTGCTGTAATAAAACACCATGACCAAAAGCAACTTGACAGGGAAAGGATTTATTTGGATTGCATATCCTGAAGCCAAGGCAGGAACTCAAACTAGACAGGAGCCTGTGGGCAGAATCTGAAGCAAAGGCCATGAAAGGATGCTGCTTACTGGCTTGCTCCACATGGCTTGCTCAGACAGCTTTATTGTAGAACCCGGGACCACCAGTCCAGAGCTTACTACCCACAGTGGGCTGGACCCTTGCACGTTGATCACTAATTAAGACAAGCTTTGCAGACTTGCCTACAGCCCAATCTTATGGAGGTATTTTCTCAGTGAGGTTCCTCCTCTCAGATGACTGCAGCTTTGGTAAGGTTGTCATAAAACCAGCCAGCACCCCCTGCCTCAGTAAGTAAGCTGGGAAAGCAATCATGGATGATTCCTGGAATCAACTTTGGGTCTCCAGCTCTATGTGCACATGCACCCACACAGGTGAGCCCACACATGCAAAACATGTATACACAATGCATATCACTGACACACACACACACTCTCATATATACACACATGCATATCACTGACACACACACACTCTCATATATACACACATGCATATCACTGACACACACACACTCTCATATATACACACATGCATATTACTGACACACACACACTCTCATATATACACACATGCATATCACTGACACACACACACTCTCATACTTCATGAACACAAAAGAATTGGAGCCTCACAAAGCTGCCGACTTTGTTTAAAGGAAGTCTTTGTTCTCTGCATTAAGCTGAGCCTCGAACAGAAGTTACTGCTTTCATTTTTCTAGCTCAGGTCTTGAGATTTGAATCCATTCACGTGAGTTCAGGGAGGAAGGGAAAGGCACGGGGAGGCTGCTTCTGCAAAGCAATATGTCAGGAGACACGGTAGGGATCCTTTGTTTCATCAGGTTAGTTTTCCCCTTGATCCTCCAATACCTCTAATTCTGGGTGTCACTGGGAAATAGGTATGCTGCAGCTTGGTGACAGCCTTTTCCAGTGTCTATGGCAACCTGGGGCTAGGGCCATTTTTTCTTCATCAAAAGAATGGACTAGCTTCCTGAAGATAAGTAAAACCCATTGTTGCTCTCAACTTTTATGGAGAAAGCATGTACAAAGGTAATAAAGATACAGCTGAATACTGCTAATGATATTGCATGAAATAACATGAATTAAGTAAACCATTTTTCTGCAGTCTAATTCTAGATGCTTCCGGATGGAAATGAAAGGACGAGCATTGAGTTTGGCCTCCCTTCTTATGCTAGCCATTGTTTCTGATGGTGGTGATCGTGTGTGTGTGTGTGTGTGTGTGTGTGTTTGTGTGTATGTGTGTGTGTGCAGAGTGCAGATATATTATAATCTGACAGCTATGCAAAAAACTGGACTCCAAGTTTGTGAATTAGAACCACTTCTCTCTGTTCAGCTAAACCAAGCAGAATGGGCAGAGGAAGGAGCATCTTGGTAGCACCCCTCTGACTTGCCACTCCCGCGGATGCAGCTGTTCTTCTCTCTCTACATTTTGGACAGAACCATCTTTCCCAAGGAAGCTGACCACAGCACTCACAGCATGGAAAGCTTCACGTAGTCTTTGGGTGAAGCCTGCAACTTCTGTCTTGTATTTTTATATCTTAGCCTATTTCTGGTTCCCTCTGTACTCTCTACTCTAGGCTTTCAGAGTATTTGCTTGATTGGTGCTGTATTCTTGTGTTATCCTGCCTTTTCTTAAAGAACACAGACTTAGATTCTGAAGTTTGCCTCAAGAATGTCCTTTGGTATAAAACTCCCTGGCTCTCTTGATAAAACTGTTCTCATCTGTGCAATACATGTTATGGTTTGAATAGCAAATGTCTCAGCTGTGTTGACTGCTTGTCATCCAACTGATGTCACTGTTTAAGAGGTCTGGAAATTGGGCGGGTAGGGAGGACCCAGCTGAAGGAAGTGGGTCACCAGGTGGGGACAGGTTGCTGACAGTACCTTGGTCTTGTCCCTTTCTTGTCTCATTTGTCCTGGCTATGGTCATGTGTAGGACTCTGTTCTGCCATGCTTTTCTCACCATGGTGAACTAAAATTCCTGATACCATGTACTCAAACGAGTCTTCCTCCATCACATTGGCTCAGTGGAAGAATTAACAGTGGGTAAAATACATCAGCCCATACAGCAAAATTTGAGACAGAGATGGGCTGATTGCGGTCCTGATCCAATTCAATGTCCTGACTTCATTAGACAGTAACATGGTAGTAGATGTCATGTGAGCAAAGGTTGAGAGGACAATGGGTCCCCGACTCGAAGATTCTGTAAAACCTGGCCTGACCAGGTGGAGAAGGAGAGGACACCTTGGTTGTCCCAGTCAAGTCATTCTAGACCAGCCGGATTCTAGCCAACTTCTAGTGGAGCAGGCACAGCAACCGGCTAGACCTACCCAAGTAAAGCACGGTCAATGGTCACTGTTGTTCTACACCACTGCGTTTAATAAACTTGGTTTTATGCCAATTATTGGTGATGTAGGGCACTCAGCAGGAAGGATTTAGGGATGGATGGTGGTTGTCCATCAAAAACAGGTAAACCATGGCTCACTTCACTCCCAGCGAAGAGTAAAGAGCTGAGAAAAGGCGGTGTGTGGGCTCACTGCCATTAACTCATTATTTCTTTCCAGGAATGAACAGTAGTCTGGTTTGATCTAAACCCTTCTCTTAGTAGGTCAAATAAAAAACTCTTTCAAGCAGTGATAGGAGATAGGCAAGACACTGACCTCACCTCCAGGAAAGGCCCTTTGCAGGGCCACGTGTAAAATGAGAGAGAAAGGCGATGGCTCCCTCTACAGGACATATCTGACCACCGGCAGGAAGGAACACGGTTAAAAGGTTGACCTCTACAGAATCACTGTATCCTGTTTCCTGGTAATGGTGTGTTCCTAGGAGGAAGTGAAAGGGCAGCTACTTTAATGGGAGTCACTAAGGAGGTGACAGGTTGCAGTGAATGCAAGCAGAGGAAAAGGAACTAGCAGATACTGGCCAAGCAGGAGAAAGGCATTTGTCGTCACACTCCTGGCTCTTCCAAGTATTAAATGAACTATATATGAAGAAGAAACTTATTGTGTTGTAAGTTAATTAAAAGAAATTAAGAAAAAAGTGCTAAATGGCATATTGAAAATGTAGGGAGTACTTTGTACATGTTGCTATACAAATCCAGTGATTCCTACAATTCATTTCACAGAAAGAAATTGGCTCAAATAACACAGTAAGTGATGGAGTTGGGATTTAAACTTAGTCTTGTGCAGATAGCCATGCTTCACCTGGCTTTCAACAAGTCATGAAAAACCTAGCAACTTGGTACATGGCATTAAGCATTTGATGCCCATCTAGGGCAATGGACAGAAGGATGTCCTTCTCTATCACCTATCGTGGACCTTCTGCACTTGATATGCTAGACCTACACTTCTATCCCTAAGCAATTCTAAGTATGTGTAAGTCTTCATTATATCAGCCTGAATCCTACCTGTGATTTTGGTTCATTGCATTACTGCCATGACAGAGACACACTCAGCTTCCTTCTTCTTTAGCCTTTGTATTGTTGTATGTATGATGTATGTATGTGTGACTGCGGGATTGCACATTCTACTAACTTATGTGGAGGGTAAAGGATAGTTCTTGGGAGTTGGTTCTCACCCCCCACCTTGTTGATTCAGGGTGTCTCATTGTCTCTATCCTATTCCAGATGAGCTGGGCCACAATGTTTCCTTCCTTCTTTCTCTGTCTCTCATCTTACTCTAGGGGTTCTGGGGTTTCAGGACTAAATCCAGGTCATCAGGCTTGCAAGGTATGTGCCTTTGTCCACCAAGCCACCTTGCCAGCACCAGCTTTTCCCTTCCACCCATGTCATGGTCTTATTACCCTAATTTAACCCATTTGATTTCTACAGCAGAATATTTCCAAGTAACTGAAACTACATAATTATACTTTATAATCCATTTACCTAAATGTGTGTGTCTAACAGTTGAAATTCCTTTTTCAGAGAATGAGCCCCCTGCTATTTATTCAGTATTTTACATTGTCTGAATTTATATTCTAGTAAATGAAAGGAACTCATGTCTCCATTGCCCCAGTCATTCTCTGTGGGCTTATACTCCCTCAAAGGGGAATAAATGCTTCTGATTTCTACATCCTATTTTTAGATCCTATTTTTTCCTTCATCTCCAACTTCATTGACTTCGAGTGTGGCTCTAGTCTTTGGTATTTACCAAGATTTACATAGAACCAATGGAATCTACAAAACTGATACAAATATATGTAGAGTTGTTGAGAGAAGTCAGTAGAAATATTCATTACCACAATGAACAGCATGCTTAGGAAGTGTGCCTGACTGCATCCTAACAGCACTGTGCACTTGGAAATTGATAATAAGTTCACGTGACCTTTGCAAAGTGCCCTTTTGTGTTAAGCTGCAAAAGCACGAAGCCCAGCACTCAATGCTTTGTTGGGTTCTCCTGCAGTTAGAGCGCTACAGCAGCAGGTTTGCATCTGCGATTACCCCAAGCTTTAGGTGGATGTAAAAGACAAATGAACCACATTCCACACTTACCCTCTTCCATTTCTCCGGTACAGGGCACAGATCCCCTGTGGGAAGAGAGGGAGGAGCTGCCATGGAGCTACACACAGCTAGAAACTCTGAGTCTTTCCTGATTTGAACAGAGAAACCCAAACTATGTGAGGACTGAGTGGACAGACCCTTCCTGTGGCATGGGGCTGGAATCAGATGGATGCAATAAAGAACTAATGCACTCTGTTAGACAAGAGGCACTTCCAACAGCTGGGGGTATGGTGGTGGGAAACACAAGCAGACACCGTTCCCCATCTACTGGGAGAAAGAAACACTTGTCAATCAAGGAAACTAGTTTCAGATGTTGAGTGCTTAAAAAAAGTAACATGGGACAAAGACCTGGGTAGTGAGGACTCTGCAGGCATCCTATGGGTAGGAAAGTATGTCCACCACCTCAGGGCCACACAATCAATTCATACTCCATTTTGAAATGGGAACTGGAAACTCCATGCACTTCCCAGTTTCTGATTCCAGGGCCACCCTCTCTGGCTACTGAGTCATGTCTTGATCTCCCATCCTCTCTGTATGCCCATGATCGCTCACCTCTGAGTCAGCTCAGTTGATGTCTTTTTACCATGACTTCCCCTACAACACCACATGCAGTATTTTCCCAGAGAAATGAATGGATGTGCCACTGGGGCTCTCTGCAATGCCAGTGTATCCTGTCGCATCTGTTCCAAGAGATAAATACTTGCCTGTATTGCACAAAGCCCCAAGTTCAATCTCCAGCACTTTAGAAGTGCATATGGCACCACACAACTGCTACAACAAACTTGCATTGTGGCAGGAGGATCCGACCATCCTCAGCTATAGAGTGAGTGTGAGACCAACTTGGCCGACGTAAGCTCTCTCTCTCTCTCTCTCTCTCTCTCTTTCTATGTATGCATACATGTGTATGTATGTATATATATATATAAATGAAAATATCCTAAATCCAAAGTGCAACGACTGTACACAATCTCCTAATCATCCTGCTTATTATCACAGTACCATGGAGACCAGAGGATCTTTTGCATCCTTGTGAATTTGATGTGTAGTTTACTTTGCTGCCCTGCATTATGAAAGGTAATTGTACTGGGCATCATTTCTAGGCAGAGAAAAGAAAAAATCAAATTTAGAAGCATTAGTCCATACCACTTTTCCACCATGGTAAAGTGAAAATTGTAAATCAAATCACCATAAGCTGGGGACCTATCTGTACTGTAGAATTAATCACACTGAAAAAGAGATCTAGTCTTGGCTCTTGGCTAGAGGGATATGTTTCCCAGACCCTCACAAATGCCATGTTTGATGGACTGTCTGTTTGCCTGGGGTTCTTGTCATTGGACAGTTTAACTGTGTGATTAATGGTGGCAGTTTAGGGCCATACTATCTCAGTTTCATCTCCAGAGACACTAAAGACTTATGACCAACCCTCTATTACAACGTCTAAATCTGGAGAGACTGCACATTTAAGGCCCAAGCTAAACTTTGACTATAAGGCTCAGGCCTGCATCCCTGGTTGGCAATGTTCCAGATATGTCGTCATGGATGCGAGAAAACTGGTTCTGTCCACGACAACATGGGAAGGGGACAGAAGTTCTGGATTTGGAAATGTCTCTGGGGTCTGGAACTGGGGCTTTGTTTTAGCGACTTTTCTTCCTGTAAGAAGCTGTAGCCATGAGCAATGCCTCTATCAGTTACTTCTCCAAGCTTCCCATAGATTGTGTTGTTTTTGTACCCTTCCTTCAAACTTGGAATTGCTAGTAGAAGTTGTAGTAATATGAGCGGCACGGCTACATGCCCGGCACCCGGCCGCCTGCACAGCTAGCTTATGCCCTGAAATAATTACATGGAACACTGCTTGGCCCACTAGTTTTAGCCTCTTATTGGCTAGCTCTTACATATTGATCTAACCCATTTCTAATAATCTGTGTAGCCCACGAGGTGGCTTACCAGGGAAGGTCTTAACCTGCGACTGTGTTGGGTGGGAGAATCATGGCGACTCCTGACTCGGCTTCTTTCTCCCAGCATTCTGTTTTGTTTATTCCGCCTATCTAAATTCTACCCTATCAGAGGGCCAAGATAGTTATAGTTTTCCATTGTTATAAAAAATAAAATAGATATAAATATTGTAACTGTAATTCTTGCTTTATAACTGTTTTGCTATATGTACTTGTACTATGTTAAAATGAAAGCCTTCTTTTTTGTTTAAACAGAAAAAGGGGAAATGATGGAGGTGGGTCATCTGTCTATCTGTTGCTTTCATTGGTTAATTAATAAAGAAACTGCTTGGGCCTCTGATAGGGTAGAATTTAGATAGGCAGAGTAAACAAAACAGAATGCTGGAAGAAAGAAGCTGAGTCAGGAGTCACCATGATTCTCCCACTCCAGACAGACGCAAATTAAGATCTTTCCCGGTAAGACTGGTGCTACACAGATTATTAGAAATGGGTTGATGAGGATATAAAAATTAGCCAGTAAGGGCTAGAGCTAATGGGCCAAGCAGTGTTTAAAAGAATACAGTTTTCGTGTAATTATTTCGGATGTAAAGCTAGCCGGGTGGTGGACACAGCTGCCACTCTTATTACAACAAGAAGTGACAGTGTACTTGTGGACATAATTCTGGACAAAGAAATAGCATATGTGAAGGTAAAGGCTTTGGGGACTAAGCTCAGGGTAAAGGAGTCTAGCACAAGACAAGGAGGGAGATGAGAATAATGATTAGGTAAGCAGGGTGTGGATCCCACGGGTGATTACCAGGTCACATTAGGAGCTTAGTTTGATCCTCCTGTAGTGGAACTGTTGAAAGCAAGTCCAACCCACAGTGTAGACAGCTCACTGCAGCTCTCACTGGAAGAGAGAGTGTGGTGTCTGAGGACCTAAGCTGTTGTTGTAGCTGCAAGAAGCTGAGCACGGGGTTTACGGCTGGTGATATGAATGGACCATGTGGGAAGGCAGTGCACATGATCTTTAGGGTCAGAGTCCTCAAACATCACAGAGTGGGGAGGCCTCTTGGAAGAATTCTAAGCTTGTTCTGCAGGAAGAATTTTACCTGTCCATGAAGGGTCTTGTGGGATGCACTGTCTTTGGTGGCTGCAGAAAGGAGGGAACTTGTCAGCTGTGTTGAGGTTCATGACATTGTGTTTGGCTTGGTGCTTTGCCTGGCCGAGGTCCTAAAGAAAGAAAGGCCCCTTCAACACCTCACGTGTGGGTATGGGACAGTGTTCTGCTGTGCTTTCTGCTGCTGTCATAGGGCATTCGCCAAAAACAAGTTGGGAAGACAAAGGTTTATTTGGTTTATAGGTTGTAGTCTGCCATTAATAGGAAGCTAAGGCAGGAATACAAGGCTGGAGCTGAAGCAGAAACTGGAGAGATGCTGAATCCTGGAGTGTTCACTGGCTCACTCAGCTGTCTTTCTCATACATCCCAGGCCCACCTGCTTGGGGATGGCACTGCCCACATGGTGGCCTTCTATATTAGTCAGCAGTTAAGAAAATGCCCCACAGACATGGGCATAGGCCAACCTGATGGAGGAAGTTTTTGAGGCTCCCCCTTTACAGATGTGTTAGCTGACAATCAAGCTTAGCGGTCACAGCTGGGAACTCTTCTCCCACAGCCCTTTATTTAACCAGTGTAATTGGTCACTCCTGTAGCACGGCTGGGATAGGAATGCTGGCTGCTTGGGAAATATCAAATAACGAATCATCCGGCAAAGTCTCTTCCTCTTCCACATGTCTCGCTCTTAGGCCACAAGTCTGCAAAAAAAAAAAAGGCCAAGTGCTAGAAACTTCTGGATCTGTGCCTCTGGCTCCCTGCAATTGCACAAACTTATTAATATTGACTTCCACCTAATTACTTCACTGTTCAGTTGGCAAGGTTGTTCTTTGATTTTTTTTTCCTAGTTACCTCATGCCCAAAGGGAATGCTTAGTGATTCTGACAGAGTCAGCTCTCATCCTCAGTTTTCCCCATCTCACAATCTGTGCTGTGAGAAACTCCTCACGGGGTTCCTCTTAAACTGTCCGTGTCTCAGTTACCCCAATTTTTTAAATGGGCATAGGCTGGTGAGGTGGCTTTCTGTCCTTGTGTCCTCATGAAAGTCCTAAGGTAAGTGATATTTCTGTCCTGTTTTTATAGCTGAGAAAAATAAGGACATGAACAATCTATAAACTCCTATATCAATATAAAGACTTTCATAAGTCCCCAAGGATATGGATCACTTCTTTCTAATGTTGATATCTAGGAATCTAGAGTGATTAAAGATTTTGTTTTAAAGGATAATAAGAATCCCATTCTAGAAAATGTATTTTATCAGGGAGAAGGCTTCTAGTTTACTTTATAACAGGATCCTAAGCTTCCGTCTCACTGGTATTTGGGAAGAAATTAATGATCTGTTGAAAGGGTGTCTTATGTTGTGTAGGAGGTTTAGCATCATTCATGGTTCCCATGCAGAAGATGCCAGCAGAGATCTCTGAGGTCAGGATGCTACTCTGAATTGGTTGTGATAGCTCAGGTCACATGGTCTGTCCCTTGATCCCTATTTGGGATGAGAGTAGGAGAGGTGCAGCTGCCAATCAAACAGTTGTCCTGTCTCAAGGAGAAGGTGGTGGAGGGCATGGTAAGGGCTATCCTGCTCAACCACCCCCAAGAAGCAGAGTCTTTGTCTCAGTGCCATACACCATGGAGGCAGAGCAAGCTGCCAGCTGACGTCTAACTCTGCATTTGTCTCCTCTTCCCTCCATCCCTCAGGGGAATAGCAGAGACGCTTCTCTGACAATTAGTGCAGAGATTGGCAAACCACAGCTCACAGGTCAGATGTGGCTCTTGGATTATTTTATGGTTTTATCATAAGGAAGGGAAATCCACTGGAGGACACATTATTATCACTATCTTCATGCTATAGGTTCAGAGCTGACTATTAGCAGAAAAGACTGTATGATCCAAAAGGCACAGGTGATTCACTACCAGGCCCTTTCCAGAAAGATTTGGCCAATACATAATTCAGAAAATAAATCTCTGCCAGCAGTTCTCTGGGTGTTGCTTGCTAGGTAGCACCAAGAGAAGGCAAGATGGCTGCTTGTCCTTTTCCACTTGAAAAACTATCCATATCTCTCCCTTTCTTATTCACCCAATGTCTGGTTCAATTGTTCCTGCTGGAAGAATCATGTAATTGAAAAGTGAAAATGATTCTGGAAAGAAGACTTGAGACACAAATTGCATGTGGGAACGGGCCTGACACTTGCCTGTTGCGTGTATCGGTGTATCGAGTGATGGTGTTTTATTTCCCTTGAAAAAAGCTGAGAAATTTAGCACCAGCCAACGTTACAACAGAAGCCATTGCCACCTTGACATCAGACTGAGAGGGTGCTATCCTCCCTCCTCTGTCAGGCTTTGCATGCATGTGGTTTGCTGTTCTTATCTAGTGTCAGAACAAACTAATCTACAGTGAGAGTGTGTTTTTAAAGGATGGTCTGTGCCAGCATGGATAGAGGAAAATTTCACAAGGCATACAGAAAGAACTGCATACACACAATGGCTTCTGAGGGATGGAGGACCAATTTTCTTCGGGGATGTGTCCTTACCCTAAGTGATCAGCCCTAAACACGTGCAAATGTGGATAACTCTAACTGCGTGTGGTAGGATGTGTGTATGCGTGTTATTTGTACATTATATCAGATCAATTATTACAGAACAGTCATACTGTTATCAAGGTGATAGGAGGGACATAGAAGGAGTTGGAAAGGGGAAATGAAGGGTTTAAATCATACAAATACAGAGTTCTCATGTATGAAGTTCTTAAATAAAGGTATGTCCTTATGGGTGGAGGCTAGCCCCACCACAGTCAAAGCCCATGGCTAGAAATGAACTATATTTATCTCCAAGGAGTCAATACGTGTTTGCTGAGTTCTTGGCCTACATCCTTGATGCACAGGAAGGGAGACAGAGTTTGGAAGGAGATAGGACCTGCTCAGAATCACACAAACATGTCTCGGCATACCTGCACTTGCCCTTCTTTCTTATGGTTGCTAGATAATTATATTTCCCTTGGGATAATTCACAGAGTAGTTGAAGCAAGAATCCCTGCCCTATGCTGCTCTGAGATGTAGAGAATAAAAACTGTCCTCTGCTTTAAATTTCTCTGAACTCATTTCTGCTCTTGGAAGAGAGTTCTTTATATGACCATGCTGGCTCACTTCCATACAGCCAAGGCTCGCTGACCTGCTTGGTCTAGCCCTCAATGGATGTCTCCTTTGCAAGAACACGTGCTCTCTTTCAGTTGCTTGTGCCATCCCAGAACTCATGCACACACTCAGAATCAGCCTGCAGCCGTCATCTCGGCACCAGCACCGCTTCCTGCCTAATCCTCCTTCACCCTTTATAGTTAGATGTAAAATTCTCGTCCTCAACACCCTGCGCCAATCCTGTCTCCTTAGACTAAGTGGCCTTCTGGCAACATGCTCATGACTTTCTTTGTGCCGATTTGCACTCACAATTATTTATTTAACGTGTCTATCTCATTCTTCTGTAAACAATAGGATGGCAGGAACAGCTGTGTAACTAGTGACATACGCTTCTCAGTGCAGAGTATCGGTTAACAGTTGGACTCTGGGTGAAGAAGAAAATGCAGAAATCTTCATTATACAGGAAAGTGGGACTGGCAGGTATTTGTCTTCCTAACCTCTTATGGTGTGACATCTCAAAGGCGTGTTTAATCCTGCAAACATCTTGAAGGCAGCTGAGATCAGTGGGACAGGTCTCCAGCACCCTCCCTCTCATCACAGATATGTCTAGGCCTCCCTTCCTTGAGTGCCTTTGTGCCCAGACAAGCTCTGGCCTCTCAGTAATCTCCTTCTACATGATTTCTCCAGCACCCACACCTGCTTTGACATAGTTTTGCCCTTATCTGATAAAGGAAGGTCATTGGTTAAGTAAAAAGAAACTGCTTGGCCCTCATTGGTTAGAAGATAGGTGGGAGGAGTAAACAGAACAGAATGCTGGGAGGAAGAGGAAGTGAGCTCAGACTCCACAGCTCTCCTCTCGGGAGCAGATGCCTCAGAGAGACGCCATGCTCCCAGCTCCCAGGCAGATGCATCCGACCCAGGATGGACATAGGCTAGAATCTTCCCGGTAAGCACACCTAGGGGTGCAACACAGATGATTAGAAATGGGCTAAATTAATATGTGAGAATTAGCCTAGAAGAGGCTAGATAGAAATGGGCCAAACAGTGATTAAATGAATACAGTTTGTGTGTTGTTATTTCGGGCATAAGCTAGCCGGGCAGGCAGGGTGCTGAGGACGCAGCCCCGCCGCCCCTATTTACTACACTTACCCAACCCGAAGCCATGATCAGAGCCCCAGCATCCTTACTTGGCTGAAGATGTGCCTCATCCAGCTGCCCAATCTGCGTTCTGAAGAAATGCTGCTCTGGATAGGGTCCAACCTTACTCACGACAGTGTTACAGGCTCTGCCTTCTCTGCCCTGACACCCTCCTCCCGATATCATACACGAGTCTTCCACTGCCTGGATTACATGTGTTTCTCCTCTATCCACCTGGCTAACTCCTCTTCATACTTGGACACCAACTCAGTTAAGGAGCCGTGCCTAGCTGGACTGCCAAGGCTGGGTCGGGCCTCCCCACTGTAACTGTAAGTCTCCTGAAAGAGGACCTCAGTATGAAGCCCAAATTGGACTTGCACTCCCCATCTTTTCACCTCAGCTTCCTGAGATTACCAGTATGTGCGCCATACCTAGATATAAGCTTTCTTAATGCCATATATTAAAATATTTAGAGGATTCATACAGCTAGATCTTGAGCATATTCTCATTAACATTTGCTCTACAATGTAAATTTAATGAAGACAAAAGTGACTGTTATATTCATTATTAAACTTCCATGTTTGACACAGAATAAGTGCTCAAAAGATGAATTGGAGTGACAGATAGTCTACCATGTCCACGCAACATTTGTGTGGGTGCTGGAGATCTGAACCCCACTTCTCATGTTTGTGCACAGAGGTAGACAGGGAATCTCCAGAGAAAACTCTCTAACTACACGAGTCTTACAGGTGAGTGTCTGGGTTTGATTTGGAGACCCTGCCTCAATCAATAGGGTGGAGAGAGATCTAGAAAGAGTTTTTGGTATCAGACTTGGGCCTTCACAAATACATAAAATGTGTGCACACACCCAAACACACACACACACACACACAAACACACATGCTCACACACATAGGAACTCTATATATGCATATGTGCAGGCACGAATCGAGGGTGCTGTCACTGACTTCTGCATGCCTTTTTACTATAAGGATAGTTGCTAAAGCACATAATAAACCTTTTATAATTCTCTCTTACATTCCTCTTACCAAGGAAAACATGTGGTTATAGCCATGTGACTTTCAGAAACCTACTGTTGCTTGCTCTATTCCTTGGTACAGACCTTTCTAAAATGATTAATAAAATAACTGAAGAGTTAATTAAATCATTTCATTCTAAAAAGATAACTTTCCAAGCTGTATGTTTTCTTTCATGCCTTTAATCCTAACTTAGGAAACAAAAGCAGGTAGATCTCTGTGAGTTCAAGACCAGCCTGGAATATACAACAAGTTCCAGGATAGGATGGGCTTTGGAGAGAGATCTTGTCTCAAAAGAAAAAAGAGAGAAGAAAAGAAAGAAAGAAAGAATAAATAAATAAGGAAACAAAGAAAGAAAAGAAGAAACAAAAACAAAACAAGAGATATCATTTCTCTAAGAGAGGTACTTAGACTAACTATATGGAGAAAATGGGGCTCATGTTCTACATGACTAATGAAATGGAATTTAAGGACCTAATTGAAGACTGTGGAGCCCAAATATCTTGATATGAAACCCACCCTTATTTATTTTTAACCATCATTTTTAGTAATTGCTAGCCACCCTTTAGTTGAAAATCAGTGGGCATACTGAATTGCTGAGAGAGTTAAGCAAGATGGAAGGAACAGGAAGAAGAAGAAGTGAAGGTGAAGGAAGAGGAGCAGGTGAAGGTGGAGGGGGAGGTGGTAGAGGAGGAGGAGAAGGAAAAAGAAGAGGAAGAAGATGAGGACAAAGATGAAGGTGCACAGCTTGGCTCATGGTTAGTATGATGTATCTTTAATTTTCATCTGTTATCCACTCATCTGCCCAATAATGTCCAGAGTCCAGTCTATTTTTTTAGTTTCCCATCTTAGTCTAGATATTCTAGATATTATTTTACTCCAAGCTAATAGAAGGCCCACCTCTGCTCCAAGCGATAGTACTCTATGGAGCAAATACCTATACTACTCCAAGAGTTACTGTCTAGTGTTGTTCCTAAGTATGTGGGTAGAGGGGACCACTTGGGATAGCATATTAGGAGCTCATCTCTGGAGAAGGATAGTCCTCGTCTCTCAACAGACATTGACTGTAGGTGTTCATTTAGGGCTGGAATCTTGTCAGATTTCCCTAATCCTCACTGGCATGTTAACTGATGAGGTCATATGTAAGTTTTGTTTAAACAACCATGTTGCTGAGATTATATGGGTACAGTTGAAGCAAAAGGAAAGGGTGGGAATTATGTAAATATAGTGCTCGTGTATGAAATTCTCAAAAAGTTTACATTGAGAAGCAGATCCTACCTTAGAGAAGACCTAAATTGGGTGGCTGTACATTTGGCATAAGCCCCCCTTTGAGCCCTGACCCACAAGCTTCCTCCCCATCCCATGAAATAACTCCACCTCACCCTGATGGCTCTGGCCTATCCTCAACCGCCCCCAGCTCATGCTTCTTTGCCACTTAGAAGCAGATACAGTCACTCATTCACCCATCCCACCTGTGCAATTCAGAACAGCTTCCCCCTCAGGGTAATCACAGGGTAAGATTAATTATGCTAATCATCCTCTGTTGGCTGATACGATTAACCAGAGTGTGAGATAGCTCCAGAAATGTACACAGGCGGTGCTTAGCTCCAGAGACCTACACAGGCGGTGCTTAACTGCTGGGTTCAATCTCACTATTCAGCACAGTAATTAAGGAGGAATGCAAGCTTGATCTTCTCAACTGAAGAACACACGATAATATCTACCATGGAAGTTGCACGAATTTTCCATGGAGGGTTTTGTCACTCAGTGACATCCATTGAGGGCCCACAACTGACTGTTTCTTGGGATTAGGCACTTATAGTATAACTCATTCTTTCTGCAATGAATTGGGGGTGCTCATAATTTGCTGCACTTAAAAGTTCCTTTTCTTTCCCCACTCATAATTCTACATTTTTGAGAAACATTAGTATTTTTATTTATTAAAAAGTCAAAAGGTTGGAAAAAAATGGGATCGGAGATTGGCTCCCATTGCCTTGTGTTTTGTGGGCTGTCAGCTCTGAAAGTTTGCTTGGGTATAGAAGTATCACACCAAGACATGTACCTGCTGGGCTATTTCACTGTACCTTACAGTACTTTTTTGAGGAATCAAAAGCAAACATTTCATTTACATATTAAAGGTTCTCACAATTCTGTAACAAAGAATACAATTAAACTGATGCTTTCTAAATTAATTGTATATCAGTTATTTTTTTCTTTGTCTCCTATAAAAAACACCCCATTTCATGTATTTGGTTTACTGAAAGATTTCAGGAAGCAGAAGTGAGGAAATAGAAAACACAAGAAGAGTCGGAAGAAGGCCAACAAAAGTGTGCGAACAAACAAGCTAGGCACTCTGAGAGACCCACACGGAATGCAGAATTGTCATGTTAGAGAAGAGGAAGGCAGGGGCATTTCTCCACTGGTTCACATTCTTCAGCATGTAGAAGCTACCCCAAGGGATGTGACCGCCCCGTAGTTGTGAGCCCAGTCAGCTGATGGAGAAATAAGACATCCCTGTTAATATGGAACACTCACAGGAGAACAGGTAGCTGTCCTTGCCACGGTGCTGAAATTTGTAGACCTGAGTGATGTAGCATAGTTCTCCCAATCTCTTGCTACACTACATAACTTTTTAGCGATATTTTATCATGCTGACCATTAGCAGCCAACAGCCTGCACTGTGTCCACATAGCCCAAGAAGTACCAATGTGTTTGAAACTACAAGTGCTTTTCTATAACTGGCTCCACCTCCTTTCTTCTTACCGAGAACATTAAAGACCAGCAGTCACTCCTTTGTATTTAGGCAGTAACTAATGTTGGTCAGTAATACAAGTTAGAGAAATGTTTTCCTTCCTACCTGGGGTGCTGATGCTCTCCACAAAGCTCCCCATCTTTGGTTTCCCCTGCAGTAATGATCTTGAAAGGCATCTACAGAGATGCCCATAAGAAGAAAAGAGACCTCAAGACAGCTCTGCAGAAAAGTGTTTGCCACCAAGCCTGATGACTTCACTTCAATTTTTAAAACCACATGGTGGGAGAAGAGAACCAGTTCTTAATAGTTGTCCCTAATTTCACACATGCATAGTTACATACACACAAGAAAGAAGCTGGCTAGATCCTTGGCTAGTTTAGGGAAAGATAACATAGTTTGCTGTTCAACCTGTAACAGACTTGTAATGAAGATACTAGCATTCGTATATCAACCCACTGTTAGGGCCTGTGGGTCCCAACATAGGAAACTATTTTCCCTAACTGGATTGGTACGGAGGTGCAAGGAATAACCAGACACAGCTTACACCATCATCATGGAAGGGCATCTCAGGCTTCTCTTCTTTCCTGAAGATCTACCCATGTTTATTATCAAACATCTCTTAATCCCCCCCCAACGGAGGTGGATACCTCATTAATATTCTCTTTCCAGAAATGCCTGGCTAGGGACAGCACCTGCAACTCAGTCATTAGCTTTGGCAAGCACCTATCCCCAGGCTATCTACATTTATAACAAAAGAGAAAGGAGCAGCACATCCTGGCTATTGTTGAGGGCAGTGACAGGCTGTCTGCAGGTATATGTGACCACCTCAGGTGGGCCTATGGCTTCAGAGCCTGGCTGCCACACCATAAAGAAATATGGGCCTACAACCCACTGGAGCTAAACACTTTGCTTTTACCATAGTAAATCCTAACCTACCCAAGAATAGCATAAGAGGCTTAGAGAGGCAACCAAAGATAAGCAAAGGTCCTATCAATCTGCACAGAGTATCTGATGTGGATCAGCCAGTGCTACAGAAAGATACAAGGAGAAGGCAAAGACAGACTGAACTGTGTCTGTGCTTCTTAGTGCAAGAACAAAAACACAGAGAGAAGAAGGAACCAGTAACCCAAGCGCTGTATGAAAGCATTCTGCTTGTGAATAATGAATTAGCTGTGAAGATGCTATTCAGTACTGTGGGAGCAGAGATGAATCAAAAACTCCCTGAAAATTAGATGGGATCTGAGTGCGGAACTTTCATGCCCTGCTTCTGACCTACATCATGTGATTCCAGATAATGCCATTACCACACCTCTTAGTTAGGGTTGCTATCGCTGTGAAGAGACACCATGACCACAGCAACTCTCAGAATGGAAAACATTTAATTGGCTTACACTTTCAGTTGTTTATCACATTGTCATCATGGCGGGGCATGGCATCATGCAGGCATACATAGGTTGGAGGAGCTGAGAGTTTTACATCTTAATCCGCAGGTAGCAGAAAGAGAGACTGAGTACTGGGAATAACTTGAGCATATAAAAGATCTTAAAAGCCCACCCCTACAGTAACACACTTACTCCAACAAGACCATGGCTTCTAATAGTGCCACTCCCTATGGGCCAAGCTTTCAAACATGTGAGTAAAATGCCACACACACACACACTGCAGTTGTATGGGTCTATGGGAATTGCGCCATGTGCTATGTATAAGACAATACCCAAGAACCCTAAAGAGAAGAGTGAAGAGCAAGAAGAAAGAAGGCTATCCAGCATGATACCTTAACTGTGTGAACTTTTCAGTGTTGCTGTGTGAGCAGAAAATAGCCCCTGTCAGTTAACTGATCTCTGGTTTATGCTGCATGCAGAAACTGCATTCTCTTGATTGACACCTTGACCTCTCTGTTCTTGTGCACCACATGTAGCAAGACTACAATGTGAGGTACAGAAGAAGGAGACAAATCAGTTCTTCTCGGGGAACCTCGGCCATCCCAACTTCCAATGAGGTTGTGAGGATTTTTGTAGAAACAGAAACTTACAGGTGGGCACTTGCATTTAAAGCAGGGTGATGAGTGGTTAAAATGGCTATTCTAATTCCACAGGATCCATGTGTCAGATACTGGCTGCAAGGTCATAGGTTTCCCGAGTAGCTTTTTCATGTCGTTTCATTTGGTTTAGACTTTACTCCAGCCCCTACTAACCTTCTGCCATAACTCCATTACCCTGTTTAACCCCTTTTACTCTAGTATTCCAGTTCTCTACTTCACGTTGCCTATATTGTATCCTTTCTGACTGCATCCCTCCTCCTTGGCCATTTCTAGTTTCCTCGCCACCATGTATGGAAGAGGAAATGAGAGCATGGGGTCAGCTCAACTAGACTAAAGATGCACAAAGAATCCCCATTAGTTTGTTTATTTATTTATTTATTTTTCCATTAAAAAATTTTCACTTCCTCCCCTCCTCCCATTTCCCTCCTGCTCCACCACTCACCCTCCCCCCACTCCCTGCTTGAGAGAGGGCAGGGAAACCTGCCCTGTACAAGGCCCTCCCCCCTACATCCAGGCCTAGGAAGCTGTGCATCCATATAGACTAGGGTCCCAAAGAGCCAGAACATGCAGTAAAAACAAGTCCCAGTGCCTTTATTAATGGCTTCTCAGTCAGCCCCCATTATTAGCCACAATCAGAGTCTGGTTTGATCACATGCTCGTTCAGACCCGGTCCAGCTGGATTTGGTGAGCTCCTATTGGAACAGGCACACTGCCTCAGTTGGTGGACCAACCCCTCACTGCCCTAACTTCCTTGCTTGTCTTCTTTCTCCTTCTGCCCTTCAACTGGACCTTGGGAGCTCAGTCCGGTGCTCTGATGAGGGTCTCTGTCTCTATCTCCATCTGCCACCAGATGAAGATTCTATGGTGATATTCGAGATAATCATCAGTGTGATGGTGGGGCAAGGACAGTTCAGGCACCCTCTCCTCTGCTGCCCAAGGACCTAGCTGGGGACATCCCCATGGATACCTGGGATCTCCTCTAGAGCCAAAAAGGCATCCTACAGAATGGGAGAAGATCTTCACCAACCCCTCATCAGACCAAGGTCTAATCTCCAAAATATATAAAGAACTCAAGAAACTAGACTTTAAAATTCTAATTAACCCAATTAAAAAAATGAAGTATTGAACTGAACAGAGAATTCTCAACAGAAGAAGTTCAAATGGCCAAAAGACACTTAAGGTCATGTTCAACTTCCTTAGCAATCAGGGAAATGCAAATCAAAACAACTTTGAGATACCATCTTACACCTGTCAGAATGGCTAAAATCAAAAACACCAATGATAGCCTATGCTGGAGAGGATGTGTGTCACGGCCACCCTCGTCCGCAAGGATGACGTGACCACCGGAGCTCTTCTCACTGCAGTTTTATTCCAGGACTTTATTCACAGCAATCTATCTCCTTCTCCTTCTCTTTCTCTCTCTTTCCCCTCTTTCCTTGACCTCTCTCCTCGGGCAAACCTCTCCCAGCCCTTAAGTAGGCATGGGCTGCCAACCCCAAACTGCCAGGTGGGCACTGCCCATAGGTTCACGCATATGCAGGCAGCTGATAATCATTGTGTGATCATAGCATAGGTCAGGCCTTAGCCATCTCAGGAGTTGATTATACATCTCTATCAGGTATGACACCACGCAGCTCACTACAGATGTGGAGTAAGGGGAACACTCATCTATTGCTGGTGGGAATGCAAACTTGTGTAATCACTTTGGAAATCAGTGTGGCAGTTTCTCAGGAAGTTGGGAATCAACCTACCTCAGGATCCAGCAATACCACTCTTGGGTACTACAAAAGCGTTGGTTCAGCTATGTTCATAGCAGCATTATTTGTAATAGCCAGAACCTGGAAACTACTTAGACACCCTTGATGGAAGAATAGATAAAGAAAATGTAGAATATACACGCATTAGACTACTACTCAGCGGTAAAAAAAAAAACAATGACGTCTTGAATTTTGCATGCAAATGGATGGAAATAGAAAACACTATCCTGAGTGAGATAACCCAGACCCAAAAAGATGAATATGGTATATACTCACTCATTAGTGGACTCTAGCCATAAACCAAGGACATCAAGCCTATAGTTCACAAGCCTAGAGAAGCCAAATAACAAAGAAAACATATATAGATCCTCCTGGAAATTGGAAGCAAACAAAATTGCTGGGAAAAAGTTGGGAGCATGTGGGGTGGGGGTAGGGATGGGAGTGAGGTTGGGAGAGGCAAGAGGGGGAGAGGGAAGGAAGAAGGGAAAGACTGGTGAGAGCTTGGGGGAGTGGGAGAGTGGAAATGTAGGAAGCAGGGAAGAAGATATCTATGTTAAGGGAGCTATTATAGAGTTGGTAAGAGACTTGGCTCCCAATTAGTTCTTAAGCCAATGAAAATACAATTTTTAAATAGAGATTTGACAGAGATATCCCCTCATTAATGATCAGAATTGTTCACAGAAGACATTTGTTAGTAAATGAAAACATCAATGCCAAATATGGCTTCCGTGGTGGCTGTTCTTGGTTGTCAACTGGATTACATCTGGAATTAACTAAAACCCATGCATATGGATACAGCCGTGAGGGCTCTTTAGCTAATTACATCATTAAAAGTGAGAAGGGCCACTTTCATTCTGACTTTTGGATGTAGGAAGCTCAATCTGGCCCACACCTCTGCTGGCACCCTCTATAAAGGACACTGAAGGACAAAGGTTTTGCCTTTGTCTGCTTGCTCTCCCTGGCATGCCCATTGCTTGAGAGGCATTAGAGCCTACTTCTTTGGAATTCTGGCATAATCTGAAGATCATCTGAGACATCTAGCTTCATGAACTGAACAACTCCTGGATTCTAGGAACTTCTGGGGTTTATTTTATATATAATGTATTATGTATAATATGCTATATAACATAGAATCACTATATATGTATGCATGTACGTATATTCTTCTATAAGGCATTATCTTCTAGAGAACCCTGACTAATACAGATTTTGGTACCAGAAGAGGTTCTAGAGCAACAGAAGTATAAAGATGAATCTTTGAGATTCAGGAACAGATTTCAATTCGCCAACACCTACAACTCCTGTAGCCTCTCCTGTTACTGAAGCCTTTCCTGGGAACTCAGAGAGTACTGACAGCCCATGCTGTGAACTATATTACAAACTTAAGGAGAGAAATGCATTTAATTTTCCTGATTCACCCTTTGTGAGCGGCAGTGGAATTGATGGTGATCCTGTACATGATACTTTCGGCAATTTGTGGAAAGATAAGGAAACAATGGTGCTGATTGGTTGCTCCTAGCATCTCTAGATACACTGTCAAAGGATAAGGATGCACTGTGTGATAAAACTAACCAAATTCTAGCACCTCAGAATAAGGTGAAGGACAACAATGAACTAGTGATAAAAACAACCAGCTCCAGTTACATATAAACTGTCTACAGGTTTCTAAGTGTGGCCTGGAATAGAATCTTCTCTCCAGAAGCCACAGAGCTCAAATTGCCAAACTCAAACTGGAGCCCTCATTATAAGACTGGCCAAATTACAATGAAAACTTAAGACACTGCCTCAGAGTGTGTTGGAGGTTATAGTAAGGGCATTAATTGGTAAAGATGGGATCTTTTCACTTGGAATGGGGATGTGATGGAGGACCCTACAGAAGTTAGAACTTTGAACTCTGATTCTCAAAGCTTATCTCACCTGAGAATGCAGTCTCCCCACCTTCAGCAGATGATGTACTCACACCCTCCCCTAATTAGGGTTTCTGTTGCTTGGAGGAAACACCACGGTCAATGCACCTTGGGGAAGAAAGGGTTTAGATGGTGTACACTTCAACATCACTGTTCATCACTGAAGGAAGTCAGGACAGGAACTCACACAGGGCAGAAACTGGAGGCAGGAACTCATGCAGTAATCATGTAGGGGTGCGTCTCACTGGTTTGTTCCTCCTGTCTTGTTCAGCCTACTTTCTTATGGAACCCAGGACCACCAGCCCAGGGACAGCACCACCTATAATGGCTGGCCCTCCTCCGTCAATCACTAATTAAGAAAAGGCCCTCTAGGCTTACCTACAGAGAAATCATATGTAGTCATTTTCTCAACTGAGGATCCCTTTTCTCTGATGACTCTAATTTGTGCCAAGTTGACATTAAACTAGCCAGCATACATCCCCTGAAATAATGCCTTTCTTAACTTTAACTGAGGAAATTAATCCTTCACTGTCTACTAAACCACCAGTAACTATTGAAAGGAGCTGCTTGTTGGTTCCTGGCCACCCAGCTGTCTTAGCCCTGAAATAATCACACAAAAACTGTATTATTTAAATCACTGCTTGGCCCATTTGTTCTAGCTTCTTATTGGTTAACTCTTACATCTTAATTTAAGCCATTCCTATTAATCTGTACGTCACCATGTGGCTGTGGCTTACTGGCAAAGTTTCGGCATGCCTGACTGTTGCGGCAGCTCCATGGCATCTCTCTCTCTCTGGAGGCATTCCTTCTCCCAGCATTCAGTCCATTTTTCCCTGCCTACCTAAGTTCTGCTTTATCAACAGGCCAAAGCAGTTTCTTTATTCATTAACCAATAAAAGCAACGCATAAACAGAAGGACTTCCCACACCATGGTAGCTTAAATGTTCTTGGCTGAAGGAGCAGAATGTGCTCCCATAGCAAGTGATCTTCCCTGAAGGAGATGCCAGGCAAGACAATACTGATGTCCCTTGGGGTCGGTGGCAGAGAAGGCTCCTAGAGGGCAGGTGGAAAGTGCAGTCTATAGGGAGGCGTACCATGCCACTAAGGCACTTAATGAGTTTGCTAATTCTTTCTATCAGAAGTCTGGGGAATATGTGTGGGCATATGGGATAATAGTGAACTGAGCATCAAATTGGATCAGGCTGAGTTTATTGACTTGGGCCCTGAGTGTGGAGAGTCTGGTTTACTAGGGAAGCTCACACAGTTGAAATGAAGGTGTCCAGGTGTGAATGGTTGGCTGGAGCATTTGAACAAAGATGGTCTACTGAAAGGAGTAAGTGATGCCCAGTATCCCTTGACTTAGTGTTGATGAAGGGATTTTAAGGCTCAGGGAAATGCTCGAGTGGGCATGCTGTGAACAATCTAATTCTCCGTCATGCACAGGCCCAGGATATATACCTTTAAATGATCCTATAAGATGCAAAATGGTGAGGGAATCAGAGCTGGTTTTTTGTTTTTATCATGCCAGAGCTTAGGGTTGGAGACACTGTTGCTCTGTTGGATGAATTAAATGTAATGATTTTAATTGGGTCCTGCAATAGCAGCCCTGAATCGTCAAAGACAAGGTGATTGTAGCTATCTTAATGGGCAGCATCGACAAAGCAATGTCCATAATGGCATGGCCCATAATGGTTGGCATCGGCAAGTGGTTTTTATCGTAGCCTTACTCATATGGACCTTTGGGACTTGCTAATCAATCATGGTGTTCCAGGCATGGAAAGATATGAAGCCTACTGATTTTGCTTTTTTGTTTTACCTGTGAAAGCAGAAAAATTCTCAAATGAAAGACAGACTACACTGGATCATGGCAAAAGGAAATCCCTGCCTGTGAGCCAATTTCCATATCGAGCTAGTGTACAGACCTAGAAAACCTTGAAAGAAAGGAAAGCCAGGTTTCCCAGAGGAAGGACCTAAATAAAAAAACTAAGAGTTTTACCATTAGCCTTTCTCCAGCCTTTCCCCAGAGGGACCAATGGGCTTTTACAAGGAGAACTGTACTGGGGGGGGGATATCTGGCACAGTAAGTTCGATAGGTCCCCACCAGACTACCAAGAGGAAACTGGATTGCTTCTTCACAATGGAGTGAAGAAAGATTATTCCTGGCATGCAGGAGATCCTTTAGGGTAATTCTTGATCCTACCGTGTCTGTGATTAAAGTCAATGGGAAACTACAATAACCTGACCCAGGGAGGATGACAAAGGACACAGATCCTTCTGGAATAAAAGGTATGAGTCACTACTCCAAGAAGAGAGCCAAGACCTGCTGAGGATAGAAGAAATACAGAATGGGTAGTAGAGGAAGGTAGTTATGAACACCAGCTAAGGCCACGGGATCAGTTGCAGAAATAAGGAGTATAATCAAAGTGTTTTTGTCATAGTTGGTAAAGAATGTGTTTGCACAGATATTTGTGTTTTCTTTCCTTGATTTCTTTATTATGCAATGTAACATTGATTAAGAGTATATCAGTGGTTATCGTATTTAAGTTTTGAAACACCAAAAAATGCCCCTCAAGGAACATTACCACCTATTCTAAAATTTATAATCATATAAAAGATAGTTATGTCATATTAGGTTAATTATGACCTGAATAAATATACAATGCATTTTGATTAAATGTTGAATAGTTACACCATGTTAGGTTTAATTATGACCTGGTTATTCTTTCCTTTGAAATTAAGCATGACATAGGAGATATGATTTGTGATGAGTTGACAAGAAACTAAGACAGGCTCTTCTTACTTGTCAACTTGACTACATCTGAAATTAACTAAAACCTAAGCAGCTGGGTGCACCTGTGAGAGACTTTTTCTTAATTAAGTCATTAAAAGTTGTAAGACCCAGTTTTAATCTGGGTCTTTTGAGGTGGGAAGGTACACCTCTAATCCAGATCTTTGAGGTGAGAGAACCCACCTTTAACCTGGACCTACCTGTGCTGGCAGCCTGTGTACGGACATGAAAAAAGAAAGCTGGAGTTCTCTGCCTGTTTACACACTCTCACTGAAAGTCGTTCTTTCACTGGCTTAGATGCTACTTTTTTGATATCCTGGCATATACTGAAAACCAGCTGAGACTTCTAGCCTTGTGGACATTACTACTATTGAATTCTTGAGCATCCAGTTGGTAGGTAGTCATTGTTGGCCATCCAATAAATCTTATTTCTCTGTATAGAGATATGAATAGATATAGATATATGACACACGTATATACATATTTATTCTATAAATTCTGACACTCTAGAGAATCCTAACTAATACACCTCACTCCAAGTCAAAGAGTTTCCAGAGATCCCAAAACAATACAGCTTGTTGCCTTTGCTCTTTGATACCCATCATAACCAGATGGTAAGTCCCTATTGCTAAAGACGCAGCACACTTTGGATGCAAGACACGGAGAAATCTGTCTTGAACTGAGGGGGAAATTTCCCCTGCTGCCGTTGGAAGGTGTTGTGTAACCTGTGCAAGAGAAAAGGTCACTGGACCCTGCATGCTGCAATACTGACCTGCCGGACAGGACGTCCCCATCGGCACTATAGCAGCATGACTACTTAGGAAATAAACAACCACTCTCTCCATTGGATTTTAGGCCCTTTCCATATGAGAGAACTTGTGCATGGTACTTTAAACATAGCCACAACCATGGCTAGGGAAGTCATAGGCCCTAAGGGACCTATTAATATTGATTTTCTGAGTGATCATATTGTCAAACTGACTTCTAAATATGTATGATTATATCCACAAGACTCCCCATCTTGTCAAAGAAGCTTCTTACTGAAGTAAGTGGTGGTTAATGCAGAGATGCATGGCTGTTCCAGTGTAAAGACTGAGACTGTACGTCTTCATCTATAGGTCATACTCTGGGAACCCTGTGAAGAGGAAGATGAAGTCTTCATCTATAGCCCAGACTTTGGGAACCCTGTGAAGAGGAGCCAGAAAGAATGCCAGAGCCAGAGGGATAGAGATGAGGGCTGGGAAATGCTATCATCTGGACACAGCACAGCATCTGTGTACATGAGTGTAGAAGCTAGTATTACCTGCACAAAATCAAGCCTATTAAAAATTCCATCTGGCCAGGCAGTGGCGGCACTCACCTTTAATCCCAGCACTCAGGAGGCAGAGAAAGGCAGATCTCTGTGAGTTCGAGCCAGCCTGTTCTACAGAGCAAGTTCCAGGACAGCTACAGTTGTTACACAGAAACCTTGTCTTGAAAAACAAAACACAACAAAAAAAATCCATCTGGAGTGGGGAGGGGTTTCCATGGCCCCTATTGGGGGTTGATGGCTTCTGGCGAAAGGAAGCCACTTTTCTTCACAGGCGTGGCCACTGGTAGGCTGCCCATGCCCCAGTGGATAGACTTCTACTTATCACACACATGGGCAGCCCTAATTAGGCTCAGTGGGTTAAAAAAAAATTAGGTCACATGTAGCCACCCAAATGGGAAAGAATAGACCTTCTTCTCTGCAGCTCATGGAACCTTCTCAAAAATTGACCACATATTCGGAAACAAAGGAAACCTCCACAGATACAAAAAAATATCAGTGTCCACCTGTGTCTTATCAGATCACCACGGATTAAAGTTAGAAGGCAACAACCACGCTACCCCCAAAAAACCGACAAACTCATGGAAACTGAACAGTCAACTACTGAACCACACCTGGGTCAAGGAAGAAATCAAGAAAGAAATTAAAGTCGTCCTTGAATTTAATGAAAATGAAGGGACAACATACTCAAACCTATGGGACACAATGAAAGCGGTGCTAAGAGGAAAGTTCATAGCACTAAGTGCCCACTTAAAGAAAACGGAGAATGCATACATTGGGGACTTAACAACACACCTGAAAGCTCTAGAAAAAAAAGAAGCAGACGCGCCCAGGAGAAGTAGAAGACTGGAAATAATAAAACTGAGGGCTGAAATCAACAAAATAGAAAAACAGAAAAGAGTCCAAAGAATCAATGAAACAAAAGGCTGGTTCTTGGAGAAAATCAACAAGATCTAAAAACCCTTATCCAAACTAATTAAACGACAGAGAGAGAACACGCAAATAAATAAGATCAGAAATGAAAAGAGGGACATAACCACAGACAAAGAGGAAATTCAGAGAATCATTACATCTTACTACAAAAGCCTGTATGCCACAAAACTGGAAAATACAAAAGAAATGGACATTTTTTTAAGCAAGTACCATATACCAAAGCTAAACCAAGACCAGGTGAATGATCTAAATAGACCGGTTACTCGTGAAGAATTAGAAATGGTTATCAAAAATCTCCCTTCGAAAAAAAGCCCAGGACCAGATGGTTTCAATGCAGAATTCTACCAAAACTTCCAAGAAGAACTAATACCTATACTCCTTAATGTATTTCACAATATAGAAACAGAAGAGTCATTGCCAAATTCCTTTTTTGAAGCTACAGTTACCCTGATACCAAAACCACACAAAGACCCAACCAAGAAAGAGAATTACAGACCTATCTCACTCATGAACATCGACGCAAAAATTCTCAATAAAATACTGGCAAACCGAATCCAAGAACACATAAGAAAAATTATCCATTATGATCAAGTAGGCTTCATCCCAGAGATGCAGGGCTGGTTCAACATACGCAAATCTATCAATGTAATCCACCATATAAATAAACTGAAAGAAAAAAACCATATGATCATTTCATTAGATGCTGAAAAAGCATTCCACAAAATTCAACACCCCTTTATGATAAAGGTCTTGGAGAGATTAGGGATACAAGGGTCCTACCTAAATATAATAAAAGCTATTTACAGCAAGCCAACAGCTAACATTAAATTAAACGGAGAAAAACTCAAAGCCATCCCACTAAAATCAGGAACATGACAAGGATGTCCACTCTCTCCATACCTCTTCAATATAGTGCTTGAAGTTCTAGCAATAGCAATAAGACAACATAAGGAGATCAAGGGGATTCGTATTGGAAAGGAAGAAGTTAAGCTTTCGTTATTTGCAGATGATATGATAGTATACATAAGCGACCCCAAAAATTCTACCAAAGAACTCCTACAGCTGATAAACAGCTTTAGTAATGTGGCAGGATACAAGATCAACTCCAAAAAATCAGTTGCCTTCCTATACACTAAGGATAAGGAAGCAGAGAGGGAAATCTGAGAAGCATCACCTTTCACGATAGCCACAAATAGCATAAAATATCTTGGAGTAACTCTGACCAAGGAAGTGAAAGATCTATCTGACAAGAACTATAAGTCTTTGAAGAAAGAAATTGAAGAAGACACCAGAAAATGGAAGGACCTCCCTTGCTCTTGGATTGGGAGGATCAACATAGTAAAAATGGCAATTCTACCAAAAGCAATCTATAGATTCAATGCAATCCCCATCAAAATCCCATCAAAATTCTTCACAGATCTGGAGAAGACAATAATTAACTTTATATGAAAAAAAAACCCAGGATAGCCAAAACAATCTTATACAATAAAGGATTGTCTGGAGGCATTACCATCCCTGACTTCAAAATCTATTACAGAGCTACAGTATTGAAAACAGCTTGGTATTGGCATAAAAACAGAGAAGTCGACCAATGGAATCAAATAGAAGACCCTGACTTTAACCCACAAACTTATGAACACCTGATTTTCGATAAAGGAGCTAAAAGTATACAATGGAAAAAAGAGAGCATCTTCAACAAATTGTGCTGGCAAAACTGGATGTCAATCTGTAGAAGAATGAAAATAGATCCATATCTATCACCATGCACAAAACTCAAGTCCAAATGGATTAAAGACCTCAATATCAGTCTGAACACACTGAACCTGATAGAAGAGAAAGTGGGAAGTACTCTACAGCACATGGGCACAGGAGACCACTTCCTATGTATAACCCCAGCAGCACAGACACTAAGGGCATCATTGAATAAGTGGGACCTCCTGAGGCTGAGAAGCTTCTGTAAAGCAAAGGACACTGTCACTAAGACAAAAAGGCAACCTACTGACTGGGAGAAGATTTTCACCAACCCCGCAACTGACAAAGGTCTGATCTCCAAAATATATAAAGAAATCAAGAAACTAGACCGTAAAAGGCTAATCAACCCAATTATAAAATGGGGCATTGAGCTGTACAGAGAATTCTCAACAGAAGAACTTCAAATGGCCAAAAGACACTTAAGGTCATGCTCAACTTCCTTAGCGATAAGGGAAATGCAAATCAAGACAACTTTAAGATACCATCTTACACCTGTCAGAATGGCTAAAATAAAAAACACCAATGATAGCCTTTGCTGGAGAGGTTGTGGAGAAAGGGGTACACTCACCCATTGCTGGTGGGAATGCAAACTTGTGCAACCACTCTGGAAAGCAGTGTGGTGGTTTCTCAGGAAATTCGGGATCAACCTACCCCTGGATCCAGCAATACCACTCTTGGGAATATACCCAAGAGAGGCCCTATCATACAACAAAAGTATATGCTCAACTATGTTCATGGCAGCATTGTTTGTAATAGCCAGAACCTGGAAACAACCTAGATGCCCTTCAACGGAAGAATGGATGAAGAAAGTATGGAATATATATATATTAGAGTATTACTCAGCAGTAAAAAACAAGGACTTCTTGAATTTTGCATACAAATGGATGGAAATAGAAAACACTATCCTGAGTGAGGTAAGCCAGACCCAAAAAGAGGAACATGGGATGTACTCACTCATATTTTATTTCTAGCCATAAATAAAGGACATAGAGCTTATAATTCATGTTCCTAGAGAAGCTAAATAAGAAGGTGAATCCAAAAGCAAAACACATAGGCATCCTCATGAATATTAACCTTCATCAGGCGATAAAAGGAGACAGAGACAGAGACCCACATGGGAGCACCGGACAGAAATCTCAAGGTCCAAATCAGGAGCAGAAGGAGACAGAGCACGAGCAAGGAACTCAGGACCATGAGGGGTGCACCCACACACTGAGACAATGGGGATGTTCTATCGGGAACTCACCAAGGCCAGCTGGCCTAGGTCTGAAAAAGCATGGGATAAATCCGGACTAGCTGAACATAGCGGACAATGAGGAATACTGAGAACTCAAGAACAATCGCAGTGGGTTTTTGATCCTACTACACCTACTGGCTTTGGGGGAGCCTAGGCAGTTTGGATGCTCACCTTAGGAGACCTGGATAGAGGTGGGCGGTCCTTGGGCTTCCCACAGGTCAGCGAACCCTGATTGCTCTTCGAGCAGTTGAGGGAGGGGGACTTGATCGGGGGAGGGGGAGGGAAATGGGAAGTGGTTGTGGGGAGGAGGCAGAAATCCTTAATAAATAAATAAAATTAAAAAAAAAAACACATGTAACAAAAAAAAAAAAAGGGAAAGGAAGGCGGACCTCTGTAAGGTCAAGGTCATCCAGGGCTACAGAGTGACACCCTGTCTTGACAGAAAGAAAGAGAGGGAGTGGAGGGAAGGAAGGAGAAAAAACAGGAAGTTGGGAGGGGTAATGGTAGAAGTTAAAGGGGGAGAGTAGGGTTATTCCAATATTTCTTTTATATATTACATAGTTGCACTCACCCATATACCCTTTCTTAACTCCTCCTACCCCTCAACATATGACCTCCCCTTTTCAAACATCCCTGCTCCTCTTTTCAAGTTATACATTTGAATGATAAGCATATGTGTTCTAGGATTCGTGTATGAGAAGGACACTTTCTATCCATAGTTACATTCTGGCAGTGAGTCATGCAAATAAATACAGGACTATAAAATTCTCTTTACTTAGGATGTTATTGCTGGCAAAGTCTCTGAGGAGTAGGCATCTAAGGTAAAATTCTAATGACAAGAAGAGAAATGCTGTGCAGAAGTCTGCACATTTGTGCTACAGCTGATGCAAGAGTCCCGAGTGGGGAGAGCGTGGCAAGCTGAACAGCACAGAAAGTTGGTGTGCTAAGTGAAAAAACCAAGATTTGAAGCTGCAGCTGCTGGTAGTGAGTCTAAGTAAGTCAAGGTCGTTGGTCTTATTCCAAAGGCACTGGCAAATTCTTGGAAGGCTTTAAGATGTTTAGGGCTGAGTCACTACACACACTCCACAAACACACATCATATTACACACAGACACACACACACCACATACACATACCACACATACATCATATATCACACACCCCATATTTCACACACACACTACAACACAGTCCAAACACAGACATACCACATAAACATAACACGCATACCATAACACAAACACACATCATATGCCACAAACTTATCATGCATACCACACACTACATCACAAACACATATCACACATACACATCATATTACACAGAGACTATACCGCATTCACACACACACCACATACACAGATCATACTCCACCTCTCTCTCTCTCTCTCTCTCTCTCTCTCTCTCTCTCTCTCTCTCTCACACACACACACACACACACACACACACACACACACACACACCAGGGTTCTTTGAGAAGAGTCTTGCTATATTCTCCCAAATTAATGATGCAAACTAGGCTGTGTCTGAACCTGCAGTCTTGCTGCCTTAGGCTCCTGAAGGCTGTGATTACAGGCATGCACTCCCACACTCTTCTTTAAAGGTTGCTTTATGCCTTCCCAAACCTATATGCTTAAATACACTATGGTGGGAGGGTGTGTTTGTGGGTGAAATAAGTAAGGAAATGAAACCAGGAAGAGTAAAAGTAGTGAGTAAATGAGCCGGGGAACTTGCAGTAATCCAGACGATGGGAGTTTGGCTTGACGGTGGTGATGAGGACGATGTAAGATCCTAGAGTTCGGACTGCGCTGTCGAGGGACACTGTCAGCTTACACGGGTGTGAGAGAGGTGTAGCACAAATAATAAAAACCCAGAGACAGATATCGGGGTTCAACCTGAAGATCAGAAAAGCAAAGCAGCCAGCCACTAGAGAGCTCTTACCTTCTTGAAATCTTCAGACCGAAAGAGAGCGAGTTCCTGTCTCATCCCGCCTTGCCTTCTATTCCTCTCTAGTGCTGGGATTAAATGTGTGAGCCACCACCACCTGGTTCTGTTTCTGCATTGATCTTGTGTAGCCCAGGTTAGTGTTGAATTCACAGATATCCATCTGCCTCTGTCTCCCAAATCCTGGGATTAAACGTGTATAAAACCACTGCCTGATCTGTATAGCTGACCAGTGTGACTGTTTTACTCTTTGGTCTCCAGGCAAGTTTTATTTATTAAAATACAAATAAAATATCACTACAGAGAGGTAAATTAAAAATCTTCTTAAAGTTTGAGGTAAGGATTTTCCAGCTTCACTTCAAGTCTAACAAAATTCAGGGTGCCTGTAAGGAGATATTGCAATCAGTACACAGTGGATTGAGGAAGTATGTTATTTACCAAAGGTCACATATTTAGTCAATAGCATTCATTTTTATGTGTTTATTTATTCATTCAACAAGTATATGGCAGGTGTAAGAAAAATAACAGCAATCAAGACAATTATGGTACCTTGTGGAATTTATAGTACAGGGCAGAAATAATTCACATTCCCATGATCATGCACAAAGAGAAAATGTCAAAACAATTCAATACAAGGAATAATTTCAACTCTTCTGAAAACCATTGGAAATTCCAGCCCGTGTACGCTGGAGCTCACACTATGCCTCAGCAATGACAGCCTGAACTCCCCAGGCTTTGAAGAGAACGCCAGGAGTCAGGACTGCCATTCATGTAGGTTCTGGCCACTCTGCGATACGCACCTCTAGATTTTCCCTTTCCATTCTTCACATGCTCACATGTCCCACGGGTGACCCCCGTGGGTCTCACCCAGAGCTTACTGAATCCCTGTTATACATTGTGAACTAGGATGCTCACCAAAAAGTGAAGAGGGTGCACATCTGTGATGATCTGAGTGTGAAATGTGTCTTCAGGGTCATGTGTAGAACACTTGTCCCAGGCCATGGTGCTACACTCAGGGATTGTGGCCAGACTGCAGCTGTGGCCTGGCTAGAGAAACTAGGTCACCGAAGGCGGCTCTTGAAGGTAATACCTGCTGTGTTCCTGCTCTGGGCTTTCTGAACTGCCAGGATGTAAGCAAGCCATGCTCAATGTTTCTGCTGCCGTGAATTCCACCATGTTTCCCCACCTCAATGGACTGTTCCTTCTGAAATGTGAAATCACCATTGTAGGGCCCTGGTCTGCCCTTATTCCTGGGGTGCATTCTCGGGGACAGTTTGTGGTCAGCTAACTAAGCTTCCTGTGTGTTTCTGTGCTCTACCTGCCCTGCCTGGTGATTAGCTGCAGGGCTTTGTCTACATTGTTAATATGGTAATTTCTCACCTGCCTGGGTGGAGATCCTTCTGCAGCAGTTAGGTAGATAAGGACTCCCCCATATCTGAATAAACTGGCATTTGGCTGGTCTCCTTTCGAATGACTCTGGTCTCTGTGTGCGTTCTTTCAATCTCCAGGCCCTTGCTCGACTGGTGTTCAGTACAGTGGCGCACGAACTGTACTGAGGGTGTAACACAAAATTGGGTGTTACACATGATTTAAGAGGAAATCTGCTCTTAGCTGGGAAGTGGTGGCACTCTTTAATCCTAGCACTCAGGAGGCTGAGGCAGGTGGTTTTCTCTGAGTTCAAGGCCAGCCTGATCTACAGAACTAGTTCCAGGACAGCTAAGGCTGTTACACAAAGAAACCCTGTCTCAAAAAACTCACAAAACTCTGCTCTTAAATTGCTTTCAGCAGGTATTTTTGTCATGGTGATGAGAAAACTAACACACTCTGCCCGTTACAAAGGAGGCAAGAGTGGGGCTGGAGAACAGACTGGAAAGCAGCTGTGCCAGTACAGAATCACCAGTGTCAAGACAGAGAAAAGCACAGGGCACTTGATTCACAGCAGATGGCAGTTTTCAATGGGGTACTCTCAGAGAAGTTACTGAAGGACAAGTCAAGCAAAAGGAGGAAGAACTGCGGCCCAGTACCTTGGTTAGTGTTTGATTGCTGTCAAGAGACCCCATCTCCTCTAAGGAAAAAATGCTTAGCTGGGGTGAATGTTTACAATTTAGAGGTTTAATCCATCATTATTATGGTGGGATGCATGGCAACATGCAGGCAGACATGGTGCTGGAGAGGTAGCTTAGAGTTCTACACCCAGACTTATGGGCAGAAGGAAGAGAATGTGAAACTGGACCTGGCTTGACCTTATGGAACCTCAAAGCCCACCTCCACAGTGACACACTTCCTCCATCAGGGCCACACCCCCTAATAGCACCACTCTCTGGGGCCTATGGGGGTCATTTTCATTCAAACCATCATACTCAAGCTGGCCTCAGAATCATTGAGAATGGCCTCAAACTTCTGATTCTCCTGTCTCTGCTTCCTGGGTGTTAGCATTAATCGTGTGTGCCACCTTGTCTGGTTTATTCAGTGCCAGGGGTGGAGCCCAGTGCCTCCTACATGATGAGCAAACTCTGCCCACTTAGTTAAATTCCCAGCTCCAGAAGAAAGAATTATAAGGCATGTTCAATAGAGAAAACTAAAACTATATCATCTGTTAGTAGCAAGGGATCATGGCTAAATTCTGAGAAATACAGAGTGGCATTGCCCAGAGGGAAAGATGCCCCACTTTCTACCATTAACTGTCACTTCCAGCTCCTCCAGAGAACTGCTGGATCTTCACCATCCTCACACTCTGGAGTCTGAGAAATACTCGATTCTCTTTCTCAGGGACTGGGGATAAGAGGGAGAAAAATACTCAAAGCACCTGCTCTCTGCTCCCAGCTGTCACTCAGAACCTTGGGATTCTTAGTGCATATGTCTTTTGGCAATTGACAATTTCCATCAGTTTATTTGCTGCTATTTCCAACCACATGGGAGGGGGAAATCTAAGAATTTGTCATAAGGGGTTTGAGCTCCTTGTCATCAAAACTGAGAAAGTTCATCTGGAAAAGGACCTCTGTTAAGGGCAGATGAGGATCTCTCCTAGCCTCTGAAGAGACAGTCATGGCTAACAACTCCTTAAGAACTTCTGTTGGTCCTCTTCACAATGGCTTGTCCCTGTGGATTGCAGACTATGCCAGTGGTGTGGGAAATCTTCCAGGAGCCCAGAAAGTCATTGAATTGTTAAGAAGCATAGGCAGGACCATACATGCAGACACATAGATACAATACACTTACAAATAATTGAAAATAAGCTAAATATGTTAAAATGTAATAATATTCTACTGAATATATGTTATACCTATCCGTCATCTATCTATCATCTATCTCTCTATCATCTATCTCTCTATCTATCATCTATCTATCTATCTATCTATCTATCTATCTATCTATCTATCTATCCATTTTATCTACCAGTCTGCTAATATATACTTACGTTGGTTAGCCAAAGAAAGGTACTAAAGAGTCAAAAATAAGTAAGGGGAGAAATAGAATTTTGGTGAGATAACAGAGTTTTGACAACAATAGTCCCTAGATCTTTTATTTCTTCTGTCCCACACCAGGTGGCTCTTTTGATATGAGACTGAAACTCTGAATTTTTCTTCTAACAACACGCTTAGGTTTAGAGAAGGAGAGAGTCACACTCTAACTCCAATGCCAACTTTGATTTTTAATTGAGTCGGTGCTACAACTTTTCTGAGAAGTAAAGAGATATAGATGTTTAGGTTACAGGTTTATAATATGTGACAGGTGCCAGGGCTCAGTACTCTGTTTTTATTGGAGTCTTAAAAGGCCAGGGTGGTATGAGGGAAGGGAGTGGAGGAGGGGACTGCATGGGGCTGTGTTTTTATTGGCAGTGAAGGAGCCCTGATAAGATCTTGTTTTTTGGCAAGTGGTTGTCAATTAGTTTGATATTATATCCAAAATGTTAGTATCTGATTATCCATTCAGTCCAGGACGTCCAGGAGATTAGTCAGTCCTGTCCAGTTAATCCCTAAATGTGGTTTCCTAAGGAAGAAGATGGCCAATGCTCCAGCTAAAGGCGTGTCACCAAGCAAGGGCTCCAGGATCACACACACACTGTTCCATGAATCTGAATACTTCTCAAACCAGCTCCACAAAAATATTGTTTGATCTCAATCCCGGACATCGGAATACGAACGGGGGTCTCTGATAAACCTGGAGGAGAGGAACGGAAGGGCAAGAGACATGAGAAATGACAGCAAGACAGGCTTTCTGATCAAGCAGCGCTTTATTAATTCTCAGAAGTTGTTATATAGCAAAACAGGCAAGGGGGGGGGGAGGGTGTCAGGTCTGCTGGAATTCAGGTCCAGAGACACCCCTACCTGATAAGGAAACACTGAGGTCTGTGGTTGTTGACTAACAAAGGAAATGCTAATTGTTTCTAAAAGCCTGGGTCCTGCAGGTCTAACTAGGCTAATTTCCTAGGCCCGGAACTTGCCCTGCAAAGTTCTTACTTGTGAACTTAAAGATGGTTGTAAACAAAATACAGATCTCAAAATACAGATCTCCAAATCAATCTCACCATTTCCTATAAAACTAACCTGAAGGTACAGAATAATTTGCCTTTTGTACACATTTTCAGCATAAACCTTACCCTTGACTCCGGGGGCTGCTGACCCATGTCCGCTTTTGTGAAGCTGAAGCTGTCGAGGGTGGCATTCGCTCCCAGCACAGCTGGTTCTGGGGTTTCTCGAAGGAGTTTCTCTATAAATTGACAAATAAAGCGCCACACATGCTTCTCCATCTGATTCAGCCTTTCTACTCTTCTGGTGTCTGAAAGATGCACCCAGGCGGGCAGATTCTAGACGTTTGTCCCGAGGACAGCTTGCTCCCTGTCCTCCAATAGCGCCAGCACACCGCGGCAGCTGGCCTTGAGGCCTCTGGCAGCTCTAGGTGAGAAACCCAAGTGCCAGCAGCACCCAACTGAAGATCAGCCCCACGTAGCCAAGGGCGTACAGCAGCAGCAGCAGCAAGAAGCTGTGGCCACTGCTGCATCCACTTTCCAGCTGCCGAGAGTCAAAGGCGACCAGAAGCTGTGAGGACATACCAGAGCAGCTAGATGCAGCCTCCCTTTGCTGGGCGGGCTCAAGCTCCCACCACTTGGATCGCCCACCAGAGTCCCAGCGGGGCCCACAGAAGCGGCAGGCATCCTGGAAGGCTCTGGTGGGCTTGGGCCCTGGGACCTCAGTTTTACTAGCGATGCGCTGCCATTCCTGGACAGGGTGTCACAGCCCAAAGCGGGCCCCAGGCAATCCTCCATGCACTACTGCTAGGTATGCAGGGTCAGTTGTGCAGGACCACAGACCTATCGGGACCACCTGGAAGGACAGAAGTACCGGAAGAAGCAGGTGGTTCAGATGACAGGCACACAGCCCAACAGAGGTCCAAGAGGGGCCCATTGCCTTCACTGGGGCCTCTGTGCGGTGTCCTGCACCAGGGCAGACTTCTATGCTGCTCACACAAGGGAAGCCAGGCACCAGAAGGTCTCCAAGTTGTACACCAGGCTAGGGAAGTCTATTACGCCTGAGCCCATGCCTGGGAGCGTCACCTACACCTGAGTGTCAGACAGCCCCCTGAGACCTCAGTCAAGCAGGAAGCTTGAAGCAGTCACAGCTCACACACCTCAGCACTGGCTTCTGGGTCCTCATCTCCTGTGCCACCACGCAGCTCACTTCTCCCTGCTGAGGCGAATGTGGTATTCCTCAGGTCACTCCACTCAGTGTGTCAGCACCCCTCTGAGGGGGGCAGTGGGAGATCAACAGTGGACAGGGGTGGGGAATTGTATCAGACCTGTACGTCTTGTGAATAGTAGGCTACTTCTGTGGCTTTTTAGGCCACAGTTGTATTCCTGTACTGTGTCTCTGGATGAGGGATAGTGTTGGGGAGTCAAGCCTTGGTTCTGCCTCCTGGGGTGGTCAGCCTTTATATGGAGATGCCAGGAAAACTGAAACAGGAAAAACATGCCTTTCTAACTGGATGGGCAGACAAACATGACAGACAACACAAAAAAATGAAAATTTGGGGGTCCCAATACTTCCTGCTGAAGGGACCACGGGGCTTTTAACCAGAAATATACTGTCTTGTGAGCACTGTCCGGTGCCACGAGTGGGGAAAGGAAGATGACTAAGACCTGTTCTAGGCAAAAGACAAAAAACGACAACAGCAACCGAGAAAAAAAAAAAAAGACTCTGACCAGGCAAGCTGTGTTGGAAGTCCCTGTTCTGGGGGCCAGATGTTGCTGGGCCCTAAGGTCTTCCTGGGGAGGGGGATGAGAAGGTGAAGTGTCAGCATCTCAGACACAGTGAGTCAGGTAGAAGGCTTACATCAGACTCGTTTATTTAACAACAGGGAAAAACTATCCTCCCAGAACTCGAGCGTTCTAATCTGTTGACAGCTGGCATCCTTCATGATCAGGACCTCCAAAAGCACCAGGCAGACTTCAGGTTGGCTCCTTTTGGCCTGGTAGGCCTTAACTTCCTACAGTGATGCACATTCCTGGGGTACAGCTGACATACACAACAGCTACGTTGAGATCAATCTCTGTCACTGCTATTTGCCGTCATTTTCTATCATCCGCTGCTCTCTTTCTCCCCCACCGTGTCATACATGCGCTGGAGAAAACCATGTCTGACTCTTCCATGGAAGCTGGGGTGGGTTTCATCTGTAGACAGACAGACATCCGGGGTAAGAATGAACAAGGGAGTCATGGAGCAGGACCAGAGGGGCACTCTGGAAACACAGTGATTCCTTGCTAGCTGAGCAGCGGTGTGTGCATCTTAGCCCTGCACACCAATCCTTGGCAGCAGAAACTCAGCAGGCACTGGAAGGGTTGTAGACAAGATAAAACACTTATGTTTAATTGCCTAGGGAGGTTCAAAAACAATTCTCCATTTAGCTTTGTCAAGCTAATTAGTTGGAAAAGAATGTACTCAGCCCATAAACAAGAGGCTGTTTTTTTTTTGTTTTTGTTTTTTTTTTGTTTTTTTTTTTTTGTTGATTTTTGCAAGCAGTTAGGAAATGACCTTAATCTTACTCACTTAAGCACTTGCCCCAGAAGAATGCTGGAAAGACACCAGAGTTGGGGCTCAGAGTCTGCCTTTTCAAACCTTCAAACCATTGCAGTGAAAGATTCCTTTCTGCAATGCTGTTCCTCTTCATGTTCCTGAATATCCGTTCCCAAATGGTCAGTAATGGCAGCATCGGGCTGGATTCCCAAGGATTCAGGGAAAAGGTTCAGCACAGCCTCCTGTCCTTTCCCCAGCTTGTGGCACACATGCTGTTCCTTGATTAATGGTTTCTGTCTCTTCCCCATGCCAGCCAGCAAACACTGTGTGGCCCAGTGTGTGTCCACTCCAGCAGCCTTTGTGTCTCATATCATGGGTTACCTAGAAGATGCTGAGAAAAATCATAGATGAATTTATCGTCAGTGATGATTTATTGTTTTCCGGAGAAGGAAGAAAGAATGTGTCAGAGGTCATAGCTGGGGTGATAATGACCTGCAAATGTACACAGTAAACACTAAGAGCAGGAGCTGTCTTGGCTCAATTTATCTAGAAAATTGAATGCCAAGTTTGCAATGAAAATGAATCACAAGATGCAAGATTCTCCAATTCTCTTCATGTTGATTAAATAACCAGGGCCAATATTTATTAAGCACATAGCACCTGCCAAGCGTGTGACACAGCATTCACACGCATGGTGCTGTTTGTAACTTGAGCCATATGCCACCACTGGCCCACCAATCTGCTCTCCACACCAGACCATCCAGCCGGGTCCTGCGATTCTCACCCATATAGACTGCATGGGTCTTCTTGGATGAATTCAACACTCAGGAGGGAGGTCAGGGAAAGATGACAGTGAGCATTTTTCTTTGGTCTGGCTTTCTCCATGACAAATCACTATGGGGGAGCTGGCTCATCCATTCTCCTGCTGAAGATCACATGTGAACTGCAACCTCTCCAAACATCTGCCCTCTATGGGGTCAGAAACCACCTTCTCCCCCTTTCTTGAGGCTTGTGGTTGGCACCAGCTCCTTTGTCACGTCCTAGCACTATTTATTGTACCTTCTGGCTTTCATCTTTTCTTTTAGTTTTTTGTTGTTTTTTCTTGAGACCAGGTCCATGTACTCCAAAGTGTCCTCAGATTTGCTCTGTAGTTAAGAATGATCTCCAATTCCTGATCTGTTTGCCTTCCCCCCGCCAGAGTGCTGGGATCATACGTGTGCACCACCACACCTGGTTTATGCAGTGCTGAGGTTTGGGCCAAGGGCACTCATGCCGGACAAGAGCTCTACTGAGCGAGCTGCACCCCACCTGTCCCTCCTCTCTTTCTTCTCTGTGCTCTTCTCCCAACAGCACTTCCACATCAGAGAGCACTTTTGCTTCCATTTTAAATGGAAATATTAGGTTTCAGAGAGGCAACAACATTCCAAGGTCACATCATCAGTACCAGCGGATCCCCCATCTGTCCAACTCTAGTGCCAACACACCGCTTCTGCTGTGTCCACAGGAAGGTATGTGGCTAGTGCTCCAAGATTCAGCAGTGACTCATAGGAAAACCAATTGGAAAAATGTCTAGTAGAGGCAAGAGCAGAATTTTCCTCTCACAGTTCTGCTTCCACAGATGGGCACTTAGTGTTTGGCTCTGTGGGATGGTGGTAGTTCACCGAAAGTTCAAACCCTGTCACTGACACGTGTGGGTTAATAAGTACCATAGTCTTTGATTCCTCCAAGTGCCTTATACAAGATGGCAGATGCGTGGGGGCGTGAACAAGAGAGCCTGGAGTGGATTTCACGCTTGGATAGAGCCTATAAATATGCATGCTGGGTACCATGACTCACTTAGGGCTGGTTTGGTTATATTTTTTTTTAATTTTTTAAGGAATGGTTTGACTGACTCAGACTTGTTGGCAAGTATCCCCCAAACCAGAGTAGAACCAAACAATTTACAGAAGTTGGAAGGAAACAAGATATTTGCTGTTCAATTTTATTCTGAAAACTTTTTCTAAGTTTGAAAAGATACCAGGGAGGAAAAAAAAATCATAAATGAGTTTGCTTCAGAATGATATGGATTTGGGATATTCAATGAGTTTTAGAATTTTCTTAACTATTGTTGTGGAATAGAATATTTGTTTAACTATATAAAGAATTATGCTGCATTTGTTTAACTATGAAAGGATGTGTTGCTTTGTTTATGCTACATTTGTTGAACTATGTGAAGATGAGTTGCTGTTTCACCTTGCCTGCCTAAGGAACTTGATTGGTCTAAATAAAAAGCTGAACGGCCAATAGCTAGACAGAGGAGATATAGGCAAGGCTGGCGGGCACATAGAAAAGTGGAGCTGGACAATCAGCCATGGGGAAAGCAGGAAAACAGGATGGCTGGTACAAAGATGAGGTAAACAAGCCTCGGCAGCACAAAGATGACTAGAAATGGGTTGGTAAGTTTAGAAAGCTAGTGAGAAACAGGCCTAAGCTAAGACTTACAATAAATCTCTATGTCATTATTAGTTTAGAAAGCTAGTGAGAAACAGGCCTAAGCTAAGACTTATAATAAATCTCTATGTCATTATTAGGCACTGGTGGTCCAAGGAACCTGCTACACACTGTGGCCAGGACTTTGGTCAAGCCCTTTCACCTCATTCCACATCAGCAAAATGGAGATCATAGCTCAATGAGACATACGTGCATAAAAACCCATAGAGGACAAAACAAGTCTACAACTGTTGATCCCCTTTTTGCATTGCCCTAGTCTACAGACAAATCTTACAGCCAAGTCTTGCGGGTCAGCAACTATCAGTAAATGCTGCCATTTTGATTGTGTAGCAAGTTCCTGTGGCCAGGTTTACAAGCTAAGTTTCACTGCAGTAACAATGCAAAGCCTTCTGTTATTTCATCTTTTACATCTCAAACTGACTATCTGCCTAAATACCATTTATTATCCCTCTCTACTCTATCCAGTCGGTTATTAAAGAAGCTGCAGGTGGTCCATGAAGGAACATCTGGTCCCATCAGAGTCTTTCTCTGAGGTTTAGATATCTGGAAGCTAGAGGTCCCATTGGTACTATGGTCTACTAAGATACAGAATTTGGACAGTGTATACATCTCCTTTTATCAGAGAAGTAAAGACCCTAGACTGAGTAGAGAGATTTAAATGACAGCCATTTAGTGACAGCACTGATTGGGAGGATTGAAAAGATTAAATTAAATGAAAGGCCAGGTGTGTCATAATTTGATTTTCCATGAGTCACTTAGGGTATCTAATTTTCTGAAACTCGATGTATCACTTGCAACAAATGGCCAGAACCCAGGTAATAAATTATCATCTATCCACTTTAAATTATTTTGAAATAATTTTAATTACTGACAACTCACTTTTACTCCACATCATTTCTGCTTTGATTTTGTCCATTTATAAAATGTGAGGAATGATTTTTTTTTTTAGAAAAAAATTCTTTTGAAGTAAATTAGGTGTAATGATCTTATCCAGAGCCTGGCACATGAAAATTCTCATTCATGGACCTGCAGTTTTTCTCCCTCTGTTATGCACCAAGCTAAGTGGGTATTCTCCATCTTCGGGGTTCCTCGTCTGAATAAATGGTCTCCATCCCCTTCTTCACCACAGTGTATTAATTTGAACCAACCAATCCTGTTTAGGGATATTATTTGAAGTTATCTGGAGGGTGTGGGATGAATTGGAATGTTGAAGAAAAATCCCCTTTAAAGCAACTTCTCTCACTCAGTGAGTACAAAAATAAATAATTAAAATCTAATTTGAGCATGGTTCCCATACCAACTAACCATTCTACTGACACACTAAAATGCTTGGTTACTAAGGAAGTCTGTAATTCAGCAAATTTGACCAACACAAATTATTGTCATTTCTGTGGTGGTTTGAAAGAAAATAGCCCTCAAAGGGAGTGACACTATTATGGGGTATAGTCTTATCAGAGTAGGTGTGGCCTTGTTGGAGGAAGCATGTCACTGGGGAGAGGGTGGGCTTTGAGATGTCATATTTGCTCAAGATCCTGCCCAGTGTCTCAGGCCACTTCCTATTGCCTGCCTATCAAAATGTAGGACTCTCAGCTCCAGTACCATGTCTGCCTGCATGCTGCCATGTTGTGCTTCATGATAATGGACTGAGCCTCTGAAACTGTAAGCAAGTCCCAATTAAATGTTTTTCCTTCTCAGGAGTTGCTGTGTTATGGTGTCTTTTCACCGCAGTACAAACTGAATAAGACAGAAGTTGGTACTCAGGACTGGGGTATGGGCATGAAAGGGACTCAACGTGCTTCTGCTTGGAGGAATTTGGACTTTGGGAAGTAGCGGAAAGCTCTAAGTGCCACTTAATGGGACTGATAAGGGCGTGGAAAACAGTGGTGCTAAGAGTTATTAGAATGGTGGGGCCTGGTGCAAGAGGTTTCAGAGGAAAAGAATTTTAATATATTACCTAGAAATCATTCTTATGAAATTTTGGTGAAAAACGTGGCTGCTTTTTGCCCTTGTCCAAAATATTTGCTTGGCGGTAAAATGAAGAATTTTGGATTAATTCCATTGGCAGAAGAAATCTCAAAACAACCTGGTATAGACTTTATTTTGTAGTTACTAGTGTTGACTCTAACAAAGATACATAATGAAAAGGAGCAAGATGAGCAAGACAAAGTATTTGAGGAGAAAAAGAGCACCAGAAAGTGTAATGAAGCTAACTCCGATGTTCAAGGAGATAAACAGATTAAGAAATGGAATAAAGGGAGTGGTGAGATCCCACCCAGTTAAGATTCCAACTTGTGAAAAAGAATTAAAGAAAAGCTTACAGCTGGGTGGGGTGGTGCATGACTCTAATTCCAGCACTGGGAAGGCAGAGGTTGGGAGATCTCTGAGTTTTAGGTCAGCCTGGTCTACAGACCAAGTACCAGGATAACCAAGTTTAGGTACTGAAGAAGACTATGGAAAACAGCAAGCTAGTAAAAATGTAATTGAATGAGGGGGCCATGTTCCAGTCCTAACAAGCAACACAGGTTGGCAATGAATAGAAAAAAGGAGCTATGGAATTAGCCCTCAAGACTAAGAAAAGCCACTGAGGCCAACGTGTGTCAGGGTTGTCCCTGAATGGAGTCTAGAGAAGCCATTGAGTGCAGCTGTGAAGTTGAAGCCTGGATTGCCTTGAAGACCCCAAGATGCTGGAGATGCCAGAGCTCTGAGATACCTGCAAGGAGAGCTGCTAACAGGGAGTGGAACTGGCCCAAGAGAAAGAAGTGTGTTGCAGTCAGCAGAAGCTGGCAAGTTGGACATCTAAGAACATTTTGACATCAGACATGGAGATGCAGAGTTTGGAGTTTGCCCTGCTGGTTTTTTGGTCTTATGTTGATTATTCTTTACTATGCTCCCTTCCAGCATGTATACTATAAAGGTATCTTGACTTCAGAATTTAGGTCTAAGGATATGATGCTTTGGAAAAGAGATTCTTCTTTTGTTTTCACAGAAGATGAGACCCTGTGGATTGCTTCTCGACCATGCTCTCCTGAAAGGTTGTTGTGTACACCCTCAAAAATTACTTCATCCAACCACTGACTGAGATGAACCTAGCACACAGGATATACCATGAAGGACCTGATTAACAGCACCCCTATACAGCAGGAAGAAGTTTAGAGAAAAATAACTGTGCCCATATTAACAAATATTGTTTATAAATGTTCTTTTACACTTAAAGGGGGATATGATATAGAGATGAATAATTTGCATTAGTATAAGCCTTGATTTATTGATATAAATTTATATATATACATATATATGTATGTATTTCTGATCTTGATTAAGGTATTGTGATTGTGTAGTTCATTTAAAAATGTAATATATAATTAAGAAATATAGGTTAATAGATAATCATCTATAATAGTCAAGTTTGTAGTCATATTAGTTAGATTTTTTAGATGTTCATAAATATATTTCAGATAAGCATTCTTCACATCTTTCAAAGACTACATAATATGGCATTTAAAATGTTTTAATAACTTAGGGCTTTTCATGACAATGAGACACATCAGCTCCTGGCAGCACCAATCTACTTCAAGAAGAAGATGGGCATCGAAGAGACTCCTTTTGGAGTTTGCTAGCCATTTGGGCACAAAACTACTCTTGCCTGGACTGTTGCATAAACTAGACATGAAGAACTGCAGGGAGATGACTGCTGAATTTGCCAAAAGGTGAGATGATCTCTCAGGGTTCCTGTTTCATGAAAGAGTCTGCGAGACATTCTGCAGGACACAGAAGAAAGTGACTGAACTGTCTTTAAAATTTCCTGTTTCATGAAAAAGTCTGCTGGATACTATGGGCCTGTAGGCTGAAGATGGATGCCCCAATGATACAGAAAAACTTTGGGTGACTGTCTAGGCAACGAGATGTCTCTGTCATTTCTAGTTTTGGAAGTTGTTTACTTCTCGTTTACTTAGGTAATATTATATCCTTCTGGAGTCTTTGATGGAGTTGAAGAATAGATAGATAGTTATAGTTTTCCATTGTTATGATAAAAGATAAAATAGATATAAATATTGTAACTATAATTCTTGCTTGATAACTGTTTTGTTATATGTAATCTTACTATGTTAAAGTTAAAGCCTTCCTTTTTGTTTAAACAGAAAAGGGGAAATGGTGTTGGGAGTTCCTTCTGTTTGTGTCTTGCTTTCATTGGATAATGAATAAAGAAACTATCTTGGCCTAGTTGATAAGACATAACTTAGGTAGGCAGAGTAGACAGAACTGAATGCTGGGAAGAAGGGCAGAGTGGAAGACACCATGGATCTCCTGCCTGAGACGGACACTGGTTAGAAACTTTCCAGTAAGCCGTAGTCACATGGAGATAAACAGATTAATGGAGTTGGGTTAAACTAATATGTAAGAATTAGCCAATAAGAGGCTAGAGATAATGGGCCAGGCAGTGATTTAATTAATATAATTTCTGTGTGGTTATTGCAGGTGTAAGCTAGCTGGGCGTCAGGGTCAAACAAAGGGCCCCCATTCTCCTTGTAACAGGATGTAGGGGAATTGGGGAGATCAAGTAAACTTGACAATGTTCAACTACTGTGATTACAAATGACAATTGTATTTGGTGGAAATATGGCAGGTTCATAGATAAGAGGTGAGTGAACTTTCTTGTGGGCTCTAGGCCTCAGGTGAGTTTGAGAAGATGTGTAAGCAGAGATTGATTTGGGAGGGGTCATCGAGAAGACGCCAAAGCATCAGGAGAGGCTTCACAAGCATAGGGGGCATGGAAGAGCATTGTGCAGCATTCTGACTGGGCCTCTGCGCATTTGTCAAATAGCAGGGAGTGAGGATAAGATAGAAGTCAGAACCTGAAGGCCTCTGGAGTAAGCATAACTGGGAGCTACGGGCTTTCAAGGCTCCCTACTCAACTCTTAGTACAACATTACATAATGCTTTACTCGAGCTGCTTACCTCTATAGAGTGGCAGAGGAGTCTCTTAAATGACTTATGATTCTGAACCAGCTAATAGACTGCACAGTACTACATTGAGGGAACTGCCAGATAAAGCCACACAGGGTGACTTCACTTTAAACAGATTGTAAGATCATGTCTTATGAATTATTTGTAAAGGGTAACTGTTTTTAAATTTCCTTTAATTATGAACTCTCTTTTAAAGTTTCAGCAATAAACACTACCTGAAAACAGTAGAGGCTGGATTCTTGGATTCTTGCCGGGTCTTTGCTCCAAGTCAAGTTCAATTCATCTGTTGTCTGCGTGAGTTATTTGTCAGACGCTTTCATCCAATAAGCTCTTCAGAACATCCCCAAAGAAAGATTGAATGTTCTCTGCTTTCCACACGAGGAAAGTGAGGGACGTACATTGCCATCCTTGCTCAAAAATTGTGAAGACTTTCTTTGTTTTTCAGTGGTAATATTTATTAAGCTATATAAAAGATATGTTAAAAAGATAATTCTCTTTATATCAAAATTTTAATTATATGATAATCTAAATTGATATTAAGAGAACATCAATGTAAGTCCATATTCATATTAAAGTATGTTTTTAATACATAACAAAAACAGACTAAAACTCTCATTTTCTATTTATAATTTAATTTTATTATTTTTCTTTTTAAGTGGTTTTGATTGACATAGAAGTAGGCAATCCCCACCTTCCCACAAGCTTCTCCCAGCTATTCTCCCTCAAGTCCCTAGAAAATTCCCCCATTCTCAAATTGATAACCTCCTCTGATTTTTTTTTAGTTAATCTTGTATCCTGTCACATTCTGAAAGTGTTTATCAGCTGTTGGAGTTCCCTGGTAGAATTTTTTTCTCATTTATGTAAACTGTCATATCACCTACAAACAGTGAAAGTTCGTCTTCTTTTTTTCTAATCTGTATCCTCTTGATTTCCTTTGTTTTCTTATTGCTCTAGCTAGAACTTTGAGTACTATATTGAATAGAGATGGAGAGAGTGGACAGTCTTGTCTTGTTCCTGATTTTAGTGGAATCGCTGGGAGTTTCTCTCCATTTAATTTGATGTTGGCTGTTGTCTTGCTGAATATTGCCTTTATTTATGTTTAGGTATGTTCCTTGTATCCCTCATTTCTCCAGGTGGTGGCAATGGCAAGGTTCTGGTAGGTGCCATGTGGAATAGTTGGGGGTGAAGTACACAGATGTTAAAAATTTCAAATTGACTGGGTGGTAGTGGCAATGCCTTTCTTTAATCCCAGCACTCGGGAGGCAGAAGCAGGCAGATCTCTGTGAGTTCGAGGCCTGCCTGATCTATAGAGGGACTTCTAGCACAGGCTCCAAAGCTACAGGGAAACCCAGTCTCAAAAAAAAAAAAACCAAAATAAAAAATTTCAAATAGTAAACTTTAAACAGTTTTCATGACAATTATATCTCAATAAAACCACTTATGAAAGAAAAAGTTTTGACTTTCATTTTCCTTGCTCATTTATATGGCTCTGTCCCTGACAAAGAAGTTACTGGATGGTAATTGTGATGGTGGTGTTGATGGTGGTGAAGGAGAAGCTGGTGGTGGTGGTGGCGATGATGGTAAATGATTGGAAGATGCAGTAAGAAAATAAGAACATTGGTTTCCTTCCTATACACCAGATGTTCCCCTAAGCTCTTAAAGGAATAACTGTGCTTTCCTTTTGGAGGGTTCTCAAAACACAACTGTGCGATAGTAAGCTATCCCTGCTTTTCTGAAGAAGAATCGAAAGCTAAGAAGCACTAATTAGACCAGTGGAATACACAGTTTAATCATGAGAAAAATTTTGAAACAGAAATATCAGCCTATTTTGGATTCTAGTCTTTACTCATCTCACTTCTTAAGGATCTCACTACCCCGAGTCACCATGGCAACTAGTCCTCATCAATTTCCTCACAAGGTGGAGAACTCAAATGGAGCCTTCCCCTGGAACATCTGTGGGTAAGCATGAGGACCAGTGTGTTTGAACTTTGTGTGCTCGGGTATGCAGGGTAAATTGCTCATGGGACTGGAGCTGGGAAGTGGCCAGGCTTCTAGACAGGTGAGGGTGATGGTGCTTTGGGAGGGTCTTCTGGTCACTTTGGAAATTAACAGAATCTGAGTTTATAAGTAAGAAGAATAGAAATCAGAGAGGAAAGCATGTGGGAGAGGAAAGCATCACAGCAACGGCCTTTAGGCGGACACCATTCTATCGAAATTCTACTGTCCACCCTGGCAAGGTTGTATCTATTTGAGGAAATCAGGTACAAAAAATATGTAGATTTGTGTATCTGTTTCCTTCTATATAAACTCTCCATTTGAAGAGAAGCAAGTTCCATAGAACACATGATGTTCTAAGGGGAGGAAATATGGTGTTTTGGGGGAGAGCTCCATAGGACATATGATGTTCTAAGGGGAGGGAGCATGGCATCCTGTGGGAGAGTTCCATAGAACACATGATATTCTAAGGGGAGGGAGCATGGTGTCCTGCAGCTCTATAGGACATGTTGTTCTAAGGGGAGGGAGCATGGCGTCCTGCGGGAGAGCGCCATAAGCTTGGAAAGTAAACAATTCAATGGCTTCAGAAAGTCCCTGAAACTGACTAGGATCACACCCACAAATGCTGAGTAGAGGAGATGAATTAGCCCAGCTGCCTGGAAGAGACCCTCTCCAACTGTAAAACTGCCTGCAGCTTTCATGAGCTGCCATCCATGCTGGAGTGACCTTTTGGTAACACAGCTCTCATTGACTCATTTCTGCTCCTATAGGTTACCCTTGACCCATACTCACGTAAGTAACTCCAACAAAGCTTATTGGTTCACCAGTTGACTTTGATGGTGCCCTTACTTTTCTCTGTTGACATTCCCTATCTAGGATGAGTAGGCATTTGTTAATGTCTCCCTAGAAATGGTGTCATGCAACAGACTTCAAGAAGTCAGAGGCATGGTAAGCCACTCAACAATATCCAGTACCTAACACTGAGCCTGAACCGTGGTGGAAAGCTTGTTAACAGTCCACTGACTAACTGATTACACCTAAACAAGGCATTGTTTGGTTGGGACGAAACTCTTCACCTTCCCATGCTTTTGATAACTGACAGCAGTGTTTTGACCTTTGTAGGAGATGACATAGTGAGATCGTGACAGCTGAGATAGTGGATGACAGGCAGCATTGAGTGATGTGAGTGTGAAGAAAGGACATTCCTGTCGGAGGTCATAAAGGAATCTGAGGGAAGAGAGACAGCAGGATGCTCTACAGTTAAAGAGAAATGGAGGATGGTCAGAAGGAGAATTGGAATGGGCAAAGGGGGAAGAGCCAGCCCCTGTTGGAAGGGGTGGTATTGAGTTCCTATTCAATGTGAGGTAAAGTCGCTAGAACACATTAAGGCAAAGTGAAGAGGGTTAACATGTCATTTGTTCTGTGTTCTCAGTGTCTCATTCTAACTGGTGCTTGGGTGATACAGACAGAATGTGTTTTAAACAAGGAGTCTCAGAAATGGGAGCTGTCATCATTTTCAGGAGGATAGTGCCATTTCCCTAGACCACAAAGCCATTACACACATCTGGGTCACAAGGGATGATAATCTTGAGACATCAGATTGGTACAATGATTTATTTCTAATCAAGTATCTTCGAAATATAACAAAAGGCATGGTGACAAAAGCTCTGGGCAGGCAGACTCCAGGAGGGCTTCCATGAGGAATTTCTCTTGTCCCCTGGAGGGAAAGCAGCAAGATGAGGATGGGGAAGGTAACAGATTTTTCGTGACCTTCAATATCTGAGACAGACCAGGCTCTGGTATGCAGGAGGTAAGTTCTGATGAGATCACAGCTCTGCCTTGACCAACCCTCATATAGTACTTTTCTTATTACAGCCGTGTGAAGGTTCTGATGGCCAGAGTTCACACACACACACACGCACACACACACTCGCATGCATGCATGCATGTCCACTCGTATACACACACAATCACACACATGCACACACGCACACATGCACACCGTTGAAAATAGAAAGAGTGATTTATTGAGGTTTACTACTATCTAGGGAGCAAGATGTACACACTAGAAAGACAGGAAAGGGGCTGGGTATGTGACTTAGTGGAAGAACGCATGCTTAGCATGAAGGAGGCTCTGGGTTCAAAGCCTCGCATATTAGATAAAATAGAAAAAGACAGGGGAAGAGAGAAGGAATCTCTCCTTATGTTTAATGAAGTGCTTCTGACCACAGAACAAGACAGCGTTAAACCCCATGAAGAAGGGTCTGGAGAGATGGCTCAGTGGTTAAGAACAGCAATTGCTCTGTCAGAGGACCTGAGTTCAATTCCCAGCACCTATATGTAGCTCAAGAGGATAAGGCACACGATGAAAGAGAGGGGCACCTGGTGCACTTCCAACCTTCTATGCACACATAGGCATATACACCTGCACACACATGTCCCCATATGCCACATAAAGTCTCTTTCTCTCTCGCACACACAATGTTTAGTATATTTAATATGTCTATTACCAAACACAAAATCTGCCTAAAACTTTTTTCATTTTGGAGAGAATGGAGAGGAATAAATAATATTGATAAAGGTAATAATAATAAGAAACAATGGCCTAGGTATAGTAAACAACCCCTAAGCATGCGTGAGATGGAACATTGAGAGTGGTTATATTTTACAAACATATCAAAAGTGCTTACGGTGTCTGTAAGATTACTACAAAGAGAAGAAATGTCTAAAATTTATCTGGTGTGCTACTAACAAAATTCAAAGTGAAAGACCCCAGTGGTGGGCAGTCTTTCAGGCTAAGGAGACCCTCCCAAGGAACAGCGAGATCACTCTTCGGATGCAAACAGCAAGAGGCTTTATTCAGTACACAGGTACCTGGGGCGACTTAGTCTCTCGAAAGACAAAGCGCGCCTGCAGACTGGGGGAAGGTCTTTTTATAGGAAAGAGGGCAGCAGAAGCAGATTACAGAAGCAAATGCATCGTTAGTGGTCAGTTGGAATGGGGCAAGGGGCACAGGTGGTTTTTCCTCTCCCAGCACAGATGTATGGGAACAGATATCCTGTTAATTGATGTCCTGCCCGAATCTATGGATATAAATATCCTGTTTTGCAGCCAGGGACCCTGACCTTACTCTGCACTTACAGTCGTTCATCAAAAGCTTTGTGAAATGACGTTACAGCAGCCAAGCTGGGATCTTTCATAGGGGGAGTTGTCTCTTCTGTGAATTACTGATATTCTAAGTTGGGCACATGTGCTGACTATAGGCATCCTGTTTCCTTAAGCAAACGGGAGGTTCTCATTAGAGCAGGCCAGCTGCGGGTTCCTTATCGCTTGGGGCCAGATGGCTGACCGGCTGACCGCAGATATCTTGCCTGGCTTCTCCGCCCTTGTTCTCAAGTCGAACTTCCCTGCTCTAATGTTACTTGCGTTGCTCCAAAGTTTAAGCCTGGCATTGCTGCTGCTTAGCTGTTTGTCTATACTGTGGGGGTCTTTCACAAGAAGCAAGAACTTCTTAAGTAATTTAGCAAAATGAGGTACAATCCCTCTGATAGAATATTATGCAGCCATATTAAAACATTTCTTTTCAAAAACTAAGCCTTGACATGGAGGAGTTTTGACAGTCGAGTGCTGTGTTTTAAAAGTGGGATTTAATAGTCATACACGCTGCAGACTCATATAGTGTAGAATCTCTGTCTGTGTGTGTTCACATAGCCTTATTCCTAAGAGCAAAATGATGGAAATAGAGCACACTTCCTTCAGTGGGTAAATGACAAATGTTTGTTGATACGTAAAATGTCCTGCTCGAACCTCTGGGTCTTTATCCTTAGCAAAGAAAGTCAACCGCACAAGGTTACTGATGGTCTGATTCTCATATGCACTGAGCTTTGTAAAACACTGACAAATTACAATTTTTATGTAAACTTATATGCTTATGGGGCACAGAGTGGTATCATAATTTTGAATACAATGTTGCCTAGGTCCAGTTAACTATATATATATATATATATATATATATATATATATATATATATCACTGAGGATATTTAAAAGATTTGAAATTAAATATTTGGAAACTGTTCTTAGTGATTTTTAAATGTACTCTACTACATTTTCCAATGGGTCTGAAAAGAAATCAAATAATTTCCTTTATCTAAACATGCCTTTTCCCATCTGACTACTGAATGACAAAAACCTCACAGAAAGAAGGTGAGTGAACAGCAGTGCTGAAGAACAGGGTGGAAGGTGTGGCTATGAGGAACAGTGTAAGGTGTCCTGCATGGTGTTGCTACGGTTCTGTTCGTGGTGGATCCGTGAATGTATGTGCTGGCTTGCACAGCTCTGTGCACACACCAGTGAAGACACACGAACACCAGTGCCCTCAGAGAGATGCCTTGCTGAAGTCACTGTGGTCGGCAATGTGGAGAAGCTGGGGCAGTGTATACAAGCACATTCTTCTCTTTTCAAGGTTTTCATAAGATTTAATTCTTTTTACTTTATTTGTATGAGCGTTTGCCTGCATATGTGAGTGGTACCACATATATATATATATATGCCTGGTATCGGTGAAGAACTCTCCCGGACTTGTGAAGGTTGTGAGCCATTCTGTGGGTGCTGGGAAGTATACCATGGTCCTCTGCAAGTACAGCAAGTACTTTTGACCACCAGGCCATCTCTCTAGTCATGATTCAAGTCTTTACTAGAATATATTTCATGCATGTGTCTAACGTATCTGGCTCATACTCGTCCATCACTCTCTGATCCCCCTCTACTTCCGCGGTCTCCCCTTTCTTTCCTCGGCTAGTCCCTCTTCTACTTCTGAGTCAATGAGTGCAGCTGGGGTTATTTATATCAATTTCCCGAGAGTACGTAATGATATAAAAAGAAAGAAAAGTACTTCATACTAAGTAAAATCCAATTTTGTTTCAAAAACACAAATTCTGACTAAAAAATATTTCATTATATTAACACTGATATTTTGTTAGTGACATAATTGTTATTTTTATTCTCCTGGGTTCTCTTCTATTTCCTAAGTTTTCTCACAAAATGCATACTATTTTTAAGTTCTGAGAGGTATTTGTAAATGTGACTGAAAAAAATCTGATGAATGAAATTAAGAGCTTAGGATAAAAGAATATAAAATAAACATTAGATAGGGCAAGATAGTGAAACCATGCAAGAAAAGGATTGAGTGACCATGAGGGAAGAGAGGAAGGGAAACGCCCTGATGAGATATGGGAATGTGATATAAAAATACGCTTAAGAAGAAATCAAATCATATATTAAGAACAGGCAGAATATATACGGACACTAACCCTGAGGTGTATGGGACAAAAACACTCAGATGTTGCCCAGAATACAGAATCCAAGAACAAAGACAGGAAATAATAAGAACTGGAATAAAAGATGTGGGGTACCAGATAGAGAGATGCAGCATACCGCCAACTGGTGTTTCCGGAAAGCGATCCTAAAAAATGGGACAAAAACCGTCGTTAGAGAGCGACAAAATAGCACAGTACCTCCCAGGTTTGGGCACGGCCTGACTCTGAATAGATACAAAGGTGCCACTTGCTAAACAAAGTCTCCCATGGCTTTAGAATTTCAAAGCTAAACTCAAAAGTTTTCTGTGTGTATTCCAGTGTAAAGTAGAACAAAAGCAAACACAGGACACACTTTGCCAGGAAAGATAAAACAGCAAACTGGCCTCAAGCCTTTCCTCGGTAACAGCCAGTTTGGAAGAAGATGGTTTATGGTGCCATAGTGCCCACCAAATTTTCAAGTCGTTAGCACTGTGCCAAGCAAAACCGGGGCCAACTTAGTAAGCAGCCGTAAATTTTATAAATTCAGTGCTCATTGTCAACGAAGACCTAGCGCAACTAGAATACAAGGACTGTGCCTGCTCACCGCGTGTGACCATCCCCAGCCAGCAGCCACACCACAGGCAGAGACGCAATGCTTTGTGTTACTCCTTGACACTTCAGGTGGTCTCACCAGGCTAGTGGATCACAGGGATGGAGGGGTAAGGAAAACTCATTAATCACCCAAGGGGCAGTTGTCTACTGGGAAAAGAAATGAAAATCTGAAGAACATTCTGTAGGTAGTGTGTTAAAAATCAACGTAACTACAGTTTCCTCTATATTTGAAATAAAACAATTCCATTTGCAATGCTGATAATGTTGAAATTAAGTCAAAGTTAGGGGAAGCACATGTGGATACACAGAGGCAACCCCAGTCCAAGGTTTCCCATGAAGCCTGGAAGGGTTGGGGTGGCATTCTTGTGTCTCTGCTGGGTTAGGGGTGTGGCTGCAAGACTGCATGCTTTCCCAGCATGCCTGAGACCTTGGTTTTGATTGCTCATGCATTAAAAGCAAATAGTAACAAATGACAGTTTGTAGATTGCTTGCTGGGAATAAGTTTCCATGCCTTCAAGACATTCTTCTAGAAATGTATTTTTAAAAAGTAGTCCGTCTCCTAAGGCTCCCCCTATGAGACTAACAACAAACAAACACACAAACAATCAAAAACCAAACCCAATGGGGGTTTGGAAGGACTACGAGGATGGTGGAGAGGGCAGCAAGGTGCTGCCAATTGAATTCAACCAAACTATTGCCAGCGCCAATACACATCCGCGGTGGCTGCACACATGCAATCTGGAAAAGAAAGGAAAGGAGAGATGTGAGGGGAGGAGGGACTAGCTGACAAGGGTGGGTGACCCTGGGAGAGAGGGGAGATGACAATGTGGCAGTGTGATGCTTAGTTTTGTCAACTCAACACAGTCTAGAATCACCAGGGAAGAGGGTCTCAGTGAGAAACTGTCTACATTGGGCAGGCCTGGGGCTGTGTCTGTGGAGGATTGTTCTGACTGAGTTAGCTGATGTGGCAAGATCCAACTTGTTGACTTGTTGTGGGCAGCACCATTCCCAAGGCTTGTGGTCCTAAACTGTGTGAGAATGGAGAAATCAAGATAGGTATTGTTTGGGTGGAAGTGTCACCCCAGCCCCTGGCATCCACTCACCCAAAGAGTCTGGAATGTTTGGTTGGAAGTTCCATCCCAAGGTCCCCCCCCCCCCCCCCCCGGGAATTACCTCAGTCCAGACTCCATCTCTGAGAAAGCCTGACAAATGATAATCCTGTCCCAGAGATGCTCAAGACCACTCCCAAGGGATATTTAAACTGCACCCCCACCCCCAGAGAACAAACGTGGCTTTCTGGTCTTCCTTGTCTCCTCTGGGGGAGGGGGGCGGAAGGTCCAGTTTGATATGGTCTGATTTGGATTATTGTGTCGGCGGAGAGGCTTATCGGAGCACAATATGGCTGTTTTGTGTGCTTGACAGTGAATAAGACGTGACTAGTCGTTTTTAATCTTTATGCCTTGACTCCTGCAAATATGAACTGTGAGCTCGAACCAGAAGCTGAGGTACACTTTTCTCCCTAAGTTATGTTCGTCTGGGTATTTTATGACGACCGCTGAAATGGCACCAGGACAGGGTGGCTGTGATCACAGTGCCTTGCACACAAGTGTGATATGGAAGCAACAGGACTTCTTTTTTCATAAGTCTGCTGCTGTCGGGAAGGTGGAAAGCACCATCCACAAGCCCTAACCCTTTCTTATTCCACAGAGAAGAGAAGCCTGCCTGGGTGCTTTAGGGAGAGAGTGCTAGATTCGGGTAGTCGTGTCTTCTCTTGCCCTCATCCTTTGGAAAAGACTTACCTTCCTGCAACAAGAGCACTTATATCACTTACTGTTCTTATCATAACCAAATACCCGATAAGAAGCGATGCAGGGAGGAAGGTGCGTGTGAAGGGCTGTAGTCTATTATGGCGGGAAAAGCTGAGCAGCAGAATGTGGAGCTGCAGGTCACATTTCCTCTGCAGTAAGAAGGCAAAGAAAGGTGCGAGCTGGTGCCCAGCATACCCGTTTCTTTTATTTAGTCTGTGCTGCAGTACATAAGAAGGTGTTCCTATGTTCTGGGTGATTCTTCCCTCCTTTCTCAAACGCTGCTGGGAATGCAACCATAGATACACCCAGAGGTACGTTTCCACGGTGATTTTAAACCCAGTCAAGTTGACAACCAAGATCACTTATCATCATAAGTCTGTTTTGTTCTCTAGAAATAGAGATGGGTGGGGAAGAATCTGGCCCAAAGTACCGCAGCAACTGCGAGGGCAAGCCTGACAGGTTCAGGTTCCTGCCCGAGGGCTCTGCTACCCATGGCGAGCCACCTCCTCCAAATTAGTCAGGAGCTCCACTGGCAGCTGGATCCCCATGGCTTCTTTTTAAACATATAATTTTCTTTTCTTTTTTTAAAACAAACTATCTTTTTTCATTTTGCATACCAATCCCAGTTCCCACTCCCTCCTTCCTCCCATTCCTTCCACCTACCCCTTCCCCCACCCCCACCCATTCTTCAGAGAGTGTAAGGCACAATGCTTTGGGGAAGGTCCAAGACCCTCCCTACTATATATCTAGGCTGAGCAAGATATCCATCCAAAGAGAATTGGTTCCCAAAAAGCCAGTACAAGCAGTAGAGATAAATCCTGGTGCCACCGCCAGTGGCCCTGCAGTCTGCCCCAGCCATACAACTGCCATTCACATTCAGAGAGTCTAGTTTGGACCTATGCTGTTTCCTTCCCAGTCTGGCTGGAGTTGGTGAGCTCCCATTAGCTCAGGTAGACTGTTTCAGTGGGTGTCCCCATCATGGTCTTGACCTCCTTGCTCATATTCTCACTTCTCCCACTCTTCACCTGAACTTTGGGAGCTCAGTCCAGTGCTCCCATGTGGGTCTTTGCCTCTGTTTACATCAGTTTCTGGATGAAGGTTCTATGGTGACATTTAAGATATTCATCAATCTGACTACCAGGCAAGGCTAGTTTGGGCACCCTCTCCACTATTGCTTAGGGTCTTAGCTGGAGTCATCCTTGTGGATCCCCACTGCTTTAACTCCCTGTTCACTCTCAGCCACTCTGGAGCTGGATGGGAAGGAGAAGGATGCTGCTTGTCAGCCCTACTTAGGCTCCAGCTCGGTGTCCCTAACACCTCTACCCCAGATAGGAAGACCACATAGCTCCAGCAGGCAGAAGGTTTGACTAAATCAGTGTCGGTTCAACTGTGGAACAGAATCACATGCAAACTCTAACAGTGGTGTTCTCTACAAACACATAAAGTGGGCACTTCTTAAGATCAAATGTGAGGAAGCATGTAATAAAATAATATTAAGTAAATAGGAGTTGAGTACCTTGGAGGGGCAAGATAAGAAAGCAATGTTCAAAGGGCTGGCCTTTTCCTCTGGAGAGGGTTATGAGAAATTCTTATTATCTGCCTTTCTATATTATATAAATTCTCTACAATATATTTGCACTTCTTTTATAATCAGACCAAAAAAATCACCACACACAAAAAAAACATGTTATTTTTGAAGAAAGCAGAATCTCAGAGGTCACAGTGACTTTGTGCTGTTTGTCCTTTCTTTGATTTTGGCCCAGGGCACTTTGAACATACGAGCACAAACCCATGAAAGGTTTATTCTCGGCAATTCAACATGATTACTCTCAGTCTGATGATTCTCAGACCTTTGTCCTTGTACAAGGTCAGTCCACCCGTACACCTGCCCACTCATATACGGAGCACTCACGAAGAGCTGTGTGCCTGAGCCTGTTCTGGTTGTGTCATCCAGCTGCAGCCTCAAGAAAGTCAAATCTCAGCCTGAGAGGAGTGGTTCAAGCAGCAAGGCAGTATTGTGCCATAGAACAGTAGATGGGCAACTGAGGCATCCACTCAATCCCGGAGGAATCAGAGAAACCAGAGCAAAGTATTCCTGTGATAGCCTTGGAGGGAGATACCATTTGATCTTGGTCATAAGAGATGAAGATCTGGGTAGGTAGAACAGATGGGCAGGATATTCCTGAAGGCGGGGAATGGAAGAGTTGGGGTACATTTTTAATAGTACCCTATGAATTGAAGGGCATAGGAGGATGGACCAGCTGTGTTCTCTCGTCACAAATCATAGAAAGTGACTCTAAGCTGAGGAGTGAAGTGAGCACGGGGCTTGTATGAAGAGCTCCAGGAGGGCTGGGGAGCCAGGTGCAGCAAGGGCAGCTTCAGTGAGCTGAATGAAGCCCACCTGAAGCTGCCACAGGGGAGCCATCTGTCCTCAGCCCAACGGTCACTGAAGCCCCTGTTCTCAGGTGGGGGTTAGATAGCTGACCCTCAGCTGAAGAAAGGGGTGCACACTGATTGAGAGTAGAGTGTGTTTAACTGGGTAAAACCTAATACAAAACCAAACTTGACCCTCACAGCTCAGAATGGGGTTCTCAATAAGGAGTGCATTTGTTTCTCAGGAAATTTCTCCAGATTTTTTTTTTTTTAAAAAAAAAACTCGTTACAGATTAAAGCAGGCAGAGGTATCACTGTGATCTACTGGGTGGAGCTGAGACAATGCATTATACAACTGTTCAGAGGTAACTCCCATGTGATGTGGGACATCCCTCTATGTGTTGTGATTATCATTGATAAATAAAGAACTGCTTGGGTCTATAGCAGAGCTATAGGGGAATAGAGCTAGGGAGGGGAAACTAAGCTGAATGCTGGGAGAAAGAAGGCGAAGTCAGAGAGAAGCCCCACTGGAGCCAGACGGAATTTTAGCCAGTAAGCCACAGCCACTTGGTGATGCACAGATTACTAGAAATGGGTTAAATCAAAATGTTAGAGTTAGCAAATAAGCTAGAGCTAACAGGTCAAAGAGTGCTTTATATAATATAGTTTCTGTGTGATTATTTCTGGCTAAGCCAGGAACTAACTAACAGCCTCCCTCCCACACCCATGTTAAAGATCTACTCAACTCTAGGAAGGAGAAAGGGCACAAGGGAATGAGAAGAAGCAATAGAAGTTCATTAGGAAAGGGGGCAGATGTAAGGATGGACAATAAAATTACCTCTAAATAATGGGGATTTTATGTTGAAAGCAATGAAGAAATAGAAGGAAATAAGAGTCATTGAAAGAGTCTAGGCCAGGGAAAGATGTCCCATCCATGGCCAACAGAAGCAGGTAACATGATTTCCAGATTCTTGGTAATTCCCTCCCTCTGTCATTGTAGACTTTTTTTGTTTATTTTTATTGAACTCTACATTTTTCTTTGCTCCCCTCCCTGCTTCTTCCCTCCCCACTTCAACCCTTCCCCAAAGTCCCCATGCTCCCAATTTAATCAGGAGATCTTGCCATTTTCTACTTTCTACTTCCCATGTAGATTATATCTATGTAAGTCTCTCCTAGTATCTGCATTGTTGTCTAAGTTCTCTGGGATTGTGGTTTGTAGGCTGGATTTCTTTGCTTTATGTTTAAAAAACACCTATAAGTGAATACATGTGATAATTGTCTTTCTGTGTCTGACTTAACTCACTTAAAATAATGTTTTCTAGATCCATCCATTTTCCTTCAAATTTCAAGATGTCATTATTTTTTTCTGCTGTGTAGTACTCCATTGTGTAAATGTACCACATTTTTGTTATCCATTCTTTAGTCAAGGGGGCATTTAGGTTGTTTCCAGGTTCTGGTTATGACAAAGCTTCTATAAACATAATTGACCACATATCTTTGTGGCACGATTGATCATCCTTTGGATATATACCTAAAAGTGGTATTAATGGGTCTTGAGGAGGGTTGTTTCCTAATTTTCTGAAAAATTGCCACACTGACATCCAAAGGGTTTGTACCACTTGCATTCCCACCAGCAATGCAGAAGTGTTCCCTTTTCCCCACAACCTCTCCAGCATAAGTGGAGAGGCCATTCTTACAGATATAAGATGGAATCTCAGAGTTGTTTTGATTTGCATTTCTCTGATGACTAAGGATGTTGAACATTTTCTTAAGTGTCTTTTAGCCACTTTAGATTCCTCTGTTGAGAATTCTCTGTTTAGGTCTATTGTAGTGGGAGCTGCGGGTTACATTCCACCACCCAGCTCCCACCACCAGCTAGCTTTACCCAAAATAACAACACACAAATTGTATTCTTTTAAACACTGTTTGGCCCATTATATCTAGCCTCTTCTCAGCTAACTCTCCCACCTGGACTAGCCCATTTCTAATAATGTGTGTAGCACCCCAAGGTGCACTTACCGGGAAGATTCTAGCCTATGTTCATCCTGGGTAGGAAGCTGAATTGCATCTCCCCGGGAGAGGGGAGCATGGCTTCTGAGCTCACTTCCTCTTCCTCCCAGCATTCTGTTCTGCCTACTCCACCCACCTAAGGGATGGCCTATCAAAATGGGCAAAGGCAGTTTGTTTATTACCAATGACCTTCCTCCATCAGTCTGTACTCCATTTCTTTTATTGTATTATGTGTTCTTTTGGTGACTATTTTCTTGAGTTCTTTGTATATTTTGGAGATCAGACCTCTGTCTGATGTGGGGTGAGTGAAGATCTTTTCCCATTCTTTAGGCTGTTGTTTTGTCTTGTTGACTGTGTCCTTTGCTTTATGGAAGCTTTTCAGTTTCAGGCAGTGTCTACATTTTGATATCCAGATATGCCAGCACCACTTGTTAAATATGTTTTCTTTTTTTCATTGGATATTTTGTGCTTCTTTGTCAAAAATTAGGTGTTTGAAGATGTGTGGATTGATATCCAGGTCTTCTATTTAGTTCCATTGATCCTCCTGTCTGTTCTTATGCCAATACCAGACTGTTTTCAGTATTGTAGTTCTGTATTAGAGTTTGAAGTCAGGGATTGTGATGCCTTCAGAAGTTCTTTTATTGTACAGGATTGTTTTGGCTATCCTGAGGTTTTTGCTTTTTTATATGAAGTTGAGTACCATTCTTTCAAGGTCTGTGAAGAATTTTGCTGGGATTTTGATGGGCAATTGCATTGAATCTGTAAATTGCTTTTGGTAAGATTGCCATTATTACTATGTTAATTCTGCCTACCCAAGAGCATAAGAGATCTTTCCACTTTCTGATGTCTTCTTCAATTTCTTTCTTCAAAGATTTAAAGTTCTTTTCATAAAAGTGTTCCACTTGTTTGGTTAGAGTTACTCCAAGATATTTTATGATATTTGTGGGTATTTTGAAGGGTGTTGATTCTCTGATTTCTTCCCCAGCCCTTTTATCATCTGTGTATAAGAGGACTAATGATTTTTTTGAGTTAATCTTGTATCCTGCTACATCACTGAAAGTGTTTTATGCATTGTAGAAGTACTTGGTAGAATTTTGGGGATTGCTTATCTAAACTATCATAGCATCAGCAAACAATGAGAGTTTGACTTCTTCTTTTCCTATTTATATCCCTTTGATCTCCTTTTGATGTCTTATTGCTCTAGCAAGGACCTCAAGAGCTATATTGAATAGATATGGAGAGAGTGGACAACCTTGTCTTGTCTTGCTCCTGATTTCAGTGGAATTGCTGGGAGTTTCTTTCCATTTAGTTTGATGTTGGCTGTTGGCTTGTTGCTTATTGTCTTTATTATGTTTAGGTATATTTTTTGTATCCCTGCTCTCTCCAAGACCTTTATCATGAAGGGATGTTGTATTTTGTCAAAAGCTATTTTGGCATCTAATGAGATGATCATGTGGTTTTTATTTTTTAGCTTGTTTATATGGTGGATTACATTGACATATTTTTGTATGTTGAACCATCCCTGCATCTCTGGGATGAAGCTGACTTGATCATGGTGGATAATGGTTCTGATGTGTTCTTGGATTCGATTTGCCAGTATTTTATTTAGTATTTTTGAATCAATGTTCATGAGTGAGATTGGTCTGCAATCCTTTCTTAGTAACATCTTTCTGTGGTTTAGGTATCAAGGTAATTGTAGCCTCATAAGACTTTGTCAATGTTCCTTCTGTTTCTATTATGTGAAATAATTTGAGGAGTACTGGTATTAGTCCTTTATTTTTATGGTTTCTGGTGGTTGGCTATTTTCTTTTTTTAAAATTTATTTATATATTAAAGATTTCTGCCACCTCCCAGCCACAAAGAATGACGATATGTTTTTCTTTGAGTTCACCCTCTTATTTAGCTTCTCTAGGATCACGAATGATAGGCTCAATGTCCTTTATTTATGGCTAGAAGCCAATTATGAGTGAGTACATCCCATGTTCCTCTTTTTGGGTCTGGCTTACCTCACTCAGGATAGTGTTTTCTACTCTTGGGTATATTCCCAAGAGTGGTATTGCTGGGTCCAGGGGTAGGTTGATCCCGAATTTCCTGAGAAACTGCCACACTGCTTTCCAAAGTTTTTGTACAAGTTTGCATTCCCACCAGCAATGAATGAGTGTACCCCTTTCTCCACAACCTCTCCAGCAAAGGCTATCATTGGTGTTTTTTATTTTAGCCATTCTGACAGGTGTAAGATGGTATCTTAAAGTTGTCTTGATTTGCATTTCCCTGATCTCTAAGGAAGTTGAGCATGACCTTAAGTGTCTTTTGGCCATTTGAACTTCTTCTGTTGAGAATTCTCTGTTCAGATCAGTGCCCCATTTTTAATTGCAGTCTAGTTTCTTGATTTCTTTATATATTTTGGAGATCAGACCTTTGTCAGTTGCGGGATTGATGATGATCTTCTCCCAGTCAGTGGGTTGCCTTTTTGTCTTAGTGACAGTGTCCTTTGCTTTACAGAAGCTTCTCAGTCTCAGTAGGTCCCATTTATTCAATGATGCCCGTAATGTTTGTGCTGCTGGGGTTATACTAGGAAGTGGTCTCCTGTGCCCATGTGTTGTAGAGTACTTCCCACTTTCTCTTCTATCAGGTTCAGTGTGTTTGGACTGATAATGAGGTCCTTAATCCATTTGGACTTGAGTTTTGTGCATGGTGATAGATATGGATCTATTTTCATTCTTCTACAGATTGACATCCAGTTTTGCCAGCACAATTTGTTGAAGATGCTCTCTTTTTTCCATTGTATACTTTTAGCTCCTTTATCGAAAATCAGGTGTTCATAAGTTTGTGGGTTAAAGTCAGGGTCTTCTATTCTATTCCATTGTCGACTTCTCTGTTTTTATGCCAATACCAAGCTGTTTCCAATACTGTAGCACTGTAATAGAGTTTGAAGCCAGGGATGGTAATGCCTCCAGAAGTTCCATTATTGTATAATATTATTTTGGCTATCCTGGGTTTTTTGCTTTTCCATATAAAGTTGATTATTGTCTTCTCTGTGAAGAATTTTGATGAGATTTTGATGGGGATTGCATTGAATCTATAGATTGCTTTTGGTAGAATTGCCATTTTTACTATGTTGATCCTCCCAATCCAAGAGCAAGGGAGATCCTTCCATTTTCTGGTGTCCTCTTTAATTTCTTTCTTCAAAGACTTATAGTTCTTGTCAAATAGATCTTTCACTTCCTTGGTCAGAGTTACTCCAAGATATTTTATGCTATTTGTGGCTATCGTGAAAGGTGATGCTTCTCTGATTTCCCTCTCTGCTTCCTTATCCTTAGTGTATAGGAAGACAACTGATTTTTTTGGAGTTGATCTTGTATCCTGCCACATTACCAAAGGTGTTTATCAGCTGTAGGAGTTCTTTGGTAGAGTTTTTGGGGTCGCTTATGTATACTATCATATCATCTGCAAATAACGAAAGCTTAACTTCTTCCTTTCCAATACTAATCCCCTTGATCCCCTTATGTTGTCTTATTGCTATTGCTAGAACTTCAAGCACTATATTGAAGAGGAATGGAGAGAGTGGACATCCTTGTCATGTTCCTGATTTTAGTGGGATGGCTTTGAGTTTTTCTCTGTTTAATTTAATGTTAGCTGTTGGCTTGCTGTAAATAGCTTTTATTATATTTAGGTATGACCCTTGTATCCCTAATCTCTCCAAGACCTTTATCATAAAGGGGTGTTGAATTTTGTGGAATGCTTTTTCAGCATCTAATGAAATGATCATATGGTTTTTTTCTTTCAGTTTATTTATATGGTGGATTACATTGATAGATTTGCGTATGTTGAACCAGCCCTGCATCTCTGGGATGAATCCTACTTGATCATAATGGATAATTTTTCTAATGTGTTCTTGGATTTGGTTTGCCAGTATTTTATTGAGAATTTTTGCGTCGATATTCATGAGGGAGATAGGCCTGTAATTCTCTTTCTTGGTTAAGTCTTTGTGTGGTTTTGGTATCAGGGTAACTGTAGCTTCATAAAAGGAATTTGGCAATGACTCTTCTGTTTCTATATTGTGAAATACATTAAGGAGTATAGGTATTAGCTCTTCTTGGAAGTTCTGGTAGAATTCTGCATTGAAACAATCTGGTCCTGAGCATGCATTTATTTATTTATTGATTTATTTATTCATTCATTCATTCATTAAAGATTTCTGCCTCCTCCCAGCCACCGCCTCCCATTTCCCTCCCCCTCCCTGATCAAGTCTTTCTCCCTTGTCAGCCAGAAGAGCAATCAGGGTTCTCTGCCCCATGGGAAGTCCAAGGATCACCCACCTCCATCCAGGTCTAGTAAGGTGAGCATCCAATCTGCCTAGGCTCCCACATAGCCAGTACATGCAGTAGGATCAAAAACCCATTGCCATTGTTCTTGACTTCTCAGTAGTCCTCATTGTCTGCTATGTTCAGCGAGTCCGGTTTTATCCCAGGCTTTTTCAGACCCAGGCCAGCTGGCCTTGGTGAGTTCCCAATAGAACATCCCCATTGTCTCAGTGTATGGGTGCACCCCTCCTGGACCTGAGTGCCTTGCTTGGAAGGGAAATTTTTGATAACAGTTTCTAGTTCTTCATGACTAACAGGTCTATTTAGATCATTCATCTGGTCTTGGTTTAGCTTTGGTATATGGTACTTATCTAAAAAAATGTCCATTTCTTTTGCATTTTCCAGTTTTGTGGCCTACAGTCTTTTGTAGTAAGATCTAATGATTCTCTGAATTTCCTCTGTGTTTTTGGTTATGTCCCCCTTTTCATTTCTGATCTTACTTATTTGCATGTTCTCTCTCTGTCATTTAATTAGTTTGGATAGGGGTTTGTCGATCTTGTTGATTTTCTCCAAGAACCAACTTTTTGTTTCATTGATTCTTTGGACTGTTTTCTGTGTTTCTATTTCGTTGATTTCTGCCCTCAGTTTGATATTTCCAGTCTTATACTCCTCCTGGGTGGGTCTGCTTCTTTTTTTTCTAGAGCTTTGAGGTGTGCTGTTAAGTCCCCAATGTATGCTTTTTCCGTTTTCTTTAAGTGGGCACTTAGTGCTATGAACTTTCCTCTTAGCACTGCTTTCATCATGTCCCATAGGTTTGAGTATGTGGTCTCTTTATTTTCATTAAATTCAAGGAAGACTTTAATTTCTTTCTTAATTTCTTCCTTGACCCAGGTGTGGTTCAGTAGTTGACTGTTCAGTTTCCATGAGTTTGTAGGATTTCTGGGAGTGGCATTATTGTTGCCTTCTAACTTTAATCCGTGATGATCTGATAAGACACAGGTGGACACTGATATTTTTTTGTATCTGTGGATGTTTCCTTTGTTTCTGAGTATGTGGTCAGTTTTCAAGAAGATTCCATAAGCTGCAGAGAAGAAGGTATATTCTTTCCTATTTGGGTGGAGTGTTCTATAGATATCTGTTAAGTCCATTTGCTTCATTACCTCCAATAATTCTCTTAATTCTCTATTAGGTTTCTGTCTGATTGACCTGTCCATTGGAGAGAGAGGTGTGTTGAAGTCTCCTACTACTAGTGTGTGTTGTTTGATGTCTGCCTTGAGTTCTAGTAATATTTCTTTTACATAAGTGGGTGCTTTTATATTAGGGGTGTAGATATTCAGGATTGAGATGTCATCCTGATGAATTGTTCCTGTTATGAGTATAAAATCTCCATCTCGATCTCTTCTGATTGATTTTAGTTTGAATTCAGTTTTGTTAGAAATTAGTATGGCCACACCTGCTTTTTTCTTAGGACCATTTGCTTGAAACACCTTTTCCCAACCCTTTACTCTGAGTAGATGCCTGTCTTTGTGGTTGAGATGTGTTTCTTGCAAACAGCAGAATGTTGGATCCTGTTTTCGTATCCAATCTCTTAGTCTGTGCCTTTTAATAGGTAAATTGAGACCATTAATATTAAGTGATATTAATGACCAGTAGTTGTTTACTTCAGTTATTCTTATTGTTTTTGGTAGTAGAGTTTGTGTGTCTCCCTTCTTTGAGTTGTGCTGGTGAAGGGTTGCTAGATGCCTGAGTTATTGTAGGCAGTGTTGGCAGTGTTGGATTCCTTGGGTTGTGATTTTCCTTCTATTAGTTTCTGTAGGGCTGGATTTGTGGCTACGTATTGTTTAAATTTGTTCTTTTCCTGGAATATCTTGTTTTCTCCATTGATAGTGAACAATAGCTTGACTGGGCATAGTAGTTTGGGTTTGCATCCATGGTCTCTTAGTTTCTAAAGTACCTCTATCCAGGACCTTCTGGCTTTCATGGTTTCCATAGAGAAGTCAGGTGTAAGTCTGATCGGTTTACCTTTATAAGTTACTTGGCCTTTTTCCTTTGCAGCTCTTAATATTCTTTCTTTAACCTGCATATTTTGTGTTTTGATTATTATATAGTGAGGGGATGTTTTTCCTTGATCCAGTCTGTTTGGTGTTCTGTATGCTTCTTGAATATTCAAAGGAATATCTTTTTTTATGTTGGGAAAGTTTTCTTCCATAATTTTGTTAAAAATATTTTCTGGGCCTTTGAGCTGTGCCTCTTCTCCTTCTTCTATTCCCATTATTATTTTTAATAATAAGAATAATAGGAGTTTGGTCTTTTTATTGTGTCCCATATTTCCTGAATATTTTGTGATGAGAATTTGTTGGCTTTGCTGTTTTCTTTGATCAGTGCGTTTATTTTCTCTAAGGTGTCCTCAGAATCTGAGATTCTTTCTTCTATCTCTTGTATTCTATTGATTATGCTTGTTTCTGTAGACTCTGCTTATTGACCTAGATTTTCCATATCCAGCTGGTCCTCAGTTTGTGTTTTCTTCCTTGCTTCCATTTCAGTTTTCAATTCTTGAAATGTTTCCATTACCTGTTTGATCATTTTTTCTTGGTTTCCCAGGGTATCATGTTCGTATTTACTCATTTCTTCAAACTTTTTGTTATTCTTCTCTTCCATTTCTATAAGGGCGTTTTTTACATGTTGTTTAAGGGACTCTATTGCTTTCATAAAGTCAATTTTTTTCCACTTCTTCTGTGTTAGGGTGTTCAAGTCCTTCTGTTGTAAAATCATTGGGTTCTGGTGTTTTCATGTTGTTTTTCAGATTGTTGGGTGAATTCTTGCCTTGGTGCCTGCCCATCTCCTCCTATCAATGCTATCTAATGGGTCTTTTAAAACCAGATCAGGTTTCCCTGCTGGCCATTGGCTCCGCTTACAAAATGCCCTCTCTCCGTTTCCTGGTTCCTGCCGCGGGCCAAGATCCCTCTCACCACTCAGAAGGGTCTTCAGGAACAGGACCAGGCTCCCCGTTCACCAGGGACCTCAACAACAAGAGGCCTACCTCTTTGATTTAATTGTAGTGGGGTGATCTGCTGTCGGTATTGCACACCGGTCCATGCCGTTTGCCTGGTATTAGTACTTCTTTGAAAGTCTTGTAGAATTCTGAGCTGAAACCATCTGGTCCTGGGCTTTCTTTGGTTGGGAGACTTTTGATGACTGTTTCTATTTCTTCAGTAGTTATAGGTCTGTTTAATTTATTTATCTGGTCTTGATTTAATTTTGGTAAGTGATATTTATCCAAAAAGCTGTTCATTTTCTTTAAATTTTCCAGTTTTGTAGAGTACAGGTTTTCAAAATATGATCTGATGATTCTTCATATTTCCTCCTTGTCTGTTGTTATATCCCTCTTTAAATATCTGCTTTTGTTAATTTAGATAGTCTCTCTCTCTGCCTTTTGGTTAGTCTGGGTAAAGTTTTGTCTATTTTGTTGATATTTTTAAAGAACCAACTCTTTGTCTTATTGATTCTTCTTCACTTGTTTCTTAGGTTCATTTGATTAGTATATTTTTTCTAACCCTTTACTCTGAGATGATGTCTGTCTTTGAGGTTGAGATATGTTTCTTGTATGCAGAAGAAGGATGGATTCTGTTTTCGTATCCAATCTGTTAGCCTGTGTCTTTTTATAGGTGAGTTGAGTCCATTTATATTAATGGATATTAATGACCAGTGATTGCTATCTCCTGTCAATTTAATTTTCATTGTTGGTGATGTTAATTTGTGTGTTTTCCCTTCTTTGGGATTTGCTGCTATGAGATCATCAATTGTCTGTGTTTTGTTGGTATAGCCAACTTCTTTGGGTTGGAGTTTTCCTGCTAGTATTTTGTGTAGGGCTGGGTTTGTGGCTAGGTATTGGTGAAATGTAGATTTGTTATGGAATATCTTGTTTTGTCCTTTTATGGTGATTGAAAGTTTTGCTGGGTATAGTAGTCTGGGCTGTCATCCATGATCTATTAATGTCTGCTTGATCACAACCTTCTGGCTTTCTTTGTCTCCACTGAGAAGTCAGGTGTAATTCTGATAGGTCGACCTTTATATGTTACTTGGTATTTTTCCTTTGCAGCTCTTAATATTCTTTCTTTAAATCGTATGTTTAGTGTTTTGATTATTATGTGGTGAGAGGACTATTTTTTGAATCCAGTCTATTTGGTGTTCTGTAAGTTTCTTGTATCTTCATAGGCATATCTTTCTTTAGGTTGAGAAAGTTTTCTTCTATGGTTTTGTTAAATATATTTTCTGTGCTTTTGAGTTGAACTTCTTCTATACCTATTTTTCTTAAATTTGGACTTTTCATGGTGTTCCATATTTCCTGGATATTTTGGGTTAAGCTTTTGTTAGATTTACTGTTTTCTTTAACTGATGACTCTGTTTCCTCTATTGTATCTTCAGTGCTTGAGATTCTCTCTTTCATCTTTTGTATTTTGCTGTTCATGCTTGTGTTTATAGTTCCTGATTATTTCCTCATGATTTCTGTTTCTATATTTTTCTCAGCTTGTGTTTTCTTTATTGTCTCTATTTCAGGTTTTAAGTACTGAATAGTTTCTTTCATATGTTTGATTTCTTTTTTTATTTTCTTTAAGTGATTTGCTGATGTCTCCCATTTTTTTTGTCTTTTCCTCCATTTCTTTAAGGGAATTTCTCATTTCCTTTTTAAGGGTTTTAAACATTCTCTTGAAATTGTTTTTTTAGGTCATTTTCTTCTAGTTCATCCATATTTGGTTGTTAAGGTCTTGTTGTTGTAGGGTCTTTAGGTTTTACTGGTGTTGTGTTGCTCTTTGTGGTGTTGCGTGTATTCTTACCTTTTCTATTCATCTTTTCCTCTAATAGGTGTGGCTGGGGCTGTCTGAGATTCTGTTGAATAATCTTCTATGTGGGAGTGAATCCAAAGCTCAGATAGTGTTTCTCATGGTACATTCAGTGTCACAGTTCTAGTTACCTTATTGGTTACTTAGTATTCCTGGAGATAATTTAGCACTCCTGTGCCTTGCTTTGCTCACTTGCAGTTTGATGTCTTAGGCCTACTTTCACCTAGGTTGCCAGATTTGTCCTTTTCTGTAAAACCTGGTCTGGATCCTCTCCTGCAGAAGACGCTGACTTGGAGTTGGACCTGGAAAGGTTTCTGGCTCCAGTCTACTGCCTCGGATGTCCCAGGCTTGGGCATGCCTGGAATTGTAGAGGACCTGTTTACTCCCTCAGAGGTCCCAGACTCAAGCTCAGACCCGCAGAGGTTCCAGATTCCTGCCTCTTCCCTTTGATGTCCCAGACCAATTCCCAGACCCAAAGAGGTCCTGGCTTAGGTCTATTCCCTCTGAGGTCCCAGACTCATGCCTGGCTCCCTGGGATCTCTGGTTCCTGCCTATTCCCTCGGAGGTCCCAGGTTCACTCCCATGGCAAACTTTTAAACTTCTTTCATTGCCTGCCACTAATTAGCCATCTTCATTGGGAACAGGATGATACCTGATTGATATAGCAGAGAATTCGAATATGCAACATGTTGTAGAGGCTCAATGAATCTCTACTGAAAGAATAAACAAATATGTATAGATAAATGTATGCAGAAGTGGATCAGTACATGAATGGATGAATACATGAATTGGTGGATGAACTACAGGATATAGTTAGAAATACTTTGTCTAGAACAGAGTAGTATTTTTAGGTGATAGACAAAGCGTTCCACCTCTAACCAAGAAGCTATTCATAATTGCTATCTTCTGAGAAGGGAAAAATCAATTTTCTCTTGTGGAGTGTCAACTATACTCCAGGGCAGGTCTCATACCCAGGAATAGTTGGCAAACACAAAATGAACTCCTTGGTCTTGTTTCTGTTTTGTTTTGTTATTTTTGACAACTTGGTTGATTTTTTTAACTTAATTTGTCTGCTTAGATTTGATGTGTGTGTGTGTGTGTGTGTGTGTGTGTGTGTGTGCGTGTGTGTGTGTGTGTGTGCTCACAGAGAAATAAAGAGAGGAAGAATGTGAAATTGCTTGGGTAGGAGGTATAGAGAATCCAGGAAAAGTTGGAAAGGTAAAGAATATGATTAACATATAAAGAATGAAATAAAGTTTCAATAAAAACTTTTAAAATGCAGGCTATAGTCTTAATGATCACTGCCATATTCTTACATACAAAAGATCCCAAAGGAAGCAAATACTTGAACAGAATAATGTGTGATATCCACAAGTATATTCATGATGCACTCGGCAGAGCACTTGGTGCAAATCATCTACTAGTCTAAAAGTCACATTCAGTCTTTGCCCTGTGGCATTTGGAATCTATTGAGATAAACAGGTAACAAGGCAGCAAAAAGTATGTGATTAGGAATTGTGACAAATAGTACTCATAAGATAGTCAGAATACAGTTACAACTTTTCAAAAGCCCAGGATGGGTAACCAACTGAGGGTTCTTTGAAGGAGATAAGCTGAGTCTGGGGAAGGGTGGAAACTACAATGCAGCTAACAGATGGGATAAAGAATATTCCTGTAGAGAAAAGTCAAAGGCTGGGAATGAAATACAGGAAAGGCATGTTCTGTGCAGGGTCCCTAGCTGGGGCTGTCAGAGCACAGTGAGTGGAAGGCAAACCTTGGAACTGGCTAGAGAATAGTGAGTAGTGATGTGGGAGGTCCTTCTGTATGTGTTGTGGTTATTGGTTGATGAATAAAACTCTTTGGACCAATGGCTTAGCAAAGTCAAGTCAGTTGGTAAATCAGAACAGAGATATATAGAGAAATAGGCAAAGTCAAAGAAATGCCTTGTGGCTGCCTAAAGAGAAAGACACCACTTCTGGAACCTTACTGGTATGCTACACCTCATGGTTATATAATAGAAATGGGTTAACTTAGATGTAAGTGTTAGTTAATAAGAAACCTGAGCTAATAGGCCAAGCAGTGTTTAACAAAACTTCTGTGTATTATTCCAGTTTGGGCAGCCAGGAAATTAATGAGCAGTCTCCATTTACAAAATGAGTAAGCCAATGTGGGGCAACTATGTCCACATAAAACCTGAGAGACCTTGCAAAGGGATTCTAAACACAAAAGAACAGACTTAAGCATGGCTTCTTAGTAACGGTATTTTCTCAGGTGGGCTCTGTTTGCAAGCAGAGCCATGATTCCTTTAAGAGAAGGCTTCCTGACTCAGCATCAGCAGCAAAAACTGTGCAGCTTCTTTCAGAGACAGCTCCCTGGTTCATGCTGACAGCACGAACTCTGGCTCTTTTGGGAGTTCCTGCACTAAAACAGGGTTTGTGAGCTGTGTTGCTACTAGTAGTTTAATAGTGACATAGACCCGCTGTGTCCCTGAAGCTGGAGCAGTGAGCATGCTTCCTCTGTGTTGGATGGACTGGACAGACCAAACAGATAGGGCCATGGAGTTGGTACTATCCATGCCCACTTAGCATTTTAAGAAATGCTCCTCGTCAGAAAGTGATTACAGATATGAAATAAAGACAGATTCAGGCAAAAATAAACCTCTGAATGGGTCACAGTGTGCTTTTAAATGTATGTAGGCTTGGGAGAGAGAGGATAAAAGAGTATAAACAGTTAGAAAAAGAAGTACATGAGCTCGCTCTCTTTTCTATCTTCCTCTCGGAGAGGCAGCTTCGCTTCACTTCCCTGCTTCCCCCCTTCTCTGTCTCTTTCTCCTCTTCTCTCTCTCTCTCTCTCTTCCTCTCTCTCTGTCCCCCCTTCACCCTTCCTCCTCCATAACCCTCTGAATAAACATTCAACCTCGCCCTGCAAAAAAAAAAAAAGAAGAAGAAAAAAAAGAAAAAGAAGTACAGACAGTCATTGATTAAGGGAGCAAAGATAATAAAATAATACTAAAAAGTAACAGTGTAAAAAATAAGCTCCATAAAGATAAAAATACACAGAGAGTCTGAATTATATATATTATTGTGTTTTCTTTGAATTTTTGACTACAGAGAGACATTGATTTTGGGGGTTGCTATGTTAAATCAATATAAAGTATCTTGACTTCAAAATTTGAGTCTAAGGATATGTTACTTTGGAAAACAGGTTCTGCTTTTGTTTCCACCAGAAATGAGAGTCTGTGGATTCCTTCCAGGCTAATGTGGTTTTATGGAACAAGACCCCCTGAAAGGTCTCCAAAAACCCTAAAAATACTTTACCTAACAAAAAGCAGGAAGTAGTCTCAAAAACTATACCCAAATTCCCAAAATGATTGTTTATAAATGTTTGTTTTTATTTAAAGAAGGATATGATATAGAAATGAATACTTTACACTGGTACAGGTCTATTGATACAAGTTTAAGGTTGATTTGTAAAACTGTATATATGTATTTCTTCTCTTGTTTAAGGCATTATGTTTGGGCAGCTCATTTTAAAATGTAATGTATAGTTAAAATTACAGATTAATTGATAGTCATTTATAATAATCAAACTTTTAGTCATTAGTTAGGCTTTCTAGATATATAGAGATATATTTCAGTAAATAGACAATCTTCAACATGTCAAAGACTTATGGGATATAGCATTTAAAATGTTTTTAAAACTTAGACTTTTCTTGACAGTGAGACATGTCTGCTTCTGGCAGCACCAATTACTTTAGAGTTCATGGGCATTGAAGAAACTCATTATGCAATTTACCTTCAATGTGACAAGGTTAGCCATTTGGGCAAGAAACTACTCTCGCCTGGACTGCTTAATGGTATGTTGTATGAACTGGACATGCAGGACCCACAGAAAAATGACTGCTAAACTTTCTAAAATATGGCATTGTCCTTCAGGGTTCCTGCTTCACAGAGGAATCTGCCAGACATTCTGCAGGACACAGAAGAAAGCAACTAATGAACTTTGCCATTATAAGGCAGAACAGGTATTCAATTTTCCTGCTTCGTGGAAAAGTCTTCTGGATACTATGGACCTGTGGGCTGAAGATGGATGCCGCAACATTACAGAAGAACTTTGGGTGACTGTTCAGACAGTAAGATGTCTTTGTCAATTCTAGAACTTTGAAAGTTGCTTATAATGCACTCCCTGTTTACTTAGGTAACATTATATCCTTCTGGGATCTTTGACAGAATTGAAGGCTAAATACTTATAGTAATAGTTTTTCTTAGTAATGATAAAAGATAAATTGTGTGACACTTTAGACTCACAAAAATATTGTAACTGTAATTCTTGCTTGACACCGGTTTTGTTATATGTAATTTTACTATGTTAAAGTTAAAGCATTCTTTTTTATTTAGACAGAAAAGGGGAGATTATGTGAGATATCCTTCTGTATATGGATTGCATTTATTGGTTGATGTATAATGTTGTTTGGGTTAATGTTTTAGCACAGTAAAGTCAGGTGTGAAATCAGAACAGAGATATATAGAGAGAATAGGCAGAAAAGAGAACCCTTGTAGCTGCCGAAGGAGAAAGATGCCACAGCTGGAACCATACCAGTAGACCACAGCCTAATGGTGAGAATAATAGAAATGGGCTAATTTAAGATGTAAGAATTAGTTAATAAGAAGCCTGAGATAATAGGCCAAACAATATTATAATTAATATAGTTTCTGTGTGACTATTCCAGTCTGGGAAGCCAGGAAACAAATGTGCTGTCTCCAGTTAGAGAGTAGACATTGACATGAGATAGCTGATGTCGTGCAAGGGACACTGCAAACATTTGGATCTTACTTGGACTTTCCGTTACAGAATAAAATGGTTTAAGTTAATAAAGCATCTGATTATTACTTGAGTCTGTAGGTTCCCTGGGTGCTTCTTTTGCTAGTATGTATTGGTTGGTCATGCATACACATTTAAGTTAATAAAGCATCTTATTAATACTTGAGTCTGTAGGTTCCCTGGGTGCTTCTTTTGCTAGTATGTATTGGTTGGTCATGCATACACATTCATCTGGTTGTTGTATTGAGCTGGCTTATGACATGGTAAGCCTGGGCTTCCTTGAGGCATGGCTTTTGGACTCCATGAAAAAACACGACAACTGGAAGTTGAAGGTCTTTTAAGGACCAGCATTGGGTGTTACAAGGCTGCCTCATTACATTGATAAAAATAAATCATAGGGCCAGTCTTTTTGATGAGAGGAGTTTTGGTGTTTAATTCACCTCCAAATTGTTCTTACACAGTAGAAGCCATTTAAGTTTTAATAAGGCATGGAGATTAACATAATGATATTTAAGTTTTTAAAATATTTATAATCTGTAATGGGGAGAATGGAGTGCAGGGGCAAGCATCGCATTAAGGAAACAATATTGCATAGCAGACAGAGCCCACTTACTTCTCTGTGTTCTTTCTTAGTCCATCTGCCTCCGCTACTGAGGGTCAGTGTCATCTGGATCCTGCCTCTTGGATCTTCTAGTGTGAAATCAAACTGCCCAGAGGGTTTTCAAGCTTTCAGTGCCCAAACACCACAGGTCAGAGGGGCAGCTCTGTCCCTTGGACCAGCCGCTAGTGTTACCCACCTCTACTGTATGTGGACAGCCATTGCTAAGCTTTCTAGCTCCTATCAGTGTAAACCAATCTAATACATTCCCTGTGTGTATGTATATAGTATATATTAGTATATGTTTATCATATTAATACATGTTATTGTACATGTTACTATAGTAATACAATGTATCTGTTCTATAGAGAACTCTGCTTAACACAGAAAGGAACTGCACTTTTCCTGACTAAACAAATATCCCAAAGTCAGTATTCAGAGTCCTCTAAGGGAGTTTTATCACAGTGAATGTGGCCTTTAACACCAACTGCATTCAGATTTGAGTCCTAGTTTTGCTATTTAACAGTTAGTTTCCTGACTTTATCTGTAAAGTAGATCTCTAGTTCTGGTGGGGAGTTAAATAATTCACATGAAGCAATATAATACCTAGGGATACAGCGAATACCATTGTCTTCCTTTCCCTTGTGTAGCTAAGTCCCCTTCCTTACAACCCAAATGTGAGTGCCCATTGGGATATAAAAGAGAGACTCTTCAGGCAGAACGCACCACTTAACAGGCCATTTGGCTAAAGTGACCACAGTCAAGCGATTCTCTTCCCTGAGCTTTCCAGCACGTGTGAGGTCTCTAGACAGCACGAGGACCCACATACAGCACTGGCCATGTTCACAGAAACACTGCGCCAGTAGAAGCCAGAAATAATCCCATTAGTCACATCCCAAGTGTTCAGCAGAAACAAAAAGAAATCAAAATTAATTTCAGTGCTCACGGTGGCAGCAGCAATTAAGGTGACAAGATTATGGAAATTGTTTCCATCACCCAAGATCTAAAGGAAGAAAATAGTCAGCAATGTGGAAGGACTAAGAAGCCGAGTGTTTGACTGCCGCATGATGAAGCCCACTGTTTGCCATGTGTGAGTCACAGCCCCCAGGGAATTAGAAAGAGGTGTGGTTACACACAATAATAGTGTGTTCTATACCAACTGTACACTAAAAACTGTTAAGTAATTTTTCATAGTCCTCAAGTCAGCCATTCATGAAGGATTGCTGGTCCATCTGTGACCTAAAGAGCTGATGTCTGCCTTAATGGGAAACATCAGGACCAAAGTCTGAGTCAAGACCTTCACCTGAGACCCTGTGAAGATACCGTTGTCATCCCCGAAGACACTCCCGGCTCCCTCTCTGCCAGTGGCTACTGCTAAGGTTCCTTCCTGTGGTTGGAATGTCTCAGGATTTGTTCTTTCTAGTTGTCTTCTCTTCCTTCTTAAGCTTTGTGACACTGTAGGTGATTGTGCGTGATCTCTACAGTGATCATCTGAAAAAGACACAAGATAAGAAAGGATCATCCAGAAATCTCAGGAAAGGAAAATTTTATCTTGTTGTGCAGAATAACAAAAACAATCATTAAAGTCAAGTATGCTTGACATTAGGAGTCCAGGCAGCACCAAGAATCCTTTCTTCAGGTCTGTCATTTGGTCCCCTCTCCTAGGAATGAAGCCGTTCTGCGCACCTTCTATTTTTATTGATCACCTCCACGGAGACCTGGGATAACGGAGGAAGTGAAATCTGGAGAGAACTTGCTTTTATCAAGATGGCAGTAAATGGCTTTCTGAGCTAATGTTACCTGTCAGTACAATTCTGAGCAAGGTTTCTGCAGCAAGGAAGTAAGAACAGTGGCCAAAACCTCTGTGTACATGACTGAGGGCAAATAAAAGTCCAACAGGGGTGGTAATTACAACAATGCCAATGATTGGCACACCCACAAGCAGGACACAAAGGGCACCTCAGCCTAAAGTGCATACTTCCCAACCACATCAGGATTTCTGGACAGTTAATCATGGTGGGACTTAGAATCACTTGGGGATTCGCTGGAAGGGGTTGATAGGTAAGAAGACTTGCCCTGGAGGGAAAACCCCACTCCGTGGAGTAGTGCTGGAATCCTAAATACCTGCAGAGAGGAAATTGAGCTGTGCACAGGCATCTGCCTTTCCCTCTGCTTCTTCTCTGTGGCTGCAATGTGACTGAGTGCCTCCGTGGTGGAGGGTAGCCCTTTGAATTGAGCTGAGCACAGACATCCACCTCTCCCTCTGCTTCTTCCCTGTGGCTGCAGTGTGAACTATGAGGCAGAGTAAGCACTCTGCTCCTTGCGCTGCTTTGGTAAGGCATTTTGTTACAGCAACGAGTGAAGTAATGAACCAGGCACTGTTTTCCAAGAATCTTGGGAAGTATCTAGAAAAATCACGGATATTATGTACTGGTTTTATTTATTTGGGAAATTATATTTCATTCAAAAAGTCAAGTGACCCCTTGGGTGAGGCAAGTGTGACAGTCCAAATGCCACACAGAGTCCCTCACCAAAACCCTTTCCAGAGAGCCTTGACCATGCAGATTTGGGAAAGAGAGATTTTGATTATCTGTTCCAGAGGCATACGACTTATTTTATATCCTCACACCAAATGGCATCTCCAGGTGCTTTCTCGTTGGCTGGCTGTAGAATAGTCTAAATGGTTGATATGTCTCTAGGTGCTTAGGTACTAAAGGCTTTGAACAAGAAGGGTATAAAAGACAAATTGATTCCTAAAGGATTGGCTAAACAGTAGATCAAGTAAGAAATATGTATATTCTTGAATATTCAAGCCATTGCACCTTAAAACTAGAGGATGATCTGCTCATCCGTCGTCTTCCCATTCCCTACCCACACTTTCATTCAGGGTGCTCTGCGCACTTTCCAAGGGCCAGCTACTGTTGAAGACGTTTGGAGACAGTGAACATTAACAACAGACAAAGTTGGTCTGGTTTTTGTAGTTTATATTTCAATAGCTGTGTAGGGGGTGATGGTAGAAACAACGGAGAAAATCAAAAGATGAACATACAATAGAGTGTAAAATGAAAAGAAAGACTTCCTGAAGAAGGATGGTTGAAATCTGATCCCAGGGAGAAAGGATTTGGTAGAATTAGACAAATGGATAAGCAAAGAGGTGAGAATTCAAGATCCTTATGTTGTATGTATAAGCAGAAAGAAAGAGAGGTATTCCTGCATGAAGTGAGGAATGAAGGGATAGGAAGCTGTGAGGAGGGGATTAGCTTAGATCTGCCCTGTGTACATGGCAAAGATGCTCTGCTCTTCACCCAAAGAGATCTAGAAAGTGGTCTAAGCTGTGCATCATCACTGCCATCACCATCATCACTACTGTTCTCATTCAGGCGCGAGAATGGTGAGATCCAGAGAAGGGAAATAATTTCCTAATTTCAACGTCACCCAAACAAGGCATGAAAGAGTGTGGATCCCACAGCTGAGCACTGGGCCAACCTTCCAGAGACCAGTCAAAGAGAGAGAAAAGCAACAATTTGAGAAAAGGGGTCAAGACCATGATGGGATACCCACAGAAACAGCTGACCTGAGCTAATGAGGACTCACTGACTCTAGACTGATAGTGGGGGAGCCTGCACAGGAACAAACTAGGCCCTCTGAATGTGGGTGACAGATGTGTGGCTGGGGCAGTCTTTGTGGCCACTGGCAGTGGGACCAGGATTATTCCCAGTGCTTGAACTGGCTTTTTGTAGTGATACCTTGCTCAGCCTAGATATGGGGGTGGGGCGTCTTGGTTCTTCCTTAAAGTGATGTACTAGACTTGTTGACTCCACACAGGAAGTCTTATTCTCTCTGAGGAGTGGATGGGGGTGGGGTGGGGAGAGGTTGGGGAAGCAGGAGAAGATGAACTGAGAACTGGGATAAGTATGTAAAATGAGAAAAGATCATTTTAAAATATATAAATTGATTAATTTAAAAAATAAAAAAATTAAATCAAAATAAATAAAAACTCATGAGTCAGACAGGACAGTTATGTAACTTTCTCTGAGAATAAAATACCATAAATGCAAAAAAAAAAAAAAAGAATCAGGATCCTAGCAGAAGTTTACTGGTCAGAACACATTGCCCAACTCCATCTGCCTGGAGTTCAGTGATGCCCTCTGTTTTGGCAGATGGTTCTCACAGGGTAAGAGTCCCATAGAGCTTTTGTTACGCACACTGAGCCCCAGCCTTGTACTGACTATGCATGACATGACTCTGGTGAGAATTCAACATGTCAGTCAGAAACCCTGGGGGGCCAGTGGCCAAGGTGGGTCTGGAGACAAGAGTTACCAGCAGGAGGCTTCCAGCCCTTGCCTGGTCAGACCCAACTCAAGCCTTGCACAGGCAGCAAGTGCACACTCAGGTTGGTGTTGAAACTGGGGTGGTTGTGTGTTCTGCTTAACAGAGTCCAGCTTAGGAAAGTGCTCTTTCCCAAAGCGCTTTGTTCCAGAACATTTCAATTGCAAATGTAATGGCTGCTTAATATGGTAGTCCCCACCTTAAAGGAATCCTCGGTAAAGAAAATAATTATTTTTGTTTCCAACTCTTTCATGGTAAACACAAGTACACTTTGTGTCTCCCCCACATTTTCTTAATCTTTTTGTGTCTCCATTTCTGTCTCTGTCTCTGTCTCTTACACACACACACACACACACACACACACACACGCACGGGGGGGGGGAAGCACACACTAAATCTTTGTTTCTTTTCCTGAAATATGAAGATAAAATCCTCTACCTGTAACCCTTTCAGGAATACATAATGGATGCCTAATAAATTACACTACATCTACTATAGCTCCACTTTGTGTTTAGCTTTTCCACTTGACATTCTGTAATGAACATTTTCCATGTGTCATTAACTACTCTTCAAACACATGACTGTTAATGGCTGCATAATATGCCGCCACTTACTGAAGCATGGCTTAGTTAACGGTCTGTCCTCACTGAGCTGTGAAGTGCTTTCTAATGTTTTGTAGTTAAGAGTAATCCTAAGCACTTAAGTTTTTTTTTCTAAGTTTTTCTTTATTTCTCTGGGTCATTCTTCCCAAGCCAAATGCAGGGACAAAGAAGATAGACGTTTAAGGTTCTTGTACCTGTTGCTAAGTTCCTTTCCTGAGTGCTGGGAGAGTACAACCTTTTGATACTGCCATCAGCAGCAGACATTACCAAGCATTTAAACCACCACAGACCACATTAACAGAGGTGAGACTGAAAAAAGCCATCAAGTCAGAGGGCTGATGGCTCAGCAGGCAACAGAGCTTGTTGCCAAAGGCCTGAAGACCAGAGTTCAAGCCCCAGGACCCATGTGATGGAGGAAGAGAACCCACTTTCACAGGTTATACTTATCATGGTAAGTGTGAGTGAGCATGTTTGAGCACACACATACACACACATAATGTGTGTGTGTTTGGGGTGTGTACAAAGTGCATTCAATCCTTTAAGAGAACAGACTCAGAAATGTTGATGGCATTTTTTAAAATCCACTGCTTATATGCTAAGTACCCTTCATAGGAGTAAAGGTGAGATGGCTTTTCTGGTTTTTAATATTAGCCCGTATCTTCAAATACCTTCCACTCCTCTGGTCTCCATTGCTAAATCCCAATCATCCTGAAGGGGACTGATAATTGTGGCAGTTGCACAGAAATGATTGCTACCTGCAGAGGCAATCACTTCCATCTCCTGCAGCACTGATGAGCAATTCATTATCAAGGATGTAATTGCTGTAACCCTGGGACGAAAGGGATTACACACACGATTTCCAGGATTCTGCTCGTTTGACCCCTGTTGGCTGGAAATTAGCTTTCATGAATAGGAATCTGGAATCAGGCTGGGGCAAGGGTAAGTACATGTTGGAAAGTGCAAAGGAAATATTTGTATAACCTGCCTTGAACTTGTGACATTACCTTTAAGGGAAAACTGTGTCCAGAAATGGAGCAGTATCCTCTTGGAATTACGGCAATCTTGGCGGCAAGTACACAGCTGGATTCGGTAAGAATGAGGAGAAAGCTGAGGGTATACCATAGAGGTTCGTTGTGTGTTCTGCCTGTGCAAGATCCTGACTTCAATCCCCAGCTCCCCCTTCTCGGTAATAAAATGCAGAAGGTGCTATATAGAAACACTGTATTAGGAGTGATGCTGAGGAGGCATGTTTCAGAGGTAGACAGAGCTCCGAACCCGAGAGTCAAACTGCCTAGACCAAAGTCTGGCTCTGTTCCAACCCAAAGCAGGTAAATCTGTATAAGGTGTTCACATCCTGAGTCTTTCTCCCTAGGAAGAAAATTAATCCTAGTCCCTGTCTCACATGATCAGACGATTGTCTTCATTCATAAATTCTCAAATGTAGGACCCATAGAAAGCAAGGAATATCATTATTAAAATGTCTTAAAATTGCTTTCATTTTCTGAATTTAAATATTCCCTTTGTCATGCTTTGATATAAACTGTCCCTCATGAACTCATGCAGTGAGGACTAGATTGCCAGCTGACGGGCTTTGGTAAAGTCATTGGCTCTTTGAGGCTAGAACCTAATCAATGGCTTGATCCCTGGACTCGGTATGATGGGATTATTTGGAGGTGGTAGGTGCTGATGAAGTACAGGTCGCTGGGACCCATACCTCCTCTGATACCTCCTTACAATCGCCCTTTTTCTGTTTCCTGTCCATCACCTGCCCTGAGGCGACCAGCTGCTCTCCTCCATATTCTCAGCCAGCACCATGATGCTCTGCCTACAACCGACTGTGAATCAACAGAGCAAGGGATGGGGGCTGAAGCCTTTAACCCTGAGAGCCATGGTCAAGACCCCCTTCCTTAGATCTTAAGCTTTCTTGGGTACTCGGTCACAACAGTAAAAAACTGGTTCACACGTCCACTGGCTGAATTTTAGGTTCTTACCTCCCCTTGTTTAAAGAGAGCACTGTAAGACTGGGTAACATGGATTGTAAGTACCAGTGACATGTGCTGCTTCTGCTCTACCAACCCCTACTTTGGTCAGTGCCATTTCAATGCTTCCCAAGACACGGCTGTAGCCAAGGTTCAGATCCTCTTTGTCCGCTAACTACTTTTATGATTCAGAGAAAATGACTCTCTAAGTCTCATTTTCCTGGAAATGAGGATAATAATAGTTCCCTTTTCATTTCACTACAATGCCTGGCACATAGTGAGTGATCCAATAAGGCTGGCTTTTCTTATTATTTATTAATAAAATCTGAGACTCATTCAGATAAGTAATCCTCCTAAAATCATAAAAGCAATAAATTAAATGTATGAGATCTGAGTATATATCAGCCTGACCAAAAATGCAGTAATATTCTATTCTGTCATGTTGACAAACTAGCTGTTAGTAAATCATTCTCAGAAGGCCACCAAAGGCTAGTGAGGAGCAGAGTCTTCTCCTCGGTCAGAGCAACCAGCACTCCAGTGCTGTGTTGGAAATGGCGAAAGAACAGGTAATAGTGACTTCCTCACAGATACTCTGAGCATTAGAAATAATTTTTAAACATATTTTTTATTAAGCAGTAGCTATTTTGGATTCTGTAATTTAAAACTAAAGAAATGATGGGTGATTTAATAGTCTGTAAGGCTTTACTACAGAAATAAAATTATTAGAAAGAATACATATTAAAGGGGGATTTAATACACAGCCTGGTCTGGGTAGCCTAACAATAGTGGACTCATGCTAGAGGTCAGAAGAGACTGACTTCCAACAACTGTGAAGACATGCGGCAGGGGCAGCAACAGGAGGGGGGATGAACTTACCATCAGGCAAGCAAGCAAAAACAAACAACAACAACAACAACAAAGCAAAGCCTCTCCTTTCCCATGTCCTCTAACCTGGAAGATTCTGGAAACACCGGTTGGGTCTTAGAACTTCAAGTAATGTGAACAAGAAAATTCCTTGCAGCAGTATTCCTCAGCTTGCATTTAGTCGGTGCAGGTCCAGTCACTGTGACAACCAAGACTGACCATGCACTCTGCATAATTGTTGTTGAGAAATGTAAATATTACATTGTTTACATTGTGCATTTTTGGTAATAAAAATAGTGCAGGAGTTTCCGTCTCTGCAGTCAAGGACCACTGCTGTCCAGAGATTTTATCCTGAAGAAAACTGCATGTGACTTGCTATAAAATGTGTTAGAACTACATCTGCTTTTGTTAGTTTGGAGATTTTCTTTCTGTCTTTTAGTTGGTTTGGATAAGGATTTGTCTATCTTGTTGATTTTCTCAACTCTTTGTTTCATTGATTCTTTGTATTGTTCTCTTTGTTTCTATTTTATTTATTTCAGCCCTCAGTTCGATTATTTCCTGCCATCTGCTCCTCTAGGGTGTGATTTACCTCTTTTATTCTAGAGATCTTAGTGTGCTGCTACATCGCTACTATGAGTTCTCCAGCCTCTTTATGACGGCTCTTGGTGCTCTGCACTTTCCTTTCAGCACTGTTTCCATCGTGTCCCATAAGTTTGGGTATTGTGTTTTTATCTTTATGGAATTCTAGGAAGTCTTTCATTTCTTTTTTTAATTCTGCCTTGACACAGTAGTATTTAGTATAGAGTTGTTCAGTTTCCATGAGTTTGTAGGCTTTCTGTTGTTTCTGTCATTACTGAAACACAGTTTTAATCCCCAGTGGTCTGATAGGATGCAGGGAGTTATTTCAATTTTCTTGTATCTGTTGAGACTTCCTTTGTGATTGAGAACATGGTTAACTTTGGAGAATGTCCCGTGAGGTACTGAGGAGAAGGCATATTCTTTTGTGTTTGCCTGAAATGTTCTGTAGATGTCTGTTATGTCCATTTGGCTTATAATGTCCATTAGCCCCATTATTTCTCTGTTTAGTTTATGTCTGGGTTTGCCTGCCCATTGGTGAGAGTGGGGTTCTGAAGTCTTCAACTATTCATGTGTGAGGGTTTATGTGTGATTTAAGCTTTAGTGGTTCTTTTACAAATGTGGTTGCCCTTGTATTTGGGGTATAGATGTTGAGAACTGAAAAGTTATCTTGCTGAATTTTTCCTTTGATGAGTATGAAATGTCCTTTCTCATCTGTTTTGATTAATTTTTGTTTGAAGTCTATTTTGTACATACTAGATACTATTTTATATATACTAGAATAGCTACACTAGCTTGTTTCTTTGGGGCTATTTGCTTAGAAAATCTTTTTCTCCAACCTTTAACTCTGAGATAAGGTCTACCTTTGATGTTGTGGTGGGTTTCTTATATATAACAGAAGGATGGATCTTGCTTTTGCATCCATTCTGTTAGTCTGTATCTTTTTTATTGGGGAATTAAATCCACTGATATTGAAAGATATGAATGACCAATTGAATCCACTGATATTGAAAAATATCAATGACCAATGATTGTTAATTTCTGTTATTTTATTATAATTGTTGTTATTTTTGTGTGTGTATGTCTATGTGTTTCCCTTCTTTGGGCTAAGAGGGTATGAGTTTTTTATTCCCCATGTTTTCATGGGTGTAGTTAACCCCCTTGGGTTAGAATTTTCCTTCTAGTGCCTTCTTAGGGTTGGATTTCTGAGTAGATGTTGTTTAAATTTGACTTTATCATGAAATATCTGTTTTCTCCATCAATGATGACCAAAAATTCCACTAGGTATAGTTGTCTGGACTGACATTCACGGTCTCTAAGAATCTGCAGCACATCTTCCCAGGCCCTTTGGGCTTTTAGTCTCCATTGAGAAGTCGGGTGTAATTCTGATAGGTCTGCCTTTTGTGACGTGATCTTTTTCTCTTATAAGTTTTAATATTCTTTCTTTTTCTGTATGTTTAATGTTTTAATTATTATGCAGTAAAGGGATTTCTTTTCTGGTTGAATCTCTTTGGTGTTCTTTAAGCCTCTTGTGCCTTTATAGGCATCTCCTTCTTTAGGTTAGGAAATTTTCCTTCTATAATTTTATTGAAAATGTTTTTGGGGCCTTGAGTCAGCCTTCAAATTACTCCTATTCTGTGGTGAGAGTGGGTACTGAAGTCCTCAGCTATTCATGCGTCTGTGTGACTTAAGCTTTAGTAACGTTTCTTGTACAAATGTGGCACCTAGCCTATCATTCTTAGGTATGGTTGTTATGCCCAGATCCGCGAAGTCCCCCAAAAATCCAACAAGGAGACTGAGTCCTGCGTGTAAAAGCAGAGAGGTTTTATTTTATAAAAGCTTGTGGACTTGGTCTCTCCATGGGTCCAATGTATTGGAATAACCAGAGAGCCCCGAGCTCAGTTAGAGTTGGGTTTTTATAGTAGTAAAGGTTCAGGACCCCATATTGGCTGACATTTCTCTAGGAGTGTCCTGGTGAGTGTGTGCTGGCAGGTGATTCTATCCACAAAGGTTGGAACGTTATATATTTCCTTTGGATAATCTGCTCTTGGGTGGTACTCAGATAATCTCAGTTTGTGGTCCTTCCTGCAACCAGGTATTGCTTCAGGGTAAACTACTGAGACTCAGGCCTCCATTAAACTTATCTATGGCTGAGTCCTCCACTGGCAGGTGATAATGGTTGGAAGTAAAGAACTTCCTTTGGGTCCCAAATTTCTCCAATGTTTTGTGTCAGGAATTTTTTTTTACATTGATCAGTGTCTTTGAACAATATAAAAATATCTTCTATCATGTCTTCAATGCCTGAGATTCTCTCTTCCATGTTTGCATTCTGTTGGTGATACTTATGTCTATAGAGGGAACCTACATCTAACACTTCCTGGATGGTCAGGACCCTGAGGTTAGATAATCCAGAGACCTGGGATAGAACTGAACATGACTACCACCCTCCCCCCCCCAGCCCCAAAAGTCAACAAATGGTCCCTAACAACATTCTGCTGTACCCAGAGATTGGTGCCTAGCTCAATTGTCATCAGAGAGGTTTCATCCAGCAACTAATGGGAGCAGATGCAGAGGCCCAAAGCCAAACACTAGGTGGAGCTCGAGAACCCTGCCAAAGTAGGTGGGGGTGGGTGGGAGAGTGTGGGAACCAGAGGGGCCAAGCACACCAGGAGAACACAACCCACTAAAGTAATAAGCAGGCATAGGGGCCCATGGAGTTGGAAACGACCATCCCAGAGCTTGCATGGGTCTGTACTAGGTCCTCTACATACTTGTGGCTTGTGTTCTTGTGGGACTCCTAACAGCACGGGTTAGGGCTGTCTTTGACTCTTTTGCTTGCCCTAGAGACTCTTTTCCTCCTACGGGGTTGCCTTGCCCAGCCTTGATATGAAGGTTTGTGCCCATCCTTATTGTAACTGCTTAGGCTGTGTTCTGTGGATATCCCTGGGAGGTCTGCTCTTTTGGGGGGGGGGTGGGTGGATGGGGGAGAAACAGACTTCTGGGGAGAAGGTAGGCGGTTAAGGGGGACCTGGAAGTAATAGAGAGAGGGGAAACTGTGTTCAGGATGTAATTATAAGCAAGAATTTAAAAATTAAACAGAAGAACTTGTAAGTGAGCCACTAGGTGACACACATCTTCCTACATTTTTCTCCTAGGGAAAGTAAAATTTTGCACACTGGCCTGTGTGGCTGATGTTGATAAATTAAGAGTAGTTACTAATAAAGAAATTAATGAGATTCAGTTTCTGGTTATAAGCTAAAATTAGACCTTTGTGTCTCTTTCTAAATAATTTAGGTAAAATTATTCACAGAGGTGAGAGCTTTTTGCCAGATGTAGAAATTTTAGATAGCTGTGACATTCAAAGCAGAGAAGCAGAAATATCCCAGATAAATAGGAGGCACAGCTTGAGATCACAGCAGGGCGCACAGGTGGAAGGAAATAGACTTTCTGGTCTACTTCATGGTTATGTTAGGTGTCACAGGGACACTTAATGTGTGTATATACACATACAGGGGTGTGCACATACACATGTATACTCACTCATGCACATGTACACACAGGTACACATACATACATACATGTATCCTCTTCCTAACACAGCCTTCTTCTTACAATCACAATGAAAGAATAGGAGTAGGAATTCTCCTTTCACCTAAAAGTTAGAACCTGTGGGTTAAAAGAGACGTGTGTTTTCAGGATTTGAGCATCAGAAGTACAGTGGTCCCTGAAGGAGAACTCATATCCTGTAAGCTTCACAGACGATAAACTTGTTAATAGAGAGCTCTGAAGTCATAGTGGAGAAAGGGGAACTTTTAAACTGAGGCAGATTTGGAAGTTCTTGTAGACCTGACTTTCAGAGGTCAACAAGGGTCACAGGGGAAAGACATTGAGTGGGAAGGAAAGGAGGGGACGGGCACAGAAGGGTCCTTTGCTGTCCTCAGCACACATGTGTAAGAAACATACCCAAGTTTAGGGGAGGCAGTGCTTGCTGGTACAAAGGAAATACCCCTAACACTTAAACTTAGGAAAAGCCAGGACCAGTCCTCACTCCTGATGGCTAGAATAAAGAAGCCATAAGAACAGAAGCTTGGTAGAGTGCTTGTAAAAACACGGTCCTCACCTCACCAAACAGAAGCTTGTCTGTAAAACAATGACTCTCACCTCACCAAAGGAGCATTGGAAACCCACAGGAGCGAAAACAATTTACTATGACTTTGCAAAGTTGAACCTGAGCTCTGATTGAACACTCATGAGAGTCTGGGTCTCACACTGTCTAGGTCCTAAGTTTGCTTAAGGTTGTCTTTTTCTCAACAAACACCATGGGTGTCCTCATCTATGTTTTCACATCCTGTTTATATATACATGACTGCAAGTGAGCTGGGTGTGATCAATTTTCTATTCTTAATTTCTAATAAGGATTGGAATATTTTAGCAGGGTTGGGGGGCATAGATAGACTAGCAGGCATTATCAGGTACCTGGTTCATTTGTAACTGAAAATGAGCCACCAGATTGTAGTCCTAACTTTTTATAGCTCAGTGTTCATGGCCTTGCTAGTGAAACAAAGCCAACCCTAAACAAAGCTTGCTTTGATCTTTCATAACAATGATGAAAAGCAAGCTCCAAAAGATTGAAAATTTCCCAGTAACCTAACTGCTTCTTAGTACAAACCTCAAGAATGTTTATAGAAATACAAAATTATTTCACACTCACCAAGCTAAATATTAATACAAAAATTATCAGGAATAGTATAGTCCACAATGAACAGCCAGAGATAATCCTAACAGATTCAGGAATGATACAGATAACAGAAATGATGAGATGAGGGCATTAGCAATATTATACATAAAGCTTGTGCGTCCAAAATATGGAGAAAAATGTGTTCATTAATAAAACATGAATGAAATATTAAAGACTTACACACCAGAAGCAAATATTACACTGGAAAAAGACTAATGGATTAGACAATAGTATAATCATTCCAAAGATAAATGCAGAGAAAAGAATAAAAGAACCAAAATGAAATCAGTAAGGAAGGACTCATACCCACAAGCCGTAGCCAACTTTAAGTACTGTGGCACAACCTTGAGACCCTATGCAGTGGAGGACGGAAAAGGTATTGGAAGAAACAACTGACTAAGAGTTTTACAGATTTATAAGCATGTTGGCCCAAAAAAACCCAACAAATTAAAGCACAAAACACACACACACACAAGAATATCACAGAATCATGTAAGGGGATGAGTTTAATAAAAAGAAAGTGGCAGTAATCTTGTGAGAAATAACACAAGCAAGAAGATTCACTGGAGCAGCATGTTAAACTTGAGAAAAGAAAGAAGCTATTGGTATACAATTAGATTCTATAACCAGCAAGACTGTCCTTTGCTGTGGGACAATGATCATGTACCCTGTAAAGATTTATCAGTTGTATTACTTTAATAAAATGCTGACTGGCCAGTAGCCAGGCAGGAAGTATATATGGGGTGACCAGAACAGGAGAATTCTGGGAAGAGGAAGGACTGAGTCTGCAGTCATCATTCAGACACAGAGGAAGCAAGATAAGAATGCCTTACTGATGAAAGATACCAAGGCATGTGGCTAACATAGACAAGAATTATGGGCTAATATAAGTCATAAGAGTTAATAAGAAGCCTGAGCTAATAGGCCAACCAGTTTATAATTAATGTAGATCTCTGTGTGTTTCTTTGGGATTGAACTGGGCTGGTCAGAAACCTTTGTCAACAATCCTTTAAAAGTGAAAGTGCTTGGTGCAAGAAGGGTATGGAAAACCTGTCAGCCTCAGAGTTCAATATTGTACTTACAACTGCTCTAAGGACAATAAGTCTCTCCCCATTGTGTGTGTGTGTGTGTGTGTGTGTGTGTGTGTGTGTGTGTGTGAGAGAGAGAGAGAGAGAGACAAGAGTATTTTTGTGTGTTCACATAACTATTTTTTGAGAAAAGACTGTTTTGGGCATACAAAAATCTGTGAGAAGTAGATTGGCACCAGCAAAGTTCTTAAGAAAATTTTATCACCAGAACAATTTTCTCACAGAAGTAAGTATGCAGTCACGTGAGACAATGAGGGACACCATAAATATGGGGATGTCTGTCTGTCTATGATTTTTCCTATAGTTTATATTTCTTTAAAATGTTATCTATTTACAAAACAAAATTCTACTACTTAGGGAGTTCTAGTATGTGGTTATCACATTCTCTATTTTAGAGATAAGAAAACTTTGTCACACAAGGGAAAACACTCTCTGGGTGTGTTTTACATCAGAATCCAAACCTCTCTCACAAAACTTCTCTTTGATCCAAACTAAATCAGTTTGTTTAATAAATCTCTCATTTCTTAACAAGTTGGTGAATTGAGGTGGCTTCAAAAGGCACTCAGCTAACTGGAATGGTTCTGATAATGGGAACCTCTCAGTTAACTGCAACTGTTATGATAAGCAGAACCTCTCAGTTAACTGGAATGATTTTATAATGAAAACCTCTAATAGAATAGAGATCTGAAGCCAACAAATAATTTCAAGTTCACCTGACAGTTTCCCCTCCTCTCGTAGTCTAGTCAGTGGCATTTTTTTGCTGCCCAACACTGCTCATCTATTTCTTCCTAAGTAGATTATTCTAACTGTGCCCTGTGAGAGATTAATGCATCTATTGTTTGTTCCATGATGAAACTTAGTGGTAACAATAAATTGCACAAGCTTGTTTTCTATAGGATGCCATGGAATAATAAGAAAGTTGGCATGCATGATAAATCTATAAGGTAAGACAATAAACAGTGTTGTCCATGCAACTCTTACCCAAGGAAAGTTATTTGTGCAGATCTCGTGCTAAAGTGTTTACAGAAGCAATCAAGGCATCAAGTGATCAGAACAGGATACAGCTCTCATGATTAATGTCATCTTTGAAAATGAAGGTATGCTTCTGAGTGATGGCCCAAAATACCAAAATCCAGTGTTGATTCTCTACAATTGGCAAACAAATATGTTAAGAAGTAGGACTTTGGGGCTGTCAGGATGGCTTAGTGGGTAAATTACTTGCCCTGCAAGTGTGAGGACTGGCATTTGGATCAAGAGAATCAGCATAAAACTCAGGCACCTGTGGTGGCTCATATGTAATCACAGCACTAGGAAGGCAGAGGCAAGGATCCCAGGGCAAACTGGCTATCTAAAATAGCTGGACTCAACTCTGGACTCAATGAGAAACCTTGCTTCAAAATACAAGGTGGAGAGTGGCTGAGGAAATAACTGGACACAAACTTCTGTCCTCCATGTGCACAAATGTGCATGCATACCATCACATACATGTAAACATGCACACACACACACAAACACATGCAAGTAAGACAGTAAGATTTCAAGGGTTCATTTGGTAAAGTGCTTGAATTTAGATCCCCAGCACTTACATAAAAAGCTAGTCCCTGTGCTGGGAAGACAGAACCAGAAAGTTCCCTAGAGCTCACTGGCCATTGGTTCGAGCCAACTGCATCGAGAAACCTTATCTCAAAAAAATAAAGTGGAGAGAAATTGAGGAAGACACACAGAGAATCTTGCCAAAGTGTGTGTGTTGACCCAGGTTTCTGTCCCAACTGATCCTGCAATTGTTCAGTCCCCAAAAAGCACACAGAGGTCTACATTAATTATGAACTGATTGGCCTAGTATCTTGAGCTTCTTATTAACTTTTATAACTTATATTAGCCCATAATTCTTGTTTGTGTTAGTCACGTGGCTTGGTCCCATTTTTGGCAAGGCAGTCACATCTTGCTATCTTGCTTCTTTTACAGCTAAGTTATGACTTCCCATAATTCTCATCGCCACACCTCTACTTCCTCCTTGGTTGCCGGTGCCCCACTTATACTTCCTGCTTGGCTACTGGCCAATCTGCATTTTATTAAAAATAATACTAGTGACAGGATAAAAGACCATTGTTTCACAGCATGTGTGTGTGTGTGTGTGAGAGAGAGAGAGAGAGAGAGACAGAGACATAGAGAGAACATATAGAGAGGAGAGAGGTAGAGAGTTGTCTGTGTGTGTTAGAGAGAGAGGTGTGTGTGTGAGAGAGAGAATTTGTGAGAGAAACAAAGAGAGAGGTGTGTGTGTGCATGTGAGAGATATGTGTGTGTGAGAGGTGTGTGTGCGTGTGTGTGTGTGTGTGTGTGTGAGAGAGAGAGAGAGAGAGAGAAACATATAGAGAGGAGAGAGGTAGAGAGGTGTGTGTGTATTAGAGAGAAAGAGGTGCATGTGTGAGAGAGGCATGCGTGTGAGAGAGACGTGTGTGTGAGAGAGAGAGGTGTGTGTGTGTGTGTGTGAGAGAGAGAGAGAGAGAGAGAGAGAGAGAGAGAGAGAGAGAGGTGTGTGTGTGTATGAGAGAGAGAGAAAGGTATACATATACATGCTCACAAATACATACATGAGAGTTCCAAAGAAGAAATCAGTACTACCACTAAACACTGGAAGCAAACATTTCTAAACTGGCGTGAAGGCAGTGCTCAGCAGCTTACTTCATTTGCCCTTCTTGTTACCATTGTCATTGGTTATCATAAAACACACGTTGTTATGGTGATGAGAGAAGGGCTCAACTGGATGCAAATTCAAAAAGCTGTTTTGAGAGAAGCCCCTAAGTCAGTGCTTCGCCTGTGCTGGTGTGTGCATGCATCACCCTGGCTCTTGTTTAAATCCACACTCATAGTCAGTAAGTCTGGGACGGAATCCAAGACCGATTGCTACTAAACACATTGTGTCAGGCGATGCTGTGTGGTGATGGTCAATAGACATCATTCTGAGTCTAAGGGATGCATTGCAGACATTTGGAAAAATATATGCTCTCTTGGGGTTCGGCTTGGTGCTGCTAAATCTAATGGGGATGAACCTCATGGAATTACCAGTCTCATGAGATGCCAAGAACTGTTCTTTTCCTCAAAACTCACCACTAGCAAAATGGTACATTCCCAACTGTGCCCCAGCTAGGACCACACGAAACAGCCCACATGTTTGCCTCGGGTTTCCACGTCCTCTCCACTGCTTCCACTTCTCTTCATGTTCTTCCCAGCATGGTATCCCCTTAACATTGCCATGTTCAAAACAGGGAACTACTTCCTTGGGTAAAGGCAGTATCAGCCTCTCCTCCCTTTGACTTTGAAAGGTTGTTCCTTCTCCTTGCCTGCTCTTTTCTTGACCAGAGTTGGCCATCTCGGACCTCTTCATCCTGCAGACCTATAAGTGCAAATGCCACTTTCTGGGTTTCCCCAACTCTCCCAACAAGGAGAGTCAACTAGACTGAGTCTGTCTGACTATGCTGGGATTTTAACCCCTGAGTTCCTCTGCCTGTAAGAAAAGGTGGGAACATTTTACAGGAAGAAAGGGGATCATTTAGAGTCATTTAGACCTCAGCAGAGAATACAGCTATTACAGGGAAAAGCTGGGCTCTTGGAACTTTGAAAGAATTCGGTAGCTATTCATTATATAGAATTTAGTCTTCAGAACAGATCTGTAACCAAAGTTGCCTAGATACTCTCCTTATTGTAAACGTCCAAGACACAGCATCACTATAATATAAACACAGAAATCATTATGCCGCAGAGCCCGAGTTTCAATGAAGTTGCCTTTGAGTCCTCCATGCTCCTGTAAGCAACCCCGGCAACCTAGGTGCACAAACCTTGACTCAGGCGGAAAAGAATTGCTGGTCTGTCATTAGTGCATTATCTAAGGTGAATCGTGTTTGCTCACCTCTCCAAAGGAAGGGTCCGACAACAGAATCACCATAGTGAGCATAGTTTGTGGGTCCTAAATACGTAAGGAAGCTTGCCTAGATACTCTCTTGTCAAGCAATCCCTGAGAACTAGCCAGAATTATACTGTAGACCTGCCACATTTATCACAGCGGATAAACTGTGTTCTTTTCCATTTTCCCATCAGTTGCCTATGACCCATTTTATCTCTTGATCACATGGCAGGAGAATAGGAATAATGATAGTACGTCCTCTATAGTTCTGCATTGAATCACTCCATGCTGCAGAGGATGTGTCTGGCCCAAGCTAATTCTCAGCCAGTGAAACATCAGAAAATGGGAGGTCAATGGGGATGGAAGAGCTTCAACTTTCCCACCAGTCCATGGTGGGGAACAAACGCCTTCTGCTTGCACAAAGGCAGGACTTGCCTCTTCCTCATTGCAAGCCAAGCAGGCAGAATGAAGGCTCACCGATTGCCTTGGACCTATAAGCGGAAGAGAGAGGCCACATATCTTGACAAGCCTCACACAATGAGAATAAAAACCTTGCATAAGAGACAAAAATGAATAGTCCAGCTAGATGAACTGAAGAGGTGTTCCTGGGATGGGTGGAAGAATCACAGAGAAGGAAGCAGGAGAATTGATCCCATATGCATTCGTTCAGTGTGTCATTAACTGTTAAGTGGGACACATACATGTGAGGTGTCAAACACATTGCATAGAACTGGCCTGGTAATGCCCTCATATCACTTGTAAGGCAGTGCAGGGGAAGAGGCTCATAATATTGAGCCGATGCATCGTTAATAGCCGCGTCTACCCATCACTTTAGAGTAGTTGGAAATAATTTTTCAGGCATAACTAATTGAGATGAGGCATGCTGGATTAAGGTTTATCCCAAATGAAATAAGGGCCATTTTTTAAGAAACAGAGAGGACACACAGTGTCACACCTAGAGATGAGTGCTGTGTCTAAATGGAGGCAGAGACTGGAGGAGTGTGTCTACAAGACAGTGTCCCCAGCTGCTGACATCCAGCAATGTCAAGGAAGAATCCCAGAGCAGGTATCCTCTGCCTGCAGAAGGCGTGAACCCTGCCAGCACCTTAATAGGAGACCTGTGGTCTCCTGAGCCCTGGATAAACACAACTTCTCTTAGATAAGCCACCCACTTTGTGGTTAGCTGCAGCAGTTCTAACATGCTAGGCTACAAGTTAGTACATTATATCTAGATTTCAAACAAAATGTAGCATTTTAGATTCCCTGAATTAACTGATAATCTTCACACATCTTCATCCCCAGAGTTAGTGGCAATAATTCAAAATTAACCAACGTAACTCAGTCTGATGCAATCTTTCATATAACTTTTGAAGAAGACTCAGCTTCTCCCCACTATTTCTGACCCCCCACACCCTGGCCTCATTACACTTCCTCCTCATTAGGTATTCGGATAAGAAGCTGGAGGCAGTGTTACAGGGTACTATGGTAACAGTGAAGGGAGGGACTTCTCCAGTCTCTCTGCTCAGATCCCATCACTGAATCCTGGCTCTTGTGGTCTCCATGGAGATGACCCTTTTTGCCTGGTTGCTGAGCTTCTGGCTGACAGTCAAGGAGGAACCCAGTGGCAGCTGAACTTGTGCTATGTGCCCTTCCAGTCCCGGCAGGCCTTGGAATAGGCTCCTTTCTGCCTCCCATTCTGTATCTCCACCTGGGGTGAACCACTCCTTGCAGACTCCAGTCCATGTGGTTCACCTACAGCACACAGCTGTGCATGGTGTAGCCTTGGATGTATTAACAAAGTCCAAGCATCCTTGTAATTATCAGATAACATCTGAGTCCCTCAGTGACTCAGAATAGCAGAGCTTTCCATCCTGTGACAGAATGTAGAATGGCAATAGAAGGCGGGGGGGGGGGCACAATGCTTCTTTTTACAGGGACTCTATCCTGGTGACAAAGAGACGTAAACCTTCTGGGGCATTTCTATGGCCTAATTACCTTTCTACAGGTCCCCACCTGCCTCTCAACACTGGTCTATTGGAAACTTATTTCCGAAACACACTTGTTGAGGGCGATAACACATAATCAAAGTCAATGTGATTTTCTACAAAACAGAGAAAGTACAGGACCTTTTACATCCCCTATGATACGAGTGCTCAAATATGCAGGTGAGACACTGGAGAGGGTTAAGGATAGAGCGTAAGTGGCAGTGCGTTCCTTAAAATAGCACATTGAGAGCAGATTAAGTTCTTGATTGTTTTAGATTACTGTGGTTGCAGCTGGGCATAGTGCTGCAAGCCTGCAGTCCCAGCCCTGAGACAGCAATGGGAGAATTCTGAGTTCAAGGATTGACTGGGCTACATGGCAATTAATCAAAACAAGGATAGTGGCCAGAGCAATGTGGGTAATCCCACTACGGACTATGATGGCTGGAAGGATGACAGATGAGATGCAAACCTTTTCACACTCAGCTGATTCTTGGTCACTCAGTGGTTTGACTGGTGTCAACCTCAAACGGGAATGTGATTGCCAAAATTCCCATCACGTCTCCAGACTTTACACAAGCCTTCATGAATCACTACAACAGCAGCTGCAATTGTATGCATCAGCTGCCCTCCTGGAAATACTGCAGCGTGAAACCCAGAGCAGTGTCTGTCACTGGGACACCATTCAAACTGATTGTCAGAACCATGGGAGCAGCTCCTGTGAACACCAGAAGGAACTGGAGATTGGGGCAAAGGTTGGTGGCAGAAAGAACCACAGGATGAGATTTAACGCAGGTCATCTGGGCTAATGCAGGATGAAGGCCAGCAATACAGGAGGTCAACATGGGGCTGTCCCACTCCAAGAGGACATGGCTTCGACCCCACTGCCAATGTTACGGACCTGCTTAGTGAACTAACCCAGGCAAATGCTGCACCAAACAAAGCCGGTGCTGCCCAGAATTGTCGCGGCATGCTTGGGTTGTTAATTATACTCGTGTAGCTGTAACCAAAATGCCTAGATGAATGGCTTAGGAGTGTGTCAGCTTTTACTGGACAGGTGTGAACACACGACTGCGCCACCCAGATGAGGCACTGCTGACAGACCAGAGACATGGCTCTACCTACCTAACTTCTCCTTAGTGAATCAGTGAGTTTATGTGGCTTACTTCCTGGGCATGGGTGAGACACTTTAGGTCTTTCCAGTACATGGATGATGACTTCCTCATATCTGCACAGATGAAGCCTCCTTTAATGAATTTGTATGTTCACCCTCTGTATGTCCCAGGACTGCAGACAGCTAGGCAGAATTACACACATTTGAGAAGGGGTTCAGGAGACAGTGGCTGGAATCTCAGATCTCTAATGACCCTTCCCTCCATTCTTATGTGTCCACCAGGCCTGATCTTCAGGACTCTTGCAAAAATTACAGCTGATGAAGAGGCGATGTCCCGTCTGCTCAGAGGATGGTGTTCACCTGCCCAGGAGGAGAGAATTATTCTAGCTCACAGTTTCACAAGGATCTGTCTGTCATGGCTAGCAAAGCGTGGCAGAGCAGAACATCCATGTCACAGTGGTCCAGGGAGTGAACACACTGGGGAATAGAAGAAGGGGGCGGGGCAAGAGACATCCTCCAGGGACATGTTCCCAGGAACCTGCTTCCTGGGACTAGACTACACCTTCCACGGTCCCACTACCTCCTACACTCTATTCTAATTCTGAATTCATCGAGGGATTGCTCCATCTATTAGGGCAGAAGTGTTAACGTCTGATCTCTGTAAATGTCCTCACAATCCCATTCAATGATAACACCTCTGAGCATGACCTAGTCCAATTACGTAGATAATAAACAATCACATAAGCCACTAAAACATTCTAAGAAAACCTAAAAACATCTTCAATAGGTGTGTGTGTGTGTGTGAGTGTGTGTGTGTGTGTGTGTGTTTGTCTATGTATTTGTGTATTTGTGTCTCTGTGTGTGTGTCTGTCTGTCTGTGTGTCTGTCCATGTCTGTGTGTGTGTGTCTGCCTGTTCTAGGGTACACGTGTTATCATGGTGGTTTGAAGTGATAGCAAATGCTTTAAATATTAACAGTTCAAGTGGAAAGCAGTCCCTTGAGGACCCGCTGGCACCTTTTACCCTCAGAAGGTCACTGCTCACAAGTGACCTTCTCACTTTTACTTCCAGGTCTACTAAAGAGAAAGAAATTTCCAGTTTCTGACTTCTCATCAGTCAAGGGAGGTTCCTGAGTTAAGCTGACAATTCTCCCATCACTCTGAGTCTGATGGGTCCTGAGTCGAAGAGTTCCAGCTCCTTCCTGGCTGTTCTTTAGCTGCGCATAGAGCACAGCTGCTTCCTTCTTCCCTTCGTCCCCCTCCTCCCCCAGTAGTAGACTCTGTGCCTTCCTTCAGATCACTCTCATCCTCTTCTGTGAACTATTCCTTCACGCACCCCAAAAGGAAACCCCTGTGCTTCACAGAGTTCATGCCGCCATGTTGTATTTATTACACAGTCATTTCTACCTTTCTAAGGGAATAAAGTATGCCATGCTTTGTCAGTTTAGGTCAGGAGCTGTCCACCCAGAATCCGCAGTGGACCCTCTGTGAAGGTTTAAGGAAGGTTGCAGACACCTAGGAGCACCTAGGGATTCCCCTTTTGTTCATCATGGGGTTGATGGTAGCGTGGTTGTTTCAAATCAGAATTTTCTTTTCTTTTTATACATTATCTCACCCTGTTGCTTAGCCTGGCCTAGAACTCCAGACCTCTTGCCTCTACCTCCTGAGCTTGGGATAACAACTGACCTCATCATGCCCACTTCTAAAATGTGTGGTGTGTGTGTGTGTGTGTGTGTGCGTGTTCTCCTGCATGTGTGCATGCATGTGAGGCCAGAGGTCAATGTCACTTATCTTCCTCAGTCCCTATCCACCTGGAGCCTCTGGATTCAGCGAGGCTGGCTGACCAGCGAGCTCCAGGAATCTGCCGACAGCTACACCAGGCCCCAGTGCTGAGATTACAGAAATGTTGTTTTCCATGTTGGTTTACAGGATCTGGATCCGTATGCGGTAAAATACCGTACCAACTGAGCCGTCTCCCTGGTTCCCCAAGCTGGGTGTTTCTGAATGTCACAGATCGTTTGAAAGCAGTTGAGTATCTGTCCTCTGCCTGGCAAAGGGTTTTAAGTCCTACATTTTGGCATTTAACAGTTTCATGATTTTTTTTTTTAGTTAAATTCTATTAACCTTTACCCAGTCCCCCTACTGCTGCTGCTGGAATGAGTCATCAAAATATCACTTGTCTCTGGAAAACTCAGCAGACTTTGAAGTGGAGTCTCCATCGATCAGTGCATCCTCCTAGGGCGCTTCAGAAGAAATCCTCAAGATAAGCAACAATGACCTCTCTCTTCAGGAGTCAGGGGCAGCCCGTTAACTCTACCAATGCAGGAAGCCCACTCAGACCCTAAACAACACCCACAGCAAAGCTGGCAGGAGTTGCCCTCACTCTACCTCCCCTAGCCTTGGCATCCAAATTCTGTTCAAAGCACTTTCCTCACCATTCTGCACAAGTGATGACGGTTGCTGCCAGCAGGGATGCACAGGCTGCTCACTAGTGCAGGGATGCACAGGCTCTTCACTAGTGCGAGGATGCAAGACTGTTCACTAGTGCGGGGATGCATAGGCTGTTCACTAGTGTGGAGATGCACACACACTGTGCTGGTCATTAGTGTGATCCTCAGGTGTCAGGGCAGAAAGAAGTGTGGTTAGCAGGGAGATGATGAACGGGAGCCTCTAGGCAGACTGTCAGACAGCCTGACATCACACAGGAGACCCTTGGAAGATGTCCACCTTCGTGACATGTGCACAGTTGTCCTCCGTGCTTAGACCATCTCTAGCCAACCTGGATACGATCTGGTGACCACGTGGAACCCACTGGTGCCCTGAACCAACGGCAAGGTGTTTCACCCTTGCTCCTTTCTCCCTAGTATTACCTGGAGACTGGCTGTGATTTCTGTATTTCTAGTAGGCAAGTGAGCTGTAAACCCATACGTGCAGACAGACTCCATCTCTTCCCCTTTACTAGGTGAAAGCCGTGACCCAGACCAGCCTGATGGCAGCAGTGGGGCCAGGTGACCCGGGACAAAGCCCTTCCTTGCTTGAACACATCTTCTGCTGCTAATCATCATTTGGAATTAATTCTCAGCATTTACGGCATCGACTATCGTGTTATACTGCCCCACCCTCGCTGGAAATCACATCAGCCTTTAGGGCTAGGGTAAAATCCCAGACAAAATCACCTAGCATATAGAAGATGGAGAGTGGGAAAAGGCTCATTTTGGGTGTGATTAGGGGATTTTCCCATTGAAAAGACATAATAAATGAAGACACTGTGCAGGAAAATAATAATCTTTATAATTAGCAGGAGGTGAGCATTGTCGACAGGTCTGGAGCTGCTGAAGAGATTATATACTTGCTCTATTTGATCCTCTTAATAACGCTGAGAATGAAAAATTACACTGTCACCCTGACTTTGCAGGTGGGAAAATGAAGGACTTTCCTAGATGTACGCAGTGGAGAAGTGAGGAAGCTGGGGTTTCACTCCAAAGAGTGTGAGATGGTTGAGTTGGCTGTGCAAACACGAGGACCTGAGTTCAAATCCCCAGCACCACATCAAGTACCAGGCATGACATGGACCGGTAGCTAAGCTCTTTCCTGAACATAGATGTTTAGAGCCATAGACCTTGGCCTTGGTCAGAGCAGCCTCCTTCAGCCTGGGTCACAAGCAAAGCGCTGAAATAAGTGATTTTTGAGAGAGCTTGGTCACAAAGGGGCACTGATGCCGCTTCATCTAAGGTCCAGCGAACAGCACAGAAGAGCGAAGGGAGGAAGGACAATGGGGACACAGGACGGGGGAGAGAGATGCGGTACTGTCTTTTGAGTATGGCATGGCTGTTGTAACTGAGTTTGCGGTGACTGCCTAGATGGGGGGGTGCAAGTTGGGATGAAGACAGGGCCAGTGGGAGTGGAGAGGTGACTGTCATCATAGTGGGCTGTGTACAAGCACAATTTGTCAAAACAAAAACAAAAAAAACCCCAACCTAAATAATACTTTTAAACACTGGATATGGATGTCCATGCCTGTTAACCCACTGTGGTGGAGAATGAAGACAGGATTGTCATTGTTGCTCGCTGGCCAACCAGACAAAGGAAAAGCTGTGAGCTCCAGGTTCATCAGGAGACCTGTCTCAGGGAATAAGGAAAAGAGTGTAGAGCAGGACACTATGTGATCCCCCACACAACTGCATACACCACACACATTCTTCTCCATACACAGAACAATGATGCCAACCATTCTGTCTCATGCCTCCCTTTCTGTAGAGGTGGAATCTCAACATCCAGGAAGCAGTTTGAAGTTCAGCAGAGATAGAGTGTCTGTAGTGGCATTTCAAATGTGTTTTAGTAAATAGACTGCCTGAAGATCTGAGAGTAAAACAGTCCCTCCTGTCAGCCTTACAGACAAGATTATGGTAACACACACCTTTAATCCCAGTAGCCACCCTAGTTGCCATAGAAACTGAGTGGTGCATGCCTTTAATCCCAGCCCTAGACAGAAATATAAGATGGGCGAAGACCTCTCTCAGACGCAATCTCCTTCTGAGATTCTAGGAGGCAGGATCACCATTTTGGACTGAGGTTGAGGTAAGAGCCAGTGGCTAGCTGTTTTGCTTTTTGGATCTTCAGGTTGAACCCCAATTTCTGACCCTGAGTTTTTATTATTTGTGCTTCAAGTGTCCAGTGAGACAAATGTATGTGAACAACCCCACATTTGGCCTCCATCTTGCCTGGATTTTTGGTCTATGTTCTAACTCTGATAACAATTTGGTATCCAATTCAGGTCTGAATACAGCCATGAACAGCCTATAGCAGCAGCTCCTTACCCTCTTGGCATCCTTCCTGTCAACTCACCATGATTGTCCTGGGGAACTGGGAGCTTCCCTGGGCACTTGAGGAAGTATAACAACCAGTAATCACTGTGTGTCTTCAGCACCCTCCCCCTCATTTGGGATGATAACACACCTGGCTAATGTCTGCCAGGAGAACCCACTCTCAGTCAAAAACCCTGTTGTCAATATTCAGTACACAACATAGTCTGTGTTTGAAAGAACAGGTTTCTGAAGACCTCAGTTTTCTCTTCAAATCCACTCACTAAATGGATAATCACCACCTTAATCATAAGAAATAATACCCGTGAAATTGCAATTTTCACTTGCTAATTAAGTCTTCCCTAAAATGTGTTAAGGTAACTAAAAATGTTCATGTGCACCTTAGTGTATCTCTACGTCCTGAGGTCCACGTCGTCACACTTTGAAGACTGTGATGTTTGTCAGGGAGCCTTAGAAGCTGTAAGTGTCATACAAATTCAGGGTGCTGTCATGGCTTAGAACTAGGCAGGGCAGTTGTCCGAACTGTCTAGAAAGAAAATGGGCGGTGAGACTGAAGTGCCAATCACTGCAGCAAAGCACAGATCCTCCTGCTCGTCAGTCCTGGCTGTCGTAGGGGGCAGCCGCGTAAACCTGGTACTGCATCTTCTTTCAAAGCTTCCCCCAATGCCAGAAGCTCATATGCAGGGGAGATGGGGAAGGACAGGGGCCAGGAGGTGTGGACTCAACACCCCCGAGATGCGCCAAGTTTCAGTTACTTCCCTCATGGTCATCAAGAGCTGGTCCCACCCAAGATGAGACCACCAGTGACTTCAGCATGGCACCCCAAGGAGAACACCATTTCAGAGGCTTGCCAGCGTCTGTCTGGGGTTTCCCCTGATGATACCGCTGTGTGGCACTGTATCTTCCTGGATTCAGCTCAAGCCCCCAGGAAACTGCTTTTCATTTTAAGCTGGTGTTTCTTGTATGAAATTTAACTCCTCCAAAAACCTTTTTGAAAACTTCCTTACAAACCCATACCCAGATCAATGGAACCAAAGCCACAGGCATGGGGCACAAGCATCAATAGTTTCAAGTCCCTCAGTTGACCACAATATGCATCTTTGGTGAAGATCACTGTTCTGATGAGGGAGGGGAAACATCCCTCACTTCTTGAGTGCCCCTGTAACCAGAACACACACTTCCTTCTGTTCTAGGAATCCCACAGCCCGAACTTTCCTTCCCCATTTCCTGGGCTAGAACCCTGCCCTTGGGCTTCTCACTTGTTTGTCTCTCTACCTCAAGTTCAAAGAAGGGACTAAGTGACAACACTGGGCATGCATTGGGCTCTTGTGTTAACAAATAGGGTGCTGTTCTGTATGCAATTTACTGGGTCCTCGAAATGTGTAGATATTATTATATTATAAACTGCTCTGGAAAACAGATGTGGGTGGCCTTCTAGAATATGCCTTCATTATTTTGGATAACATCAGCTATCTTCCACCGACAAGGTTCTATCCAGAGTTGCCATTTGGCACAGTATTTCTCCCCAGTGGGTGGAGACAGTTGAGTGTGCTAGGGTTGCTACAGGTCAGTCAGAGATTAGTCTCTTTACAAAACACATAGAAATGGCAGGGCAGGAAGAAGAGGAGAAGAGATAGGAAAGAAGGGGAGGAATCTGTGCATCATCATGTGGCTAATCTCCCCCATTGCACAGCAGCAGGTAAGTGCAGTTGGCGAGGCCCTTTAGTGGGAAGGGCACAGGAGATTAGCCTACAGTGGGCCAGAAGAATGAACCAATCATTCAGCTCATGTGATAGGTGGAGAAAAAGTCTCCATGGGATTCAGTGTCTCGGCTATTCCTGTTTACTTCGGACACAACTGCCCTTGAACTCTGGAAAAACCTCAACAGTGTACAACAAAGTCTCCCCTTTTCTCAGGCTAATCTGATTGGTCTCCATTACCAGCAAGTGAAATAGTGTAAATCAATATGACTGTGTGCAACATGAGGAAGGCATTCAAGAAATTGGAAAACTCTGACAAGTACCAACAAGGAATTCACAACCCAAGAAACACAAGGCTTAGTCAGCTGCAGGTCAACTCCAAGCTTGCACTTAACAGTGGTGGCATCTTGGCATGTATTTTACCGCTGTGGATCACAGGGGTTGGTCTGTGAAAATTAAACAGTAGTATAACGTGGCACTTCAGTGGGATCACTACTAATCATAACCCCACCTCTGTGTTTGACCCTGAAGAGATATGGGCAAACACAGGAGTGATTCCTGAGCGCATGCCATCTGAGACAGGAAGTGGCCTGGGTTTTATATGATCAAAATCACCTCACCTCTCTCCTTGCTTGTGGCCGTGGGAGAAGAGGAGGACTGCCATCCGGTCACCCAAAGAGGCAATTTCTATAGTCCTGACTCCATGCAGCCCAGGGGGCACCAGAGCAGCCAATTAGAATGTTTTATCCTCAAAGTGTTCAGTGAAGGCAGGTGGGCAGAGCGGGTCACAGAACTCTGGGTACAAAAAAGGAAAAAGGTCACTAGAGCAAGTGCTTTGAAATACCTCATCCTAAAATAAAAAGAGATTTAATAAAAAAACAAAACTGGGTCATTGAGTTGAAATACATCAGGATCCTCATTAAAAGTTTTAGTTTTCTTCATATGGATCCCCAAAAATACAGGAATGTGAGAACCGGCTATTTTGGGGGAGATCATAGAAAAAGTTGGGCCTTTGAAAGTAGGCAGACTCGGGTTCAAGGTTGGGCTTTGTCAGGTCAGCGGTCTGCGTTCTGTCATGGTCTCTTCGTGCACCCAGGTTATCTGTCCATATAGTAAAGTGTCCTAGAATGACTAATCCGCTAATTTAATAAATGTGGGCTGGGGAGACGGCTAACTGCACGAGCATAAGGATGTGAGTTCAGTCCCCAGAACAGACTTAAAAGTACCAAGTGTGTTGGCATGCATGTGAAACCCCAGCTTTGTGCAGGCAGAGACAGGGATGGGGAGACCCTGGGGCTCCTTACCCATCCCATCTAGACTACTTAGCTACCTCTAGGCCGAGGAGGGACTATCTCAGAGAAGAGGTGGCACATTAATTACATTTGTTATCATATGTCTGTCCACACTGTGCTTACCATGCCATCCATATATATGCTCAGTGAAGTTGGTGACATCTCCGGTCCCATACACATAATTTCAGTATGGCCCAGAAGAACATGTATTCTGTGACCAGACAGGACTGGCTTTGAGCATCACTCCTACTTTGGCAAGGCTATGACATCATTCTCTTTCAGATGTCCATCTCTTTCTCAGTAAAAAGGCAGTAACAACACCCACGTGAGGTAGATCCTGACTCTCGCTCACCCAAGTCTTCTCCTTTCACTATGCAGCCCAAGAGTGACCTAAATGGCACTGGGAAATATCATTGAGTCCACTTTCTCAGAGACAGCTCTAGGATACTGCTCTGGCTAATGAAACAAGGGCTGGTATGTGCTGGAGACTTCTGGGAAAGCTTTTGTTTCTTTTTCCAGGCGTCTCTCACCCATTTCTTCTTGCCTGCTCTGCCTCTGGTGCCTAGGACTACAAAACTTAACCACAGACTGTGGATGAAGCCAACAACCAAGTAAAGCAGAGAAGATACATCAAAAGAGCCGGGGTACTTGTACCACCATTTATTCCCTCAATCAACCCATATTGAAACCTGCTGTAGTCTGAGTTTCCTGTTCCAGGCAATAATAAATGACCTGTCATTTATGCCAGCTGGAGTTTCAATTTCTGTCCTTGCATCCAAAAGTATCTTAGCTGATGAGGGTTAATTACGATGCTACACATGTTAAATCACTTGTCCCAGTCAACCCTGGCACCCCAGGAAAGGCAAAACAAATGATTATATCTTATCATTGACGCCTTCATCATGATAATCATCATTACCAGTCACATAGCTGCTCACAATAAAAACAACTGCCTCGGCTACAAAAATAACATCGACCACTTCCTCTGTGCCAGCCACAGTGGGAAATGCTTAACATATTTAAATTATTTAATCTTCACAACGGCCCCATAAGATAAAAGTTATAATCATCCCGATCTTCCAGATGGGGTAAATGAGGTGCAGAGGGACCAAGTAATTTCCCTAAGGGCACACAGCTGGCAGGTGATAGTTAAACCCAGCAGCCCAGCACCAGATCTGTGACACAGGGAGGAAGACCACAGAGACAGTGGATTGGCTTCCCGATGTGGCCTTTTCTTGTCACCCCAGCAGCAAAGCAAAACCAAGGCAGGTGAATGAGGTCTCTGGGGAAGCGCTAACCAAACAAAATGGAAGGGGTGTGATTTGGGAACCAGGTATGCGTGCCTGGCTTGACTAGGATACCCTAAGGAGGGTCTACCCTAAGGAGGGCTGGGGAGGTGGCTCAGTTATCAAAGTGTGTATCACACAAGAATGAGGACTTGAATTTGATGCCCAGAAGCCACTTTTAAAGAAAAAAATTCAGACCATGTGATGGTGTGCACTGGTAATCTCAGCATTGGGAAGGTGGACACATCTCTGGGGTTCCTTCGCCAACAGTCTAATTGACTAAATGAGTTCCAAAAAGGAGTGAAAACAGATGTTAGCTTTGAATCTTCAGATATGTGTCTTTGTCTTGGATACACCAAAAGGTGAGGAAATCAGTGAGGAGTCTTAGGGTGGAAGGTTTCACAAGAGTGGTACAAAGAGTTGGAAGGGAGAAATGGAGCATGAACTTGGCGGGGATGGGAGGATGTGGTAGAGGAAGAATGAGTGGAAACAAGAAACCTTTCCAAAGTCAGACCTGACACTGTCGAAACCTCCAGATGGGTAGACAGACAGACAGGCAGACAGACAGATAGGTTATGGTTTAAATGGAGCTACCCTATGAAGAGGGGACAATGCTCGTACCAGGCACCGCAGGTAACAGGTAAAAATCCCAGTAACAAGAATGAATGAATGTGTTACCTCTTTTGGAATTGCTGGGCATTGAACTTCCATAGATGCCCCCAACATTATGGACTATTTGACAATCCTGTTGGTTACCCTCCAGAATTCAACAACAACACTGTTGCTGGAGACATCACATCTTCAATCATACTTAGTCATGGAACGCGGAGAAATCAGTCTGGTAGCCATGGGGGCGTCGTCCCTGCCGGGCAGCTTTGATACTTCTACAAGGCCCTGTGCCCAATGCTAGAGTGGAAAAGACATCACCAGCCTTACATAGCTATGAACCCCAGGAGCCACTGCAATGCAGGACCTGGCAAGACGTGCATACTGGCACAACAGTGGCCCAAGCGTTGTGGGAATGACGAACCACTTTCTGACTGGTTTAAATCCCATTTGAGATGAGAACATCAATACCTGGCACCACTATTGCACCAAAACTATGTGTAGGCCCTAGAGGAGAGCCTACTTCTATTACTCTGCTACGTGGACATAACAATATCCCAACCTGGTGAATTATCACAGATTCATGCGTCTCTCAACACTCATCAAAGAAATTTCTGTTTGCGTTAGATGGCAAATGACTCTAACACTCACAACAGGCCAAAGTGCAGAGAATAAGAGACTAAGAAATGCTTATCCCTAAATAGAACACACACACACACGCATGCATGCACACACACATACATACACATCACTTCCTGTTGTCCCAAAGCTCAAGGATCACTGTGTGAGGGGCAGAAAGGGTGAGAGAGGCAAAAGCAGCATAGTCACAGGGGAAAACGTCTTCCAGAGACAGGGAGCACTTTACAGATGAGCTCACCCAGGTAATGACAGCACACATAAGACCTGCACAAGTTTAAGGCAGACCAAATCCCATCAGGGACAGAGGAAATGGACTCAAAGCCTCACTGCTAGCCGAGTCAGTTGTTACTTGCTGGTACAGGAAGAGTGGATACTCTTCAACACTGCAGCCCCTAGCAAGTGAACCACACTCCAGTGGAGAACTACATATCTAAGGATACATGGGCAGGACAAATAGGACTCGATAGGTTTAAGCAAATCAAGAAGATGTGGTTGAGTGGGTGGGTGTTTTATTGCTCTGGGAGGAGTGGGGGATGAATATGATCAAAGTTCATTGGACAAAATTCTCAAAAATCTCAGTTTAAAAAACAAAGGTCAATGGCATCTAAAGGTGACACCTGAGATTGACACGCCCCTGCACATGACACACCCTTGCACATGACACAGCCTTGCACATGACACAGCCTTGCACATGACACACCCTTGCACATGACACACCCTTGCACATGACACACCCTTGCACATGACACACCCTTGCACATGACACAGCCTTGCACATGACACACCCTTGCACATGACACAGCCTTGCACATGAGACACATGAACTAGAGGTGGAAAGGGTCACCCCTTCCTGAGGGGTGATTCTGAGAACTGAGCAGAACGTTGCGGTGTCAGTAGCTACACAGGGCCAGTAAAGGAGCTACCGAAGACGCGAGCACAGAGCTCGTGCTTGGCCTTCTCTCCATTACCAGTTGTCTGCTCTGTCTCATTTAGGGATGGCACAATGAGGAAGAAATACTCAGGGAGATGGTGAGAATGCCAACCAAATCGACAGTTACCTCTTTAATTTAAATCTCTTTCTCTGCTCTCCTCACGGAGGAGTTTGATGATAATTCCCTTCCAGGTTCCATTTCATAAGTAGGGCCAATTTGACTCATTATCTCCCCATAGGCAGCAGCAGAATGAAAGCCAGCTGTCGCTCCTGACTTATCTCTGCCTCTGAATAGAATCCGGACTGGGGAGAAGTCAAGGGTGAATTCCCTAGTATATGAGTTATTAACCTTGCAGACCAAGTTCAAGGATTCTTAGATGAGCCCACTGCTCAACAGATGGAAGATTCTTAGTTCCTTCCAGCAAGCTACGAGGCCAGAACTAAGGAAGAATAGGCAGAGGAAACAACTTATTGTAGAACCAAACAGGATGATACCTGGGCTCTATCATAGTGAACTACACAGGTTCCAAAACCAAGAGGTTCCCTGTGGACTTGAATAGGTTGTGTGATTTAACATATGTGTGTGTGTGTGTGTATTTAGTTATGAATGAATATACATGTGTGTACAAATACATGTGTATACCTTTACACACTAGGATAAGTATTGTTTGTTTTGAGACAAGGTTTCTCTGTAGCTTTGGAGCCTGTCCTGGAACTCACTCTATAGACCAGGCTGGCTTCGAACTCACAGAGATCCACCTGTCTCTGCCTCTCAAGTGCTAGGTTTAAAGGTGTGCGCCACCACTACCTGGTGTAGGATAAGTTTTGAAAAAGGTGTTGCTAGTAGATTTCATTACTGTGTGAGTTTCATAGGCTCGTGCATACACAAACTAAGACAGCGGGAATAACTTACAAGATAGAATTTTACAGACCACCATCATATATGTGGTTTTTTGTTAACTGAAAGGTCTTTATGCCACACTTGACTCTATATGTGTTTGTACGTTTATATGTATAGGTGCTAGTCAATGTTTTTTCTTAAATGCTCTGCGTATGTCTATTGATTGTTTCCTAGCTATGTTTTTCCTTCCTGAATCCAAACTTTCAGCTCCTTTCAAGCCCATGCCAAATTGTGTGTGTGTGTGTGTGTGTGTGTGTGTGTGCATTCGCGTGCATGCCCATGTGTATGTGCATATGGAGAGAAGCACACATGCAACTGTGTGTGTACATATCTGTATGAGTATGGAGAGGGGTACACTTGTGGCTCTGTGTGTGTGTATGGAGGGGTGCACATGTGATTGTGTGTGTATGGGGGGTGCACATGTGACTGTGTGTATGGGGGGTGCACATGTGACTGTGTGTGTATGGGGGTGCACATGTGATTGTGTGTATGGGGGGGTGCACATGTGATTGTGTGTGTATGGGGGTGCACATGTGATTGTGTGTATGGAGGGGGTGCACATGTGACTGTGTGTGTATGGGGGGTGCACATGTGACTGTGTGTGTATGGGGGGTGCACATGTGACTGTGTGTGTATGGGGGGTGCACATGTGACTGTGTGTATCGGGGGTGCACATGTGATTGTGTGTGTATGGAGGGGGTGCACATGTGACTGTGTGTGTATGGGGGTGCACATGTGACTGTGTGTGTATGGAGGGGATGTACATGTGACTGTGTGTGTATGGAGGGGATGTACATGTGATTGTGTGTGTGTATGGAGGGGATGTACATGTGATTGTGTGTGTATGGAGGGGATGCACATGTGACTCTATGTGTGTGTGTGTGTGTGTGTGTGTGTGTGTGTGTGTGTGTGTAAGTAGGACAGAGGTCAACCTTTGATGTTGTTCCTTAGGAGTCATCCACCCTGGTTTTTTAGTCAGGGTCTGAGACCTGGGGCTCACCACATGGGCTCAGCTGGGACCCACCTGTCTCCATCTCTTCAGCACTTGGGTTATGAGCACATGCCACATCTTTGCATTGATTTGAAGGCTCCACGTTAGGTCTTCATGCTTCCCCAGCAGCCCTTTACAGCCCCCGGCAACCCTGACTACACAAAGCCTTTGCTTCTCACCTGCAGCCGCTCCCTCTCACTCACCGAACATTCTACCGTGGAACATGCCTTCCAGCCAGGGTCTGCCTCCTCCCTGACTTCCTACACACTACCCATTCTTCTCGGGATCACTCCACCTCTACAAACCTGTTCTGCCCCACCAAGGCCCAGATGAATGGTGTCTCTGCCCCAGATTCAAGACCTCTGTGAACACTCTCTCGTTCTTACATTTCACTTTTTGTGGACCCCATAACTCAGCAATTCCTGAACGTTTCCCTGCCTCTCCTTAGCTAGTTGCCTCTGTTTGTCCACCTTCACTGCCTTCTTCAAACAGATACCGTTCGTGGCCAAGAACTGTAATGTATCATTTGGGGAATGCCATGAATTTTCTTACTTCTTCTCTTCCTAATTTGCTTCTCCAACTAAGGCAAGAAATCACCTATGCTGGCATGATGCCTATTGGACCAGGACAGTCAAAGAGTCTACTAAGATGGCTAACCTAAACTTATTCTAAAAATATAGAACCATGCAGGAAAATACAACTATGCTTCCCTGGAAAGTTTGCCTTTTCTATTTTTTCAATAAAATTATTAATATCTCTGCTAGCCTCCAATGCCTCTTCTTTTATCCTTACAAAACTGAACTTTCTCTACTGTTTCCTTTATAAAATAGCATTCCTAGGAACTATCTTAGCATCCTATTTTCATTACCCAAAACACAAGCATCGCACTAAGCCTGACTTCCCTGTTAAGTGTTAGTTCCCTATCAAAGGCCAAGTCCTGCCCTTCTGTGATTCCTCTTGTTCCCCTAAGAGCATTGCTGCTCTAATTGTCCCAATGCCTCTCTATCAATGCTCCTGTCTTTGTGGAACATTTCCGTGAGGGTACAGTTAAATTATTCTCTCTCTCTCTCTCTCTCTCTCTCTCTCTCTCTCTCTCTCTCTCTCTGTGTGTGTGTGTGTGTGTGTGTGTGTGTGTACACATGCATGTAACTATGTTCATGCTTGCAGAGGTCAGAAAGGACATTAGGCTTCCTGCTGTATCATTTTCTACTCTCTACCTTTAAGACAGGTCTCTTTCTGAACCTGGAGCTAGATTGGCTTCCAGTAAGCCCCAGGAATCCTCCTTCCCATGCACAGGGCAGGAGTTACAGGCACACTCAGATTTTCATGTGGGTGTTGGGCTCTGAACTCAGGTCTTCATGCATGCACATTTGTTCTTACCCAGAACCACTTCCCCAACACTAAAAAATTTAAGAATACTTTCCTTGCTGTTTTATGTCCTTCCAGTTGTCATATGTGGTGATTAGTTTTAGTAGGAATGGCCCTGGTAGATTCATGTGCTTGAATGCTTGACACTGTTAGGAGGCATGGCCTTTTTGGAGTAGTTGTGACCTTGTTGGAGGAAGTGTGGCACTGTGGGGTGGACTTTGAGGTCTCATATGCTTGAGCTATACCCAGTATGGAACACAGTCTCCTCCTGCTGCCTGCAGATGAAGATGTAGAACTCTCAGCTCTTCTCCAGCACCTGTCTGCCAGTATGCTGCCATGTTTCCCACCATGACAATAATGGATTAGACCTCTGAAACTATAAGCCAGCCCCAATTAAATGTTTTCCTTGATAAGAATTGCTGTGGTCATGGTGTCTCTTCATAGTAATGACACCCTAACTAGAACACTATCTAAATTATCTTTTCAATTTACAATAAAATACCCTATTCTATTTGTTAGGAATATTTCCTAACCCAGCCTCTCTGCCAGCACAAAGAACTCCAATCAAACCAGATTAGACCTAAATCAAAAATGCCCACGTTTAGTGAATGCTGTGTTCTCAGATGGCTGGGAGCGTGGCAGGGGGAAGACAGAGGGAGAGCACATGCAAAATCAAAACCACTTCCAACTTAATATTGCATTCTAGACTCTTTGGCTATAAGGGGTGTTTGAGGGCTGGGCTCTCACTTTTGATGTGTCACCCCAGCCACGGCCTAGGAATTGCCAAGCACTTGGACTCCAATTCCCAGCCTGCCAAGCACTGACCCCTCCCTGGGGAGAGCTAGAACCACTCCCACAGGGTATTTAGGCTGCACTGAAAAAAGGAACACATGGTTTCGGGGGTTTGCCTGTGCTCTCCCTCTGTCTTCCTGCCGCCATGCTCCTGGCCACTCGAGAGCATGACATTCATTAAATGTGGGCATTTTTTGATTCAGTCTAATCTGTTTTGATTGGAGTTCTTTGTGCCAGTGGAGAGGCTCGGTTAGGAAATATTCCTAACACTATTACCATGTATCTCTTATCCACACCACTTCACAATATCTAGTCTTACTAAGGTCACCAATAACTTCTATTGAAATGAATGGCCAATCCTCAAGCCTCATACAAAAATTCTGAGTATTCTCTGATGAACTTAGCTGCCCTAGCTTGTGCTGTGTCCCTGTCTTGGGAGATGTCATCTGGAAGCCCTTCTTCTGCTGAAACTTCCCTCTATGCTAATCTCTAAATGCTTGCATGCTTCAAGGCTGCCCACTAGCCTGAGCTTTCTTTTCTCTCTCCTCTTTTCCATTTGAGTTGGATAGAATATTTACTGCTGTACAAATACATGAGAGGAATTTCTTAAAAGGAGGAAATGCAGCTCAGCTCATGTTTTCAGAGGTTTTAGTCCATGGTCTGCTGGCCCCTTGATGACATAGCACACAGTAATCAAAGGGCAGTGGACCACAGTGGGAAACTGCCAACAATGCAGTGGCTAAAGTGGAGAGAAGAGTCAGGGGCCAAGGGCTAAACTACACGTCTCAAACGCACATCTCGGAGCGAACTGCTTCCTTCGACTGGGACTTCTAAACAGCCTACTCACACTGTTGACAAGGCCACAAGGCCAGAGCCCTCATCATCTAATCCCTACTGGAAACCCTCCCAGATACAGTGACAGGCATGCTTTGTTAATCTTCCACATAGTTCTCAATCAACTCTGGCTGGATACAGTGACGGGCATGCTTTGTTAATCTCCTACATAGTTCTCAGTCCACTTTAGCTGACCATCAAGATTAACCTCTGAGTTCCTGCTCTGGGTATAGAAAACACACTACCTAGGAAGAGGGAGTGGACCAGTGGGGCAGGGAAAACCTAAGGTAGTGGGGTGTAAATAAAGTCTATGGTACATCTATATGGAAATTGTATGATGAAATTCATCATGTTGCACAATGAATATACCCAAATAAATAGAAAATTTTATTAGATTACAGAAGTTTCTCTAAAGTTTATTTCAAACATCTTTGAGTTCATTTGTCTGTATATTCAGATACATTCTCACTCTGCACTCCTGGCTGGCTGGGAACTCACTATGTGGCCTGGGCTGGTTTCAGTCTCACAGTAATCTCTCTGCCTCAGCCTCCTGACCACTCAGTTGAGAGCTGTACATCTTGCCTGGTGGCTTTGCTTGTTTTCTATGGCAGGAGAAAAAGTAGGAAAAAGAACAAGCACACAGGCATTCACTGGTGTGGTTGAGATACAGGCAGTGCAGATCCTGAAAGAACCGCACACCCTTGGATAGCTCCTCAGGGCCAGAGGCACACCTGTTCTTTTGCATGGCTCTGTGATGGAATGCCCTCTGACAGCAAAACTTTCATCCCAGTCCTTGCCCCTCTGTCAGGCTTTTAAAAGTGTGAAACATACAAAATCTGGTGATCACAGGAGAAAAATGGTGCTATTACCAGACATTTGGAGTAAAAATCTCTCCACAACCTTTCACAAATCACATCTTAGATACTGTCAGAAAATACATGGCAAACTACGACAACAACATTTGTCTTTTGGCAAAAAAGAAAAAAAATTGGACTTAAAAGCTTGTCTGTATCTGTGGGAAGATCCCTTCTCAACAACATTGTGTGTTTGCCTTCAGGACGAAATGGCAGTGATGGACTGGAGTGGGGGTGGGGAGCAACATTCTAATGAGGACAAGCAGAAACAGTATGGAAAGCGATCATAAATTATAGATTTTTATAAACTACCCCCATGCCATGGAGTTTCAATTACAGAAACACACAGTTTACACAGTAATCACTGAAGAAATTGCTGCAGGAGCACATCCATTCTTGGGGTTAGGAGGCATCGATTATCTCCCCTGATTGCATCTTGAGCTCCAAGTGTGGCAATCACAGCTTCATACAAAGACTTTAATAGCACAATCTTTGGGGAATTAAAAAAAAGAATCTTTGGCGTGAACTGTGTGAAAGGACAGAAGAAAAAAAAAGGGTTCATTTCAAAGCTGGAACTTCAGCAAAACTTTGGAACTTGACTGCCCAAGAGCCGGCTCTAAATGTTGTTGAGTATCTCTGGCATCCCAGCAGGATCAGAAGAGACCACCTGCTGTGGCCAGGCAAAGAAACAAAGCTCCTGTTGCAGGGTGGCAGGAGGCCTGGAAGACAGCACACTCCACTGTGCTTCCCTCTGCTGCTGCTCTGGGAGGAGCTGTCAGGAGAGCCATACAGCAGATGTGTGAAAGACTCAAGTGTACCTTCATTCTGATACCCATTTTCCAGTGGGTAAATTGAGTTTCAGCAAAATTAGACATTGCAATTTAGGCCACCCATGCTGTCATGGTAAAAGTAGGCTTTGACAGCACAACAGAGACCTCGCCCTGAGCACTGCGGCATTTTTCCCCTCCAATAGCGCCACTAGCCACAGTCCCTTTCCTGTTACGATCAGCAAGTCTCAAACTCTTCAAGAAGGTTGCACAACTGAGGAGCTGAGCCACCTGTGATGGAAGCACTAATGTCCTAGCTGAGACCTCTTTTACCAGCCGCTCTGCAAAGGGAAGAACTCTAGGACAGCCACACATGTTTGCTTGCTTGACAGGTTCTTAAGTAGCTTAGGCTGGTCTTGAACTCCCAGAAATCATCCAGCCTCAGCATCTCACGGTTCCTGCATCTTTAGATTTGAGTTTGGTGCCCTTCAGAATAGAAAACTGATACTGTATGCAAATTAGCACTTCTTGATGTCATCATGGTCATCTTGTTTGTCCTCCTAACTTGCCCCATCTTCATAAGAACACCAGGGCTATGTAAAAGACATAGCCCAGGCCGGGCCGTACAGCCAGGGCCGGGCCTTACGGCATGGAGTGTGTGCTTATATTCCACTTCACTCTTCATGGTGATTCTGCAATCTAGGCAACACGTACCTCAGTTTTGTCATCAAGTAAACATGGTCAGAGAAGCGGAACAATTTGCCAAAGACCACACGTGGAGAATAACAATCCAAAGAGAAGTGACTTCACAATCTACTCGATCCATAGTACTTAGAACATAGTACATTCTTGCTTTACCAGATGGCATCATTGCCATGGAAGGAAATAAATACTCCTTTAAGTCAAAGAAAACAAGGGGGAATGCCAGCATCCCACTGAATGTGATCCTACTGAGACGTGAATACATGAAATGACACCAGGACAACTAAACACATGCCATAGTGTTGCAAACGCAACTGTGGGCAGGCGTGTCAATATATACTCATGCGCACGAGAAATTAGAAATACACAACACACACCTTCTCACACAAAACATTCACACACATAAGCACACACACTAGGGGGCTTTCACATCATTCCCTGAATTAGAATGTCCAAAGAAATATGTTCCGTAAAGGGTTGGCTCTGCATTTTGCTTTTACTTTTGGCTTTTCTGCTATGAGTCAGAAAATCAACTATAGTGGAATAAGTGAAATAATCAAGAAAATGAGATGCAGACATCTTGGAATGAAACCAGAGGTCTGATATTCATCTCTGCAAAGAAGAGAGTGTGAGTTTACGCTCCACAGGGAGCTGGTTTGTGCTCTTAAGATTCATGAACTCCTCACTGAACGAGTCTTCCAGCTGTTCTTCAGAATCCCTACATCAATATTAATAGCATCCATACATTTATGATTCCTCTGACTTTGGATTGGAAACTACCCACCTATGTCCTTTCTATGTTTAGGTCTCAGAGAAGGTGGGAAGGGCAGGTCGCATAATAGGCAACAACTACTAAGCTGGAGTCGTCAATGGTTGTACAGTTTAAAGAGCCTGCTCATTTCATTCTTTGCTGCAATCTAAAGAGATAAACATATCACTGTTGTTCTTATTTTCGGCTTTCTTGTCTGCGGGGTTAAAGGGTAAAGACGTTACGCTGGGAAAAGAGACATAGACACATGGCGGTCCCACCTGGGTGCACTTTAATGGGGGAGGGGTAACGGCAGGTAGGTACAGGTGTGCAGAGAGACAGGAAAGGCAGGGGAAAAAAGGGGAGGGGGTCATGGTGACCCTCGCCTTTTAACGAGGAATGCAAAGACTTATGGGAAATGTGGGGAATGCTGGGAGCTGTGGTTTCCAAAAGGAACAACAATCACCACTGGCAATTTGCATACAGATAAATTGAGGATAGGATCAGTAATAAGTGCTCAGGGTCATGACTGATGTGCGGATATTTGGATGTGGCTCAGCTTTGGAAAGACAAGCTCGGAGGGTGGTGAAGGGTAGCGAGTTTTAAAATAACAAGTTATTTTTAAGCCTTGCGTTTTTAACAGTCTGTTTGGATTGAGTTTAACCAAACCCACTTCACAAGGCTGGCTGGGCTCCTGTCTCTACTGCCCATTGGCCTATGTCTTCTAACAACTCACCCCAGGAAGGAGATCCCACAAAGGATCAGAAGACACACACTGAGGTTGTTGAGTGTGGCAGTTCTTCACCGCAGCACTATTGATGTTCTGGGTTCAAACAATCCTTTATTGGAGAGCTGACCTGTACTTATAAGAGATTACACTGTATCTGCAGACAGACACTGCACACCTCTATCAGGTGTGGCAAACAAAGGAATCTCCAGGTAGTGCTAGGCGGCCCTTGGGATACAAAACTATCCCTTCTTATGAATCGTTGTGCTGCACATTCTCGAGCCTACTCTGTGCCAAGCACCATAGTGTGTACTTCAATGAACCTCTTCTCTACCGGAGTATTTACTATGGTAGTCATTCTTCCAGGAGCAAAGCTGTATCCGGGCCAGCAGGATATGAACGGGGGTCCCTGATAAACCTAGGGGAGAAGAATGAAGGAGACAAGAGACACGAGAAATGACGGCAAGACAGGATTTCTGATCAAGCTCTCTCAGAGGCTGTTATATAGCAAACAGGCAAAGAGGGGAAGGGAAGGGTGTCAGGAAACTCAGGTCTGCAGGAATTTAGGTCCAGAGTTATCCCTAGCTGATAAGTAAATACTGAGGGTCTGTAATTGTTGACTACCAAAGGAAATGCTGATTGATTCTGGAGCCTAGTGCCTACAGGAGATAAGACACCAGGTTGATTTCCTAGACCCTGCAGAGGGGTTAGAGGTAAATATTTTTCTTAACTTGTGAGCTTAAGATGGCTGTAAACAAAATTCAGATCTCAAAATACAGGTCTTTGTTTCCGGCAAAGCTGAGGTGACATTATCCATTGTGTAATTAACAACTCCAGCAAGGAAGGGTCTATTCTTCTGGCTTAAGATTTAAGAGAATCAAGTTGGTCATTGCAGAGAAAGCAAGGCCATAGAGACAGCAGGCTCCCAGGTCACAATATATTCATATTTGGGAAGCAGACTGAACAGAAAGTGGGAGCAGGATGCACCTTCTCAAAGCACGCCATCAGGAGTAACCCTTTCTCTGTAGCAAAGGTCCACCTCCTGTGGGTGCCACAGCCTTCCAAGTGTGCCATCACCATCTAGGGTGATCCAGATCCAGGAGCCTGTGGGAGACACTTCACACTGCAACAGCAATCTCTGCGAGAACAGACCACCTAGCAAAGGTTCAGTATCCCTCCAGCATCTTATGCTGGCTCATACATGTGCGGGTGAAATGGTACAACTGGATTTGAAAGCAAATAATTTCCTGTGACCCTATGGTTGAGAATTAACCCTGATTTCCCTTCGAATCACCACTAACCTGTCACCTTATCCTTTGGTTAGTGCCAATTAACTCCCTTGCAGCTGAGCACATTTTTCATTATTACATGGATGGTGGGAGAGCACAGAGAACTTAGCATTCAACCCAGATGTTGCCTTTCATCTTTTTGTGACATAAATAAGTGATCCTGGATTGTTGAGGATTAAAAAACATTCTGTCAAAACCTAATATGTTCCAGGTTCTCTAAAATGGTACAAGACCAAAACTTCAAGTATTCCTGGGGAACATACTCTCTTCTAGGGGAATTCAATGGTTTAAAAAGAATAAGAAAGGCAATACAATTGACATATACCTCCTTTCTTCTGGGTAATTCAGCTCACTTTGAGCTGAGCATTGACCTCTGTAACATCTGCAGCCTTGCCCAGATCTCCAGTGTGGGCTCCAACTGGCTTGAACCAATCTCCACAATTGTGGAAGCCACTGTGATTTCTTTAGTTACTTGATATGATTTGACCCAATAAGATAAGAGGGGAAAATCTCTTCTGTCCTAGGACAGAGAGTATGAGAACGAGGAAGAACTGAGCTTCAGCTCTCACCAGCCACTTTGACTCATAACAATGGAGAAGACAAGCGGAGGGTGGAGAGGAGACATGGAAAACAATCTCTGCCCTGACTCAGCACCACTTGAAGAAGCCAGACTTTATCATACAAGATACAGCTCTACTCCCACTTTAAAATGCCTTGACTGTTTTTTCCAATGCTGTAAAATTAAAAAAACATTCAATAGTCAATAGAAATGATACTTCAAAATTTGAGTCTGTCAAATTCAGTTTTCTCCTCAGGCTAATGTTATGCAGAGCGAGAACTCTCACAAATGGGGGCAGCAAGATGAGCTTCCAGTGCCTGGTACAACTGTCCTTACTTTGTTATGTTTAGTAGATGGTGTGGCATTAATGCGGTTTTGCCTTATGATATTTCTTGTTACTATAGTTTGGTTAAGATATTTCCCCAGCTCAGATGGAGGAGAGTCTCTAAATCTCCTCTATGGCTGAAAGTAAACTTAAGTTGGATTTTCTAGTAATTTTAAACATACACTTTCTTGTATCAAATTCCTATCTATCAAGAAAAGAGTTTATCAACATATCCTATGATTTTAGAAAATAATGAAATGTGACTTCATGAACATGCTCATGTAGAAGGTGTATACCCATGATTGCCTTAGTCTTCATGAACATGCTCATGCAGAAGGTGTATACCCATGATTGCCTTAGTCTTCATGAACATGCTCATGTAGAAGGTGTATACCCATGATTGCCTTAGTCTTCAAACAGTCCTGAACCACATATGTCTTTGCCACTTTACAGATAAGGAAACTAAAAAGGGAAATTTGTCTAAAGACCCACAGCATTAATTGGAGTTGCCCTCCACAGGCAATAGTGAGCCTCCCAGAGTGACTCATTTCCAAAAAAAAAAAAAAAAAGCTAAAAATCCTAGGGTCAGATGTGGGGCTTCCCCCTTGAGTTGTGGTAAGAGATATCTAGGAACCCCCAGAATAGTAGCGTGATGTGGGAATGTCATATATCAATCTGTTGATTTCATTGGTTAAGCAATAAAGAAACTGCTAGGCCCATTTGATAGGCCCACCCTTAGGTGGGTGGAGTAAACAGAACAGAAGGCTGGGAGAAAGAAGCTGAGTCAGTGAGTCGCCATGATTCTCACACTCCAGACAGAGGCAGGTTAAGATCATTCCTGGTAAGCCAGCTCGTGGGCTACAGCAGATTATTAGAAATGGGCTAGTCCAGGTGTGAGAGCTAGCCTAGAAGAGGCTAGATAGAAATGGGCCAAGCGGTATTTAAAAGAATACAGTTTCCATGTAATTATTTCGGGTAAAGCTAGCCGTGGGGGTGGCCAGGTGCCGGGGACGCAGCCCGCAGCTCCTTATTTCAACAGTAGCGACAATTGACATTGCTTTTGGTTGCCCGCCAGTACTTGTCACTGGAAGCACTACATACTTCAGTTATGGGACATGGAGGAATCAGGATGGCACTGTCCAGGAAGCTTTTGTCCTACTGGCCAGCTTTCACAGTACTGGTGAGTGCTACCCAGGTCACTGGGGTGGGGACAATCATCAACAGTGTCACCCAGTGAAAATGGACGCTAAAAAGAAATCCCACACTAGCTCAGAAGTGAATATAATAAAGGGTATATTTTTAGGGGTAGACTCACAGATCATAGTCCTCTGCAATGAGGAATCCAGAAGCCAAAAGAGAGATTGCGGGTGCTTTACATGTGTATTTATAGTATAAAAGGCCATGCCAAAGTGGGCGGATAGCTTAAAGGCTACTGGCTGAAGGATTTCCTACAGCACTGCCCCCTTTTATTTAAATAAGAGACTTCTAACCCTAATACAAAATTATATATAATAAGAACAAATATCAAGTATAAAGATTAGAATACAACCAGCATAAACAATATCAAACAAGAAACATGTGATAAATGTTTCAATAATTATCCTATCCTAAGAAGTCTAAGTCTTGTATTATAAATAACTTGGCCAAGTCATGAAAGAAAAGTAACTATGGCTATCTAGTCTTCAACCCCATCAAAGACCTGAGAAGGGAAATAATATTACTTGAGTAAACAGGAAGTGTAACCAATGACAGAGACAGCTTGCTACCTGGGCAATCACCCAAAGTCTCATTTGCAACATTGGAGCAAGCAGCTTTGGCTAAGGCCTAGAGTAAATGATAGAACATTTTCAGAAGCAGGAAATTTTTCAAAATGGTCTTACCCTGTCTTGGCAAGATTTGACAGTATTTTTTCTTGTATCCTGCTTGTCCTGTTCAGATATTGTGCATTTTGTCAGTGGTCGATGAATGGGCAGTTCCTTACCCAAAGACCAGTTTTACCAAGAAGAAAACAAGCTCCAAGTGGAGTGTCTTCAGTACTCAACATTCTCTTGAGAATAGATTGATGCTGCCAGGAGCAATCATGCCTCATGTCAACAGAACCCTAAATTATTTAAAAGCCATATTCTACAGCTCTTTGAAGTGGTTGAAGATTACCTATCTATGAAGGGTAAAATCTATGTCTATAAAGAACCTGATTAGTCTAACTACAAGTATGACAAACTTGGATGACTATTGACCTATAATTCTTAATACCTATGTAACTTAAAGAGTAAGACTTCATATGAGAATATTAAACAACTGTACAACAAATGAGGACAATGACCTCAAAATGAATCAATACACAAAATGTTGTAAGCAGAGGTAGAAGCATGCATTCATACAACATGACAAAATAACTTTGCCTAGGTATACAAATATTGTAGACAAAAATAGGAACATTTTCAATACAATTTAAGTTTGTATATACAAGAATCTATACCAATATAAATTGCCTATAAATAGTAGCTCACAAGTATCCACTCTATTACTCACTATTATAATTTGTAAGCTCACACTAATCTATTATTCCATCCAATTTCCCTTCTTTTCCCTCAAAGAGATCCTTGAGTCTATATAATTTCCCCCTGAAGCCCCCAACCCTATACCAATTATAATCAACCCCTAGTTGGTATCCCTAAGCCCTGAGAATAAACTTTGTTGGGAGAGGGGATGTCATGGGGGTAATGTTTTCTCTATGGGATCCTATGAAAGTAAAATGATGGTTAAGTTTCAAGATTACTGTCTGGTGTAATTGCAAATAGTCTCTGGGTTTTTCTGAGGTTTCAATTTGGAGTTCTGGCCAGAATGTTGTAAAAAAAAAAAGGTGCACTATTTCAGCTAACCAAGTTAGAACCGTCTTGAGCAACTGGTACCCAAAACAGGTCTCATGGTAGCACTATCATCATCATGACATCATATCAATCAAGTGGAGTCATTGTTGTGGGCCCCATCTTCTTCCTGGAAACTTCAAAAATTGCTGCAGGAAAATTCATTGTTCATTGTGGAAAACATCAACATTATTTAAACAGACATATATTCAACGAAAGGTACAATAGAGACAAAAATAGGTATGAAGAAAAGTAATTTTTTTTCAAATTCTTTCTTTTTTCTGTCCCATACCAGAAATCTCCTGACATGAGACAGAAACTCTGAATTTTTCTTTTAACAGCATGCTTGGATTTATAGAAGGACAGAGCCATTGTCTAACTCCAAAGCCAGCTTTGATTTTTAAGTGAGTCATGACAGTTATTCTAGTTTATGTTCAGAGATTCTTACCCTCAATGATCTGTCCTTATAAGTCATAATTCTCTTTGCTCGATTATCCTATTTGGATAATTATCTTTTCCTCTTTTGGCATCTAGATGTCCAGGGTCTCTTGACTCATTGAAGATGAATATTTTCCTGCAAAGATGAGAACAGAACCCTGCCCCAACCCTTATGAAGCTTCCTTACTACCTGCATGGTTCTCACCTCTGTGGATGAGCCATCATTTTCCTTTTTCAAAAGATTTCTCTTTTTCAAACCAAATCTTTATTAATTTTGATGGTATCCATAACCATTCTTCTATGTGGAAATAAGGACAAAACCCTTCCCCAACATAGAACATTTCCTGGTTTGCATTGTGAGGGTAACACATCCTTGAAATACCTGGCTGATGTAATTTAGAAGACTTTCTATTATTCAATGTTTCTCTGCTGCTGTTGTTCCTTTCTCATTAGTGTTAAGAAAATTCAAGGTTAATAAAGCATTATGTAATCTATTTCTGGGTACGTTTTCCATCTCTTTCTGTTTGTTTAACATATCATATCCTTCATAGTTCAATTTGATCTTTCTATAACTGTCTGACCAATAGGATTGTTTGGTATATCTGTAATAAGCTTTATATTATAATAAGCAAAAAAATGGTTTAATTTGCTTTGAGACATGTACTGGACCTTTATCTGTCTTTATTTGTGCAGGTATACCCATGATGTGTGATTACTGAATCAGCCTTTTCTGAGCTCAAAGTAGTTGCCCATTGAACACCTAAATAGGTGTCAATGGTGTGGTATGCATATTTTAATTTTCCAAAATCTGCAAAGTGTAACACATCCATCTGCCAAATTTCATCCTTTGAGTATCCTTTGGGTTACTTCCTGCAGATAGCAGTGTTTGGTTACAGGAAGAGCCAGTAGGACATCTCTTTATAATCTCCTTAGTTTGTTGCCATGTAATAAAAAAAAATTAAGCCTTTGCTATTGACATGATGTTTCTTATGAAATTCTGAGGCCTTCAACACAATTGCAATCAGTAATCAATCAATTTCTGCATTACCTCGTGCTAGAGAATCTGGCAGACCAATATGGGAATGGATGTGTGTTATGTATATGGGACAAAGCCTATTACTGATTATATCTTGAACTTGTATGAATAATGAAGTCAATTCTATATCATCTGGTATCAATTTAGCAGTTTCAATATGCAAGACAACTCTTTCTGCATACTGTGAACCAGTAACTCTATTAGAAGGTTCTTTCAAATCTTGTAGTACCATGAGTATAGCATATAATTCTACCTTTTGTACAGAATTATAATGGCTTTGTTCCATCTTACTTAAATCTTCTGCCTTTTATGATTTATTTGCATCAGTATAGATTGTACAGGCTCCAGTTATTGGTGTGTCCTGTACAATGTGGGGAAAAATCCAAGTAGTTCTCTTTATGAGGTTCTATTACTTTTGGGATAATTGCTATTAATCTCTCCTAAAAAATTAGCACAAGCTCTCTGCCAAGGTTCATTGTTTTCCCGTATTTTAAAAATTTCCACAGTGTAGTAAAAGGCACTATAATCTCTGCTGGGTCTATACCTGCTAGTTGATGAAGTCTCAATTTCCCTTTGCTAATTAATTCAGAAACTTTTTCCACATAAGTTTTAAATTTTTTACTTGGTTTATGTGTTTAAAAGATCCACTCTAAGATAATATCTTCCCTTTGCATTAAAATTCCTGTAGGGGATATTCTGGAAGGCAATAATGACTAGGATGCAATTAAGATTTGGATTCACCCTATCTACATGTGCCTCCTGTAATTTTCTTCAATGACAATTAATTCCTTTTCCACTTCAGCTTTTAATACTCTAGGACTATTTAAGTCTTTGTCACCATCTAAGATTTCATTTAAATGAACTATAAGATCACGTGTTATCCCAACAGATGTTCTATTCTACCACAATGAAAACATTTGGCCTTTTGATATCTCCTCATACCTTTGGAAATTGCTTTTTCTACCCAAGATTCAGTATTATAGTCAAATATCTCAATGTTCATTGTATGTATGACCCATTCATCCATTGGTGCTAATCTAACTTGAAACACCTAAGTATATTTTTTCATTCTAAGTCGGTAGTTTTAAAGAGCAGAGATTGAACAAGTACTTGTCTAGTTTTTAGTTCTGTTACTCCTATTTGTACAGCCTCGGTTAATCTCTAAATAAGTCACTAAAGGGTTCTCTCTGGCACTGTTTAACCCTGGTATATGATTTAATTCATTTTCTTGGTTCTTGATCCTGTCCCAAGCATTTAAGGCTACTTTGTGGCATAGGGACAAGATTTGTTTATTATAAAGAGCTTGAGCCTAAGTACCCTCACCAAGAATTTGATTTGGGAAGTCTCAAGTCCCTTTGCTTTTCCCTGTTTTTCTAAAATTTTAGCCGCTTCTCTGAAATAACATTTCCACAGAAGTTGGGGCCCATCATCCAGGACTGCTGAAAGCAACTGAAGCCAGTTGTGTGGGGTTGCCTTAATGCTAGAAGCCCACGTCTTTACCATCTTCTTAACAAATGTTGAATGCAAGCCATAAGATACTACTGCTTGCTTAGTTTCTTTTAAATCATTCCTATAGGTATCCATCTACCTTCTTTGGATCCATTTGAGTATTTAGAACTTGATGCTTTTTCAGAGTAGATTACAGGGTAGGAAGCTAAAACTCTGGACAAGTCATCTCTGACAGCTACTAGTGATGCTAAATCCTATCCTTGTACCTTCTTTCCCTGTTCATCAGCTCCAGTAATTTCCTCAGTGGTTTCAAATCTTTTTAGTAGTGTCTTTTGTAAAGTCTGAATCTCCTAGCCTGTATATATTTCTAGTGATTTCATTGAGGCACTTAGCCTCTGGTCCTCATTCTGCAATATGACTCTAAGGTCTAGAGTTTTTCCTTTAAAGATAACATCTCATTCTTTGACATTATTTGGATAGCATGCAGATTGCCTTTCTGGAGAGATACTTTATCTGAAAACCTATAATAACTTTTTAACAGATTTTGATTGTCAAATTCAACAGTATGAATTCTTTCAGATAATTTTTCAGTACCCTTTGCCTGTCAAATTAATGTTATATTATGTTTTTCAATAGTATTAATTTTTTCAGGTAACTTATAATTTTTGATGGTATTAATCCTGTCAGCTAGCTGTTCATTAGTTAGTCTGTAAAGACTGTATCATTCTAAAAGTGCCTCATTCTTGGCTCTGTTATCAAACCATTTTCTTAAGGATATAATGTGAAAAAAAACCTGAGTCCCAATATCCAATAAATGGTATCATAATAACCATATAAGCCTTTCAGAATACAATCCATAATATCAACAAAAAGGTTATTAAAATTTTGCAGGGTAATGTCTGCCATTATATAACTTTCAAGTTTATTGATTTATTTATTAATCAAATAGTTCCCTGCATTATGAGATCCGGTAAATTGTTTTAGGTATAATAATCTTTATTGTCCAGCAGGTGTCACGGTTGCAGAGTCACAATCTGTGGGGCAGCTGGTGGTGCAACCAATGGCTGCACAAATAGTCCTGCACAGTTTTGGCCTTTTGCATGTCAAATGGACATAATACCAAGGTGCTCTCTAATTCCTATCCCTAGAGACAGATTAGTTAGTGAAGCTTTCTGACCTCAGCAGGAAAGCAACTAGTCAAAGTGCAGAGAGCAAGTATTTGCTCAGCTACAATGGAGCATCTGTTCCTCCCCTATCTTGAACATACATGTTGTGGCATGTATTTCCACTTGCTATTAGCATAACTAATTTTCCTATGCATTTTCTAGGTGGGTCAAAGAGTCACTGAATGACCTTTGTGACTATGCAACTGGTCCATGTTGCATACTTGGTTCCTTCAAGTACAGTGGAAAAAAATTAAACAATAGCATACCTTTGATAAAGAATTTTAAATTTTATTTGTTTCTTTATTTTCAATGGTTGAGAGCCTAACATATTCACTGCCCCTCTCTGTTTATCACTTCTTCCTTTCCCTCCTTCCCCCACTCCACTCCAAATCCATGACCTCTTCTTAATTATTATTATTAACACACACACGTACTGAGCCTATTTAGTGTTGCTCATATGTACACAAGTCCAGGGTTAGCCATGTGAAATTAGACAACATGCATGGGAGTTTGTTCTAGAGAAGTCATGAACTACCACTAACTCTCCATCTAAGGGTGACACCTTGGTAGGAGACTAAGATCTGGAAGTGCCGAGGTAGGTAAGGAAGGAATATTAATTGTCCACCAATAAGGTACACATCTTCTACATCTGAAGTCATTCACTCATTCCCTTGTTCTTATTAATTGATAATAATTAATACTGTTCTTATTAACTGATAATGCCAAATAACCTACTAGATGTAAAAAACAACTTTAGCCTTGTACCCACAGAGTACATATAGCACATGGGTCGTGTATGGGTTTCTTTCTTTCTTTCTCTCTCTTTCTCTCTCTTTCTCTCTCTTTCTTTCTCTCTCTTTCTCTCTCTTTCTTTCTCTCTCTCTCTCTCTTTCTCTCTCTCTCTTTCTCTCTCTCTTTCTCTCTCTTTCTTTCTCTCTCTTTCTCTCTCTTTCTTTCTCTCTCTCTTTCTCTCTCTCTCTTTCTTTCTTTTTGATTGATTGTTTTTTGAGACAGTATCTTTCTACCTAGCTCAACCCAGCCTTGGGAAAATAAAGATTACCCATGATTGTATAAGAATGAAACGAGCAGACTCGGACCACAGAGGGGCTGCGTCTGGCCTTATGGGCTAAGAACAAAGTCAAAATAATGGCAGTAATAAATGTTATGGAGGCAAACCAGGCCCCTGGAGAGCTCAGAAGGTGGAGGAGGCCAGCCCTCCTGCTGTGCAGCAGCCCACTGACCCTGCATCCCCTACTGTGGCCACAACCCCTGAGCCTGTAGGAGCTGATGCTGGGGACAAGAATGCCACCAAAGCAACTGAGGATGAGCCTGGGTATAAGGACAGCCGGAGCTTTGGCACTGGAGAGCTGGTGTGGGCTAAACTTTGGGGCTTCTCCTGGTGGGCAGGCCAAATTGTGTCTTGGTGGATGACAGGCCAGAGTCAAACAGCAGAAGGCACTTGCTGGGTTGTGATTCGGAGATGGCAAGTTCTCAGTGGTATGCGTCAAGATGCTCATGCCTCTGAGCTCCTTCCGAGTGTGTTCCACCAAGCCACTTACAATCAGAAGCCTACGTACTGCAAAGTCACCTACGAAGTCCTCCAGATGGCCAGCAGTATGATGGGAAGCTGTTCCCAGCTTACCATGACAGAGACAAAAGTGGCACTAGCAAGGCTGTGGAGGTGCAGAACAAGCAGGTGACTGAATGAGCCCTGAGGTTCTAAGCTACTTGAAAGGCCATGGCAGGGTTGCAAGCTCAAGGCCTGTCTAGGCTACAAAGCAAGTGAATGGCCAGCTGTGAAAAAAAAAAGACTTCAAAACCATTCATAAGACATTTTCTCAAAATAAAAACTAAAATTAAAAAAGGGCTCAGTGGTTCAGTACTTGCCCAGCATGTGTGAAACCCTAAATTCAACTCACAGCACTGCAAGAATAAATGAGCATGCATGAGATTGAGAGGCCACATTGTACAAAAGGTGTGTCCAGAAACCCAGGAGGTCTATGAGCAGCTCAGTGTGGTGGACAGTTGTCACTGTCATCGTGATAATGATCTCCTGTGGGACGGGCGCGGGGATTACCTGAGCACTGTAGGTGGCGCCATTCCCTGAGCGGGTCTCCCCTGCATGCCTTAGTCCACTGCTCTCTGCTCTTGAGTGTGGACGGGACAGACTAGTTAGTCCTTCTAGGTTCCCGCTGCCTTCACTTTCTCACAGTGGTAAGCTATGATCTGAAAGCCAACCAACCCTTTCTCCCGCAAGTTGCTTTTGCCAGGGTATTTTGTCTCAGCAATAGGAAGTACAAATAAGGCGGATAACCTGCCTAGGATAGTAGTGGAGAATGAAAAGACCCAAGATAAGAGATGGTGGGATTGTAGTCAGATGCCCACTGTCCAGCATTTCATTGGTCTCTTTCTGTAGATTGTGTTCCACATGCTACTTAGGTGGAGGTAATAGAGAGTCCTTTGTATTTGAGAGAAAATTAAAATTAGCATCCAAGACCAAGTCTGGAGAAGTAAGATTTTGCAAATGAATCTAGCTAGGTTCAGTCTGCCTAGGTTCAGACTTTGTCACTGAGCTCATTAGTGAGATACGGCCCAGAACTCCTGATTCTCATGTTCTTCATTTCTTTCCAAGAACTAAGAGGAATGCAATCATTTCCCCAATTTCTGCAGAGGTCTAGGTGAAGTGAGCCGTGCAATGCACTAAGGCTCACCAGACCTGGCCTGTCAGCCAAACCCAAATCACACCTGAAGAATTCTGGTGTTTAACTAGATTGTTAACCAGGTGTTTAACCAGGTGCTTGGCTTATCTCATCTTACTGATTCTTTACCTATCTGACGGGGTGGTTAAATGTCTTTTCTAGAGTCACACAACTTATGGGCACCAGGAAAACCTTTGAACACAGCCAGGTTCCAGAGTGTGTATCTCAACCAGTTATCATCCCACTTGTCATGCAGGTGGCCAGTGTGTGTCTGGCTGCCTTGGGAGTCTATCGCTTGGTATTCAGCTCTTCCTCAGCACTTGAAACAATGCCTGGCACATAGTAGGTATTCATAAATATTAATAATGAATAAATGGACACATATGTGCTCAGCAGATCCTTCTCTTGTCCTCTCCTAATAACCATAAGGAGTTAGCAAAAACAGAATACAAACGTCTTATTCTCTTCTTGAGTCAGCACCGTGGGACTTGGGGTGTAATTCATCCGTGAAGATGAATTCAGATAAGAAGATAAAAATACATCCCCATATGTCAGTGCAATTGATTTTTCTGGAAAGACATTTGGCTGGAATTTCATCTGAACTCAGAGCTCCTTTGAGACCACTAAGGAAACCTCAGCCTGGTGATGAGCAGGATGCTTGAGTGTGGCAGTTAAACGATGATTAGGAGATACCCTGATAAAACCAGCTCATAACAAGATTAATCTGGGGGTGAGGAGAGGCTGGATATGAAAACGCCCAGAGAAGACTCCAGGCACTGTTGCCCTGATGAGAGCTGAAGTTTGTGTTATTTATAGCTACTTCTCAGAAGGAGCAGGGCATGGGGCACTGGGGGACAGAACCACGCAAGGTGCACTAATGGAAGTTTGAGGATAACTCAAACTGCTCAAGATCAAGGGCTTTGCAATAACAGAGCCTTGCAAACTCCCAAACCTCTGCTGAGGGAGGAGGCTAATGGCCGCCATGCAAGGCTGTCTTTTGGGATTCACTGTCAGTTTGAGCCTGTATGTTGTGGCAGCAGCCCCTCACTGATCCTCTTCCTTTTCGTCTGTGCCCTGACTCTAATGCTTCCAGCCATAACTGGGGAACCCCATTAAGGCTGATTTGGGAGATTGGGGAGATAGCCCATTCAGGTCAGAGTTCAATCCTTGGAACCCAGGAAGGCCAATGTGGTGGCTCACACTTGTAATCCCAGGCTTGGGGAGGTGGAGACAGAAGATTCCTGGGTACCGGTGGCTGCCAGCCTACCTGAATCCGTAAGTTACAGATCCCCAGGAAAATGTTCAGTCTCAAACAACAAGACAACCAAATCAAAGTATTCGTCACTGTGAAGTGATGAATAAGGTTGCCCTCTGGCCTGCACAGGCATGTGCATACATGTGCATGCATATCACACACGACTGACTAAGACTATGAATGTTTTCTGTCAAAACCCTTCATGAACCAGTTCTCATTTCACGCCCCACTCAAGGTAAAGCCATGCTATATCCACGCCCACAAAGTTCTTCCAGTCAGGACTCCCGCCATTTCTTCAGCTTCATCACCTCTCCCTGCACTCCCTGCTCCCTTTCCCGGGGTCATGCCAGCTCTGGGAGATCCTCAGATGCACATGTCACATCCCTTTCTCCCCCTTTGCTCTAGCTGGAACCTGCTTGTTTCCTGCTTTGCTGCCCTGTGACTCTCTGGCCACATCTGACACAGTGCACAGCCATTTCTTGTTATCATCAGTAAAGTGGCTACGGGAGCTCAGTCAGCAAATAATCCCAAACCATTGCTTTTAGAAAAATAAAGGCAAACCCTAAATGGTTCTCTTCAGTCTCCAGTCACAGGAATTTTACCAGCCAATCAGCTCTCACCTTGGACCTTATGTGTTTCTGCCTAAAGATTATTTAATACATGTGGCTTACAGGCTTCATATCATGGCCAACAGCAGTACATCTGAGCATCACACTCTTATGCTGAAGGTACATCACAACCTTCTGCTCCTTCTCCAGATGACTGTGGTGAACCATCCAAGATCAGTTTCCATCACCCATGTCTGGCTCACAACTACCTGCAACTCCATCACCAGGGGAATCCAACACCTCATATGTGGGAACCCGCATTCACATACCCACACAGAGACACAAAATTGAAAAAGAAATAGGACACTAAATGGCTTTCAGCACTATGCTTTAGTGTAAATCTAAATAGAAAACTCACAAGTCTCTCTCTGTCTCTCTCTGTCTCTCTCTCTCTCTCTCTCTCTCTGTCTCTCTCTCTCTCTCTCACACACACACACACACACACACACACACACACACTACATGAATGAATCTAAATGTCATGGCTCTAAATGGACACAAATAACACCTGTTGAAAACACCAGCTCTCTAACATGAAAGAAGGCTTCAGATGGCTCAGCCTCAGCAGGGACCTGTGTATAAGTGATCCACAATCTTTCCAGGTTTGTATGTATCTGTAAAAGGCCCTGACAATAACAAATACAATTTATTTGTATTGATCTGGGGCATAAAAATAGCTCAGCAAATAATTTTTAAATATGAGTCCTAGAAACAATGAGAATTATATAAGCCATCGCCAAATGTGCTCCTCTCTGTTCTGTTCACTTCTGTGTCTATAGCAACTAGAACATAGTAAACAACAATGCTGGCTACAGAGGGGAGCCTGAAGTTGTATGGTTTGAACACACAGACTCATCTGTATACAGAGATGTAGAATGTTAGTGTTACAGAGTGTTGTAGAGAATTGTCAACCATTGCCCTCACACTGCAAATGAGAAACAAACCCCCAGAAAGGGATGGTAATTAGCCAAGATCTCACAGCAAGTGTGAAGCAGAAAAAGCATGGATTTCTTAAGCTTATCAAGGTTCCTTCCATTTCATTCTACTACAAGCATCACCTGGCCAACATAATAGCTTTATCTTTGCTATTATGGGATGTCTTTGAGCTTCTGGTTCCTTGCTCAGAACAAAGTGAGTGTTCAGCAAGTTCTGACAGGCTGGATTACGGAGCAGGTAGGAGGTACTCCCAGAAGAGCAGGAGGCAGATGAGCCTTCAGTCAAAGTCAGTCACACCAATTGGAATGACTGACTTGATTTTAAGCAGTGGTTCTCTCTGGAAAAGTTTCACAGAGAAGAAAGTGGAGCTCTCTATGCATCGGTGAAGACTATAGACACCCCAATTGTGAAAAAAATAAAGTCAGAGTGGCTCTAAGGTGAACAAGAGAGAATGCATCACCTCATGCACAGGGAAGTCCAGATTGAGGGCATATTTCAGGTGTGGTTTCCTGAAGTCACAACCACCATGTCTTCAGTATTGAGGTTTCACTTCTCTGCAACTCCAGCAACTGTGTCTGCAGAGTGGCTTCCCTCATAGCCACAGGCTTTCTAGGAGAAACAGAAAAGAGTCCAGTGGCCCAGGGTTTCCATCAAAGACCTGAGAATTCCTGACTGGATCAGTTTGAGTCATAAAGTCATCCCTGAATCCATCACCATTGTCAGGAGGCTAGACACATGTTATAACCATGGACCAGATACTGGTGTTATTATCTAAAAATAGACACATGTTATAACCATGGACTAGATACTGGTGTTAATATCTAAAACTATCTGTCAATATTTAGGTATATTAAATATAAGAGAAAGCAGGAAATGAATACAAGCTAAGCTTAGTTTCGACTGTAGAACACACACAGACACATGGGACACCTCCAAGGACTCCAATGTAGGAAGAGAGTTGGAGAAGCTGCCATCCTTTTAAGCAAAATTTGTTTCCCCAGAGACATTTTTGTTCAAGTCTCATGGTAGTGAAAAACTCCTGATTCACACCCCCAATCAAGTTCAGCAATAGCTCACAACATCTGGATCTTACGACGCACGGAAGAGGAAGAGAAGGCTGGAGAAACGCCAGGACCATCTATCTCCCACATAAGCCGAAGTGTTGTTTCTACGTTCTTTCTCTTTGTTACAGCTTTCTGAATACCTCTCTCCTCATCCCCCCTCAAACACACACACACATGAGCTCATTAATAAACACCAATTCTTAGTGAATGTCTTTGCATGTATATGTGTGTGTGTGTGTGTGTGTGTGTGTGTGTGTGTGTGTGTTTATGTGTGGTATCAATATGTCCACACATGTCTCTGTGCTTGTGAAGGCCAGGACACAATCTTGTGTGTTCTTATTCAATGCTGTTTATTTTGTTTTTATGAGGCAAAGTCTCTCATTCACCTAGAACTTTCTATGTAGGACAGAAAGTGCCAGGAATATACCTGTCTCTATCTACTCCCCAGCACTGAAATTGCAAGCGCTTGTAATCCGCAGCATACCCTGCTTTTCCTCGGGTGCTGTGGGATTCTCCCAGTGTCCCCATGCTTACTAATTAAGAGCTATAGTCACCAGGCTCTCACTTGACTCAGCGGCCTTCTCCATCAGCCACTACGCATTCCTTATAGAATGTGCAGGTCTTAGACTGGGAAGACCAAGCCTCACATCCACAATACAGGAGGAAGAATCTGCACCACTCTCCTCTCATGCTGTAGGCAGACAGTTTCCCTGGTGCTCAGCCCTCCAGGGGAAAAAGCAGCTTGAGCCACAGCCTCCCCTAGTTATACTGACAGCCACTGGGCAGGGAGGAGGCCAGGTGGGGGAGCCTGTGAAACCTCTTGGCATGTGTTTGTCTGGGGTCTGTGCTGAAGTGTATAGAGTCTTTGTGACTTTGTTTAAACTCAGAAGCCAGCGATCCTGCAACACATCAGTGAGGAGGTGTGAAGAGGTTGTGGGAGGAAAGGATCTCAGTGAAAACAGTGGCCCCATGAGTTTATTGTGTAGCGAAGCTCAAGACAATGCTGAGAGGAGCCTCTGGAGCCAGGGCTAAGCTAATGCCATTTCTCTTGGCACAAGCCTTGGAATAGAGTAATGGTGTCAAACAACAGGGAAACAGTGGCAGTGAATGGTTTCTTTATTGGTTGCAACTCATATTAGCTCAAGGAAAAAACTGCCAAAGGCAGATGCACTGGCTGCTGGTTCTGGCAAGTTAAAGATGGGGCTACTTTCATGCAGGAGTGGATCAGGAACATCACCGAGGTTGGGAGTGTGCTGTCCCTCCCTCTCTTTGCTTTCCTGAATGGGTGGCCTTATCTTCATCTTCCACAGACAGCCTGTTTTCCCTGGTTACTACCAGCCTTTCAGCTTTGTGACATGAAAAGCAATGCCTTTCCTCCCACACTGAATTGGAGCTCACACAGGGCATTCTCTGATTGACCTGGCTTGGGTAGGCTTCCCATTTCCAATGCACACAGTCTGAGCCAAAGGCGTTGTTTCCATGATTGACAGGTCTTGGAGTACGCACACAGCACAGTGTTAAGGCTGTCCAGTCGCATAGAAATGGGATGCAGAGTGGACTAAAAATTCCTTTTCTGAAATTCAAGTTCAATTGCTTGCCTTGTATTTTATCTGGTGTCTTAAAAAGGAAGCCAGAGGAAAGGGTTCTAGAAATGAAAATCTTATCAGACTCACCTGTAGGAAAGAAGATGGATAAATGAATGGACAGAAAGAAAATTTCCCTTTGGTTTGGTGTCTTACTAGCATGCTCCTGCATCCAGAAGAACCAAAACTTTGATGGAGAAACTGAAGAAAAATAGATCTACAAGTCAATACTTTATAAACATTTCCACAAAAACTATAAAAAAAAATGCCTCAAGTGGAAAGTGTTTGCCATATATACAAGTAAGAGGATCTGAGTTCAAATCCCCAACACCCTCCTAAAAGTCAGGTTTGGCGGCTTTCAGAGGGCAGAGACAGGCAGATCCCTAAAGCTCACTGGGCCAACCAGTCTAGCCAAATCAATGAGCTCCAGGCCCAGGAAGAAGCTCTGGCATAGAGACTAATATAGTCGGACTTTCTTTAGACTGCCAGCTCCAAAATAATGACATGGAGACTTTTTTGTTTTTAACTTATGAAAGCTTGGGCTTAGCTTAGATGAGTTCCCAAAAGACTGTTAAATTAACCTCTTTCTATTAGTCTATATCTGCCAACATCATTACCCCTCCCCCATCCCAGATACCTGACTTCCTCCATGTCTGGCTGGCAGATCCCTGCCTCTCACGTCTTCCCACAGTTCTTAGCTCTGCCTGGAAGTCCTGCCTACCTTCTCCTGCCTAGCTATTGCCCATTATTATGCTCTTTATTAAACCAATCAGAAGGTGCCTTAGGCAGGTGAGGTTAAACAGAGACACATCTTACACAAAGATTAGCCTAACAGACCAAGGCGGAAAGTGACTGAGTAAGACATTTGATATTGACCTCTGGCCTTCATACATGTGCATAGTCTTGCATATACATGTATACACACTGTCACATACAGTACATACAGCACACACACAAGTATACACACATCTTCATACATCAACTAATGAATAAATAAATCATGCCCACTAACTTGATGGAATGTTAATGATTCTTAAGTATGGGAGTTCTGTGGCCACATGGGTTTAGGGGGGTCTGGGGTTCCTACAGCAGGACTTCACCCACTCAGAACACTCATTTCCACAGCCACTTGTCCAGGAAAGAGAAAGACAGTGTGTGACCTTCCTCAAATACTTCATATTGTGGGAAGTTTTAAGTAGAAGATAATTGGAGACTTGAACTCTGGAAATGGCAGTCCAGTGGCAAGCTACAGCTGTGTTAGTGAACGGAGATCCATGCTTGCTCCTCCAGAGTATACCATCGTATCACTAAGGAACATTCCAGAAGACTTGACTGCATCTCATTGTATCCAGTTAAAGGCAGGGTATCTAGTGCTTTCCAAACGTTCCCATCCCCCACCACTGGGGGCAAAGCGTCCTTAGCCATAGAAACTGTGATGTTTCTCAAAGTCCTCCTGCCCCTGCTGGTTTCCCAGTATGCACTGGGACATGAACTAGAGGGAGAGCAGAGCGAGTGGAGTTTGACTTTCTTTGGTGCTTACACACCTTGTTCTATCATTACAAGCTCGTTGAATATAGAACTGCAAAAAACTGTGAAGGAAAAATGGGACACTTTTATCAATGAAGATACAGTGTGGGAAGATGACTGGACAGATTGGAAAGGGAAATAATTAATGTTAACCTCTAGACACAAGCTGGGCACTGCTAGCGCCTTCCAATCCACTCCTTCAGTTGCTGCCTCACAATAGCCTCACATGACATGCCGAAGTTCTAAAGCTAAGTAATATCTTCCTCAGCCACTCAACAGGAAGACGAAGGTTGGCAGTAACAGCTTGATTGCGTTACTCCTACTTCATGAAGAGTTTCAGTGGGAGATTTTTGCCCCCCCACACTGCTCTGCCTCATACATTCCTCAGCCACACTGGATGTTGCCTTCCCAAGCAGCTCCCTGCTTCTCATTTGAATGCTTGTCAGACTCTGCCCTCTGCCAGGCTTCCTCTAGTGAACAGCATCCAGGAAGCAGCTGTGCCTTCTGTGCTCCCGACCAGCCTCCACCTTCTGTTTGATCTCAACATCTCATTGAAAATTGGATATTGGTAGTTGCCTGTGACGATAATGAACCATTCATGTCTCAATTTGAAAAGGCATTTGAGACACCTGTTTTCATTAGTAATTATAGATAATTGCTATGGTGGAGGGTTTTTTCTTTAATTATTGTACAGAAAAGGTCTTTAAGAAATGGAACAATTAATTTCCTGAAACCGTACTGAGAGCAAATTATGACGTAAGTTCTCACTTTGTGAAGTATTTCTAGGCAACAGAGCGTGGCTTCTTGTACCAGGAAGAAGTAAATTATGTTTCAGAGCCAGCCTCCTGGCATATCCCAGTCATGGCTGGGTGGTTTTTAGTGTGTTCTTTGTGTTCACTCTCTCGTGTTATGAGCACACATCGGAAGCTCTGCATCAGCTGCCGTGTTCAACGCCAGGATCTCAGTGCCTCACTTCATTCGTCCTCTTGTTCACCCCACTATTACATAATCAGGGTGTGCATGGCACTGACTATTTCAAATGCGCTGTGGTTGTGAAGTCATACTGGATAACAGGATCTGCTCTCCTAAAGCAGTGCTCCTCTCTGTAGCCCACTTTCCACATCTGAGTTTGCCTAAGTTGTAACTTCTGACTAGAAGCAATCCAAATATTTATCAAAGTAAGAAACTGTTAAATGAACTGTAATAATCTGTAATCATTAATAATGTATTTCTAAAAAAGATACAAGGAAATTATTTTTGATACATTGAAAGGGGTAAAAAAAACAACTATTAAACACTTTCAATTTTGCAAAATAAAAGAGACTGAAAGAAGGGCTAGGGAGATGTCTCAGTGGGTAAGAGCACATGCTTTGAAAGTATTAAGACCTGAGTTCAAATCTCCAACACCCAGAGCTCACTGGCCAGCCAGCCTAGCCCACATGTGAGCTTCTGGTTCAATGAGAGACCCTGTCTCAAGGGGATAGAGCAGAGACTGACAGGAGTTACCAGATGTCCTTATCTGACTACTGTATGTGTATGAAGAGACACAGATACAGACACATACACATACACAGACACACACACACACACACACACACACACACACTTAAGGTTCTCAGGCATATGAGTCTCTCAAATGATAATTATATCCCTAAAGACAACAGTAAAAATTCCCAAGATCCCAGGGTTGAAGACAACTGCAGGGAGCTGATTGCCTCTGCACTCTTGAGTACCCTCATTATAGACCACAGCCCAGAAGAGTTTTAAACCCAGAATTCTTCTGTACCCACCCCCAAGCACACACATCTCAAGAGATCCATCCTGTAAGCAATTAGGAGGTGCAGAGGTGGCTCAGGAGACAGCAGTGTTGGTATCACCTAGAACTTGTAGGCCATCAGACCCACTTCTCTAATGTGCTACAGTGTAATCTCTGCATTAGCACACTAATGTTAGTGTATGTGTGAAGTAAATAACTTACAGCATCTCGACAATAAAGTTAGGGGTTCCAGCACTCATTCAAGTCAAAGGGCCATGTTCTCATCTCTAGCCACTTCCAACTTGAAAAAGGGGGACCTAACCTGAATTTCATAGAAGACAAAATAGGACTATTTTTACCAACCAAAATTCAGACTTTCAGCCACCTCCCCCAAACCCAGCAAGAGAAGGGCATCTGCTCCTAGAAGCTGCAGGAGCGTATTGGGGTGGACAGAACAGCCCCAGAAGAAAATGCTTCACCACAGATCAGCTTCAGGAGGCCTCCCTGGGTCCTCAAAGACCCTCACAACACAGCAGCAGCTGCTAGCACGTGTGCACTGGAGGTTCATGGATATGAGAGTCAGCCAGGGTCCATGTGGTCTCAAGGAACTGGAATAATCAGCCCCTTGCCCTTGACATTCTGGGCTGCCACACTCTGATGGTGTAATGTTGACAGACGTTTCTGTCCCACCCGGAACTGCAGCCATTAATTCCCATAGAACCACACAGAGGTCTACATTAATCATAAACTGATTGACTCAGTATCTCAGGCTTCTTATTAATTAATTCTTATAACTTACGTTAGCCCATTCTTGTCTGAGTTAGCCACATGACCTGTTTTTGGTGAGGCAGTCACATCTTGCATCCTCTGCGTCTGGGTCACTACTGCAGACTGAGACTTCCTTCTTCCCTGAATTCTCATTGCCCCACCTCTACTTCCTGCACCCCGACTATACTTCCTGCTTGGCTACTGGCCAATCAGCATTTATTTAAAATATAATTGACAGGGTACAGACCATTGTCCCACATCTGTGTAACTTCTGTCTCCAAAACCTCATGAGGAATTAAAGAAACACCAAATGCCCTGGGCACCCTGCATTACAGCAGGATCAAAGGGAAGTGCATTTTAAAATGCCCAGTGTATACTATAACTACTTGATTAAATTCTGTGTTTTGCAGCATCTCTGGGAAGGGATTTATAAATCCCCTTTGCATCATTAGCTTTGAGCCAAAGAAGCCCTGGGCCTGCTGTAAGGTGGGAGATTGCAGCTGATGCTCACTCTTCTGCCGCCGTCTCCATCTCAGCACCACCAGGAGGCCAGGGAGTACCTGTGTACCTGCATAAGTGCATGTCTGCTGCATCCTGATGTAGCCTCCAAAGCATGTCTCCAGCATGTTTTCTTTTCTCCCTCTTGAAGGAACCACTCCCTCCCAGCTCTAAATGTGCATCATTTCAGAAGAATTGACTAGACTAGATGATGAAGGCAGGAGGTTTATTTCGAGAACATCTTAAAACACTCAGGCAGCATCTTGCCTCCACACAGGAAGACCCTGTTTGATTTAAACCACAAAGGAAAAAGTGGGCACAAAAGGGGAGCTAGACCAATCTACACCTGAGTAAAATGTGGCTCCCCCGAGACCTTTAAGGCATGTGAGTTAGGCTCATTACTGGCAAACAAATGCATTCTGATTGGCTAATGGGTATTTCTGTTCAATCCTTGTCTGTGATCACACCTGAACTCTGCTTGTCATATCCTTTGCACTGGAGGCCAAATGTCACAGCGCTGTACTCTTTTCAGCACTGCGGTGGATCACCTTTCTTTGTGCTGTGCAGAAATCATGTCTATGGGTGAGACGAATATGGGGTTAGATTAAGAAGGTGAGGCACCATGCTGTAGATGAAAAGCCCAGAGCTCAGAGTATTGACCAACCTCCAAGGACACCCAGGAAACATGATAATATTAGAATTCTAGTTTAGATCAGTATAGTTTATCACTCTGGATTATAGACCCAACAAAAACCCCCCCAAAAGAAAAAACCTAGCCAGATCATGCCAAAAGATAATTTTAATTTGCACCACAATTTAAAAAGAATTAGAACTGCAACCAACATTTAATTAATTGTTACACAGATCCTAATTTCTTTTTTGTGTGTGCCCTTATGCAGGTGCTCATGGAGTCTGAAAGAGGCCACCAGATCCCCTGGGGTTACAGTGGTTATGAGCTGCTCAACATTGATGTTGAGGATGGGTACTTGGGTCCTCCGTGAGAGCATCCAGCACTTTGAACCACTGAGCCAGCTTTCTAGCCCCAGGCCCAGATTTCTCACGAGTCTTGAAATGTTGAAAACTATGAAGTCAATAGACCAGGATTCCCACATGGTAACCCCTTGCTGATGTGAGAAGCCCACACCTGGGCTTCTCCATCTTTCCCGTCTCTTTTTGTATCACCTTTCTTACTTTAAGTATGCTTCTTTGCCATTTTGGAGCTTTCCGACTCTAGCATAAGTGCTGGGGGCTGTTCCTCCTTGTTCTTCACTGTGATGGCCAATTTTATGTCAATTTGACACATGCTAGAGTCATCTAAGAGGAGGGAGCCCCAACTGAGAAAATGCCTTCATAAGACTGTGCCGCATGCAAGCTTGTGAGGAATTTTCTTAACTAGTGATTGGTGGAAGACAGCCCAGCCCATTGCAGGGTAGGGTAATCCCTACCTGGTAGTATGGGCCCTATAACAAAGCAAGCTGAGCAAGCAATAATGAGCAAGCCAGTGTGCAGTACTCCTCCATGACCTTTGCACCAGCTCCTCCTCCAGGTTCCTCCCCTGTTTTAGTTATTGTCCTGACCTCTTTTGATGATGAACAGTGATGTGGAAATGTAAGCCAAATAAACCCATTCCTCCCCAAGTTGCTTTGGCTGTGGTGTTTCATCACAGCAATAGTAACCCTAACTAAGACACTGGCAGATTGCCCAGTTCCCAGCACAGAACCAATGGTAAACCACTCCTTTTTTTTTTTCTATGCATGGGAAAGAAGATGAAGAGATGAAACCCAAACTGTCTCTGAGAAGGAAGTCAGCTATATTTCTGACATTGGTATATGATTGAGTCTTCAGGAAGGACCATATAGGAGCAGATGTGACTTGCTTGGGGATACACGAATCCTGCTGGTCTTCCTAGTTACTGGAGAGGAAATGCAGAGGATAAGGAGGTAGCATGGGGGTGGAGAGCTTGCTCATGATGTCTAGGGTGCAGGATTTGATCAATAGTTCTTCAAAAGGAAAGGAAATATAAAAAAAATGCAGTTCATGTTGATGTGGGGTGTCCCTCTGTATGCTGTGAATATGCCTTATTACCATTGGTTAATAAAGAAGCTTATTTGGCCAATAATCAGGCAGAATAGAGCCAGGCAGGAAATCCAAACAAAGGTACTGAAAGACCCCAGCTTAGCTGCTGTAATGCCATTTTGCAAAGCCTTCACACAAACAAATGTAAGTTCAAGGTAAAGTCAGTACTCCTAGGTGGTCAAACAGGGTATCTGTGGTCAGACACCAGGCCTAGGAGGGGAATGAACAGTTCTGGGAAAAACTACATGTACCCTAGATAGGGCCAAGTCTGCTATTATTATCAGACCTTCATGTCTCTGGGGAACTTGTCCCCTAAATGAACCCATTGCCTCAGTCGAACTGACCAATGAGATCCCTGTAGCCATGCATTGCTTCTGTATGCCTGTTTTTGCCACCCTTTTCCTATAAAAAGACCTTCTCCCAGCCTGCAGGCACGCAAGTCCTCCGAAAGGACTTTGCTGCCCACAGGTACCTGTGCCCACCCAATAAACCTCTTGCTAATTGCAGCCAGTGGTCTCGACTGTTCCTTGGGTTAGGGGTCTCCTCCTCAGGGAAGGTCCTCTCTGAGGGTCTTTCAGTACAGGGATAAAGAAGGTGGAGTCTGGGAGATACCCGCAGCTACTGGGGAAGCAAGCTGTGAGGTAACAAGTCGTGAGCCTCATGACAAAATATAGAATAAAAAAAGGTTAATTTAAGTTGTAAGAGCTAGTTAATAATAGGCCTGAGCTAATAGGTCAAAAATTTTGTAATTAATATTAAGGCCCAGAGTAGTTATTCAGAAACTGGCAGGTGAAAGGGAAGCCTCCAGTTATAAATGGTGTCCACTGACTGGCATGTTTCCACATAAAACCTAAAAAAAGCTTTTAAAAGGTGGTTCTAAGTGCTAAATAAATAACCCAAATGACACTGGACGTCCTAGACTCTCATGCTGGCCATGACACAGAGACACGTCTCTGGATCATCTGCCCAAGAGGTAAATTTGGCTGCCAACTGCCATGGGCTAAGTCACATGGTAGGTTTCTACCATCTCTTACAGAGGACACGGTAAAGAGGCTCCCAACCACTGCCTGTGGGCTTGAGAGTACAGCTGCAGGTTGAGAGCACAACACAGCTCACACTGTGTGGTGAATTTAGCTTTTACTTATACAGACAAAAAGGTTTGTGGGCCATCTGTAAACTACCTGGTGGCAGCATGGACCACAGAGTTGCTGGGGTAATTGTGACTCTCCAGGGTACCTCCGCCATGTTGGGAAGCCAAATGGGGAGGAGTCAACAGCCAAAATCACCTCTTAGCCATGCCTGCTTACAAATTTAAAGCTGTGATAAAAATAATTATAGATATACAATAAAGACAGATTCAAACAAAAAGGCCTCTAAACCAGTTACAATGTGTTTGATAAAGGGGGTTGGTTATAAATGGTTAATGGTCATAGTCAATCTCATTCTAAAGAAGAAAGGGGTATATACTATAAAAATTATTAAAAAATGTAGATTTTTAAATCTTTAATCCAAAAAACAACTGCTAATCTCAAAATACTTCATTAAATTGGTATAAATTTTGGTTTATTGATACAAATTTAAAGTAAATTTTGTTATATCATATGTATATTTATATACTTTTTAAGGTATTATGTTTATGCAGCTCATTTAAAAATGTAACACAGTGTTAAAAAACAGATTAATAGTCATCTATAATAGTCAAACTTGTAGTCATGTTAGGTAGGTTTTCTAGATATACAGAGATATATTTCAGATGGATAGATAATCTTCAAACACTTCAAAGACCTATAGAATATAACATTTGAAATGTTTTAAGAACTTAGGTTTTGTTTGTTTGTTTGGTTGGTTGGTTTTTCAAGACAGGGTTTTTCTGTAGCTTCGGAGCCTGTCACAGAACTAGCTCTTGTAGACCAGGCTGGCCTTGAACTCACGGAGTTCCACCTGCCTCTGCCTCCTGGGTGCTGGGATTAAAGGCTTATGTCACCACCGCACTACAAGAATTTAAATTTTTTTGACAGTGATTCATGTCTGCCCCTAGCAGCACCAACTACTTCAGGAGGATGATGGGCAAAAAGAACCACTTTATGGAGTTTGCTTTCAAGGTGGAAAGGCTAGCCATTTGGGTAAGAAACTGCTCTTGCTTGGACAGTTTGATAATATGCTGTATGAACTGGACATGCAGGACTCACAGAAAAATGGCCGCTGAACTTTCTAAAACAAGATGGAACATTCTTTTAGGGTTCCTGCCTCGTGAAGGAGGCTGCCAGACATTCTGAGGACAGAGAGGATAATGACTGACAAACTGCCAATATAGGCAGGGCAGTTTCAAATATACTGCTTCACTGAGAAGTCTGCCAGATAATCTAGGCCTATGGGCTGAACATGGATGCCCCAATGGTACAGAAGAACTTTGGGTGACTGTCCAGGCAGCCAGATGTCCCTGTCATTTCTAGAATTTTGGAAGTTGCTTACAATGCACTTCCTGTTTACTCAGGTAGTATCATACCCTTCTGTGGTCTTTGATGGAGTTGAAGACTAGATAGTTATAGTTTTCCTTAGTTATGATAAAAGATAAATTAATTATGAAAATGTAGATTCACAAAGATAAAATAGATGATCAAATATTTTCTTTAATTTTGTCAAATACAGACAGACTAAACTATATTTCTTGGTTGATACCTGTTTTGTTATATGTAATTTTACAGTGTTAAAGTTAAAATCTTCTTTTTTTAATTAGACAGAAAAGGGGAGGTGATGGGGAATTATGTCCTTCTATATGCTGTGGATAGGTTTCATTACTATTGGTTATTAAAGAAGCTGATGTGGCCAATAGTCAGGCAGAATAGAGTCAGGCAGGAAACCCAAGCAAAAAAAAAGTGTGTGGGGGGGAGGAAGGTAGAGTTCAGAAGACACCAGCAGCTGCCAGGGAATCAAGATGTGAGGTAACAAGTCATGGGCCTCATGGTAAAATAAAGAATAGTAAAATGGGTCAATTTAAGTTGTAAGAACTAGTTAATAATAAGCCTTAGCTAATAGGCCAAACAGTTTTTAGTTCATATTAAGACTCAGAGTGGTTGTTTAAGAACTGGCAGGCAGGAGGGAAACTTCCAGTTATACATGCTTCAGATAACAAGTGTCTAAGAACAATAAATAACATAAGGGAGAGAAAATTCAGAGATACAAACAAGTCAAACATCCCTGGAGAGGGATGGGACAATCCAGGGGGCCTTCCTTTAACAGTTTGGGGTTGTTGAGGTGAGATCATACATCTGCTGTGTGCCAGGCTCTGCACTGAATGCTCGGGGCACATACACCGACTGTCATCCTTACTCCCAAATAGCTCACATTCTACCGGGTCCAAGCCTGGGATGCTGTGAGGCAAAATAGCAAAGTGTATCAGAGAGCAGTGGAGCATGTATTGCTGGAACACAGATTGTAAGGAGATCTGGAGATTAAATGATGAAGCTGGTAGAGGCCAGATGATAAAAGCCCTACATTCCATGTTGAATCTGGTTTTCATAGTGGGCTAAGGGAGTGAACTCTAGCACTATGGAGATCTGGATGCCAATCCTTGAATTTTATATCACTTGTTGACTCACCATGGGCAAATGACATGACTTTTGTGGGTCTCCATTCTCCTATCTGTAAAATGGGAAAGTAGCAGGAATTCTCACACAGACTTTGTTCATGTGTTGTCTTGGTTTAGATATATGTCCTTCTCAAAATGGGAGTGTTTAGTCTTGATCCCCAGTGTCCAGAGGCAGGACTGATAGTGAGGATTCTGACCTAATCAGTGGATTCACCCATCCATTCATGGATTCATAATCTGGTGACATCTTGAGTGTAAACCACCTCGGCGGGTTACTCAGTCTAGGGGTGTAACTCGCCTAGCAGGGTCAGTTATTCCAGGGTCCCGGAGAGGCACTAGCTGGAAGATATGGGCAGGAAAAGAGGAAGAAGGCCAAGCAGGGTTCTTGTGTCAAAGCCTCCATTTATTAGAGTATGGTTACAGCTTATGTAGGATGAGGAATTTGGGGGGGGGGGAGGGGCAGGGGCTCTTGCCACGTAGTCCACGTTGGTCACGTAGGCCAGGAGGTTACGATCGGTCAGATCATGGTTCCTCGGTCAGGAAGTCACAAGTTGACACACCTAGTTCTCTAGATAATTGGAGTGTGGAGCGGATTCCGCTAACAGATCACTCTCTATTAATAGATAATTGGGTGTGGGGTAGGCTCTGTCAATAGAACAATTGTTAGGGTGTGGAACTCTTTGCAAACCCCTCAGGGCGATGGTTCCCGTAATGATTTTTAGGGGGAGATGGCTCCTGACACTTGAGAGAGAGTGGAAAGCAGGAGATGGGGCCTAATTGGAAGAGGGTGATGAGGGAGGGATCTGTGATTAGGCCAGGTTTATTAAATATAAAGTACTCTCACAATACAGAATGTGGCTGCAGCCCTGCTGCTGTTTCATCTGCTCGTCCTCCCACTCCCAACGATGACTGGGGAGGTCCAGGGAAGGTTACTTCCACGGTCCAAGAGATCACCTGACCCCCACCCTCAGTCCTTATCCTGTCATGTGTCCCCAAAATGGACTATACCCATACAATTGACTGTCAAACCAAAGTCCCACCTTAGTGGGTCCCTGGGAGTATGCCCTTGAAGCATATACTTATCCCAGATCCCTCCCTTAAGCTTTGCTTCCAAGCATTCCTGAAGTAAGTACCCTCTGCCAAAGACGCTCAAATCCCAGGTGATGGGAGCAGACAACCACTGACTGCAGCCTTGAGATCATGAACCTAACAAATGGCCCCGCCTTTAAGTTGTTGTGCCCAGTTGTGTCGGGCAGGGCACTAAGGCAGACACCGTGCTGTGTCTTGCATCAAATGATTGTTAAAGACTTCCTTTAAGAAATTCAGTCCTTCAGCCCCACTGAACACCTCTTCTGGCCTGCCCTTTCCCACCCCCATTCAAGAGGTGCATCAAATACCCAAGGAAGACAGTTCTGAGAGTTCTAGACTTAGAAATGAAATGAGTGATTTACTTTTCAATTTTCACTTTTACTTTCACTTTCACTTTATTGCTGTGGGTCACTCTGAATCACTTGGGCTCTCTCTAACAATGCCTATGACAGAGTGGGTACGTTGGAGTGGTATTTTTGGGGTGATGTCATTTGGAAGTTATCAGCAACACTTCCACAGACACACTGGAGGCTTACAAGCATGCGAGTGTTCATATGTGTGTGCATGAGTATGTATGCCAAGGCTAGAATGAGGAAGAATGTGAGTTGCTGTAAAGTCTATGACCAGCAGGGAACTGAACTATGAGAGGCAAGAAAGGAAATCAGGTTCAACAAGACTTAGTTAGCCTGCATGGTTCATGCTTCTAGAGACTGACTCCAGGCAGTTTATTTCAGACATAATTATGATGTGGGATTTCCCTCTGTATGCTGTGAATATCATTGGTTAATAAAGGAACTGCACTGGGCCTATAGCAGAGCTATAGAGGAACAGAACTAGGTAAGGAAAACTGAATGCTAGGAGGAAGAAGGCGGAGTTGGAGAGAAGCCATGGAGCCACCTCCGGAGACAGAAGTGCTGAAACTTTGCTGGCAAGCCACAACCTTGTGGTGATGCACAAATTAATAGAAATGGGTTAAATTAAGATGTAAGAGTTAGCAAATAAGAACCTCGAGCTAATGGGTCAAGCAGTGATTTAAATAATATGGTTTCTGTGTGATTATTTCAGGTCTGAGCTGCTGGGCAGCCGGAAAACAAACAAGCAACCTCTCACAACACATTTAAGTACAGTACAACTTCGGAAAAGAGCTTCCTGGTAACAAATGCCTCAATTCCATGTGCACAATAAAGCTTAAGCTGTAACTACTTTGAAACTCTTCTGTAAAGTACATGTGATCCTTACCATGAAGATGGGTTCTATAGTTTAAGGGCTTAGGATCTGGTGTGGTCTCTGATGGTCATAGAAGAGAGGTAACTAGGTTATCAGGTACTTGTGGCATCTCCCCTAAGAGTGGATTCGATTGACTGAAAAGCAATGTTCAAGATAATAATCTAGGAAAATGTGGAATAAAACACAGTATTCTGGAGACTTAGGTGTAGCCTGGCCCTGTATCACCTGGGCCTAAACCAGAACACCAGGCGAATAACAGCACACATTCCTAGGCTTCTGGGAAAACAAACAAACAAAAAAAAGGTATGCATCCCTTCTGCTGAAGAGACAAACCTATGTGTTTAACATTCCTGTTTCTCCGATTTTGTACCTTCTATAGCAGCATTTTTTGCTGAGCCTAGCCAGCACAGCTTGCCTCACAGATAGCCTGACTCTACTTCCTGGGCACCGGAACATTGCAGGTTCGGGGTGGGGTACCACCCCCTCCTGCCTTTCTTGTGAGTACTGAGCATGACAAGCATTTTAGCCACTGAGCCACCTCTTCAGCCCCTCTTTTTAGATTTTCTTTGAAAATTGCTAGTACTCCTGTCAAAAGACAAAGGCTTCAAAAACTTCCAAATATGTGTTCTTTTTAAATTTTTATTTAAATAAGTTTATTTTACACACAAACCAGTTTCCCCTCCACCCAACTCTTCCCATTCCCCTTCCTTTCCCATCTACCCTCCTCCCCATCCAGTCCTTTTCTGACTCCATTCAGAGAGAGGCAGACCTCCCAGAGGCTCACACAAAGCCTGGCACATCAGGTTGGGGCAGGATTTAGCTCCTCCCCTTACATCTTGTAATCCAGCAAGGGGGAACAAATTAGCTAAGTTTCTGGGAGAGGTCCTGCTCTCAGTTAGAAGCCTGACTAAGTGGTCAAGCTACTGGAGTGTCAAATGCCTGCAGGGGGCTAGGTTGGTTCCATGTAGGCTCCCTTAACTGTTGGCCCCAGCATCCTTGAGCTCTGGTGAGCTCAGTCAGCTGTCTCTGGTATTTCCCCATCCTGACCCCCTGGCTGGTATAATATCTCCTCCCCTTCTTACTTAAGACCTCAGAGCTCAGCACAGTGCTTGTCTGTGGATCTCTGCCTCTGCTTCCATCAGTTACTGGATAGAGAATCTCTGATGACAATTAGGGCAGTCACCAAAGATGGCCAGTTCAGACATCTTCTCTGCTCTTGCTAGGGGTCTTAGTTGGGGTCATCCTTGTGGGTTCCTTGGCAGCAGGTTTCTCCTTAACCCTGAATGCCCCCTCCATCCTGCCTCTAACCCACCTCTGGTACCCAACTTACCCAAACCACTCCCTTTAGTTCCCATCCCTCCATGCCCCCCATCCCCACCTCCCGCTCATGGTTTACCCAGGACATCTTTCCTACTTCCCCTTCCCAGGGAAATCCATGTATCTGTCTTTGGTCACTGTGTTATCTAGACTCCATGGGGCTGTAGATTGTAGGTTGGTTTTTCTATACTTTATTCCTAATAACCTCCTATGAGTCAGTACATACCATGTTTCTCTTTCTAGTCTGGGATTGCTCAGCATCCTTAGCCATCAGAGAAATGCAAATCAAAATCACTCTGAGATACCATTTTACATCTGTCAGAATGGTTAAGATCAAAAACACTGATGACAGCTTATGTTGGAGAGAATGCTGAGTAAGGAGAACACTCCTCCATTGATGGTGGGAGTGCAAACTTCTAAATCTACTTTGGAAATCAGTATGGTTTTTCCTCAGAAAAATTGGGAATCAACCTACCTCAAGACCCAGTGATACCACTCTTGGGAATATACACAAAAGATGCAGATTCATACACATTCGCTCAACTTTTTTCATAGCATCATTATTCATAATACCCAGAACATGGAAACAATCTAGATGCCCCTCAACCAAAGAAGGAATAAGGAAAATGTAGGACATTTACATAATGGAGTACTACTTAGCTGAAAAAAAAACCCTTATAAAATTTGCAGGCAAATAGATGGAACTAGAAAAAGTCATCCTGAGTGAGGTAACCCAGACCCAGAGAGACAAATACATGCTCATATACTTCATATACTTCAAAGGAGAGACCAAATGAACTGTGGCTGAGTAAACAGGAAACAGATTTGCATGTTCGGCAAGTGCACAAACAGCCACAGGAAGCAAGAGTAGTGACAGGACCATCACACGCACAGAAAGAATTCAAGAACAAAAGCACAAATTCTTCAAGATGAGGGATTGTAAAAAAATGAAAGGTGCTAACCCTTGGCAAAAATTCTATATTAATGAAATTTTCTCAGTCAAAATGGGCACAAAGGAAATAATCTAGTACAGTTTGAATGTACATAAATACAGAATCAGATGAATACATGTTGGTCATCCTCATTATAAAACAATATGCAGGCATTAAAGCAGGTGTTGTATACCTGATGATACTGGACTAGAACAGAAGCCCTCCATCCTGGCTGAACAGGCGCCTTTGAAAGCCTAGTGCTCTGTGTGACTCTATAGGACAGGTCCTCAGTGGGCTTTCTGAAGACTCCCCAGATGATTCTGATGCACAATCAGGGCAGGAACACACGCTTATCAGGAAGCCTTAGTGACTTCAGGAATGCAATAAGAGAGAAAGTGAGACAAAAAAAGAAGGGGGAACAGAAATGAACAAATAAGAGCAAAGATAATGGATTGTGCTTTGCTTATGTAAAGTCTTTACCTGAGCAGTGTGCAAGATGAAAAACAACATGAACATAACATTGACCATTCAGTTCAGGAGCAGTATGGCTCTGAGCTCATGGAGGATGGATGGGAATTTGTGCACATGTTATTCTCTGTGTATTTTTTTAATTAATTAATTTATTTATTAAAGATTTCTGCCTCCCATTTCTTTCCCCCTCCCCCAATCAAGTCCCCCTCCCTCATCAGCCCAAAGAGCAGTGAGGGTTCCCTGCCCTGTGGGAAGTCCAAGGATCTCCCACCTCCTTCCAGGTCTAGTAAGGTGAGCATCCAAACTGCCTAGGCTTCCACAAAGCCAGTACGTGCAGTAGGATCAAAAACCAATTGCCATTGTTCTTGACTTCTCAGTAATCCTCATTGTCCGTTATGTTCAGCGAGTCCTGTTTTATTCCAGGTTTATTCAGACCCAGTCCATTTGGCCTTGGTGAGTTCCCGATAGATCATCCCCATTGTTTCAGTATGTGGGTGCACCCCCCTCAGTCCTGAGTTCCTTGCTCGTGCTCTCTCTCCTTCTGCTCCTGATTTGGACCTTGAGATTTCTGTCCGGTGCTCCAATGTGGGTCTCTGTCTCTGTCTCCTTTTGTTGCCTGATGAAGGTTAATATTCAGGAGGATAATGATATGTTTTTCTTTGGGTTCACCCTCTTATTTAGTTTCTCTAGGATCACAAATTATAGGCTCAATGTCCTTTATTAATGGCTAGAAAAACTAATCAACCCAATTATAAAATGGGGCACTGAGCTGAACAGAGAATTCTCAACAGAAGAACTTCAAATGGCCAAAAGACACTTAAGGTCATGCTCAACTTCCTTAGTGATCAGGGAAATGCAAATCAAGACAACTTTAAGATACCATCTTACACCTGTCAGAATGGCTAAAATCAAAAACACCAATGATAGCCTTTGCTGGAGAGGTTGTGGAGAAAGGGGTACACTCATCCATTGCTGGTGGGAATGCAAACTTGTGCAACCACTTTGGAAAGCAGGTGGCGGTTTCTCAGGAAATTCGGGATCAACCTACCCCTGGACCCAGCAATACCACTCTTGGGAATATACCCAAGAGTAGAAAACACTATCCTGAGTGAGGTAAGCCAGACCCAAAAAGAGGAACATGGGATGTACACACTCATAATTGGCTTCTAGCCATAAATAAAGGACATTGAGCCTATAATTCGTGATCCTAGAGAAGCTAAATAAGAGGGTGAACTCAAAGAAAAACATATCGTCATTCTCTGTGTATTCTTATATAAAGTCTCTCACCAACATCATCACCAAAAATACTCGACTAGGATGAAAACGTTCACATCTCTGTTTTATCACCACTGAAAAAGGACTGACAGAAGCAACTTAAGGGAGGGTGGATTTATCCCACCTCTGCATTGTGGGTTGCTGAGAAGGAGATGGGATGACGGAGTTCACACTCATTGTGGAGGTGATCAAGATGTGCAGAGTGCGTGCTGTAACCAGATGTGGATATAACCCTTGAGGCCTGCCTCTAGGGACTCACTCTGGTAGCTAGGCTCCACGTCTCAGAGATTTCACACCCTTCTAAAACAGGACCACAAGCTGCAGACTGAATGTTCAAACACATGTGCTTGTGAGGGCGCTTCACATCCAACGTAACAAGGTCAATACTAATCCGAAGATACCCAGTGAGCACAACAACATTGAAAAGAGTATGGCACCAGGAAAAGGAAAATCTTGCCTGACTTGCAATGACTAGCATAACAAAATACAATTCTTAAATGTAAATTAAATGAGCTTCTACTAGGTGCCTGACTTCTGTTCTGGCTTCAGAGATATAGCAAAGGAGAGGGAACCCTTACATTTATGATCATACCTTTTAATATAACCAAAAGAAATTTTAAATTCATTCATTGTTTTATGTGTATGAGTGTTTTTGTATGCCTGTGTGAATGTGCCTTTGAAGATAAGAAGAGAGAGCATTAGATGCCCTGGGGCTGGAATTACAGATGGTGGTAAGCCACCATGTAAGTACTTGCAATCAGACCCACGTCCTCTGTAATAGCAACAAGTGTTCTTTTTGAGCCATCTTTCCAGTCCTCGAATTAATTTTAATAATTTAAAAATAAAAACAAAGTATGTTTATTGTTAATGTGTTGGGGAAAGATCTGAAGGCTTAACCATTGCTCCATGCGACTAATTGATGTGGCATGTCCTTCTGTGTTTTTATTGGTTGATGAATAAAGCTGTTTCAGCCAATGACTTAGCAGAGCAAAGTCAGGCAGGAAATCTGAACAGAGATATAGAGAGAGAGTAGGCAGAGTCAGGGATACGCCATGTAGCTACCAAAGGAGACAGATGTCAGAACCTTACTGGTAGGCCACAGCCTCATGGTCATACATAGATTAATAGAAATGGGTTAATTTAAAATGTTAAGAGTTAGTTAATAAAAATCCTAAGCTAATAGGCCAAACAGTGTTGTAATTAAGATAGTTTGTGTGTGATTTCCATGGTCTGGGCGGCTGGGGAACGAATCAACAGCCTCTGTCTACAACTAACCTTGCGGAAGGAGTGAGGTGGTGGAGGCGACGTTTGCTTTGTAAATAGTTGGGCTGAAACCATCGTGTGGCTCAGAGTCATGTTTCTACTGTAACTGTGTGTGTGCGTGCATGTGTGCATACAAGAGTGAGCCTGTGTGTTGCTTGTGAGTGAGGGTGTGTGCATGTCACAGCATGTATGCGGAGGTTGGAGGGCAATGTCAGGTGTCAGGTCTCATTACCCACCTTGTTGTATAAATGCCACCTAGCTTGTGAGCTTCTGGAGACGCCCCCATCTCCACCTCACATCTAGCTACAGAGAACTAGGATTACAGACACACACCCTACTGTCTTCACCTTTTCCTGGGTTCTGGGGGTACAGGTTCATGAAGAAAGCACTTTACTCCTGAGTCCTCAGTTATAACTTAAGGGAGTGTAAGTCATTCCTAAACGAATCAACAAAAGGACCACAGTCTGCAAATATACCCATGTAGATACAGGTAATTGGTCTTGTACAAAGATGCCAAAACCAGTCAGTGGAAAGGAAACCACACAAAGATAGTATCTGTAAGCAGAAAGATTCTTATTAATAATAAATAAAGGACTCATCACTCAACAAGAAGAAAACCAACACAATACAAATATCTGAACAAACAATTAATTAAAAGGCATAGAGAAAGTAAATAAGGAATATTCCTTATTGTTACTGACTGGGTATAGGTCAAAAATCACACTGTCACACTGCTGTACTCTTTAAAATGGATAAAATTATAAGAGCGGACTATGTTCATCAGCTTTGCATCATTGACAAAGCACCAAAGAAGACAACTTGAAGATGAGAAAGGGTTTTTTGGCTCTGATTTGGGAGACATCAGTTCTTGGTCAGCAGACTATGTGGGGAGGGGTTATGACTTTGGGTGGTCAGCAGACTATGTGGGGAGGGGGTTATGACTTTGGGAGATCAGAGCTTGTCACCCTCTGGTGCTCATCAAGCAAAGGACAAGAACAAGTGACCAGAGACAAGTGCACCCCCAGGAGCACACTCCCCAGACAACGCTTCCACTATATCCCACTTCCTTCCTCTATGACCTCATCAATAAAACAGTCCTGTGGTGATGTTAGCTCCTCAATCATCCAATCACCTCTTAATAGTGCCATTGGCTGAGGACCAAGCTTTGGAGACATTTAAAATCTAAACCCCAACACAGGCCTAACGAGTGCTTCTCGTTAAATTGTACTAATTCAGCACTCCCATCTCTGTCCCACCCCATGGACCTCCCGTATAATCCCTCTCTTGCATTCATGTCTCTTCTGTCTTCTGACCCAACCCTGTGACCACTGGTTCAGAACTGCCCCCAGGAGTTTGATGGGCTCAGCCTTGCATTACAGTAACAACAAAAACTGTAAGCAGTGGGTCTTGAATTTTGGTCCTCAGGTACACAGCAGTACTCTCCTGGCCAACCTTTCTCCGCAGCCCCAGAGCACCGGATTTTGCTTTTTTTGTTGTTGTTGTTGCTAATTGGTTTTTTTTTTATTTTTTTATTTTTGTTCGTTTTTGGTAAAAGTATCCACAGTGTCTATGCTTAAAAGCACAGGTGTGGTTTGGAAATCTGGGGATTTGAGGCCAGGAACCACAACACTGCACACTCTAAACAGCATTAGAGGAAGAAAACACTAACGGAGTAAGAGGAAGAAAATATGTTCAAAACATAACTTTTTAAATGCTCGTAACTACATAGTCAATGAAATTGACCTCATCAGTAGGAAAGCTGTGTGAGTTAAATATTTTTTTGTTTGGGTATTTTTGTTTTCAGTGTGTGTGTGTGTCTGTCTGTCTGTGTGTATATGTGTGTCTGTGTTTGTTATGTGTGTGTGTATGTGTGTGTCTGTGTGTGTTATATGTGTGGTTTTTGTGTGTCTGTATCTGTGTGTGTGTTATATGTGTGGTTTGTGTGTGTCTGTATGTGTGTGTCTGTGAGTGTTATGAGTGTGTCTGTGTGTGCCATGTGAGGACCAGCATGTGTGTGCCACAGCAGGCATGTAGAAGTCAGGGGAAAACTTCTGGAGTTGGCTCTTGCTTTGCACCTTGTTTCTACGGGGTCTCCTGCTCTTCTGCTGTACTGTGAATTCCAGGTTGGCACAGGAGAGCTCCCAGGAGACTCTCCCATCTCTGCCTCCCACATTGCCATTGGAGTGCAAGGTGCTGCTTCCTTAGTTTTATTGTGGGCTCCAGGGAGAAAGTCCTCAGGTTGTCAGGTTTCTGCAGCAGGGGTCATCCCACAGAGCCCTCTCCCTGGCCGAGAAAGTGTGGATTGACTGATTAGCTGGCTGGGTTTGGTATAAAATAATTTCTGTTCATCCCAAGGCATTGCTGATTTGCAGTTGCAGTCCATCCTCACACGCCTTTCCTACCCCTACTGACACGACTTTCTCTCTTGCTGTGGTACACCTTGGTCTCGAGTGTCCAGGAAAGCTGGCTGGAAAGTCTTCATGCCAGAGGTGGGGGCGCGATCAGTGCCCTCAGAGCACTCTAATATTCTTTGTCTTTGTCTCGGAAAACAAAACTCATTTTGAAAATCTGCAGAAAAGTTTATTTACATAACAACAGTATTCCTAGAAACTGATTGACTGTCTGAATTTGAATACTGCTTCTAGATCCATTATGGTCTTGATATCATTTAGACTCTGTGTTACAAATACCCAGAATTCTCAGTCCAAAGAACCAAGCAAAATAAATAACACAGTGGGCAGTATCTCAGTTGGTGCACTTGTCCTTGTTTGCTCCTGTAGTTCCAGCATTCCGGGAGGCAAGAGAATCGGAAATTGAAGGTCATCCTTGGCTACGTAGTAAGTGTGAGGCCACCCCGGAGTGCAGGAGGCCCTGCTGTCACATAGACTGACAATGCAAGAGCAGCATAATCTTCAGTGTGTCTTGATTTGGGTACTGAGTTGGGAGATGTGTTGTTTCACTTCCTGGCTCTGCCAGCCCTGGACTGCTTTCATTTTTACACCCCATCCTCAGCCCTGACTGGGCCAGCTCATCATCTCACTAGGTACAGAGAAGACCAATAAATCTGTTTGTGCTGCTCCTATCAAAGTCACTTTGTATCTCACTGACTCTTTTCTTTTCTTTTTTTGTATTAATTTTATTGAGCTCTACATTTTTCTCTGCTCCTCTCCCTGCCTCTCCCCTCCTATTCAACTCTCTCCCATGGCCCCCATGCTCCCAATTTACTCAGGAGATCTTGTCTTTTCCTACTTCCCATGTAGATTACATCCATGTATGTCTCCTTTAGGGTCCTCATTGTTGTCTAGGTTCTCTGGGATTTTGGTTTGTGGGCTGTTTTTTTTTTTTTTGCTTTATGTTAAAAACCACCTACGAAGCCGGGCGGTGGTGGCGCACACCTGTAATCCCAGCACTCGGGAGGCAGAGGCAGGCGGATCTCTGTGAGTTCGAGACCAGCCTGGTCTACAGAGCTAGTTCCAGGACAGGCTCCAAAGCCACAGCGAAACCCTGTCTCGAAAAACCAAAAAAAAAAAAAAAAAAAAACCACCTACGAGTGAGTACATGTGATAATTGTCTTTCTGTGTCTGGGTTACCTTACTCAAAATAATGTTTTCTAGCTCCATCCATTTTCCTGCAATTTTCAAGATGCCATTATTTTTCTCTGCTGTGTAGTATTCCATTGTGTAAATGTACCACGTTTTTCTTATCCTTCCTTCGGTTGAGGGGCATTTAGGTTGTTTCCAGGTTCTGGCTATGACAAGCAAAGCTGCTATGAACATAGTTAGCACATGCCCATGTGGTACTCTTGAACATCCCAATACCCAAAACTGTATTACTGGGTCTTGAGGAAGATTGTTTCCTAATTTTCTGAGAAATCACGACACTGACATCCAAAGGGGCTGTACCAGCTTGCATTCCCATCAGCAGTGCAGAGGTGTTCCCTTTTCCCCACAACCTCTCCAGCATAATTTGTCATCAGTGTTTTTGATCTTGGCCATTCTTACAGATGTAAGATGGAATCTCAGAGTTGTTTTGATCTGCATTTCTCTGATGACTAAGGATGTTGAGCATTTTCTTAAGTGTCTTTCAGTCATTTTAGATTTCTCTGTTGAGAGTTCTCTGTTTAGGTCTGTACCCAATTTTTAAAATTGGAATATTTGTTCTTTTGTTGACCAATTTCTTGAGTTCTTTTTATATTTTGGAGATCAGATCTTTGTCTGATGTGGGGTTGGTAAAGATTTTTTTCCATTCTGTAGGCTGTTGTTTTGTCTTGTTGACAGTGTCCTTTGCTTTGCAGAAGCTTCTCAGTTTTAGGAGGTCCCGTTTATTAATTGTTTCTCTCAGTATCTGTGCTGCTGGGGTTCTATTTAGGAAGTGGTCTCCTGTGCTAATGCGTTCAGGTGTACTTCCCACTTTCTCTTCTATAAGGTTCAGTGTGGTTGGTTTTATGTTGAGGTCTTTGATCCCTTTGGACATGAGTTTTATGCATGGTGATAGATATGGATCTATTTTCATTCTTCTACATGTTGATATCCAATTATGCTAGTACCACTTGTTAAATATGCTTTCTTTTTTTCCATTTGATATTTTTTGCTTCTTTGCCAAAAATCAGGTGTTCATAAGTGTGTGGATTAATATCCGGGTCTTTGATTTGGTTCCATTGGTCCTCCTGTTTGTTTTTATGCCAATACCAGGCTGTTTTCAGTACTGTAGCTCTGTTGTAGAGTTTGAAGTCAGGGATTGTGATACCTTTGGAAGTTCTTTTATTATCCAGGATTGTTTTGGCTATTCTGGGTTTTATGCTTTTCCACACGAAGTTGAGTACCTTTCTTTCGAGGTCTGTGAAGAATTTTGCGGGGATTTTGCTGGGCATTGCATTGAATCAGTAGATTGCTTTTGGTGAGATTGCCATTTTACCATGTTAATTCCACCTACCCAAGAGCATGGGAGATCTTTAGACGTTCTGGTGTCTTCTTCAATTTCTCTCTTCAAAGATTTAAAGTTCTTCTCATACCAGTCTTCCACTTGCTTGGTTAGAGTTACTCCGAGATATTTTATGCTATTTGTGGGTATTGTGAAGGGTTCACTGACTCTTGTAATGTCACATGGTCATCCCTGACTCTGTGCTTCTGATTTGGTTGAGAGTATGTAATTGGTCTTCCAAAGGCAAATCAAGGTGTTCCAGAAGAATGGAGAATGCGCTGCTGGTTCTCTGCTGCTGTGTCGTCTCCACGCTGCTATCGCTTAGTTCGTGATGCACCCTGCTCTGAAGGATTAGCTACTTTCCCAGACATGCTTGGAGAAATAAAGGCTTTTGACTTGCGGGGACTAGCTCACAGGAGGTCACACAACCAACCCCTTTGCCCTCTGAATAATACACTCTGTCCCACGACCCACGATCTGAAGCATCCGGTGGAACCCGGCACTATTCCTGTGCACCCTCCCAGTTATATCTTCTCCTGTTGCCATTCCTCCACTGCAGGTGACAGCAACTGCCTCAAGACGCATCATCTACACATGCATCTCTACTGCAAGCTAGGCAACCTAATTCAAGGCAGACAAGAATGGAAAAAGCATGCTAAGCAGCAATTTAGTTGACCCAGGTTGTGTTGAAATACACCTAGGTGAAATATGAGTGGCCGTGGTTCTGAATGACCACGCCCCCATGGTTCTGAATGACCACGCCCCCATGGTTCTGAATGACCACCCTGCCTCCTAGCCCCCAACTGCAATCCCTTTGCCTCTGTCACCATGTTCCACTATGGTCTCAGAAGATGGCTGACATTAATCCCTATTTTGAGAGGAGAAAACTGAAATTTGGAGAAGGACTCAGACTGACTCATCTTTTACTTCTGGGAGTCAGCATAGCTGTGAACCGGGCATCTCTCTCTCTCTCAATCCCAGCAGTTACTGCCTAGAGACACACACCAGGTAATCGCCACACCCTGACAGCCGGCATGCTGGCTCCATCTGCAACGCTGTATTTAAACTGATACTAGACATTGCCCACTTCAGACAGCGCCTCCTTCAGCTCTCTTTTTATGGGATGGGAAAGCGCCCACACCAGGCAGATGCCTTCGATGGTGAAGTCATTTTTTAAAGAAGAGAATGAAATGATAAGGTTGGAGATCGGCCAGGTTCCCACGATTCTCCTAGTGATTAAAAGCCGATAGCTTTGTAATTTTGCTCTGTTCTGAGGTTTCTAGAACTTAGCTCCATCTTGTAAATTGAGGTCAGAAAAGTGGTAGAGAACCGAAATCCTCTGGGCTGTTTCCTCTCAGGAGATCACGGTAACCATCTTGGCGAGTCTCCACTCTGTTAAGCTGTTTCCTCGAGCGGCTCCTCACTGTAAAAAGAAAGCGAAGGCAGAAGGAAAGCGAGACACATCCTCCTGTGGGGGCTCCTCACCTAATCGATTCTTTCTGCACAAAATTCTTTCAGATGGCAGGGTCATATTGTCAAGGAGGTGGCAGTGGGGGAGACGTCCTAGAAGGGCACTGTCCAGAGATTGATGTGGCAGGAAACTCGGGTGTTTGGAGCACAAGTTTCTTGCTACAGGAAGCCTGGAACCTTTAAACTTACCAAATCAACTTAATTCTCGTGGGAATTACTTAATCATCTTTTCTTCAGTGTCCCATGACTAAAAACTCCTGAGTCCATTGTTTCGTTATCCTCCTCAAGCTTAGGTACCACCTTTGGTCCCACACCCTCTCCCATTGCAGTCAGTGTAAGAGGAGCGTCAATTTGATGGCCTTCATCTACACCTGGATAAGCAGGCGACAAAGATGGATTGATTCATTTGATCCACACCCGCAGGGCAGGCAGGACTGCCACACACATTTTGCAGAGGAGGAAATGGAGGTTTGAGCCAGGGAATGGTACACGAAGCTCCACATCCTAGCCAACGGAGGAGGCGAGACTCCGGCACTGGCAGCCTGACTCCCGGTCAGGTCTCAACACCTTTGCACATGTTCCTCTTCATCTGGAATTCCCGTCTCTGATCTCCCTCCAGGACATCCTGAATGGACACCAGCCCAACAGACGCACCCTCTGCAAGGCCTCAGCTGACTCTCAAGGCAGAGACAGCACCTGCTCCTCTCCCTGGCTCCCAGAGCACTCTTCAGCCTCTCAGATCAGTTTGAGGTTTTCAGCGTCACTTTTCAATGTGTTCCTCCTGCAACTGCTCAGGGATGGAAAGCTCATTCTCGTTGACATATAAAACATTCGTGGCCTTGAATCTTTGGAATTTTATCCTGCAGGGGGATAGTTGGTGATATCAAAACACTTTTTTCTGTCATTGTTTTAGGAGAGAGGGAATACTATTGGTTTCTACTGAGTAGAGCTCAAAGTGTTAAATACCCAACAACACAATACATAGAATGAGACCTACAACAAGCTCTCTAATGGTGGCACTCAAGGAAGTCGGTAAGGCAGAGGAATCACCACAAGTTCAAGGCCAGCCTGGGCTACATAGATGAGATCTCATCTCAAACAACAAAACAAGCCAGACCGACTGACCATATGCTCAGGCCTGTAACTCTATTTAGGAGGTTGAAGAAGAAGGCATGGACAACTTATTATTGGCTGAGCCAATAGTTAGGAACACATCTTCACAGTGTACAAAAAGATATTCCACAGTAAGAGAAAAAGATGTTAAACCCCTCAGGACCCTTCTGGAGGAAATCTAAACAGCTGTGACCTCTGCCTTTCGCTCATATGCCATGTGAAAAACACAGACAGATGGGGAACCTTGTGTGGCCAAATATCATTCCAAAGAGAAGCTATGTGTTTTCTTTGCTACCGTAAATGCTACTGTAAATACTATGGAGAGGAAGGATTGTCAGGGATAGAGGACTGGTGAAGACTGTGTTCTCACATGGAGAGTCCAAAGTGTTTCAGAAAGGGCTTCAGAAAGGAAGTGTACGTCATGGCCCTAAATAAGCAAAAGATGTGTTGTGTTGATTAAAGTAGAACACAAGGAAAACCCAGGTCCACAGTGTTATTCTTTCGGTCCCTGCCCTAGCCACGCCCACTCCTTTTAACTTCTAACCTCCACCCTGCCATCGCTCTCTTCCTGCTTTTCTCTCCTGGTGTACACAAGGGGCTTTGCTTCTCTCCTCCTCCTCCTCCTCCTCCTCCTCCTCCTCCTCCTCCTCCTCCTCCTTCTCTCTCTCTCTCTCTCTCTCTCCTCCTTCTCTCCCTCCCTCCCTCTCTCTCTCTCCCTTTCTCACTTTTTCTCCTTTTTAATAAACATTTATGGCTATTTCCTGTATTTATATGTCTGACTCGCCGCGTGTGTGCCCTCCCGCTGGTGGAAAACTGTAGCCGCTTGCTCGGGTGCCCGGCACCGCTGAGACCTGCCGGAGTTTGCTGCTGCTGTGTGAGCCCACTGGGCAGGGCGGGGGAACCCCACATGTATTTTTTAAGAATAACACACAGGGACTAAGATTATAGCAGATTGCGCGACAGTGATTTGGGAATGTTTAGGGGGAAGCAAATGGACTAATGAGCGTTACACAGGAAATGCCCCTGGGTAGTCCTGGAATAGCTAGCAACTAACTTAGGACACTTAAAATAGCGGGAAGTGCTGTGGATAGTTGGTGCGAATGAATAGTTCTGTAACAGTGCCACTTTCCTGACAACTTGACCCAAGCCTGGACATACTTAGTACAAGGGACCCTCAGTTGAGGAATCATCTCCACCAGATTGGCCTGTGGCCCTGTGTGTAAGTCATTTTCTGGATTGTTGATTGATGTGGAAAAGCCCAACCCACTGTGGGTACAGCCGTCCCTGGTCAGGTGGGTCTGGGCTGTATAAGTTGGTATCTGAGTAAGACATGGAACTGCTGAGTGTCTGCTTCAGATCCTGCTTCCAAGTCTCCCCAGTGACTTCCCTTGATAGTGGGCTGTACCTGAGCCAAGGTGATTTTGGACAATGATTGTCATAGCAACAAAGACACAAATTAGGACAAAATGGTGTCAACTGAGAACAAAACAAAACAAAAATCCTAGGACAATTTTTTCAGTGTTCTTTATTCTACTTCGGGCAGGAAGTGGCATCTGCATGGCATGAAGATGGCCGTTGCTTATCCCCGGGTCTGATTTCAGATCTTCCCTTCATTTGAGCTAATGTTTTGTTGTAAAACCCTTGTCAATCCCTATTATTGGCGGTAGATTCACCACACTACATCAGAGCAGATCTTCTGTGAGCTCGTGTCCCATGCTCCCTGCTACCAAGCTCATCTCTGTCCTGCACTTCCCTGTGCCTCAGTTCTCTCAAAACCTGAGACCCCTCCTCAGATTCCCATAGAGAAGGAAGATCCTATCCTCAATAGCTGCTAGACAATTTTCAGGCTTATTTTAATATCTTGGGTTTTTAAAAAAAAAAGCTTTATGGTATTTTTGTCAATTTAGTGTCTAGGGTTAATTAGGCACGAATATGAAACTTGCTTTTCAATTAATAGTTAATAAAATAGAACCCTCAATGAATTTCTGCTTGTTGGAAGTTGTTAGGTTTGATTAACACACAGATTTTTTTTTTTTCCAAAGAGAGAGTCTGGTTTCTATCTTGGGAAATCCACCAGAGAATTCCAATGTGCTTGACTAATAGTAACTCAACTCAGTAGCATGAACTAAGGACAGTGATTGATGGGCTGAAGTCACGAGCAATTATGGGGCCCATGTCTCTTTATGAATACTATTATCTATCCTTTGACAACTCAGGAAGGAGAACAAGGTCACAAGGTGTGACAGAAGCTTTTCAAAGACAATACACTAATTTGGTTATTTCAACCGACAAAAAGCATCAGTTTACCTGGAAACAAGGTATCTATTTTCTGTGGTAAAATACTAGGCCAATTTGCCAAAGAGCGATCTTCTTCTGTATTGATATCCAGGGAGCAGTACAAGGTTTCCCACTGAAGTTTTACATCATGCCCCCAAATTGGACCTTAACAGAATTCTTGTCAATGTGATACAGTTTGATTGCTCACTAGGAAATTTGGGACTTTGTATTAATCAATCTCATTCATTGTAAATTAATTGTTTGCTGCAAACAAAATAGCATTTCAGCTGTAAAGCATTTGGTTCCCTTTCTCAGACTGACAACTGAGAACTATACTGCAAATGTGCTTTATTTGGCTCACACAAAACATTGGAAATTGTGCAGTTTTCCAGAGTCTTAAGTCTAAAAATTATAGATGTTTATTCATTAAATCACATTTTGAAATAATAAAATAGTAACAACTTTTAAAGATGAAAGAGTAGGCCGCCCCAGCAACACTATTCTTCCATCTACCTGAAGACACTTGGTTTTTCCAGGTGCAGCGAACCTCACTTGTTTGTTCTGTTTCCTTCTAGACCCTGAGGTGTTCTTGTTTGCGATTCCTGGCTTAGCTTAATAAGTCAATCACAAAGGAATCAACCATGAAATTGAAGATGCAGCCACCCAAGAATGTATTTTAATTTAAATTTAACATTAATGAATGCGTCAGGCTAATGATGAACATTATCCAGCTGCATGTGCACACATGCGTGCACACACACACACAAACACACACACACATACACACACATGCTTAAGGAATGATATCTTTTGCTTCCAGCCACTGCTTTTTAATATCTCAATTCCAACAATGCCTTAAAGATCATAATGGTGACCAATATGTGCTGAAATTTATTTTCATCCTCTGGATACTCCTCTAGAAAATCTCCCCTGAAACCTAACTGTGCCTTGGGAGAAGGCCACCTAGACCATCCCACCTCCATTAAGGGCTCAGAAGGGGCTCTCTTAGTTGTGTTGATCCAATTTGTGTTTGACAAAATGCTGAAGGAACAGCTAATCCTCGGAGTGAAAGAATCAAATGGAAAAAGATCTAACTAAATTGAAATATGGGGCACAAGGCAAAAGATGAGCATTAGTTTGTCTAAAAACTGCTTTGCAAAAAAAAAAAATCATAGGAGCTGAGGAGACGGCTTGGTTGGTAAAGAACTTGCTGCACAAATAGGAAGCACTGAATCGATATCCCGAGTACCCTGTAAAAAGTCAGGCATGGTGTGTACTTTGGTAAGCCCAGTCCTGGCGTGGAGGAGAGACAAGAGGACCCTGGCACTCACTGACCAGCCAGTCAGTCACTGGAGCTGAAAGGGGAACTCCGGGTTCAGGAAGAGACCCTACCTGCAAAGCAAGAGGGAGACACCTGCTGTTGAGTTCTGGCCACCACATAAGCAAACACGGGCAAAGACCTAGGATACAGGAGGCATTTGTGGGAACAAGGAGTAACACATAAAGAGACACTAGCAGAGAAACTGTTGCTGCCTGTAAGAAATAAAACTGCAACACTTACACACCAATTCAAGCAATAGAGAAGATATACTGAAACAAACATGTCACAATCCAGGGGGGAATTTTTAATATTAGTCAATTTGAAATAGTCAAAACAAATGTCTTCCAAATCTTAGGGGCTTTCAACATTTTTTTTTCAACATTTTTTATGCTATTTTTCTCAGCATGATGCTCCTTCCCCAGCAGCTGGAGCAGAGCCACCTCACAGCTGGAAACTGGAACAGACACTTTGAAGGCTCCCCTTGAAAACAGCGATGTTGGCCACACTAGCCCATAGCATATCCTACCCTGATTACTGAGGGGTGCTGTGGTTGAATGAAAATGGACATGAATGTGTAGTTGTCTGTGTTTCTATGTATGTTTGCTTATATGCATGCAGGCATCTGCATGTGCTTGAGTGTACAGGTAAGTCTGGCAGTTGGGCAATACTGGGTGCTGTCTTTTTGGTGCCCCCCACATTGTTTTGTGACAAGGTCTCTCCCTGGCCTAGAGCTGACTGAGAGTGGCTGGCTAATGAGGCCCAGGGAAGCACCTGCCTCTGAATGCCCAGGCTTGGAGCTCATTAGAGCATACTCTACATTGCTTTTAGTGTGGGTTAGGGCATGTTTATTCATCCATCCATTCATTGGGGAATATAGTTCTAAAGTAGGGAGTGGTTGATTCAGCCCCACATCTTGGTTTCAGTGTGTTTATTAACTGACATTACACTAGGTGAGATCTCTCTTCCTTCTCTTGGTTTTCCACTGTGTTGTTTCAAGTCCTTGTTAATAGAAATCTCCTTTTCCAATGTCTTCACTATCATAATCTGGCTCTTCCAGAAAACTCATGCCCAGAAAGATAAAAGTTGCATTTAACATCATAGTTAATTCAAGCAACTTCATAAAAAACCCAGAAAGGGATTCTTCCACCCAAAACATTAATCAGCTTATATCCAAGACCATTTAATTTCCTCATCTCAAATTGTTGGATTTTTCTAAGTATCCATGCTTTTTGCTGTCTTGCTTTTTAACACACACTCTTCCTATGTAGCCCATGCTAACTGCAGACTCTCGTTCTTTAGACCACACCCTCCTGAGCTGAGACTGCAAGTGGCCGCCACCTATTATATTGCAATCTTTACTAAACCTGTCGAAGTGAAAACCAGTCTTAAATTAGAACTGAAAATATCAACACATATTTAAATTGTGTCATACCACCTCTGAATGCTAGCACAGACGCCATCAAAGTAGCGCCTCCTCTTATGGTAAAAATCTCAACTTGGTCATATCAAAAGGTGGTTTTGATGATATTTTGGGGAGCCAGCGTTCAATGACCCCATTCTCAGGTTAACACCCTAAGGAAACCATAGCAGTCACCAGATCTTCCAGGCTTAGCTTATAAAATCTGAGCACTGCTAAAAGAAAACAAGGAAATGATAATTTATAAGGCAAAGTAAGTAGGTCAATAAGCAAGGTGTCAATAAACTCAACTCGCGTGTCCCACATAAATGGGTGAGTCTGGAGAGATGCTGGGCTCTGAATGTTTACACCTCTCTCTCAGCCACCGACAGTGGTGAGACCGAATACATCGCTTTCAAACCACTAAACCGAGATAGGGGTATGGAGCTCTCAAGGGGAAAGCATAGCATTTAACTCCAGGAGAAACGGTGACTAAGTAGGTGAAAATTATGAATGTTTGCTGGAGCATCAGCTGATGTTCATCATAGAACTTACCTGACCCCAAAGAAGAGCAGAAGAGCATTATTGCCATAGTTAATTCTGACCTATGACTGCCAAGGAGTGCGCAGGATTATTAGGTACCAAAGGGATGGAGGTGCCTTCCATCTTCACCCAGAGCAACACTATAGTATCATAAAATACCTTTGACCTTTGTCCCTGATCCCAGCTTAATGTTCTCAAAGCTCTAGAAGTTCTTGGTGAGGTTACCACCAAGTAACCAAGGTGATAGAAGAATCAGGTTGAGGCTGGTCACCAGAAAAACAAAATCTGGATTAGAAGTAACCAGTATCCAGCATTTTAAAATGTTGCACATGCACAATGGAAATTTTGTCATCTGTAGGAAAGTGGGTTCAGCCAGCGACAGTCATACTAAGTGAAGTAAGTCAGTCTGAGACAAATTGTGTGTTTTCTCTACTATATTTTTCCTGGACTTTATGCAGAGACATCAAATCACATATGTACATATGGAAAGAGAGTGGAAGTGGAGACGTCTAGTAACAAAGCGAAACAGTGGGAAGGGGCAAAAAAGACAGAGAATGGGAAGGTGGGATGCAGAAGGAGTGGTTAGCATGCTGTGCGTATTTTTGTGAGGTGTCCTGTGCAGTGCCATCAGGTATCATAAACAGACACAATGGAAAGCACAAACCAAGAGGTGCCATTTTGCTTCCCAGCCCACCCTTCAGCTAGAGGGAGGACTGAAGAATGAACTAACCCCTGATGGCCAGTGACTGTCACTTACCCATCTTAGAGGACTATAGCCTGCTCTGAGAGTCCTAAACACCATGTGGACACACAGACCCAGACACTGACAAAGGTGTGTCCCGGAGAGGCCTGGCAGTTCTTTGCTCCCTGCTAGGACAGCTCTGCCTTTTAACCATTTCAGAGTCACGTTCTTCATGACAGATCAGTAGGAGAAAGCAAGATGTTTTTCTGAGATGTGTGAGCTACTCTGGAAAATTATCATGCCTGGAGGAAGGGCTGTGGAAACTCAAATTTGAGGTTTAACAAATGTTTAACTAGAGACAGGAGCCTTGAAACTGGTGTCTGAGGTCAGAGCGTCTTGAGGAACAGTCTTTCGGTCCTTAGGGGTCTGACATTAAGTCAGGGTCTTTTGTTCAACAACTGTAGAGGTGGCTTGGAAATTATGCATATGAAGGTGTCAGGAAAAAAAAAGGCTCCCTAAGAGAAAAGATTACATGTCTGCCATGTACTGATTCGTCTTCTTCAATGCTACAGAACCTGGATGTCAGCTGAGCTTTCTGAACAGCACTGATGATTTCAGCGACATTTGACAAACTCTCCACCAGATTTTGACTGCAACAAAAATCCTATCCCAAGCACTGGGTCAGATGCCAGAACTTTGTGCCAAAAGAGCCCCAAATTTCAATAGTGTTAAGAAAAAAATAACTCAAATTTAGAAATAAGATTGAAAGGAATAAATCAAAAGAGTATAAAACAGTCCTCAATATTGTATCAGGGCACTGTGCAGCATTTTGGATTTATTTATTTGTATGAGTTGGGTCTCTTTGTATGAGTGTGTGCCCTGGAGCACTCCCAGAGGTCATGAGAGAGTATCACTCACATGTCTTCCTCTCTCACTTTTGGCTTACTTCTTTGAGGCAGGGTCTTTTCTTGAACTTGAGACTTTTATTTTCTCATCTAAAACCCAGAAGTCCTAATCATACCCCTGTTGGGTGGCAGGCAAGCTGCACAGCAAGGGTTCCTCTTGACCACTGAGCTGGAGTTGCAGATGTGCACGGGATGCCTGGCTTGTGTGGGTGCTGGGATCTGAATTCTCTCCTCAAGACTGTCAAGAACTGTACTTAGCCACCAAGTCATCCCTCCAGCTCAGGGCAATTTAAGCACTGGCTGAGTTTTTTTTTTTTTTTTTTTTTGATATAAATGCTGGATATAATAATCTGAGTTGACAGTTCTGTTCTTTTTTGGGGAGAGGGGTTGGGATTTATCTTTCCAGGTCTTTCTGTCTTTAAAGCATCTTGTTGAGTAATCCATTATTATTGTAATGGCCCTGGTCTTTCAAGTGAAGACCAGGGCCATTACAATAATAATGCCTCTTTTGCCCTCTCTTTTCCTCCCTCCAAATACTCCCATGTACTTCTCTCTACTCTTTTTCAAACTTGTGAACTCTTTTTTCATTAATTGATATTTTATGCATTTATATTTGTTTTTATATTTATATCCCTACTTGTAATCCATTAAACCTATATACTATTACTTGCATGTATGTTTTTAAGGGCTGACCGTTTGACACTGGGCAACCAGTTGGTTTCTCTTCCCTGGAGAAGATCTCCCCTGCTACTCCCAGCTTTACTTAGTTACCTATAGTTCTGTGTAGTGGTGAGAGCTCACAGGCTTTTCCCCACCCAATTCAGCATCTTTGTTGGTGTCATCCTTGTTGAATTCACATTTGGGTGGTCATGTTGATGAGACTTTATGGGTTTAACTTCTGATGTTACTACAGGATACAATTTCACAGCCAAGTCCCTGGTTACCTAGCTCTTACAATCTTTCCACCCTGTGTCCTAAGCCTTGGATGTGGGAGTGTTTTGTAGATATACCTATCATGACTAGATCACAATTGGTCATTTTGATTGGCTGTGGTTTTCTGTCATAGTCTCCATCCATGGTAGTTTGAATGTAATTGACCCGATAAGTTCAGAGGAAGTGGTACTCTTAGGAGGTTTGACATTGTTGAAGTGGGTGTGGCTTTGTTGAAGGAAGTGTGTCACTGTGGGTATGTACTTTGAGATCTCCTATGCTCAAGCTATGGACACAAACTCCTTCTGCTGCCTATGCATCAAGATGTAGGACTCTCAGCTCCTTCTCCAGCACCATGTCTGCCTGAATACTGCCATGTCCCACCATAATGGTAATAAATTAAATCTCTAAAACTGTAAGTCAACTCAGTTAAACACTTTAAAGAGTTTCTGTGGTCATGGTGTCGCTTCACAGCAATGGAAACCTAACTAAGACACTGTCTGTTGCAGAGAAGTTTCCTCAGTGAAGGGTATAAACTGTACTTATCTGTAGGTATAAAGACAAAAGTGCCTATATTATTATTAGGGATTATATCGATTTAGTAAATTAGTGGTTATAGGTTCTCTTCTAATCACCATGACTTCACTAGCACTGAGTATTTAGCTAGGTTTCCAGGACCAGGAAGTGTTTCCCTTTTTCTGAAAAGGTGTTAAGGCCAGTAGACAACAGTTGGTTACTGCCAGGGTGTGTGTGCCACTACTGCATCCACAGTGTTCATGTGGCATGCTGGTCACAAATGTGGTTGATAGGTATCATGACTGGGTAGGCTGCTTTCCTTTTGAGAAAGATAGCATGGGGCCTGGTACCATGAAAGCTAGTCCTCAGGAAAGGGAGTATTCAGGTCAGATCCAGCTTAGGGGATTTGGGGCTCTGTTTCTGAAGTGCATGTTGTCTTCAGCACTTTACTCTTTAAGGTAATCAAAGGCTACAGCAATAGGCTCTATGTTTGGGGAGTCTCTTAGACAGCCCTGGCCAAGAACTCAAAAGAAGGCTCCTCATGTCTATTATTGGGGTTTTGTTAGGTGGTATTTGACTCTTGGAGGGCACACCATTAGCACAGATAAGAAAAGTTCATTAAAACTATATATGTATGGCCTGTGCTGCTACCAGGAGCCCTGGTGTTGTCCAGGCCCAGGTTGCTTCCAAGGTCTATGTCTGGGTTTATGGGCCTACAGCAGTCACGGTCTGAGTTAACACCAGTGGCTCCTGTTACAACTGAAGGCTGTAGGATTGCCCAGGGTCTGATCAGCCACCTGGGACCATGCCGATGCCCAAGGATCATACTGCAGTCAGAGCTATACAGATCTGAGTGGCACATAGCTCTACTATCCAGTGCCATGGTTACACCCAGGCCAAGACTGTATCTGGGTCTGTGATCCTACTACAACCATGGTCTGTGTTGAAGTCCTTGGTCCATTTTGGTGCTACAGTCCACACGGAGGCCCAGGGTTTGGGCTACAATATGTGGCTATGTTGGAGTCTGGGAGTCATGCTGCAGCCAGGGTCACACAGATCTGGGTGACCTGTGATGCCACCTAGGGTCATGGTGTCATATGGGCCTAGGTTGGTGCTGAGGGCAATGTCTGGATCCATGGCTCTATGGCAGCCAGGGTCTGGGTTGACATCTGTGGTTCCTGTTGTCACTGAGGGCCTTGTGGATACCTAGGGTCAGGTCAGCCTCTTTAGTCCATGTTGGTGTCTGAGGGCCATGCTGTAGCCAGAGCCATACAGATCTGGGTGGCCTGTGCTGCTACCCAGTGCCATGGTGATGTCCAGACCAGAGCTGTATTTTTATGTCTTGTCTTTCTTATTTCATCAATCTTTATATTTCTGTCTTCTTTGAGTTGTTTGACCATGGCCGTAATCATTCTTTTGAATTCTTTGTCTTGAGGTTCTTTCATGTTAATTTCATTAGGGACCATTACTATGGATTTATATTTTTTGGAAATGTATTATTTTGGTTTTACACGTTGTTTTATTTCTGTGTTATAATTCGTGCATCTGAAGTTAGTTTATTGGTTGCATTTTCCTTTTATGTTCAAGTCATATTGCCTTTTTCAACAGGGGTGTTAACAGTGTTCAGGAGAGGGTTAATTCATAGACGAGTTGGGATGCCAATTTCTTCTGTTCGTCTAGTATTTGGGAGTACAGTCTTTATTCAGATGTTTTGCTTTCCAGCTATACTCTGGTGCCTTTAGTAACTTGATCAAGTTTCCTCTAGCAGTGTGGTCTGGTCCTGGTTTTAAAGCTAGATAGGGCAACTCAAAGGTCCCTGTCAGGCAGTTAGCAGGCCTTTGGTAGGGGAGGTCTTTAGGGGAGATCTACTAGCTATTTGGGCTGGCAAGAATCCCTTGTGGGGAGAAGGTTGAGAGCTGATGAGTCTCAAATGTGGGAGAAGGGCTAGAAAGGGGAAATAGCCCCTTTCAGGCAACCATGGGGTAATGTAAATGAAGGAGGTCTCTGAAGGGAAGCATGGGGAGCCTCCTTGCACTTTTGCAGCATATGAACAGACTGGAAGCTCCCTGGTTGGTGGTGTTTTGAATCTGGAGGGTCCCAAGGGGAGATAGGGGAGCCAGGAGGTGATTGAACAGTCTGGCTATTAAGACAGACCAAACCTTTCAGTTCTGGGTTGAAATTCTCAGAGATTCTGTCACAATATATAAGATGAAAAATCATAGAGGAAGACACCTAACATCAGCCTGTGCTCTACAGACTGTGCTCTAGAGCCTGTGCTCTACATGTGTGCAAATACAAAGGTACATGCCCATACACATTTGAGCATACATATATGTGTGCACAAAATATATACATACATACATACATGACAAAAGAAAAAGTCATGGGAGAGAGGAATAGAAAAAAGGAACAGAGAAAATAAGAAAAGAAAGAAGGTGGAGTAAATAAGATGAGCAGATTTCTCCATCAAAAATCCCTGTTAATGTTTGAGAAGAAAGTCCCTGGGAATATGAAATATTATTAAAAATCAAGGAAAGGAAGGAAATCTGGAGGGATGGGCTGCTGAAAGGCCCATAGGATGGGCTAAAAAAGAAAAAGACAAGCAGGCCTGAGTATCATCAATAACTATCAATACATAGAAACAATACAGGACTTCCAGGAAGTCCCACACCCCCTAAAGAGAGAATAAAAGGGATTCTTATAACCCTCATTCCCAGTCATACTTGCACATGCCTTTGATGTCTGTATAAACTGTCAAATGAGTCCCACAAAAGAAATAGCTAAAGGGCTTATCCACGGAACTTGGCATCATCAGAGCTACTTTGTTGCTCAGTGTTGGAGCACAGGAAACCGTCTCCTTCTCTGAGATCTCCGGATGGGAGAGTAGTTTAAAAGCCTGACAGGAAAGATAGGTCTCCAGAGCTGGTGTCACAAAAGAGTCTAATTAAATCAGCATAGCTAAAGGCATTGAACACCATGTGGGTTCCTGTTTGAAGGGAGGGGCTTTAGATGATAAACACAAACTACTTCCCACTTGATTTCAAATTCCATCAGGCAAGGGGAAATTAAAGAAAAGAAAAAACCTGGGCTGAGTTGCTAGGATATTAAGCCACCCATCAAAAAACTAGAACACAGCAGAAGGAGGGGGCTTCTCTAGGGCACAGGGCACAGAGGTCTTTGTTAGTAAGCTTAGACTTGGAGAATTTCTGACAAAATACTTTATCCATGTTCAGTCCAATTCATGTCAGAGGTGTGAAGAAGTCAGTCTACAGTTTTGAATCTGATGAAGGGAAGTAGTTGAGAATCACAGTGATGATGATGATGGTGATGATGATTATGATAGATGATGGTGGTGATGATGATGATGATAGATGATGGCGATGATGGTGATGATGGTGATGGTGATGATGGTGATGATGATTATGATAGATGATGGTAGATGATGATGATGATGGTGATGATGATTATGATAGATGATGGTGGTGATGGTGATGATGATGATAGATGATGGCGATGATGGTGATGATGGTGATGGTGATGATGGTGATGATGATTATGATGATAGATGATGGTGATGATGATTATGATAGATGATAGTGGTGATGAAAATAGGTGATGGTGATGATGATGATGATGATGATGGTGATGATGATAGTGATAACAATGGTGGTGATGATGATTGTGATGATGATAATAAATGATTGTGGTGATGATGATTATGATAGATGATGGTGATGATGATGGTGATGGTAGTGATGATGATGATGATTGTGATGATGATCATTGTAATGATGATGATAGATGATGGTGGTGGTAATGATGATGATAGTGACGATGATGATGGTGATGATGATAGATGATGGTGATGGTGGTGATGATAATAGATAATGGTGATGATGATAGATGATAGTGATGGTGATGATGGTGATAGATGATGATTGTGTTGATGATGATAGATGATGGTGATGATGATAGATGATGATGGTGATGATGGTGATGATCATTATGATGATGGTGATAGATGGTGATGATGATAGATGATGGTGATGGTGATGATGATAGATGATGATGATGATGATGATGATGATGATGATGATGATGATGATGATGATAGATGATGGTGATGGTGATGATGGTGATAAATGATGATGATGGTGATGATGATGATGATAGATGATGGTGATGATGATGGTGATAGATGATGGTGATGGTGATGATGGTGATAAATGATGATGATGGGGATGATGATGATGATGATGGTGATGGTGATGATGATGATGACAATGATGGGGATGGGGATGAGGATGACAGATGATAATGGTGATGATGATAAGGTGGTGGTGGTGGTGGTAGCAGTAAAACCAACTCTAAAAATGCTCAGAATGGGTTTGATACCTCCCTCTTCTATTTTTGGCTTTGTGACATTTCAAAAGTAGATCCAACTTCATCTGTTTGGGGAATGATAATGGTCTCTACCTGCTATCGCTTAAATGTTTGCATGCTCCCACATGTAGAGTTTGAAAGCCTATTCCCACACTAAAGGTGTTAGATTTAAATGATAGGGCTTATGGGAAGCGAATAGGATGACTCCATTACTTCATAAGAATGCAGCTTCTCCCCGCCCCTTGTAGGAGGATACTGTTTGGGGACAGTAGAGATGGTTTAGCAATTAAGAGATCACAGTGTTCTTGCAGAAGACCAGAATTCAAATCCCAGTGTCTAGATCAGGCAACAACAGGCAACTCTACTTCCAGTGTGTCTGGTGCCCTCTTTTGGCCTCTGAGGGTACCTGCACATACTTTGTATCCATACACAAATACACATAGATAACAATAGCAAAAGTATAACTTGTAGTGGGAGGCTGCTTGTTTGTTCCCAACTGTTCAGACTTAAAATAAAAAAAACATAAAAAACTGTATTAATTAAATCACTGTTTGTCCTATTAGCTCTAGTTTCTTATTGGCTACCTCTTACATCTATAATTACCCCATTTTCATTATTTTATATGTTACCATAAGGCTCATTGTCTACTGGCAAGTTTCCAGCTCACAGCTCGCATCTTTCCCCTCTGGTGGCTCCATGGGATCTGTCTTGACTCTGCCTACTCTCTCTATATATATCTTTTTCAACCTGACTATATTCTGTTAAGTCATTGGCCAAAAGCAGTTTCTTTATTCATTAACCAATAAAAGCAACACATATACAGAAGGACTTCCCACACCATTTCCCATTTTCTGTTTAAATAAAAGGAAGGTTTTAACTTTAACACAGAAAAATTATATATTAAAAAAGGTATCAATTAAAATTTACAGTTACAATATTTATATCTACTTTATCTTTTATTATAACTAAGGAAAACTATAATTATAACTATCAGTTCTTCAACTTCATTAAAGACTGCAGAAGGATATAATATTACCTAAGTAAACAGGAAGTGCATTATAAGCAACTTTCAAAACTCTAGAATTGACAGAGACATCTTGTTACCTGGGCAGTCACCCAAAGTTCTTCTGCATCATTGGGGCATCCATCTTCAACCTACAGGCTCATAGTATCCAGCAAACTTTTCCATGAAGCAAGAAATCTGAAGATCTGTCCTACCTTGTAATGGCAATGTCTATCATTTGCTTTCTTCTGTGTCCTGAAGAATATCTGACAGACTGTTTTATAAAGCAGGAACCCTAAAGGATTGTTTCACTTTCTTTAGGCAACTTCAGCAGTCAGTCATTTTTCTGTGGATTCTGCATGTCCAGTTCATCAAGCAGTCCAGGCAAGAGCAGTTTCTTGCCCAGATGGCTAATATACTCCATAAGGAGTCATTTTAATGCCCATCATCCTCTTGAATGTGCTGCCAGGAGCAGATGTGTCTCATTGTCATGAAAAGTACTAAATTCTTAAAACATTTAAATGTCATATTCTGAAGGTTTCTGAAAGATTTGAAGAATACCTAGCTAACTGAAATATATCTCTATATATCTAGAAAACCTAAGATGACTACAAGCTAAACAAGCTATAATAGATAAATATAAATATTTATATTTAATATAATATAATATATTATAATATAATATAATATATTATAATATAATATAAATATAATAGATAAATATGTATTAGCCTATATTTCTTAATGATACATTACATTTTTAAATGAGCTGCACACACAATACCTTAATCAAAAGCAAAAACACACATATAAAAAATTTGACCTTAAATTTGTTTCAATAAACCAAGATCTATTCCAATCCAAAGTATCCATATCTATTGCATATCCCCTTTTAAACATTTATAAACAATATTTGGGAATTTGGGTGTAGTTGTCTCCAAACTCCTTCCTGCTTTTTGTTGGGAAAAATAATTTTGGGGTGTTTTTTTGTGGCACCCTTTCAGGAGTGTTGGTCCATCAAACCACATTAGCCTAGAAGCAATCCAGAGGTTCCCATCCTCTGTAGAAACAAAAGAAGAACCTCTTTCCCGAAGCAACATATTCTTAGACCCAAAATCTGAAGTCAATATACCTTTATTTTGATTTATCTTAGCAGCTCATACAATAAAATCTCTTTCTGTACTTAGTTCCTTCACAGTCAAAAAATTCAAAGAAAACACAATAATATACATAATCTGTGTATATTTCATCTTTACATGGCTTATTTTTCTTACTCTTACTTTTTCTACAATTTCACTCTGTCTCTTTAAAGACTGCCTTATTTTTTTTTAAAAAAATTACTTTTTGTAACTCTCTATACTCTTCATCTTCTCTCTCCCAAGCCTACATACATTTACACAACACTGTGACTTATTTAGAGGTCCTTTTTAAAATCTGAATCTGTTTTTATTGTGTATCTTTAACCCTTTTCTGACCAGAGTCGCTTTTTTTTTAATACTCAGTGGGCATGGCTAGGACCAACTCTGCAGTCCTGTCTGTTGGCTCTGTTCAGTCCAACATGGCAGAGACATGTTTGCTGTCTCTGAGAGCCATGCACACTGCCCCATTTTCAGGCACACAACAGCTCAGGTCTATGTTGCCATTAAACAAGTTATAGCACTCTGTTCACAAATCCTATCTAAATGCTTCATAGCTGGACCTCCCAAAGGAGCCAGAACCATTTGTGCTGGTAAATCAGGAAACAACCATTTTGAAACTGCGTATTTTTTTCTGCCACTGAATCAGGAAGACCTCTTTTAAAGGAGCTGTAGCACATTGCCAGCAAGCAGAGCCCATCTGAGAAAAACATACTGGTTGCCAAGAAGCTGTGCTTAACTCTGTTCTTCTGTGTCTGGAATTCCTTTCCAAGCTTTCTCAAGTTTTACACAGACGTAGTCAGCCCCATATTGGTGTGCCAATCTGTAGTTGGGAGGCCACTTGTTTGTTCCCAACTTCCCAGAACTAAAATAATCACACAGAAACTATATTAATTACAACACTGCTTGGCCTATTAGTTTACACATATTTCTAGGAGAAAGAAAGGGAGGGAGGGAGGGAAGAAAAAGGGGAGGGAGGGAGAGAGAGAGAGAGAGAGAGAGAGAGAGGACATGCAGTTCCCTCTTCTATACCAGATCAGCAATATAGAAGAGAGCTTTTGCCAGGACTCAGTTACCCCAGTGCCAGTACCTTGCTGGAGCTCCCACTCTCCAGAACCTGGAGAAATGAGTTTCCATTATTTTGCAATTCACACTGGAAACTCGGAGCACAAAGCAGGGAGATGCATGCACAGTTCAATCAATGTTATCTTTCACTATTGTGGCTATTATCATTATATTTGGGATCATAAAGCTTGATGATAATTTTTGCTATTGCCAAGGCTTGATTTGAAACTCTACAGGGTCCTTTTTATTTTTCTATTGCAAATTTATCTTCAACTGGTGTCAAGGAAGATGCCAGTATGTTAGGGCAAAGCACATCTCTTGATAACTGTCACTTGCCTTTGAGGATCTAGAGGTGGGGTGTATTTCTAGTCAAGGGGTGATGGAGTGATGATGGGTGGCTTGCTTGCTCACTTCAACCTATCCCAGTTTCAACATGTGAACTTGTTCAAATGTCTGCCATCCTAGGTCTACCTGGCAATCAGTCACTCTAATTCTATTCCCAGAGCCACGCCATGACTACAGGTCTCCTAACACTCAGAGTAGAGGCTGCCCTCCCAACTCCTGACCCTCCATAGGCTGAGGAACAGAGAATACTCACACAGGTTCCTGATGTATAAGTTTTAGTACATTTCCTTCGTTCTTGCAGTTGGCACTGTGCATGTGTGGAGCAGACCAGGAAACTCCTACAGGAGGCTGTATTTTCTAACAGAGTTGCAGCTATGGTATAATGACACCTATTGCTCTGTGGGAATGCCAATCTACTCTTGCTAGAGGGGCCAGATGGAAAATAGCTGAATTTTTTTCAGTGTAAAATCTCCCTGTTTACAAATGTTGAAAACTAAACAAAAGCCTTGGTGAGCCAGATGAGGGCTGTTGGTCAGCAGCTCACAGTCCTGACTTTGAACAAGCCCTCCTTTCCCAGGTTCCCCTGCTGGCACACCATTTCTTTCTCCTGCCTCTTTCCAAGCCCAATTTATACTTCTTAAGAAACCAATCTCCCTGGTCAATGATCCTGAGGCTGTGAAGGCTAAGATGGGAGGTGAAGAAATAAAATAAGCATAGTTTTGAGGTTTTTAATGGTGTTTTGTCCCCTGCAATAGGCAATAAGTTTACATTTCCTTGCAGCCATGTGTTCCCACCAGGAATTTTCTATTTCTCTGAAATATAAGCCATTTCTATCCACATGCGGTGGGTCTCTCTGTGCCTGTTACATCAACAAGATAAGGGGAGTTTGGGTGCCCACTCTCATCCAGCTAATCAAGAATTAAGACACGGGACTACTACAGCTGTTCCTATGCACAACACCAAAGCAGAGCTTCTATTGTACTTATTGTCTTCTTATGGAAAGAGCAGTACTCAATCCCTGCCATAGAAGGGTTGCATGGATCATTGTAGTCTAACAGATGGAGACAAGTGGGAGACATAACCTGTCGGGGTGATCTAAAGCCAATATGATCCTGAATACTGCTAGAGATAAGAGCACTCAGCTGAGTGTCCCTCTTCTGCTCTGAGTTCTTTTTCCATCCTTTCTTTCTTTAACTGAGAAAAAGACCCACCAAGCCTATCTGCTATCTATCGATACAAGATGTTCCTGGTATGTTTGCCTCATTTTGGAAGATCCCAGGGTTCTGTCCTGGAATGTTTAGCTTTTGTCCATATTCACTTTATTATTTGTTCGTTTTCAGGTCCCGAGACTCCGTTTTCACCAGCCTTGCTCTCTCTCCTCACTTGAGACACATGCATCGCTGCTTATTCACCATCTGTCCATGGTGCCTAATAGACATTAATCGTGAGCAGGTTGGACCTGGAGAGATGGCTCAGCAGTTAAGAAGACCTGTTTGTCCTGCAGAGGACCTGGGTTCAAATGCCAGCACCTACCTGGCAGCTCACAGCCACATGTAATACCATTACAAATGAACCAGCGACCTCCTCTGGCTCCTGAGGGCACCAGGAATGCATGTGGTACATATACATACATGCAGACAAAACATTTACACATGAACAATAATTAAGAAGAGTATCTAAAAACTGAAAAACATGACGAAGAGTAAAGCTGAACTCTGGGTGATGCATCTCGAGACTTTTTTCTCTAGTCTCGGTAAATGCCCATACTGTGTGCTGCTTCTCAGACCAACACTGAAGCTTCCTTTGGCTTCTCTCTCTTTCCTATCCTGTCTTGGATCTGTACCAATTTAATTCCTCCTTCATAGTACTTTGAAGATTCAACCTGTTTTAAACCCTCAGTCCACACTGTCACTATCTGTTGCCCGAATACCCGAGTATCAGCCTCCACACTGGCTTCCCAGATGCCACTTTTGCCCTTCACAGTCAATAACCATACAGCAGCCAGAGCATCAGGGCATCCTCCCGACTCTGCCCAACCTTCCGGTGGCCCCCACTTCATTTACCACAAGAGCCAAACCCAGCAGTATCCTGTGATCTGCCCTTTTCACCCTTACATCTTGATGGGATGCTTTATTATTCTTTTTGCTCCCTTTACACTTAATCAATGTTTTGATTTTCAAAATGCTCACTTCACCAAATAATCACATCCCGGCTTCCAAGTTTGCTCAGATGTTACCTTCACAGTAAGATATTCTTTTCCGAGTCCAGTGTTTACAGGTGTGACCTTCCCATCCCATCTTCCTTCCTCACTTCTTGGTCCTTCTATTTCTTCTATTTGTTTTCTCTATAGTGTTTGTCACCATCCTACACCCAACAAAATTTGTTCAGCTTTCTTTGGCTTAGAACTATCTTGTTTTTCTCACTAATTCTTAGAAAACAAAGATTTGTTTTTCACTTTTTTCCATTTTGTAATCTCTAGCACCTAAAACAATGACGTGCATAGTAAGTGCTTAGTGAATACGTGTTGGATAAATGAATCGAGGAATAACAGGATATGAAGTAAAAAGGTCCCAAATAAGGGGTCTAGAGGATACTCAATGGTTAAGAGCTCTTTCTATGCTTTCAGAGGACCTGAGTTGGGTCCCCAGAATCCACATCAAAAGGCTAACAACAGCTTTTAACGCCAGAGGGGTTTTATTTCCTCTGTTGCCCTCCACAGGAAACTTCACTGAAGTATTTACATTCACACACCTGCATGAGTGCGTGCATGTGCACACACGCACACACACACACACACACACACACACACACACACACACACACTTGAAAATAAAATCTTTAAAAACAGTATTCAAAAGATTAGCCTTACTTTAAGTCCTATTGTGGCAATTTATCTACATCAGTATAAATACCTTTCTGTTTCACTAAATTAAAGTCAAACGAATTGTGTAAGCCAAGAAAAAAATATGTCTGCAATGAAAAAAGTACCGAGTGTTATTTTGCCAATATATTGGTAGAAAAAATGGTGAGGAAAACAAGCAAAGAGGTTCCCAGGTAAAGAAGGGTGGCAAATGACTGAAGAGATGATAATTAAGACAGTTAGACAATAATTTTCACTCAATAAGCTAGAGAAATGTTAAGAAATACTTGGAACACATTAGTGAGGCCACTGGGAACTCATAAAGGGGCCGGAGAAAATGGAGGCAGCCTTGGAAGCCGGTCGCCACCACTGTGCAAAGGACAGTAGACACATCCTGCAACCCAGTAGGAGTTTATCTTTTCCTGCCAGAGATGCATCAAGACATAGGAAGATATATGTACAAGAAAGTTTACAACAACATCAACCATAAAAGAAAAAACTGCCAACAACCCAAGTCTCCTTCAATAGGAGATTGTTTAAATTTTTCCATGGGCCAGGGCTATTCCATTTTCCAGGTAACAGTACATACCTACCTGAGGGGTTGTGGAAAAGCAAGCTGTAGAACATGTATTTCCTTTATTCCACTTCTTAAAGGTGAGGTGGGTAGCATAGGTATATACTCATATGCCTAGATTTATGTATGCACTAAAGATAGTTTTAAAAACACTAAAGGAACTGTTAAAAAAAAATGGTTGTCCTGAAATAGGAAATTGGAGGTGAAAGAGGGGCTTTGATAGCGCCTATGTTTTCAAGGTTCTTCAATGTTCTGTAAATCTTCTAATACAAATATTTGCTTTAAAAATATCACCCTGCACACAAATAAACAGTGGGTATTCTAAGACACCTAGAGACCCATTGGGGACACAGGCTCCCAGTTTCTCTACTCCAATGCACATTTGTGTTCCTTTTTGCTGTTATAACCTTACTCCTGTCAATATGAATATGGGGGCTCCTCTTCCGTCACCCAGGACCTACCAAGACTGCTTTCTATCTGCCAGTCACAAAGTCAAGTGCATTTCATGACCTGTCCCCTCACTCCCAGTTTGGTCCTCAGCATCAGCCTTAGGAGAAAGAACAGTCATGGGGAGCTTTTGTCCCTGCTTTAGAATGCATTTTAAAAGCTCTGCAATGACCTAGAAAAAAGAAGAGAAAGACTGAGTGGAAATTGTAGGCCCAGGATGCTTTGCATAAAATTACTAAATTGGACATATTAGAATAAGGGAAGCAGCTGTACACATCAGCCACACGTACTCATCCTTCTCATTTTAGGGCTGAAAACCAAATCCAAGCTTACATGGGAAAATAACAGTCTTATTGAGCTTTGACGATGTTGATGCTCATGAAGATAGTGAGCTTGGGAATGCATCTGTTCCATCCTAACTTCAAGGGAAAGAGGGTTTTACATCCACGTTCACTGACAAAGTTTAACCCTCATAGGTGCTGGGGAAGTGATCAGGATGGGAAGTGGAGTGGAAGCAGAAGTAGTCAAATACAAGAAGTTGGCCAATGCTGACTGTGAATTTGATTAGACTTAAAAGCACCTAGATTAATGATTAATGAAGATATCTCTGGGTGTGTGTGTGATAGAGAGCTTCCAGAGATAGTTAGATCCTAAGGACTCAGGCCTGACGAGTCCTTGGTGGGTTTATAATGTCCTTGAATTATTGGGGTGGTGAAAGGGAGGAGGTGGGGTCTGCTTAGAAGAAGTGGTCACTGTGGGATAAAGGGATGTCCTTGGAATGTATCTTGCCCTGGATACTTCTCATACCCCTTTCCTCTGCTTCTTGGCCACACTGATGTGAGCAGCTCTGCTCTGCCACACCCTCCCCACCATGAAGTACTGATACCTCCTTCCTGATACCACAGACAAGAATAAATATCGTCTCCTCTCAGTTGATAGGCATTTGGTCACAGCGGCACACAAGTAATTTAGTACAGGAAATAAAGTGATGGAAAACAGCCAAGGAGGTGGCTTGAGATGTGAAGTCATACTGATGTCAGGTTCCTTATCTCTTCCCAAAATGATGGATGAGGTAAGGGTGCAGTGTCTTTAGTAAGGTCTCCACTCTTCCAAGGCTAACGCTCCTCATCTTGGGGTCATGGGTTGTTCCTGTTGCTGTTCTGAACCCCAAACTCTCACCCCGGGTCACTGTCATTGGCTTCCTCTTGCTTCCTTCTGAAGCGCCAGTCCCTGACACCCACTCAGCCTCCGCCATTTCTAACCAGCTTCCCTGAGCAGCACAGCTGCCATCTTTGCTGTCTCAAGGTTGGGCAGATTGGAAGATGACTCAGGGATTACAGGACTTGATGTACATGGACTGGAGATCAGACTCCCAGGACCCACATCAATGTGAGGTGCATGTGGTAGCTTCTGTGTAATTCCAACACTCCAAAAGTCAGACGGGGATCCCCAGCATAGGATAGCCAGCTAGACTACTCATCAGTGAGGTCTGTCCAACTGAGAAATCTTGACTAAATAAATAAGGCCTCCATACCATCCACACACAGGCACACAAATACATGTGCAACCCCATATATGAAAATCCACATACATGCCTATCCACTACATACATGTACACACACACACACACACACACACACACACACACACACACAGCACTTTCAGTTTGTCATGGGCAGTCATCAAGTTTCAAGGGCCCATTGGTTCCATACAGCTAGTGACAATCATAGTGGACAATACTCATGAATAACGCCCCTGTGACCACAGCAGCACTATTGGATAGGCTGCAATGAATGATTGCAATGCACTGAGACCTCAACAGCTGCTAGATATGGCTGGGATATCACCTGCCTCAATGTTCCAATTCCCTGAAAACCCATTAAAGCAAAGAAAGGCACCGATGAGAGCCCATGAGGACCCCATGTCCGTGTCTTGTTGATTTGGATGTTGGAAATGTCACATAGTATTGCATGTCCTACATTGGCACATATGCTTGTTCAGCTTCTGAAACAGATTTCCTCTCCCTTCAATAAGAGATACAAAAACACAGGACTCTTCAAAGGGATAGCTATGTGCTTGAAATGTTGTCTTTGCATTTTTTCAACAAATGAGACAGTAATTAAAAAATCCCAGCAGGAGAGTGGCAGGGACTTGTGGTTGTCCAGGGACCTGTGGAGACAGCCATGTCTGTTCCCCCTGATGTGAGATCTTTCCTTGGACCGGCTTGAAAGGTGGTACACCTCAGCTGTCAGCAGAACTACTGTTTCTCCAAGGCTGAGTCATAACCTCTTCCCCAGACATCTTCCAGCTGAGTTTATTACAACCTGAATCAGGCTCCACCCTCTCCAGTGCCTCCCATCACATTTAAAACAATCGAGACACTCTTCTGGGGTGACCCAGAAGGGCACTGGCATGGCTTCTCCGGCATGACGTCCTTTCATTGCAATTCCAGGTCACTTCATCCCCAACCACTCTAGAAGCTCTAGCCTCTACCAATGCTTTCTGGGCTACTGCATGGACAGCTCCTTCCTGCCAGGCGGCTGTTAGCTCAGACAGTACCTTCTGTAAGGTTCTTGATACTGATTTAAAATAAGACCATCTTCCCAGGCCATTGTTAGGCTCACACCCCTTGCGTCTTCCCTGTGGCCCTCATTACTCCTGGAATCATCTCCTAACTGCACAGCTTCCCCAGCAGGAAAGCCTGGGGATTCGTGTACAATGAAGGACTGCCCCCCTGGGGAACTTATCTCAGACAAAGCCTATAAGGGACAGAGGGAAATGAACCAGGGCATGAAAAAAGATGAGCAGAGATGGATTCTGATGTTGTGTGGCCTCTTCTTCCCTTTGGGATCCCCAGAGCAGAAAGTGTTTCTTGGACTCAGCTTGCCTCAATCTCCTGTTCCACAGCCATTAACTGAGGGCTGCCTGGGGAAAAGGACAAAAAGTGTTAGGCGGCCTAGTCCTGTGACAGCGTGCTTCTGCGCAAAGATGCAGGCATGAGCAGTGTGGCAGCTTCAGCTGCGGATGGACACACCAAGGGCCCTGGAAGGAACCTTCTCAGCATGCCATATGCTCATTTACCAGTCTGTGACTGTACACCCTGCTAGATTCTACATTTCAGGACAGGAAGGATTTTGCCTGTGCCACTCACTGTGTTTGTCCCTTGACATATAGTAAGCACTCTGAGCACAAGCTGAAACACTGGAGGAAGACACAACGGGTTAATTTATAGGCTAACATACTCTTACTAATTCTGTTTAGATAATCTTTACAGCCACCCTGGAAGGCAGGACTCTCAAGTCTGAGTCCCTTCCAGGCTTATATGCAGATGTGTCTGGGAAGCAATTAACCCAATGGCTTGGATAAAAACAAACCAAAATGCCAAAGTTTTCTGCAGCCTTTACCTGGAGCCTCTTTCCCAGCCCCATGACTTCTGCCACAGACAGCATCACCTTCTTTCATATTTCAAAGATATTCATTCCCTAAGCCTCAGGCCATGAGACTAAAGAGCCAGAGAGAATAAATATAGGATTGTGTTCTTCCATGTCCATTCTGTGGCTATGTATGTTAGATACATTTTAAACAGACGGTAGCAGGCAATAACATGGCATTTCCAGGGGGCTGTGTATAGTTGCTTAGAGGATGCATCAGGGGACATTAATATTATATAAGGTTACATTTTAATATTAACTATTAATAGTTCTATAATCCCAGCTCCAGTGTCTTAGAGTTTCTATCGCTGTGTTAAAACACGACGAAGAGAAGCGATTTGGTGGAGTAAAGGGTGTACGTATGCTTACAGTTCCCAGGTCACACTCATTGAGAGAAGTCAGGGTAAAACTCAAGCCAGGAAGCACGAGGCAGGACCTGAAGCAGAAGGGAGAGAGGCATGCTGATTTCTGAATTGCTCCTCATGGCTTGCTCAGGCTGCTTTCTTATAGCACCAGAACCACCTGCCCAGGATAGCACCACCATGGACTGGGCCCTCCCACATCAATCATTAGTTTTCAAAAAGTGCCCCAGAGGTTTGTCCACACAGACTGCTCTTAAGGTGGCATTTTCTCAACAGAGGGAATTTCTCAATATCTCTTCTCAGATAATGCTAGCTTGTGTCATGCTGACGAAGTCTAGCCAGCCCGTCAGGGGAGGAAGAGATAGTGGGATTCCTGGGGCTCTCAGGCCAGCCACTCCACCCAGATCAGTGATCTCTGGGTTCAAGGAAAGCTCCTGTCCCCATAAGAATGTTGGACAGCAAGGAGGAGAACCTGATGTTGACCTCAGACTTCCACAGGTGTGGGACTCACACCACATGCACTCAGAGGAAAACACACGTGTATGCATGAGCACACACACTCACACACACCAGATATCCACATGCACTCAGAGGAAAACACACGTGTATGCATGAGCACACACACACACACACACCAGATATTCACATGCACTAAGAGGGAAACACACATGTATGCATGAGCACACACACACACACACACACAGATATCCACATGCACTCAGAGGGAAGCATGTGTGTGCATGAGCACACACACACCAGATATCCACATGCACTCAGAGGGAAGCACATGCATGCACACACCAGATATCCACATGCACTCAGCGGGAAGCATGTGTATGCATGAGCACACACACACACCAGATATTCACATGCACTAAGAGGGAAACACACGTGTATGCATGAGCACACACACACACACCAGATATCCACATGCACTAAGAGGGAAACACACGGGTATGCATGAGCACACACACACACACACCAGATATCCACATGCACTCAGAGGAAAACACATGTGTATGCATGAGCACACACACTCACACACACCAGATATTCACATGCACTAAGAGGGAAACACACGTGTATGCATGAGCACACACACACACACCAGATATCCACATGCACTCAGAGGGAAGCATGTGTGTGCATGAGCACACACACACCAGATATCCACATGCACTCAGAGGGAAGCACATGCATGCACACACCAGATATCCACATGCACTAAGAGGGAAACACACGTGTATGCATGAGCACACACACACACACACACACACACCAGATATTCACATGCACTAAGAGGGAAACACACGTGTATGCATGAGCACACACACACACACACCAGATATCCACATGCACTAAGAGGGAAACACACGTGTATGCATGAGCACACACACACACACACCAGATATCCACATGCACTCAGAGGAAAACACACGTGTATGCATGAGCACACACACACACCAGATATCCACATGCACTAAGAGGGAAACACACGTGTATGCATGAGCACACACACTCACACACACCAGATATTCACATGCACTAAGAGGGAAACACACGTGTATGCATGAGCACACACACACACACACCAGATATTCACATGCACTCAGAGGAAAACACACGTGTATGCATGAGCACACACACACACACACCAGATATCCACATGCACTAAGAGGGAAACACACGTGTATGCATGAGCACACACACTCACACACACCAGATATCCACATGCACTCAGAGGGAAGCACACATACACACACACCAGATATCCACATGCACTAAGAGGGAAACACACGTGTATGCATGAGCACACACACACACCAGGTATCCACATGCACTCAGAGGGAAGCATGTGTGTGCATGAGCACACACACACACACACCAGATATCCACATGCACTCAGAGGGAAGCACATGCATGCACACACCAGATATCCACATGCACTCAGTGGGAAGCATGTGTATGCATGAGCACATGCATGCACACAGACACACACACATTTTTAACAATAAAGAGGCATTATCTGGCCAATAAGAATATTCCAGAATGCTTTATCCCCTGTTCATTCATTGCTAGGGACTCATCAGTTGTGTTAAAGCATAATGCTTTAAGAACCAACTCTATTTTAAATATATTTTCATTAACTTCTTAAGAATTCCATATGATATATTTTGATCATATTTATCCCACTTTTCCCCAAATCTTCTTAGATCTACTTAAATCTGTCCTTTAACTTCATGTCCTATTTTTTAAAATAGATAGCTCATTGAGTCTAATTTATAATGTCCATATTCTCCTGGTTGCTGCTCAACATGCCAGAGACCACACCCTTAAAAAACTGAATCTACTTTTGTCCTTAGACTCTCAGGGTTAGGAGCCCAAGGACCCTCTTCCTTCTTCCTTCTTACACAGGTCTTGTGCGAGCAACTACAGTAGCTTGGCTTCCATGAGTAGAGAGGACCTCATGCTTGTCAGGATGACTGGGGCTGAGATACCAGCACCACAAGAACTTCTTAGGAATGCTGTGTGCTGCTCCTCTCCCCAGAACACTGCTGCAGAGGAGAATCTGCATTTTCGCTGAGCCTCAGACTACTCCTGTGCAGGGAGGGTCTTAGAAGCAGTGCCCTGGCTGCTTGCATGTAGACCTTGCCATTGGCTTTCCTTTAGTGAAGCTAATCTGGCCACCACACACTTCTTTATTCCCTAGACTTCTCCCACCTAGAGCAAAAAAGAGCATAATAGAGACCTATTAACCACCCCCCTTCTGTTTTGTAAAAGTCATTTTGGGAGAGCTGTCATGGAAGTTCACACTTGTAGCCTTAGTGTCCCAGAGGCTGTGAGTTCAAGGTTAACCTGAACCACAGAGTGAATTCAAGGCCAGCCTGGGCTATATAGTACCCCAGAATTATTTCAGAAATAAAGAAGATTCATCAACATGGTGTGTTCAAAATACTTCTGTTTGATCCTCCAGAACTCCATGTGCTCAAAGCATGGTCCTCCGTGTGAGGGTGAGAAGAGGTGTGGAACCTTAAGAAGTAGAGCTGGGCAGGAAGTGATTATTTCAATGGGTTTGCTACCCCTCAGAGGAATTTCTGTTCTTCAGAAGGCCTGGTTAGTTCCACTGGAAGGACTAGCCTGGCCTCTCACCACGTTCTGGAGTTTGAGCTATCCAAGCTATCTCTTTATACCCACATCCCGTCACCATGATGGATCTGCCTCAACCAGATCCATGCTAATAGAAGGATTTTGCCCTTGAACTTGTAGAACTATGAGCTAAATCAATCCTTTTTACTATACAGTAGGAGAGGGGCTAAGTCCCTGTCTTGGTTCCAAGTTTTTCAAAAGGGGTACCATTCCTGATCTGGATGGACAGACTTCCACAGATATCACAACCCCAACCCCAATTCCTCTGTGCTCCCGAACATCATACATTTGTGGTCTGACTGTGTTATCTTTCCCAGGCAAACACAGCGCCCCTCCAGAGGCCAGCGGGCCAGGCACACACTTTCTAAGGGGCAACTGAGGGAACAGTGTCCTGTGGGACAGATTTCAACATTTCTGCTCTTCAGGGGTGGTGATAATACCCTGGGGGATTCTGCAGGGGACAGTGCTGGGAATTCAACCCCAGCCATGTATGTGGGAGACAATGATTTTCTACTGAGCTACAATGGTGTTATGAGACAGGGTCTCAGTATGTAACTCAGACTAGCCTTGAACTCATTATGTTACCCATCATTCCCTGCTTCCACCTCCCATCCACACCAAGTTGAAGTTTTGTTGTTTTATTTTACTTTGTTTTTTGCAAATTCCAGTCAGAGTGGGAACTGGTGTTTGGTAATTATTATATACTGGACTTTTCCAAATTTACTTGATTATTTGTACATCACATGGAACACATTTAAAATGTTAATTCCCAGGCTTATTTCCTGAAGAGTCAAACACAGGAGCACACAAGAATTGGTAAGCCATTGAACCAACTACTTGCTGAAGAAACAAGGCTCCAAGATCTGCATTGTCTTGTTTCATGATTTTTGAGTGTGTTGCTCAAGTACTCTCTAGCCTAATTCCCTATCTAAACACTAAGGTATAAAAATATCCTCATCAGAAGGCTGGTGTAGCAGAAAACCTGCAGAGTTATTCTATGCAGACATGCTTAGAACTCTGCCAAGTGTTGGGGCAGATATAAAACAAGTCTAGTTTTCAGCTGACTTTCCTGTAATGGCTCCTAATTTATATCCAGGGTGATTAAATTATTCTGTCCACAACAGAAACATGGGCGTTCTCTTTTAAAGTTTATTAAGAATTCATAGATGGGGACAGCAGAGTATTAAACCAAGAATCCCTTCTAAGCTTAGTAACCTGAATGGAGGACACGTGACAAATACCCAGGGTCAGCCGTGTTCATCTCCGCTGTTTCTAGAACTCGACCCTGCAGTGTGTTCCACTTTCATTTCTGTTGCTGAGATACAATCCGCTGATAAAAGCACCTTGGGGGAGAAAGCGTTAGTTTGGCTCACTGTGCAACATTACAGTCCATTACTGCAAGGAAGTCGAGGGGGAGGAGTTATGGGAGCCAGTCATGGGGCGCCACATCAAAAGCAAAGAAAGAGTGTGAGCTTGCTTGCTTGCCTGTGCTCGGCTTGACTTCTCCACTCTTCCCTAGTCCAGGATGCGCAGCATAGAGAATGGGGCCGCCTACAGTGTACTGGATGGTCCACATTAGTTAGCACAGCCAAGACGACTCCCCACAAGCTCCTCCACAGGCCAACCAGTATAGAAAAGCCTTCACCGAGAGAGACCATTCCAGGATGATTCGGGCCTGCGTCGCGGGATGATTAAAGCTAACTTTTACACCAGGTGTTCAAAATTAGTGAAAACGTAAGGATCACGGCAAGAAGCTCTTGGCACTCCTAGTGCTTCGTGCACATAAGGTGGCTCTGTGTGACTCAAACCAGCTTTGTTGGCACTTGGGAGATTGTCAGGAATCACGATCCATGGTGATGCACGCCTACAGCTCCAGCAGTCAGGAGGAGGAGGCGTGGAGACGAGAGTCTAAGTTCAACCTGAGCTATGTGGTAAGACCCTGTCAGAAAAAACAAACAATCAAAAAGAATCTGGCCTCTCAGTTCTTCTCTTTAAATATTCAAACTAGTACACGGGGGACAAAGTCCAAGTATCTGGCTCCTTAGCAAGGCTAGGGAGGGAGAACCGTGAAGGACACTTAGCTCAAAATGCACGAGGCTCTAGGTTCAGTCTGTGGTGCTGCAAAAGATAAAGAAATAAAACACTGTGCTCAGTCTTTAAAAAGTGTTCCTTTTGCAGATTATTAGGATCAACAAGCGATCTGGAGCACTTCATAAAGGATTTGCTTCTTGCGTGGCGTTGCAGCTGAGGGCAGCAGGGAGCAAACCTATCAAAACGGGTTTGGTAGAGCTTTTGGAAAACCAAAGCTGGAACTGAAACTCTGGCTTCCAAGACAAAGCTTTGTTAGAGTGTGGGGGCAGGGATGGGGAGGAGGGGGGGAGCTAAAAGGAAAACTTCCCACATCTCATCTAGGCTTTTCATTTACACCCAGAAATGCTGGCATTTGTCAGATGCCAGCCTAACCTTCAAAGCACAAAACAAAACAAAACACACACACAAATAAAACTTCTTCGATGCCCTCTAGTCAAAACTATTTTTTAAATCTTGCCTCTTTATGTCAAAGGAGAAGGAAAAGCAACCTGACCTCATCTCCCCAAAGGCGTGCATTTATGACTGTTCATTTGCTCATGCCCCTCTGTGTCGCACTCCCGGGCAGTTCTTTCTGCTCCTTGAAGTCAGCATGACCTGGGAAAATGAAGCCACAATAGCGTGTCATGCCTGCCTTCAAAATCCCCCAAGCCTCATTTAGTGCAGTATCCTAGGTCCACACAACAACCTACAAAGACTCCTGAGAGTAAGGTCTCCCCCCCCCCCAAACCTCCTTCTCTAGAATGACACACCTCTGTCCACTCAGTCCCTGCTGCCCGGGCTGACTCTTACTGTTCCTCAGGTGTGCCTGACCTGTTCCTGCCTCAGGGCTTTTGTGCAGCTGTTCCCTCTGACTGGAACCCATTCTCCACACACCATATTCTTTCTGAATATTTGCTCAAATTAGCATCTTCCTACTGAGGCCTTCTCTGGTCATCCATCTTTGAGCTGGAACCACACTTAGCTCTCCCAATGCACACTATTCCCGTGTTTACTTCCTGTTGACTACCTTCTTACATATGAATCAATTTTAACATATGTACTATGTGTTCCCACCACTTGGCACCTCCAGCGCCTCTTACAACCATGGCCAGCTCAAATTAGATGCCCAGCAATACTTTTTGATAGAATGGATGTTTTATTCACTCACTGAACTGTAGGTTCCATTTCTCTGCAAGACCACATCCTAGTATAAGACAGGAACCCAAACTCAGGTATGTAAAACTGGGAACCCTGAAGAGAATACAGCAGAGGTTTGTCCAAACAGATGTGTGTGCTTGCCTGCCGCGCCAGCGCAGGCTGGAACCAAGAGTCTCGGCAGAGGGTGTCCAGGTTGAATGAATACACAGAGCACGAGGTTAAGGTAGAACAGCTTCTCCCTTTATTGTCTGGTTGGCTGGCTTTATACCATGGCACCAAATGAGGAGGGGGCTGCGAAGGGACTGTAACCTGACCCTGGCAGGGATCAAGGAACTGTCACCATGCACTCCAAATTCCCTCCTTCTCTGCTCCAGGAGCAGAGGGAATTAATTATGTTTTCCTTGCAGATAAGCACCTCAAATGGGGGCAGGGATAGCAACTCGGGGCTGCAGTTCCCACACTTGCCTCTGTATCTCTGTGTATATGTACATGTGTGTATAGTTTATATGTCCATTTGTGTTCCTGGATCATGTGTGTGTACATGTACATGTGCATTTATCTGTTGTGTATCTGTCTTATCTCTCTGCATCTGCATTTATGGATTTGTGTCTATGTCTATGTATGCATGTGTCTGTTGTGTGTCTGTCTATATGTATGTAAGCAAGTATTTGTGTGTCTATGTCTATGTATGTGCATATCCCTGTGCTGTTGTGTATTTGCATGTGTCTGTATATATTTACGTGGAATAAGGCTGTAATAGAGAGAATATGTACATGAAGGTCAGGCAGGCTCATATCAAAATCCCAGCTCAGTCTGCCCTTGTTGGCTCAGATCCACAGTGACTTGCTAACCAACAATCTTTCTGTTAGCAGAGATTCAGGGGAAGACTTGGCTCTGGAAGTCAATAGATCAGACTAGGTCACCTGTCCAATATGCCAATCAAAAAATGATCCTCTTTTGATAACTGTGAAAGGCACAGAAAAGAGATTTATCAGTGTGTACACTGTGAAGAGGAGCACATAATGGCATCCGGTAGCCCTAACTTCTCTTTGCTGGCATCAGCTTTAGATTTAAAGAGAGGAACAATTGGGGCAGGATTCTAATGGATTCGATTCTAAATGGATCAAGGGCCTCAACATAAGACTAGGTACTGTGAGTCCAACAGAGAGGAAGAAAGGAATGGGCTTGAACTCGTCGGTACAGGAAAGGACTTTTTAAAAAGAGCACTGATAGCGCAGACATTAAGACCAGAAATTAATAAATGGGACCTCATGAAGCTAAAATTTCTGTATAGCACAAGGCATCATTATTAGAGCAAAGTGTCGGACTATAGAAAAGGAAAAAAATCTTTACCAATTATACACGTAATATTGTACATCTCAAATGTAAAAAGAAATTAAAAACTTAACATAAAGAAAACAAATGACCCAGTTTTAAAATGGATGTAGAACTAAGCAGATGTGCATGAAAGGGAACACAAGTGGTTGAGAAACACTTAAAGAAAGAATCAACATCCTCAGCTATCAGAGACATGCAAATCGAAACTACTCTAGAAAGAATGGCCAAGATCAACAAAGCACCCGATAGTATGTGCTACCAAGGATGCCTTGAAAGGGGGAAACGTATTCATTGCTAGGGAGAGTACAAACTGGTACAGTCACAATGGAAATCAGTAGGGAGGTTTCCCAAAGAGATGAAAATTAAGCTACCGCAAGACCTAGCTATACCACTCTTGGACTTATCAATATCACCCAGCTACAAACCCTTCAACCTGCAACAGCAGCCTGCATGCAAGATGGACTGGTGTAGCTGTGTCAAACATGGTATGGGACTAACAAACCATACTTCAAACCCTGGATTTAAGGCCGACTCAGTGAGATGGAATTCATACCTGAGACAATGCTAAGGTGGCCAAAAATAGTGAAGACAGATTGTCTTAGTCACTGTTCTACTGCTGTGAAGAGACAACATGACCACAACAACTTTTACTTTTAAAATTATTAATAATAAAGCATTTAATTGGGGGATTACTTAGTTTCAGAAACTTATAGTCCATTGTCATCAAGGCAGGGAGCTTGGCAGCACACATGGTGCTGAGCAGTATCTGAGAGCTACACCCTCATCCAACATCCAAAGGCAGGAGAGAGAGAGAGAGAGAGAGAGAGAGAGAGAGAGAGAGAGAGAGAGAGAGAGAGCCTTGTATGAGCTTTTGAAACCTCAAAGCCCACCCTGTGACACATTTCCTCCAACAAGGCCATACCTCCTAATCCTTATAATCCTTTTAGACAGTTCCTTCTACTTCCTGGTGACCAAGCATTCAAATATGTGGTCCTGTGGGAGCCATTCTTCTTCAGTCATCACACAGGTTAGGGGCCCTAGGGGGAGAGGACCCATCTACATGGGATCGGCCTGAGGGGGTTATCTTAATTGAGCTCACTGACACTAGAAGACTCAGCTCAGTGTACGCAGTACCATTCCTGAGCTAGGGCAACCCAAAATATGTAAGAGTTGAGAAATCAAGTAAGTATAAGCAACAAACAAGTGAGCATGTGTGTTAGGAATATTTTCCTAACAGGGCCACTCCACCAATGCAAAATAATCCCAATCAAACCAAATCAGGCCAAATTAAAAGACTAGACACCTGTACTCCTGGGTGGCCTGAAGGGAAATGGGAATCCACCAACATGATCACCCAAGAGGAAGAGGAGGACCGTGTGTTTATTTTCTGAGGAGCAGTTTAAATAGCCTGTGGGAGTGGTCTTGATTTTTCCTGGGGAGGGATCAAGGTTTGTCAGGATTACATTCCAGATTGTTTGTATAAGGGGTCACAGGAAGCTGAGGTGAGACTTATGACCAACACTTTAAACTCTCTTTGGAGAAACAGCCATCAACTCAAGTCTTGCTACTTCCGGTGGGCATGGGGTGACATATGGGAGTGGCGAGCTGGGTGTTGGTGGGTTTATGCTCAGCGAGAGGTGTGGCTGCAGAAGCATCCTGTGTACTGTCACCCTGGAGACACCAGGCATCTGTTTCTTGAGGGAGATAAGAAGCCAGTTGTTTAGGAGAAAAAAATATTGTTGTATTGTTGTTCCCGTCTTGTTTGTATCACCAAAGATGAGTGTGCCAGGATAAAGAGCAGGTAGGCCCTTCACTGTGGCATCTTGGAAAACTGGAGGGTGGAAGATCCTAACTGCTGGACAGACCAAGTGTCCTGAGTAGGTGCCCCCTTGAGCCTGGAGAGATGGTACCAACATGGGTACCCCAGGAGCTTGGCAGCCAAGGGGGTAGTGAGGATTACCAAGTGAGGTCCATCAAAGTTCAAGAGACCAAGGAGCTAGCTGTTTGAGGAGTACTCTGTCCCCTGGGGAGAATGGGGTAGTTTCAGGGGACAGGTAGACAGCTGTCAGTGTGTGAACAGAGAAGGGACCTCAGAAGGGAGAGGTAGGGGAGATACCCTGGCAGTGGAGGAGTTTGGACAGGGAGGTGATGGTTAAGGAAAAAGGGCCTGCCATAAAACAACTCTACATCCTATGGGCAAGAGTGAGAGGAGGTACCAGAGGGGGAGGGAGCAGGAAAAAGAGTTGCAGGGTTTAGGGCAGGACTGGAAACCAAAATAATTTGGGGGGGGGGTTCTAGAAACAGAAAGTGAAAAATTTGGACACTCAGCTATTCCACTGTAGGAGAGCATAGCTGAGCCTTATTTGGTGAAACTTGATATCCCAGGGATCTGAGGAAGTTCAGAAGTGCAGAGGTGGCCTGTTGGGACAGAGACAATGTAGGACTGCAGAGAAACAGGTTGTCAATGTACTGGAGGAGCATACTAGAAACTGGGTCAATGTTTGAGAGATCTCTCGCCAGAGCTTGGCCAAAGAAATGAGGGCTGTCCTGAAAACCCTGAGGGAGAACAGTCCATGTAAGCTGTCTGGAGGACTGGGAGTCAGGTCCTCCCATGTAAAGGCAAAGAGGAAGTATGAGTCAGGGTATAAAGAGGCAATAAAGAAGGCATCTTTTAGGTCCAGAACAGTAAAGTAGGGGAGACGTTAGATAGGAGATTATACAGGTTGTTAACCACTGGGTGAACTGGAATGACTGCCTCATTTATGAGGCAGAGGTCTTGAACCAAGTGGTAAGCATTAGAGGGCTTACTCACAGGACAAACTGGAGTGTTACAGGGTGAGTCCATAGGAATTAAAAGTCCTTGAGATAGAGGACGGGTGATCATAGGCTTAAGACCTCAGTGCAGTGGTGGGTTTCAGAAATAGGAAACTGAGGTCTGGAAGGGAAGGACAAAGGGTCTTTGAGGCAAACTAGGACTGGCTGGTGGTGAGTAGCAACCACTGGAGGGGAAGTGTCCCATACTTGGGGACCTACTGGATCAGGGGGAGTAGGGACAGAACAGTCTGGGGTAAGAACCTGTGAGGCTGTTCAAGTAAGAAGAAAGTGTGACTCAGGAAAGTGTGTGGGGGCCAAAGTGAGTGTGGCCCTGAAGCAGCTAAGGATATCTTGACCCAGTATAGGTGAAGGGCAAGTAGGTATCACTGGGAGAAAATGAGAGAAAAATTGCCCTGCAAGAATGCAAGGCAGTTGCAAACTTTTAAGTGGGGAGGAATGGGTCGTGTCTACCCCCATAACTGAAATTGGTGAGGGGAACGTAGTGCCCGAGTAAGATGTTAAAGTAGAGTAGGTACTTTCTGTCTCCAAAAGAAAAGCAATGGACTTACCTGCTACCTGCAGCTTTACCCTAAGCTCGGAGAGGGTTATAGAAGTCACCAAGTCTGGACTGTGTCAATCCTCTGCAAGGCCAAGAAGTCTCACTTGCTGATGTTGGTGAGGCTGGACCTTCATGGCGTGGCATAGAGGATGAGCCCGTACAGGGGCATTGTGATTTCCAGTGTCCAGGTTGCTGGCAGATGGGGCATGACCTCGTAGGAGACCCAGGGCAATATCGTGCCAAATGGTTATTTAGACCACATTTGAAGCAGCCTGCAGGCGAGGTTGACTTAGGCTGAGCTCAGCAAGGATGGAGCCTCGTGGTCAACTCCCCTTGTCCCCCTTCTGGGAGTCCTGGTGGCCTCAGGGCAGCTGGTAAGGCTTGAGTCTGGAGCATTACTGCCCGTTGCAGTTTTGTCTGTCGGGAAGACTTAGCTGCCTCTTCTCGGGCACTAAAAACTTTAAGTCCATTTTCACCAATTGCTGTTTAGGAGTTTTAGGACTTCCATTAGCCTTTTAAAACTTTATTCTAATATCTGGTGCTGATTGAGAAATACAATGGGTAGCCAGGACCGTGGTTCCTGCTGGGGAGGCAGGGTCCAGTCTAGTATATTGGACTATAGTCTAGTATATTGGACTATGGTCTAGTATATTGCACTATGGTTTAGTATATTGGACTATGGTCTAGTATATTAGACTATGGTCTTGTATATTGGACTATGGTCTAGTATATTGGACTATGGTCTAGTATATTGGACTATGGTCTAGTATATTGGACTATGGTCTAGTATATTGGACTATGGTCTCTTGTAATAGATTTTAAAAGATGGCTGGGTTTTCATCAGCTAGCTGTATGATCTCTCAAAGTTTTTCAAAATTAAATACTTTTTCTGAGACCATCTCCATACCCTGAAGGAGGCAATGAATCATCATGTCCCACCTCTGTTGGCCACTTCCAAATTAGTAGTCCCAGTGTGGTTCTGTGGCTGGCACAGCCACTTCCTCCACAGGGACCATACTGTCTACTAGATGAGTCTGGCTTGCCTACTTGTCTAGCTGCTGTCTGAATTTTACTTTGCTCCTCAGGAGTGAGAGTAGAAGCTTAGATGACATAGAAGTCATGCCAGGTTAGACCGTAGGCCTGGGACAGACAGCGAAACTCTTCTAAACTGAAGGATTAGCAGAAAAGGAATCCAGCCACTTTTCTATTGGTGAAAGATCTGGAAGAGAAAAGGGAACATGGACTTTAATAATGCCACTGGCTCCCACTACCTTGACCCTCCTCTGGGAGGGGTCAAGGTTCAAGGGGCACAGAGGAGGGGCTCCAGAAATGGCGGCCAAGGCTGGGGTTGCATTGTGTATTCACTCCCTCTGTGAATGTCATATGAGCAGCTGTTTGAAGCTCCTGCTTTGATTTCCCTGCCGTGATAACTGAAGATGGAAATGTGAGCTGAAATAGACTCCGTTCTCCCTGTGCAGCGCAGGAATGAAACCAGAAGAGATCCCTGGGTACCCTTTGTCCTTCAGCCCCAAGGACAAAAGAAAGTCCTTAAGTGATTAAGAAGACTACACAGAGTTGAGCAGGTGACAGACCCAGAACAAAGGAAGCAACAAAATGAGGTAGTGACGTAGGGTGTTCTTTCTGACTTTAGCTACCTTATAGCTTATACCTTATACCTTATAGGTGAGTAGTCAATGCTTTTAAGCAAAAACAAACAAACATAACAAACACTATGAGCCAGGTACACTCCCTGGAGACAATCTCCACATTTTCCCTGGTTCCTTTGCCTCTGGGCTTATCTTCACATTAGTACACACAAACAGTCTCTGTTGAACCAAAGACAGAGAAGGAACTTTAACATTTCAGACTCATTTTCTCTTCCAAACCAGTCTATCTAAATGAAGAGCATTTCTCTCACCTTTTCCCACCAGATGCATCTGCTCTACCTTCACACCACAAGAAGCAAACTGAGAGACGATCTGGGCATATGGGGTTCTCAATACTTCTTTCACCCAACACCCTGAAATAATTCGGGTGGCTCTCTTAAACCTTTGTATGCCAGCACATCCACAACAGAACCAGAGCTCAGGTCTGACTGAGTCCAAGGCTGTAGCAGCTCCTTCCCATCACCACTGAGACACAGAGCAGACACCTGAAAATTCCAAAGTATAGCAGAAAATGCATCCTTCCCTATCTCTTTCTTCTGTACCTATATGAAATATTAATTTCCTTTGTCTTTGCAAATACAAAAGTTGACTAAGACATACATCATAAAATATGCAAGAGAAAGCTTTCCCCTTCATTTCAGTTTTGTATTGAAAATGCATATGAATGACTTTCTTCCCTGCTGCCTGTGTTGAACCAGGGATCATCTCTGCCCTTGGTCAGTATCATCCAAAAGAACATGGTGCCTGTAGAGTAGCAAGTAATCAAGGACAAACTCCCACCAAGAATCCCAGCTCTGGGGATCAATCAACACTGAACTTCAAAATTTTAGGAGAGGAGAGGACCAGAAGGCTCTCCTATCCAGCCAGCCTAGATGAGGAGAGGTTGAGAGGGACCGATTGGAAAGTCGGGGTCAGAGGGTCCAATGAAAGAAGAATGCAACTGTGTTGTAGAATATTATTTTAAAGTGTGTTACATCTGTTTATGCTATGGAGTGTCAGTTTTAATGATGCAAAGATGTGTTGCATTCTTTTATGTTTGTTTAACTCTGGGAAGCTGTGATTCTTTGCCTGTCTAAACACCTGATGGTCTAATAAAGAGCTGAATGGTCAATAGTGAGGCAGGAGAAAGGATAGGTGCGGCTGGCAGGCAGAGAGGATAAACAGGAGAAGAAGAGAAAAAAAGAGAAGGAATGAATGAGAGATTAAGGAGCAAGGAAAGAAGGGGTCAGCCACACAGCTACATAACCAGCAACACAGTAAGAAAAGTTATACAGAACTAGAGAAAGATAAAAGCCCAGAGGCAAAAGATAGACAGGATAATTAAATTAGAAAAGCTGACTAGAAACAAGTCAAGCTAAGGCCAGGCATTCATAATTTAGAATAATCTCTGTGTGAGATTTGGAAGTTGGGTGATGCCCCCCAAAGCCAAAAGATTAAAAAAAAATTAAACAACCAAAAATACAACTGCCTATTAATTTCCTAAAAGAATATGATTTCTGCAATTTTTATGATTTTTTTCTTGGAAAAAATATGCTACTACCAGATATTTCTAAGATAAAAGTATATGAAAAGAAAGAAACTGTAATCCCTTCAAAACAATGGTGATCCCTTGAATTAGAATATATGCCTCTGTGGGAGTGGGGGTTACAGTGAGAAAGGGACACACGGGGAGCTTGGATTGTTTTCAGTTTCTTTCTTTGACTCATGTCAGATATCTGAACATTGAGAATATTACTTCTCTGATGTGCTGTTCACACTTCTTAGATAATTCAGAAAAGATGTTTGAGAGACTGCCTTGTCTCCTGCCCCGATGCCTCATTTCCTCCACGATGAACCTTCTATCAGGTAAGAGACCACATAAAAATCTGGGTGCACGCTGCAGGCCTGAAACCCTAACACTGAAGCGGAAACAGGAAGTTCCCTCAGGCTTCAGTCAGTCAGATAATTGGTGAGCTACCGGCTCAGTGAGAGACCCTGTCTCAAAAAAATAAGGTAGACAGGAACTGAGGAAAACATCCAACCTGATGTCAACCTCCAGCTTCTACATACATGTGCACACATAGGCACATATATGTGCATGCACACACAGAGAACTAGAAATAGTTCTTGGACGGACGGACGGACAGACAGACGGACGGATGTACGGATGGATGGATGGATTAACTGTAAACTTTACTTTGCCTTCATTGAGAATACAGGCCTGGCCATGTCTATCCTACAAATGTCACGAGAGTTAGATGCACTGGCTTCTGTAGACTGTCTCTCCAGCTCCCTGCCCATGTGTAGTTGGCAGAGGCAAAGTGGGCCTCACTATATGGTTATTTTGTTCTTCCAACATGTCTGCCTTAGTTTATAGAGAGAGATGCCTACCACAGTACTTCACTGAAATCTCTCTCTCTCTCTTTCTCTCTCTCCCCCTGGGAGGAAGATACAACAAAGAGCCCTGGGATATTCATTTTAATATAATCCCTTTGAATGTCAAAACACATTTGACAGAAAACAGGATGACACCTACAATTCTACCCTTGTTCCAGCTAACTACTGTTTACAAACATTGCTTGCTCCAGCTCAGCTCAGGAGAGCTTTGCAAGGCTCTGGTGGTTAATTATAGCTGGGACTGTGAAACCTGAGCCACACTTGGAGATCAATAGCTTTGACTCGACTGGGAGGGAAGAAGTGTCGCTCAGGCTAGACAACTGAATGCTAGCAACCCCAGGAACCAATGTCTCTGTAAGGTAGGGGGCTCTCTCCAAAGTCTACTTACTTGCAATAGCTCCTGCAAACCATAATTGGCACAAAAACAGCCTGTGTTTCTTAAAAAGAACCTGGAGGGTTAGTCACAGTTCCCCAGAGAAGCAGGAATGATCGTGTATATTCATATACATTAATACATGATTATATGATTAATGTAAATAGTACATTAAGCATAACATACACATACACATAATATGCAAATATATAACCATATATAGTATATAGTAAGTATAATATATAGATATCAAGAAGTTTATCGTCGTAAGGTATTGGCTTCTCCCTGAGGCCTGGAGACCCAGGGAAACTGCCAATGGGTTCCAAGGCCTGAGAACTGGAGAATCGATGTGTAGATTTCAAGCTGAGGCTAATGGCTTGAGAATCAATAAAAGCAAGTTCAAAAGATCAAAGTACTAGCTAAAAGAGTAAAGCAGAAAAGTTTCATTCTTCCCCTCTCCGCTCTTGGCTCTGCTCAGGCCGGCTCACGTTAAGGAGGTCAACCTTTGTCAGTGTCTCCATCAATTTGCCTTCTCGTTTCTCCCAGAGAGAGTCCCAGGGACACCTTGAAATTATGTTTATCCAGGTATCAAGGCCTCCCATGATACACCCAGCTGACACATAAGTTAGCCAGCACGTTTGGCCTCTATTCTGTGGTGCAGAAATATGACATGATCTATTTGACACGCATCCATTTAATGACTACCTACTACATCCCACGTTCTATGCCCGGCACTAAGTAAGGACACGCAGTGAGCAATATCTGCCCATCCAAACCTCGACTCCTCATGAGGAGAAAAGCAGACAAATAGAAGAAGAGAAGAAGGCATAGAGGATGAATGCCTTTCCAAAGAAATTAAAATGAAGTGAAATAATAAGGAAGGGGAGGGCAGCTACTCAACCCAGGTGACTGGAAGGTGGAGTGGAGGGAAGAGGTGGGCTTCACCAGTCGTGAGGGCATCCTGGGAAGAAAGAGCAGCTGACACCAAGCCCTGGTGCTGCCTTAGCTAATTTCCTCACCTCTGTGACACAAACAGCACAAGCAGCTTGAGGGAGACAGTTGTGTTGGCTCACGGTGCAGAGGGTACGGCCCACCAGAGCAGGAAAGACACAGTGATGGCAATGCCACTGTCAACCCTGACACAGCCCAGAGCCACGTGCCTAGGAAGACATCTCAGATTGGCTTGTGGGCACAGCTGTGTGAGATTTTGTGATTGTGCTTACTGTGGGTGGCACCATTCCCTGGCCAGGTAGTGCTGGACTGTAGAAGTATGGGTCTGTTGTATGCTGGCCAGGAGTATTTCTCTGTGGATTCTGCTTCAAACTCTTGCTTGAGTTCCTGCCCTGACTTCCCTGTACTACAATGTGTAAAATGAAACAAACCCTCTCCTAAGTTTCTTTTAATCAGTATGCTTTAGCACAGCAACAGCATGTGAAGTCAAGAAGGTACAGTCTAGCCAGGAAGCAGAGGGAACTCAGGCAGGAGATGGAACCAAGTCACAACCCTCAAAATGTCCTTCACCATCAACTCACTTCTTCCAGCTAGGCCGTACCTGGGAAAGGTTCCACATGTCTTAAAGCGCACACACACACACACACACACACACACACACACACACATATCGTAGGGATCAAAACACTTCAAGCCCTTGAGTTAGAGGTTCATTTCATATTCAGCTCAGGACAGATAGGCGCAGTAGTTTTGGAAACTTAGCAGCTGAAGGCAGAGCCACAACTAATATTAAGGTGGTAGACAGTTGCCTTGAAAGCCATAGCTGAGCTCCCATTTGATCCTGAGAAGTATGGAGAGTCTTAGAAGGGCTTTAAGCAGGGGGTATAATTTGGTGAGTTTTATGTTCTCATGAGATTGCTCTGGCTGTTTGTGGAGGACACGCCATACAGGGTATGTGGAAATCAGAAAACTGTCCTGAAGGGCAGATCAAAGGGACTGTGACGAGCCTGAACTTAAAGAATGCCTTTCTTGTTTGCTATCCAACCAGAAAAAAAATTCCTCTGTACTCTCCTGGGGAGGCTGAAGCTGGGGGGCAGCGGCAAGGCTTCAATTTTTGCACCTGCTGTGGGGATGGGGCTGGTGCCACTCCAAGCCCCACACTAGTGCTGATGGACCTAAACAGTGCACAGCTCAAACACTGGAGCATCCGTGTGCCCTCTTGGTTGAGATTTTGTCCATTTATTTGTGTAGTTGTACACCCTTCCCAACGATTCAAATGTCAGATCCTGGAGGGCAGGAACTTTTTCCTTTTTCTCATCTGCTGTGGCTAGAGGACTAAGCACTGGGAAATAGTGGTACTTCCTGTGAAATCACTAGATAATGTGAAAGACTAGAAGGACAGCAGCTGAGATTTGATAGCGACTTCTCTGCGAAGACATTGCGGGATGGCTTTTTATGCACTGTTTGTATTCATTCTTATTGAGTGATATGGTTCTAAAGGGGATGTGTATAGTCTGGGTAAATTGCAGTGAGCTGTCAGGCTCAGCCTTGCTGATGCTCACAAGCACTCAGGGGTAGTAATGACACAGTGCTGCACACTTTCATCTATTCATTCAGACCACAACGTTTATCACAGGCCATTCCACAACAGCTCTTGTCTTAGGCAACACAGAACTGCTAAAGTATAGTTTTCACAAAAGGTAAAATCATGCAGACACAAATTAAAACAAACTGGAGAATTTATGTGCTTTTGTAAATTTTTTTTACTCATTTTACATACCAACCACAGTTCTTCCCTCCCTCCCCTCCTTCCTCTCCCCCTCACCTCCCCTAGCCCATTTCCTCATCCGCTCTTCAGAAAGGGTAAGGCCTCCCACGGGGAGTCAACAAAGCAGGACCAAGGAGAATTTACTTCTAAATGAGTGTCCTAGTTAGCACTGTCAACTTGATATATTCTAAAGTTATCTGAGAGCAGAGCCTCCGCTGAGGAATTACCCACATCAGATTGCCATGGCGTGTATGTAGGGGCTGTCTTGATGCAGGAAGGCCTAGCCCCACTGTGGGCAGCACCATTCCTAGGCTGGTGGTATTGGGCTATTTAGAAAGCCAGCTGAGTATGAACCCAAAAGAAAGCCAGCAAGCAGCATCCCATTGTTTCTGCGTCAGGTTCCTGCGTAAGTTGCTGCCCTGATTCCCCTCAATTACAGACAGTGAGCTAGAAGTGTAAGATGAAATAAATACTTGGATCCTAACGTCGCTTTTGATTAGAGTGTTTTTATTGCATAATGGAAGGAAACTGACAATTTGTAAGGCAAGTAACAGATTGTTACCCTCTCAGAAGAAGAGACAGACATGTGCATCAGAGAAGTTGAACTGAATCTGCACCTGGAGGCCAGGCTGGCTTCTTCCACAGACTGGAAGCACCACTGCACAGAACAGCACCTCTGGTGCAAGCAATTTTAGCACACGGGTAAACAGAAATGATTTTAGATTACTACTAGTTATTTACAGCAAAAAGAGCTGTCAGATAACTCAATACAATGAGAGGCCAAAGACTAATATGCAATAAACTGGAGGAGTAGACTCAAGACAATGAGTTTTCTATGGGCCATAATTTTTCAATAGTTTCCATAGTTTCTCTGACTTCTCATCAGTAACTAGAAAACCTGGATCCAAAACAAGCCTACTTTGCTCTGGATAGGAGAGGTATAAAGTCTTCATCCTTTTTTCTGTTTCTGAGGCCAGTGTGGACAAACAAAGATTCCTATGTGTGTAATGGATCTTGTCCAAAATACAGATGGGGAAGTTATCATTTGTTTCTAAAGGGCACCCTGATGTTCTTTGCTTTAATAGTTTTATTATAAGCTGATAAGGAGATGCACATTTACACAAATGAAGCACACACCATGTCTCATGGGAATGAAGGAAAGCATCCCTGCACTGCCCACCTTCTACCGTCTTATGTCTCACAGTTAGCGAAAGGCAATGGTGTTCACAAGCCAGATGAACAAACAAGTTCATCAAGTTTAAGTGGACTAGACAGGAAATGGGGATAAACAGTGAGGGTGAGCTACAATGGTCCTTGTCTAAAACATATGAGAACAGGAACTGAAGACTGAAAATGAAAAAGGGTGTCCAGAGGAAAACAGAGATGACCATGTTCTCAGCAATGACAGAGCGGGGAAGAGGCCTGCCGCTTGAACGTCTGGTTAAGACTTTCTAGTCTTCATCTCAAGTTATTGCTCACCATGTTTCTATAGCTGTAACTGTAGCTGGAGCTCCTCACTATTAGGGAAAAAAAATCAATCAAACAAACAAACAAAAAACTCCAATTAATGAAATGATGGCCATGGGGCTGGAGAGATGGTCAAGAAGCTCAGAGCCTTTGCCACTCTTCAACAAGACCCAAGTCCAATTCCAAGGAGTCCAAAGCAGTCTTCAATGACTGTGGGAACTGCACTCACATGGCATATTCTTGTGTAACACACACGATCACCACCACTTAAAACTAAAATATTTATGAAAAATAAGGAGAGCGATTAAGGAAAAAACCCGAACAGACCTTTCTAGTCTTCACATTCACATACATGTGTTGGAAGAAGGCTGGTAGCTTGTTTCCCAGCTGCCCAGACTCCTGAAATAATCACACAGAAACTATATTATTTAAATCACTGCTTGGCTCATTAGCTCTAGCTTCTTATTAGCTAAATCTTACATCTTAATATATTTCTATAAATTCCATTAATTTGTGCATCACCACGAGGTCGTAGACTACCAGCAAAGTTTCAGCACATTTGTCCCCAGCGGCAGCTCCATGGCTTCTCTCCACTCCGCCCTTCTTTCTCCCAGCATTCAGTTTAGTTTTCTCCACCTAACTAAATCCTACCTTATCACAGGCTCAAGACAGTTTCTTTAATAACCAAAGGTATTCACAACATACAGAGGGGAATCCCACATCACACATACACATGAATACATGTGTATACCTCCCTTTACACATGCAAGTTCCTAGTCTTCACATGCACATACATACACATGAATACTTGTGTATACCTCCCTCTACACATACAGGTTTCCCCTGCCACAATTCAGTCCTTGAACGATAAAATCCACACTGCCATTCACCAGTTTGGGATGACTTCACAGGCTTGTCCTCTGACTTGTTGAGTTTGTACAATGTTCTGAAGGTACAACTCATCCTTATAAGATTTCACTCTCTCTGCAAATGAGCTAAAGGTCCAGAAAACTAGTTATGAGTGACAGAATGAATAGTAGTGTTTGGAGATTTTTCCTCCACAATGCTTTGATTCTATACAATAGATGGGGCTTTTAAGATTAATATCAACATTGTCTGTGTTATGCCTGAGTCGTGAGACCCCCCCAATGAGACCACCACTTTCTGATGCAGTCACACACGGTTTCTTTATTCTTACAAGTTCATGAACAGGGACCTGGTCCCACACACCAGCACAGCAGGTGAGGGAGAAAAGCCCCCAGCTCACAGTGCAAGGGGCCGTTAAAGGGAAAAGCTGCAAGCAGGGAGTTATATGCCTTGGTGTTACTGGATTGGATACTTATGTTGCAGGTGGCTCTAAGTCAAGAAAGGGTTTTTGTAACATTCCACAAAAAGGCTTGGTACTGTAAAAGCTTGTTTGTCTAGCTTCTGATCGGCTGTCCTCAGGTCTCTGGGCAGCCAGATAGTTTTTGGACAGTTTGTGTCTTTTCTTGGAATTTCCAGGTACATGAGGTGGGGCACCGGGGGTGGGGTGCCTACTAGGTTAGATTGTCACAAAGTGGGGCCTGAGTTGAAAGTGGCTTTAATTTTGCCTCTTCACCTGGAATCTGGGCCTGTGTTTCAGTCCCCGGGATGGAGAGAAAATATATAATGTGAGCTTAAGTGGTCTGGATGACACTGGGAATCATGTCCTACCTGCTTTTTCCCGGTTGGGCTCCAGGCATTCTCTGACATCTCTTTTGATTTTTCCCTCTGCCTCGGCCGCATGGGCAGGGCATTGTCCTCTTCTTCTCCCTCGTGTCTCTCCCTCCGCACTCTCATCTGCTAGTCTCCTTCCTTCCATCATCACTCACTATAAAGATTGTCAGCAAAGGTTTCCAGAGTTCTTGATGGAGATAATCTGTGGCTGGACTGTAGCAACACTTTCACTATGTAAGTGTGTATTAAACACCATGTTCTAATGCCTTCAATGTACAATGAAAGTTGAAACTAAAAAAAAAATTAAAATATATTGTGTTTATGTGTGAAAATATCAAAGAATAAAAAAAGTATGGTGAAGTAATAAGGGAGGCGGCGGGGCTGCGTCCCCAACACCCCAGCCGCCTGCCCGGCTAGCTTATGCCCCGAAATAATTACACGGACACTGTATTCTTTTAATCACTGCTTGGCCCATTTTCTTCTAGGCTAATTCTCACATATTAATTTAGCCCATTTCTAATCATCTGTGTGTAGCACCCCAAGGTGCGCTTACCGGGAAGATTCTAGCCTCTGTCCATCCTGGGTCGGATCTTCATCCTGGGAGCAGGGCATGGCGTCTCTCTCAGGCGTCTGCTCCTGAGAGCAGAGCTGTCGCGACTCTGACCTCACTTCCTCTTCCTCCCAGTGTTCTGTTCTGTTTACTCCTCCCACCTATCCTCTAACCAATAAAATGGGCCAGGGCAGTTCCTTTATTAGCCAATGACCTTCCTCCATCATTTCCCCTTTTTCGGTTTAAACAAAAAAAAAAAAAGGCTTTAACATAGCAAAATTACATATAACAAAACAGTTACCAAGTAAAAGTTACAATAATCTTTATCATAACTAAGGAAAACTATAACTAACTATTCTTAACTCCATCAAAGACTCCAGAAAGATATATTACCTAAGTAAACAAGAACTAAGAAACTTCAAACTCTAGAAATGACAAAGACATCTCGCTGCCTGAACAGTCACCCAAAGTTCTTTTGTACCGTTGGGGCATCCATCTTCAGCCTTCAGGCCCATGGTATCCAGCAGACATTTCCATAAAGCAGGAAAATTCAAAGTCAGTTCAGTCACTATCTGTTGTGTCCTGCAGAATGTCTCGCAGACTCTTTCATGAATCAGGAACCCCGAAAGATCATCTCATCTTAGGCAAGTTCAGTAGTCCTCTCTCTGCGGGTTCTCTGTGTCCAGTTTATGCAATAGTCCAGGCAAGAGCAGTTTCTTGCCCAAATGGCTATCAAACTCCATAAGGATCCTCTTCGATGCCCATCTTCCTCTTGAAGTAGATTGGTGCTGCCAGGAGCAGAGTGTCTCATTGTCATGAAAAGTCCTAAGCTATTAAAACATTTAAAATGCCATATTCTATAATCTTTGAAAAATATGAAGAATGCCTATCTAAAATATATCTCTATATATCTAGAAAATCTAACTAACATGACTACAAGCTTTACTATTATCAATGATTATCCATTAACAACCTATATTTCCTAATTATACAGTACATATTTAAATGAACTACACAATCACAATACCTTAATCAAAATCAGAAACACATATATATAACAAAATTGACCTTAAATCTCTATCAATAAAGCAAAATCTATACTAATGTAAATTATTCATATCTATATCATATCCCCCTTTAAATGTAAAAGAACATTTATAAACATTTTTTGGGAATATGGGCGCAGTTATTTCTCTCCAAACTGCTTCCTGCTGAATGGGGGCGTCGTTAATTAGGTCTTTCATGGTATAACCTGTGTGCTAGTTTCATCTCAGTTGGCAGTTAAGCAAAGCAATTTTCTGAAGATGTTCACTGCAACCCTTCAGGAGGGCGTGGTCCATCATACCAAATCGGAATAGAAGAAATGAACAGCGTCTCATCCTCTGTGAAAACAAAATAAGAAACTCCTTTCCAAAGCATCATGTCCTTAGATCCAAATTTCAAAGTCAAGGCATCAAAATATCTATGTTGGATTAGTTCAGCAGCATTTATAAATAAATATCTTTTAGCAGCTGTTGCTCCTTCCTCAGCATTCAAATAATTCAAAGAGAGCATAATAGCATACAGTATCAAGATTCTCTGTGTATTTTCCATCTTTGTGCAGCTTTGTTTTAACCTCTATTTTGTTTATTTTTACTTTTAACTCTTTGCTTTTTGAGACAGGTTCTCTGTATCTTTGACCTGAAGTAACTCTGTAAACCAGGCTGTCTTTGAACTTTCAGAGATCCGCCTGTCTCTGCCTCCCAGGCATTCGGGATTAAAGGTGTACACTACTACACCTTGAACTCACAGAGATCTGTTTGTCTCTGCCTTCTAGGCACTGGGATTAAAGGCGTGTGCTACCACACACAACAACTCTCTTCCTTTTTTTTATGTTTTTTACTTTAAGAACTTCAACTTTTAGTCTGCATATATTTTTAACACACTGTAAACCATTTAAAAATTTTCTTTGTCTTTGAATCTCTCTTTACTGTATATCTCTCTTTTTCTGACCACATGAGTCTTTAATTTACCAAGCAATCTCAGTAGGACTTTAGGCGTGGCTTTGCCGGCTGGATCCAGCCCATTCCTTAGCTTTCCAGCCTCATGGCTGAGGTACTGGCTGTAGCCATGTTTACTGTGACAACTCTACGGCATTTCAAGGTCCCTACCAGTAAGCGAGCTTCAGCAGCCTGTGCTTGCAAACCGCCTGCGTAAAAGAATCAGAGTTTGCCCTGGCAGGACAGCCCAGAAAGCCGGCATTTTTAAACGGCGCAGCTTTTTTCCTGCTACGGCTGAAAACCGAAAAGCATGCGTTCAGCTTTTCATCAACACCATTTAAGTGTTTCGTGGCAGGACCTCTTAACAAGCTGCAGGCTTTGTAGCTAAAGCTGAGTCAGGAAGCCTCTCTTAGATGAGGCGCTTGCTTGCCTCTGGCAAGCAGAGTAGAACCGAGAAATTGCTGCTACCAAGAAACCAGGCACAATGCTTTCATTTTGTTCTAGAATTACTTCCCAAGCTGTCTCAGGCTTTATGTGGAAGCAGTTGTCCAAGTGGGCGCCATATGTAGTAATATGAGCGGCGGCGGGGCTGCGTCCCCAACACCCCAGCCGCCTGCCCGGCTAGCTTATGCCCCGAAATAATTACACGAACACTGTATTCTTTTAATCACTGCTTGGCCCATTCTCTTCTAGGCTAATTCTCACATATTAATTTAGCCCATTTCTAATCATCTGTGTGTAGCACCCCAAGGTGCGCTTACCGGGAAGATTCTAGCCTCTGTCCATCCTGGATTGGATCTTCATCCTGGGCGCAGGGCATGGCGTCTCTCTCAGGCGTCTGCTCCTGAGAGCAGAGCTGTCGCGACTCTGACCTCACTTCCTCTTCCTCCCAGCGTTCTGTTCTGTTTACTCCTCCCACCTATCCTCTAACCAATAAAATGGGCCAGGGCAGTTCCTTTATTAGCCAATGACCTTCCTCCATCAGTATGGTGTTCCTATCCAACAGAAGGAGGAAGCTGAAAATCTTTCCCTTCCCTTCCCTGATGGGAATCTCTCTCTCTCTCTCTCTCTCTCTCTCTCTCTCTCTCTCTCATTCTGTGTGTGTGTGTGTGTGTGTGTGTGTGTGTGTGTGTGTGTGTATGTGTGTGTATGTGTGTGCAGGGGCAGTTCCTGCGGAGCCCAGAAGAGGATGTCAGATCCTCTGGGGCTGAGTTATATACAGGAAGTTTTAATCTTCCAATGGGCTCCACCTTTCAGCCATGAAGCATGAGAGTTCCAGGGGCACTCTGGCTGTGGGCACAGCCTGACTTCTGGCAGTTGGGGTACCGTTCCATCACAACTGTAAGTACAGCCTGACTTCTGGCAGTCGGGGTACCGTTTCTTCACAACTGTAGGTACAGCCTGACTTCTGGCAGTTGGGGTACCTTTCCCTCCAGAGCTGTATGTACCGCAGGCACTTACCAGGGTTTAAGATTCTCAGTTCCACAGCTGATAATGGAGGACAAGCAATCTACGTTTCTCCTGTTTTTTTTTCCCACCCGAACAGCATGATCCTTTCTCCCCATTATGAATGGCAGCTGTGCAGATCAGGTGTGTAAAATGCACCCTTGGGGCTGGGGATGTTGCTCTAGACTGGCATGTATGGACTTCTAAGTTCCATCACATAAACCAGGCAAGATGGCACATGCTTGAAATCGTAACACTGGAGAGGTAGGGGGATCAGGATTAGAAGCCCTAGGTGGTCCTCAGCTATGTGAAGAGTTCAGGGCAAACCTGGGATACACTGGCAGTCTGGCTCAAGGGAAAAAGAGGGCAACAATGTGGCCTAGTGATTAAAACAATTGCTGAGTGCAAATCCCCAGAAACCATAGAGGAATTGGAGCAGTAGCGTGCATATCCCATAGCTCCTGTGCTGAAGTGAGCACCAGACACGGGAACGCCCCCGACTCCAAACTGGCCGGCCAACTACCCTGACAGGGACACCAGCAGGAAACCAGAGATGCTGTCTCAGGTAAGGTAGAAAGTGGGGACAGGTACTTGTGATTATTCTTTTTTTTTTTTTTTTTTTTTTTTTTTTGGTTTTTCGAGACAGGGTTTCTCTGTGGCTTTGGAGCCTGTCCTGGAACTAGCTCTGTAGACCAAATGTGAACACTGGAGGCCTATGGGAGCAGGGTGTCGGGGCAGAGCTCAGTCATTTTCAACTTACAGGTTTACTGAACGCAATCTACCAAAAATCAAGAATCAACTGTTTCATCATGGGAGTAGGAGTTTTAAAAACATATTAACCATAAACAATCTTCACTGAATATGAACTTAACAGAAACGAACACAAGGTACAATGGACACAACACATAGGTACCTCTTTCTCCTCCCAACTCCAGTGTGAAATGCTGGGAGCTGGTTTGATCCTGAACTTTCCTCTGAGCCCCGAAGCTCCCTGAAGCCACATCAACTCACCCATGCCCGAAGCTTCACTCAAGTGAGGTCTTTATATGCAGATGCTTGAGTCAGAGACATTAAGGAGTTTCCAGGTGCTTCTGGGGTTAAGACAATCTGCTCTGACAGTTTAAGCAAATTCAACTGAGGGTACCAACAACAAAAATACAACACACCTATAACTAGCACGTCACTGGATGGTGGAGTTCCCTTTTTGTACAACATGATAAGAAACAAAACAAATCTCAATCTCAGAAGCTTAATGATCGTTTTATTACCGTTCTTTTGAAAGAAAAATGGGACAGGCAAACTAAAACTCTCGGCAGCTTGGAAGACAGGTGAAAGACAAGAAATAATCATGCCCTTTTGACTTTGGGTCCAAGAGAGCAACGGGTAGAATCAGTGCAAGCATGCTTAGGCCTTTGAATGGCATCCAGAGAACATAGAGAAAGGGGAACTGTTAAGATTCAGGCACTATGCTGGCTTGCCCTGTCATCTGGCAGGATGTTTCCTGCAGTACCCTGGCCAGCCCAGTCCTGGTCTGTGAGCAGGTGCAGGGTTGCTTTGAGGGATGAGCTTCTGCCCACTCCCTGGTCCCTCTGTCTGCATGGCACATTCTGTCACCATCCCAGGTTTGGACCCACCCACGGGATACCACAAAGGTTCCAATCATGCTGTCTCATGGCAGTAACATACCTGCAGGTCAGGAATTCATTAAACATATGCTTCGGGCAGCTTAGAAGGCTACGTCTCTGCCCAGGGCCAAAGGTAGAACTCAGATTCTATTCCTGTCCACAAAGACAGCTTTCCCTAATGAACCTCAAAATAACCCTGCCTTCTCCACACACTTTCAGGAAGGATTTTAAATTTTGATTTGAGGAGCAATTATGCTTCCTTTTCTTAAAATTGATGTTATGGGGTCTGGACTGGCCCCCCCATAAGGATAACAGGTAATTAAATTAAGACAGTGCCTTCCTTAAAGGTTGATGGGGGTACTCCTTTTTTATTTTTATTGTTTTATTTATTTATTTTTAGGTTCTGGAGGTGGTCAGCAAACTGGGTTAAAGACATATCATTCACCCAAATCTCCATTATTGAACAGTATTCCCGTTCTACCTATGTCATTATTATAGGAGAGTAGTGAGCAATCTTTATGACCAATTTTATTGTAGAAGAGTGAAAAGGAGATTCGGAAAGCACTTTAATTTACCTATCATTACAGCATAGAGGAGCAGGGCAGCAACGTGCCTTTGTCTGACATGATCCTAGGCAGGCAGAAGGGCATCTGTCTTCCGGCTCGCTTTCTGGCCGTGACCCCCATCCTCTGGAAGGCTACTGTCTTGCGTATATCCCTGCTGAATGAATGCAATACACCTGAAGATTCCTGAGCCATTCCCTACTCCTCTTCTTGCTCCACGCAGGCCTCTGGGCTTCGTGTGTGGGTCCCTCTCAGCGGCTGTTTGAGTCTACTCAAGAATGATCCTTGATGCCATGACCTCATAATTCACAGGACCTCAGTGCCCCTGGCTGGCCTCTGGCTGGCCTCTGGCTTCATGTCTTTTCCTACTGTAACTCTCTTTGGGACACACCACTCTTTTCTCCTTGCTTGGCAGACAGCAGAAGGCCCTTAAGAGACTGGCCCCAATCCTCTTTGCCCACCTCTTCCAGCCCCTGCGTTCACCTTGGACTGTGCCTGCAGTCCCGTTGTGCTGTGTCCATATGGGGTCCCAGACACCGTGAGTAGGTTTCCCCTTCTGTAGGCAGTGGGAGGCAATTATAGGTAGGGTGACACTTCTCAGCCCCCGCCCTTCCTGCTGGTTCTCCTCTGCAGAGTCAGTTGTAGGGGATAATGAGAGAAAGACTCGAAGGGTTGGCACATCAGTTGTCCTCTTTTGACACCGAGGGAAGGTGGCAGTATCTGTGGGAGTGGGGAAAGGTGTTATTCCTGGTTGCACTGCCTTGGTTTGTCTCGCGAAGTCACCCTGCTGGCGTGCCTGGCATTTCAGTAGGCCATAGGTTGCCATGGGCTCATCAAACAACCTATTGAGTAAGGATTTCTGGATGTCGTGTGGGTTGAACCCCATATCTGCCATGGCTGCTATGATCGCAGGGTCCAGGCGTCTAGGGCTCATCTTATCACAATGCCTTGATGAACTCTCGTCTCCTTTCCTGAGCCACGGATGCTTCACAATACCCTTCAGTTCTGGTCTCTCCGTAGGGTTCACTGTTAATAAGCAGCCGATAATATCTCTCAGCTCTTGTGAGAGGTGGGAGGGAACATCATAGTGTCCTAGCAAAACCTTGCCCCGAAGCTCTTCATAGGTGATACCTTCAAACGGCAGGGTCCCGGTCACCATATAATATAGGAGAACACCCAAGTTCCACGTATCCACTTTGGTGCCGTCATAGGGCTGGCGCAGGAAGAATTCCGGAGCACTAAATTGTAAGGCACCGCAGAACTTGTAAAGCTTCCTCCCAGGTGTGACTAAGGCGCCCAGGCCAAAATCTATAATTTTCACTCTGCCCGTAGCATCCACCATGATGTTGTCTGGTTTGAGGTCCCTGTGTACTATGCCCTGGTCATGGCAGTAGCACATAGCGTGTACGATTTGTCTGAAGATCTTTCTGGCCATGCCCTCCTTCAGGTAGCCAGCTTGTTGAATCCAGTCCCAGAGCTCGCATCCATCAGCCAGTTCCAGGATCAGAAAGATGTTCTGTTCTGTTTCAATAATCTGGAGCAGGGAGATGATGTTGGGATGGTTCATCCTCTTCATTATCCCCACTTCGGACCTAATTAGGACGCTCCGCTGCTTCTCCTTCAGCAGGACTTTTATCGCCACCGCAGCGCCTGTGAGGCGGTGGTGCGCCAGCTTCACCTGGGCACAGCTGCCCTGGCCTATAGTCCTCAGGATGGTATACTGTGCCCTGAGATTCTCATATGAGAGGGTAGGCACAGGGCTGGGCCTTGCTGTCAACTCACCCCTTGGACCACACATTATTGGTAGCAAGGCTACCCAAATAAATAGAATTAAAAGTAAAATGAAAACTAAATTTCAAAAATTTAAACAAAAATAAACCAAAATTTCTTCTAACACATACACACATACCAAGAAACTAAAAACCAAAAAGACAAAATAAAAACCAAAACACCTAAAAGCAAAACACACATACACAGACATACACACACAAATTCACTATCTGTCAAATCCCACTAAACATTGCACCAATCAAAATGCCTCTCAAAACACTCGAAGAAAGCCAAGCTAGTCCACCCTCCCTTATACCTGCTGGTTCAGACTCCCTCACAATGGCCCCTCCTGATGAGGTCATATCAGGACAGGGACCAGTCCCTCTGGACACAGTTCACAGTAAGGGGAAGTAGTCAAGACTGTCTTAGGTGGTTTTCAGAGAGTGACGTTTGAGCTTTTAGAAATGAAAGCATCAACCCTGTTTTGGTTCTGGTTTGGAAGTCGGTAATGTCTCCTTCTGTTTCCAGGGCCTCCTGTCTCTCCATTCACCATCATACAGTTTCTTTCAAATCTGACTCGTTGGTTGTCACTTAACTGATAGAATATTGTTTGGAAATGTACTATAGTGATTTACCTATGAGGCTAATCATAAGATACTTTCTCTATGTTTAAATACATACAATAACAGAACAGGACTCCTTCCCTCTCTGAACTAACGAGTCTTTCCCATCACCAGTGTAGTGCCGGCTCACCATGGAAGCAGCTGCCTTGGCCTTTACCACAACACCGTGAGTGACCCTGGCTAGCATTCCAAGCCCTGTAGAACAGAGTGTCAGACAGTTGAGTGAGCATGGCATCGTGATCATCAATACCCAGACTCCTCTTCAGCTGACGTTTGATTGGGATGAGAAGGGTGTATCCTGCCCTTGGAACACCATGTTGCTTCTGTGTGAATGCTCCCCAAACCTCACTTTGTGCAACCCTAGATTTGATATTTTGCTATAGTGGCTGGCTCTCGTTTGGTGACTGTTTTATAGAACAGAACTGGGCAGTTATTTGGGTTTTGTCTGTTGTTTGTTACCGCGCTTTTATTTAGTCCCCAAATCATCATGGACGTCAAAAGTTCCCATTGTGAAAAACATTTTTTGTTCCCTTTTTGTTAAGTTTTAAGTTTTTCTCAAGAGTTTATATACTCTAGAGTATATTCCTCTCCTGCCACATTCTTCCTACCCTTCCTTTTCTCCCATCCCCCAGTCCCTTTTGTCTGTCTTGACAATTCCACTTCACTTCCACCTAATCCATATATATATATATATATATATATATATATATATATATATACTTGGTTTTATGTGACTATATAAAATTTGGGAACAGCATATGAGAAAATGTCTTTCTGAGATCAACTGACTTTCATGGCCTGACTTTCTCATTTACATCCATTTTCCTGTGGATGACATATCATGCTCTTCTTCAGGGCAAGAGGTATTCCATTCTGTGTGGAGAGCACATTCCCTAGCCACTCTTTGTCATTGGACGCCTGGGCTGATTCCACACCTCGGCCATTGTGAAGAATGCTGCAGTGATCATTGATGTGCACGTTTCTCCGTGATACAGGGACTTTGTGGTCTTTGGGGTAAATATCGGAAAGATAACTGGGTCAGAGGGAAGTGCTGAGAAGCCACCACATTGGTTTCAATAGAAATACCAATCTCTTATTTCCTTCTGTCCACAGTCACAGAAGCATTTCATATTGTTTTCTTATGAATACCGGTCTGACTGGGGCAAGAGATAATCTCAATGTGCTTTCGATTTGCATTTGTATGGCTAGTGAGATTAAAATGTTTTCGTATGTGTGTTTGCTGGTTATTTGAATCTCCTTTTTTTTGTGAACTGAATAAGCCCATTTGTTGATTGGTCTGTTTTCTGACTGCTTGAATGTAGAGCTGGTCAAGATTTTTCTTCATACTGCAGGTTTCTTTACTCTGTTAATTGTTTCTTTTGCTCTGTAGAAGCAGAGCTCGCTCCTCTAAGAACAACCATTGATTTAGACCCTTTATGATGCAGCGTGATTGACTGCACCTTGGTTTGGTCGAATTTGCAGAGACCTTATCTAGAAACAACGTAGCAAACAAAAACTTCAAGGAGAAATGAATTTCTAGGCCACGTTGTGCTACACAATACACACATTTTAGACTGTACTGAGAGTCTGTTATTGTTGTTTTGTTGTTGTTAGAAACTTTTCTGACAACAGCAGTGCTAGTAAAGGTAAAATGAGCAGGAAGTGGAAGAGACAAAAGAAGTTGTCTGTGATGCTTAAAGTCTTAACAACTTGGCTGTGGCAAAAGATGCTGAGGAGACTGGGAAAGAACACTTCTGGGTGTATCTGTGAGGGGCTTTCCAGAGATGACTGGCATGTGGGACGAAAACATAGTGGGGAAGACCCAGCTGTGGACAACAGCATCCTGCAAGTGGGGGACTTGGATGAAAGGAAAACAAGGAAGAAGCCAGTTGGCATGGACTCCCTTTTTCTTCTCCGCCTCCTTCCCAGACATTGTGAACCAGCAGCTCCGCAGCCCGTAATTTCAATTAGAAATTCACACAGGCTGAAACTGAGCATGTCCTGTCTGCTTGAACTCAGCTTCAGGCAGAGGTCAGAAGGGAATCAAGGACTAGATGGAAAAGGAACAAACACCTCTGCTGCGGAGGGGACTGCTCCACCCTGCATGGCTATTTTGCTAGAAAAAGTGGGGATCAGCAGGAGTAACTCTCAAGAGCAAGGGTTGAGAGTCAGAAAGCAACCCATAGACCCTTCCTCCACCCCACGATCTGTGTGCTGCTTCTAAAGGTGTCTGATCTCTCCAGCATTCGTATTGAGACATCCACCACTTCCTATGGCATCTTTCCACATGTCACAGCCTTAACGTTTTATATGCACACACAGGTCCATGAGAATACCGGAAGAACCCACCCACATGCTGTTACAAAACCTAATTGTTAAAGCTCTTATTAGAAAGTTGAATGAGAATCAAAACCCAACCATAGTTAATTAACTTTTATGCCTCCTTGATTACACCATTGTGGAATCTTTTGGCTGTAAAGAAATAGCTAAACTGTCGACAACACTACAGCTATATGCACAATGAAAGAGATTTGGAGACAAGGATGTCAGTGCTTGATAACGGCACAGGTACAGAGGGTCTCACAAAAGCTAGAGGAACTGAGAAAGAGTCACGGGCTCAACTCCTCTTTTTTCCTTAATTACTGCACTGACTCTGCAGCCTAGGAACAGAAAATCAAGCATCATTTTCTTGCCTAACCCCACAGTACTATTCCCCAGGAGTTGATCATCACTCACAGCATAAAACACAGCATAATGCTTTCCTTTCTCCTACTCTATATCCCTGAATATATTTGCCCAATAGCATTTGACCAGTCAATGAAACAATGAAACTTAGATTTTAGTGTTTTTACAATTAAAAAATCTCTAGTCCTCCATGAGAGAAATTTATCCTGTTCTACATACACATTAATGTGTGTCAATCTGGAGATTGTACAAATGTTGCTAAATGCTTTGAGAATACACATAAAAATAATATATGTGAAGATTTTTGTCTATGAGATTTCTTTGAGACTTAGAGATTTCTTGTGTAGCCTAAGGTGGATTCCAATTTACTCTGTAGCAGAGGATAACATGACTTCCACTTCCTGCCTCTATTTCTCCAGAAGAATTACGGTCACGTACCATCAAATTCTGACTAAGCACACTGTTTTATGCTTCCATTGTCTCTGTGTTATCAATTCATTTGACCCACACAACCACTCATTGCAATGCCTATTTCAGCCTCCAAAGGACTGGAAGGGGAAAATGTGATGTTTGTGCCCAGTTGCTATCATGTTATGGAAATACCTCAAGTGAAATTTCAAGGCCCACCCTCTCTTCTTTCCCCAGGGTTTCTACTTGCCACATTACAGGTCCAAACACAATCTGTGACAGGCACACACTTCTCTAGAAAGGGGAAGAAGTTGTTTTGAAAAATCCATTAGTAAAAATTATATATTTGGAGTGTTTTGAAACTCAAAAAAAGTCTATTCAGAAAGAGATAAAAACCCACAGTGACTCATGGCCAGTGTACAGGAAAAAAATCTAACAAACATATAGTATAAGAAATGCATTGATCTATTATAATTTTGATCTAAAATACCCCCTCAAGAACCATATGACTGATTTCCCCTCATGTAGCAGTATTAGGAGGTGTGGCCTTTATAGGGAAATTAGATCTTGGGGACTCTGACCTCATCAATGAACTAATCAATTAATAGATTTTTAACTTGGTGGAATTACTGGGAAGTGGCAGAAACTTTAGCAAGTGGGGGTCTTCTTGATGGAAGTAGAGTGCCCTCATCTACCTGTCTGCTCCGCCTCACCATGGACCAGAGTCAACAGAACCAAGTGAGGATAGATTGACACCTGAGAACGGGAGCCAAAACAAACCTTTCGTCGTCTACTCTGTTTTTGTCAGGTGCCCTGTTCCTATGGTAGGAAGCTGACTCAACTCAGCCACCTTGGTAGAGGTGAGCACAGAACTGATAAAGGTCTGAAACAGCTTTTGTAGCAATAGCAATGAGGACTAGATCAGTGGTTCCCTACCAAGGGAACACACAGTGGGACAGTGAGGGATGACTGAGGCCAGGGATGGAGCTAAAGAGCCATGATAAACACAAAGCTGCTGCGTGATGCCTAGTAATAATACATGAACATGGTCGCCCTTGCATTGGCCATTATCTTCTCTAGCTACAGGCTGGGGGAGACGGCAGGCCTGACCGAGAGACACAGTTGGTACATGAGTCAAGGCCCCAAGGGAGCCCTCCGCTGGCTTTCTAGTCTGTGAAATGTTGGTTTAATTTTATGTAAACATCATGGGAAAATGTCCAATCAGGTTTTTTTCTCAAAGGTCTTGGGCCCCTCGGAGATAAGAATTGTCCTGTCCCTCATGGAAATCATCCATGATCCAAAGAAAAATCAAGATGACCAGAGCCTCTCTGTAATTTTATATTTATTTCTTCAGGAAATGAGGTTTAAAAAGCTATGTCTGGTTACTGTAGACTGTTGGTTGCTTCCCCAGCAGCGTGACAGTCCCTGTTCTCTTTTCCTAAGGAAATATCCGTAATGATGGTCCGTGTGTCCCCTAGCCTAGAAGCTACAACTTGAAAATTTTTTAGACAACCCAGGACACACACACACACAGCCATCTTTCCAATGCTTCCAGCTCCTACCACACAACCCCCCCCCCCCCCTTTCTCTTCCCGTATCCGCAGTCAGGAAGAAGCCTTTGCTGTGGGCTTTACTGGATTTTCATTTCACACTACAAAGTGTGTGCTTGGGGCCACAAGGCAGAGTTCACAAGCAAAAGGGCAACTGTTTCTCCCTTTTGTGCCAGTGCCCTTCTCTCTCCCAGGAAAGAAACAACAAACAAACTTTTTGTTTATACAGGAGAATGAAGTGGTGAGCAGATCTGGACTCAGGGTGGAGCACGGACTCCTGGGTGCCGTGGCATTCTTGGTCTTCACTCCTGGCCTAGAGAGGCTCGTTTTAAGTGACTTGCTGGGATACACACAAAAGACCACTGCAGTAAGAGTCACAGGCACTCCAGAGTGTAACACCCAATTCTGCGTGACCTCCTCGGTACAGTTCGCGCGCCACCGCCACCGTACAGTACGCAAGTCAGACAAGGGCCTGGAGATTGAAAGAACACACAAAGAGACCTGGGTCATTCAAAAGGAGATCAGCCATATGCCGTATATTCACCCTTGGGGAAATCCTTATATACCTAGCTGCTGCACAAGGATTTCCACCCAGGCAGGTGGGAAATTACCATACCAAAGATGGAGTCAACAATGCCCTACAGCTAATCACCAGGGCACAGGGAGCACAGTAACAAACATAATGCTTTAGTTAGCTGACCGGAAACTGTCCTCAAGATGCACCCCAGGAACAAGGGTAGACCCAGGCCCTACACCTGAGCAACCTGATGTAAGTAGGTCGTCTTAGAACCTAGGGTACAGCTCTGTGGTACAGCACTTACCTAATAGGCCCAAGGCCCTGGTTTCATCTTCAGGAGCTTGTGTGTGTGCACTCAACACACACCCCCTACACACACACCAAAATAATTTCATTATCCATATTTTACAAGTGAGGAAACTAAGACTCTTAATGTTGTCACTATACCACAGCCACCAATGCTGGAGAGAGGTTTACAGTCTCGTCTTTCTGACTTCAGATCTCAGATTCCAGTCATTATTCCTAAAAATAATATTACATTTAAAAAGCACAGTATGCTTTTACTGTTGCCTCCTAGATATTATATAGACACATAAAATCATGCATGGTCTGGCAGTAGAAGTGACAATGTCTAAGAGATACAAAGAGGAGAGGGGAAGAGGGAGATATGTTCACACAAATCTGTATTTGTATAAAAGCTTACAGAAATCAATACATGTATTAAAAATGAATTCTATTGAGCATGTCCCTCCTTGAATTGCCTTCTATAGGTGGATCCTTCCATGTTTCCACAGCAGCCTTACCCCTACATGAATCTTATGAATGGAACCAAGTCTTCAAGCCCTACCACAAGTGGCACGCGATGTAATGTTACCCCAAATCTAGCTTTCTGTGGCTAATTTTTCACTGGGTAGCAGGCTTTAATTTAGCTGTCAGACCCTAGGTCTTTTGCCAACGCTAATGGGGAGCTGTGGCGGGGATGATAATTATTTCCAGACTCCAGAACCTCCTTTCTTTACCTTCTGGTCGCAAATATTCTGCAGCTTCAAGCTAATTTCCTCTCTTACTTCTTTCATTAGTTTGCAAACTACCCCTGCCAACAAAACAACACATCTGAGTTTTAAAAAATGTCAACATGGAGTACTTAAAATATAAAACTGTCAAATAAAAATTGCATTTTTATACACCAGCTCAAATAGGTCACATATGTGGAAAGTGCTTTCTAAAAATAGATTGTATAAATCACCAAGTTGCCGGGATTTTTTTAACCCATAAAACCAAACCTCACAGTGATGGTTCTTATACAGTTGTTTCGATGCCTTCAAACTCAGCCTCCAATCTATGCTTGGACAGGACTGATTTTTTTTTTTTTAATGCTAGTGTCAAATGTCCTTCATGCAAATGAAGGCCACAGGGCGTTGGCACTCAGTGAAATGAACAGAAGAACGACCTGAAAGAAAACTAGCATTTGGCTGTTTGTATGTTATTCTCCTCACCATAGAATACGGGGACTAGAAAGTGGAGCCTGTCACCCAACGCTTATTGTCCAGGGTGCCATTCTCTAGAAACTCTCATGGGGTGAACACCCTGATTCAGATTGCTAGGCAGCAACCAAAATTGCAGATGAGAATAAAAGCCACAAAGATAATTGAAAACCAGAGAAGAAAGGTGATGGCCTTCGGGAGGACTGAGCTACAGAAAGAGACAGAAGAGCAAAGTACAAATGGATGATGTTAAATGAGACTTCTAAGCCAGAGGCAGAATTCCTCCCAAACAGAATACTTGTCCAAATAAACACCATCATGTCTGCAGCTGGGACTTACAGAGAAGGAACCCTGTGTAGAATCCTTCCCTTCAGCCCAATTCAAGGGAGCTCTGAAAAGAGGGACAGTGGGTATGTGTACATTACTGAGGTGTACATTCTCATGATAAAGAGAAAGGAGTTGGTATAAGGTGAAAGAAGCAGCTGTGTGTTAGCACACATATATACATACAGGAACACATATACACATATGTACTGCATATGTGGTTCCCAGATATGCTTGAGAACCAGAAACACAGGAAACCAAGTTCAAGATGGATGATGAGCTGATGGAAGACAAATTCAAAGGGAGGCAGAAAATGGGGCAGATTGGATGAACAACTGAGCATTCACAACCAGAACTTGGTTGTTATCTTTACCAGAGTTATTTAAAGCGTACATGCATGTCAGGGAGAAACAGAGGAACCAAAGGAACCAAATGAAACATGTTCATTCAGATGAGCAAGAGACATTTCTAACTCCTTAGAAACATTTGAGGGGTAGGAGAGATCAGAATTCCTTGTTCACTATAATGAGGTTTTGTTTGTGTTGCCTTTTACTTCATTTTTGAAGACTTTATTTCCATTTTGATTTATGTGTATGTGTCTGTCTCTGTGTGGGCATGCACACATGTTCATACCGTTGCTAAAGAAGCTTGAAGATGGGCTAGAATAGTTGGGAACCGGACTCCCAGGCCATGAAAGCCACCCAACATAGGTGCTGGAAACTATACTGTTTTCTCTACAAGAGCAGCAAGCGCTCTTACTGCTGAGTCACCTCGCCCTTATTGCATTCTAAGGTCCCAGGGTTCGCAAAGGTTGACATCCAAATGCTACCTGTCAGTTATTTTCCACTGGAAAATACACAGGTAGCATCAGCTCACAGTGAGCGGCTTCTAGGGTTGAGCATTTCATTCCATACTTACACACAGTCAATTCACCTCCTCTCATACATAGCTGGGCAGAGTGAGACCTATGAACATCATCTTCACTTTATACATGAGGAAACCGAGTCTTCGAAGATTAAATAATTTGACCCAAGTTCCACAGCTGGAAGGCACGGAGCTGGAAGATGTGGATAAATGTGACCTCTGAGCTTAATGTTCTTAAAGCTACAAGATCTCAAACTCCCACTATGCCATTGTGTACATAATACATTTATTTCTAGAGTGCAAAATCAAATGATATGAGAATTTCCAAAGAAATTATAGAGCCAGCAGCATCTTGTAAGCTAATTTCCCACAGGAACAGCTAACATTGCCAATTTGACTTGGACCTAGAACCTTAGGAGCCCAAAGCTCTACACATATCTATGAAGGACTTTCTAGACTTTGTTAACTGATGTGGGAAGAGCCACTTCAAATATGGTGGCACCATTATGTGGACTGAAGACCCAGGCAGAATGAAAAGAAGTCTGAGCAGCAACATTAATCTCTGGCTCCTGGCTGCAGATGCAATGTGACCAGCCGCCTCACACCCCTGCTGTGTGACAGGCTGCAGATGCAATGTGACCAGCTGCCTCACACCCCTGCTGCATGTCAGACTGCAGATGTAACATGAGCCGCCTCACACCCCTGCTGGGTGACTATGCCCACAAACTATGAACGAGAATACACCCTTCTTCTTTAAGTAGCTTTCGTCATGTATATTGTCACAGAAGCAAAACAGTTAACACTCCCACTTGCCAAGAGAACCATTGCCTGTCCTGTTGGTGTACATCCCAGTTCCCAGGACAAATTCCATTGCAGGCCCTTCCCATAGCCCATGAAAAATCCCTAGTAAATCCAAATGACCTTGGGGCTAGACTCAGCCAGGTCATCTGGGTGCTGTGTCTGTTTGCTGGCTGGATTTGGAGATGAAAATGAGTCTGTTTGTGGTGTTAAACAGGTAGCAGAAGCAAGGGAATGGTCTGGAATAACCAACCATATCTAACCACTGTGTTCTTATCTCAGTGAGAAAATAAATGTTTCCATTTCATTGTCCACAAAGGATGCTGCAATATAGGCAGCTGTATTAAAAACTAAAAGAGATATTCCTGGCCCAAGGCTTCAGAGCATTCAAAATTACTAATGAAAATACCCACAATATTTTTATTCATAAAATATTTAATTAAGGGTAACCTTCAATTAGCAACAACCTCTATGGCCTTAGCTTTATCTCACGCTCTCAATTCATGATAATGTGAATGTAATAGACCCATAGCTTCAATGTCATTCAAAACTAATGGTTTTTCTTAAAACCATTTTTCTTAAAACCTGCATTTTCATTGCAGGTTAAGATTCCTTCATTTGTATGCATTATTTGAGAATTTCTTTTTCTGGAAACAATGAATATCAAAGTAGGCCTCTGAGCTTTTTCAATAGCATTTCTCTCCAGTAACTACGAGTTCCTCTACAAGAAACTCTCTAGCTGTTTTGTTTATCAAATTGCAGAGAACTTGGACCTGCTCATTTGAATATAAAAGAGACAGGAAATGGGTAGATTATAGAAAGACAGCAGATACTTAGACAGACCAATAATAGATAAAGATGGACAGGCAGACAGAATTTGTTAGATGATAATAGTTACTAAGGTTTATGTCCAAACAAAGAAGAAAACACACAATAACAACATCTTTGTTGATCCTTAAAGGAACACTGTATGAAACTTAAATTTGTTTGTTTGTCTGGTTGTGTTGTAACTCGGCACTTTGTGGCATCCCATGGCGGGTGAGAGACAGACAAATACGGCATACAGATGATGGTGATGGTGACGGTGAGGGCAGTAATGATGGTGGTGTCAGTGAAGATGATAGTGATGATGGTGATGGTGAGGGTAATAAAGATGGTGGTGTTGGTGATGATGATGGTATGGTGTGTGTAATAATGATGGTGGTGTGGGTGATGGTGAGGATAATAATGATGATAGTGTCAGTGAAGATGATGGTGATGATGTTGCTGGCCATGGCAATAATGATGGTGGTGTTGGTGAAGATGATGGTGATGATGATGGTGATGGTAATAATGATGGCAGTGTCGGTGATGATGATAGTGGTGATGGTGATGGTGAGGGTAATAATGATGGGGGGTGGTGATCGTAAGTCACAACCACAATTATTTAAAAGTCTATGTGGGTCTAGAGAGATGGCTCATGATAAAAGTGCTTACTGCTAAGTCTGACCCACTGAGTTCATTTCTGGAATAAATGTGGTAGAAGAAGAGAAGCGACTTCAAAAGTTCTCCTCTGACCTCCACACAAATGCCCCCCTTCTTCCTTCCTCGCTCCTTCCCTCACATAGCAAATAAAACTTCAAGAAAAATATAAAAAACTCAGTGTGCTAGGCTTTATATTTGTACTTCATACTCGTATATACTATGTCCTAGGCACAATAACACAACTTTAATTGGCACTTTCTAAAGTAATGAGCTCCAAGACTGATTGAGCACATCACAAGTCACGAAGGTAAAAAGGCAGGCCTCGTGGCCAGAGCTCAGGTCTGTCTGTACCAGAGCCCACGGCAGCCCCTTGCCTCACGGCACACCTTGTCTCTCCTCACATGGCCCAAACTCGACAGTTTGCCTGTTGGAAAGTCTCTTCTGTCTCTGTGTTTACCCTCAGAGGTCACAACTACAGTGTGTCAGGGAGGCTCTGCTGTCACACACGTCCTGGCGATTATATTTTGAGAGCTGAGTAAACAACATCCTCTTTTAAATGTAATACCAGTGGAAATTTTAAACCTATCAGAAAGTCACACCTTAGTTGAAGCTAATTCTGTTTAGACCTGAGCAGCATACTCAGTGCCTATCAACTGTGGTCAGACGAGTCAGCTCCTGCTTTCCATTTAGCCTGGGACACTGCAAAAGAGAAAGGAGAAGTTGCTCTTTTTTTCTTATTTTTTAAAATATGCTTTTCAATTTTTTAAACTAGGTCTGGATTTATGAAAAAATCGTAAATATAAAGCAAAATTAGTACTATACATTTGTCAAAATTAACCAATAGTGATACAGTATTATGGTCTGTACTTAATTCAGGTTAAGTGTGTCCATCTGATGTCATCTACCTGGCCCAAAATTCCATGTGGGCAGAGCAACACATTTAGTCCCAGTGTCTCGTTAGCATCCTTTGGCTTGGGTGGTATCTCAGAGGAACATGTTTTTCTCATCTGCAGTTTGTCTAGCATCTGTGACTGCTCCTATCGAACTGTAAGAGGAAGTACACCAAGTCAGATATGATATGGTGGGCATGCGGTATCAAACACATCACTCAAACCATTACTTAAACCTTGGTTTTGACAGAGCACTGTTTTCTAAGCTTCGCCATTTGCAAGATGTGGTAAATACATTTTCACCACTGTGCTACAAATACTGACAAGAAGCAGCGTACGGGAGGAAGGTTTCACTCCATCTGACAGCTCAAATGAGTATGTCCCGTCATGGTGAGAGAGGGGTGGTGGCAAAGGCAGTAGGCCACTGGACACAACCCTCTCAGACCATAAAAATTCAAGGCTCCGCCTCAGAACCCCACTTCCTCCAGCAAAGCTCTGCCATCCAAGGTTTCCAGACAGCACCATCTGGGGGCCAAGTCTTCAAACCCATGAGCCTCTGAGAGGCATTTAACACTCAAACCACAGTATAGCACGGCTCCTTTCACATCCTACTCTTTAGATGGAAGCACTACGTGCAGAGCTGAGACTCATGTTCCCTTCCTGGAAAAAATAGTAACTATATGAATTATTGGGATGCTTCTGCATTGGGGGTTTATTTGTTCCTCATCATTTATTGACTTATTTAATTATTAATACAAAACAGACTCGTGTGTATTTATTCTAAGCTGTGGTCTTTCGTCAAACCCACCTTTATTCTTGTGGTTCTAATTGCTCCAGCTCTGTCCATCACCGTCACCTCCTGTTGCCTTTGATACATCTTTCGCCCCATCATTATGGAGTTTTGTCTTCAGTGGCTCCATATTTCCTGCCACTGTAAGGTGCTACAGTTTTGTATCATGTACTTCTTTTTCTTCAGTCTTATAATCACATCTCTTCAAAGATCCCTACTTTCTTTCACTAGAAATTGGCATTATTAGAAAATGCTATTGTAACTAGGATATATTGGTTCTTGGGATGCTTGTTACTACTGGAATGTCATTACTTCTAGGTCAACACAGTTGGCAAAAGAGTGTACTAGCAACAGTGGACGGATGGAAGATAGATAGATAGATAGACAGACAGACAGACAGATAGATGAATAGATAGATAGATGATGGACGGATAGACAGATAGATGGACAGATTCATTCATAAGCACTTCCATATATTGTATTTCTATTAGTTTCAACAATTAAATCTCTATTAGTTAAACATGAGTTCGTACAAATGACTGAGATCAGCTGAACTGAAATCAATTAGGGTTTGCAAGATGGCTTGGTGAACAAAAGCACTTGATGCCAAGCCTGCTGACAAACCCAGTCCCTGCAACTTATCCTCTGACTTCTGCATGTGCACCATGGCATGTGTGTACCTGCACACATACAAGAAATAAATTGATGTACCTTCCTTTTTTAAAAGAGCAAGTTATGTAAGCCCAGGTGGGTGGGGAGCTGTAGAGTACTGGTAATGTTTTGCAAGTTCCCCATGAAACTGAAACATGATGTTATCCTTCAGTGTCATGGATGATAATGAAGATAAAACAGGAGAGCAGGTGCAAAGGCACTGTGAAACATTCCCCGGAAATCACTGGCTTAGATTACCAGTAGATGAAAGAATTAGTAAAAGTGATTTCCTAGTCTCTCATGCCATTATACCATTAGAATTTTTCTAATTTTTAAGTCGATTTGATATTTATTTAGAATACAGAAGCAGCAGCATTGATTATCTATATTATAAATAAGATTATTTATATCTTCTTATTTATAATTTATAAATATTATAAAGAAGAAGAGTGATTATAAATGTTATAAATAAGAAGAAATAGAGTCACCCAAAGTTACTATCAACAAGATCCAGGTGAGAATAAAATTCCAGATGGAAGAAACACATAAGCAAATCTTCATAATTCCCAAGGAGACATAATTCGCCAAAACACAAATAGGTAATGAACACTCATGATATGTAAAGTGCTGTTCTAGGTACCTTTGTCAGAATGTCACACAGCAATAGTCACCATTAAAATAGTATAGAGCACGAGTTTTAAAAGGTCTTAAGAGTAAGACCCAGGGTCAGATATTGGAGAAAATTCTGAGAGATCAGAGAGACAAAGGAGCAAAACCATGGCCATCTTACCTCTTAACTTCTCAGCCAAAAAGAGTGATACATAGATTAATAGAAATGAGTTAATTGAAGTTGTAAGAGCTAGCTAACAATAATCCTGAGGTAGTAGGTCAAACAGTTTATAATTAATATAAACCTCTGTGTGTTTCTTTGGACTGAACAGCTGGAGGACCCTGCAGGACACATGCTTCCATCCACAATAGTACACCGAGAGTATATAAATAGGTATTTGTTCTTTGTCTTTGTTCTTTCCACTTGGTTCTTAACCCAGAGAATCAAATCCATTTAAACTTACCAAATTGGCAGAATTGTTTTGTTTTGTTAATGGAAGGAGCCTCTGGAGAACTTCAGGCTGGGGCTGGTTACCAGAATACCAACCAGGAGACTAGATGTGGTCCTACCCACACAAGAGCGTGGAGAGCAAGTAAAGGGACTTGGAGACTGAATTCAAAAGATGCTGCCAGAACACAGTCTGTGAAGGAAGCTGTGTGAGGTTCCTGAGACCTTCTGAGAAAAGTCCAAGTAAACAAGACAGAAGTCTTATAACCTCTGTCCCCCATAATATGGGTTATTCTTGGAGTGAGCTTCTATGCCCCTCTCTGGTGTAATAATAGGAGTGGTTTCCTTTAGAGTACCTATCATTTTACACATTATTATTCAGAATGATGTTTCCAAGCAGGAGTTGTCCTCTAGAATATATACAGAACTAATGTGACCTGCCCTCTAGACTGTAGAAGCCTAAACTCATGTGACCTTGCTCTTGTGACTGCGCATGACTTGAACTCAAGTGAACTTTGTTCATATGACTCTGCCTAACTCTCAGAATGCCTTTAGAATATAATTCATCTGATACCATGAGTGAAGTTGGCTATTGCATTTGACTTTAGTCTGCCTCATTTTAGGCTCCATTCTCCCAGGTTCACATGACCAACTAGAGCAGAACAGTGGGTGACAACCTTATCAACCAAACCTGAATAAAGAAGCCGCAGGGAACTTCCGAATTGTGGCCCTATCAATGGCCCAGATGCAGCCAAACCATGACTGCACCAAAACAACAGCTCCTAGTTGTGGGGCCGTTCTCCTTCTCACCAGTCTTAGCGTAGCTGTTCCTGTCACTTAGGTCATTGTGGTGATATTAAATACAGTACCTTATGACGTAAACAGTTTCTATGTTGTTATGCAACAGAAGAGCAGCTTCTCTATGACACATGTCACAGACATCGAGCCTATGCATAGGAGAGCTTGGGAGGTGTTTGGCTATTACATGGATGAGAAAAGCCATCAGCAAAATTCCCTTGAGGGTTTATTTATTTATTTATTTTTATTTAAATTTATTTATTTATTAAGGATTTCTGCCTTTCTGCCTCGTCCCCGCAACCGCTTCCCATTTCCCTCCCCCTCCCCCGATCAAGTCCCCCTCCCTCATCTGCTCGAAGAGCAATCAGGGTTCCCTGACCTGTGGGAAGCCGAAGGACTGCCCACCTCTATCCAGGTCTCGTAAGGTGAGCATCCAAACTGCCTAGGCTCCCACAAAGCCAGTACGTGCAGTAGGATCAAAAACCCACTGCAATTGTTCTTGAATTCTCAGTATTCCTCATTGTCTGCTATGTTCAGCTAGTCCGGATTTATCCCATGCTTTTTCAGACCTAGGCCAGCTGGCCTTGGTGAGATCCCAATAGAACCTCCCCATTGTCTTAGTGTGTGGGTGCACCCCTCGTGGTCCTGAGTTCCTTGCTCGTGCTCTGTCTCCTTTTGCTCCTGATTTGGACCTTGATATTCTCACTGAAATATGCCTTGCTTCTATCGCGGGTCATGTCATGCTTTTTGGCTTGGAGAGTTTGAGAAGGTAACCGTATATATTTTCTCACAATATAACAACCTGACTGTAGCAACTAGCAGGAGAAAGGATGTTTTGGCTCATGGTTCAAACAGTTCAGTTCATGGCAGAGGAGAAAGTGTGGAGCCTGTGAGTACTCTTAAGCTCATGGCCCAGCTCTCACATGCTCAGGGCTGGGGCAGCAGAAAATGAGACTGGAACCCTTAGGTCCCATGCTTTTCAAAGAAACAGTAACTTTGAACTACCTGCCTAGGCATACCTGACTGTGATCTGTGACCCTCGACATACCCCTAAATCATGTCCTTTAAAAACTGCACTCTTGGGACATGGCTCAGTGGATACACTGCTTGTTCCACAAGAATGAAGACTAGAATTAGCAACCTTGGAAGAGAAAGTAGAGCAGGCATGTAGCTGTCTGTACTCCCAATACTCAAGAGGCAGAGACCAGAATCCACTGTTTTGTTGCTGTCAAGAGACACCAAGACCACAGCAATTCTAATAAAGGAAAACATTTATTTGGGGATGACTTACAGTTTCAGAAGTTTAGTCCACTATCATCATGGCAGGAAGCAAGGCAGCATGCCAGCAGACATGGTGCTGGAGAACTAGTTAAGAGTTCTACATCTTGATCTACAGGCAGGAGGGGGAGCAAGACTGGGCCTGGATTTGATACCTCAAAGTCCACCCACACTGGCACACCTTCTCCAACAGATCCTTCTTAAATAGTACTGCTGCTTGACGACTAATCATTCAAGTATGTGAGCCTTTGGGGACATTCTTGTTCAAATCACTGCACCCTGCCAAGTTGGGTATTTAGACTAGAGACCTGGCCTTTATATACAAAGTGAAGAGCAGAGCAATGGAGGAAGACACCCAGAATGTTCCAAAGCTGTGACGGCATCTGTTGCATCTCTTCTTCCCAGAGCAGTGACTGTGCACCCACCCCAAAATTATACACATCTATATTTCAGATTATATCCAGATACATTATTTCAAATTATACTCTGCTATATCTAGGTTATTCATCCAAAGAGTGACCTCGATCTCTCTCTTACTCTGCTCAGGCTGCTGTCACGGAACTCCATAAATTCGGGGCCTAGTCACTAGACATTTATTGTTGAAACTTGGAGGCTGGAGTGTGAGGTCCGATGCAGCATGGCTGAGCTCTGGTGAGGACTCTCTGGCTTGCAGACTGCCTTCATCCTGTGTTCTCACTGGACTGAGGAGGGAGGGCCACAGCTCTCTCCGATCTCTTTCCTTACACGGCTCTCCATTCCATCAGACCAGACTGCACTCTCGTGACTTCATTTGACATTACTTTCCAGGAGGTGTCATCTGCAGACATCACCACATTAGTTACAGCTTTCACATATGAATGAAAAGGGTGTCTCTGCACACACAGCATCCTCCGCATGTGTGAGTTGTCACGGCCCAGCAGGGACGCAAATCCACTGACCTGGATGCAAATTACAGTGATGCGTTAAATGCCCTTGCAGTGAGGATGCAGAGGTGGCTGTGGAGAATATGCCATCCCTCTGTCTCAGGCCCAGGAAGAAAATCAAATACCTGCTGCAGAGACGGAAAGTCCTACTTTTCTCTATCTTTGGGAACGGCTTTTCACAAATAAGAGATCAAACTTGAAGTGTGCTTCAAGTTCGAGGCAGCCTAAGCTGAGTCAGCCAGGAAAAAATAGGGTAAACTGCAAAACCTCCAAGAAGAGACGCATCTCCACAAGCCCCTGAGCTAACCAGTAACAGCAAAGGAAGGAGCCACCACCCCAAAGCCTGTGAAATGTGCCACCCAAAGGCCCTTCTACTCCCAGAAATGGATTCTTCAATTAAAGTCAACAGACACTTGAACCCAGAGATTTTTGATAGACCCTGTCATGGGTGCTGAACTGCCCAACTGGCTGCTTTTAAATTTGTCCATGGCAGGTGACGGGAGGCAGAGACAAAGGAACAAAAGTTTCAGTGTCAGTGGAGGTCAAGGACTAAATTCTGCTTTCGTCCCTTACAAGCTACTCCAAAACACAAGTCTTACAATGAACTTGCCCCAGACAAATCTCGACAGGTCTGGAAAGCAGATAATGGTGTGTTTCTCCCAGGAATCAGTGGAAGGAAGGTCAGTATTTACCATGTTAGGGCTCCATGTCGAGCTTATATAAACCCTCTCAATAGTTTGTGAATTAAGAAATGTTTTCTCCTGTCTTGAGTCCAGGATAAGTCAGCAACTTGACTCCTCATGGCCATGTTGCTACTGAGAACAAACAAGTTATATCTTGCTAAGAAGAACTCCCTCCTCCTGGGTTTTCCTCATACCACCAATAAACTTTGCATTTAGGCAGCCAGGCCTCTTTAAAATGTAAATATTTTAACTGGGACAAATAGCACATCAAAACATATCAGCCATGAAATCCAATTAGCTTAGCCTCTTGTTTTCTAAATTTCCCTGAAGATAAAAATCACCTGGGGCCACCACTGTATCTCCCCATTTCCCAGGACCCTACTGAAAGAGTAGCATGGGAGGGGTGGGGATTTGTGTTGCTAGAGGACATCTGATTCTGAGTCTCCAGAAGGTCTCATACGCACCCCAGCCAACACAGCAAAGACACCTACTGGGAAACTTGGAACTATTTAAATTGCACCATCAGCAGGGACATAGACTTGGTTTAATCGCATACCAAGGTCACACAGCCTAGACACACGAAGCGTGGGAACTAAAGTGGATGTTGTGCCGCTTCAGTCATTTTTCTCCATCTTAACATTGGTTTGAAGAAAGGGGTACAGAGCTCAAAGTCACCAAGAACCCAGGGAGAGGCCCAAGTAGAATGAGTGTGGTTTGCACAACACAGTGAGACTAGTTGATGACAAAGCATTATACACTTGACCATTGCTAAGACAATAGATTTGAAATGTCCTCCCAGGAAACAAGGAATAGCTTCCACCACACAAAAGCCCAAGACACCATGTTGTGCACCATAAATCCATACAACTTCTAGCTGTCAATTTAAAGGTAAAAAAAATCTGTAATAATTGTGGAGCAGACACCTCAGTGTGTGCCTGAGTACCCCAGGAGGAAGCATGAGTGCCATAAAGAAGAACTAGAGCTGCCTCTGACAGAAACACAATAATGGCTTGGGGACTGGAGCCTTGTGTTTATCCATACACTCAGCCTCTTGTTCTCCACACCTGTTTCTTTGTTCCACTCTATCCATCCATCCATCTATCTATCCGCCAATGTACCCATCTGTCTCTCCATCCATCCATCTCCCTGTTCTGAGCCATTTACAGACATGTTACCAGCAAACCACAAAGATGCTGCCCTACTCTGCACAGCTCTGCTTTCCTCTTCTCTTCTATCGCTTTTCCTCTACACCAAAGTGCAGAATTCTTAAAATTCTCATCCAATACCTGAAAATGGGCAGATTTTTCTTTTCCTTAGTGATACATATTTTCAGGGAATGAATATAAAATCAAAACATAACACACATACACAAACCCACTTCTACTTCACAGAGATGGCTCCCTTACTGACCACCCAATCTGCTTCAGTTTTTAACAGTCTTTTAGAAAATATATGTCTTAGTTAGGGTTTTTATTGCCATGAAGAGACACCCATGACCATGACAACTCTTACAAAGGAAAAACATTTAATTGGGGTGGCTTACATTTTCAGAGATTTATTCCTCTATCATCATGGTGCAGACATGGTGCTGGAGAAGCAGCTGAGAGCCCTACATCCTGCCTTTCAGGCAACAGGAAGTGGGAGTAGCTTGAGCATATATGAGACCTCAAAGCCCACCTCTACAGCAACACGCTTCCTATACCTACTAACAGTTCTATTCCCTTGGGGCCATGGTGTGACATGGTAGTATACAGCAGACATGGAGCTGGAGAAGCAGCTGAGAGTCACATATCTTGATTGGCAGGCAATAGAAAGTAGTCTGTCTCACTGGCTTGAGCATATTTGAGACCTCAAAACCCACCTCCACAGTTGCAAACTTTCTCCAACAAGGCCACACCTCCTAATAGCGCCACTCCCTGTAGGGTCCATTTTCTTTCAAACCACCAGAACACACAAAAGTGGCCAGGCACTACGTGAAGCAAATCTAAACTGCATATGGCTGGGCCTGAGGTTGTGAGGCCCTGTCACTCGTCTATGGGGCTGAGCCTGAGTATCACAAAAGGTTTCATTCCTCTGCACAAGCATCCTTGTTAGAGGACACAGTTTGTCTTCAGTCAAGGGGTATGTGACAGAAACCTCAAGCCACAGTGAGTCGCTTAGCTTTTCTAGGACTGCCCACAGCAGTGGGAAAGGCAAGCCTGGGCTTCGGAAACAAGCAAGAAAGTAAAGGGCTCAGTCGACAGGGCTCTTCCTAGGGTTAACTTTAGATGGACATACAAGACAGACTCACAGAAACCTTCTCAGAAAAGTACAACCCTGCCACCTCTGGGAACATGTGATCAACTGACATGCCACGGGCCTCTCTTGGCCCCGTGCAGTGGGTTTTTTTTCCAAAGCTGATCTGAGTGTGGTCTCTCATTCCACAAGGTGCTGAAGTCTGAAGACATGAACTGTGGGGCCAGAGACGTGCAGACTTTTTTCTCTTGGCTGGAATCTGAGCTGGTTGCAAGGTGGGTGTTGTGGGAGGTTCTTCCACTCCTCCAGCCAATAGCCGCTGAGATACCAGCCCATTGGGGCGTGGTCTCTCTCCCTTTAAAAAAGTGGCCACTTCCCTTCTCACTCTCTCTTACTTCCTGCTCCCCTTCCAGCGACTAGACTCCCTTCCTGACTGCACAGAGCGCTGTTGTCTGGGATGGTGATCTGTAAGTTTTTTCCCCTTTAAATAAATAACCATTCTATTAATCATAATTCTAAACTGGCGTGGGATTGTTTTTGACTTATGCCTTCGCCTTCAGGTGGGGACAGCTTCTGGGTTAGGGATGGGGTTCATGTCTGTGTCCCCTCTCAGGACAAGCCAAATGGTCCTGATGCTGGCTGGGACAGCTTCGGAAGACTAGAGAGGAGAGCATGCAGTAGCACAGGTGAAGTACAGCAACTACACCCTAGTGTGGAGCTCCTGCGAAAAGTTAGGATTTGGTTGACTGTTTCATGACTTTTCAGTCAGGGACAAAAAGCTCAAAATCTGAAATAATAGGTCATGAGTACTGAAGACTCTTTATGTCCATTTGCTAAGCCCAAAGCAACAGCTGGGGCCACAAAATGCTTTTCCAAAAACATCACCTAATTATTTCGAAGGCCATTTTGATATCATTCTCAGTGACAGATTCACCCTGTTTGTTGCATTGTGTTGTAGTTAATATGAATATGAGTGTTTGGGTCCCAAGAACACACAAGTGGCTTGTGTTTACAATGAGTTTCAAAAGGAAACCATTGCTTACACTAAGGTAAGAAACTGATAGGTGATATTCAACCAGACACCAAGTACTCTAGTAATGGAGTTAGGCTAAACAAGATTGGAATTCTGTTTTTGATGTTCGATATTTTGTAAACCACTTGGGGGCAATTTTCTCATTTTCGGAGACATGTCTCTTGCCCTGAAATGGGGAGAGTATAGCAATAACATCCATAGTATTTTGCATAGTAACTGAAATGAATTATAGGCATTCCAGAAAATGTCCTCTTTCTGCCTTTTGTAATGCATGGGTTTTCTGGACCCTTTTGCATTGTATCTGTGATAGATTCACAAAGAGCATGTTTGTGTTTGGCATTTCCACTGTATATCTAGTCGTGCATATAGGTGATCGGTACATATGCAAAGACTGGGGGAGTGTTTGAATAACCATCAGCCTCCTAAAGAAACTGGGAGTCCTGTATTTTTCACTAGTCCTTTCTTACCCCCCCCCCCCCCCATCCCATCCCTTCCCTCTCTGAAGCTGTAGCCATCTGAACAATGTTCTGGAAGTAGATATTTGTGGATGAAGATGTTGAGCATTGGGCTCTGTCTTCCCATCTGTCTTCATCCTGTGCTACTAATAGCTTTGTGGGGCTTTTATCCCCATAGGGTGATTGACAGCTCTTAGCAAAGAGTGCCTTTCACAGTGAGCCTAGGATGTGAAGTCATTTCAAACCTACAATATCTTGTCTATTGGGCAGTCGAAGGGGAGCTCCACAGACTTTACTATAAAAATATTTTACAAGTTGGGTGTTTGAGGAACAATAAGTAGTGAGCCTTCTCTTCCATCTCCAAATGGCAGATGAGGTCAAAGAGTAGCCATGCACTTAGATGGAAATGTTGAAGCTCAGCTCATGGTTGGTAATGAATACTCAAATCTGTGGACCCAGAGATAGAGACAAAACTCCTGGGTGGACTGGGGCATAATAGAGATAAGAACTTAAGGGATCAGGTTTCAGGGTGGAAGGAAGGAGAAAGTTCTGAAGCGATGACTGGAAAGGTGGCCTGGGGTGGGGAGCATTTTGGAGTCAGGTAGAAACCTGATACAATGGAATCCTGCAAATCTACAAGAATGACCACAGCTAAAGCTCATAACAATAGTGGATATGTAGCTTGCACTGGCCATCTCTTGTGATTAGATCTGTGACTACCCCAAATGTCATTGGAGAGCCTTCATCCAGTAACTGATGGAAACAGATGCACAGACCCATAGTCAAACATTAGGCTGAGCTCAGGGAACCCCGCTGAAGAGAGGGAGGAAGGATTGTAGGAGCCAGAGGGATCAAGGACATCACAAAAAAACTCACAGAAACAACTAACCTGGCTTATAGGAACTCACAGAGTCTGAACCAACAACGATGGCACCTGCACAGTACTAACCTAGGCCCTCTATATATATTTAATAGCTGTTTTGCTTGGTCTACTTGTAGGATTCCTAACAATGGGAGCAGCAGCTATCCATAAGGCTTTGACTGGCTCTTGGGAACCTGTTTCTTGTACTGGATTGCTAAGGTGAGGTGCTTAGACTTACAGCAACTTGATATACCATGCTTTGTTGATAACCATGGGAGGCCTGCCCCTTTCTGATCAGAAACAGAAAAGGAGTGGATTGAGGTACAGATGGGAGGAGGGGGGAAGGAAATGCAATGGGATATAAAATCAATCAATTAACTAATAATAAATTTTTAAAAAACTAGAAGGAAGAACTCTGTCTTCATTAACTATCCTACTCCATTGTGACTTCTTTTTTTTTTAAATTTATTTATTTATTATGTATACAACATTCTGCCTTGATGAATGCCCGCACACCAGAGGAGGGCGCCAGACCTCAGTACAGATGGTTGTGAGCCACCACGTGGTTGCTGGGAATTGAACTCAGGACCTTTAGAAGAGCAGCCAGTGCTCTTAACCTCTGAGCCATCTCTCCAGCCCCTCCATTGTGACTTCTAACTCCAGTCTTTGTTGACTTCCTCGAAAAGCCTATGATTCCCTGGCATTTAAATTTTTTTTCTTTTATAAACCTTTTATTTTATTTATGTGTATATATTGCGTGTGTATGCACATGTATACCTGTGTGTCACATGTGTGTTTATGCCCAAAAAAGGCCAGAAGAAGGCATCAAATCCCCGAGAGCCCAAGTTAAAGGCAGTTGTGAGCTGCCTGACATGGGTTCTGGGCGCTGAAATTAATTACTATAAGTTCACTCTTACCATGTCACCAGCTTTGCTTTTGTTAGTCCATTTATTTTAAACTCACATGTGTATCTTGGTTAATGAACTAACTTTTCAACTTACTCACAAAAACAAATTGAACCTTTTTTGTTATTTCCCAATGGGCTTTCCATCAAATGGGTGTCCCTCAGCCCCTAGCATCCTATCTACAGAAACTGGCACAGTGTTGACCAATGTTTCTGTCCTGCCCTGTCCCTCATTTGTTCAGTCCCAAAGAAATAAACAGACGTTTACATTAATTATAAACTGGTTGGCCTAGTAGCTCAGGCTTCTTATTAACTAATCCTTACATCTTAGTTTAGCCCATTATTCTTGTCTGTGTTAGCCACGTGGCTTGGTACCGTTTTCAGTGAGGCAGTCATATCTTGCTTATTCTGTGTCTGGCTTTCTCTGTGATGACTGCAGACAGAAACTTCCCTCTTCCCAGAATTCTCATTGCCCCACCTCTACTTCCTGCCTGGTTACCCTGGCTACTGGCCAATCGGCATTTATTTAAAACGCAATTGACAGGGTACAGACCATTGTCCTACAGCACTTCCTTTTTTTTAAAAATAAGAACCCTGAATCGAACCTCCTTTGTTTAGCTTTTCTACTGACCATTATCCATAACAACTTGTAACTAACATTCTAAACAAAGGCAAATATCCATAATCCATTTTTTTGGGAAAGTGGGTGTAGTTTTCCAGGCTACTTTCTGCTGATTGGGGGCACTGCTAATCTTATGGGAATCTAAAAAAAATTTAGAATTACGATCAAGTCCTGACTGGAGTATTCTGTGAGGCTTGATCATCTCAAGATACTGTTCTGGATGTGGAACTCAGACATCTGGGCCATTCTTCCTATCAGAGATTTTTCAGGGGGGTCTTCCTAGGTCAAACCTGATTTTCTTATTGTAAAATGAATCCACAGACCCTCGTTTCCTGCAATAACAAAAGCAAAACCTCTTCTCCAAAATAACATATCTTTTGACTTAAATTTTAAAGTCAAATATATATATATATAGTATATATATATATAGTATATATATATATCTTAGATTAATCTAGCAGCATTTATAATCAAATGCCTTGCCTACAGAATGGGAAAAGATCTTCACTAACCCCTCATCAGATAGACAGAGGTCTGATCTCCAAAATATACAAAGAACTCAAGAAATTTTTCACCAGAAGAACACATAATCCAATAAAAAAAATGGAGTACAGATCTAAACAAAGAACTCTCAACAGAGGAATCTAAAATGGCTGAAAGACACTTAAGGAAATATTCAACATCTTTAGTCATCAGAGAAATACAAATCAAAACAACTCTGAGATTCCATCTTACACCTGTAAGAATGGCCAAGATCAAAAACACTGATAACAACTTATGTTGGAAAGGTTGTGGGGAAAAGGGAACACTTCCCCATTGCTGGTAGTAATGCAAGCTGGTACAACCCCTTTGGATGTCAGTGCAGTGATTTCTCAGAAAATTATGAAACAACTTTCCTCAAGACCCAGTCATACCACTTTTAGGTATATATCCAAAGAATGCTTAATTGTGGCACAAAAACATGTGCTCAACTATGTTCATAGCAGAATTGTTTGTCATAGCCAAAACCTGAAAGCAACCTAAATGCCCCTCAGCTGAAGAATGGATAAGGAAAATGTGGTTCATTTATACAATGAAGTACTACACAGCAGAAAAAAATAATGACATCTTAAATTTTGTAGGAAACTGGATGGAGCTAGAAAACATTTTTTTGAGTGAGGTAACCCAGACACAGAAAGACAATTATCACATGTATTCACTCATAGGTGGTTTTTAAACATAAAGCATAGAAAACCAGCCTACAAACCATAATCCCAGAGAACTTGGACAACTATGAGGACACTAAGAGAGACTTACATAGATATAATTTTCATGGGAAGTAGAAAAAGACATGATCTCCTGAGTAAATTGGGAGCATGGGCACCTTGAGGGGAGGGTTGAAGGGGAAGGGGAGAGTCAGGGAGGGGAGCAGAGAAAAATGTAGAGCTCAATAAAAATCAATAAAAAAGAAAGAAGACGTCTCTATTGCTTTTTCTTTGGATGGGGAATATTGATGATAGCATCTTTTTGTAGAATGTGCAGCACTGTGGAAATGGTTGTACCAAACAAACAATGTGAAAAAGTTGTCAAACTATAAGAAATTGTCTTCATTCCACAAAGTAAAGTGTAGATTGAGACATTGTATAACCTAGTCTTTAAATTTTAGAGCTAGAGGTATACACATGTATACCTCCACTCATATACAGATGTACCCAACTATGTTTCTACATACAATGATTCAAATGATTTAAATAAAAATTATTCCAAAACAAAAATTAACCAAATGTCTTTTAGTGGCTTTTGCTCCCTTTTCAGTATTCAAACAATTTAAAGACAACATAATAGCATACAGTATCCAGACTCTGTATATTTTTCATCTTTCCATGGCTTTATTTAACCTCTATTTCTTTTATTTTTATTTTTAATTTTTGGCTTTTTGAGACAGAGTTTCTTTGTGTATCTTTGGCTGTCCTGGAATTTACTCTGTAGACCAGATTGTTCTTGAACTCACAGAGATCCACCTGCCTCTGCCTCCCAAGTGTTGGGACTAAAGGTGTGTACCACCACACCCAACTACTCTCTGTTTTTCTTTTAAGGACTTTATTCTTTTCTTTTCCCAAGCCTACATATATTTTTAAACACACAGTAAACCATTTAGAGGTTTTCTGTCTTTACTGTATATCTTTCTTTTTCTGACCACATGAGTCTTTAATTTGCTAAATGATATAGCTAGGATTAAAGCCATGACTCTGATGGCTGGATCCAGTCCATTCTTTAGCCTTTTTTGAGAGTCTAGCTTCACGGCAGAGGTACTAGCTGAAACCAGTTGACCTAGCAACTCAGACGTCTTGTTAATTAATACTTTCTTACATCTTAAATTAGCCCATTATTCTTACCTATGTTAATCACATGGCTTAGTACCTTTTTCAGCATGGCAGTCACATCTTGCTTGCTCTGTGTCTGTGTGATGACTGCAAACTGAAACTCATTGCCCCACCTCTACTTCCTGCCTGGTTGCCCCACCTATACTTCCTGCCTGGCTACTGGCCAATCAGTGTTTATTTAAAATACAGTTGACAAGATACAGACCATTGTCCCACAGCAGCACAGGACTAAACATCTGGTAGATTCTCAATGAATACTCTGGGAAGGTATAAAATCACAGACTGTTTATGAAGGAGAACTTAGCATTAGACTTTTAGACTTTTTGACAACAAAATAATAAATATCACCTTAAATTAAAACATGATGTTTTCACTGTTGAGGTTAGCAGTTCAGGATTAATATGATAATTCTATTTTATCATAAAATAGAGGAAATAAGGGGAAAAAACCTGTGAGGAACTTTGAAAAGTTGTAAAGACTAGAGATCATCATGTTAACTGAAATAAGGCTGGCAAGGATGAGTGTTGAGTTATTTTCTCTCATATGCAAACTATATGCATTTTCATGTGTATACATTATTAGCACCTATCTGACACAAAAGTAGAAGTGGGATTAGTAGTAATTATATGGCAATTATATAGTATTTTTACATTATTTTTAGTAAATTTTGTTACTTGTGGGCCTGCTTGTAGGGGTTTCTGTCCTGCCCAGTTCCCACAGCTGGCAAGTCCCAAAGAAAATCACACAGAGGTCTACATAAGTTATAACTGGTTGGCCCATTAGTTCAGGCTTCATATTAGCTCTTATAACTTATATTAACCCATTATTCTTATCTATGTTAGCCACATGGTTCAGTACCTTTTTCAGCGGGGCAGGTCACATCCTGTGATCTGGGCAGGACTGCTGAGGGAGCTTCCTGCTTCCCAGAATTCTCCTGTTCTCCTTGCCCCACCTCTATTTCCTGTCTGGTTGTCCCACCTATGCATCCTGCCTGGCTAATGGCCAATCAGCATTTATTTAAAACATAATTGACAGAATATAGAATTGTCCTACATTATATATTCAAATAATGGGTTTATGGTCCTCAGCTCACTATCAGATTCTCAGCCTATGGGATGGTGCCATCCACACAGGTAAGAGTCCCTCCTTAATTAAATCTTTCTGGGGGTGTCCTCACAGATACACCCCAAAGGGGTTTCCATGATGTTTTAAATCCAGTAAGTTATAAAAATGATTGTTGTGAGTGCTGGGTACAAGACTTGCCCTTCTACACAATGCACATGTCCCATGTGTAGGCTTTCTTCTTCATCCCTCACGATAGGGGGTGTTCATGTTATTTGCCACCTAGAAGAAAAGCTTACTTCTTCAGAATCAGATCTAGTATAATCTCAAGTCCACATGATAGTTTAGCTCAGGAGTGTGGCTTCTGTGTCTCTGCAATAGTTGTAGATGAACATAGGATGACTCAGATCCCTCTGCATGTGGTAGCAAAGTTATTTTATTATCATGCTTCAGTTAAAGCTTTCTAGGTTAGAAGTTTCATGTAGACTGTGTGGATCCAGACGACTGTGATAATAAGAATGATTTGAGTTCCTTTGAGTTCCTGTGCCTTTGATTCTGAACCAGTGATGTGGGGGAAGTATGTCAGCTGGGCTTGGGCATCCTGATCTACACTGACTGTGCCATCTCCACTACGAGGGGAAAATATGAACCAGAAATATCTGGGGCTGTTCTCATTTTACTGTCTTAACACAAGGTACCCCCCATTGGTCCTTCTTTCTTGAACTACAATCTGAGCAGCTCAAGGCTTCCTGCACCCATCTTGGGCAATCTTGACACCTTCCTGATTTACCCAGACCTACTGGCTCTCCCCTAAGAAAGGGCTCTGTTTCCCAAAATCTTAGATATTTCCTATGGTGTATTTTGATCATATCCACCCCTTCCCCTAATTCATCTCAGATTTCCTCCTTTCCTACCCATGTAACTATGTCTTCTTTTAAACCCATCTGTGTTGCCATATACTTTTGTGTGGGTGGCCTTCTACTGGAGCATGGCTGATCTACCTGGGGTTGCATCCTTATAGAAAACTGATTCTCCCTTTCCTAGCAGCCACCAATTGCTAATATCTCCTTAGCTAGGGCTTGGCCTTTGTGCCTGCCTAACCCTCTTCATTTTTAACTGGTCCATACTTGCAAAAGTCTTGTGCGTGATGTCAGAACTGTTGTGTTTCATACGTGCAACGGCAGTGCTGTGTGCAGAAGCCTCTTTCCTCCATCATCCTTCAGATGTCTGTCATCTCCAGCCCTCCCTGTTGCTCTTCCTCCCCTTCCACAGTGAGGTCTGCGCTCTTGGGGAGGAGTGATAGAGATCACCAATATTAATAAAAAGCTTTTTGCTTCTCTACAGAAATCATTAGTTGATAAACTTCAGAGTTCAAGAACTGTTTCCTTTATGATCCCTAAACCCCAGATAACAAGTCCTCACCAAGACTTCATTCTCCATCTGGCTGATCCGGAACTGACTGCCAATGGTGTTCATCTAAGAGCCACATAGCACAGGCATCATTCTTCACAGTTTTGTTTAGTGCACATTTTGCTGGAACCTCATTGAATCAAATGTCCTAATCTAAGAAACCTTTAAATTAAACTTTTCCTGCTAAGAAGGGCCATGCATCAGGGTGAAGCTGCAGTCTGTCACCAGGTGATCACACAGTTTCTGTCTTGTGAGGGGCTCCCAATTAGTTTTCTGGCTTTGGTCCCTTCCCACATGCTTTCCCCTGACCTTCTACAAATAAACTTGCCTGCTTTTAGCATCCCCCCTCTCCTCCCATATGCACCTGACTTTCAACTTTCTTAATATTCTCCACCAATTACTTCTTAACCCATCTCCCCCATCCACCAGGATTCCGAACTGTGTTGCCTATGTTGACATCACTTGCCTACTGGTATACCCTTGGAGCTTTTCATTCATTACTTTTTCATTCTTGTGGACTTTAGGTGGGCTGGTCTAAAGCCTTGTGCAATGTATTCCATTTATGACACTGAGCTCATGTGGCTTGTTTGAAAATAATACCTGCCTCTGCATTCTGAGTGCTGGGATTAAAGGCCTGTGCCACTGCCACCCAGCTGGAAGCTATACTTTTAACAGTATCAATATCATTATTCTTATCATTACCATCACCATCTTCATCATCCTCACTAGAAGCTTAGCTCACAAATACATGAAGGCATATTTGTTGAATGTGAGTGAATTCAAGGCGTCAGACTCCTAAGCTCAAGACAATTGAGTCAGTTCCATCAAAAAGTCCTAGAGAGGAAAGAGAAAAGAAAAGGACAGGCAGCAGCATTTAGATTGAAGAGGAAATCTTTATACCGGCAGAGCTGCATCTTGCTGACCTGGTCTGGAAGAAGTTCTCCGGATGGCAGTTTGCAAAGAGCCTCAGAACTGTGTCAGCTTCCAGCCTCCTTGCTGTACCACTGACCTACTCGACATCATCACGCTTGGTGTCACTCGGTGATTCAGTGCAGGGTACTGTGTCAATGCTCTCTGCCAAGGGCTAATAAATTCCTAATCAGTGAAAAAAAAAGAGAAAATAATAGACTCCGTACTCTTGATTGGGGATAGAGATATGATACTAGGTACCAAGATGCCCTGAAAAAAATACACAAAAGCACACACATGACAAGAGTCTACAGCATAGCTTCACAGGAAATCAACTCATTTGCTGTGTACAGGAACATGCTAAAGACATGCTTCATTTTATTACCACTTAGCAGGAAGAAATTGGGGTTTACAAATATCTACTGGAAGCATCACCATCAGAACAGACTTTCCAACTACAGCATTGATTCACTGCCATGTCACTTCTGCTGTGGTCTAAGTGTCTGGGTCTTCCAAATCTGTATGCGGAAAGCTGACTGAGTGTGGGAATGTGTGGGAGTCTGACTTACTCAAGAATTCTGTTTTCTCTAGTTTGCTTTCTGTTGATGATAAACACCATGAGCAGAGCAGGTCAGAGAAGAAAGGGTTTACTTCACCTTGAAGCCTAGTCCTTCAGGAAGAGAAGCCCATGCAGGAATCCAGGCAGGAACTGAAGTAGAGACCATGGAGGACTTCTGGTTACTGGCTTGCACCTCATGGCTAGCTCGACCTGCTTGCTTAAACACCCCAGGATCACATGCCCACAATTGGCTGTGCTCTCTCACGTCAATCATGGACCAAGGAAGTACACAGACCACAAGGCAGTTTGACAGAAGCATTTTCTCAGTTGAGACATCTTTCCAGATGACTCTAAGAACACCTGGCATCAATTACCTACAGTACCTATTTAATATTTTGTCCCAAAATACTGAATGGAAAGTTCTAGGGGAGAAGTGAAGCTGTGATCTTTAAATGATGTGTCATTCTGAGCAGAGTGAAAAATGCTTACATTGTCTGCTCTGTCCCTCTGAGCACGAGTCACCCTGCATTCAGTGCATCTGTGCTGCAGACACCACCCGCCCCTTTAGTGGCTTGTAGTTATCTCAGTGATCAGTAATAAGCTACTGTGTTCAATTAACCCTTAGTTTTTCTTAATAATGACTCCAAATCTCAGGAGTTATGCCCAAGAAAATCCATAAAGCACTCCTTTTAAATGATAGGGTAAATAGTCTCAAGAAGAAACACATAAATATTAAGGTTTCTAAGACCAGTAGTCAATAATACGCATTCACCTCTGGCTCCCAACCGTTCTTTATGTGACTTGACTTCCCATGTAACCTTGGCCACAGCTCATTTCCTTCACTCTGTTCTCATCACACCAGCTGCCTTTCCCGTTCTTCAGAAATCCATGCTTTTGAACTTGCTGGTCAATGTCAGTGCAATGGCCCTTCTGCAGGCATCTGTGACTGCCGCTCTTTCTCCTTCTTGTCACACTATATAAGTGTTAACCCATCTATTATCTCCCTGTCCAGCATTTTTGCAAACAAATCTGATTGTATAACACTTATTACAAATTAAAATTATCTAGTTAGTGTTTTCTGACTTTCTTAGCAAATGCTCTTATCAGAGCAAAGAACATGACTATTTTGAAGCAGGCACAATTCTGAGATAATCCAGCCTTCTACCTCCCTATAGTACAAACCCTGTTAAAGTCCCATCCCTTCAACAGAGGTTGGAATTTTCAGGTGGGAATTTACACTTATGATAACACTATATTGCGTGAGAAATAGTAAGAAGTACTGAAGATAATGTCCCTTTGAGTTCATCAGTGGGACCATGATCCTAGCTGCACTGACTTAAACAACTCCTTGAACAATGTCAGAGTTAAGTAGCAGCAATAGGAGCCTGTCCCAAGCCCTGAAGAAGTTATCACTCATCTTGGGAAAAGACATGAGACAGCTTTTGGGGTGGCCCTGGGAGCTGAGAGTGATCCCTAACTAGCAGTGAGCTTGCATTAGGGATCTACAACTCACAGCCTCAAAGTAAATTGATTCTACCATAGTTTATTGAGAGCTTAGATGAACAAACCAAGCATCAGAGAGGATTTCAGCTTGGGTGACATACAGATTTTAGTCTGATGAGACACTGAGCAGAGGACTCATCTAAGCCCGAGTACTGCTGGATTCTACTGACAGAAAGTACAGGCTAGCAAATGTGTGTTTTTAAGCAGCTCAGGCAATTGCTACACACGAGTAGACAGCTGAGATACACATTAAAGTACCTGGCTCCTATTAGACCTACTGTATGAGCTGTCAGATGAATATAGCTGCCTAACTAACTTCTCTATGCATTCCTGGAGGTGGGAAGGACTAGGGGCACGAGGAATTGAGCATTTGAGTGGGAAATAAAAACAAAGCGAGGGAGAAAACAATTACTGACATGATGTGCAGTGGCCCTGAAAGTGAACCCTGCCCTTTCAGCATGGCACAATTCAAGTAATCTAATACTTACTGCTCAAACATCTGGGCCTGTTTGAAGATGGAAAGGTCAGGGAGGCAGGAAGGATGGGTTTTACTGGACATAAATCAAGGAAGGTTCTATCCAGGAAAACCACACAGCAAAAACTCAAACAAGAATTCCATTCAAGAGGGAAAAATATTGTAATTCCAGAAACTCCAAGCTGATTCTCTCAAGTAGACCGTGGTCCACTCTGAACCCCTCAAGTCAATGCTCAGAGAAGAGAGGCCCCCAGAGGCCCCCATAGAGGAGCCCCCGCAGCTTTGCTTTGCTCTTCTTGCTGTATACATCCTAATTAAAGTAATAAGCACCGCTCCCTGAAACTCATCAAGCTGCTCCAGCAGCCTGTGTGAGTAGACAGAACTCCAGCAAGGTTAGAGCACATTAATTTTGTTGCAACTCCTGCATTGGGAGGCCAGTGACAGGTCCCCTCAGTGATCGCTACAAGGGGAGCAATCACTCAAGCTGTCCGTCATTGCTCCACAATGAGCTCGGGTCACATGACTACAGAGACGAGTGGAGGGAACTGTGCAAATGTGCAGTGTATTGAAAGTGGGCCACACGGCGGTCGGGAAGCTGCTTATAGTCCACAATCTTGGTCCTCTCTGTCTTCTCTTCAGCAATCAGCAGAGGGTTCCAAGGAATAATCAATATCCTGAGGACGTTGATGAAGGACTCACTGTTAGCACATCTAGGGAGCTAAACAACAAGAAAATGCAGAGCAGTCATTGGCCAACTGGCTGGTGGGATCCACAGGCTGCTATCAATCCTGATGCAGACTTTAACTTTCTATTCATGTAATGGGTGAATATTCAGTATATGAAATATCTGACAGTAAATATCAGGTATATGACAGCAAATGAAATGAACCCCTCATCTTCACGAAGGCTGTAAGGTTGAAAGACAGTCTTTATGTCTTCACTCCACCCACGTAATTGTCCAAGTCACTCAAACACACCACACTGTAGAGACATCTATTTTTTAAAGATGTCTCTAGGCCTTCGGATTGTCCTCAGAATATCCAGACACACACTGGTCAGGAACTCCTCGGGAGCTGCCTTGGCTTACGTATTTCTTCTCCTCTCCTTTGAGAAGTTAAAGGAAGGGTACTTTGCAGGACTTGTCATCTAAACTTAGAGTGTCCATCAATATTAATTAATGGCTCTAAACCTCATTTTACATAAAGTTATCTATATTTTTTGATAAAAGTATAAAGTTTATAATGTCCTTAAAAGATGAACTGGGGACTTTTTATTTTTTTATTTTTTTTTAAATTTATTTATTTATTAAGGATTTCTGCCTCGTCCCCACAACCGCTTCCCATTTCCCTCCCCCTCCCCCGATCAAGTCCCCCCCCTCATCTGCTCGAAGAGCAATCAGGGTTCCCTGACCTGTGGGAAGCCCAAGGACTGCCCACCTCTATCCAGGTCTCGTAAGGTGAGCATTCAAACTGCCTAGGCTCCCACAAAGCCAGTACGTGCAGTAGGATCAAAAACCCACTGCAATTGTTCTTGAATTCTCAGTATTCCTCATTGTCCGCTATGTTCAGCTAGTCCGGATTTATCCCATGCTTTTTCAGACCTAGGCCAGCTGGCCTTGGTGAGATCCCAATAGAACATCCCCATTGTCTTAGTGTGTGGGTGCACCCCTCGTGGTCCTGAGTTCCTTGCTCGTGCTCCGTCTCCTTCTGCTCCTGATTTGGACCTTGAGATTTCTGTCCGGTGCTCCCGTGTGGGTCTCTGTCTCTGTCTCCTTTCATCGCCTGATGAAGGTTAATATTCCTGAGGATGCCTATGTGTTTGTCTTTGGATTCACCTTATTTAGCTTCTCTAGGAACATGAATTATAGGCTCAATGTCCTTTATTTATGGCTAGAAACCAAATATGAGTGAGTACATCCCATGTTCCTCTTTTTGGGTCTGGCTTACCTCACTCAGGATAGTGTTTTCTATTTCCATCCATTTGTATGCAAAATTCAAGAAGTCCTTGTTTTTTACTGCTGAGTAATACTCTAATATGTATATATTCCATACTTTCTTCATCCATTCTTCCGTTGAAGGGCATCTAGGTTGTTTCCAGGTTCTGGCTATTACAAACAATGCTGCCATGAACATAGTTGAGCATATACTTTTGTTGTATGATAGGGCCTCTCTTGGGTATATTCCCAAGAGTGGTATTGCTGGATCCAGGGGGACTTCCTGAGGCTGAGAAGCTTCTGTAAAGCAAAGGACACTGTCACTAAGACAAAAAGACAACCCACTGACTGGGAGAAGATCTTCACCAACCCTGCAACTGACAAAGGTTTGATCTCCAAAATATATAAAGAACTCAAGAAACTAGACCGTAAAAGGCTAATCAACCCAATTATAAAATGGGGCACTGATCTGAACAGAGAATTCTCAACAGAAGAACTTCAAATGGCCAAAAGACACTTAAGGTCATGCTCAACTTCCTTAGCGATCAGGGAAATGCAAATCAAGACAACTTTAAGATACCACCTTACACCTGTCAGAATGGCTAAAATAAAAAACACCAATGATAGCCTTTGCTGGAGAGGTTGTGGAGAAAGGGGTACACTCACCCATTGCTGGTGGGAATGCAAACTTGTGCAACCACTCTGGGAAGCAGTGTTTCGGTTTCTCAGGAAATTCGGGATCAACTAGGGACTTTTTAAAGTCACCCTTTGCCCCAGTTCTTGCTCTTGTGATCAGATGTCCTGATAGCTATGGGGAATGGTTGGTTTAGCTTATAACTCCAGGTTACAGCTCATCCTCACAGTGAAGGCAAGGGAAAAACTTAAAGCAACCAGCTAAGTCCACAGTAAGGAGCACAGAGAGATAACTCCACTCATGCCTACTACTCAGACCACTTCCTCGGCTCTTATATAATGCAGGACCCAAAACCGAAGGAATGGTGCACATCAACACAAGTCCCACATACACGTCCATGGACCAACCTGATCTAGACATGGGCTAACCTGATGCAGACAGTCCTTCACTGAGACTCTATTCCCAAGTGGCTCTAGGTTGTGTCAAGTTGATAGTTCAAGCTCACTGGAGTAGCCCTAGAATCACACGACCTCAACTAGTCTCTTGAAGGATGATGGAGAGGTAGTATTATCTCAGAGATTAATAACTACACATGATCAAAGATCATCGTGGGAAGGTAACATTGTCACAATTGTCATCTGCGACCTGAGGATCTGTAAAACAATTTCCTCACCTGAACTAGCATATGCAGTGGTGTTGTGATGTGAATGGGAAGAAGGCCCCTAGATTTTGGTTGGTCCCAGCTTGTGGCACTATTTGGGGAGGTTCTGGGAACTTTAGGAGTTGAGTCCTAGCTGAGTCGTAGGTGAGTGAGGAAGGGCCATTGAGTGGGTCTGAGGAGATGGTCTGACCTCCTTCTCCCGCTCTTCTCACCTCCACCTGCCCCTTCCTCTCTCTCCTCTCTACCTTCCTTTCCCTGTCACTCGTTCTTTTTCCCAGCTACACATCTGAAGAAACTCCACCTACACTCCCACCATGGGGACATTCGCCTCACTGTAGGTCTGAAGCAAACAAAGCCCAAAGCTATGAAAGAAAAACCACTGAAGCGGTGGAGAAAGGAAATCCCCGCCTTGAAACTACCCCTCTCAGGTATTCGGTCAGAATGACAGGAGTCTGATTAATGAAAAGCTCATAAAACAATTCTGTCTCGAGCTGAGCAGTGCTCACAGATTGGCTCACAGCCTCCCAGGTCCTTGTGTGCCCTAATAGCACCTTGCTCTACTCTGAAGCCTCTCCTTAACGCTCTGTTCCATGCTCTGTACAGCACAATGGCAACGTTCAGCCATGCAATGCACCTATGCACCTTCATTCTGTCTATCCTCTTTGGAGGGCTTGGGCTTTCCTCCGTCTTCTGCATTTCAGTATGTTTATGAGTGTGTGTATGTGTGTTCCCTTGCTTTGTTTCCAAACAGCTCTTACTACGCACCCTATGCTGTTCCCAAACTGTCTATGCTGTCCAGACTTGCTGCACTCTCTGGACTCCAACCTCCCAAGTGCTGGGATCTCAAGCACTTGTCGCTAAACCCAGATGGCTCTTGTTCAATTTCGTATGACAAGTTATACTAGACAATTAAGGCAGTTAAGTACCACTTTTTATTAAGATGATACTGCAGCAAACACCTCTGCACATCTATTTTGTGTACTATTGTGATTGTGTTTTAGAAGACAAGATTCTTGACATTTCATTTAGCAGTGTGCCAATTCAGAGAGCACCTTGTCTCTCTGGCCCTGCAACACTACTAAAATGTGAGACTCCTTTATGGAGTCCTTCTCTACAACCCTAAGTTTGTTCTTTTACAATAGATTCAGGACAGATCTTTGGGGAGAAAAAAAAGTTTGTGATGCCCCCAAAACAAAATGATTGGTATTCTAACAGAGACTGTGGAGGGTAGGTGGTCGGTCACAGTGCCCACCAAAGATAGACAATTTCCTTTTTGCCTTCTTTGAGGAATCTAGTCTGAGGAAACTCTTATATGATGCGAAAGATTTGCAATCTGATTTCTGCAGATTAGGAAACTGACCCATAAAGTTCAGCGTGGCATCCTCATCGTCCTCCCTTGCTATCCATCATCTTTCTCTCAGACTCAGCTAGGGGCACTTTGGAATATGCTCCTTGGTGGTACCCTAGTCTTCTGCATTGCATTCTCTCTAAAGTTCCTAGGAGGTAGCGAACATGGAAGAAAAGGCTAGACAAGCCCTTATCTCTGGCTGTGCACTGGCCAGTGGTTTGGACAAAAGAGTCTAAGGTCTTTCCTAGTTATTCCATCCCTGCTGCTAGCACAGACAGGAAATTCAGCATATCAGAACACTGTGGCCCCAGTGTGATAGCTCAGTGGGTGAGAGCATTTGCCTCCAAACCTAATGATCTGAGTTCCTGAACTTGATTTCCAGGCCCCATATAGTAGAAAAAGATAACCAACTCCCACAAATTATCTTCTGACCTACACATACACACATCCACACACACACACACACACACACACACGGGAACCTCCCTAGAAATGGAATTGTTCACACAATGCCACATGGCTGGGCCTATGCAGAGGCCTCATTATGAGCTCTCAGCACACAGCAGCACGCAGACTGAGTCCATGTTTCCTGGGCTTCAGGCCCACAGGGACAAGCCACCCATGGAGGTAGCTCAGTGCTCACACAGCAAGTGTCTAAAAGCATGCCCATATGACCCTGTGCTTCCCAACCATGGATCACCCAAACTGAAACAGGGACACAAGCAAATCCCATCTTAAGAGCCTCACTACTCCATAGTTTGTCGGAATGGCAGCCTGGTGGGGACACAATGTGGCTCAACAAACTGTGAAAAAAAAGCCACAAAGCCAATAATGTAAAACTTGAAATTGAGACAAAACACCTTTCCCACCATGGTCATCAAGTTCATCTGTTCTATCACCTGAAATGTCTGCTATAGCTAATGGGGATATGTAATAATGTTACACAGGAAGTGACACAGTAGGGATCCTTTTCAGCTTGGCCATGTTGAAATTTTCCTTTCCTGCCTACAAGGGATAGAAATAAAAAGCCCTCCTCTTTTCACCCAAGCTCAAACAGAATGCAGAAGCAGCAGTAGGTGAGACACGGAGAACTCCATAGAAATAGAGAAGTTATTTCTGGATAATTGGCAGCAGACATGTTGCTGAGCACATGGGAGGAAGGGTCTCCATGGCAACACAGTTGATGATGGCTCCATATTTAAATAAAATGTTGAGCTTTTCTACTTCCAGAGAAAGAATTGTCAGTAATTTTGGTATTAAGCTCTCTAACTTGGGAAAAGCATTCTACCTGAGGGCACAGAAGGCAAGAGGAACATGGGAAAGGAAAGAAAAATTTAAGTCAGCTTTGAACGGAATTGGTGAGCAGCACTTTGGTAGTGAAGACCAAGTGTCTGTCACCTGGATCCCATACCACTCTATTGCAGATATGTTCATCATAACAGTGAGACATTAGTCAAAAACATTCATTTATTCTTAGAAAGTAACTTTTATTCTTCATAGAGGGCTTTAAGATAGAGATATGGGTGAATAGAGGCTCAGCTCATAAGAAGTTCTGGTGTCTGTGATAGACTTACAGTCTCATGGAATTCTTTTGTTTGAACCATCAAGTTAGAGTAGACAACGCACCCCTCCCCATGCAAAACATGCCAGTTTATAGTGCATGTTTGGTGTGCTATTACCTGCTTTGAAAATACCACGAACTGTGGCATAACCATGATTTTGATGCCCCATGGAGTTCAGTCTTCTATTCATTTCTTTTTAAAGACCAGGCGCATTCAAAGTTGGTCATTGGTGGACCTAAAAACTCATATCACCACTACATACCACACCCTGGTAGCCTTCATCCCCTCCTGGCAACCCACTGATGTGACACTTCCACCAATCTAGTCTTTTTAAAGATTCAGTAAAACTAAAATTGTTTTCTTAGCAGCCTTAAGCTGCTCCTATTCCAACTGCAAGAAGTCTTTTAGTCTAAAGTTTATACATTTATTGCAGCATCTGTAAGAATCTAGGTTGCAGAGATGGTTCAGCACACAAAATTCTTGCTGCAAAAGCATGAAGACTTGAGTTTGGATCCCTAGCACCCAAGTGAAAAACCTAGTGTGACCATCCACTCTGCAGCCCAAGTGCAGGGGAGAGGTGAACACGGACAGGCCAGGGGCTACCCAGCCAAGCAGCCTGGCCTAAATGGCAGGGTCCCGGTTCAGTGAGAGATGCTAGCTCAAAATATACGATGGAGAGCAATAGAAGAAAACAGCCAAATCAGCCTCTGGTATCCACCATATATACAGCAAGCAGACCATGCACATACACATGTACACACAGGCACCACCACCACACACACACGGGCTTTGATACTATTCATACATTTAATTTTCTACTCTCTGGAAAGCAAGGAAATTTATAACTAATGAAAGAAGGGACAATTAATGTCTAATTTAATTCTCTTCATTTTTTAAAAGAAACAATTAAAAGGAAGCTTTTTAAAAATCATTGTGTAGGATAAATGTTAACAGAAAGAGAGAAACATGCATTTGCTGCTTACAACATAAACTGTGTGATATATGTGAGGAAAGTTGGTGTGTGCATGTACATTTCCTTTGAAGTAAACCTTTATTATACTCTGGATGTTATTTTTTTCAATTAATTGTAAAATTCAGAAAACAAAGTATAGGATATGAATAACTAACAATTAATTACAAAATCACTAATTTGTGGCTGTCAATAGTATTCACCTCATGACCAGACACAGATATGAGACATGCCGCTGAGAAGAGTCTGAGTAAGGTGTCCTCGGTGTGGGCGAAGGATGCGCTCATCCCTGATGCGGGCTATGGTGCTGTCGGTGTGAGCCTCCTAAGGAGAGCTGGCGACCAGCAGCCACCGGATAAAGTGACAAGAGACGTCATCTCCAGCCACCCTGCTCTACAGTACTGCAAAGACAGAGGGAAGTAGTCGTGCTTGCTACACACTGCGGCCAAGCGTCACAGAAGCAAGGGGTAAACAAACCCGACCTGCATTTTCTCTTGTGACAGCAAACAGCGGTAGAGGCATGGTTCTAAAAGACTGAATGTTAAGTCTTTGAGGAATAGCTCTTTAATGAAAGAAAAAAAAAATGCTTCATAGTTTGAGTTTATACAAGATAAGGGGATCTTTACAGTACTTTTTGTGAATGACATTTTTCATTTTTGTATTATTTGATCCAGAATTTTCACCCTAGTAATTCATCCTAAATCATCAAAAATATAAAGGACTTTTTATCAATGTTATTACAATGTCATTTTAATAGCTAAAAATGGCAAATAATCTAAATGTGCAGTAATTAAGTAAATTATGATGTATTCAGTTATGGTGAGATAATATTCTAAAATATTAATCTTTTTCTATCCCATTATGCATGACCCTTCTTCTAGATAATTAGAGGCATTCAAAAGAAATTGTGATTGTTGTGGTGAGATCGGAAAGAAATAGTCAATAGTCAGTTCTTTCAGCTTCCAAAATAACTCTTGCTGATCACCAGAAGTTAGCTTAGTGGGACAGATGGCTGATGAGTTTATGTGACAATAGCTAGCCCGAATGGAGTGTGTGTTCCTGGGAGCCATCTCTCCCAACATTCATGTTGAGAGAAGTAGAGCGGTCTTAAGGGGTGGACAGCACCTGAGATTAGAGGTGTAGGCTGCAGTCTGGTGGGGAACCACAAGAAGACAAATCTGTCATGAGGGACAGCCCAACCACCCACTTCTAGAAAGTCTACTTTAAGTAGATACTGAGATTATGACTGGCTCTCATCGTCTTCACCAGGGCCTCTGAGCAAAGACTACTGCACATTTCTCAGCCATCCAGCAGGAAAGGGACCACCTGTTCCCTGGCCTTTGAGGGCATCTGAGCTACTTTATGTGAACTAGTGCTTCTTGAGACACTTCTGAATCTCTCAACCCAGACTCTTGTGCCCTTTATGTACAGACAATGACAAGAGGATGTCAAGGAAGGTCCCAGCACTGGTGCTTGGGACCAAAGGATGGCAAACTTGCCCTTTTACACACAGTAAAACAATTACTACAAGTTATCATTTGACAATCACAATTCTAAACACTGTGCAAGTGTCCTTTTTCATTACAGCCCTTTATAAGAGTATCTATGTCACTAGGCAGTGGTGGCGCACACCTTTAATCCCAGCACTTGGGAGGCAGAACAGGAGAATCTCTGAGTTTGAGGCCAATCTGATCTACAGAGTGAGTCAGGACCACAGCTACTGAGAAACCCTGTCTCGAAAAATAAACTTCAGTATCTATGTCATTGGTATATTTTACAGACAGGGAAACTGGGGTACACACCTTTTACCCTGGGTCCCAGCGAAACCACGCCCCAACTAAGACCACCTCTTAAAGATGATTGGCTAACAAGGTTCCGTCAATGCACAATTGTTCTGGACTCATGGAGATTCTTGTATACCAGGTTTGCCATGGTAGGAGCTAGAAAAAAAAATCTGAGAAGACTAAAAAACAAACAACGCAAAGGGTTAAATAAGAGAAGTGAACTGTGGCTGAGACACCTGCAGACAGGCCATCCAAAACAAGGGGTCACGCCCAGATTCCTGCCTCTACAGACAACACCATCCAAAACAAGGGGCCACGCCCCGATTCCTGCATCTACAGACACACCATCCAAAACAAGGGGCCATGCCCAGAATTCTTCATCTACAGACACACCATCCAAAACAAGGGGCCACGCCCAGATTCCCGTGTCTACAGACAGGCCATCCAAAACAAGGGGCCACACCACCCAAAGCTGGGGACCACGCCCACATTTTCTGCATCTGCTGATACACCACACATAGCCAAGGGCAAGCTCAGTTTTTCTGGCTGCACCGACTGGTTCAGAAGTCTCACAGATTTTATTCCAGCAACTTGGGCATGTGAGAAAGTTAGTTTATCTCTGATATGTGGAGCCTGACAAATCACCCCAAGGACAGCCGGCTCTGAACTACCTGTGGCCACTCAACCAGGCTCTAATTCGATCGAATGAGTCAAAGATGTTTCATTTATTCTTTTGAGAAATGGACAGCCAAAGTAGCTATTCTCTTTGAAGATGGGTTCTCACTCCAATCTCATTAAAATTAAACTTGGGTGAGCAGAACAGGCAGAATCTAACAAAACTCTCCTGCTAACATTCCTCACTAGAAGACTTGACTTCCCTCTAGTGACACTGAGGTCACTCCTAGTTTCATATACAATAAGTATTCAAGACGTTTTCTCCTCTCAACATAAGAACAACAGGGAAACTCAGCTCCTGGAGACTCTCTGGACAGCCACCCAAGAACAAGGTCACGGTGAGCTCACTGCTCTGGGGCAAATGAGAACTCCTTAGTTTCTATTAGTCTGATCTTAGAAACAAATTCTGTTCTAAATTTTATTTTTAATATTCCAAATGGGTCATGCATTTGCACAACCAAAGGTACACAACACAGCTTGTCTTATTCTTGACAAAATATTCATGGTGCGGGGCTTAGTGTGGAGGAGTCTGTTATCAAGGCGAGGAAAGGGGAACAGCTGGGCAATGAGCTGGCCTAAGCCTCTCCAGAAAATGGGCATGTGAAGGTGAAGTTCACTGCTTGCCAGGTCATTTATCAGTCTTACTATTAGTCATCTAGCCATCTGTATAAAGGGGGAAAGAGTAAAAATGCTTTAACAAATATCTAGAAAAAGTGGTCATTTGGCCACTTACAACTCTGCCTACTACCAGTATGTCCATTGTCTCATTCAAGTTTTCATTTTGAATATCTATTTATTGATTATTCAAGGGCATGTGGTTTAATTTCCACTAATTTTTGTATTTTCCAAAGTTGTTCTTTTTACAACATCTAGTTTTATATCACTATGTTTAAAAAAGGTTGCTTATATCACATTAGTTTTTTTTTAATTTATTAGATTTGGTTGCAAATGGCTCCATGAATAAAGTGCTTGCCTCCCAAGAGTAAGGACTGGTGTTCAGATCCCTAGAAATCAATGTAAAAAAGCCAGACACCGTAGTACTTGTCTATACAACCCCAGTGCCCATGTGTGCAACCCCAGTGCTACCATGGGGGGCTGGGAGACAAAAGCCACACAATATCTGGAAGCTTGAAGGCCAGCCAGCATCATGGAAGACAGGACTGATGCTCCACTCAGAGTTGTCCTCTGTTCTCTGTGCTACAACATCTGCTTTATCCATCCGTGTGGTTGGGAAGAAAGTGCTCTCCAGCTTCTGGGCAGACATTCTCTGCTTTTGTTGGGTCAGTTGCTATACAGCACAGTTTAAGTCCAGTGCCTTGTTTCTTCTAATTCTCTCTGTGGAATAGTAATCCATATGTGGAAGTGAGGGGTAGAGATTCCCTGTTGGCGAATTACCCAACCCTACTGTCTGGCTTTCCTTCGGATCCAATGTCTTAAGACATTTGATATTTCCTATAGTTTAAGTCGTAATTCTCCTTTTCATCTCTCGAATGATGCCTGATGCTATATGCAGGTGCTCCAGGACTAGCAGTGTATATGTTTTAGTTGCTAAGTCTTCTTGCTGAATCGATTCCATTGTCCTTGCCTGTTAGCATTCTCTCTTTTACTAGTGTTGACTTAAGGTATAGCAATGCCTTCCTTTAAAAAAAAAAAACTTTAACTTTTTTCAGGATGTCTGCACAGGTGAAGCAAGTCTTTTATAAGCAGTAAAAGGTGAGCATTGGGTATTTAATGCATTGCTCACGAGTTTTAATTGGATAATTTTATTCATTAAAGACTTCAAATTGCCATTTTATTAGTTGTTTTCCAGTCACTTTAAGCCTCTATTCTTTCCTTCCTTCCTTCCTTCCTTCCTTCCTTCCTTCCTTCTCTTTCTGTCTTTCTGAGTGTTGGGTGTTTTTTTTTCTTATAGCACGTCTTGATTCTTTACTTTTAGCTTTTAAAATATCTCACATAGATATTGCTTTGTGGCTACCATTAGGGTTACAAAAATTGTATTAGTTTTAATAAGATTTTAAGTTGACAATAACTTTACTTGAACTGATAAAATCTTCGTTGTTTCAGATCATTTTTAGTTTCTGCTGTCACAATTCACATCAATGACACAAACAAAGAAGAATTGACCCATCTATGACACAGCCCGTCAATGGGAGAAAATAACAGCTTGAGACTCTGGTTTGTTACCGATGACCATCTCATTCAACACCTTCACTGAGCAGTGTTAGACGTGACTGACATTGACCCATCAGCTCTACTTCTTCCAGAGACAGAATGAAAAGAAGCCAACCTTGGTCTTTCTATTGCTTTGTACCAAAAGCCTGACCTCAGGTATTAAAGGGTTTACTCTAGAATTTTCAGCACTGCCTTCATTTTACAGTAGACTCTGGATGGCACAAAATATCATCTCTCAGTTCAGTCATCAACAGACACTTTCTAATGCTAGGTCTTAGCTGCTTTGCTAACATAGCCTCAGCAGACTGAACCCAGACATCTATGCTCCACCCACATGGCATCCTACAATCAAGCAGGAATCACAGGGTCACATTCAATTCTTCAACAATCATTTTTGTCTTAGAACCTGGCCATGGAACACCTGTTCTCTGGTGAGGACTTTGAAGGGGCAGAGTGAGGCTTTGCCTGGAGAGACTCCAGCACCCCCACCCTGCCCAGCTGTGTGTACTGCGTTCTCTGTAGCTACACAGGTTGCCAAGGATGAAAAGCCAGAAACCTGTCTCCTGAAGCCCCTCTTTACCATGTCAGCTGCTATCTTCAAAACATAACCAAGCCAGAACACTTCCAGCTCTCTGGTTCCATTAAATCGTGGCTTTAACAAAAGCTTTTAAAATCTCCAAAAATAAAGGTGAAAGTACATTTACAAATATATTGCCTGAGAGCTCAAATCAGTTCAGACTTGTGTGTTTTAAAGCCATAGACTATTATTAGTCTTTACATTAAATCAATAGAGTCTGGAACATACTTTGGAGAGCTCTTGACACAGTCATAATGACTCCCTTCATAGCCTGTGAAATGCCCCGAAATCATTGTAAAATTGGCTTGCGCATTCTGCCACATTCAGATAAAATGAGCAAAGTTTCAGATAAGCCCTCCAGCTTCAATGAACTAGCTGAATACCCTTCACTGACTGGGTTTCATGATGTCTTAGATGAAACACATAGCTTCTTCTGATATATAATTGTTCAAGGTGTAAGGGCTGGCTTTTCAGGTGAATTCTTCAAAGGACCTGGGGCCCTACATGTTAGTTTCACTTGTCATATTCTACCTTATTGAAAGTATTTATGTTAGCTCGTATATTTATGCATTGAGCCTCCATACAAAGAAAATTAAAAGAAGAAAATCCAGGTGAAAATCCAGTGGCTCAAATGTACAGTGCAATCCTCTACAGCCACTGAAAGCAATGATTCAAGCCCTGTTTGGGTATAGAATGGTCTCCAAATTCCATAATTGCATCACTGGGCAAGTAGAGAAAGATTCAGAGCAACAAGTATGCCATGCTATGATTTGATTTACAGAAAGAGAAAGATTTACCAAAACAAAAACCCATACTAGCTGTTGTCTCTAGGAGTCCAGCTGCACAACCTCCTGGGATTTGTTTCAGTTACATGACCGAAATAAGGAAATGCACAGCAGACAAACATCTTCCAGCTTAAGGGAAGGGAAATTAAGTACTTGTGGTTGACAAAATCAGCTCACGTTTGATCTTGAACAAGCCTGTGTGACCATAGCTGCAATAAGTGTTGGCTGTTAATTGTTGACAACGACTCTTATGAGTCCCCTTACCCCACAGCAGGGTTAATTCAAGCAAGTCATCCTCCAGAGGACCTTGGAGGTCAAGGTTAAGGCTTCAGTGGGAGACATCCTTGCTGAACTCTTCCTCTGCCTCTCATGTCCCTCAAAGCACACTCTTTGTCAATCACTTGCAAAATTGCAGGGGTAACAGTAGGGTCTGTAAAATATTATAGTGATTTAAACAAATACGTAATCTCTCTACATGATAGTTGATGGTAATTATTGTCTTGTGTGTGCATGTGCACGCATACTTTTTGGGTGTAGGTGCATATGGTTGCATGTGCACACGGAAATGAGAATCTGTCTCCAGTGTTGCAGCTCAGGTGCCCTCCACCTCTCTTTTTTCCCTTTGAGACAGGGTCTCTAGGTGATCTGGAACTCACCAAGTGGGCTACCCTGCATGGCCAGTGAACTCCAGACACCTGTCTGACTCTGCTCCCCAGCACTGGGCTTGCAAGTGTACACTACTACACTAGCTTTTTATACAAGTTCTGGGCATCAAATCCAAGACTCTGCTTATAAGACAACTAATCTCCCCAGATCCCCTTCATTCTTTCAAAAGTTCAAAAATGACCCATTTCTCCAAATCATCCACGAATTTCTACTGTTCTCTAGAAAAAGTCATTTTTCTCATCAAACTGCAGTAGATCCCACATATCTGGCCCCACAAGTTCCTCTCCTGTAGTGGGAGCTGCAGGCCGCATTCCTGCTGCCTGGCTCCTGGCCGCCAGCTAGCTTATGCCCCGAAATAATTACATAGAAACTATATTCTTTTAAACACTGCTTGGCCCATTAGTTTTAACCTCTTATTGGCTAGCTCTTACATATTGATCTAACCCATTTCTAATATTCTGTGTAGCACCACACGCTGGCTTACCAGGAAAGATCTTAACCTGTGTCTGTCTGGAGTGGGAGAATCATGGCGACTGCCTGACTTGGCTTCTTTCCCCCAGCATTCTGTTCTGTTTACTCCACTTACCTAATTTTCTGTCCTATCAAAGGCCAAGCAGTTTCTTTATTTAACCAATGAAAGCAACAGATAGATACAAGACCCACCTCCATCACTCCCCTCTCAGTTCCTACCCTCTCCATGCAGTCCACACTGAGCCGATCCTAGTCTTTTCTCACCAGTCTCATTTCCACTGAAGACTTTGTGCTTTTTTCTGCAATGCCCCACTGTGGTTTGACCAAATCTACACCACTCTCTCCCTTCCAACTCCTCCTGTGCCCCTACCAACTTTTCCCTTTCAAATTCATGTTCTTTCTTAAACCCACTGAGTCCACGTGGTGCTGCCAGAATGTGTGCCGGTATGGGATTGGACCATGGCCAGCAGTAGGTTGCCAATAGCTCCTCTGCTGGGTTGGGACCGCATGAGCCCTGCCTGCATCCTCACTAGAGTTTGGGCTGGCCTGGTCTTGTGCATGTCTTGTACCTTCAGTCACAGATACTGTGAGTGAGTCCTCACTGACTGGAAAACCCTTTCCACAGCAGCCTCCACTGCTCCAGCTCTTAAAATCTCTCTACTCTCAGTGTTTCCTATACCAAAAATGATCATTAAATATTTGCCTAATAAACAGATTTTGTTAATGACTATAACTAGCTAGAAGTCAATGCTAAATATCACCCTACTCTGCTTAACAACCAAAGAAGATAAGTGATTTATTATTAAAATTAGTGTCTTTAGGCAACATAACTATTTATGAGACAGATAATGTCTGGTGCTGAAACAGAGAAAAATGTTCTATACTGTGTGCCCATGCAAAGTGATTTTTTTAATGGAACAATGTGAAAACCATTCACACAAGTGAAATAATAAATTTACACTGTTTCTGTAATTCATTACGAACAGATTTGCTATGCACCTATTATGATCCAGAATCCATGTGGTCCTCTGAAGCATTAGCAATGATGAGTGAGAATGTATAAAATTTCTGTTCTCCTTGTTTTTTCCTTGCATATAAGCAGACAGAAATCAACAGTGCACAACGTAAGTAAAACAAAGCAGAGACACATACAGAGAAGAACTAGGATATTGACAATCACTAGGTCTACAATAGTGAAACAAAAGGTCCCTGCAGGCAAGAGAGGCCATGGAGCCACTGCTCCTGAGACCAAGGGGAAACAACTGCAATGCCTTCAGCAAGTGCAGTGTAAAACACAATCAGTCATTTTGACAATAACACTCGACATCCGAGAGAGGAGAGGCTCATGGGACACATGAGAACTAGGAGGAGACTGGTGTGGAGGAGGCTGATGGAGAGGGTGTGTGAGAACTGAGGGTGAAGGAGAGGGTGTGAGAACTGAGGGTGAAGGAGAGATGTGTGAGAACTGAGGGTGAAGGAGAGGGTGTGAGAACTGAGGGTGAAGGAGAGGTGTGTGAGAACTGAGGGTGAAGGGTGAAGGAGAGGTGTGTGAGAACTGAGGGTGAAGGAGAGGTGTGTGAGAACTGAGGGTGAAGGGTGAAGGAGAGGGTGTGTGAGAACTGAGGGTGAAGGAGAGGTGTGTGAGAACTGAGGGTGAAGGGTGAAGGAGAGGTGTGTGAGAACTGAGGGTGAAGGAGAGGTGTGTGAGAACTGAGGGTGTGTGAGAACTGAGGGTGAAGGAGAGGGTGTGTGAGAACTGAGGGTGAAGGAGAGGTGTGTGAGAACTGAGGGTGAAGGAGAGGGTGTGTGAGAACTGAGGGTGAAGGAGAGGGTGTGTGAGAACTGAGGGTGAAGGAGAGGGTGTGTGAGAACTGAGGGTGAAGGAGAGGGTGTGTGAGAACTGAGGGTGTGTGAGAACTGAGGGTGAAGGAGGGGTGTGTGAGAACTGAGGGTGAAGGAGAGGTGTGTCACAAAAAAGCAATTATCCTTAAATCCAAAGCAGCAAATGACAGGTACACAGCTTTTAATAAATTGCTTTCAATGAGCTGACCAAGTGATCAAGGGTAATTTGTGGATGTGTCTCACAGCTGAACTTTGAGGGCATATTGAGTTCACCTTTACAGCACCTGGAACAGAATTTGGACAGCCCACATAGCATACATAGGTTGTTGTGGGAAAAGAGATAATCAGGAACTAACATATTACCACAACATTAAACCTGCTACACAATTGCATATATATATATATATATATATATATATATATATATATATATGTTTGTGTTTAAATGAATACGTTTAAGTTAATCGTAAATAAATGCACCCAGTCAATCTAAAACATTAAAATAGATATTACCAAATAAAATTTCAGTGTCTTTCCAAAGTGCTTAGATCACAAAATTTCCAGGTTTAACAAAGAAGCAGTCAAGTCAAATACAATGACTGACACAGGAGCTGTCTTTCCAGTTGAGTCCTCTTCTGCAGTGCTGACTGAGGGAGGAGTGCTCCTCCTCAGAAACATCTGCAGTGCTGACTGAGGGAGGAGTGCTCCTCCTCAGAAACATCTGCAGTGCTGACTGAGGGAGGAGTGCTCCTCCTCAGAAACATCTGCAGTGCTGTCTGAGAGAAGAGTGCTCCTCCTCAGAAACATCTGCAGTGCTGTCTGAGAGAAGAGTGCTCCTCCTCGGGAACATCTTCTGCAGTGCTGTTTGCGGGTGGAGTGCTCCTTCTCGGGAACATCTGCAGTGCTGAGAAAGGAGTGATCCTCCTCAGGAACACCTCACTTCAGATAGGTAGAAAACTGCATGGATAGCTTTTGAAATTCTTCATTGTTCATTTACTGTTGTCTGTGTGTATTGATGTGTATTGCTATAGCATGCATGTACAGAAGCCAGAGGACAGCTTGTAGGAGCTGGTTCTCGCCTTCTGTTGTGCGGGTCCCAGGGATTGAACTCAGGTCATCAGGCTTGGTAGCAAGCCCTTGACTTTCTCTTAAACATTCAGGAACACAGTTAGGTAGAACATCAGTGTGTGTGATTTCTAAGAGCATGGCTTCAAATTACTTCAAATGTTCAGTTCCCAGTGGGCCTAAATAGAAATCACTAGATGTTAAGCTGAAGGAATTGGGAAGGCAATCTTGTACAAATATAAGGCTTTTATAGATGGTGTGGTAGAGAATGCATTCTCCAAAATCACCAAGCAGATTCACAACAGGTTTGTTTCCAAAATGCCAGGACATTTGACTCCAAGAATGTTACACAATCATGTTCTTGCCCAAACACAAACTGGTCCTGGTCCTCTTATTCTGAGAAGAGTCAACGGACATGTTTTATGTTGTGGCTTTCAAGTGTAAAACCTGAGGATTATCTAAGATATCTACAGGGGGTCTTGGTGGATGACAGATTCAAAGGAAGAAAGCAGCAGTAGGATCCAAGGAAGTGAAGTTACCAGAGCACATTAGAAACCACAGCAGCAGGGCCAGTCTGCGCTGGTCAACATTTTCTATGCAAACATGGCCCTGAGTTCAATGTCCAGAGCGATATTGGTGCATGCCTGTAATCAGAACGCTGAGGAGGCAATTATGGGAGAATCCCTGGAGCTGGCTGGACAGCAGTCTAGCCGCAGTGGGACACCAGGCTCAGTGAGACACACTGACTCAAAAAATTAATAATAATAAGGTGAATATTGACCAATAATCCTAGATAGAATAGATAGAAAATGGCCAGCATATAAAGAAAGCCCATTAATGTGTATTAATCCTCCACTCGAGGCTTCTGCTGATTTGAAAGCAGCTGAGAGGTGTGAAGCTGAGCAGAAAGTGGTTAGGAAGGCCTAGCTGGGAGTCTGTTCCCTCTCATGGGACAGCAATGGAAGAGCAGCAGACCCATCCATTCCAAAGTCGGGGGCTTCAAGGCAAAAGCAGAACCTAAGTGCTCAGACTTGAAAGATCATGCTTGAGGTGGTAAAAGGGGCACATTTACATCTGGCTTCTGAGCCCCCCCACCCCCATCAGCAGCTGAAAGTCTCAAAACCCAAGCAGAAACAAAGTCCTGAGAAGCAAGAGAGCATCCTTTTGGTTACAAGGAGGCAAACACAGGGCTCCTACACAGTGGCAAAATAAGTGACCCCAAGGTTCTCATTAGAACTCTAAAGTCCCACCCTGGGCTTCAGGGAAAACCTGAATACCATTCTCCCTTCTAGAAACCCAGCTTCCACTCAGACCAAGGTACTGGCAATCTGCCATGACATCACCTGCTGAAATCACATGTATGTGTTGTTAAAGGTAGGCTTGAGCACACTAAAATCTTAAAGATTTTGTTCTGGGCAGCGGTGGTGCACAACTTTAATCCCAGCACTAGGTAGACAGAGGCAGGCAGATCTGTGAGTCTGAGACCAGCCTGGTGCACAGAGTGAGTTCCCAGGGAAGCCAAGACTACACAGAGAAACCATGTGTAATTTTTAATAAATATTTAATTAATTAAGAATTCAGTTGCTAATAATCAATTAATTAATAATAATAAACATTCTGATTAAGTGTTGATTGATAGTTAATTGATATTAACAATTAATTGATGATAAGAAAGTAATTAATGAATATTAATGATCAATTGGTTGTTAATCAATTAAAGACTTTGAGCAGAGGGCAGCTGGTGAAGTCATCAGTGCCAGACCCCTGGGGCACCGGGGGGGGGGGGGGGGGGGGGGGAGCATAGAAGCAAAGCAAAGAGAGCATTTGTAAGCAGTAGTCACCTGATCTAGGCAGCTCTCATTGTCAGCAGTGGTCACCTGATCTAGGCAGCTCTCATTGTCAGCAGTGGTCACCTGATCTAGGCAGCTCTCATTGTCAGCAGTGGTCACCTGATCTAGGTAGTTCTCATTGTCAGCAGTAGTCACCTGATCTAGGCAGCTCTCATCCCTCTGTCAGACTGAACACAATGAGTGGTGTTTCCATTTGCTTCTTAGGAACTGGGGGTGCTGGAGCCCCCCATACTTATAACCCTTCTGTGATAACCCTCCTCAGGAACTGAGGGTGCTGGAGCCCCCCATACTGATAACCCTACTGTGATAACCCTCCTCAGGGACTGGGGCTGCTGGAGCTCTCCCTAATTCTGATAACCCTTCTGTGATAACCCTCCTCAGAAACTGAGGGTGCTGGAGCCCCCCCCCCCATGCTAATAACCAGTCTTTAATAAACCTTCTCAGGAACTGAAGCTGCGGGAGCTCCCCCCAATACTGATAGCCCTACTGTGATAACCCTTCTTAGAAACTGAGGGTGGTGGAGTATCTCATCAAACTGCAACCAAAGGATCCAATGGAAATTCTTGAAATGAAAAGTGAAGAATTCAACATTTAAATATCAGATTTTACGCACGCACACACACACATACTTATACACAGACACACACACACACACACACACGTTGGTCTATTTAAAGATACATCAGTATATCAGTATGGCATATGAAGAAGAAAAGAGTATGGTGAAGAACATTTCGAATGCAGAAGACTTGGAAGGCTTCTTTAAAACTCGAGCAGCCACATGGTCAGGAGTTTAGTAGGAGAAAAGATGGACAGCTGGAGTGAGGAAGAAAATCTCCCAAAGCTCACTTAAGATATCAGCCAACAGATTCAACAACTCTGTGCACCCCAAGTAGGGAAAACACATGAAGTAAGCAAAGAAACAGCTAACCTTATACACAATACATCACAGCTTCTAAAACCTTTCTAAAAAGATTGGTTTTAAATGAGGACATTACCTTCAAAAAGCACTAATAAGTGACGTTTGCAGCAGTGGCAGCGGAAGACAGTGGAATCATACCTGTCTGTGCTTAAGCAAATTTCCCAGAAGAAAACAAAATGTGGACTTTGTTTGTTCAAATACACCCTGAGGAGGATTAGACAGTCACTATAGAAGAGAGAGGGAAAACATAGTCAAGGCAAACAGAAACAAGAGTGTATGCACTGATGTTATCCTTACACTTTCTATAGAAAACTGGAAAGCAATTTCCCCAAGATAATACAGTGAGTGGTCAAGAAGGGACTTGGATCCAGGTCTAACTTCTAGCCCCATTCTTTTAACCTCCATAGGATGCTGTGTAAAGAAACGTTTTAATTAAGACCATCTGAATGGCACCTGGCATCTTAGTGCGGCAGATGCAGCCCTGAGGACCATCATCTAAAAAGAAAACCTTTTAGCACCCCAATGGAAAGAACAGTCTTCCTCTGAGATAAAAATAATTAACAAGCTTCTGAAAGAGACGGCATTGCTCCTCTTGGATACAAAATGCCTGGCTCATATATTCACGAGCTAATGTGAAAAAGTCTGCTTTACAATCAAAGACCCAGCTCAAGGCAAGAGAGTCATGGCTTTCCATCTATAAACAAAGCAAAGGCAACAGGCATTGACTAATAACCCCTGTAATAAAATCCCCTTCCATAACAGAACAGTGGGACTAACCAACGCCATTCATCCTACTCTGACAGACTATGTAACACCAAAGAGAGACGAAGAGAAGCTGTGGGACAGACGAAGCTGCTTAAGTCTTATACTTGTGATAAATGAAATAAAAACCCAGATAAAGACTTCTGGGACTTTGCCAAGTGTTCACTTCTCTTATTTAATGATTAACAAGTCACAAAGGGGTTCTTTTTCTCAACCTTCCAAATCAGAGTTAATGAACTTACATTACAAGGAAGACAGTTCTTCAGACATTGCACGGGCCTTCATAATAGACTCCAATCCTACTTGTCTAGCAGAAGTGATTCATTTAGTTTCTGAGTAGTGTTTTCTTATTTTGAGCATCCATTTCACCATCCAAAAACACCCTGTCAAATCAGCCTTAGACACTGCCTATTAAAATGTTAAACTTCACTTGATAAAATGTAATTATAGAATGCCTGGCATTTTAACATAGCACACACATGCTTCAAGCCAATTTTGCAAGAGTTAAGATTATTCCTTTGGATATGTGAATGCATGATGAAGCTGTAAGGAAATATCAATATGTCAAACTCTAATATAGTTGAAAAACTGAATCCAAAATGAATTAAAAAAACAAAATATGGATTAAAGGAATAAAAATGGAGACAAAGGCCAGCAAATTATTGGGTGAGCTCACCAAATTATGCAATTGAACAATTTCCTAAAGGAGCATCCAGTAATTGACTACTTCAAGTTCAGTAATTTTTTTAGGGTTTACTAGGGCTATGGTTCATCACCTGGACAGCTCTCAAGAATAACAAACATCCCTGTCTCACAGCAGAACATGGGAGTCACAGTTTCCGGAGACAGAATTTGGAGGTAAACTCCAAGTATCAGATACTTTTTTTCAATTTTTTTTTTTTAAATCTGCCATGAGCCACTGGCCATGGGTTCTGGGAACCAAAATTATGTCATTTGCAAGAGAAGCAAACATTCTTAAATACTGAACCATCTCTGCGAGCCTGGGATTTTTAAGCTATCCCTTCCCCAGTTAGGGTCTTGTAAACATTGGTCCTATTACTATGTAAAAATCATTGTATAATTAATACCTGAGAATGATTAAGGTCAGTCTGCTCATACTGTTCCCTTAAATCTGCATTTGAACTTATGCATAACCCAGCTAACTGTTTTGGATAAAGTAGGAATCATGGAATAAAAGATACCATGGATTATTTTGCAGTCCTTTGTTAGAAGATGGGGTTTAATTCCCCCTGTTGAGTATGGGCTGGATTGAGAGCTTCACTTCTCAAGGGCAGGGTGTGACAGAACTCACTGTGTTTAGCAACTGAGCTTAGACGGTGAGAGCCATCACAGCTCCCCATTGCTGTTTATGAGATCATTCATCTGGAGAAGTTGGCTGCCATTTTGTGAAGATACCCAAGTTATGCCAGAGAGGCCCAGGCAACAAAGAATGTGGGTCTCCTGCCAGCAGCCACGCGAGGGAGTCATCCTAAAAGTGGAAGTCCCCAACTTACTTAAAAGGTGGCTTTTAAATGGCCGCCTCTCCAGTTTTCAGATTCCTGAGATTCTGCCCCTGAGTTGAACTGCTCCATTAAGATCTGCTGAAGAGCTGAACCCGAGAAACTCTTGATACAATGAGTGTTCAGTGTGACATGGAAGCAAACAGTCAGTGCAGAAGTTAGTTAACCTCTTCCAAGAGAATCCAGAACTCAGATCATCTGTCTACCTGTCAATCACCAGATATAGCTGTCGTTAGGGTCAGTCACTAGTGAGTGGATAAACGAGCACCCTCCATATTTGAATAAAGAGAGAATTTCTCTTGATGGGGTAGTGGAGATTTCTATCTATGATGAAGAACTCTGTCTACACAAGGCCTGAAGTTAGAAAGAATTGCCTTGCTGTCAACAATACACACATGTTAGGTCTAAGCTTGCCTGGAAACATCTGCTCATTACTTTGTTTCTTTGGGAAGACATCAGTGATCTGAATACCACATTCATGGATTTTCATCTTAAAATCCATTTGATTTTCCTTGTCTCCAAAAGTTCTGGCCCAGCACTGATCCATCCAACCTGGACTCGAATGACTCATCTACACTTGGCTCCTTGTAGAACACTCCTTGCTTCTCCCAGACGCTTAGCTCCTCTCTTCTATCAAGCCTTGGCCAGTGTCATGCTGCCATTCATTTCTCAGCATACATTCTTTTCGTGCCTCTCTGGGATGGAATGGTCTTCCTTTTTCCCCTTTGGGAAGCAGGCGAGTCCTCCGAAGCTGTGGCTCCAATATCCTGCACGATCACCTGGTGAGCTTGAAAAATGTGAAGCTGTCTGGACCTTGCTTCCACATTCCCTAAAGTTGTGAAATGAAGGAGGAACCCAAATCCATACTTTTTAAACAGACTGTGTTTGAAAAAAAAATCTTCTGTTTTTATAATCTCAGTAGTGTAACCATTGGCACAAAAAAAAAAAGCTTATTTCATACTTGGAGTTGATGTTACTGTGATGTGGGAAAATGGTTCTGTACTTGCCCAACCCTAGGCACTGGATTTTAATCACAAGGAGAGATAACAGACAAGGGGATATACTCGCTATAATGAAAAGCAGGGGGAAATAAAGATTTTTACATACTGATACTAAGTATAGGGTGGGGGAAATGCTGGAGCACCCACATAAAAAGCTGAACATGGCCAACACATGCCTGTTACCCCAGAGATGTGGGGGGGGCAGAGACAAGAGAGTGATCATGATAGCTTTAGGTTTTGCAAAGGGACTGTTAGAGAGATATAGGGCAGGGTATCCCTGCACACATATGTGCATATACAACACAGAGAGGGGAGAAAGACAGACATACACAAGAGAGAGAGGGAGAGAAGCCTTGAGCTGAAAGAGGACTGTGGATGAGATTAGGCTTGCAGTGCAGTCCTGTGGATGTGCTACCCACAAGGTCCAACTACTTTCTACCTTCAGCCCAGTCACCCCAACCCTAGGACTTGTCCTCAACATGATGAGCTGTGGCCTGGCACTCTCTTCCTTTCAGTCTTTGCTCCTTTCTTTTTTCTCTTATTTAATATTTCATCTTTTATTTTGTTCTGTGTTGAGACATAGTTTCCCTGTGCTGCCTAGGCTCATGGGAATAATCCTGCCACCTGAGCTGCCCCAGCCTGGGGCTATGAGTGTGCTCCCAGCATCCATTAGTACATCCCATCTCTAAACACCGGGAGAATGAGGCAGGATCATGAAAGTGTCAGGAGAGGGGTGAAAGAATTAGAGTAGAGCCAGAAGTGACTTTAGAGTCCACAGCGAGACAGAGAGAGAAAAGTCTTGCCCCACAGTGAGAGGAAACAGCCCTGTTGAGATGCTGGCCACAGCTGAGGAGAAAGGACCCTTTCTTCCCATTAAACAGTGTCATCACTTGCAAATGCCAAAATTCAAAGATGAGCTGGAAAAGATTCTCAGTTTTTGTTGTTGTTGTTGTTGTGTATGTGTGTTTGATTTGCTTTCTCTGGGGTTTTTATTTTGTTGTTTGTTGGTATTCTGAGCTAGTGAGTGTCATGAGTTTCCACTGGACTTCATCAGTAATGGATAGGTCTCAGTCCTCTTAAGGAACCCCACAAGGTTTGTCAGCCTTACAATACTGCCAACCAGTATGAGAGACATATTTTCTTGAACTCAAAGAGGAAGAAAGAGAAGATACTCATAACTTACAGGAGTTTACACTGGTAGCTGTTTCCAGGGGCAACCACCCTCTTCTAAATTGGCCACGAGACATCAGCTCAGCAGTGTGACCCTAAGCTCTCCAGCCCACACATGTGGATTCTAATCTGTTCCCACCTAGAAAGGATCTGTTCATGGGAAAAAGAATTCAGTCAACAGCTTATCCTTCCAAACACACTTCTGCCCTTGGCAAATGGCCTAGGGACTGTTTTCAGGAGTATTCAGGACAAATACATTTAGGCAAAATACCACAGTTCTCTTTTTTGTCAGTTTGGGAGGGAGGGTGCCCCAAGGCCCGCATGGGCTCCCCCTCCCACTGATGCTGGCAGGAAATCAATGGTTCTAATGTGACTGTCACATGGACATGCTGCTCCCCCGCAGGAGGCACATCAAGTTGACTTTTAAAAATGTGCTTGTTCTCTCTTTCTATGTGTGTTTGGTTAGCAGACTTCGAGAGTGCTAGGACTCCTGGGAAGCTGCCGTCTAGAAGGCTGGTCAGCAGGGCTCCGCGCAGGGTGAGATGAACCCATATCCACATGTTGTGAGCTGTGTTCCTGTCTGCCTCTGTCTAGAGTTCTCCGTGGTACTGCCTGGCAAAGGAATCCACTGGGATCTTTGCTCCACAGATGGAGCTGGGAGAAGATTTGGTCTCTTTCAAAACAGGGCATAATATTGTTGGTGTCAGAAGTTTCTAATGGCTTCTTTAAGATGCCAGATAGGGTTCTGCATGATAATGAAGACTAACTATATCTAGCTGTGCACACCGCTTATGTAATTCCAGGCTTGCGGGCATTTTGGAAATGTAACGGTGGAGAAGAGAAGACGTTTTAGGGGTTAGGAGACATCAATGGGCTCAACAAGAATGGGGCAGTGTCTTAGTTACTTCTGTTGCTTTGACAAAACACCACAACCAAAGCCTATAATTCAGAGGGTTGAGTCCATGATCATCATGGTGGGAACATGGCAGCCAGAAGTAGGCATGTGCTGGAGCAGGGGCTGAGAGCTGAGAGCTTCCATCCTGATCCAAAGCCCTGCACAGAGCGAGAGCGAGAGCGAGAGAGAGAGAGAGAGAGAGAGAGAGAGAGAGAGAGAGAGGAGAGAGAGCACTAACTGGGAATGGTGAGGCCTTTTAAACCTTCAGAACTCGCCCTCAGTGACACACCTCCTCAAGTGGGACTACATCTCCCCATCCTTCCCAACCTTCCACTAACTGGGGACTGAGCACCAAAATACCTGGGCCCTAGGGTAATTCTCACTCAAACTATCATGGGCAATATGAGGAGTTTTCTGGGCTAAAAGACAATTGCTATTTGGTTAAGGCAATGGCTACATGAACCTACCCACACAGTAGACTTCATATAACTGTTCGCCAGCAGAAAGGAATATTCTTGTAATAAAAGTTTAGGTCATAAGTGAAAGAAATAAATCTTTCAGTGCTCATTCAAGTAAATACAAAAAAATTCACGCAATGTGTTTTTCGGACACCAATGAGAGTACTTGATGAAAGTGAGAAATTACTGGTGCCGCTTTCTTCAGTGGTACAGCCTCTGAGAGACTGCCTGGGTCTGGCGAATAAGCTCTCACTCATGCTCATAAGCAACTAAACTTGGAGGCTTAAAAAATAAAACAGCAAAGTAGGAGTCTCAGTGGAAGAAAAAGGGGGTGAGTGAGGGCAATACTAATTCACCAGCATTCAGCAGTTCCCTTTGCCTGTGTGGTCTCCCCCCGCCTACCTTCCTGTCTTCTCGCTTACCTTGCCTTCACTTTGCTCTGTTCAGCCACCCCAGACACCAGTGCTCCCTCCAGACTTTGAATATATATGGTGCCCCACAATTCCATCCCTTCATGTGTCTACCAGCCATTTTCCTGCCTTTCTTGAAGGGAGGCTCTTTAACCCTTCAGTCCCATGTGATCTAGCAGAGAGTCTCATGGTTGCCAACACCTCCTCTTCTAAGAACACAGCATGGTGATCACAGCCAGGAATGTGGTTTTTATCCTGCACCCTCCTCCTTTACCTTATGACCTCTTTCAGGACCAGGATCCCATCTGTCGTGTTTTCCACTAGAAGACTGAATGCCTCACACATGGTAGCCGTTCAGGAAAGACGAGCTGTGTGAACTTGATGGAAATAGGAGAGGAAGGAAAGGCGTAAAGAGGCAGGAAGCCAGAGCATTTTAGCACAATGTGCAACAAGCAGAGCTTCAGACACCACGTGCACCACACGTAGTGACTAAAATAACACACTCCTTACTGCCTTTGCACCTTGCTCTCCCTCTCACTGCTACTAAGAATATAAGAATATTCTCACATGTGATTCTACAGTTTCTTCAGGCCTTTTAAAGACTTTATTTTATTTGTGTGTGTGTGTGTGTGTGTGGGCGCGCGCACACACGCACACAATTGTGCAGGTGACTGCAGAAGCCAGAAGAACATGTCTGACCCCCTAAAGCTAGAATTACAGGCAGTTATGAGAGCCACTGTTGGTGCTGAGAATGGAACTAGGGTCCTCTGCTAGAATAGTGTGTGCTCTTAGCCACCCACTGAGCATCTCCAGCCCACTCCACCAGTCTCTCTTAAGAGAAGGTAGCCAAGGATTGGCATCTGTCTGTGAGCTGTTCAAGGTCATGCAGCCAGTAAAACGTGACACCCAGATCTACAATACAAGGTGTACCTACTGCCACAGCCCAACCTGGCTGTCCTCTCCCACCCTGGTCTCTATTTCAACCCCAAGAGAAACATCTTATAACCATCTCCAATGCTTCCGCTCCTCTTCCATCAGAAAAGAGGTGTCTGCCACTAACGGAGGAACCGCTAACACTGGGAGCGGTGATGTGCAAGCCTTGTAAACAGATAGAGATGAGACTGCGCTCGTCCCTAGGGCCACTTGACTGGACCTGCAGTCAGAGCAGATCAGCAGGTGAGAGGTGACTGGGCTGGGATGCTGGGGGAGGGGCAAGAGGATTCTTTTCTTCCTCTTCTGCACAGTGCAATGTTAAAAGCTGACTTGCACCTGTGACATAAAATGATCCTGTTTTGAGAAGCAAAGGGGCTTTCAGACAGGACACTCAAAGTGGCCATCAAAGGAAAATGGAGATATTTGTGGATCTGCCAAAACACACTTCAGCCTTTGGGGCCTCACCTGTGGAAATGGCTCTCAGCCAGGCAGGAGAGGAGGCAGGGTGGGGGCTCAGCTAGTAAAGTAATTGCTGAACAACTTGGTGGCAGAGTTCAGTTCTCCAGGACCCGTGTAAAAAGCTGGGCACAGTGGCAGATGCCTATAACCCCAGGACTGCAGAGACAGGGATGGGAAGTGTGGGAGCCAGCCATGATATGCTAATAGAAACAGACCACCCAAAGGAAGTTCTTTACTTCTAACCATTATCACCTGCCAGTGTAGGACTCAGTCATTGATAAGTTTAATGGAGGCCCAAGTTTCATTAGTTTACCCTGGTTGCAGGAAGGACCATAAGGTAAAATTACCTGAGCACCATCCAAGAGCATACCATCGAAAGGAAATGCCTACAGTTCCAAACACTGTAGATAGGATGACCTGCCAGCACACACTCACCAGGACACCGCTAGATAAATGTCAGCCAATCAGGGGTCCTGAAACTTAGAAACCCCTCACCCCCACCTTTACTACTATAAAAACCCAACTCTAACTGAGCTTGGGGCTCTCCGTTTATGCCAATTCATTGGACATGCAAAGAGACCAAGGTTGCAAACTTGTATAAAATAAAGGTCCTTTGCTTTTACATATGAGACTCGGTCTCCTTGATGGTTTTGGGGGACTTTGTGGATCTGGACATAACAGGAAGGTCTCTGGGTCCTGCTAGCTAGCTTAGCTGAATCCATAAGTCCTACAGTCAGTAAGATACCTAATGTTGAACCCTGCCTCTGCACGCACATGCACACATGTGTGCCCATGTGTACATGCACTGAACACATACCCACAGTAAGGGAAACGTGGGCATAGCATTCACGCTCCAGTTTTTATTGAGCCCCTGTGGTTTACCACCCAGAGTCCAAGCACTAGGGCCAGAGTGTGGGGCAGGGTGAATTCCAGTCTTTGTGGAATTCAGCAGCACCGTTACATAGAGCTCCTTGTGCAGTGCACTGCAACCCTAGGCCCACCATTGCTCCCACACCCATGTGAATGCCCACAGGAAGAACCATGGCCAATCTGCTCAGCTGTCACCTTCAGTACTTCTGTCCTAGGCTAGTGGATGGGTGGTGTACCCTTCCATCCTGTCTCCTGATTCTGCTCTCCTTCTCTTCCTCTGTTCTCTTTTCAACCCAGAACACACGAAAAACACATTTCAAATTCTGCCACAACTCTCCTCACATCCTCAGACAAAAACTAAGCCAACTGTCTAACACTCTGACGTCATCCTGCCTCTCCCTGGGCCACCCCTGCTTCCCTGTGCTGTTCGGCCCCTAGCACCTCCTTCCCTGGTTATAAGCACCTGCTCTATTCTTCCTCCAAGACTTGTTGCTGTAATTTTTAAATACTATCATGATTTGGGGGCACTCCACAGCATGTATGGGGAGTCAGCTCTCTCTGCCCACCTTCAGGAGGGTTGTGAAAGTAGAACTGAGTCCCCAGATGCCAATATCAAGCAAGCAATTTGAACACCATGCCAGGCTTTCTTCAAATGCCATGTGCCCAGTCACATCTTTGCTGACCCCCTCCACACATGCCGCCTAACTTATTCTCTTTGTCCTCGTATAGCAATGTGACTTTGACACCCCATTATTCTACAGCAGCATGATTTATTTGCTGTCGTCTGCTTATTACCCCACTAAGGGGCAAGGTCCACAGAGGCAGAGAGGTGTCTCAAAGGACTAACAAAATATCTGGAATATAATAGGACTGAATTATAGCTAAGGAAACAGACAACAAATGAGCACATATACATTCGTGCATTTGTTCATGTAAAAACATACATACATATGCATTTGAGAACTACAAATATCATAATAGAAACTATATATGTGTTTACTCATAGATTAAAACAGAGTTAACCAATAGGCATATCTACATAATACATGTATATATATGTGCATACATATGTGAGTATATATCTGTGTGTCTAAGTCTACTACTGTATGTCCTCCCACCTATAAAATATTTATTCGTTTAACTAGTCTTTCCTTGAGCTGGCCACACATAATAGAATTCTCTCTCTTGATGCCCAGATGTGAGTTAAAGTACAGTATTTTGGACATGTTTAAATCTGATGTCAGGGTCGGCATAGTAAACACATTTTAGGTTTACAATATTTTCAACCTTCAGTTGATTGATTGAGGCACAACCTTAGTATAAGCCTTAGTATAAGCATTAGTACATTGTGCATATGCATGCAGACAAGTGTGTGTACATGTAGGTACATGCAGATGAGAGTGTGTATACAGATTCATTAGAATGTATATATGTTTGCATATTCATGAGTATATGGATACATGTAGATGATATGTATCTATGTATATGCAGGTGCTTGTGAGCTAAGGTACAAAGTTTATACACATATGAATGTTTACATGCATATGAGCATGTGTTCGGTGTACATACATATGGGTGTGTATATACAGGCTTACGTATGAGCATGTTTGCATGTGTATGCCTGCATAGGCATATACATGGGAATGTGTGTATGAGTGTCTGTGTGTGTATGTGTGTGTGTGTGTGTTTGTGTGTGTAAGGAACGAAGCCAGGAGCCTATTTCAACAGGTTTCCAGGAGGGCTTAGGCACAGGAGGACCTGCAGAGAGGAGGTGGCCTGCCCAGAAAACCTGCCCAGTGTCTCAAATTCTGCTGTGGCATTATCCAGCTGAGCTCCCTGGAGCCACACAACCACCCAGAAGGTGGGGATTATTATTACCTCCAGCTCACAGATGGAGAAACTGAGGCACAGGTTGTTGTTTGCTGCAGCCCTAGGTTGCAATGCAGGAGTGTCAGTGTCCCACCCAAACCCTGTCAGATTCTCCAGGTCCTGGCCCTTCACTCTGCAGCAGGGCCCCTGAGGGAGCACTGGGGTCACTTGGATGAAAGTAGGAAGTGTAGACCCTGGACTCCACCCTGGCCTGGCTGACTCAGAAGAACATTCTGACAGGGTCCTCAGCTAGTCCACTAGCCTGAACCAGTGGCTCCCAGGTGGGCTGGGCACCAGAAGCCCGTGAGCAGTGCAGGAAGCCTGCATGTCCATGCTGCAAGCTTCAGCGGTTAACTGGGCTGCTCCGGAGTCCTGTGGAAACGCCGGTCTGTCCTAAACCTTCCTGGTTATTCCAATACAAAAATGCCCAAAGCCAAATTTTAAAAGATTTTATGACAAAAGAATCATATTAGTCCCATAGCCATGCAATTGAGGTTGTTGGGGGCCTAACATATTTACCCAGCAGCAGAATGTTTTGTTAATTTAGACCTTGTGTATAGGGACACAGTTTCAAAGATGAGTATCAGCTGTGCTTTGGTGCCTGCGCTCTGCCTAGAAATGAGTTATTAAAAATATATTTAATGTAAAAAATAATGACTACACAGGAGCAGAAACCTGCATAAAGGGACAAGTTAGCAAGCATTAAAGGAGACAATATACATGTAACCACTGTTCAGTAATAGACCACTCTCCCGCCGTGGTGTGCCGCTTCATCAGCTGTAACCTCCAGTCTTTACAGCTCAGCTTTGCTTCTTTGTCTGAAGACCTAGACAATCTATGGATTCTGGCTGGTTTTCACTTTATATAAACAATATCTCACCATATGTCCTCTCTTGGGTATCATTTCTTCATTCAACATTACATATAGGAGAAACTTTCTTTTCCATTTCTGTATAATATTCTAATGTATAGTGAACAATCTTAGTGTGGATGCGTATTTTCTTTTGCTCACATTCTGAGCTACCCCAAACACTCCTCTTCAGATTGGCACATTCTGAGCGTGTCCTGATGCGGAAATGCACCTGATTCTCCAGGTTATTAAATATGCTACACCAGCCCTGCCTAAGAACGCCAAGTGCTCCCAGCAGGAGCAGCTCAGACCTCCTGTCTTTTCACATATCTGCCCATTTGATGGCCATGTCTCCTACTGACCGTCACATGATGGCTGTAAGGAACAGTCAGGGGGCAGCCTTCTCCAACATTTTCAATCTCTCTCCCTCTCCATCCTGTCTCTTCTTCTCCATCCCCCCCGCCGTGTGATGTGAGTGTGGGTAATCTGTGGCACATCAATGTCATGGCACGCATGCGGAAGTCAGAAGACAACCTCAGGCATTGGTCTTGTTTTACATCTTCTCTAAGATAAGGTCTTCCGTTGCTCAGTTTCAGCCTACACAGGCTAGCTGGCCAGTGCGCTTCCAGGGATCCTCTATCTCCCACTTCCCCATAGCAGTGCTGGGATGATGGGTGCATACTATGACATCTGATTTCTATAGATTCTGGAAATGCAAACTCAGATGCTTAGATATGTGCACCAAGCACCTTACCTACTATGTCCCCTCCCACCTCACATGTCCATCCTTTACGTGGGTCCTCACACTAACCTGGCAAGGACTTGAACCACTGAGCCATCTCTCCCGGTCAACTTTCTCTCTCAAAGTAATGAAAGTCTTAGCCCCATAGGAAAAGGGGGAAACAAATGGCACACAGAAGCAGTCTCGGGAGTTGTTTGCAGATGCACTTGTTCTGGGATGAGCCAGGATAACAATAATTTCCTCTGGGTTTCTGCCAGTGACTCCGTAAATGGAGAGCATTCATAAGGGGCAGAGGCATGTGGAGTGATGAGCCCGTGTGCCATAACGATTCACCTGACTGTTTAAGGTGATGATAAATCAGAGCAGGAGTGCTGGAAGGGGTTTGTTGCAGAATGTGTGCCAAAACAACCAAGAGGGCAGATCGCACAAGCCGCTGGATCTGGCGAGCAGCAGTGCTTCTGTCTTGAGCACTGGACCATTTGCCCGACGCTGGTCTAACTCACTGTGCAGCAGGTGCAGTTCTTTCCCCTCATCTCACCCACTTGTTCAGCCTCTGATTCTGGGAACCCCTATCAAGCACCAGGTATCTAATACTGGGCAAGCATCCAGAGCTCCACCTTCGAGGAACTTACATCCTATTAGAAATACCAGTGTTCACTAAACTAGTACTTGTTGTTCAGAATGAGTACTGACCATAACATGATCCCTACTTTCACAGATCACAGTGGAGTTTACCTGGCTTCCATGGGGACTTGTGGTACAAGGAACACATCAGAGCCCAAACAAACACTTCACATTCTGGACCCAGATATGCCATTCTGTTAGCAAGCATTAATTCATAGTTCTCCCTAGCAGGAGGGCAGAAGCCTGAAGGAACAAGACACATCATCCTCATGTTTCGGAGAACACTAGCTGGAGAAGATATGTAAGTCACTCCCTGGGGTCAGAACCTCATCAGCCAAGAGGAGGCTTCACTAGAGAGGACACACAAGCATGCGGCTCCTTTGAACAGCCATGGGTCTCCAAAAACCACAGAAGCCACTTGCTAAGCTGTTTGCATGGCAGTCACATTTAATCCCACAACTCAACAAGCAAGCATCCCCATGTCCATTCTACAAACACAGAGACTAGGCCTGGAGATGTCATCTTCCCAAGTCCCAATGCCAGTAGGTTACAAATTTGAAGGCAACCCTTATTGACTCTAAAACAGTTGGTATTGAACCTGTCACCCTCAGCAAACAATGTGTAGTGTAGGGCTTATTCAAGCATCACTCCACTCCGCTCTGAAAGGCCAAAGCTGTCTCCACTGTGGTCTTGCTTGGCTGTCCCCAGCCAAGTTCACCAAAACTCTACCTCCACGAAGCAGACCCTACTGCATTACTCTGTGGTTCTGATCCCATGGGGGTCTCTCACATGCTGTCTGTATTATGGCGAGGTTGAATGTGGGGTCAGAAATGTAAGTTTCCTTGGGACAGAAGCCTTTGGCCCTGACTACCACTTGGCACCCCACCCCATAGGCTGGTCGGAGTTGCTGTGTAGTGATTCTTTGTGAGATGAACTTTCCACATGGTGGGGGGGGGGGAACCCTGTAAGACCTGTGATCTAAGGGGAGGAGGAACATTCCATCCTGCAGAACAGTGCATTCAAATTCAAGCAGCAAGCAACTAGAAAGCTTCAAGAAGTCCCTAAAACTCTCAAGATTCGCAAGGCTCCTTCTTCCCCAAGGTTGGATAAGCAGCAAGAACCTCTGAGAGTCACTCAGACCAGCTGAGCTGCCCAGAAGAGACAACCTGGTGAACAGTCTACAGACTTCATGAGCTGTCACCCATGCTGGGCTGGACGTTTGGTGACACGACAGGTTGTGTCTGAGTCATCTCTGCTCCTGTCTGCAACTCCTGACACACTCCTGTCTGCAACTCCCGACACACTCCTGTCTGCAACTCCTGACACACTCCTGTCTGCAACTCCCGACACACTCCTGTCTGCAACTCCCGACACACTCCTGTCTGCAACTCCTGACACACTCCTGTCTGCAACTCCTGACACACTCCTGTCTGCAACTCCTGACACACTCCTGTCTGCAACTCCCGACACACTCCTGTCTGCAACTCCTGACACACTCCTGTCTGCAACTCCTGACACACTCCTGTCTGCAACTCCCGACACACTCCTGTATATATCCCCTGACACACTCCTGTATGTATCCCCTGACACACTCCTGTATATAATTCGACACACCCCTGTATGTATCCCCTGACACACTCCTGTATGTATCCCCTGACACACTCCTGTATGTAACCCCTGACACACTCTTCTTTGTAACCCCTGACACACTCCTATATGTAACCCCTGACACACTCCTGTATGTATCCCCTGACACACTCCCATATGTAACCCCTGACACACTCCTGTATGTATCCCCTGACACACTCCCATATGTAACCCCTGACACATTCCCATATGTAACCCCTGACACACTCCTGTATGTAACCCCTGACACACTCCCGTACGTAACCTCTGACACTCTCCTGTGTGCACCCCCAATAAGATCCACTGATTCACCAAGCTGGACTGTGGTGGTGGTGGACTTTGGACTCTCGTCAATTCCCTCTCTGGGCAGGTATTTCCTCATGTCTCACACAAGAACTCCCTGTACCACACTGAGCCTGAAATTGGCCTCTGGTGTATGGCCCAGATATCCCGGCCTCCTAATCGGTGCTGCACTTCCTCCAGTCACCTGCACTTCGGGTGCCAGGACTTAGTCATCCAACATTCATTGACCACGTTTATTACATGGCAGCTTCGTCGTAATCACTGAGAAGATGGTAGCAGCACAAACATGAAAGAAAATCAAGCCATTCATAAAGGTAAGAATCATAGTTCCAGGGGAGAATCCTTGCCAGCCGCACTATCATGGAGAGAACCATCATAAAATTCGTGTTCAGTGCTTAGTGTAGTCTTGTTTAATAGACCAAGAGGCATGCTCCTTAAAGACACTATGAGGGGGCTGGAGAGATGGCTCAGCGGTTAAGAGCTCTTCCAAAGGTTCTGAGTTCAATTCCCGGCAATCACATGGTGGCTCACAACCATCTGTAATGAAATCTGGTGCCCTCTTCTGGCCTGCAGACGTACACACAGACAGAATATTGTATACATAACAAATAAATAGATAAATATTTTTTTTAAAAAAAAAAGACACTGTGAGGAAGATTACACGATAAGGATGCGGAGGCTCAGCGTGGTTAAAATGGGTCAGCCATGACTGCATGAGCAGTCCACCGCGGACCTGAACGTAAGGTTCAAAATGGAAGTTTCTGATAAACATAATGCCTATTCTAGGGTAGAGAGGAAAACCTTGGTGTTAAGCAGTAATAACTCCCTAAATGTTTCTATAAAACTATACTTCAGAAAATTATACTTCAGTCAAATAGTCTACAAGTGTCAAACGGATAATGCAGGCTTGTGCATTGACTCAGAAGGGTATTTATGATCTACCAAACTCCAGGTCAGGTGATTGGATTAGATTATTTATAGTAGTATTTAAAGAGTTTCGTATTTGTGCATGTGAAGAGAAAAACAAAGACATGGAAAGATTCCTCGGCTTGCACACCCCAGTCACTAGATCTGGGGGGCAAGAGTTCTTCCTTGGCTTGCACACCTTGGTAACCAACAACTCAATGGTCCCTGACCCACAGCAGATGCTTTATGACTACTCATTAGTGAAATGAATGACTCCTCAGTGAATACATAACTGAACAAGCAGGGACCGAATGGATGCTGAGGAATCACGAATGGATAGCGAATGCCTGTATGTGTGAGAATTCAAGCCAGGGTGACCCCTGCCTGGCAGGATTGAGAGCAATCTTTTTCCTCTTTGTGTTCATCTTTACAATTATTGTCTTTTTTCTGTGAGTGAATATTGATTAGCTGTGTAATTAGAACAGAAAAGATATTCAATCTTCTCTAGGATTAATTACATCCCGGAAGGATCGGGAACCAACAGTCCTGACAGCATCACCGAGGTCAGACTGTAACTTGCTTCATTAACGTACAGGGATATCAGTGCTCCATCTCAATCTCTACGGGTTCCGTGACAAACACTGGGTTCTGTCATTTCTGAAGAGGCACTTGAAATCTATTCCAAACCAGATGAAAATATGAAAATGACTATGTTTGTGTCACATCACTGTTCCTCCAGCACCATTATTTTAATGTCTTTTTTCCTTTCAGATAACTGAGATTTTTATCTATAAATCACTTTTTAAAATATAAAACCACAACTATAAGCTCAATAGTATTATTTATCATAAATTCCACAAGTAGCAACATTCTAAAAACAAAAAAGAAAAGAGTATTGAATTATTTCTAGACAATGTTGCTTATAAAATGCTAAGAGCCTGTATCTGTGTCTCCCCACTCCTCTTTGAAAAGCTTTGGATGTCATTAGATTGTGGGGAGAGGAGTCATTTTCTGAGTGGTGTAACCACTGGTAAGTGCCCAACTTCTGCTAAATAATCCCCACCTATGCTCATGCAAACAACCCTAATTAGAGTCAGCAGGTCTCACACACACACACACACACACACACACCTACACAACACAAACACATACACAACATAAGCACACATGCAACACACACACTCCAAACACCCACATACATATACCATACATCACACACAACACACATAATACAAACACATACACAATGCAAGCATGCACACAACACACATAATACAAACACATACACAATGCAAGCATGCACACAACACACATACAACACAAACACACACTCCAAACACCCACATACATATACCCGACATCACACACACCACAAACACACACACAATACATACAGCACACACACACACACACACACACACACACACGCACATACCACAAACACACACACATACACACACACAAGAATGCAAGGAAAGGACAAACTGGAAAGAAAAGATTTCAGCAGAAGAGAGGAGAAAGAAGAGAGAAAAAAACACTCTATGAATCTGATATAAAAACACCAGACATGCTGACTGAGAAGCCAAGGACAATGGCACTGAGTTTTTATTCTACTGCATGGACTGGCCTTGTGGGAGCCTAGTCTGTTGGGATGCTCACCTTCCTAGACCTGGATGGAGGAGGGAGGACCTTGGACTTCCCACAGGGCAGGGAACCCTGACTGCTCTTAGGACTGGAGAGAGAGGGGGAGAGGGAAGGGGGGCTGGGAGGAAAATGGGAGGAGGGGAGGAGGTGGAAATTTTTAATAAATAAATTTAAAAAAAACAAGCAAACAAACAAACAAAACACCAGACAAAGATTACTTGCTTGATACATTGGGACTAAAGAAAATTGGAATAGAAGTAAATTTTCCCTTAATGACCTGGAGTTCTGTGTGTATGTGACACTTACATGGATGTAGATGTGTACCAGCACAACACATCTTGCCCAGGATATCTTGTCTTAAGTTGTGGGTATGATGAGAATATCAAGTACATGCGAAGAAAACATGATAGAAGGTAGTATATGCAATAGCCCATGATGGTGTGATGCAGTGAGCATCACTGTATTATAGAAGAGGAAAGAGATTCTGAGAAATTAAATGATCAAATGAAGATTACAAGACCGAAAGGGCAGATTCTGAATATGAGTCTAAACCCACTTTGCTTGAGTTCAGAGACCACCAAGAAATCCAATGAAGAGCAGGGGCTCTTGTGAACTGCTCAAGACAGCATTCAAAAGAACAGTGAGTATGGAAAATGACTTACCTAGTGGCTGAAAACACATGTATGCATACCCTATAGTCCTGCAATTACAAACCTTAGTCAAGAGAATTGTAGGCCTAACTCCACACAGATCCCTGAACACAAATATTTGTAGCCTTTGTTAACTAGACAGTAATCTTGAAACTTAGTCACCACTTTACTTTTGCAGGATCCCGTAAAGAGAACATCACCCCCAGGACAGCAGGAAACAATTCTAGAGGATGAGGTCCCCTCTTGCAAAAAAAGTTTATCCTCAGGGTTGGGAACACCATTTAGGGGTTGTTGATTATTATTTGTATAAGGTAGAGGGTTGGAGCAGAAACTATGTAGGTACAGAAATTTTTAAAAAATGATAATAATAGTGGGTAAGAGTGAATAATTGTTAGCTATTATTTATGGATAATTTATATTGGTATATTTTTTGTATATTGATACAAGTTCAAATTATATTTGTTATTTCTGTTTGCAATATTTGTATACCTATGCAAAGTTATTCTGGCAGATTGTATACATACATGTTTCTACCTCTGTTTAGGACATTTTGTATATTGATACTACTTTTAGGATATATTTTCATATTGTATTATATATTATTCTTACCTCTGATCAAGATACTTATAAATTGTTTACATTTTGAGGTCACTGTCCTTATTTGCTGCACATTTGTTTACAGATTATTTAATATTCTGACATGAAGTCTTAGCCTTTAAGTTATACTGGTATTTACTGGTATTAAATATTATAGGTCAAAAGTTGTTTATGTTTGTTATATATATAGTCAGATTAATTGGGTTATTTAGATACATAAAGATTGTATTCTGACTAAATAACTAATCTTCAACCACTTAAAGGATCTGTAGAACATTCCATTTAAATAACTTAAGGTTCTGTTGACATGAGGCATGATTGCTCCTGACAGCACCAATCTACTCCCGAGAGAATGTTGAGCACGAAAAACATTCCACTCAGAGTTTGTTTTCTTCTTGGCACAATTGGCCTTTGGGCCTCAACCACTGGTATCCAGACTGGATGAGCAGGACACAAGGAAAAGGCCTGCCAAACCTTGCCAAAACAGCGTAAGAAGGTTCTGAAAAATTCCCTGCCTCTGAAAATGGTCTGTCGGTTATGCCAGGCCTTAGCCAAAGTTGGTTGCTTCAACATTGCAAATGAGACTTTCGGTGATTGCTCAGGTAGCCAGTTTTCTCCGTCATATACTGCTTGCTTTGAAAGCTGCTTGATTGCACTTCCTGCTTGCTCAAGTAGTATCTCCATTCTCAGGCCTTTGATGGGATTGAAGATTAGATAGTTGTAGTTACCTTCCTATTATGATTTAGCCAAGCTTATTTCTGATGAAAGACTTAGACCCTTTGAAATAGTATGTTTATTAAAACTCTGTCATGTGTTCCTTGCTTAATACTGTTTATTTTGGTTGTAATTTTATACTTGATATCTATTCCCATTGTATATAGTTTTGTATTGGGTTTGGATGGCTCTTGTTTAGACAAAAGGGGGAGGTGATGGGGAAGTTTTGTTAAACAATTATCTTTAAGAGGTGAGACCAAGTTAGAGTGTGACTTTCTGGGACCTGGAGCCCAGGTGCTTTCTCTCTCTCTGTGGTTCCCTCGCAGCACAGCTGAGCTTGGACTTCACATTCCTGTTTCGTGTGTAATTGTTTTATCTTTTAGCTAATCTGGTTATTTCCTGAATCTAGCTAACTTCTACAGCAACCTAATTCATAGTAGACAACAAATCCACAGCAACAGAAGTTTCCTCAGGGGGCAGACTTACAAAAGAACTTTTCTGGGACAGGAGTTTGCTGTGTCATGAATGGATGACATGAAGGCACATTTAAGGAGCACATGTGAAGCTTAACCACATTCCACATTAAGGTTTGTGCATTTTATTCTATGGAAACGATAACGAAAGAACACACTGATAAGAGAGGTTGGGTGGCTCATCACAGAGGCAAACTCACATCCAGTTATCTCTCTAAGAAGCCTGAAGGTCTCCCTCTACTGCAGCCTGGCTGTGTTTGAGGGCTCCCCGATTTCTGCACTTGTCTTACATGAGAAATAGCCCAGAGAGCAAAGAAATGACTTATAGAATGGAAGGAAATGCTATATTAATAACCATAAAAATGTAAGAAACTCAAAATAAATACTCAGTAGCAAAGTTAGAAAGAAAGACAGAGAGGAAGGGAAGAGAAAGAAAGAAAAGGAAAAGGAAAAGGACTTGATTTAAAGTGGGTCAGCATCAACAATCCTGTGAGTCAAATGAGCACTATGAGTCATCTCCCCAGGAAGAATAACTAGACAAAAGGGGAAATGATGGGGAAGCTCATCTAAAAGGATAATGACAACAAGTGCTGAGAAGATATATAGTAAAGGGACCTTTATAGGGCTGGAGATTGTGCAAATGGATACGGTAACATGGAAACTCAAAAAAAAAAAAACCCAAAAAACATTGTGCAGCAACCTGACCAACAGACACACAGAGGGACATGCAAGCACTCTGTGTTCACTGTGACACCATTCCTAGTGGTGCCTGTACTGCACATCCACCATGGAGAAACACAAAAAGAGAGTGTGGCATCTAACACAACTACATACTATTCGGTCATTAGCAGCATTATATACTGCCAAAGAATGGTTTTTAAAAATGAAATGATAAATGTTTGCATGCATACATATTGAACTTGATTTCAACATTACATAATGTGCACATGAACTCACATTTTATACAGCATCTCTTTCATTTACATAACTTTTATGTTTCTACATATCATGTAAAAATAATGTGGTTCGATACAAGATTAATCCAAAAAATCAGTAGCCTTCCAGTACACAGATGATAAATGGACTGAGAAAGAAATAAGAGAAACATCACCCTTCGCAATAGCCACAAATAGCATAAAATTTCTCAGAGTAACTCTAACCAAACAAGTAGAAGATGTGTATGACAAAAATTTTAAATCTTTGAAGAAAGAAATTGAAGAAGACAACAGAAAATGGAAAGATCTCCCATGCCCTTGGGTAGGCAGAATTAACATAGTAAAAATGACAATCTTACCAAAAAGCAATCTACAGATTTAATGCAATACCCATCAAAATTCCAGCAAAATTCTTCACAGACCTCAAAAAAATGGTAACTTCATATGGAAAAGCAAAAAACCCGGGATATTCAAAACAATCCTGTAAAATAAAGGAATTTCTGAAGGCATCATAATTCCTGACTTCAAACTGTACTATAGAGCTACAGTACTGAAAACAGCCTGGTTTTGGCATAAGAACAGACAGGAGGACCAACGGAACCAAACTGAAGACCTGGATATTGATCCACATTCTTTAGAAACCTGATTTTTGACAAAGAAAAAAAAATATCAAATAGAAAAAGGAAAGCATATTAAACAAATTGTGCTGGCATAACTGGATATCAACATGTAGAAGAATGAAAATAGACCCATATCTATCACCATGCACAAAACTCAAGTCCAAATGGATCAAAGACCTCAACATAAAGCCAGCCACACTGAACCTTATAGAAGAGAAAGTGAAAAGTACACTTGAACGCATTGGCACAGGAGACCACTTCCTAAATAGAACCCCAGTAGCACAGACACTGAGAGAAAAAAATTAATAAATGGGACCTCCTGAAACTGAAAAGTTTCTATAAAGCGAAGGACATTGTTAACAAGACAAAACAGCAACCTACAGAGTGGTAAAAGATCTTCACCAACCCCAAATTAGACAGAGGCCTGATCTCGAAAATATACAAAGAACTCAAGAAACTGGTCACCAAAAGAACACATAATTAAGTAAGAAAATGGAGTACAGATCTAAACAGAGAACTCTCAACAGAGAAATCTAAAATGGCTGAAAGACACTTAAGGAAATGCTCAACATCCTTAGTCATCAGAGAAATGCAAATCAAAACAACTCTGAGATTCCATCTTACACTGGTAAGAATGGCCAAGATCAAAAACACTGATAACAACTTATGCTGGAGAGGATGTAGAGTAAAGGGATCACTCTTGCATTGCTGGTGTGAATGCAAGCTGGTATAACTTTTTTGGATATTAATGTGGCAATTTCTCAAAAAATTAGGAAACAACCTTCCTCAAGACCCAGCAATACCACTTTTGGGTATATATCCAAAGGATGCTCAATCATGTCATAAGGACATGTGCTCAACTATGTTCATAGCAGCATTGTGTGTCATAGTCAGACCTGGAAGCAACATAAATGTCCCTTGACCAAAGAATGGATAAGAAAAATGTGGTACATTTACACAAGGGAATAATACACAGCAGAAAAAAATAATGACATATTGAATTTTGCAGAAAAATGAATGGAACTAGAAAACATTATTTTGAGTGAGGTAACCCAGATACAGAAAGACAATTATCACATGTACTCACTCATAGGTAGTTTTTAAACATAAAGCAAAGAAAACCAGCTTACAAATCACAATCCCAGAGAACTTAGACAACAATGAGGACCCTAAGAGAGACATATATGAATCTTATCTCCATGGGAAGTAGAAAAAGACAAGTTCTCCTGAGTAACTTGGGAGTATGGGGACCTTGGGGGTAGGGTTGAAGGGGAAGGGAGAGGCGGGGAGGGGAGTTCAATAAAATATTTATATTATGCTTGAGATAAGGGACCAATCTCATTAATCTGACCACCCTCAACTAAGCCTTCCATTGAACCATATGAATGTAGTGGTTCTGAATAAATACATGCTAGAACAAATTTTTAGACTTCAGAAACGGTTCACATAGATGTGTTAAGTTTACCTTATTGTCAAAGTTGAGTTATAAATGCACAGGTGCAACTGACTCTCATTTATTGGCAAATCCTCTGCCAACAGCACCCACCCTTTCAGCTATAATGACAATAGTTGGGGTGGGGGAAGGATGAGGTTCTAAAAGAATATAATATTCATGTAAAGTGGAATTCTCAAAGTTCCATTTGCAATTATTGTATCAGTGGAAGATGCAATGAACATCTTGTTTGTCACTGATTATGAACCATGTAGCAATAAAAAGCAAGGTAAATTAACCCAGGTCACCTGCAACCACCAGTCAGCCCACAAGAAAGCCTCAGATCCAGATGCTAATGACCTTTGACCCTGAGTAAGAATAAGTATCCATTGAACTTGGGCATTGAGCTTATGATCAGTGGTCTCAGAACTTACTAAAGTTGTATAAAAAATTATTCACACTATTCCTTAATGGATTTAAGGGACGCGGCATTTGAGAAGGGGCAGAATTTGCTGAGCTGACTAGGTTGGGGCTAGTTATCAATGAATGAGCCAGTCTTCAGCAGGACCACAGGGTCAGCTGTGAGGTCCACCCTGGTGCCTTTGGGGAGTACATCCCTTTCCACTGCTGTGACAACACGGCTAAGGAAAACAACTTAGAGGAAGTGCGGTTGATTCTGACCCCCAGGGCCGGAGATTTCAGTCCGTGGTTGCTCACAAAGACCTGTTGTCTCCGGGCTGTGATGAAGCAGTGTATCCCAGAGCATAGTCAATCTCCTCATGGAAGCTGGGAAGTGAGCGAGGAGAGACATGGAACCAGAACAAAACATAGCCTGTTAGGCCATATCTGCAAGGACCCATTCCCTTCAACTAGGGCCCTCTCAAATTCCTGTCACCTCCTAGTAGCCTGTCAAATGATGAACCCAGCAGTGCACTGAGCCATTGATGAACTTTCATGATTCAATCATCCTATAAAGCCTCACTTCTGGTTTTGTTTGTTTGTTTTGTTTTGTTTTCAGTCAGGGTTTCTCGATGTAAACCCAGCTGTCCTGGAACTCACTCTGTAGACCAGGCTGGCCTCAAACTCACAGAGATCCACCTGTCTGCCTTCTGAGTGCTGGGATAAAAGAATTTCCACCACAGCCAGCAAAGTCCCATATCTGAACTCCACTGCACGGAGAACCAAGCCTCCAACACATGAGCCACTGGGAAACATTTCAGAACAAAACTACAACAGGTTCAAGTAACTAAAGCAGTGTCCATGCCCAGGAGTAATCACAGTGGGTCGTAGGGTTCTCACCTACTGTGAAGACTGTTCAAGTCAGTGCACACCCTGACCCGGACCAGTGCTGGAGATCACAGTTGGAAGACAAAAGAGAAGCCACCATATCTTTCTTTAGATTGCATATTCCTTAGATGCTCGGTCCAACCCATATATGTCTGTTTTTCTCTTTAAAAGGGGCTAGTATCAATGAATAATAGGTACCATTCATTGGACATATTTTTATTTCAGGTACTATATCAGGCAATTTATATTGCTCCATATTATTGCCACAGTGTTCCTGAGAGTAAATATGTCAGAATAAATACGTAAGAGTCAGGGAAACTGAGGCTCAAATAAGTCTTACCTATATAGTGATAGCAATGAGACATAAAACCAGTCTGTCTGAATTCAGAAGCCAGAGGTCAGGAAATTCAAAAGAAATTGAAATAAACTTTTGCCCCAAATCTTAAATACCTCGGATTACTGTAGGAGCCAACAGAGATTTCCATTATAGAGAAACATGAAAAGTTTTAGAGAGATTTTCCCCTCACCACTAAAAATAAAATATGATCAAAATTCCTGGGGTAAGTCGAGATTATGCTGAGTGCTGCTGAGGGAGCACACAGGTAAGAGAACCTTCTCATAGTGTCAGCTTGCCATGTGCAGCTTCTCAGAATCCACTAAGGAAGTAACGCCCTTAGCAGCCTCATAAAGTGCCATTCAGTGTTTGGAGTGTTTATAACAAATCACTGTAGCATCCTCCCCAGGAACTTCACAAAGAATAAAATGTCCACATTTCCTGATTTCTACTCTTGTGCTCCCCTCTAGGTCAGAAGAACTAGTTCACAAAGTGAGCCCATGTCATCTCGCTTCATGTGGAAGTAAATGAAAACCTGTCATCACTTGCACACTCCCCACTTCCTGGGGAATCTGGCACTTCCTGCAGCTTACTTGCACACTCCCCACTTCCTGGGGAATCTGGTACTTCCTGCAGCTCACTTCACTATCTGCCTCCCAAGGGCCTGGCTATGAGAACCATGTGGAGCAGCTCAGATTAGCTCACTGCTGGGTTTACATTGCTCCGAGAGCTATGGCCACTTGAGCTAGGGTGCTTCTGTTCCTGACATTACCTCTCTAGCCACAATCTTATTTCCCCATCTTGCAACTGATAAAGAACTATGCTGTTCTAGCTAGAATCTACCACCCTAGATATGAAGAAAAGGTGCCTGACAGGTGTCTACTATCTACAATATCAGCATTAGCATTTATTCTTAGCAGGAGCTGCAATAAAGGGGAAAATGACACATAGAACAGAGAAGCCATCAGATTATCAGAGTAGTGTCTGCTCTAGAACATCAAACCTTAGAGCCAGCGACCAGGCCTTGAGATCACACACCCCTTACTTGCTCCCCATTCTTAGACCATATGTATATAGTTGGGTATAACGTATTTGGAAATGTCATAAAGAAACATAATACTTAATACTTCATACATTAATTCATAATACTTAAAGGGAATTATCTAAGTTGAGGCTTAAAGAATATTAATTAATTTTAATTGATTGAAAGATATTCCTCTAATTCTCAAAACAACTGAGCAGTGAATACTCTTAATCTTCAGGTTGTATATAAGGGAGATGGTTGGCTCAAAGTTACATAACTAGCAAACGGCTGTACTGGGATTTGAACTCCTTGTGAATGAGTGGTTTTCGTTGACATGTGCACTTCTGAAGTATTACCAAGAATTCCACACTACTATAAATTAATGAAAAATCCAGTTATTGCTGGGGAAAAACAATGATGTCCAACATGATGGCAAAAGAGAACGGAAGGTAGGAAAAGGCATATACTTCATACAGTTTCCCAGAGGCCTTATGATATAGTGGCATGGGTAAAAATGGAAGGATGTAAAAATTGTCATGATTCCAACTGAAATCGGTACCAGGAGCGGGTTCTAATTCTGAGCTGCAGGCCAATAATGGTCATCTTTTACTTTTTCAGTTATGGCATTGTCAGTTCTGCTTCATCTGTGTTTCAGACTTTTGTCCATACTAAATCATTTTTCCAAGTAGTCCAGGCCCTCACTGATGCCTGTGCGGCTGTCACCTCATTTTTTAAACCATCTTTCCAACTGCAGGCAGAATTATCTCCAAAGAAAGCCAGTTTCGTCCCATCTTTTCTTTATATATTCCTTAACTGTCTGAGTCTCTCCCGGATAAAAACCCGGGTTTCTTGTTGTATAAAAGAAAAATCACATCAGCATTTCATTTTGCATCAGCTTTAGTCCTCTTCCCCAGAGCTTTATCCTGGGAGTGTGCACTCTAGACTTACTGAGCTAGGTGATGTTCTCTGCATCAGAACAGGTTGTTTTTCCAAGAATTTTCTGTTTGAAATGTTTTTCACCTTTAATTTTTCACCTCGTTGAGATGTTATTTATCTACAAGAAATCTGTACCTATTTCATGACTGTATCCTGATGGGTTTGGGAATCAGTATATACCGAAAGACTGTCACTATAATCTATGTCAAAGACATACCCATGTTCTCCAAAGAGTCTTCCTATACTATTTATCACTTTGTCTGTATTAAGAAAAAGCTTAATATATAATCTGTCCTCTAGCAGTTTTTAAGTATATAATGAAACGCCAACCCGTAGGCACTTCTCTGCATAGTGTATCCTTTGGGACTTACTTCTTTGGGTAAGCAAAATCTTGTACCCTTCATTACTACCTCTCTTTCACCCCCACCCCACAATCATTCCTGATAGATATCATTCTACTCTCTGTTTTTATACATTCAACCACTTCAGATATGTCAAGTGAAATTGGGTCGATTCTGTCTTCATATCTGGATCAATTTATTTACTATAATGTCTTGTTTTAGATTTTTCATGTAGTTCAGGTCTTCACTGGCTCCTGTGTGGCTCTTGTTTTATTTTCTTTAAACCAGAATGATTTTAATTTTAATATATTCATTTATATATTAAATAGTCCTCCACTGCCAATTCTCTGTAGAAATAAACTCCAAGCTATTTGTCTTTGTATAAAAAGCACAATATCATTTCATTCATGTTGTTGTAAAAAGTAGAATTTTCATCTTTTTTTTTAAGGCAAGTAATAGTCCACTGTACGACTATATCAAATTTATGTTATCCATTCATCCATCAATGGACATTTCAAGATTGATTTCTTGTCTTGGCTGTTGTGAACAATGCTGCAATTAGTACTGAGTAAAGTTAAATCTTTTGAGCTCTTTATTTAAATTCCTTTGGATGTGTGTGCAGAGCTGGGACTCATAGACCACATATATATATGGTAGCTCTAATTTTAATTTTTAATAAACTTCCATATTATTTTTGCATTATGGCTACCTTCAATTTTCAACAATAGTGTTCAAGGGGTTCTTTTTATAACCTTGTCAACACTTGATATATTTTGGGTTTTTAGTACAGCAATTCCAAGGAAAATCTAACAGCTTTCATTATGGTTTTGATTTTCATTTCCCTGATAACCCTGGGTACTTTTCATATTCTTGATGACCATTAGCATGTCTTCTTTAGGTTGGTTAGTTAGTTTGGCGTGTTATTTTTCTATTTTAAATTTTTTATATATTTTGGGTATTAACATTTTATCTGCAAATTTTTCCCACCCCATAGTTTGCCTTCTCACTATGCTAATCACTTTCTTTGCTATGCAGAATTTAATAAAAACCTATCCATCTACTGATATCTCTTGCCTGTGTTTATATCATCATGTTCATATAATCATTGCCAACACCACATGCTTTCTTCTAGTAGTTTCATGACTGCAGGTCTTGCAATATTGTTTTTTTCCTTTTAGTTGAGTTTTGCTTGTTATGTGACATAAGGGTCCAACTCCATCCTTCTGGGTGTGGATGTTCAATTTCACAGCTATTGAAGGGTCTATTCTTTTTCTGTTCTGCATTCTTGGCACTTTTGTTGAAGATCAGTTGACCTTAGATTGTGTATATTTATTTCTGAGTTCTCTATTCTGGCCATTGGTCTGTACACATTTGGTTTTATGCCAGTGTCATTACAGGCTTGATTACTGTAGTTCTGCAATAAATTTCAAAATCAAGAAGTATCATGCCTCCAGCTTTGTTCTACTTGTTCAAAATAGCTTTGGTTATTAGAGATCTCTTATGCTTCCTTACAAATTTTAGGATTGTTTTTCCTATTTCTGAAAAAAATAAGGCATTGTAATTTTGGTACTGATTGCATTAGATCATTTGGGTGGCATGGACATTCTAAATAATAATTACTCCCTCCCTCAAACAAGAACTGTCTTTCTGGATGGGTTTGCTTTGTTCTCTTCCATTTGTGTTCAAGGTTTTGGGGTGTGGTAGTCATCTGCATTCTTGATTAAAAGTATCTATAAGTGTTTTATTGTTTTGGATGTCCATGGGATTATTTTTCTGATTTCCATTTTAGTTTGTTAATGTGTATATGCAATTGACATTGCTGTGCTGATTTTGTGTCCTACACCTCAAAACTCTTCTTCCTCCCTGGAGAGCTTCTATTTTATCATCAGCAACCCCTTGTTCAAAGAACCTCTCCTACCAAAGCTGGTGGCCTCTTATCTTAGAAAATTTATAAAGTTCTGTCTCAGTTTGCTTTCCATTGCTGTTACAAACACTAGTCAAAAAACCTTGAGGAGAAAAGGGTTTATTTCATCTTACACTTCCAACTGACAGTCCATCTTTTAGGAAAGCTAAGGCAGGGACATGAAGGCAAGGAACTGAAGCAGATAGTAGAACATTACTTACTGGCTTGTTTGCTCTTGTTTTTTCAGTGACCTTTCTTATACAACCCAACACCACCTGCCTAAGGATGATTACCACCCATAGTGGGATGAACACTCCTATATCAATTACAGTAGGAGAATGCCCCACAGATATGCTCATAGCCCAATCCTGTAGAAGCAATTCCTCAAATGAGGTTCCCTCTTCTCAAGTGACTCTAAGCTGTGCCAAGTTGGCAAAACTGACCAGCCCAGTACTTGGCACAGTCCCATCATATGCACCAAATAAGTTGCTAATGCTATTTTGTTTAAAGTGTTGGTTTGTTTGCAATTTTCTAAAGTTTTTAAAATTACTTATTGTGCATGTGTCCATGTGCACGTGCATGCATGTTGAGGTCAGAAAACAGCTTGAAGGGATTTGTTCTCTCCTTCCGGCATGCGGATCCCTAGAACCAAACTCAAGTCTGCAGGCTTGACAGAAAATATCTTCATTGTATGAGCTACCTTATCAGCCCCACTGAGTAGACATTTTAAGATTAATGTTTTTCTGTATGTGAGTGCTTGGTCTGATTTTATGTATACAATATGCTTGCAGTGTCCAAGGAGACAGGAGAGAGCACCAGATCCCTTACAACATTGTGAGCTACCTGCCATGTGGGTGCTGAATCCCAGTCCTCTGCAGGAACAGCCAATGCCCTAACCACTGAGCCACCTCTCCAGCCCTGTGAGCAGTTTCTAATGTGATCTGATTACCATTCTCATCAGCATATCCGTTACCCTAGTTCAAGTAGCAGAAAGAGTAAATACCACTCTGAGCAGTGCTGCTGCAGTCCTCCTTGCTTTTTCTTGGTGACAGCTAAGAATCTTGAAGGACTCAGGCTCCAAGACAATGGCTGAGCTGTGATTACTAGTGAGTAAGCTCAGACAGTTTTAACCTGGCTGCCCAAAGAAGCCAAATTCAGCAAAGCAGTGGCTCGAACCATCTGGACGCTGTTCTCTCCTCCACCCCTTCTCCTCAGAGCCATGCTAAGAACTGGAGGTCTAGAGCAGGGCACAACTCAGTCAGCCTTTATAGAGGGCTACATCCTTCATTCAGACCACACCACCAGCCAACTCCACAACCAGCTCTCTCCGCAGAATCTTAGTAAAACCATGCAATGTGACAGTGTTTCATCTTTGTGACAAGTTCACTCTAGAAATCTCAGCATGTGTCTGCCCATGGTACCTGGATTTTTAACTGTGTGAAAAGAATGGCAGAGGCATGTGGGTGAGGAGCACATGTGCCTGTGAAGGCCAAAGATCAACTCCCGGTACCATTTCTCAGATGTCTCTCTCTCTGGGATCTGGGACTCACCCACTGGGCTAGACAGGCTGGATAACAAGTCCTAGAGATCTGCCTGTCTCCACATCCCAAGAGCTGTACCTAGCTTTTTCTGTGGATCCTGGGGACTGAACTCAGGCCCTTGTGCTTGCAAGACAAACACTTTAATAACAAAGCTACAGTCCCAAGCTATCCAAGAAAGGTCTGTTAATTTGCATGTTTCACAAAGTAAGTTTTCAGTGGGCCCTGGGCAGCGTGAAACACTCCCTTGAGGACAGCACATTCTGAAGATTTCCGTGGTGCTCTCTACATAGAGAAAGAATATCCCATTTCTGCTCAAGCAAGCTTTCCTGCCTTGCTCTGTGGCTTCCATCAGATCTAAAGCCAGTTTCGGGCTTATTCTTAATAAGAATTGAAGCTGTATCAGAAACATATAGGCAACAGGGGCATAAAGTTCATGGCAAACACATAATCAATGTTTCATAATGTTTTCAGAATAGGGAGCTATGTAAGGTCTGATCTATATAATTTATTTCCAGGACCTCATAAATAAACAATGATTCTTTTCCCCCACGTTCAACTGATTTATAAGGAGATCTTTAAGTGCAGAGTTTCCATCCATTACTCATGCTTTGTGTACCTCAGTGTAATGACTGAACACAGCTCCAGTATGGTCGTTCAACATATTAATAAAGCATCAACATAATTTAAAACAACAACATTTTCACTTTCCACAATCACTGCAGAAGAAACATGCTGAATTATGCGTGAGAGACTGGCATTCAACTACAGAGACAGGAGAGCCAGCTGAGCATGAGGAGGCATTAATCACCAGAGGCCATTGCTGCACAGCCTGGGGACCATCCTGTCCCCAATCTCTCATACTGGCAGTGGGAGTCAACTTTCCTGCCCATTGCCGAATATAGATCCATCACCACAGCCACAGGACAGAACCTTCCTGTAGGAAGCCAGCAGGTCTGTAATTCCAGACCTGATGCATTGATCTGACGTGCAGCCTTATGGGAAATTAGACAGGAGCTCTTCACAAGAACAGAATTAACCCTTGTCATTTAATATTTCATGCCATCCCATGGCTCCCTAACAAGAACAAATGGCTACGGCTAAAATGAGGCTAATTTATCCTGAGTGGGGTTTAACGATAACAATGGCACGGCTGAGCATGTTGGGAAACCTATCTTACCTGCAGCCACAATGTGATGGCATTATATTCATCCTACAGTAGGAAGAATTGATGTCCCTGCTTTGCTAGTTTGGAAACATGAGAAAACTAGCTATTATCCATGCTTAAACGGAACATAATTCAACAGGAAGAAACATGACGTCCCACTGGAGACCAGGGCCTGCTGCTGTTAACGTAGGATGGCTACTTTTCTGGGTCTTCATTTCCTGCAGGCTCAGCTCAGTTGTGCTGTAATCCACCAGCTGAACATCTGTTTTATGAGCTCCACTCTGGCAACCCCTTCTCCCCATCTTTCAGATGATAAACTGCCTCTGCATTGTGATGGAAGAAACTCAGAACTCTCCCAGTGAGCCTGTCTGGATTGAGTGCTAATAATTTCTGATGTGGCTGCTGGGATTTCTCCTGGGCATGTAAGCCTTCCAAATAAAGTACAGCACAATGCGCTCCATTTATATGGAAGATGGACAAGAAAGATGTGTCATACGGACAGGTGCGAGCTGCTCGGTAAATGACTAGCTTGCCACAAAAACCCTGCTCTTTTCTGTTACAGAATGTGAACTTATCTCCTGGAACATCAATTCATCCATGTGCTTCAACATCCCTCACAAGGAGGTGTGGCCACAGATCCTCAGCAACTGCAAGAGATGAGAAACGCTGTAGCACTGCTTTGATACAAAGTCTGTAAGAAGTGGCACACCTTGTCTCCTTTTCACCCTTCTGAATAGCGGAACACAGGGGATTCTGAGTCCTACAAAATGAAGGGAGCCTGGGCTCTTGGATGATGTAGTCGAAGGATGTTCATTGATGAAGCTTTTCTTGTGAGCAAGAAATAAATCTCTCAGAAGGGAAGTCCCCAAGCACACGCATTAAACCCTTGATAGAAGGGTCAAACTGGATGACAAAATAGTGGCCTCAATTTGGCTTGAGAGATGCAAAATAGACCTGGAGTTGTCCTTCTGGCAAATGGCCATCTGCCTTGCCTTCCTGCTCTCACAATGCCTTTACCAATATTTTGTTTGTTTATCGGAAATTTATTATTAAGACAGGGTTTCACACAGCTCAGGCCAGACTCAGACTCACACTGCTGAAGATGACCCTGAATTTCTGATTCTCCAGTCTTCACCTCTCAAGTACTGGGACTACAGGAAAGAGCCCTCCAATCTGACTTCTATGGTACTGAGACTCACACCAGGGACTCATACATGCTAGGAAGCATCTTTGCAAACAAGCCACATTGAAAACATGTCTACACATAGTTAATGTCATGTGTTCATTCTCTTCCATCTTTATGAGCATAGTTAATGGTACATGTTCATTGTCAATCATCTTTTTGAGCTGAGCTGATTACAAGATCTCTTAGGATGTATTCTGATCCCAATAGTCTCTAAGCCTCAGCACAGTAACAGATTTTTAGGGAAGCTAGCCTGTTCCAGAACATCACAGAAATAAAATTAACCAGTGTTTTTTGGTTATTTTCCAGAGGGGAAGCTGGGTTTTTGGTGCTATCTGGTATTCCTTTGGGCAGACTTGTCATCGTCACCTGCCCTTTCACACACGGATGGACATTTGTGCTGTTACAATTTGTAGCTGTTATGAATAAAACTTCTATGAAATGCTTGCATACATCTGTGGGGGCCTTGTGTTCATTTTTCTTGGGCAAAACCTAAAAATGGAATTGTTGGGTCATAGCCTAGGTACACCATTAACTTTTTTTTTTAAATATTTTTATGGTTTATTTAACTTTTATTTTATGTGCATTGGTGTGAAGTGTCAGATCCTCTGGAACTGATCTTCAGACAGTTGTGAGCTGCCATGTGGGTGCTGGGAATTGAACCCGGGTCCTCTGGAAGAGCAGTCAGTGCCCTTAACCACTGAGCCATCTCTCCAGCCCCCACCATTAACTTTTAAAGAAATCACCAAGCTATTTTTTAAAGCTATGCATTTTATTTTAGTCATGTCAATTTAAGAGAGTTCCAGTAGCCCTTATATTCTCACTCGCTAAGTTCATTGAGCATTCTAGAAGGTGCAGTGGTAGCTCACCGTTACTGTTATTCTCATCTGGTAGTTGATGGTGCTTGAGTTGTCTCGATGCTCATCAGCAACTCACGTAGCATCGGTACAAGTTGAAACATTTTATGTGGTTCCCTTTAATAAAAGAGAAGAGGGAAGAAAGGAAGAAAGAAAGAGAGAGAGAGAGAGAGAGAAAGAAAGAGGAAAAATAAAGAAGGGGATAGAAGAAGAAAGGAAGAAAAAGGAGGGAAAGCAGAAAGAGAAAAAAGGGAAGGGGAGAGAAAGGAGAGAGGGAAGAGGAAGGAGAGGGAAGGGGGAGGAGAGAAAAGGTAGAGGAAAGGGGGGAGGAAAAGTGGGAGAGGAGAGGAGGAGAGGGTAGTGATTTTTTGTGCAGTAACTCCACAAGAGTCTCCCATAGTTTCCTCTGAGATTAAAATTGAACTGAGTCAGACATTTAAGGGTGACTTTAACGAGGACCATACCGAGAGATTGTTGTTGCTGATGTGGATTCATTTGTTTGGCTAAACAGACCTAGCACTTTCCCTGTATCTATCCAAATGCCACAAATACTGAAGTGACACACAAGAGCAAGCCAGATGGGAAGGGAATGTCCCTTACAGGAAGGGACACAGGAAATGAAAGGAGTGACTCCCATGTGGGCAATGACATTAGCATCTGCAGCAACCCCAGGCGGTCTGCTGGCCAACCAAGAGCAAAGTGCTCTCACACCATATCCAGTGAAGCAGCTGTCATCCTCGTGTGGGCTCTAGAGCCAACGGGATGCAGCTATCAGCCCGGGCTGGAACACCATTCATCTAAGATGACAGCCCGGCTGTCAGGTGTGTTTAAATCTGGCATGTAGCTCCAGAGTGCCATCTTCCCTAGAAGGAAGCAAACTGCACAGCCATCCAAGGGCTCGGTTATCATATTTGACCCTACAACCAGGAAATGACTCCCACTGATTGGATAATTAGCATGGCAAACTGAAAGCATGAACTCTGCAAATCAGTCAGCATTTAAAATGTGTGTCTCTTTAAATTGGTCACTGACCGTCAATCACAAGAACAACCAATAATAACCACCTCTTTCTGAGTGAATCCTTCTAACCAATTTGGTTTCTGATATTTAAGTCTCACTGATGACATTGACTAATAACACAGCTTTATGATACCTCATACTAAACACAAATCACACCATCTGCTTACCAAAAACATTAATTGGGCAGCAATTTTTAGCGAATGGTTAATGGGGACAAGATGGTCTTTGTGATGAGGGGGCACTGACTCCCAAGAAGAGAATACTTAGTGAGAAGGGGACACCTAAATCTTTCTAAGAGTCTGTGCAGGTCTGCGGTGCCCACGGGCCGTGCTGGATGGGCTTTGTCTTGCTGAATCCTGTAACAGCCTTGTGAGGCAGTTACTGTTTGTAGCCTTGTCTGGAGGTGAGAAAATTGAAGAACTGAGGCGTTAGGATGCATGAAAGCCACAGAATCTCCCAGACTGAACTCACCTCTTCTTCTCCCTTCTCCTCCATGTTCCGATTCTGTGGATTCCTGAATGACAAAAGGAAGCCTAGGAACTATCCCCTTAACTCCTTCAAATGAGCTCATATTCCCTCTCTACTGCCACCAGCCTGACTCTGACTCCATCCCTCAACAGTCAGTGAGGTCTCTCCATAATACAAACCTGCACTGTCATTCTTCTCCTGAAATGTTGTCACTCTCTGTAGACATTCAAGCCCCCTTGTTAGAAACCAAACCTCATTAATGACCATCTTTGTGATCTCACAGATCACAAAGAAACCACCAGAACTTCATTTTGCAGACAGGCTGATGTCATCCACTCACAATGGGGATGCTGTTGTAGGAGCTGCAGATGAAGACTTGACTATGCCCACCCTCCATCCTCATTGCCCTCAGGGACTCCAGCTCCCCATTTTCATCATCCTCGGATGTTTAGGACCATTTTACAGCACATAGGAAGCTCTGTTTCCTATGTAGATATTCCTGAAATTTGATCTGAAATGTTACAGTCTCTTGTCTGTCTCTCATCGACTTTCTTTCTCACAACTGTGAGATCCTGTCTGTGTGTCTATTCTCTTCAGGTTTTACATTTGTCCTCATGATGATCTCTACTGTTAGACGTCAGGAAACACATTGAAATATTTTTTGTTTCCCAATAAACCTCTCTACCGACACAATAAGCCTAATCAGACCAAATCAAACCGAATTAGAAAAAGCCCAGGTTTAATGGATACCATGCTTCCAATCCCCCAGAGAGGAGACCAGGGAAGGAAGACTGGAAAACCATGTGTTTGTTCTCTGGAGGAACAATTTAATACCCTGTGGGAATGGTCTTGAGCATCTCTGGAGAGGGGTCGTTACTTGGCAGGCTTTCTCAGAGGTGGGGTCTGGACTGAGGCAACTCCCAGAGGAGGGGAGTTGGGATGGAACTTTCACCCAAACATTCCAGACTCTTTGAGTATATGAATGCCAGGCCTGGAGTGACACTTCCACCCAAACGCAGGTCCAGAAATGAGTCTTGGCTCAGTTCAAGCTAGAACTATAGGATTTATGGTGGTTAGATAAAAGTCAGCATTCCTCAGGAACTTGTGAAATGGGTTCCCATCAAGCAAAAGGAGTCATTTCCCTGGCCTCTGGCAGAAGGGATACATGGCACTGCATTAACATATACCCCTGGCTGCATATCAAAGCCCACACTGGTCTCCAGGCTCCCAGGCTCTATGCACATTTACTTGTTATACATTGCAAAGCCCATATTACCATCCTGGCCCTTCTCAGCTCCTTACTCTTTCTCCACTGTGCTGCTGCTCCAAGGCTGTTCCAGAGGCCAACTCTCTTTCTCTGCTATTCTCTTTCTTGCTTTTCTCTCTGTTCCCAAGAGATACCCTGGCCCATATTCTGTCTGCTTTTTCTCTCTGCTCTGGATCTGGACTCTTCCAGAATCCTCTAGACCTCCTCTGGGTTCTTTCCCTCTCTCTCTCTCTCTCTCTCTCTCTCTCTCTCTCTCACACACACACACACACACACACACACACACACACACTGTGGCCTCACTTACAGCTAGTACCACATCTTTAAACACCATCTGTACAGTTAGGACTCAAGAAGGTGATTCTCTAGCCATACTCTCTATGCTAAGTCTCATACTTGAATATCTAACTACCCAATGAGGTCTCCACGTTAGTGTTCATAGACACCTGAAGCTTAGCATGGTTGAGAACTAGTGCCTCCAATCATGTACACTTAACTTTTCTTGAATTGTCCCCTTAGTAATCAATGACAATAGTACTGTTTTGATTTTTCTCATTCTGTTTCTCTCAAGTCTCACACACAATACATTGTGTCGTCCTACAGAGTGTATCTCCCATCTGATCATTCTTCAACCTTGTCTCGTGGGCACTCAGTGGTCTAGACATAATCTCATAATCTCAGCCCTCTCATTTACTAGCAAAGCCCCTCCGTCTCCCTGGTTCGCCTTTCTTCCTTACATCCTGAATACTGGGGGGTGACATTTTTAAGTATAAATACCATGCCACTCCCATGCTCAGCATTCTCCTTTCATCCACAATGGTTTCCTTGCACTCCTAGGAAAAGAATCCTAGAATCCTAAATATATTCCAAGCAGAGTTCTTTCCTCCTGCAAGCAAAATTGTTATTATACCTTAGCCTGTCTCCTTATCTTCCTCTGCATGCAATCCCAGCTCTCAGTGTATCCAACTGCCCTTCTGATCAATACTGACCATTAGATAGTGACCACAGTGGTCACTTACTGAGTGTTGTGGGACAATGATCTGTATCCTGTCGATTATATTTTAAATAAACTCTTGTTGGCCAGTAGCCAGGCAGGAAGTAGAGGTGGGTCAATGAGAACAGGAGAATTCTGAGAAGAAGGAAGCAGATTGTGTAGTCCCAGCCACAGAAGAAGCAAGATGTGACTGCCTTGTTGAAAAAGGTACTGAGCCATGTGGCTAACATAGACAAGAATAATGGGCTAATATAAGTCATAAGAATTAGTTAATAAGAAGCCTGAGTTAATGGGCCAATCAGTTTATAGTTAATGTAGACCTTTGTGTGATTTCTTTGGGACTTAATGACTGAGGGAACTGGGCAGGAAAGAAACCTCAGTCAACAACTGAGTGTTAGCCATGTGCTAACCACTTACTAAGCTTCGTTTCAGAGCTTAGGAAAACTCACTCGTGTCTGGCGTTGCTCCATTTTGTCTTGGTTTTGACACTCAGTCACATTTGTCTTGGGTAAGAATTGATATCATAGTAACAAAAAACAGACACAATGCAGACAAACCCCGGGGGCTCCTAAGCACACATTGGCTCCTCTGATGTGACCATCCACAGAGACAAATCCTATCCCAGGAGGTAGTAAGTGGATGCTGTTTAACCAAGGCTCCCTGATGCTTGTACATCCAGATCACCAGCAAGATGGTGAGAAGCCTTGGAACCCTAACTGGCTGAGCCCACCAGAAAGTATCAGGCAAGTCGGGCTCAAGCCAGGACTAATGGCTGTGTAACTGAGCTTCCCTTACCTCTTCCTTAGCAACTGAAATCTGGATATGTTGTAAGATGCCCGACCAATTCTTTCTCAGACCCCCTAGAAGTTAGAATTAAGCATGTGATCTGGTTCTGATTAATGAGACTTAATAGAAGTCTGCCTTGTAGGGCTCCTGGGAAGGCTTCAGTTGTCTGATAAAATGTGGTGATACTTTGCTTGTGATCTAACAAATAAAGTTTGCCTGAAAATCAGTTATCCATAGAGGCGAGGCAGAGGTAGTACACACATATTAAGACCAGTACTTGGGAAGCAGTGGCAGATCCCTGTGAGTTCAAGGCCATCCTGGGCTACACAAAATTGAGGCAGTCCAAAAGAGAAACAGCCAGGTGGTGGAGAGTCACACCTTTAATCCCAGCGCTTGGGAGGTGGGAACAGGAAGGGATATGGCTGGGTGGGGAAAGGAATATAAGACAGGAGGAGACAGGAGCTCAAGGCACTCAGTCTGAGGACTTGTAGAGACAGAACACCTCATTCAGTCCAAGCATTGGACTAACGGCTGGCTGCTCTGCTTCTCTGATCTTTCAGTTTGCACCCCGATATCTGACTCCAGGTTTTTATTATTAAGACCAATTAGAAATTTTGCAACAAAATGGAGCAAGCTCAGCAATGTTTGTTCTTCACCTTCCCTCCTACCTAGAAAGAAGACACAATGCTTGGCCATACAGCAGCTATATACATATATAACTATATGTGTGTGTATATATAGTAAAATATTATATATATATATATATATATATATATATATATATATATATACACACACACACACAAAAATGGTTGATGTGGAACAAAGCCCAAGCCCAAGGCCCCAGGACCATCTCTACTTTACTGCACTTCCCACGAACTTCCTCTATCTCTCCAGCCTTTCACTGAAGGAGAAGAATCAACCTGTTCTTTATTTAAGCCTCCGGGATTAGGTTCCCAGTGTCATAAACTGCATACAAATCACATCTGATCACTACAGTTCTCATTTGTCCTAATTGCCTCACCAGGCTAAGTATGAGAAGTGATGCCATCTTCCTTAACAAACAAGTCAGCCCTTACTGCCTTTGTAAATGATTGAAGATAGCTTTGTACCAACCTCCTGAGGCACTGATTTAACAGACAGACTGAGTGCCATCATGTGCTGACACTAAGTAAAAGAACATCATAACAAACAGAATCTCCTTACCCAACATTACCTCAATTCCCCAACAAGAATCACAAATGCTGAAAACATACCAAATCCCCTAACACACCATTACTTCTATACCTTCACCCCACCAAACCCCCTGAGACACTGTGACTCTGATCCCTGCCTAAGTGGGGGATAGCACACTCTTTGTTCTATTTTATTTTATTGGCTTACAAAACAGAATTTTGTTTTTTTTACAATCATTAAGGCTAAGTGTCCAGTTTTATTTGTATTTTAATAAATAACGCTTTCCTGAAGGTTAAAGTGCAAAGCTAAGACACTAGAGGCCAGGGAATGGTGGCTCATACCTTTAATCCCAGGACTCAGAAGAGAAAGGTGGACATATCTCTATGAATTCAAGGGACTCTGGGCTACACAAGATTGATTCAGAAACAGATCCAGAAGGTGGTGGCTCACACCTTTAATCCCAGTGTTTGGGAGTCACACACCTTTAATCCCAGCACTAGGGAGGTGGAGACAGGAGTAAAATGGCTGGGCAGAGAGAGGAATATAAAGAAGGAGACACTGGAGTGTGGAGTCTGAGGATTCATGGAGGCAGAATTGCCCATTTTAGTCTGAGGTAGAGGTAAGAGCCAGAGTCTGGCTGCTTTGCTTTTCTGATCTTCTGCTTGAACCCTAATATCTGTCTCTGAGCTTTTATTATTAATGCTATGTCTGACACTCAATATTTGGAGTACAAATTCACAAAAAAGCTTTTTGCCAGTGACAGTAATAGGCCAGAACTACATGGGACTGAAGTAATGGCCTTGCTGACTAGGATTTTTTCCTTCTCTCCTGGTGGGCTCTCCCTGGACCTCATTCTCGGGCTGCTGCTATGTAGCTACCTTGAAATCCAGTCAGGTTTTTATTGTTCTATGCAGGAGCAACTAAATGCTCATCATATTGAAGAATCAACCAACCATTTTAATTCTTCTGTATTTGTTGTTAAAAAGAAATCTGGAAAGTGGAGAATGGTAACAGATCTAAGAACTGTTAATAATTCAGCCAATGGGTTCTCTATAGTCCAGCATTCCTTTGCCTTCTCTATTGCCTAAAGGATGGCCTCTTATAGTTTATTGATTTAAAAGATTGTTTCTTCACTATACCTCTGCAAGAAAAAGAGAAAAATTTGTCTTCACACTGCCTACTTAAAATAATCCTCAGCCAGCTAAGCCATATCAGAGAAAGGTTCTCCCACAGGGAATGTTAACTAGCCCCACCTTGTGCCAATATTTTGTGCAGCAGCCACTGGATTCTTGAATCTACAGTTAATCATTTCATGGATGACATTTTACTATCTAATTCAAATGTAGAACTTTAGATAGAATGTTTGAAGAAGTAAAAAAATAAATATTGCCTTGTTGGGGATTACAAATTGCTCCTGCAAAAATTCAAAGAGGAGATTCTATTAATTACTTAGGCTGTAAAATAGGTTTACAAAAAGATAAACCCCAAAAGGTGCAAAATTAGGAGAGATCAATTGCAGATTTTAAATGACTTTAGAAGATTGCTGGGAGACATTTCCCATCTACAGCACACTATTGGGATAGGTCCTGATGATCTGATTAATTTAAACAAAACCTTAGATGGTGACAAAGACTTAAATAGTCCCAGGGAATTAAATTGCAGAAGGTACATGTGGATCTTATGGATCAGAATCTTAACTGCATTCTGGACATAGTACCCTCCAAACATCCCCTACAGGAATTTTAATGCAGAGGAAAGATATTATCTTAGAATGAATTTTTTTTCACTTGATCAAGTAAGAAATTTAAAAACTTATGTGAAAAAAGTTTCTAATTCTAAAAGGAAAATTGAGACTTCATCAATTAATAGGAATAGACACAGCAGAAATTATAGTACCTTTTAATAATTATGAAACTGACAAATTATGGGAAAAAAGTGAACCCTGGCAATGAGCTTTTAATAATCTTTTGGGAGAGATTAACAGCTATCCCAAAAGCAAAAGAATTCAACTTATAAAGAGAACAAACTGGATCTTTCCTTGTATTGTACAGGAAACACCAAAAACTGGAGCCACTACATTCTAGACTGATGCAAATAAATCAGGAAAGGCAGGTGAAAAATCAAAACATTTCAGTAAAGTGGAATGAAGTCCTTATAATTCTGTCTAAAAGTCAATGTTAAATGTTGTTATCATAGTACTAAGGGATTTTAAAGAACCTCTCAACATAGTTACTAATTTGCAATATGCAGAAAGAGTTGTTTTGCATATTGAAACTGCTGAATTTTTACCAGATGATGCAGAATTGACTTTATTATTTGTTCAGTTACAAAATACAATCAGCAATATGAATCACTCTATATACATAACACATAGTCAATCCTATACAGGTCTGCCAGGTCCTCTAGCACACAGTAGTATAGAAATCAATCAATTGTTGATTAGAAATGTAGTGGGGGCCTCAGAATTTCTTTAAAATATCATGACAATAGCAAATGTTAAAAAATGGACCTTTCCATCATGGGGGTAACAAGTCAAAAAATTATAAGGAAATGTCTTATCTGTTCTTTATACACCAAACATCACCACCTACAGAAAGTAACCCAAAGGGTACTCAAATAAAGGAAATCTGGCAGATGGACGTGTTCCATTTGTAGAATTTGTAAAAGTAAAATATGTACACCACATCACTGATACCTATTCAGGTTTCAATGGGTAAATGCTTAGGGTTTGGAAAATGCTGATTTGGTAACCACACTTGGTAGAAATTATGGCCATCATGGATATACCTCTACAAATAAAACCAGATAATGCTCTAGCATATGTCTCTAAGAAAATGAATAGTTTTTTGCTTATTATAATATAAAGCATATTACAGGTATACCACACAATCCTACAGGTCAGGCAGTTATAGAAAGACCAAATTGAACTCTAAAAGATATGTTAAATAGACAGAAAGGGATTATAAAGACCCCCATAAATAGATTCAAAAGACTTTGACTTTTCTAAATGCTAATAAGAAAGGAACAACAGCTGCAGAGAGGCATTAGATAGTAGAAAAAAACTACAGAATTAAATCCAATATACTTTAAAGAGGTACTGACCTCGCAATGAAAACTAGTACATGTTTCCATTGAGGAAACATGTTATTTTGGGAAAGGGGTTTTGCTTTTTTTTTCCACAGGAGAAAAAAAATCTACGGATACCATCAAAATTGATATAGATTTGATTTGAACAAGAGACATCTCCTAATAAGAAGAAATGATAGTCATCAAACAGCATGACTATTTAATCAAAACTAACCTATAAAACTAACAAAGTCTTCTCATTTGATAAGATATAACTTGCTAAAAGAGAATCTTCCCAAAATTAGGTTTGGGGAAGGGTTTTGATTCTGTCTTTTCAGAAGAGTAAAGGCATCCAGCTAAGGAATTTGAAGACCATTGGACAAATAAGACATCTGTAGAAAAAGGACAAATCATCCAGAAAAAAATGTCCCAAGAAAAAGAGTAAATTGGCCTATTGGTTTATCACATTTCCAACAGGATAAAATTTCTTAAATGTTTCAAAATGTTTGTTTATGCTATTCTCTACAAACACATAATGCAAATGGTCTTTTTGTAGTCCCAGTCTAGTTAAAGACTAAAGCTGGAGAGAGACAGCAAACTCCACCAGAATAGGTACAGGGAAGTAACTGCTGAGTGAGTGATTGAGCCAGAGCCAGAGATCACTGAGGGTCCGGATGTGAATCTGGGACCTTCAAGGGAGTAGACCTAAGCAAGGACCCCTCTGGGTCTGGGCATGAGTCTAGGAACTCCCAGGAACTAGGCCTGAGCCAGGACCTCTGCTAGTCTGGGCATGAATCTGGGAACTCTGAGGGAGTAGGCTGGAACCAGAGATCTCTGTGAGGCCACGTATGAGTCTGAAACCTCAGAGGGAGTAGGCCTGAGACAGGACCTCTGTGGTTTGGGGCATTAGTCTTGGACATCAAAGCAGGAACCTGGAACCTCTGTGGGTCCGAGTGTTAGTCTGGGGCCTCTGGGGAGGAAGCCTGATCCAGGTCTTCTGCAATTCTGGGTGCACTCAAGCCTGGGAACTCCAAGACAGTAGACCAGAGTCAGAAACCTTTGCAGGACCAACTCCAAGCCAGGGACTTCTGCAGGAGGGGATCCAGACCAGGATTTAAAGAAACAGGTCAAAGCAGGTAACCTAGACCAATGGAGGCCTGAGACAGCAAACTCCAAGGGAGCAAAGTAGAGCACAGGAGCACTATGCTATCTCCAGGAACACAGAGTAATCAATGAGGTAACTAAAACTGTGGCACTGACTGTACCACAAGGAACAACCATCTGAGCTTTGGATTCACTGGCACCTAGACCATTAATCAACAGAATCTCAGACAGCCCCAACCACACCTATTAAAGGAAAAGATGAGTAGAAAAGGTAACAACACATGCAATACCAGCACAAAGATCAACACAACACTAGTAAAAACTAAAAACCCTACAACAGCAAGACCTGAACAACCAAATATAGATGAAACAGAAGAAAATTACCTAAAAAAAATAACTTCAAGAGAATGCTTGAAATTCTTAAAGAAGAAATGAGAAATTTCCTTAAAGAGATGGAGAAAAAGACAAACAAAAGATTGGAAGACATCAGCAAATCCCTTAAAGAAAACCAAGAAAAAGAAATCAAACATATAAAAGAAATTATTCAATGCTTAAAAACTGAAATAGGGACAATAAAGAAAACACAAGCCAAGGGAATTGTAGAAACAGAAATCATGAGAAAACAATCAGGAACCACAAATGCAAGCATGAACAGCAAAATACAAGAGAGGGAAGAGATAATCTCAAGTGCTAAAGATACAATAGAGGAAATAGACTCATCAGTTAAAGAAAACATTACATTTAACAAAAGCTTAACCCAAAATATGCAGGAAATATGGGACACCATGAAAAGAATAAGAATAATAGGTATAGAAGAAGGAGAAGTTCAACTCAAGAGCACAGAAAATATTTAACAAAATCATGGAAGAAAACTTTCCCAACCTAAAGAAAGATATGCTTATAAAGATACAAGACACTTACAGAACACCAAATAGACTGGATCCAAAAAAAAAAATGTCCTCTTGTCACATAATAACCAAAACACTAAACATATAGAGTAAAGAAAGAATAAATAAGTAAAGAGCTGCAAAGATAACATATAAAGGTAGACCAATCAGAATTACACCTGATTTCTCATTGGGGAAAATGAAAGCCAGAACGTCATGGTCAAGCGTTATGCAGACATTAAGAGACCATGGATGCCAGCCCAGACTACTACACCCAGCAAAACTTTCAGTCACCATAGAAGGACAAAACAAGATATTCCATGACAAAACTAAATTTCACCAATATCTAGCCACAAACCCAGCCCTAAAAAAAAAAATACTAGAAGGAAAACTTTAACCCAAGGAAGTTGGCTACAACAAGAAAAACATAGACAATTGATGATCTCACAGCAGCAAATCCCAAAGAAGGGAAATCACAAACAATGAAAACTAAATTAACAGGAGATAGCAATCACTGGTCCTTAAAGCAAATGAACTCAATTCACCTATAAAAAGGCACAGGTTAACAGATTGGATACATAAATAGAATCCATTTTTCTTCATGCAAGAAACACATCTCAACCTCAAAGACAGATATTGTCTCAAAGTAAAGGGTTGAGAAAAAATATTCCAATCAAATGGACCTAAGAAACAAGCATGTGTAGCTATCCTAATATCTAACAAAATAGACTTCAAGCTAAAATCAGTCAAAAGAGACAAAGAAAGACATTTCATATTAGTCACAGGAAAAAATCCATTAAGAAGAACTCTCAATACAGAACATCTATGCTCCAAAGACAAGAGCACACTCATATCTAAAAATAAATACTTCTAAAGCTTAAATCTTACATTAAACCACACACACTAATCGTGGGAGACTTCAACACTCCCCTTTCACCACTGGACAAGTCAGTCAGACAAAAAATGAACAGAGAAATAAAAGAACTAACAGACGTTATGACTCAAATGGACTTAACAGACATCTATAGAATATTCCATCCAAACAGAAAAGATATATCTTCTTCTCAGCACCTCATGAAACCTTCTCAAAAATTGACCACATACTTAGTAACAAAACAAACCTGAATAAATACAAAAACACTGGAATAACCCAAGGTACCTTATCAGATCACCATGGTTTAAAACTAGAAGTCAATAGCAATACTAATTCCAGAAAACCCACAAACACATGGATTAAACAATGCTCACCAGAATCATCAATGGGTCAAGGAAGAATAAAGGGAGAAATTAAAGACTTCCTAAAATTCAATGAAAATGACCACACAACATACCCATATTTATCCAGAATGTTGTCTATTTCCTTTTAGTTTTCCAATTTTGTGGAGTACAGGTTTTTGAAATATGATCTGATGATTCTCTGTATTTTCTCTGTGTCTGTTGTTATGTCCCCCTTTTCATTTCTGATTTTGTTAATTTGAATATTTTCTCTCAGCCTTTTGGTTAGTTTGGATAAAGGTTTGTCTATTTTGTTGATTTTCTTAAAGAACCAACTCTTTGTCTCATTGATTCTTTGGATTGTTTTCTTTGTTTCTATTTTGTTGATTTCAGCTCTCAATTTGATTATTTCATGCCATCTTAGGTGAGTTTGCTGCTTTTTGTTCTAAAGTTTTCAAATGTTCTGTTAATTCACTAGTGTGGGATTTTTCCAGATTCTTAATGTAGGTATTTAGTGCTATGAGCTTTCCTCTTAACACTGCTTTCATTGTGTCCCATAAATTTGGACAAACAGGACACACAAACACACACATACATACACTGTAATATGAGGATTTGATTGTTGGGGTTTCTGTCCTGCCCAGTTCCCACAGCCAGCAAGTCCCAAAGAAAATCACACAGAGGTCTCCATAAGATTGTAAACTGATTGGCCCATTAGCTCAGGCTTCGTATTAGCTCTTATAACTTATATTAACCCACTATCCTTATCTATGTTAGCCAGATGGCTTAGTACCTTTTTCAGTGGGGTAGATCACATCCTGCTTCTTTCGTGGTCTGGGCAGGACTTGGAGGAATAGGCTTCCTCCTTCCTAGAATACTCCTGTTCTTATTCCCCACCTCTACTTCCTGTCTGGTTTTCCCGCCTATACTTTCTGCCTGGCTATCGGCCAATCAGCATTTATTTAAAACATAATTGACAGATATCAAATTGTTCTCCCACATCAATACACACACCACACACACACACAAAGTGACTGTAAAACATTGTCAAAATAAGGAGGGAGAGTCCTTCAGAATACTCTGCTTCAGAGAAACGTCTACTGGATATGCTAGACCTGTAGGCCTGAGATGGATACCCCAACATTGCAGAAGAACCTGGGATGATTGTTCAGCCAGCCAACTGTTTTTGTTATTTCTCACATTTTTTTGGAAGCCACTTGCTCAAACTTCCTGCTTACTCAGTTAATATTATTTACTTCTTGGGTCTCTGAGGGAGTTGGAGAATAGATAGTTATAGTTTTCCTTATTTATGAGGCTCAGAAACAAAATTCACTAAAGAGGTGTTAGTGTATAAGATTGAGAGATATCAAATGATAATTTTGACTAGTAATGCAAGTTATGATAGAAAGTAAATTAGGTGCAAGACTTTGGACTCACCAAGACAGCACAGATATGGAGTAGTATTTTCTCTGAATTTGTCAAATGCAAATGGATAGACATTGTTGGTGTACTTATTGCGTGCATATATTGTATACAGTTATTGTACTTCTTGTATATAGTTTTTCACAAATTAGTTACAACCTTTTTTATATTAGAGCAAAGAAGAAATATAGTGATATTTGTTTAGAATCTAACAAATAGAGTTTGCCTGAAGATCAGAGTGCAAAGCTAGTCACACTAGTCAGCCATACAGCCATACACACTTTTAATCCTAGGACTCAGAAGACAGAGACAGACAGATCTCTGGGGGTTCAAGCCTATTCTGGGCTACACAAGATTTATCCAGAAACAAATCCAGGTGGTGGTAGCTCACACTTTTAATCTTAGTGTTTGGGAATCACATGACTTTAATCCCAGCACCAGGGAGGTAGAGACAGGAGTGATATTGCTGGGTGGAGAAAAGAATATAAAGGGGAAGAGACAGGAACTCACTGGAGTGTGGAGTCTGAGGATTTGTGGTGGCAGGATAGCCCGTTTCAGTCTGAGGTAGAGGTAAGAGCCAGTGGCTGCTTTCCTCTCTGATCTTCAGTGTGAACCCCAATATCTGTCTCTAGGTTTTTATTATTCATGCTACACACCATAATAATCAAAATCTCCTAATGCAACATTACCTCAATACCCCAACAAGAATCACCAAACACTGAAAACACACCAAATCCCCTGACACACCATTACTTCAAGCCCTTCATCCCACCAAACCCCCTAAGACCCTTGTCTAGGTAGGTGTTAGTGTACTCTTGACTCTTTTTTATTGTATTGGCTTACAAAGCAGGATTTTGCTTTCTTACAGTCCTTAAGGCTAAGTGTCCAAGATTGAGTTGCAAACACAGTTGGTTCCTGGTGAAAAGGCTCCTCCTAGCTCATCAGCAGCCACCTCTCTCCCTCTCTCCTAATGAGGTCTAAAGAGCAAATAGCTCTCTAAAAGCCCAGCCTCTCCCCTCCCCTTGTCTCCTCTTCTCAACACACTAGCTAAAACTTTTAATTTTAATTGACAAAATTTCAAATTGTCACTTGTCAATTATGCAACAAGACTTTAAGTAATTTGGGCCACAGCCTTTCTCACCCACAACTCTGTGCATCCTCCCCTTGTCTAGTGAACACCTTTAGCTGATCTCCTGAAGCAAGACCAGGAGAAGTTCATGGTTCCAGGCAAATTTTTGTGCAATCTCTTATACTCTTCCAATGTTGGCAAATGAAAGTACCAGGCTGCTTAGAACCTCATTATAGTCTGAAGTTCCTTAGGATTTCATATTCTGAACCTCTTATGACTGGCTCCTTTTCCTAGCTATCCCCAACTGTACAAACATACACACACACACACACACACACACACACACACACACACACGAAAAAGAAGAAACAATGTAGAAATGCATTCAAAACATCTGTCTTGAATTCATATATGAGACTAAAATTATTATGCCACATTATTTCCACACAGTCAATGGCCCATTTTTACATTATAAGTAAAGGGAAATATCATTTATTCTCAAGAGAATAAAATATGGATTCTCTTTGAAAGCAAGAGAGAAAAGAGCTTTGAGGGTCCTGAATAATGGAAAGTCAGTGCCACACTGATGTTTTTGTCTTAGCTTGCTCTCTCTCTCTCTCTCTCTCTCTCTCTCTCTCTCTCTTTCTCTGTCATGCACATGCACGTGTCACTCTCACATTCATTCTCCTTCCCTCCCTCCCCCTCTGTGTGTTTCTATCTGACTCCTCTTTCTGTCTCTGTCTGTCTGTCTGTCTCTGTGTGTCTCTGTCTGACTCTGTGTGTCTCTGTCTGACTCTGTGTGTCTCTGTCTGACTCTGTGTGTCTCTGTCTCTGATTCTGTGTCTCTGTGTGTCTCTGTGTGCCTCTGTCTGACTCTGTGTGTCTCTGTCTGACTCTGTGTATCTCTGTCTGTCTCTGACTCTGTGTCTCTGTCTGACTCTGTGTGTCTCGGTCTGACTCTGTGTGTCTCTGTGTGTCTCTGTGTGTCTCTGTCTGACTCTGTGTGTCTCTGTCTGTCTCTGACTCTGTGTCTCTGTGTGTCTCTGTGTGCCTCTGTCTGACTCTGTGTGTCTCTGTCTGACTCTGTGTGTCTCTGTGTGTCTCTGTCTGACTCTGTGTGTCTCTGTCTGCCTCTGTGTGTCTCTGTTTTTCTCTGTCTGTCTCTATATGTCTCTGTGTGTCTCTGAACTATATGTATGAGCTACAGAAATCACTCTGAGTTGCCTCTCACAGACGCCCATGTGTGAAGTGTCAATCAACTTCCCTGTCTGGGCATAGATGCTCCTAGATGACAAGGAGGGTCTTCAGGAAGGAACAATGAAATCTGGACAAGCAATGTAATACTGCACCCCCTAGATCAGGGCTTCTCATCCTCAATGCTGTTGACATTTAGAGCAGTATAATATCTGTCACAGAGGCCAGTCTTATGCATGGTGGGATGTTTAGCATTGTCTCCAGCTTCTACCCGAGACACTAATCGCACCCCACACACACCTGTCACTCAGTTGTGACAATATCTCCAGACATTGCCAAATAGCTGCTAGGGGATAAATTTGCCCCAGTGAGAAGCACTGCCCTACAACAGACAGACGTAAGCCTGGACAGATTTCACTCCAGAAAAATTAGAGTGTTAGGTCCCACACATTCCTGAATCATATCTTGCTAGCACCCACTCCTGCTCATAGGGACAACTGGCTGCCTTGTGGAGCGAAGCCTGCTCAACCCTGACCATGCATAGAAAATTATGTAGATGCAACTCTATCACCAGAAACCTTGGTGTATGTGTGTGTGTGTGTTTATGGTTCTGGTTAAAACTGGTTCCTTAGGGTGTGCATGCACTCCTCTGACTTGTTCTAGCAATGGCAACTCCTTCTTCACCTTCTCTATCCCCTCCTTCTCATCTTGCCACTACCCACCAAATTCCCTCACAGACACCAGAGACTTAACCCTGCATCCTTTTTCCCTACACTGTTGTTTTAAGCACCATCCTTAGCCCGGTGACCCCAAGTTCTGTTCCTGGTCTTAATATTCATGCTGAATCCCAGACTTTGGTATCCTGCTAGCTGCTTGATCTCTTCCATGGCCTCTTCCCACTTCTTACTCTTAATATGCCAAGAAAATACCTTGCTGCTGCTATACCTAGCTGTTTCACAGTCTGTCTTCATTTATGAAAATGCCACCAACATCCTCGATATCACACAGATTAGCAACCCAAGAGTCAAAAAGGGAGAATGCAGTGATATTTTGCTTATGATCTAACAAATAAAGTTAGCCTGAAGATCAGGAAAGTAAAGCAGCCAAGCCACTAGAGAGCTCTTACCTCTATGGAATCTTCAGACTGAAAGAGAGTGAGTTCCTGTCTCATCCCACCTTATATCCCTCTCCAGTGCTGGGATTAATGGCATACACCACCACCACCTGGCCTAATATTTTTAGTCCTTGGGTCTCTGAGGGAGTTGAAGACTAGATATAGTTTTCCTTGTTTATGAGACACAGAAAAGAAATTCACTAAAGAAGTATAAAGTATTTAAGGCTGAGAGATAGCAAAAGACAGTTCTGCATGGTAACACAAGTTAGGATAGAAAGTAAATTAGGTGTAAGACTTTGGACTCACCAAGATAGATATGGAGTAGTATTTTCTCTGAATTTGTCAACTGCAAATGGATAGACTTTGCTGATATACTTATTACCTTATATATTGTATATAGTTCTTGTATTTCTTGTATATAGTTTTTCTTATATTAGTTACAACCATTTGCATATTATATGAAAGGGGAAATATAATATTTTGTTTATGAGCTAAAAAATAAAGCTTGCCTGAAGATCAGAGTACAAAGATAGCTAAACTAGCCAGCCATACAGGCTAGGCAATGGTGGCACACACCTTTAATCCCAGCAGCCATACTGGTTAGCCACAGAGGCCAGGCAGGGGTGGTGCACATCTCTAATGCTAGCACTAGAGAGGAATATAAGGCAGGATGAGGCAGGAACTCTCTCTCTTTCAGTCTGAAGATTCCATAGCAGTAAGAGCTGTCCCTCCGTAGTTCTCCAGTTCTCTTCGCACAAAATCCAAATGCAATTTTTCATGATCCCAGGACTTGCTGGATCTGCTTTGCCTAAGTGTTCCTAGTTATCTGTTGGCTTCCTTCCTCTCTGTCTCTCTGTCTTCCTGTCTGTCTCTGTGTCTGTTTGTCTCTTTCTCTCTGTGTATATGCGTGTGCATCTTTGTGTATCTCTCCCTGTTTCTCTGTCTCTCTCTCTCTGTCTCTCTCTCTCTCTCTGTGTGTGTGTGTGTGTGTGTGTGTGTGTGTGTGTGTGTGTATATATATGGGTGTGTGTGTGTGTGTGTGTGTGTGTGTGTGTGTGTGGTTGAGTATGTGTAGCTGCACATGTCTGTGAGGACCAGAAGTTAACTTTGGCTGTTGTTCCTCAGGCAATTCTCTCTCTCTTTTTTTATCACTGTTTTGAAGACGAGCTCTCACAGATCTGGCTTTCACTGATTAGACTAGGTTGTGTGGTTGGCAAACTCCAGGAATTGATGTCTCTCTCTTCCTGGTGCTGAGTTTGCAGGTATGTTCCACCATACCCAGCTTCTGTATTACCCAAGTCTTCCTGCTTGCTCAGTTTGAACTTCACCTGAGAGATCTCTTCCTGGTCCATACCAAAAGACTTTCTCTTGTGTCTTCAAATACTAATCTTTTGCAGCCCAGAGCACTCATGGTACTTGTCCAAACTCACATTCCCAATATTGTTTCCATGGTCGAATCCTTCTGACTTCTCAGCATCAGTTTAACTGGACCAGGCACACCCTGTTTTCTATTCCATTATGAGCTGTGTTCATCTCTGCACCATGACATTCACTCAGCCAACACTCCTCAGGCGGAGTGGACGAGTCAACATCACCACCAGGAGATGTCCTTTGCTAATGCTTTGCTGTGTGCTCTTCCTATTTTAACATTCCCATTTGTTAACACTAGGAAATAAGATACAGTTTGTAAAGTGCAGAAGTAAGAAGCTTTTGATTTAGGTATGAGTGCAAACGCCATCTCCTCAGACCCTCGCCCAGCATCTCTCCATCATGGCTGCATCACCCTACTTCCTCTCTTCAGGCAGCACCTCCAGTTGTATCATGTTCTATTGCGGATTTATTTCCCTCTCCTGAGGCTCCCATGTGCTCTCCGTGAAGCCAGGGATCAAGTTCATCTTGTTTGCTGTTTAACGCCTAGTACCCAACAGTCCCCTGGGATTGCAGGAGCTCCATAAATGTTTGCTGGATGGTGAGTGAGTATCTGAAGGCTCTCTGACCGGGAATCTTCTGATCTCCATGAAAACTGTCTGCTGGACTTACAGGAGAAGACCTTTAACTATACTCTGTGTTTCAAGAGACACTGACAAGTTTAAGATGTGCTCTGTCCTAAGCCGTTACATGCATTTGGCTCAGCCTGCAGAATGCAGAGTGACATTTACACCGATGAGAGATGAGGCCTTACCTTTCTGCCCTAAAAACGGGGCCCTGTAGCTCATCTGTCAACAAGAGCCTTTCTGGGTGCTTCTGACCCTAATCAGACTGACAACGAACATCAGCCTAAGCGTCTTTGCATAATGCTGTGGCACTAGGACCAGAAGATTTAAAATGAAGGTGCTGCTGAGGGAAACAGAAAAAGAAGGAAAGGTAGCCAAGACTGCCTCAAGTCAGATTTAGCCAGGGAGATGAGAGGAGCCACAATATCATGCACTCTGGGTTCAGTTCTTCTTGCTCCCATCCTTGACAGAAACAGCTCATATCTCCAGCCAAACAGGGGTAATAAGATAAAATGAGATCCAAGCCCACTCCACCATTCAGGAGGTGCTGTGAGCCAGGTGACTAACCTAGCACACAGGTTTATTCTGCTTGGCCTGCCCAATATTTGTTTTAAAAAGTAGAATAACTTAACAAAATATATAAATGAGAAATTTCCACATTAAAACTAATTTCTGGATTCACTTAAAAATGATATTGTATTTTCATGTGTCAATATCAGTCAAACCTGGACAGTTACTGTATGAGCTCATTTCTTGTGTGAGTTCATGTCCTGCATGGCCTTTGAGTGTTTATAACATCTCCAGACCTTCCAGAGTTTGGGGTGGGACTCCCTGCTTCAAAAAAGTAAGTAACTGTACCTCCCTGTTTTCATACTTGACTTCCAAAGAAAGTGCTTTCCAAGACTTGTCTCAGGTTCTCAAAGAGAAGAATCCAGCTTCTCTTTCTTCCTCTGCTTCTCCTTGTTCCTCTCCAAAAAGGGAAACATTTATCGGACTGGTAAGTTTCCTGAGGACCCTGCTTTGAAGCACTAGACTCGCTTTAAGAGCCAAGACAGAGGCTCTGCCAAGCTGTAAGATAGGAAAGCTGGGTTTTACCTGTAGGTTAGACCTGAGGGTCTTTTCTGGTCTCCTCCTACAAAGATCGTAAGGTACCAAAGTGGTCAGGGATCCTTCACTAAGCTAGCGATGTGAGAATCCTCAGGGCATGTTTGCTATCCAATGATGTGGTTCAAGCCCCAGATATGGAGGAAGGTAATAGGGATCTCAGATCCAAGCTTTGTTTCCAATCTGCTTCTACTTAGACATGGCCCTGGCAATTACCAGGATAGACTCTATTTATTCATCGAGGTCCTAGAACCCTAGTGCTCCCTTTTAATTGGTGCCCTGAATCATAGGAGGCATCACTCAGCGTTCGTGGGATTTGGCTGAGTATGGCTCTTGTGTTGCTGTTGAGGGAGGGCAGTACTGTGGAACAAACTGGGCTCTGGGCATGTGCACCTGGTATCTACTACTCAATCATATACTTAGCACTCTTTACTTTTTATTTTGATACAATTGATATTGTACAGGCTGGTTTTGTACTCTCTCGAGAGCGGAGACTAACTTTGAACTTATGGTCCTCTTGCCTCAACCTCTCTCCCCAGTATTTTGGATTACAGACTTTAATCTCCAGACCTGGCTTCGATGAGGGGAGGGGTACAGAATTCTTAAGGTCAGTATGAACACAGAGTACCTTTTTAAAGATTTAAGAAGCATGTTTTAACATTTTTGAGCTTATATTCATTCACACACACAAGTAGTGAAAGATGTTTTTTTCTAAGCTGATCAGTCTCGTGCAGGTTTTTCATGTGTAAACACACACCTTTTGCCTGCATCTGTAAGCCATGTGTGTGCACTGCCTGAAGAAGCCAGAAGAAGGTACCAGATTCCCCTGAGATTGGAATTAGCAGACAGCTGTGAGCTGACATGTGGGTGCTGGCAATCAATCCAAATCCACTGGGAAAGCACACAGTGCTCTGAACTCCTGAGCCACCTCCTCAGCCCCCACCTACATTTTAAACAAGGTTTCACTACACACACCAGTTTCCCACCTCGTAATTTCACAGAAAACCCACAGCTCTTATGCAAGTCGGCCTTGCCACAAACTTGCTTCATGGTTTATTTCATCTTCCAGTCGTTCCCAACAACGGTGAGATTCTGCTAACACAAACGGACCAGAACTTGTTATCTGTCCATTCGATTTTAGTGGCACTCTGCCTGGGCTTTTCACAGGACAGGAACTTACAAACTGCACTGTCAATTTAGAATATGCCTTAGGGTTCAAGACCCAGGAACCTTGAAGTCAAAACAAACACCAGGAGGAGGGAAATTCAGAAGATCTGGAATCCTCTCCTTGAGAACACTTCTAGTGTTAACTCCTGAACTGTTGTAGATCACCATGTGGCCACACAATTCAGTGTGCTTAGCTTTAGGCCCTGGAGAAATGGTGACTCAACAGTTAAGAGTACCTGCTGCTCTTTCAGGGGACCTGAGTTTGATTCCCAGCACCCATATGGTGGCTCACAACCACTGTAACTCCAGTTCCAGAGGACCCTACACCTCTTCTGTCCTCTGCCGGCAACTGCTGTCACATACACATATCTACACACAGATGTACACATATACACACAATTTTAACACTAAGAAACAAGCATACTACTCAACAGGAAGGAAATTATGCCCCTTGCTGGACACCTAGCTGAGTTCCTTGTGCTACTGAGGTTATGGGCCTTAGAAAAGAATCTACTTCCACACTCTGCTCAGCCAGCACAGTTCTTCATTGAATCTAAATCTTACCTTTATATCGACAAATAACTGCAGGAACCACTCCTCATCCAAGAAGTCCTCTGCTATACATTTGAGAGACAGCGAGGAGGGTTATATTGAAAGACCCTACAGATCTCCTCCTCAAAACCCGTAGCTAGCATGCTCCCGGGGGAACGTCCTGTTTGCTTTAAAAAAAAAACTCTCTGGATCAGCAGCCAGCCTGCTCCCGTAAGAACATCCCATGTGCCTGAGAGAGCAGGAGATAGAGATAGGAAGACTGCAAGGCAAGATGTCAACAAAGCAGGTTAGCTATAAGATAGGAACAGGATGATTGTTGCCAGGCATCCATGCTGAGAGAGGAAACCATTCATGCCCCCCGCAGCATTCCAATAACCACGCTTTTGCTTCTGTAAACTTGCTTCTTGCTGACACCCATGCTGAGAGAGGAAACCATTCATGCCCCCGCCTCATTCCGGTCGACCGATAACCACGCTTTTGCTTCTGTAAACTTGCTTTTTGCTCTTCCCTATAAAAAGCCCGCCCTCCAGTTGGCAGGTGCACAAATCTTCCGAGAGATCTTGCTGCCCACAGGTACCTGTGTCTACTCAATAAACCTCTTGCGATTTGCATCCGTGCGGTCTCGGCCTGTTCCTTGGCGTTGGGGAGGTCTCCTCCCAAAAAAAGGTCCTCTCCGAGGGTCTTTCAATATGGAAGGGAGGAAAAAGGAAAGGGAAGTTACATAAATGTTTTATAATCTCAAAAATGCAGGAAATACTTTTTTTTTTAATGAAACTTTTTTTCACAGGAAACGGAGACTTTCACAGAAAACTACAACCAAACACGATGCAGAATTCAACAGATCGTGGGGAGTTCAGCCCCTGCAAATGCATTTAACTGTTCATCTATATTGTTCTTGGTTGTAACTAAGGGCCTGTCCTGCACCGTTGGTTTCTGTTTTCTTTCAATGCACATCAGACTCTTGGGGAAGTATATAAAGTTAGACTTGAGCCTTCATTTTTTAATTGCATACTTTGAAGTCAGCAGCAACAACAGTATTACTCACCTGTAACGTTTTGCACTAAGCAGCTGGCCTCTTTATTTTTATCACTTTTCTGGGGAAATAATTTTTTAAGTGGCAAAATTATTTTAGGTAATTTTAATACTAACTTTTAAATATACCTGGTGAATGCCTTGACGTCTCATTGTATTACACAGCTCTCTACAGAGGGGTGTGTTGGACAGAGTTTTCAAACTCAGAGCTCAATTGTTCCATTTCTTCTGAAGAATTGAAAAGACTTATGATCTGCCACAAAGAGAAAAGATGAATTAGCTCCGTGCTTAGGGTCAAGGAGGGACTCTTGTGAAACGGCTCATTTGGTTATTTCTTTTTGAACATGAACACTTTCAGCCACAAGTACAAAGTTAGAGGGTGTTTTCAGCGCCCATCTAGGGCTCTACAGGGCAACAGCACTCAGGAGTCGGAGGAAGGAGGCTCATCGTGGGGCGTATGAACTGCAGCTTGTAGCTCAGTTATACATGGTCAAAGGATCCTTGCTCCTTCTAAAGCTTAGTACCTCCTATTCCCTGCAGAAGTGCAGGGCTGCATGTTTCCTTGAGACTTTCCTGTGGATCGACCTCACCAGAGGACATGTCATTCAAGCCGTAAGACTTCTCAGCTAGAAGACGTCCATGACAAAATGACTCCCAAGTCCAGGCTGCCCTCCTCACTTCTCCAGCAGCCCTGACATGCCTTACCCATCAAGGTATAAACCATCCTACCTTCAGCCACAGGCTATACCAGTCTGTTCCTGAACACATTCATCGAGACAGGGAGAGAGAGTAGGAGGTTAGCACCAAACCCCTCATCAATCTCTGATTTCTGATGTCTTCTACCAGCTAATTGAATAAGATATAATGAGCTTTGAGACTCACAAAACTGATCAAACAGCCCTTTGATACCTACAAAGTATAATCTCAACACAGTCTAGATCCCTGACCAAGCTGCAAGACTGAAACCAGCTCTCCAGTAAGTTTTATCACTTTCTCCACGGACCAGCCATGCTGGTACCCTAATTTCTCCAAAGGAAGCTCTTTACTTTTTACCAATGGGGGGATTTATGTGCTCTCTTCACTATGTTTGAAATCCACCTTCACCCAGTTCTTTGCAGGGAGACTTTGACTCATGACTACCGAAAATATTCACAATCCCCAGGGATTACTCCCAACCTTCCTACCAAAATTGGTCCCAGAGAAACCTGGAGCTGCAAATCAGTGGTCCTAGTTCCTTAGGGAGATGAGAAGGAAGGACCACTGGAATCCAGGAGTTTAGACCAGCCTACCCAGCATATCAAGACCTCATTCCAAAATAAGTCAACATTGTGGTCTAAGCCTATAATCTGCATATAGGAAGTTGAGGCAAAAAGGGTATGGCAAGTCTGGAATACATAGCAAGTGACCCATGCTAGTTCCTAACTGTGTTTTACTTCTCCAGAATATTAGCCACAGTTTATAATGATTTAGAAACATAGTATTCATCATTCCTTATAGATGATGAACATAGCACACGTCTTTCCTGATTATGATAAGTCCCATGAGAACAAAGCTGCATCTATCTAACCTAGAAGTCGGCAAATATTCTTCTGTTAAGGACTAGACAATAAGCATTTTTAGGCCTGACAGCTACTCAACCCTGGTGCTCTATTATGAAAAAATACCCCATACAACTTGTACATTAATTAGTGTCGGTACATTCCAATCTGGCAGTGAGCTAGATTCAGGCCCAACTCTGTTCTGAGATAGAGTTTTGCTATGTTGACCAGGCTGGGCTTGAACTAGACTCAAATGACCCACCTTCCTAACCCACCTAAGATCTGGAACTGCTGGTGTGTAGCAGCACTTTTGACAGGATGCTTGGTCTAGCTCCGTATTATAGCCAATGTCAACTGCAGTACCTACCACATAGCACAACACATAATTGTTGGATAAACTAGTATATAAATGTGTACTTCACAGTCAGGTTAGGCTCAAGTCTGAATGAGCTGGGATTTCAGAATGTTTTCTCCATATTCTATCTGAAGTCTTTCTTCTGAATCAGCTTTGTTCCTTTCTCTTCAGTGGTTCCCAGTTTGATGTTCATTTGCTGTTTGACAAGTGGCCTTCTCTCCTTGAGCTTTCTCTCCATACTTGGGTTAAACACGTACAGTTTTACTCTCATCACCTATTCTCCTCTGTACCAACTGGTTAGATGTACAGCATTTTCCAGGAAAAAGAAGGAAGACAAAGGAGTATAAATTGGGTATATGAAAATCAGTTTATCTTTATGAAGACAACAAAACCCCAGTACCTATTGAAATTATAACTCTGCCTATCTTGCAACTCAGACAATCCTGGAGATTCCCTCTCTTGGGACTATACCATGATTACTAACACTAAGATTTGATAAAGTGCCCAATTAAAGGGCGGACCATTTCTTTCTGCCACTGGAGCTAGCCAAAGACTGCCAACCACTTGCCCAGTGTCCCCTCCCTAGGTTAGCTGTAGCTGTCTCCCTTTGGTATAGATTTCAAGCCACAGAACTCTTTTGAGAAAAGCACTGTGGTCCTTTGTGACAGGCCTCTCAGTGGTGCCTGGCTCTGCAGTACTTCCCAGGAGAACGGGCTTCCCCTCCCAAGATTCGTTTTCACAAGACTGTTCTCTCTCTCTCTCTCTCTCTCTCTCTCTCTCTCTCTCTCTCTCACACACACACACACACACACACACACACACAAACACATACATACACACACACATCCATATGCACTGATAAAACAGGCTTCCATATTAAGCTCCCATAGGGAGAAAAGATTCAACAAGTTCCTTGGGGTAGCTCAGTGGAGAACTCAAGCCTTCAGTCTTACAGCATATAGGGACTGCACTCCTGCCAACTCCCTTGACAGGGAGCTAGAAACAAAACCATCCTACCTTCAGCCACAGTCTATACCAGTCTGTGACATTGTGGTTACCCTGACATCAAGGTATAAACCATCCTACCTTCAGCCACAGTCTATACCAGTCTGTTCCTGAACACATTCATCGAGACAGGGAAAGAGTGGGAGGTTAGCACCAAACCCCTCATCAGTCTCTGATTTCTGATGTCTTCTGCCAGCTAATTGAATAAGATATAATGAGCTTTGAGACCCATAAAACTGATCAAATAGCCCTTTGATACCTACAAAGTATAATCTCAACACAGTCTAGATCCCTGACCAAGCTGCAAGACTGAAACCAGCTCTCCAGTAAGTTTTATCACTTTCTCCACGGACCAGCCACGCTGGTACCCTAGTTTCTCCAAAGGACAAGCTCTTTACTCTTTATCAATGAGGAGTTTTGATAAACAGTCAGAGACTGCAAGGGGGCAACATTATCAGCTACTTCGTGTTGAATGGGGGTGTGAACTCCGTGATATAAGTTGAATCTTGGCCATCAGGATATAATTGGGTATTGCAGGCCTCTGGCTTCATAGCTAGGGGTTGGTAATCCTGTAATAGCAACTCATTAAAAGTCTGGTTAGAAGTCTTTTGGATCTACTGTTGATGAGATCTAGACAAGAAGCCTATAAGGCAGGATGTGACGAGTAGGATTAAGAAAAAGAGGAGAAAGGGGTAAGACGGATAATTGGATAATATCATCCAATTCCATTCTGGACTGTCAGTGAGCCCCTGACCGGGGGTACTGAGATCTTTCTTGTGCTATTGGACATCTTTCTGGAGTATAGGGTCTTGTCTTCTGCTAGATCTTCTTGGTTAACAAAGAAGCAACATTCCTCCCTGAGGAAGTGGCAAAGGCCACCTCTGTGCTGTTAGGAAACCTCATCCTCACTGATTTTGTAGCACTATGGGAGTCAGTGAGTCTATTTGGCCCTGGAGGGTGAGGATGGTCTGAGCCACCCTTTAGAGATGCTAGATGAACTGAGGAGAAGACTGGTGGCAAACAGCTAGGGACATGCTCAGTTCTGCTGCTCACTCCAATGATTACACCCAAGACGGCCAGACAGAGTCTGGCCTGAACCGCTTCCTTTGCCATGCTATGCCACTATAAGCCTTGTGATGGGAACCAGGAAGAGTTCTTCACCAGGTAAAACCTCTAGTTTTGGAAAAAGGAACATCAGGGCATGAGTCCCAGACCACCCACAGGTAGGCAGTAATCAACTTGAGTGCCCCAGAGAATCAAGGCATTGTGAATGTTTGGGCATAGGGGCCGGGAGGTAGTACTATGGGTTATGGTATTATTGTAGTCTGTGGGGTCCAGGGTGCCCACAAAGCATGTTGCTAAGGAGCTAAAGCAGTCTGTGATGCCAGAGAGAGATGTGGGAACGATAGGGGGTAGCAGTGATATTTTTCACTACTTACAGCAATTGCAAAGTGGTGAGAAACTTTAAGAAGACAATGGGCAGGGTCATAAATGGTGGTCACGAGTTTGACACAGGATGGACACTACAACCAGCATTCTCCAAAGCAGTCAGGAAAAGCATTATTCAGTAGCTGATATGCCGAGGTTAAGGTCTGAAACAAGAGATGGTGTGACAGGGAAGTAGGATCAGTATCATCAAAAGGGGTGATGTGTGGGCTATAAGAGCCTTTGAGGAGCTTTGGTTTACTTCTTCTACCTGTCTATGCCTAGGAGTGAAGAGTGGGGTGTGTGCCTTCTGTATTTCCAGTGTGCCTGTTGGGCACCTATGATACATGCTACAGCAAAGTTTGCCAATGACCCCTATCTCCCAGCTGGGGTGCCATGGATCCTTAATTAGTATATAAAAGATTCGCCATTCTGCATAAAAGGTAAAACACCTTCCTGAATACACATCACTGGACCAACAAGGGCAGCCTCCATAAGTTTGGCCAATGTCGATAGTAATCTCTAGTTTGATCACAGAGAAAGCAAGTGTCAGGTGTTTTAGAAATTGATTTAGGGGTTATAGGATAAGTATCTCCTTTTGACAACCTGCTGGTGAGCAGTCTCCAGACCCTACCTCATGAGCGGTCTGAGTAAACCATTGAGTTTAGTTTTTTTGAACCTCAAATCTCCACATGGAGAGTTCACTATTGATGGGTGCAAGCAAGAGGAAGGAGAAGTAGGGCCTAACTCAGTAGGGCCAGGCTCAAGTCTTGGCAGATGTATGGGGCCTGATTCTTCTCAAAACAAAGGCAGGCTGGTTGACTTTGGCATCTTCTGAAACTTAAGAGAGCAAGGCCCAGTTGGGGTGGAGATGTAAGAAGGACGGTTATCCTGGGCTGAGGGGATAAAGGGCTTGAGAGGAGAAAGATGAACCCAGTGAGAGAACCCATTGAGCTTAGCGGTGGCTGGGGTACTAAGGGTGACCTGAAGGAGCCTGTCCATTTTGGAGAAAGAGGGGGAATTGTGACCTGGAGAAGACTAAGTGCCTGATGTTGACTGAAGAGGGAAGGGATTGGGGTGCAGCTGAGACAAGTGGTGGGTGGAGTTCCAAGGGAGACTGTGAAGCTAGCGTAACAAGGACGTAAGGAGGTGACGGGGAGAGCCGACCTTTGAGGCCTGAGGCCAGGAGATAGAATGATCTTCCTGAAAAGAAACTGTCTGTGATATTTAAATAGTGGTGGGAAAGCTTCTGCCCACCCTGAAAATGTGTCCACCAGAAACAAAAGGTATCTGAAGGGTCTAACTATGGGCATGTGGGTGAAGTCAAGCTGCCAGTCCAATCCAGGGAGGATCCCCTGGCTTCATGAATGGGAAAGAGGACTCTGATGTCTGGAGATGGGATTAGAAATCTGACAAATTTCCAAGAAGCAGTGCTGGTGTTTAAACGGGATAGATCCTCAGCCGTAGGCTGCAAATCGGGTGGAATAAAGTGGGGGAAATCCAGGCTATTGGGGCGGAAGATCTGGTGCACCTAGGGTGGAATTGTCTCGGATCTAGGGATGATAATGAAAATGTGGGCTGTAAAGCGAGCCTGCCTTGTGGCGTGAGAGGGATCCAGGCTTCTGAGAGAAGCAATTCTAGCTTTCTTGTCAGCTCAGTTATTTCCCTTGGAGATAATTGAATGTCCACTCGGTGTGACCAGCAGTGTACGATTCCTATGGCCATGGGGAGATGGGAGCCTCTAGCAAGGCATTGATCTGATCTGAGTTGGTTGTGAACCCTCCTTTTCTCATTAGTAATCTGCACTCCATCTAAACAGCTACAAGTGACAAGAAACTGTGGAAAGCATGCTTGGAGTCTGTGTGAAGGTTTAGGGGTTGTCCCTTTGCTAGGTGTAAGAGATATTAATTCAGCCTGTTGGGTTGTGGTTTGGACTGGAAGGGTCTGTGCTTAACTACCATGGTGTCTGAAACAATAGCACATCCCACTCTGTGTACTCCACCATGCCGGGAAGAGCTGCCATCTGGGTACCAAGCATAGATGGCCTGGGGCAGCATCCCCTGGTGTGTATGTAGGATAGAGAACTCTTCTAGGGTCTCAATGCGAGAGTGCAATGGTAGTATTCTGGGGTTGGACAGGGGAGGAGATTTGAAACGTTAGAGGTGGGCATGGCTGAAAGGTAAGTGTGTCCTCTACCAATGCTACCTGAAGAGAGAGAATTCAGGAAGGGGTAGTGTCCGGAGGCCCTTGTGTGTTAGAAGGAGGGGCAGGTGGTGATGAGAGAGGACAGTAATGGATGACCCAAAGGCCACCTTCTGTGACTCGTGTTATAAGAAGTCATTCTTGCACAGTATGGTCTAACTTTTTGAATGAATAGGCAACAGGTGCAAAAGGAGGTCCCAGCTGGTGACCCAGGACCCCAAGGGCGTGTTCCTCCTTTTCCGCACATAGATAAGAGGTGAGCCGAGTCCAAGGCCTGGAGGAGGGTCTGTTGAGGCTTATGAAGCTGTGAGCAACTGCATTAAGAGTTTCCTATCTAGAATAATAGACTTGTGAGTCAGAGTAACACCTAACTCCAGATAAGTAATCGAAGGGGTGGATGATTGACCTTAGAGGGTGAGAGCCTATATCCCTGACGGGACAGCAAGTTTAATAAGGTAGAGATATTCTGGCCAAATTGCAGAGACAAACCGCAAAGGTGAAGATCATCTACATATTGTATAAACTTGGATTTAGGAAGAGACAAAGAGAATAAGTCAGAGGCAAGAGCCTGGACAGAGATGTCAACTGTCCCAGAACCCCTGGGGAAGGGTGGGCCAAGTGAGGGGGGTAGAAAGGCCCAGGCAAAGGCAAAGATGCTTTGTGACTCGAGTCCAGAGGGACCGAAAAAAAAGGCACTTTTGAGATCCAGGCCGGAGAAATGGGAAGTCTCTGAGAAATGGTGGAGAGTATAGGGATTGGGTATTATGGGGTGAAGGGGGACCACTGCTAAGTTGGTAAGTTGGAGGTCCTGAACCAAGTAGTAGGTTCCAATGGGTTTTTAAACTATGAGTATGGGTACACTAAAGGGGGAAGAAATGGGGCACAGAAGATTCTTTCTTAAGGGGTCAGAGATAAAAGGTTTAAGTCCCTGGGCTTTGGAGAGAGAGAAGGTATTGAGTCTGGGTGATACATTTGGTGGGGTTTTGTAATTAAATGATAAGAGGGGGTGGTGTTTGGCTATAAAGGGGTTTGGGGTGTTCCATACTTGAGGATCTACCTAAGAGGGCACTGTGGTTTGGAGGAGAAGAATAGGGGGAAGGCAGGCAAGCCTGGAGTCAAGCAGACTGGGGAAGCAAAAGAAATCAGGGTCTGATTTTGGCTAGTGGTCCCTTCCCAGCGAGGGGATGGGACAGTTGGTACCATTCTAACCAACACAGTAGTGAGATCACATACCAAAGTCCATCCTTTCCAACCCAAACATAAATGGCTGTCAGCAAGCCACATTAAGATTAACTATGTATAGATTTTTTTTTTTTTTTTGGTTTTTCGAGACAGGGTTTCTCTGTGGCTTTTGGAGCCTGTCCTGGAACTAGCTCTGTAGACCAGGCTGGTCTCGAACTCACAGAGATCCGCCTGCCTCTACCTCCCGAGTGCTGGGATTAAAGGCGTGCGCCACCATCACCCGGCTCCTATGTATAGATTTTTAACTATCAATCCTGGTATTACAAGTTTTGAGTTAACCCTTTTGTTACAGATTTTACAGATTTTTTAGTCATACCCAATATACATACAAACTTTGAGGCACAGGAAGTTCACACAATAGTCTTACATATCTTGAGATGAGATTTATATCTTAAAAATGTTTTTAGAGAGTCAAACTAAAACCAACTGAGTATGAGATGAGCAGCAATAGTCTCTACTGGGAATGGTCTGTCTCTTTATATTGTTTTGCTCTCCTTTCTCTGCCATATAATCAGGTAGGCAGCCTGATACAGGACAGATTTTGGAGGAAACCTTTAAACGTGCATGCTTGGGTCTGGAGGAAGGAGAGCCACACCCTAACTCTGGAGCCAGATTTTAATTCAAGTAGGACACATAAAATAACAGTCAAATGCCGAACATACCTCTAAAAGGCACCCGAGTCCCTGTAAAAACTGAATCCTAAACTGAGAACAAAGAAGGCTTAGGAAATTTTTGAGTGCTGGCTATAGACAAAGAATGCTGCAGGAGGCAGGGAGCTGAGAGAAGCACCAGCCACTGAGGAGTGTGCACAGGGTGTGTGCACAATGCAGCTAGCTGCTCCTTTGTTTTCTCCCCCTCCTGCTAGGTCTCATTCCTAGTTTCCATTTTGCAACAAACTTACAGATTTATCGACTATAAAGCAAAAGACAGGATATTTGTACAGTGTGGGGGGGGGGGATGGACGGGGATGGGAAGACCAACAAAAACAAATAGGGCTCAGAGCAGAGGAAAGAGAAAGCTTGAATATAGGGAATGGGGAATCTCCTTCCATTTCCCCAGTAGCTCACAGTATTTGTAAAAGTTCCAAGTACTGCTAGGCAGCCATTTGGATTGATTGTCTAAGGGATATTGTGGTCAAATATCATGGCAAAAGTGAGTTCATTTAGGGCCCTTTTAGTCTGATGTCAGGTGGAGAGGCTGGAGGTTTGCTAAGAGGCATTCCTGGGAGAGATGAGAGGGTATAGACAACACCATGGGATGAGAGAGGAGAAGGAAAATGTCACTGCAGCCTGTAGTTGTGGGTGTCCCCAGGACTCAGGGAGGACCAAATGAGGACCAAGCCACTAGGTAGGTCATCACCACACTCAGTGGGGCTCAGAGGCTTAGCCTGGCTAAGGCAGAGAGGAGACTCAGGAAGTGGTACTAAGGTTTTCATAGAGGCCGGAAGATGAGGACAATAAGAGAAGGGTCTCATTCACAAGAAAGGGTCAGACATTGGACTCACAAACCCTATGAGGGCCTAGAGGAGCTGTGGGATTATGGGCAGCTCAGGGTTAGGGTTAGGGAAGTGGGGAGAAGGGACACAATTATCTGGTTGAGCTTAAAGAAACTGCAGTATTGTACCTCCATGATGCGCAAAATAATCCTGCACCAGTTAGTATTTAAAGGGGCATTTATTTTGGGGTTCAAACTCACAAAGCACCAACCATCAGGAAAGGAGCCTAGTCTCCGGAGCAGGAGCAGGAACCAAGCGCAGGAACCAAGAGGAGGCAAGGAGCACACCCACCAGATTTATAGGTAAATATTGGCCTAAGGGGTACCAGCCCTACAAACAAGGTGATTGGCTGGGGCTTCCCCTTCATCTCCAAGGGTCAAATGAGCAAGACCAGCTTTAAAGACTGTGGCTGGGGGTACCTCTGCTTCCAAGAGTACCAGGGGGATGCCAGGTGCTCGATGGTCAACTTTCTCAAACTCAGTGAAGTATTTATATTGACAAATGGGGAAAATTACCTAATTGCCACTGGTGAACGGAATGCCAAGTGATGAGTGAGCTGGAAGGTGACTGAGTCTATTGCAGAATAAGGGCTAGGGTCCCAGTGTAGCTCCAGCCCCAAGAGGGAGCACAGACACCAGGAGAACCTATTGGAGTTACATCAGCAATGCAAATGTTACAGCTCACATGAGAAAGTACGCCTGCAGTTAGGAGACAAGGAGTACCACAACTTCATCCAGGACAGCAAACTTCACACAGGAAATTTATTGGGAAGGAAAAATGCATGAATGTAATGCCTTTGCTTGGAGGAGAAGCAGCAGAGTACTGAGCATGACACAGGGTTTATACAACATTTCTTGGGGGCAGAGCTTTCCAGGGTGGCCTGGGATTGGAGAGATTCTGTGGCCTGATCTTGGAGCAAGATCACGGATTGGTGGATTTTTTTTTTCCTGTAAAGTGGGACCTGGACATTCTCCCACCTCGCGGGGGGGGGGGGGGGGGGGGGGGGGGGGCTGGGAACAGCAAGTACAGCCATTAGAAAATGACCACTAAAGAAGTCTGGGGATGGAGCCTGGCCATTGGAGCTCCTGGGGAGGAGAGGCAGGGAAAACTGCCCCCACTGAACGAGTCTGTGTGAATAGACAACATCAAGTTATCAATTTATCAATTTACCAAACTTTGTTCCCTAGCCTGAGAGAGCTTCTAACTCACAAACTGCTAGCTAGCAGTTAAAATTTTGTCCATGATTCTGAATATACCCTAACAGAATCAGTTAAATTCAGCCTTTCTCCAGCCTCTCCAGACTATAGGCATCACACCACAGTCACATTCTTGATACTTATTAAAAGTAAATGTGCTTTATCCCATCCCTAGATGAAGAACTTCAGGTGGCCAATGACTGCTGAGAGACAGAGAAGATCAGTTTCCTCCAGGGATGAGCTCCCACAGAGGATGCCCAATCTTGAGTGGTCAGTCCTTGGAAATGTGCGTGTGAGCAAAGATGAATGGACCCTGGAGGTTATATTCACATGTATGCACATACGATTGCACACACGTGGAGCCCAGAGCTTTAACTCCACCTACTGATGCTCCCCATCAGACTGTTTCTCTCTGGAAAATGGAGCCACAGGGATGGTTTGGGGTGAATATGGGAAGGGGGAGAAGAGAAGAAAATAAAAAAAAAATGTAAAGCAAACACTGCACTTCCTCTCTCATATGCAGAATCTAAACTTAATACTTACATAACACACGGACGTAGAAAGGAGACTGAGGGTGGAGGAAAAGGATTCACATGGGCAATGGAGGGCAAACAGGCAGTGTGGTGGTAGGTATACATGAAAACATTTTTAAAAATGATTACTTTTAAAATTTAAAACAATGAGAAGGTCCCTGGGAGAAAGACACATGGATTGTCTGTGAAACTAGAAAGCCTGCCCTTAAAGACTGCAAGTTTAAAAACCCACCATGACTTCTGAGAGTCTTTACATTTGCAGCTGTTTCTGGAGGCTTCCGCTTGAGAAGAAATGCCAAGCCAAGCCAGCCTCGCTGTGGGGAATGTGTCCTCGTGTGCTTGGGGCAGTGGTGGTCAAGGCCGGCAGGGCAAACCCCTGTAATGTTATGTGACTCAGGGCTGGGGAACTTATCCGGCAGCCTCCACACTCCATTCTCCATCTCTCTCCCCTGTCAAAGCCATCTGAGAGCCGTGGCGACAAAGACTTCTTCTTTCTCTTCAGATTTGCTTCCTTCATGCTTCCTATTCCCCACTGCACCAGTCCCTGGATGGCTGTCAGCTACATTCCTGTATCTGTCTTCTCTGTGGCTCTCATTACTTGCGTCTCTCTTGGTAGCTCTTTAGAGTTTATCACATTCCCCATGTGGCTGCCCCCACGCTTCATCCAGCTTCTCATCCGCCGCCTTCCTCAGAATTTACCCTTCATGGCTGTCTTGTTCCTAACAGGAATCATTTGCTTTCTGTCTTTTAAGCAAAGTGGCATTTTTTATCCTGTTGTATTTGGTAGCTTTTGTCTCCACTCAACAATTCATTTCTTTTCCTTTCTCTTCATTTTTTTTTCCCAATGATCTCTCTGTGCTTATGGTGACAGGTTTGTTAAATGTCTTTTCTACTCTCCAGGTTTCTAAAGAGGAGCTGACCATGCCCAATCAACACTGGAAACAGTTGTCTCAAAGAGAATTTTCTACCTGGACCCTGTGTGAGGGCAGCCATGATAATCTAAGTCTGGGCAGAAAGGAAGTTCTTTCCTTCCTTCAACCATTATCGCCTGGGACTCTGGCCATTGATAAATTTAAATGGGGCCTAAACTCTCAATAGTTTACCCTGAGACAATGCCTGGCAGGCAAAATTACCAGACCCCCCACCCAAGAGCAGACCATTCAAAGGAAATTCCTGGCATTCCAAGCACTGTAAATAGAAACACCTGCCCACCTGCACTTCACCAGGACACCCCTAGACAAATGTCAATCAGGTCCTGAACCTCAAAGACCTGTCACCTCCACCTTTACTATTATAAAAACCCAATTCTAATTGAGCTCGGGGCTCTCCAGATATTCCAATACGTTGGACTTGTGGAGAGATCCAGTTTGGAAACTTGATTAAAATAAAGTCTCTTTGCTTGGAGACCCACGGATTTGGCCATAACACCTGTCTCGCGGGTGCAGCAATCGATGCCTGGATTCTGGGGAAGGGAACCCCTTGCTACAGAAGGTTATCTGTTCCACACCTTTCCCAAAACAGGAAGCTCACTAAGAGCCCAAAAGACCTTCACTGCCAAAAGTCCTCAAGTCCCCAATCCCAAAGGTTCTTATTGGGCAAGGGATGCTATGGCTGTGTTACACCCAGATCATGGAGTCCCCCCAAAACCAACTAGTCCTGTATGTAAAAGCAAAGAGCCTTTATTTTTACACAAGTTTGCAAACTCGGACTCTCCCTGTGTTCAGTGTATTGGAATGACCGGAGAGCCCCGAGTTCAGCTGGGGGCTTTTGTAGTAGTAAAGGTGTCAGTGAGGGACTTCTGAGGCTCAGGACCCCTGACTGGCTGACGTTTCTCTAGGGTGTCCTGGTGAAAAGCGATGGATGTGTGCTGCCAGGCCTATCTACAATGGTTGGAACGTTAGGAATTTCCTTTGTGGGTCTGTTCCTGGGTGGTGCCTGGGTAGTCTCAGTATATGGTCTTTCTTGGAACCCAGGGTAAACTACTGAGACTCAGGCCTCTATTGAACTTGTCATGGCTGGGTCCTACACTGCTATGGTGATGAAGAATAAAGACCTGGAGCCTTGAGAAAGTAACCTGGGTCTTAAGAACCAGCGCTTTACCTCCCTAGGAGCAGGGTTCTTGCCCTGATGCTACCAGCATGTGTCAGGAGCTGGTTTCCCCCCAAAATTATTACAGGAACCATCGCGCTGGGGAGTCTGCAGAGAACCCCACACTTCCCAATTGTATTGAGAAACTGTTCTATTGACAGAGCCTACCCCACACCCAATTATCTGTTAATAGAGAGCTATCTGTTAGCAGAACCCGCCCCACATTCCAAACTATGTAGAGAACTAGGTATGTCAACTCATGACTTCCTGGCCTACGTGACCTTGGACCACACGGCAAGAGTCCAGGCCTCTGTGCCCCCCACCCCAATTCCTTATCCTATATAAGCTGTAACCCTGTCTCTAATAAACGGAGGCTCTGACAAACCTAGCATGGCCTCCTTCCTCTCTCTCGCCCATTATCTTCCAGATAGTGCCTCTCCGTGACCCTGGAATAACTGATCAGCCAGGCGGGTTACACCCCTAGACTGAGTAACCCGCCAAAGCACCCGAACCAGTGACTCGGGGCACGGCTAACTACCGGACGACGACGCGCAGTCCTGGGACAACAACAAGAAGAAAAAGAAGATTCTGTGGCTGTAGAACTTGGACAGATCTGCAGAACGAGGTAGGCGCAGAATCACTGTTGTCCAAAAAGATATGAAACTTTCAGAGGAAGAGAAATTCATACAGGAATTTAATCAATCACTCAGGTTGAGAGGAGTAAGAGTCAAAAACAGAGATTTATGTGTTTGCTTTATGTGTTTGCTTGCGGACTCAAAAGGGAGTCCAGAGATGCGAGAAGTTAGGGTACAATCCACACAGCTATGCCTGCCAAGCAGGCTGGCTGCTAGGGCTAGAGAGCCTATGTCTTTAACCCCCTGCCATATGGAGCAAAAGCTGACAGGCAGGTCTGCTATAAAGGAAACTAGACTCAAAAAGCTGCAGCTTCATTTAGGACAGTAAATGTGCTGCTTTTCCATTTTAAAAATCTTGCTTCTTGGTCAAAAATCTTTAGTTTGTAGGCATATAAAAATTTATATCTAAGGTAGATTAATTTCAGTACTGTGGTTCTGTAAAAAAGTTTTAAAATCAAAGATTATAATGCATTCAGAGGATTTTAAAATTGTTTAGGCTATCCTGAGTTTTTATTTCTTTCTTATAAAGTTGAGGATTGTTCTTTTGAGTTCTGTGAAAAGTTTTGCTATAATTTTAATGAACATTTACATTAAATCTGTACTTGAGTTCTGTGAGAAATGTTGCTATAATTTTTAATGGACATGTATACTGACTCTGTAGATTGCTTTCAGTAAAATTGTCATTTTTGCTGTGTTTCTTCTGCTTTCCCAAGAAAGTAGGGGATCTTTCAAGATTTAAAGTTCTTATCCTACAAGTTTTTCCATTTGTATAGCCCGCTCTTGGGTGGGAGTCCTATTGATTCAGCTTGAGGTCCTTTCCTGCTGCTAGGTGTGGCTTCAGGGCAGACTGCTGAGACTCAGGCCTCAGGCCTCTTACTAAATTTATCAAGGGCCAGAGTTATACTCTAACAAGTGATAATGGTTAAAAATAAAAAACATTTCCGCCTTCACAAGTGGAGATGACAGAACTCAAACTTCTGTCCTGCTTGCTTAAAGTTATTCCAAGATATTTTATGATATTTATGGATATTTAAAAGGATAATGTCTCATTTATCCTAGATGTAAAAGAGATACATTTGGGTTTTCAGATTCTGGCTATGATAAAGTAATTCTGCTGTAAGCAAGGCTAAGCACATGGTCTTATGGTTAAACAACTTTGTATTCAGGCCCAAAAGGGGTACTGCTGAGTTTTAAGGTAGATACTTGCCTAATTTTAAAAAATAGACATAATGGGGGACCCCCCAGTGCTGGGGAGACTCTCACTCGGGTCTCCAGATGGCTTGCCCCCCCCCATGGCTCGCTGGAGGCCGTCCTTGCTGAGGCCACACACTTGGCTTTGGTTGGCGGGGGAGGAGTTCCACCCCGAGTGACAGGGAGAAAGAATTTTTGAGGAAAAGGGGCCACAGCCCAGTAATCTAAAAGGGTCATAAACTCCAAAAATCCAGTGGACAACTCCCTGCCTCTCAGGGCCACTCCCAGGGTCGTAATTGGCTAGTCACTAAACCGGCTAGCCTTAGCCTTCTCTTCTGGCTGGGGAAGTCTGGATTCATCCAGGTTTTTCAATACTAGGTATGATCCAAAGGTGACTGTCAGTTTACACTTCCAGCAATAAAGTTTTTTCTTTACCCACATTTTCTTAAGCATAAATTGTTAATAATAATTTTTAATCTTGGTCATTGTTACAAGGATAAAATAAAATCTCAGAGTATTGATTTACATTTCTCTGACGGTTAAAGGATGTTATGTTTCAACATTTTTTAAGTGTCTCTCAGTCATTTTTAAGTTCGTCTGAGAGTTTTCAGTTTAGGTCTATAACAAATATTTTTATTGGATTAATTTTTAATAACTAATTTCCTGAGTTCTTCATTTATTTTTAAAATGGGTTTATGATAAGTAAAGATCTTTCCCCACTCTATAGTCTTATTATAAAAAAGTTTCTCAATTCAGGAGATATAATTAATTGTTTCTCACAATGTTTATGCCACTGAGGCTGTGTTTGAGATGTGGCAAAGTGTACTTCAAAAATTTTTCTCTGTGAGGTTCAACATATTTTTTATATGCTGAGGCCTTTGGCTCATTTAAACTTGAGTTTTGTACATGGAGATGGATATGGATCTGTTTACATTCTTCCACATGTTGGTGTAATGAGGCCAGCATTATTAGTTAAAATGCTTCCTTTTTCCATTTTCCTATCTGCAAGGCAGACTTAAAACTTAAGAGGAGGATAGCTTACAAACTTTTAATTAGATATACAATGGTTAAAGCTCTAGTTATAATATTCTTATGGGAGACCTTGAGCCGCTAGGTAAAATTCTTACAAAAAACGGTTTCCAATAGAAAGCTTAAACAGGCTGCCTAACAGGTACTCAAGCAGGTAAAATATAAATCAACAGGTAAAGTATACAATAATCAACAAATACAGTATATTAATTATAATTCAGCTATGGCAAGTATGTATATTAAGTACAAACTTATTCTACAACAGTTTTATAAAAAATGCTGTTTATGGCTAAATCGTCTCAGTTTTGCCAGTTAGATATTAAACTCTTAATTTAAAACAGTAGCCTGTCTGGTACAAAAGGACAGGATAAAATCTAAAAGATGGTTTGACAAAATATTTACTATGATCAGTGTTTCTTATACTAAACAATAGATTCATTGATAATTTTAAGACTGATTCCTGGACAATTGCCTTTGCTCAATTCAAAGGCAAAAACAATAATCTTTTCCCAGATGATCATTGCTACAATTCACACACCTGCATTTTGCTAATGTTATTGCAAAACAATCCCTTAAAGGATTTTATGCTAAATTTTACAAATGGCTCTTCCAATGGAAGAACTGCATATATGGCTAATAAAAAAAAATTGTGGAGCATACCAAGGCTCCTTAAAAGCAACTCATAGAAGTTGCAAACAGATCCTGATGCAAATGGATCTGGCGTGGTAACACCAAGCTGACCTTTGCTAGGGCAAGGTAAAAAAGCCCTTGTACTGCATTATGAAAAACCAAACCCGACCTATATATATTTGGGGTCGAGGATATGTTTATGCTTTTTTCACAGAAAGAAAATAAAACCTGGACCTGATGATGTCACAGTTGCGGATGTCCCACAGAGGAGTTCCAGAGGCGATTGGAAAGAGGTCCTTGGTCCGGTCTTCCCTGCCCCCACAGAAAGGAGTGCCTGATAACAGGACCTGAGAAGCCACTCTGCAGGGTGTCATTCTGCCTCCAGAGTCCAGGGAGACCCGCCTGAGATAATTGCTAAAATGTGCTTCAGGTAGCTGAATCCAGCTCACCTCACCCAGGAATCCCTCCTGCCCTGAAGCACAAATGCTAAACTGCCTCTGCAGTTTGAATTCTGGTTTGCTTTGGAGCTAAGATGCAGACTAAACATCTGTTTTAATCTTTGGGACACAGAACTCATTTTAATTAAAATACTAACCCCTCTTCACTTTAGAAGGGGGAAGATTGGGGGTTCCTGTCACTGTTGCTCAGAGACTGGAACTGGTTATTTGATGACAACAATGTATGTCATTGTACTCTTACTAAAATTGACCTAATGATATTTGTAACTGCTTATCAATGTTGGGAAAGGTTTGACACATGCTGTAAAGTATTTGGGTTTAATGCATATGTTAAAAATTTTAGATTTAGACCCCTTATACACTGCCCTAATTTTTGACAGGCAGCACACGTAATCTTAGGGTGGAGTAGGCATTTAGGGAGGAGGATATACCATAGGCCAGACTAAAAGGTGAATACTGGGTTTGGAAAATGCCCTTTCTTCTTGTCTGGAAGATGGAGTTATTGGTGCCCAAATTATATCATTATATCTTTTATTTGAGGAGCTCCTCACAGTCTTTTCATTAATGATTGACTCAGGGGCCCAACAACGGGAGATATTGTGGAGTCCTCACCTGAACAGTACACCATACAGAGAAACCGGCTCAACATGGCATGGTGCCAGGCATGAGGAGTGCCCTCCACATGGCCTAAGACAGGGTACCCTGTGGTCAAAGACCTGCTTACTTTAGGTCTTGCTAGATACCTTTTATTTGAGGAGCTCCAAGGATGGGCGACTTGTGGCAAGACATCCCCCAACCTAAGACAGGGTCCTGGGAACCCGAGGATGGGTAAGGGGGAAAAAGACCTGGTCCCCACTCGACCTAAGAATCATAAGGCACTCCTCTGTTCCCAAGAGAGGTAAATTGCTTCACCATTCGAGAGGAGGGTCTCTCCTTGTCCCAGTCCCTTCTCCTTTAGATCTGACAGGACTCTGACCTGGTGCCCTCCACTTAATAGCTGCCTGTCTTTATAAAAGGAAGGGGGATATGTCAGGAGCCATTTTCCCTCCAAAATTATTACAGGAACCATTGCCCTGGGGAGTCTGCAGAGAACCCCACACTTCCCAATTGTATTGAGAAACTGTTCTATTGACAGAGCCTACCCCACACCCAATTATCTGTTAATAGAGAGCTATCTGTTAGCAGAACCCGCCCCACATTCCAAACTATGTAGAGAACTAGGTGTGTCAACTCATGACTTCCTGGCCTACGTGACCTGACCAAATGTAACCTCCTGGCCTACATGACCAACGTGAACTACGCGACCAATGTAAACCACACGGCAAGAGTCCAGGCCCCTGTGCTCCCCCAATTCCTTATCCTATATAAACTGTAACCCTGTCTCTAATAAACGGAGGCTCTGACAAACCTAGCATGGCCTCCTTCCTCTCTCTCGCCCATTATCTTCCAGATAGTGCCTCTCCATGACCCTGGAATAACTGATCAGCCAGGCGGGTTACACCCCTAGACTGAGTAACCAGCCAAGGCGGATTACAAGCATGGTCTGGGTTAGAGAGTTATGTCTCCTCCCTGAGAGGATAGCTAATCTGGTGCCTTTGGGCTTTATACTTGTTCTTACAAGAACAGCTTAAGTAATAGAAAAGTATCACTATCAGGGTTTTGAATTCTGGTATGGTGTGTTGCCTCTACCAATTACTGCTTCTCAATCTTCGTGGGATCCTGGGAAGATACAGAATCAGATTTTGGGATCACAGTCTCTCTCAGTGTCTTTCAATGGCAAGCAGTTCTGAGATGATGACATGAAGCCGTGCTATGAGTGACTCAAGGTTTCACACACACTTCTGCATATCACTTGTAGTGAGTAAATATTTTTCAATATTCAGATTTACAAGTCCTGCAAATAAAGTTCACCAGGACAGTGTTTTTTTATGACCATCGTGATTCTTAGAGGACAAATAGCAGAAAACCTGCTAGAACTGAGCTGAGCTGAACCAGAGGCGAGAATAACTGACCATACCATGTTAGCTGTCTCGGTCAGTGACACCATGACCATGGCAACTCTCATAAAGAAAGTATTTCACTGGGGGCTGGCTTATAGCTCAGAGGCTCAGTCCATTATCATGATGGTGGGACGTACAGCAGCATGCAGGCAGACATGGTGCTGGAGAAGGAGCTAAGAGTTACAGAGACTCTGTGTCTGGCTTGGGCTTCTGAAACCTTAAAGCCTGCTTCCAATGATATAGCTCCTCCAATAAAGACACAGCTCCCAGTCCTCCCTAAGTAGTGCCACTCCCCAATGGTCAAACATTCACCCCTCTGGGGTTCCCTCTTATCCAAACCCCCACATTTGCAAAGATCTGGAGCAAATGGTACAAGTGCCAAAGCCATTATTCAGAGGAGAGAAATAATCTTCAATTTTATAGCAATTGTTTCATAGCCCAGGAATAATTTTATCTTCGACAAATAGGCTTTTAGTCAGGTCATTCCAGTAGCTTAATGGTCAGATGGTCTGGTGTGGAAACCCATTCAGCAAATTAGCATTTGGAGTGCCTGTTCTTTGGGCATGATCTGGGGGCTTCAATGCACTATAAGCTTCAAGAAGAAGCATGCTCGCTCTCCTGCTTTGGCTACTGCTTAGTATGAGGGGACACCCAGTACAGCAGAGACAGTGCAGGATCAGCGGTGGCTTCAATCTTTTCTCTGTATTTGTGAGTTCATCCCTTTCCATTGCAACCCCTTAATAAATTGGTTTTATTTACTTCTGTGTGATTACACAATCGTGGTCAGACACTTTCTGCACATGTCTGCCTTCTTCAGTGAGCTACATTTAATTCTTCAGGGGCTCTAGAGTGACCCATCTATTAATTTCTCTTTTAAAGCTACTCCCAGGGTTAGATTCTTCTATTTGGTAGGTGGGAAGTGTACAAGATTCTCAAGCAAAACTTGGACCACAAAATGTTGTGCTGAATTCAAGACCAGCCTGGTCAAAACCCTGTCTCAAAAATCATACAAAAAATGTTGAGCTGATTGGTAACCTCAGGTACTCAGTGTTATTCTTTTTTAAAAATGCTGCAAGATCCCCGGTGGCAGTAGGCAGCAGAAATGCTATAGGTCCCAACTGGTGGCGGCAGGCCATATGGTGGCAGGCAGTGGGCCCTGGGAGCAGCCAGTCCCAGGCAAAAATGGCTGCCGGTCCCAGAGCAGTGGCAGCGGGCCATGTGGCAGCAGACAGCGGGCCCTGGGAGCAGCCAGTCCCAAGCAGAGACTGCTGCTGGTCCCAGAGCAGTGGTGGTGGGCCATGTGGCAGCAGGCAGTGGGCCTCAGGCAGAGACGGCTGCTGGTCCCCGAGCAATGGCTGGTTCCAGGCAGGGAGATACATGGCGGGCGGGCAGAAAACAGAAACATGGATAGACACGACATGCAGGGTGAGGTTGAATGTTTATTCAGGGGGTTATGGAGGAGGAAGGGTGAAGGGGGGACAGAGAGAGAGGGGGGAGAGAGAGAGAGAGAGAGAGAGAGAGAGAGAAGAGGAGAAAGAGGCAGAGAAGGGGGAAGCAGAGAAGTGGGGAGAGAGGCAGAAGCAAAGCTGCCTCTCCGAGAGGAAGATGGAAAAAGAGGGGAGCGAGCTCAGGCAGGAAGCTGAAGATCAGCCTGCCTCAGTGGATAGGGGAGGGAGTGGGAGTGGCTTGTCTCTTAAAGGGACCAAAACCATAACACTCAGAGATCTTTGATTATATCTTAGATCCAAGAAATCGCTGTAAATGACATTATGTAAGAGAAGGGGACCTGATGATATGATTGTGTCAGGGAGCATTTTCTCCGGTACAGTGATGGCCCATGCCAAGGTGAGATGAAGTACACGCAGAATCTGTGTGAATAGTTATTACAAAAGGGACTCACTTGTGTATGAGGTCTCTAGAGTGCTCTGAACAGATGTTACTTTTTCAGTGACAAAACATACATCTGAAGAACATTCATTGCTTGAAAGGGACTCTGAGAGTAGGAGACTCGTGTCCTGTACATTAAACATGTTTGCTGCTACTCCTGATCAGTAATTCAGAGAAATAAAAAGTTCAAACCTCTCCCATTGCAATGTGGATGAGGAAGTACATCTTCTTCACCCAGACTTGGGTCTTGTGATCATCAGTGTTTCTGGCTATCCCTGCAAGCATGTGGAAAGAGTGAAGAACCAGGAGCTGCCTTGAACACCTGCACTGAGGACCCCAGTGGCCTACCTTCAGGCCTTCAAGCTCCACTTGCTACATGAGGAAATTCTCACACAACAACTCCTGGTTGGTCTCTCCTTGTTCTCTGTGGATGAGCAGAATGAAGGAGGAAGTAGGAAATTGCTTCAATTGCTGTCACTGAATCTAGACAGATCAGCTTTGTTTCCAGTTAAAGGAGAATTAAGGTCTTTAACCATTAAATCCTTGTTAGCATGATCTGAGCCTGTTAAGACTTCAGATTTCTCATTTAAACAGAATGTGGGGGAAAGAGGCCAACCTGAAGACTAGAGCCATCGGAACAAATGTGTGTTCTTCTTACAGTCATAAGGCTTCACAAGGAAAAAATGCTGGGTGCCAGTTAGCTTTGAATAACCAAGGAATAAAGTTTGAGGACAATAGGTTACAAATGTTACATAAGACATATTTATATTGAAAATGATTCCTTGTTTATCTAACACCTAAGTCTAACTAGGTATCTCTTCCCTAGCAACCTCAGCCCTTGTTTCCTCACAGCTGGCTCTTGGGCCATAGGAAGACACATTTTGAGTTTCTTTTCCTTTGAGTGAAGAACTGCACCACTGTGGTGAAGGCCAGCTATGGGAACTATGGAATTATTCTGCATTCCCCATCCTGTGTGTTGAAGATAATGAACCAGCATTTGAGGGACTTGCTTCCTTCGTGGAAGCAAACAAGAAGAGTAAGGTGTAATCCTCAATAAGTGGGAGATTCTCCACAGGGATTCATGGGCATTTCTAGAATCTCCTAGCAATGACTGTTGTAAACTGTTCATCTTGTATAATTTCACCTTTGCATATACTAGTATCATCAAACACAAAAAGGTCTACGAGCAAAATCTTTGTCAACATGTCCTTACTTTGATGTTTTAGGCTGATACAACAAAATCCAATAAACTGGGCAGCCAAGGAACAACAGGAATATATATATTTCTCATTGACATGGGGGCTAGGATGCCCAAGACCAAAGCTCTAGCAAAATTCTGTCTAGTAAGTGAGTTCCACTGACTTCTTGATGGTGGCTACTTGCTGTAGAGAGAGACTGCTCATTCATTTCCCAGCCACTCAGAATCAGATAATCACACAGAAACTATTAATTACAACACTGTTTGGCCAATGACTCTAGCATATTCCTAGCTAGCTTTTACATCTTAAATTAACCCATTTCTATCAATCTGTGTATCGTCATGAGGTTGTGGCCTACCAGTAAGGTTCCTAGGGCTCCAGCATGTCCTTCTCATTCAGCAGCTACATGGTTTCTCTCTGATTCTGCCTACTCTCTATATATCTTGGTTCTGCTTTCCCACCTGGTTTTATTCTTCCCTGCCATAGCTGAAGTAGTTTTATTCATCAACCAATAAAACAACACATATACAGAAGGACATTTCACATCATTTCCCCTTTTCTGTCTAGTTAAAAAGGAAGGTTTTAACTTTAACATAGTAAATTACATATACAAAATATTATACAATATTTAGTCCATTTACACTTAACAAATTAAGGAAAATATCATCTATCCTATCTTTGTGAGTCTAAAGTTTTATATATAATTTATCCTTTATCATAACTAAGGAAAACTATAACTATATGGTCTTCAACTCTATCAAAGACCACAGATCGATATAATATTACCTATAAACAGGAATAGCATTGTAAGCAACTTCCAAAACTCTAGAATTGACAGAGACATCTGACTGTCTTGGCAGTAACCCAAAGTTCTTCTGTAATGTTGGGACAATCATTTTCAGTCTATAAGCCCATAGTATTCAGCAAATTTTTCCATGAAGCAGGAAATTTGAAGATCAGTTCTACCTTATAATGGCAAAGTTCATCAGTTGCTTTCTTCTGTGTCCTGCAGAATGTTTGGCAGTTTCCTCTGTGAAGCAGGAATCCTGAAGAACCATCCCGTCTTTTGGAAAGTTTAGCAGTTACTTTTCTGTGGCTCCTGCATGCCCAGTTTACACAGCATATCATTAAGCAGTCCAGGCAAGAGAAGTTTTTTGCCCCAATGGCTAGCCTTGTCACATTGAAGGCAAATTCCATAAAGAGTTTCTTCAATGGCCATCAATCTCTCTGAAGTAATTGGTGCTCCCAGAGGCAGACATGTCTCACTGTCAAGAAAAGTTTAAATTCTTAAAAACATTTTAAATGGTATATTCTGTAGGTCTTTGAAGTGCTGAAGATTATCTATCTAATTGAAATATATATCTATATATCTGGAAAACCTAAATAACATAACTAAAAGTTTAATTATTATAGATGATTATATATTAACCTGTGTTTCTTAATCACACATTACATTTTTAAGTGAGCTGCACAAACATAACACGTTAAAATTGAGCAGAAATACATACACACAGTGTAACAAAGTTGATCTTAAATTGTACCATAAACCGAGATCTATAGTAATGCAAAGTATTCATCTCTATATCATATCTCTGTTTAAATGAAAATAAACATTTATAAACAATCATTTTGGGAATTTGGGCATAGTTTTTTTTTTCAAAACTGCTTCCTGCTTTTTGTTGGGCAAAATATTTTTAGGGTTTATGGAGCTCTTTCATGAGGTCTTGTTCCATTAAACCACATTAGCCTGGTAGGAATGCACAGGTTCCCACACTCTGTGGAAACAAAAGCAGAACCTCTTTTCTAAAGCAACATATTCTTAGACTCAAATTTTGAAGTCAAGATACCTTTATGTTGGTTTAGCTTAGCAGTCCCCAGAATCAAATGTCTCTATGCAGTCAAAAATTCAAAGAAAACACAATAGTACACAAAATCCAGAGTCTCTGTGTATATTCCATCTTTACATGGCTTATTTTCTTTACTCCTTTAATCTGTGACTGTCTGTAGTCTTTTCTATTAATTTTACTTTAAAGTAAAAGACTTTATCTATAAAAATAGACTATAAAAAAAGACTTTTTTTGTCTGCTGATGTTCTCCTTCTTTTTTTTTTATTGAGAAAAGGAAAAAAAAAGTTTCCGCCTTTTTTCTTCTCTCTCCCAAGCCTATGTACACTTTTTAAACACTCCGTGTCTCATTTAGAGGTCCTTTATGTTTGAATCCGCCCTATTATGCATCTGAAATCCTTTTCTGACAAGTAGCATTTTAAAATGGTAAGCAGTGTAGTGGCAGTCACCCTAGATGTTGGCTCTGCCTCTCTTGACTTTTTAATATGGTGGAGATATGTTCACTGCCTCTTGCCCAGCTCCAGGGGCACAGCAAGTCTATGCTGCCACTAAGGTACTTGTAGCACTCTGCTCACAATCTCCACTTAACTGTTCCATAGCTGGACTCCCTGAAAGAGCCAGAGCTGTTTGTGCTGCCAGTAAGAACCAGAAAGCCTTCTTAAAAGAGTTGTGTCTATGTTTGTGGCCAGCAAACAGAGCCTATCTGGAAAAAATAAGCTGCAACTACCAAGAAGCTGTGCTGCTTGGCTCCCACTTTTGTGGGTCAAGAAAACCTCTTTCTTTTCTTTCTTTCTTTTATTTATTTTTTTTTAGGTCTTATGTGGACTCATGCCCCCAAGATGGTGGGCGCCATTTTGTTGGCATACAAAAGAGTTCCACAATAGCCCAGAATGGAGAATAACAAAGTTTTATTTATCTGGGGATAAACTCACATAAATAATAGTGATCCACAGTCCTCTGGGGACTGGAATAGAATCCAGCAGCCAAGAGGCCCACACACACTTTTTGTCTGCATTTATAGTGCATGAGACCACACCGAAAGTGGGCCAGTTCCCACAGCAACTCATTGTGTCCTCACAGGAGAGAAGAAATCAAGACAGCTTCCCTAGGTTCATTTTGTGGGGAATGAACCCCATTGTAGAGGATTTGTTCCCATGACTTAGTTACCCCTCTCAAAAGCCACACCTCAAAATAGTATCACATTAGGCATAAGATTTTTACATACAAATGACCTAGTCACTCCCCCACCCAGACCACACCTCCAAAGAGCATTTCATTAGGCATTAAGATTTAACATATAAATTTTGGACAAACCCAAACATTCTACTTAGACACAACTCCCTTGGGGCAAATGAAGACTCACTAAAATAAGTTTCTTGGGTAGACATCCTGAGATGTCTCTGAAAACATCTGTTCTCGGGAAAGTCTTGCCTGGATTAGAATAAGGTGATCTCTTGTCCTGACCAATGTCATCAAGAAACTCCGCGTCACTCAAACCTGGTGTCTTCTTTTCTCAGCTGCAGTGGAAGCTGGTTCCTAGGTCTACAGAGAATCCATTGATCACCGTAGTTGTTCAGAGACATGCAATGCATGCACGGTGTACATGCTGGCCCTTCAATGTGCAGTTGTCAAAGACAAGGAGATGGCAAATGAGAACGAGTTTCTCCTTCTGCAAAGCTGCCTGGAGGCATCATGCAAAGAGGCATCATTTCACCAAAGAACTGAAAAGAGGGATCAAACTCAGCCTCTAGTTTCTGCCCAAGGAAGAAGAGACGAGCTGCCTATCACTCTGACAGATTCCAGGCATCTTGCCAAGGGCCTCTGTGGTTCACTTAGAGACAAGCCGGAACCATGGGCTTTGGTTAGAAGTGCCAACTTTGCCTAGAAGAAAATCTAAGGAAGAAAATAATCAATGACTGCCACATTTTGCTCTTCAGTATGAACTGTTCACTGTCTCAATACAGGTCAGCTTCTAGAAACCTTCACTTATTTTATCAAGAATAAGAGTCATTTCCTACAATGGCTATTCTTTCTCCGAAGCATCCCTCATTTCTATCCTTTCCACCCCACTAAGCATTTATGCAGTAGTCATACTCACCCTGCAGCAGGAGAGCTCAGACTCTAGAGAGGAGAGCCCAGATCCTAATCACTGAAGGTGCCGTACACATGCTGTAGAACACAAGAGCTACAGAAGGAGAGGCATCTGCGAGGGAGAGGATGCTGTCATAAGGAAGTAGAAGGGCCTAGTGTCTGTCCTTAGTGCTTCTCTGGGGATTAGGATCAGAACAGAGATACAAACGTAGCCACCTTCAGAGACACTTCCTCAGCTGGGACTGACTTCCTCACACAACTATAGACAACAAGTATCCAGGACAACCACACCCATGGAGACACCCTTGGCTGCCTAGTCCTGAGATGAAATTCCCAGCCAGGCTTCTTTGCATTCTCTGTTTCCTAATTGCTTTCTAACCCAAAGGTCCATTTCCAACTTAATTCTACTGGTATCCTTTCTGTCATTTTGTGTGCAAGGACTCAGAGCAGTGCGCTTCTGCTGATTAAAGAATTATACGACCCTCACATGTCCAGCCTTATTAAAACCTTCCAGAGAAACATTCCCAGCCCATGTAAGTCTTCTCTCCTAAATAATACCTCCCCAGGGAGATTACACGGAAAATGATGCAAATATCAGTTATCAGTTATTCTAAGCAAGAGGTAGCAAGGACAAAGAGAAAAGTATGTCTCAGCTGCATGAGTTTGAACACAAATAGACAGAAACCAGGAAGGTAGATTTCAAGAGGCAGACCAGGATATGTGAAGCTTTTTTTCGCCTCAATAACCAATTATCATATGCAAACTGATGAGGGAATAATTCCATGAATGCTCCCATCCAAAAGAACCTCGATTATGCATGGGCTTTTTCCCTCCACCAAATACACAGAGAAGGCAGCTCTCCAGAATGGGGTCTGTGCAGTGGGGAAGGGAGTCAATTTCTTCCCTTCACAGGACTTCACACCAGGTAAATATTGATTACACTTTCCTGATGCCTTCAGCCATCATTTCTAATATGAATTCGCTCCTTGTCTCCATGGGGACAGCAGAGCTTGGCAGAGAGACATCTTCTAATTACAAGCACTGAATTCACATTCCCAATCCTAGCATCCTTGGGAAATGATGGCAAGTGTCCACTCTGAGGATGACCCAGAAAGCAAAGGCAGGCTGGAATCCAGACTGTTAGGGGGAATGTCAGGACCCTAGTACTTTGGGTTCTCAGGCTAATTACTGATACAGCCTCAGTGGTCTGCACAGTGGGCAGCAGCTGATATCTGGGTGAGAAGAGAGTGAGTGTTATCCTGAAACTGGCAGGGGCAGTCAACTCATGCAGTCTTCAGATGCATCCAGGGGTCAACACTAGTCACTATGCAGGCACGTGAGCAGCCATAGACATTTCTTGAACACTTATACAGGCCCACACTCATCTTCCCCTGACACCAGCCTTGGGCCCTGAGCAGGAGAGGGGAATGGAAATGAGGGTGGTGGCCGCCTGCTTTCATCAGGACCGACTACAGAGCCTAACTGTCAGTCAAGTGCAAGTGCTCAGAGCAAAACTGTAAGAATGGATAGGGAAATTGCCCTGCCCTGGGTGAAGTTCCACCTTGCAATGACAAAGCACACATCTCAGCACTGTCCCATAGTCGGCAAGATTGCAGGACTTATTCATGAGAGCCGTCTGCTATTGGGTAACTCCAGGGACATTAACTCCTTGGTACTTCCGGCTTAGCCTTTGCACTGAGTATCTGCCCCTGTGTCCGGAACAGAAAAGTCCTCAGGAAGATGGCTGCAGATACTCAAAGTGGGCAGACTTGCAGCAGGCAGGGGAGACTATACAAAAGGCATGGATGGGGCACGGAGAACACCGCGGCTGCACTGCATCTCGTGCCGAGGTGCACTTTTCGTTAAATCCCATGTGTGTTTCCATTGCCACAGCAACAGAAACATCCTATGTTGATAGGATGGCTGTTTAAGTTTTGTTTCTGTGTGCATGTGCGTGTGGTAAAACAACTGAGGGGAGGAAAGAGGTTTCTTTGGTTCCCACCTCCCAGTCACAGTTCATCACTGAAGGAAGTCAGGGCAGGAACTCAAGCGGAATCCATGGAGTAATGCTACTAGCTGGCTCGCTCGCAGACTCAGGCTCAGCTGGCTCTTTTTTTACAGCCCAGAAATGCATGCCCAGGAATCAGTGACGTCCAAAGGATGGACCAGGTCCCCCTACATCAGTTGACAATCAAGACCATGGCCCACAGACAAACCTGATCTGGGCAAATCATCAGTTGAGATCTGCTTCTCGGGGGAGACTTTTCTGTGTCGGGTTGATGGCTAAAGCTACTAGAACAATGGCCAAAGGAAAAGAAAAGAACGTATGAGATCCACTGGAGTTTCTAGTTCAGCCTTTCACCTAACACCGGGAAAGGGCTGCCTGTCTCACAGGGAACTGATGAGTGTCATTGTACCATCCCATCTGGTCCCTGTCAGATGTCACCAGGCCAAATAAATAAATAAATAATAAAGCCCACAACATAGCCAGAACCCAATGGAGATAAGCATATGTTTGTGCAAACTGAAAGACCACCCTCTATGCAAGAGTCCAAATATATCAATAAAACCTGTTTCAGGACACGCTATGGAGAAAAACTGCTAATCACTGATATTACCAGTGATATCTATTCATCTGAGACTTTTGTTCAGGAAAGGCAATTGCTTAGCCCCGTTATGTAACCAAAATCAAGAGAATGTGCAAGGAATGAGAGGGAACATTCTCGCTGAGGCTCAGACAAAGGCTGGAGGGAAACGAGGCAAGTGGTATTTTCTGGGGGCCAACTGAGAGGCATCACATGGAGAAGAGAGAAGCTGGGCCAGCTCCTTCAGAGCAGCCACAACAGCTCTGTGTTCTGCATACAAATGTCAGATTTAAAAGAATCCAAAGGAGACCCTTAAGGAAGGAAACTACAGTAAGGGGTTGCCTCCTTTTGTTCTTAGTTAAATCCTTGGAGAGAGTGCATAAAATCACGAGTTTAACACTTAAAAGTGGGGACGCTGAGGTGAGGCCTGGGTTTGAGATCCACACTTTCCTGTCAGGACCCAGTGACACCTAGCAGCCAGCTGGCACTTTGAAACACTTCTCCTCATAGGCATGCATGGATGTGACTCTGAGATATGCAGCCCCCTGCTGAGCAGAGACTGTAGACACTGGAACATCACCACCAGCAGAATTAATAAACCAAGGATGACAGAGCAATCCCAAGTCCACCTCGCACTTAGAAATCTAGATAGATGCTCACAAAGATGTTTAACAAATAATCAAAATTCTAGAGAAAGGATCCAAATTGATATTTGCACAGCTCAGCATCAATTGCTTCAGGAGGAAGAAGAGAATCCCAGTAAGACCCTTGGGACAAGGGCATAGGATGCACTTGCATGGTGCGACAACCACCATTATAACATTTTCATCATCCCAAAATGGAAACACTGTAGCCCCTGTGTGCACTGCTCCCAGTCCACATTTCCCCTCTCCTGTGCTTTCTGTCCTTACAGGTTCTCTTGTTCTTATCTTTAATGTAGGCAGGATCATGCTGCATGTGTCTGTCCCTGGTTTAGTTAATTAAGGTTTATCTGGGTTGTTGGATGTTAGAACACTTTAATATTTCATGTGACTATATAATATTCCATTATATGGACATTTGTCTGTGAACTTTTAGGACATTTGAATTGTTTCTTTCCCTTTAGGCCACTGTAAAAGCTGCCGCTGTGAACACTCAAGGTTTCGTCTGAGTGCGTGCTTTTAGTTCTATTGATTACCTAGGAATAGAAATGATGGAGTATCTGACCATTCTGTCCAGCATTTTGGGAATTATCTAACATCATTTTAACAACCATGAGAGCAATAGAGTTTATCCTTCCAGAAAGATCCATGAAATGACTATGGACTCTCCTTTGAGCCATCTTTGGCCACATGATCACCCCTGAAACAGTCACTGTGGGCAGGAAAGTGGAACACCCTGGTTGTTGAAGATGTGTCTACTCTTACAATGAAAAAACAGACCCCTTTTACTCAAATGGCATGCACTTGGATAGACACTGATCAGAACTCAAAATGGGGGCCTGGACGGTGGTGCCTCAGTCATAAAAATGCTTGGTGTGCAGTCATGAGGCCCTGAGTTCAGGTCCCTAGCACCCACACAAAAAGCCAGGTGCAGCAGGGTGCAGCTGTACTTCAGAACCATGAAGAAGAGAGACAGTGAGTCCCTGGAGCCCACTGCCAGTCATGCAATCCCCTGGTGGCATGGTTTAAGGCACACAGCCCTCGACATCCCAGTTTGGCACATGAAGCCAAAACAAAATATCACATTTCCTCATCAAAATCAAGAAACACATCCCCCACCAGACAACAGGTCGCCAAATGTGGTCAGAACCACAGCAGCTCACTAGTGCCTCCTGCACTGTACAGAGGAGTCGGGGCTCTCAAAGAGTACCCTACCTCTTGGCTCCTTCAAAAGAGAGACTTTGGGCTGATTGTCCTCACTACTTCACCAATGTGATTCAGTGCCATGGGACTGTTGTTCGGAAATGGCTGGACCTGCTAAAACGGTGCCTTGTCTCCCTCCTCTGTCTGAACACGGAACAGAAGGAAACCCTGACGGAGCCAATCTCTTAATAGGATTGCAGGTTTTCTTGCACAGTGCATCCTGTCATTCTGTAAATGACAGTCCTGCGCGCTGGGCTCCCTGGTGGCTGGGGGAGAAATGTTACTGCACAGCTTGTCTCCAGTGATGCTTCATAACTGTAGCAGAAACCCAATGCTCACAGAGCTGTGTGGCCCAAGACACCTCAGAATCCCAAGTGTGCCTGATAGTTGCCCAATCAGAGAGCCTGCTTGTATTACTTATATGCGTGCTTGTCCACATGTGCATAAAAGTGGCCATTGCAGTTGGGGTAGTACCTCAGTCAATAAAATATTTGCCTGCCAAGCATGGGAACCTGAGCTTAATACCCAGCACCCACTTAAAAAGACACGGCAGTACATGCTTGTGATTCTAGCACTGGAGAGGAACCCTGGGCTCTCAGGGCAGCAAGTGTAATTAGTGAGCTCCAGGTAATGATAGACCTGTCCCAAATGATGGCACCTTTAGTGTCCTCGTGAGCCAAATGATGCCTCAGAGGAAATGTGCACACAAAATTCACACACACACACACACACACACACACACACACACACACCCTTCTGGTGCCTTTTGGAGACCACTTCGTCTCATGATGATATCACTCTGGGATGGTTACCTGACTAGCTTTCTATTGCTGTGGTAAAACACCATGACGAAAAGGAACCTGGAGAAGAGAAGGCTGTGCCTCAGTTTGCATTGCACATTACCATCCATCCTTGAGGGCAGTGGGGCCTGAACCCAGGAGGAGAGACTGAAGTGAAAGCCATGGAGGAGGGCCGCTTACTGGATTCCTCCCATGGCTTGTTCGGTTGCCCAAGTTGGCACCAATCACTGTGGGCTGGGCCTTCCCAAACCAATCATTAATGGAGAAAATGCCTCCACAGACTTGTGGAAAGGCCAATGGTGGAGTGGTTTTCTCAATTGTGGGTTCCTTCTTCCAGGTGACCCGAGCTTGTGTCGGGTTGACAGAGGAGCAGCAGGAGCTGCTTGACTGCACCTTCTGCTTGGTGGTTAGCCACAAGCTTCTTTGTCACGCCATCTCCATTGGAGCTCTTTCCACCCCTCACGTTTCAGTCAGGGTCCTGGCCCTCTTTTTAACTTGATGCTAACTTTGAGGAAATGGATTTGCCGAGGGCAAACCAAATGTGCCTCCACCTGCCATTCTGTCCCTGCCACCTGGTCACATGTGCTCTGGGCTACTCCAGACAATGTCCTGTGTGGACCATAGAAAATAAGAGCTCCTGCTGATGTGAAAATCATTATGTATGCATGAGGAACTGAGTGAGCAGAAGCAGGAAGGTGATCAGTTAGTAAGAGCCATGAGCCTCGTTTTGGGTTAAGGTCTTTACTTAACCTAACCCATGAGAACCCTTCAAGCAGCTACCCATGAGCTGAAGGTTCTGCTGTTGAGGTCAAGACAAGACCCTGTCAGCGCACTGACCCCAGATGCCCCTGTCACTTCAGTAACCCCAGCTGCCCCTGTCAGCACTGCCCCCAGCTGCCCCTGTCACTGTACTGCCCCAAGCTGCCCTTGTCAGCACACTGACCCCAGCTGCCCCTGTCAGCCCACTGACCCCAGATGCCCCTGTCAGCCCACTGACCCCAGATGCCCCTGTCAGCCCACTGACCCCAGATGCCCCTGTCAGCCCACTGACCCCAGATGCCCCTGTCAGCCCACTGACCCCAGCTGCCCCTGTCAGCATGCTGACCCCAGCTGCCCCTGTCAGCCCACTGACCCCAGATGCCCCTGTCACTGCACTGACCCCAGCTGCTCCTGTCACTGCACTGACCCCAGCTGCCACTGTCAGCATGCTGACCCCAGCTGCCCCTGTCAGCCCACTGACCCCAGATGCCCCTGTCACTGCACTGACCCCAGATGCCCCTGTCAGCCCACTGACCCCAGATGCCCCTGTCAGCCCACTGACCCCAGATGCCCCTGTCAGCCCACTGACCCCAGCTGCCCCTGTCAGCATGCTGACCCCAGCTGCCCCTGTCAGCCCACTGACCCCAGATGCCCCTGTCACTGCACTGACCCCAGATGCCCCTGTCACTGCACTGACCCCAGCTGCCACTGTCAGCACACTGACCCCAGCTGCCCAAGTGCAGCGGCCCTGCTACTGCTCACACAGCCTGACCCTGACAGACTCATGAGCTCAAGTTCTCAGTGGTTGCTTTACTAGCCAGCAGACTTGGGAAGCAGTGGTAAAGTTTTTGCTCTGGACTCTGGGTTTGAAACCCAGCTCTACCACAGGGAGAAAGCTCCTTAGGAGGCAGAGCACTTGGCAGATAAGAGCACTTGCTGTGCAGCCCGACAAGCTCCAAGCCCAGGGAGAAGAGGAAGAGAGAGGCAGTTCCGCAGAGTTGCCCTCTGACATCCACCACACATGAAAACACCAAGAGTAATAATCAATATTATTAAAAGCTACTTAATGTTGACACGGCATGGGGGTGCAACATGTTACGGTACAGCGCCGTCCCTGGTGCTCCTAAGCTCTAAACAAATTTAGCTTTTTATTATGATGGTTATGTCTTGGCTCCTTAACTACTCATGAAGTATTTAAAGCAATGGACTGAATATCACCCTTAATTATGCCCTAGACTGGCTATAGACCAAGAGCACAGGCACAGCCTGGCAAGAATTTCGACTGAATTTGCACTGGCCATGCTATGCAATACTGCGCAACTCACTGACCCTTCTGAGATTCTTAGTCCTGATTTGTAAAATGGACCAACTGTAGAGATTTGTGGAGTTATCTATGTACATCTGTATGCTGTGCTTTGAAATCAGTAAAAACAGCAGTCACTTTGAGCATAGCTACAAATTAGAGAGCAGAAAGTCTGACTTGTGCTCAGATATCACAGGCAGTTTATAAGAGTTGAGTGCACTTTAAGTGAAAGTGTGTGTGTGTGTGTGTGTGTGTGTGTGTGTGTGTGTGTGATGACTGTAAGTGTATGAATGCCACTTCACATATATTTAAGTCAGAGGACAGCTTTGGCATCCATCTTGGCCTCCCATTTTGATTGGGACAGGGTCTTGCGTTCACTGCAAGGAATCATGGTGCCTCTCCCTGCCCAGAATCTACAGCACGCACAAAAACCTCACCAAAGCGAGAATGGAGCATGGAAACTAAAAGTGTCAATGCCATAGACTCCCGGGAGTGTCCTTCCAAATGTTCTCCACATTTACTGCCTTGGGAGAAACAGAAAGCCACTGAGCACACTCTGGGGTGTGAGGATGGGCCCCAAACTCACTTCTAAGTAGAAAGAAGCATGACATAAAGAAAACAAAAGGAGTTTACAAGCAATAGACAAAAGTGGATTCATTTATCACCACAGCATCTGGTGAGGTCAGGACACATATTCTCCATATCCCAGGCTCCTCCCCTGAAAGATGGGAATCAACATAATAGCACAAAACCATGAAGATATCAAATCACATAATCCATAAAAGTGCATATATTGGGTGTAGCACAAATAATAAAATCCCAGAGAAAGAAATTGAGGCTCAACCTGAAGATCAGAAAAGCAAAGCAGCCAATCACTGGCTCTTACCTCTACCTCAGACCAAAATGGTGGTTCTGCCTTCAGGAATCTCAGAGTGAGACTGAACTGAGACCTGTCTCCTCCCATCTTTATTTCTCTCTCGTGTGGGATTAAAGGCATGTACCACCACTACCCGGTCTCCATGTCTAACTAGTGTGACTGCTGGGATTAAAGGTGTGTGCCACCACTGCCTGGTCTGTAAGGTTGACCAGTGTGGCTGTTTTACTCACTGATCTTCAGACAAACTTTATTTATTAAAATATAAATGAAATATCACTGCAATTGGGGCCACGAACAATGTGTGTCTGTGAAGGTCTACATGTATAAATTCTGGGGATAGGATATGTATGATATCATTCAATATTGCAACTCTGTGAGATAGGGATCTCTCTCTCTCCCTCCTTTTTACTCTCCCGTCTTCCTCACTCCATTCTCTCCCCCCTCATCTGTTTTTAATTCTGAGATATAAAGAACAAAATGAGGCTAAACGGTGGGATGCACTTGAAATCGTGGCACTTGGAAGACAGTTCCAAGCTAGCCTGAGCTAGCAAGATCTTGTCTCAAACAAAAAGAATAAGTAAAAAAGGAAAATGTTTTCATTTTTACAGCTAAGAAGTTGCAAAGCCATGTTTAAAATTCAGATCAGTTTGATCAAACAACATCAGTTAGTGTTTGTCATGTTAATGCAAAAATCCTCAAGTCCTTTGTCATCCCTGACCCCAGACATACAACCTTACTGAAGGAAAGATTTGACCAAACCAGTTCCAGCCTACAACCAAAAGACATTTAAGGCACAAGTGCAATGTTCAACCTACCCAAGAAGAATACTCCATGCAAGTGTGAAATTATATATTGTTCACAAGGGGTAAGGTTTATAGGCTGGTGACCTTGTGTCCCCTTCACTGGGCAGCCTTAAAAAGGGAAGGACGGAGTTTAAACTGACTGAGCACTTACTGGCAAGTCTCGTGCCAAAGGTTTGCAGAGACTATCACACCATCCACCACTGAGAGGAACGAGTCCGTAGTTCTGCTTTGCCGGGAGGACAGTTGGGGACACAGAAGTTAAATGGCTTACCCAAGGTCACTCATTAAAACCCAAGTTTGCCCAAACTCAACCCACCTCAGAGACACCATCACACCGTGAGTGATGAGATTTGCACCCTGGCTATGTTCCCAAAGTATTTCTGGAAACGGCTATATGCTCAAGAGAAGCTAAAATGAATGGTGCTGGGGCCTTTCTAGAGCAGACTGGGTAGGGGCTCAGAACTGGAGACACTGCCCTAGGCCACCACTGTCCACACCCCGACCGCACAGTTCTGAGCAAAGCAGAAGCTTTGGCTCCCCCTGTTCAGCGCTGTGCTCTTCCTTCACCCCATCTCCTCCCCAACCTGAGCCCAGCCTGAGGGAAAAGCCCCCTGCACTGTGGTCTTTATGCTCTTGGAAATACAGCCTGTTCAACATGAGCTTCAACTGTTGAAAAAAAAGATGTGTAGTAGGAACAAGTCACACCTGGGGACTCTCCATGCAGAATACAGACCCCGGTGGCACAAAATCCCCTTTGCTAGTTCTGGGATGGTAGCAAAGTTACAGCTGTAGAAACTGCCCTGTGCCAAGAGAGGTGCTGTGTCTGTGCTTTCTGAACAAGCCTTATATTCTTGTGACATGTTGCATTAGCTTGAGAAAGTACTTCCAGGATGAGATCTGGCTTACAAAATACCATGTTTGCCTTATGCATCTTTTAAGGAAAAAAGTTGAGTTTTCTCAAAACTCACCAAATTAAAACACTTACCATTTTAAAAGCAACATTTGATATTTATAAGAATTCTGAGGTGATCCCTTCAATGCTGGAATTTTTCAATAGTGTTAGGAGGAAACGAATGCTAGGTGATGAGTCTGACAAAGCCCCACCTCTCCCGGGGGACAGCGAGCTACCAAGAGCTTCACTCCACCCTAGCGAGCAAAGGAAAAAACACTTCTAAGTTACAGCTTTTCTTAACTGCATCCAAAAGCTGAGGGTCACGGGAGAAATTGTGTCATCCAAGATCGAGGCCGTGAACCACATTCAGCTTTTAACGCTGTGGCATGTGGCTGTAACCTAGGAAGTAAATTTTAAATTCTATATCATAACCTAAGCCATTTGTACCTCAATTTATATAAGACATACAAGCAAGATGTAGCACATTGGTTAGCACAATTGCAAAACACTATTCCTAATGAATATGGACACAAAGCTACCAAAGTCACTCGCAAATGGGGTCCAGGAGTTTAGAAGGATAAAATATCATGACTGAATAAGGTTTATCCAGAGAAATGCAAGGATACTTCAAAAATCAGAAATCAACCAGTGTGCCAAGCAGAGTAGCAAATGCCTGTAATCCCACATCTAGAAGGTGGATCCAGGAGGATCCTAGTTTGGGATACAAAACAAGTATCTCAAGACAAACAAAAGTTTAACCCTATCACTAGAATAAGTAGGAAAATCTATAGGGTCCTATCAACAGATTAAATGAAAGGGAAGACAAATAAAATAACTTGGAATATATCATAAAAAGCTAGTAATTAAAGGAAATTTTTGAACTGCTAAAGAACACCAGGGAACAAAAACCTACAGGTAACATCAAGCTTAATGCAAAATGTCTGAATCCTCACACCTAAAATGAGGGGCAAAGCAAGGCATGGTGCCCATGCTCATCATCAATCCTAGCCAACGTGTCACTGCAGGTCCTAGCCAAAGCAACAAGTCAAGAGAAAGAGACTAAGTGTATACAGATTCTTCCATATACTCAATGTCTCTCTTATTCTAGCACCTTTAAACTGGCATAAACCTTACTAAAACTCCAGACTAAATCAGCAGCCCTGTAGTTAATACCAGCATCTGATGTGTGACTGCCTCCTGAGCCGGCTGTGCTCCTTGCTGGCTTTGCAACTCTTGGTTTGTCAGGGGTTGCTATGGCAAAGTGCCACCAGCTGAGTTCCTCACACCAGAAACTTCTTATCTCACAGGCCAGAAGGTCGACAGCAGGGTTGGACCGTCCAACAGTCCGAGACATCAGTCTGTCACAAGCATCTCACCCGGTTCTCTGAGCTCCTTTGTTCACGGGAACCTCAGCCCAGGCTCTGCCTTCCAGTGCACACCCTGCATGCACCTCTGGGCCTAATTGTACTTTTTTAGTAAGGACAGCAATGTTACTGAAGCAGGGCCTACTCCAATGGCTTAGCCAAGTGTATCTGCAACAGCCCCTGTGGTCGGACTTTCCACATTGAAACACCAAAATGTTGTTGTTGACTCTTTACTCTTCACTCTTTTGGGGGCCCTCCACCCAGCTCCCAAATAAATCACACATGGAGACTTATTCTTAATTATAAATACCCACCTTAATTTGACTTCTTTCTAGCCTGCTTTTCTTGTCTTGAATTATCCCATCTATCTTTTGCCTTAGGGCTTTAATTTTTCTCTATTCCTGTATACCTTTCTGTGCTTCTTTCTCTGTGTTTTGCTTTATAGCTGGCTGGCCCCTGATGTTCTCTTCCTCTCTCCTCCCAGATTTCTCCTCCTATTTATCCTCTCTGCCTGCCAGCCCCACCTATCCACCTATCCCTCTCCTGCCTTACTATTGGTCATTCATTTCTTTATTAGACTAATTAGTGTTTCAGACAGGCACAGTAACACAGCTTCATAGAGTCAAACAAATGCAACATAAAAGAACGCAGCACATTTCTGCATCATTAAAACAAATGTTCCACAGCATAAACAAATACAACACATATAATATTCCATAGCAACCTTGTTTTCAAATAAGTTTACTTTCTAGGGGCAGTTGATCACTGTGCCTCAGGTCATTCCTCGTCAAATGGAGCTATTATTGTAAGGTTTAAAATCATGAACCTATAAAAGTCACCTATAACAAGATTGGTCACTCTTACCCGAATATAGACTGTCATTTGTTTTTACACAGATAAGAGATTAAGAAAAGTTTCGGTGTTTTTAAAACATTGGAAAAATTTTAAAAAAAAAGGATACCAAGATGACTCAACTAGAAAAGAACTTTCTTGGAAACCCAATAACCTGAATTCAATCTCCAGAACCCACAATAATGTGGACGAAGAGAACTGACTTCATAAAGTTGCCCTTTGACCTCCACATTCACACTGTGGCATGGGCATGCACACACACACACATACACAATCATAAATACATATTTTTTGGTTGTGATCCTAGCCTTTAATGACTGAGCCCATAAATACATATTTTTAAATCAAAAGCAAAGCTATCTCAAGGCACACAAAGCATACAATTAAACCTCGGTGCCCGTCAGTAAAGTTGTGTTAGACTCACCATGCCCTCTTGCTGGTACTTTGCCCGTGGCTGCTTTTGCCCTGCAGAGGTTGAGTTGAGTATCCCTGGTTACTACGGAAACCACATGAACATGGAAACTGAAATTATAGATCGACTGGATGGCTGTTTATAGAAAATGTTCGCTATCCATGGACCTGTTGCAACTTGACTGTGAAATGCCCCCTGTAGGCACATATGTTTGGATGCTTTGTCCCTGTGGGTGGGACTGTTTGGGGAGGTTGTGAAACCTTTGGGAGGTGATGTTTTTCTGGGAGAAGTGAGTGGGTCACTGAGGGGCAGGGCTTGAGGTTTTATAATCTGCCTCCTGCCTTTTTCCTCCAATGTGAGACTGTCAGAAGCCCCAGCCTCATGCTCCTAAAACCATAGATCCAGTTGATACTGTGCCTTCCTCACGTGGTAGACTGTGTGCCCTGAAACTGTGAGCCAAGTAAATCTCCTAAGTTGCCTTTGTCACAAATGTTGTCACAGTAATGAGAAAAGTCACTAATTTACTAAGATGTGTTAATATTAATAAATTAATGACATATTAATAGCATATGTTAATACTCATACATTAACAACACAGATACTCAGGGATTAAAATTAACTGCATTGCTACTCATGTTAACTGTTGCCATTGCTTGTGACATTATTTTTCTCTTTCCTTTCCCTTACAGAAAGGCTCAACTGCCTCTACAATGCTTTTTGTACCCAGAACTCTCAGCTCTGTGTTGGAAATGGTGGCTGCACCATCCACAGCCAGCCCTGTGTGTCCAGTCTCCCGCTTGCATCCTCCCCAGCTCTTCCCCTCCACTGGAGGTTCCTCACTCCTCCCCATGCACGTAGCAGCTGCTCTCCTGGTTGAATCAAGTGCAGGCCAGTGAGTAGGATTCTCTCCTGCTTGTCTCAGCAACTTCCTCTCCCCTCACTGCACAAACTCCCAACAGTTCCAACACATCCAAAGGTGAGCAGTTCCAAACTTGCATTATTTATATATGAGAAGCTCCAAGGGCTTTCTCTCGCTGTATGTCATGTCAGCAGCTGGCATCCCAAGCATCACACTCCTTCCTGCCCAAGTTGCCGCTTGCTTCTGACAAATTGTAGGAAACTGCATCTTGGGGAAAAAGATCTTGGGGAGGTTAATAAAATAAAGAATCACCTTCAATTTGGGCTACTGGGCATGACTGTAGGGATCATCTTGATGACCATAACAGTGGAAGATCTGTGGCAATCTGTGGGCAACCACATTCCAAGGGGTAGGGATCCTGGACTCTAAAATGAGAAAGCCATGAGCACAAGTCTCTGATTCTGGACTATGGTCAGAAGTGATGGGCATCTCCAGGCTTTTGCTGCCTTGACCATTGGGTCACAAAGAACTGTCCTTGGACTGTGAGCTGACATAAACCCTTGATTCCATAAATTGCTTCTGTCAGAGTCTGATTATCCAACACTGGCGAAAGGCGTAAGGAAGATGAACACGTGCTTTTTGCCTCCCTTCTTTCTTTGGCATGAAAAAGAAAAGGGGATGGAGCTTTACTTTCCTTGGATGCTTATCTGGGGTTCCCAGGAGGAAGGGGGCAGAGAAAGACACAGGTGGATGTGACAGCAGTGTATGAGGGTGTTTGCCAAGGGGAGGGGAGAATATATTTCTCCATACTGAGTCAGCAGAACTGGCAGGAGTGGAGAAAACTTCACGGTTCAGATGAGGAAAAGAGATACTTTTTGCTGCAGTAGTTTGAAGGGTAGAACTTGTCACTGCCAAAGAGACCATAGTTATTTTGGCTCGACATAGCCATGGCTTTGTATCAGTTGTCATTTTGTGTCCTCATTTTTTTAAACCCCCTTTTAAAATTGTAGGGTTCAGGAATGAAACCAAGTTACAGACAGATTAAAGTCTTTAACTCTTAATTAAAGGTTTTCATTCAGCCATATGCATTCAGCCTCAGAATTTTTCATCCAGACTTCCCCATTGCCATGGAGAAAGAATAAAAAAAAATCTAAAAATAAGTCAGTTTCAGGCACAGTCCCTCTGAGGTCAGGCATTGTCCCCAAGGAGGACACAGCTGTTGTTATTTCTATTGTCATGCCTCTGTGGACAGACATATCTTCTGAATAAAATCCAGTGGGAGAAAGCTACCAAAGAGGACCCTAGGGTCGGTTTTTTTCCAAGTGACCCCACATTTCAGAAAAAAGCCTCTCTCTCCCCAATCTTCTCTCCCCCATCTTCTCTCTCCCCCACCTTCACTCTCTCTCCCCCAACTTCTCTATCCTCCATTCTCTCTCTACGCTACCTTCACTCTCTTCCCCATTTCCTCCCTCTCCTCACCTCCTCTTCTTCCCCTAGTCCTTAACCCTTCTCTGCTTTCCCTACCACACTCCCTGAACAGCATCTTAAGCTTCAATCACTGAAGCCAAGAACATTGCTTCCAATGCCTCCCTTCCTTTCACGCCTCATGTCCATCCATCCATCCATCCATCCATCCATCCATCCATCCACAAACTTAGTCTTATCTAGCTAGGACTGGGTTATGAAACTTCTGGAGTGTAGTGTAAAAGTTAGCCCCCATTCAGAAATAAAAGTTTAAAGATGGTGACAACATAGCATTTAAAGCAAGCCTCTTTGGAATGAGAAAGCGACTCAGTATGACTGCAATGGCAAAGTCAGCACCCGAAGACCCCAAGTCAGTCAGAATACCCCATCACACAGCATCTTTGACAGAAACTTCTAATAGCTGACCACTTACCGCTATCTGGTCTGCTGACTTCATGTCTACCTGCCTCTGCTTTCGCCCTTCGGATCCATCTGCAGCTGAGCAGCCAGAGAGAAGCAGGTAACCTACCTCTTCTGCTCTTAGCCTTCCACGAATACTACCTGTCAAGTGAAAGGTGAAGTTCTCCAGGACCTGTGAGAGCTAGCTCTCAGTACCACCTCCTCTGCACACTTTATTTCAACTCAAAGCATCCCTGAGCAACCCAACCCAGCCAGGCATCACACAGCACCCCTGACCATCTCCAGCTCCATGGCAGCCTTACACCTTACTGTGCCTTCTTCCTGAAGTTTCTCTGCCACATTTGTGCACCACATTTGCTCTCTCTCCAAGCCTTGCTCAGTCAGCAGACATTAACTGAGTACAAATGATGTGCTAGACATTCCTGTGATGTTAAACTTGGTTGTCTGAGAAGGTCTGGGGGTGGATATTTCCCGGAAGGATTGGTGAGGAGGAAGGACCTTCCCCCACAGTCTGTAGCACTTTCCTGTGACAGCCCAGTCAGGGACAGTGATCTAACATAGGACTGAATAAAGTGTCTTGTAAAGTAGCTGCTTAACAACTCTCTGGAAAATATCTGCTTTCCTTATGTAACAAGCAGTAACATAGTCTACACTGTTGTCCGGCACCGTTCCTATGTAACAAGCAGTAACATAGTCTACACTGTTGTTAGGTACCATTCTAACACCCTATAAAGAATAATTGTTGTTTCTCCAACTTTAAAAATGATACAAAGCCAGCTTATCTTCAACTAGCTTTCCTATATAACCCAGGACCATCTGCCTAAGGATGGTACCACCCACAGCAGACCAGGTCCTCTTACTTCAATCAGCAATCAAGACACTTAACACAAAGACATGCCCACAAGTCAGTCTTAGCTAAGTAATTCTTCAAATGAGGCTTTCCTCTCAGATTACTCTAGGCTGTGTCAAGTTGATGGCCCAAACTAAAATGGCAGCCGTGCACATCATAATAACCATTCCATAAGCAATGAGCCACCTGTGAGATAGAAAACATGGAAGGGAATAGGAGAGCAATCATGTGGTCTCTAGCTCTGTCTCCATACACTCTATGATGCTTGTGTAATGATAAAACACCTAGTGATGCCTCTCTCAAAACTTATCCTATCATTGAACAACACATCACACACACACACACACACACACACACACACACACACACTCCTACCTAATGACACCTTTAGAAAATGAGAAACATGGGTCTATGAACTTAGAAAACTAATCTCAGGAATGTATTCCCCAAAACAAAGAGCTGATGCCTTCCAAAACTCCTCAAGGCCAAGATTTACTTTACATCTTACAATGAAGCCTCCAATTATTTGAAACAAGGTAGGGAAAGTAGTTTAAAGAATGTTGGACAACTTATGAAAGCTCCAGCACAGCTGCAATGTTGTGAATTCAAAGGCATGCAGAAAGTAGAAGGTGTGTCCTGAGTGTCTATCCAGTGGGGGCCTCACAGCTTGCATCCCCAACACCTCCAACACTGCACAGCCGCATGGCCTCTGGATTTCAATCTCCTGTCCTGTAGGACAGAGAAGTGATGACCTCTGCTGGCTAGAACCCATCTTACCTCGTCCTCCTTTGGGGAAGTTTCTGATTCAAAGTCTAGGCCAGGAGCAGTTGATTGTGCCATAGCATTGAAGGTCACTGAGTCAATACTTTCAGGCTTCATGTGAGGAGAGAGCAGGTTATACCTCACGCTTTAGATGATTCAGTCTAACATATGGACTTCAGGCATCAAACAGCAAAAAGGATCCCAGAAATCTCCACTACAACTGCAAAATGTGACCTCTTAGAAGCACAGCATCTAAGAAACCTAGAAAACTTCTGACCAGTGGGACATGTAGGAAAATTAGCACTGCCAGCACTAACCGCATAAAGAACATAGAAATAACTGGCTAGAGCCAAGGCTCTGCCTCTGGCCCCCAACTTCCTGTGACTTTTCTCATCCCTGTGATCAAAATACCTGACAAATACCACAGGAAGGGAGGGATTATTCTGACCCACAGTTTCAGGAAATGGAGGCCATCTTCACAGCAAGGCACAGTGAGGGCAGTGCCATATATTCTGATGGGAAGCTGTGACATGGTTTGTGACCACAAAGAGAGCTGGACTAGTCTTCAAAGGCTCTGCCTCCCAATGACACACCTCCATCAGGCTTCACGACCCTTGGGGCAGTGCCACTCACTGGGAATCTTGTGTTCTAGCACATGAGCCTGTTGGGAGCATCTGACATGCTAACCATCATGACAACCAAGTAACATTCTCCATCACTAATGAGAATGCCATCAGCAATTTTGTGAAGACCTTGAACTCTTTCTTAGTATAATCTTTTTAGTGGATAAAGTAGGATATATTGTATTACAAAGGAACTGAATTGTATTGAAACTTAGTTGCAGAAGTGTTAAACAAGTTTGTGACAGCAGTATTTATGCAATATGCATTACCCTTATTAACACTCTAAAAATATATAGCAATAGATCTAATAATTTAAACAACGTGATAAGAATAAAGGATATTGGGAGGTGCTACAGCAACTATAATGAGATATGGAAATAGCTGATGAAGGAGGGTCTTTATCTATCTGTTGCTTTCATTGGTTAATTAATAAAGAAGACTGCTTGGCCTGATAGGTCAGAACATAGGTGGGTGGAGTAGACAGAACAGAATGCTGGGAAGAAGGGAAGTGGGTCAGACAGGATGAAGCTCCAGCCCAAAATGGACATAGGCTAGAATCCTTCCCAGTAAGCCATCACCTCATGGTGCTACACAGATTATTAGAAATGGGTTAAGCAAGTTATGAGAGTTAGCCAAGAAGAGGCTACATATAATGGGCCAAGAAGTGTTTAAATGAATACAATTTGTGTGTTGTTATTTCGGGGCATAAGCTAGCCATGCAGGAGCCAGGAGGGATGAAAATCAGGCCTGCTTGCCTCATCACTACAAATAGCCCTGGAGTTTCCACTGGGGACAACTGTGGGTTCAGATGGGAACCACACAGTGGTTTGTTGTCTACATTTGCACCTAAAGGAGTTTTGAAAATCAGAAGGCAATGAAAAAATATGTTTCCTATCTAAGTTGATGGATCCGTTGTATCATCTCTAAAGAGCTGCAGGGGCCAGCATGTTCATCACAGGTTAGGAACCCTGAAGCTAGAAGTGAGTATGTCCAACAGCCAGCCCTCTGGTTAGAGACTGAAATACAGAGGGCACAGAACAACAAATGGCACCCAGAGAAACCTGAAATGAATGGGGACTGGGGGCTGCCAACTAGTCCTCTAGAAATGGGAGGGTAGGGTGTGCATGTGACTGTGAGTGTGTCTACATGCACACATGTGTTTCCCACTATGAGACAGCCCTATGTCTGCATACGGGTCCCAGGGGGGCTGAAGAGATGGCTCCATGGTAAGAGAGCCTACTACTTTTGTAGAGGACCCATGTTCCGTTTCCAGCAGCACTATCAGGTGACTCACAACTTTGTGTAACTCTAGTTCAAGAGTAGTCAGTGCCATCTGGCCTCCTCAAGCACCTGCATAATTCACATATCACACACAAAGACAATAAATAAAAACAAAATCTTTAAAAAAAAAAAAAAAGAAAAGGAGCATGCTACATTATTGCAGACATTTAACAGCAGAGCTCCGGTCATGTCAGGAGGACCCAGGAGGCATCTCATGACCTTCTCCAATGTCGACACTGCATTTCATAGGTGGGTTCATCCAAGGATGGAAAGATGAAAATGTGAAGAACGAGATAACTTACCCAGGGTTACGGGAGCTGGCATCACAGTCAGACCAGCTGGCTCTGAAGCCCGGGTGCATAATATGTCTTCTGTGGAGGCAATTATTGTAATAAAAATGTTTAAAACTCCACGTATGTGTGCATGTGAATAACTGTGTGTCAAGAGAAAGCTGGAGAAGTATTTTTGCTAAACTTACCTCTGATAATGAGGAAAGGGATTGGGAAGGTAGAAAAGACCTTTGTAAGAAGCACAAGAGAATGAAACCATTTTAAAAGGAATGTGTGATTGTTCCTGGGTGACTCTCACATCAGTGCTGATCAAATGGAACACACAGCTTCAGAAGCGGTACTATAACCACAAAATATAACAATGTGGAGCCTAGTACATTACGTTAGAAACAGGACAGTGGATGTGGGCTAAAGAAGGGCTAGGCTGACCACTTCAACCCAGGTTTTGTTCCCAGCACCTATGTGGTGACCCACAACAGCCTGAAACTCCATTTCCAGAGAATTCAGTGCCCTCTTCTGGCCTCCACGGACCCTGGTCACTTATGTGGTGCACTTACACACATCCAAGCAAAACACCAATACATATAAAGTAAAGTAAAAATGAAAATATCAAAATAAGAATACACACACTCACACACACACACACACACACACACACACACACACGGCCAAGTTTAGGTGAGGAGATAATGGATGTTGGGAAAAGCCAAGGAAGTTTTCATTATATTGGATGTTTTATTTATTTATTAAGCAGTGTGGAAGCAAACAGCTGTTCCACATCTTAGCATGTGAATTACTACACTGAAATTGTCTTATGACACTCTTTAAAGAAACATGATTGCTGGAAAAAGCTGCCCTCACATGAGTAATACACACATACACTGAACTTTGATATTGTTCACATTTTAACAATGTCACTTTCTCATTGATATTTTTAAAAAAGAAAAAAAATAAGCGGGGCAGAAGATAGGAAGAGGGGCCCATTGAGAGGATTGTGAGGAGGCTTCTGGGCACCAGCAATGTTCTCTGTTATCAATGTGATGGTCTTGCTGGTCATCTTAGTAATAATATCTGATGTTCTGCCTATGAGTGATCCTTTTCTGAATGTGTGTTTAAAATCAAAAGTTTGGCTATATGAAGACGTCATCTTGTCATCTTGTGAGTATCTAAAAAAATGTAGAACACCTAAGACCTGGTACCAAACCATCCCTGGACCCAGGGATCACTCAGTAGGTTTGCATTCCCGTTCAAAGACTACAGGCACCAGACAAAGGCATAGCACTAAATTCAAAACCTTTTGTCACAGCTCTGTGGAAACACCTCAGTCTGCAGCATCCTCTATGGGTGGCTTTTGTCAAACAGCTGTTGGCATCATAAGAGCCCAGAAAAACACTGCCATATAGCCAGGTTCTGGAATGGAAGAGCCTGGGGCACAAAGAAAGAACAGTGAGATTCTAAGTGGCAAAAGAGATCACATCAGTTATCTTCTCTTGTGCTGGTTTGAAAAAAAAAATGTTCCCATAGGTAGTGGCACTATTAGGAGTGTGTGCCACTGTAGGGGTCGGTTTGGAGGTATCATATGCTCAAGCTACCACACTGTGTTACAGTTGCTCCAGCTTCCTGTGGATCCAGATGTAGAACTCTCATCTCCTCCAGCACCATGTCTGCCTACACACTGCCATGTCCCACCATGAAGATAATGGACTAAATCTCTGAAACTGTAAGTAGACCTAGTCAAATGTTTTTCTTTATAAGAGTTGTTATGTTCATGGTGTTTCTTCACAGCAGTAGAAGCCCTAACTAAGACAGAAGTTGGTACCAGGAACTGGGGTATTGCTGTGATAGACCTAAGCAATTTTTATTTGAAGAAATATGGACTTTGGGACTGTGGATTAGAAAATTAGTTGAATAGGGTGGTGGTGGTTCATCCCAGCACTCAGGAGGCAGAGACAGGCAGATCTCTGTGAGTTTGAAGTCAGCCTGGTCTACAGAGTGAATTCCAGGATGGGCTCAAAAGCTGCAGAGAAGCTCTATCTCAAAAAAAAGAAAAGAAATAAATAGAAAGAAAGAAACAAAGAAAAGTAGTTGAATGCTTTAAGTCCTGCCTAATGTACTGTCCCAGTAAGACATAGAAGACAGAACTGCTGAGCATGGCTGAACTGCGGCCCTGACGCAAGAGGCTTCAGAAGAGAAGAATGGTAGTGTTCAGCCTAGAGAGTAGTCTTGTAATATTTTAGTAGAAAATGTGGCTGCTTTTTGCCCTGTCCAAAAAAGCCTTCCTGAGGCTAAAGTGAAGGGCTTTTGATTGTTTTGGCAGAGGAAATCTCATGACAGCCTAACATAGACTCTGACCTGTGGTTAATAGTGTTTACTCTAATGAAGATCTTTAATGAAAAGAAGCAAGCTGAGAAAGTAAAAATACAAAGTGTACAAGATGAGGAGAAAAGGGGAACCAAGAAGTGGAATAGAGCTAAATCTTGTGTTCTCAGAGATAAACAGATTAAGAAATAGAGGAAAGGGAGTGGTGGCCTCAGGGCAAGACCCCACCCAGCTAAGCTTCCAATTTGTGAAAAGGAATTAAAGAAAAATTTAGAGTCAGGTGTAGTGGCACACATCATTAATCCCAGCACTCCAGAGGCGGAGGCAGGCTAATCTCTGAGTTTAAGGACAGCCTAGTTTACAGAACAAGTTCCAGGACAGCCAGATTTAGGCAGTGAAGGAAACCATCACAAACAGAAAGCTGGTGAAGATGTAAGTGAACGAGGGGGGCATGTTCCAGCCCTAGCAAGCTGCAGAACCTGGAAGCTTTGGCCACGTGGTTCTGTAGTCAAAGACAGAAAAAAGAAGCTATGGAATTTGCCTCTGCAACTAAGGAAAGCCAGTGAAGCCAGGCATGAGTCAGGGGTGTCCCTGAATGGAGGCCCAGAGAAGCCACTGTGTGAAACTGTGAAGGTGAAGCCTGGGTTGCATTGGAGCCCCCAAAGGTTGTGTATGAGCTGCTAATAAGAAATGGAACCAGCCTGAAAGGAGACAAATGTGTTCTGGTCAACAAAGCTGAAGGAGTTGGATATCTGAAGAGCATTTTGACATCAGACGTGGAGATACAGAGTTTGGAGTTTGTCCAGCTGGTTTTTGGACTTGCTTTGGTCCAGTATTTCCCCACTATGCTCCCTTTCCTATGTTTTGGAATGGTAATGTATATCCTCTGCCATTATACGTTAGAAGTATGTGATCTGCTTTTTGATTTTGCTTTTACAAAGGATTTCAGTTAAGAAATTATATGAATCTCAGAAGAGACTTTGAACTTTAGACTTTTAAGCAAGTTTGAGACTGCTATTGACTTCTGAAGTTGGACTGAAAGCATTTTTGCATTATGATATGGCTACAAGCCTTTGGGGGCCAGGAAGTAGAATGTGGTGGTTTGAAAGAAAATGGCCCCCAAAGGAATGGCCTTTTAGGAGGTGTGGCCTTATTGGAGTAGGTATGTTCTTGTTGTAGGAAGTGGGTCACTGTGAGGACAGGTTTTGAGGTCTCCTATGCTCTAGCTATGCCCAGTGTGGGATATAATTCATTTCCTGTTGCCTGGGGATCCAGCACCATGTTGGCCTGCATACTGCCATGACAATAATGTACTCAACCTCTGAATTATAAGGCAGCCCTAATTAAGTATTTTCCTTTATAAGAGTTGCCGTGGTCATGGTGTCTCTTCCCAGCAATAGAAACTTTAACTAACACAGAAATTCTTAGGAAGTCACTGTAAATACCTGCCTTAGATAGGTTCTCTATCACTGTGAAGAGACACCATGACCATGGAAACTCTTAAACAAAAAAACTTTCAATGAGGTGACTTACAGTTTCAGAAGTTCAGTCCATTGTCATCATGGTGGGACATGGCAGTGTGCAGGCAGACATGGTGCTGGAGAAGGAGCTGAGAGCCCTATGTCTTGATTCTTAGGCCATAGGAAGTGAACTATCACACTGGGCCTGATCTGAACATATATGAGACCTCAAAGCCCACCCCAATAGTGAAGCACTTCCTCCAACAAGGCCACACCTCCTAAGAGTGCGGCTCCCTTTCCAGCCCTTTTCTTTCTCATCGCCACAGCACCTTTAGTAGTTTGGCTGCCAGCCTCTCCTCAAGAGTGGGGATGATTCCTAAACACGATGGTACCACTCCTGCAAGTAGAAGGGAAGAAAGAACTGAACTGTGGGGAAGAGCCAGGATCTGGAAGTCAGGAGGCCCAGTGCATCATTTAGTCAGTGCTGTAGAACAAACTGCCCCAAATCAACATTGCTCTTTTCCTGTAAGGCAGCTAGGTGTTTGGGTTGACCTGGACAAATCTCAGCTGATCTTGGCCGTCATTTCAATCATCATCAGGATAGGTTGCCTGGAGCTGACTGAGCCAAGGTCATGCGTGTGTCATCAACCATCCTTCAGGTTAGCCCAAAATTTTCTTAGAATGCTTGGGAAAGACTCCAAGAGAGGAAAAGGAGAAATATACAAAGAATTTTAAGGTCTCAACTCACAACTGTCATATGTCACATATGCCAGGTTCTGTTGGCTAAAAAAGTCACAAAGTGAGCCCAGAATCAAGGACAAAGAAAGTAGGTGCTGAGTCTAGGTGGCTGCCGGGAAGGAAAGACTCAGGACCATTTTTGCAGTTGGCACTCCACACCTGCAATATGTTTCAATCTTTGCTATAATAACTAGATTTGTGACCTGGAATTACTTCTTCTCTTTGTATTTCCACTTCCATCTTTGTCTGGGAAGTCAGAACACTGAACTAAATCAAGGCTTGGTGCTATGGCCTGGCTTAGTCTTCCCCAGATACCAGCACAGAGGGTTACACTCCAGAGCGGTGGTCCTGGGAGGGGCTGCAGACTTCTAAGAGATGGAGCTTTTTAGAAGGTCCTTAAGTCATTGCAGATAGGAGCCTTGAAAGGAATTCTCCCTCTTCGTCCTCCTTGCCCTCTTCTTTTCTATCTCCCACTGCACCAGCCTCCATTCTATCTCAGAGTAATTGATTGCCACAGCTTACACTCCCGATAGGCTGCACAGCCTACGTTGGGAGTCCAAATAGACAAAGGGGCAACTCTGAACTTGAGTCTCTAGAACCATGCTCCAAATGGACTTCTCGTTACATCATTTGTAGCCTGTGTCAGTTTTTTGTTGCTATGGAAGTGACAGAAAAGTTACTGTTGCATAGCATGCATTTGGCACACTATGACCAACATACAACGTATCACCTCATTAGCCAATAAACTTTTACAGGACACCTATATATTAACAACCTGCCTGTGGCTGATTTTGTGCTAATAGGACAGGATTTAGTAGCTATGACAGGGATCATATGGCCAACAAAGCTGGAGGGTTTGGGGAGGGGGGAGTTTGCATACCTTTTTGGACCCCAGAAGCAAAAGAGTCCTTGGGTTCTTTCTGAGGATTGATACAGTCTGCCCCGCACTTCCCATGGAGCTCATTAATCATGGCAACACTATGGTTTGAGGCATGCCATTACCTGTCTTAGCTGGTAGTCCAGCTGGAGATTCTGGGGCCTGGGGAGAACACCAGTTCTGAGAGGAGGGTCATTTTCCCACCTATAAAATGACAAGCATGGCACGCCTCCCTCAGGGGTTCTCCAGGGTGGCACAAAGTGGTCACTGTGAAGGAAACACTAGGGGTGACTGACTCTCTCTCTGAATGCTGAGGAAGCAGAGGTCCGTAAGGGAAAAATGACTTCTTAACATCCTGTCTCCTGAATCCTAGTTCAACACTTACTTCATGTGTGTGAAGATGCTCGAGAAATAATGGAGATGGATGGAAACAGGGTTCAGTTGGGAAAGTGCTGTTGCACTTTGTGAGTGTGAGGACCTGAGTCTAAATCCCAGCATCCATGTGAAAGCTGGGCCCAGGATAGAATGGCATGACTCACTAGACCTTACAACCAATGATTACATGGCACCCATGTAAAATGAAAGGAGAGAACCAGTTCCATAAAATTGTCCCCTGATCTTTACATATGTGCATGGCATCTGTGTGCCCTCACTCACATTTCATACCCACACACAATAGTACTATTTTAATAACTCGTGTACAGTGATATATGTTTATATTCCCAGGATGGGGCAGGGAGTACTGGCAGCAGATTCCTGGGACTCACTGACCAGTCGATCTAGCCGACTAGTAGGTTCTAAGTTCAGTAAGGAACCTCTCAAAAAAAAAAAAAAAAAAAAAAAAAAAAGAAGGAAAGAAAGACGTGTGGAGTGACTGAAGAAGGTGATCAACATCAATTTCTGACCTCCACACCACACACACGCACATGCACACACACAGCAGGAGAGAAAATAGCCATCCATCACTCACTAAGAGATGAGAGAAGAGGCGTGACCAAGTAGGAAGGTAACCAGTGTCCTCTGGCCCGGAGGCTGCACACCAGGAGTTGAAGAGAAGATGGGGGAGTTTGAGGAGTGGGAAGAAAGCTGAAGCAATCAAAGGCCTCCTGTCAGGCAGCCTGCTGTCCTCTCTCATGCAAACAGACCTCTGGGTTTGTAGGGGCAGGGGAAAGGAAATCAGAGCCAAGAGTCAGTGCGGACAGGTAAGGAGGTGGCTGCAGGACTTCCCCCACCCATGATGGTACACTTAATGAGGATACTTTTTGGGGAACCAGGTATGTTACTCAAAATAATTTCCCACATCTCAAGCCCTCCTAGGCTCCATGAAGCCAGCTCCACATCCCTTCCAGTCAGGGCCATCCCCTGGCAGACACACAGATGGTCCAACCTTACAGGCGAAATTACCTTTCCAGGAAAATGCTTCCACCTTCTGCAAAGAACACAGAAAATTGTGTACAGAGGAGAAGATTGTGAACTTTCAAAACAGAACATCCTTTCTGCTCCTGAATTAGTACCTTTCATTTCATTTCTGATGAATGGTTGCTATGGTGGCATCCAGCACTCCAGAGACAGAAGCAGGCAAATCTCTGAGAATTTGAGGCTAGCTTGATCTACACCAAATTCCAGGCGAAAAGAGGAAGGAGGAAAACATTTGAATGGAACATAGCGAGGACACACAGAAAACTCTTTTTACCTGGATACATACATATAAACATTACTCTGATGAAAGCTGTGGGACAGTGACCATCAACCCCACCATGATAACCGAAAAGGGCACTGGCTCATATTTCTGATGTGTGTTCCCCAGTTGGTGGTATTATTTAGGGGAGGTTTTGTCATCTTCAGGATATGAGGCCTAGTCGGCAGAACTACTTCTAGTGACACCTTCCAGAAGAAACTCAATCAGGGAAAGATTTGTTGCCCCTCACTATATTATCTTATTACTTATCTTGTGGGATCACTAGGGCTAGGCCTCAGAAGGGCACAGCCAGGCACTGGTCTGGTGCCACTCTGCTTCTTGACCTGCTGCTCTGTGAACAGCCTCTGCTGCATGCCCTACGACCATGGACCGAGCTGCTGTACCTGCCTTTTCTACTTGATTGAATGAAGTCCCTTCAAAGACTGAGTTAGTAGGCCACGGAGGCCTGTGGTCCCAATACTGGGGAGACCATGTCAAGAGGATCAGGAGTTTGGGGTCATCATGAGCCACACGGAGCTGAAGGCCAGGCTGCATTGTGAGACCTTGTCTCAAACCAACAAGACCTAAAATAAGAACTGTGAGCTGCAAATATCTTTCCCTGCTTGAGTTTCTTCTGGAAAGTATCCTGGCCACAACACTGCTAGAAAAATGTATGGGAAGAATATAAATTAAAACAAACCTTACGAAAAATAAAAGCTAGACTACAGAGCAAAACTTGAAAGCTGACAACGTTGTGACTGAGGTGAGTTGGGGTGCTTATCTGAATAAGAAGGAAGTGATCTGAATACAAACATCCATCTCGCTCTTGACCAACTGCCCCAAGCTCCAGCTGCAAGACTCCCCAGCCATGGTAGCTGGTGACCTGAGCTGAGCCCAGATAAACCACTTTTCTCCTTAGTTGCTTCTGTTATTGTATCACAACAACAGAAATGTGACTAAGACATTAACTCATTTAATCAGCTTATGCTGCTATGAGGGAGGCACTGTTTTTAGTCTTATTTTTCTACCGGAGGTCAATGGCTCAGCCACAGTCAAACAGCCAGAGCATCAAAGCCAGCATTCAAGCCTAAACATTCTGGCTCTCAAATGTGTGGCCACCATACTTAATTCATATATGATGGATGTTTCCCCAGGGACAGAGACCCCAAGTCTTTGGGACACTGTGAAGTGTGGTCTATAGTCAATGAAGAATGCTCACTCACTAGCAATCTCTGCTGTGCACACACAGCAGGAGACGGGGGGGGGGGGGGACTCTCAGTGTCATCTCTCTATCAGTCTGCTTCCAGGTGCTGTCAGGTTGTATGAGATGTATGATTGCAGAGATCTGGACCAGGGTTGAAGGGGTACCCTGGAAAAATGGGGTTCATTCATCTCATCACTCGTCACAAGCCTGGGAACCAGCCTCATCCCTTTCACTGCAAATCGGCCTACAAATCGGGCTGTATTGAAAAGCTTCTAAGATTTGTGAGTGAGTGGGGTAGAGCAGGCTCCGCTCTGGCTCTCCTGGCCACAGGCTGTAGGGGGGCTTCGGATAAATTCCTCAACCCTTTACATCCTCCTGTGCAAAAGAACTGAAGAAGGGACCACTGCTGGAGACCTGTGCCCACAGAATTTTAAAGAAATGCTTTTTTCTTTCCTGTCCTTTCAAAGCTGCTGGCTATTTGAAGCTCTCTCAGCAAGCATGGGTGTGTGTCATGAACCCACTCACCGAAGAATTAACGCTAAGGGGATCCAAGTCTTTTCTCTGCACCTTCCTCTTGGGCCCTCCTCCTCTCCATTTTTGATTCAGCTCAAAATAACTGAACTCGGATTGAACCAAGTGGAATATCTCCCTGTATCCAGCAGCTCCACAAAGAGGATTAGACCTTAAACCCCACAGCTGTGGAAGAGTTGAAGCCAAACTCTGCCTGGCTACCTTAGGCACTGTGTGGCTAATTTTTTTAATCTTAAAAACATGTGATTGAATGATTTCTAATTTTAAATTGTTTTAAGCCATACATGCAATCCTTGTCTGATTAAATAGGATGAAAGAATTTGACATAAGCAATTCTCCTCAGCTAGCTATTCTCAAAAAACCCAAGAAAGTGTTCTTTAAAGTGTTTTTATTAATTATTTGAGACCTGCCTACAAATGTATTTTGAGCATATTCACCCATAGTTCTTCCCCTTAATTCCTTCCAGATCCACCCACCTCCCCAACGCCCCTGACTTCCTGTCCTCTTTTTATTAACAGCTCCAATGTGTACTGCACATATATATCTTCATATAAATCTGCACATCTATGGGTGGGGGCATTCACTGGAGCCTAATCAGATTCTTACAGATCTTGACACACTGCTGTGTTTACTCAAAGTCAACAAAGGAACTATCAGTATAATTCTAGATAAGTACAGGTGTAAGTATTTGTGTAGATGCAAATGTATATTTAAATATCAATATATAGGTTTAGAGTCCTACTGAAAGAAACATACCATGTTTAATAGCTTCAATACAATATGTTCCCCACAGGTGTGTGTGTGTGTATGTGTGTGTGTGTGTGTGTGTGTGTGTATGTGTGTATGTGTGTTGACTACTTTGATCCTTGATCCTCAGGTGATGGCACCATTTTGGAAGGTTCTGGAACTTTAGAAGGCAGAGCAGTATTGAAGAAAGAAGGTCACATGGAGAGTACCTATATAGTCTGTGCCTGGTACCTGGTAACTTCCTCTGCTTCTTTTACTCCATGTGGTGAAAGCCACCTCTAGACACTCCCCGCACCATGTGCAGCCTGACTACAGGTCAAGAAGTCCAAAGTTGGAAAGGTCTGCTCTCCTGAAATCTAATATCTACAGCAATACACTGACATGGAGAAGGAGAGGGAGGGGGGCAGAGATAGATAGATAGATAGATAGATAGATAGATAGATAGATAGATAGATAGATGTAAATTTAAAGAGTAGATCATAGAACATTGTCAAAAATATGTTCCTTTTTGAGAGATTAGAGAAGAATTTAGGCACACGCCTTTAATCCCAGCACTTGGGAGGCAGAGGCAGGCGGATCTCTGTGAGTTCGAGACCAGCCTGGTCTACAGAGCTAGTTCCAGGACAGGCTCCAAAGTCGCAGAGAAACCCTGTCTCAGAAAACTAAAAAAAAAAAAAAAGGTTAAATGGGAACACTAATTGATCCCTTCCTCTGTTTGGCAGAGAAGTGTTCTACCTGCATGGATGCCTGTATTCCAGAAGAGGGCACCAGATCTCATTATAGATGCTTGTGAGCCACCATGTGGTTACTGGGAATTGAACTGAGGAGCTCTGGAAGAACAGTCAAAGCTCTTAACCTCCAAGCCATCTCTCTGACCCCTTTTCCTCTGTTTATCTGCATGTTGAGGGACATAATTTAATGGAACACTTACCCCTGCCTACTCCTGGGTTAAACCCTGCAGCAGCAGCAGCAGCAGCACTAATAAACCCAATGCTGTTACTCTCCTAACTCACATCCTTCAGAACATGATGAGGAAACATGGCCTGTCATATCTCCTCCCTCATCAAATACAACATCAAAAGTGCCTGGACATTGATCTTTAGAGGGAAATTCAAATCCCAGAACTTATTGTAGTCTCAAAAGAGGGAATAAAACAGCCTGGAGCTCAAAGGGCTGGGGGCAGGACAGACTCAGTACTGGGCAAGCAGATACTGCGAGGTCAAAAAACAAATGTTTTGGCCACAGCTGCCAGAAAAAAACAGGAAGATGCCCACATCTCCTCCAACCTCTCAGTTCACCCAAATCTAATGCCTCTGTCTCATTCCCAGTGCTGCAAAGGAATCACAGCTGTACCCCCCCACACACACACCACATCTCCTGTGAAGCCCACAGACCATTGTCTCTTAACCTCCCTCCCCACACTTAGCACTGTACCACAGTCTCCAACACTGCAGGTACTCCCTGCAAACACACCAGCTGAACAGGCCACTAAAACAGGCAACACACAGACATCACAGTCTCCAGAAATTCAGAGAGAAAACAGAAGCTAAGGAACAAAATGCACACACAGTAAAGACAAACCCAGAAATTAGCACCTAAACCTATAGTCACCCCAAACCCAGATGACTAGATGCCAGCCATAACACTATCGATAACAGCAAAGGCAATATTTCCTCACTAGAGCCCAGATATCCTACCATAGCAGGCCCTGAATATTCCCAAATAGTTAAAGCAAAAGAAAAAGACTTTAAAACCAACTATATGAAGATTATAGAGTTCCTTAAAGAGGAAATGAATACATCCCTTAATTAAATCCAGGAAAACACAAACAGTTGGAGAAAATGAATGAATTCCTTACATAAACACAAGAAAATTCAACAGTTGAGTGAAACTGCTGAAGACCTGTCAATGGAAACAGAAGCAGTAAAGAAAAGACAAACTGAGAGAATTCTGGAAATGAAAAATTTGAGTATTCCAACAGGAACTACAAGGGAAGCTTCACCAAAAGAATACAAGAGATGGCAGTGGAAGGGAGAGCCACAGCCATTGAAGATATAATCAGGGAAATGAATACATTGAAGAAGACGTGATTGGTTGGAGAAATGAATACATTGAAGATATGGTTGGAGAAATAAATACATTGGTCAAAAAAGATGTCAAATCCAAAAATTCCTGACACAAAAAAAATACAGGAAATCTGGGTCATTATGGAAAGACCAAACCTAAGAATAATAGGAATAGAAGAAGGAGAAAAAAAATCCCAGCTCAAAAACCCAAAAATATTTTCAACAAACTCATAGAAGAAATTTTTCCTAACCTAAAGGAAATGTCTGTAAAGGTACAAGAAGCATTCAGAATACCAAATAAACTGGAAGAGAAAACAAGACCCCTTAGCCCTTAATAATAAGAACACTAAACAGAACAAAGAAAATTAAAAAGTGCAGGAGAAAAAGGCCAAATAACACATAAAGGTATTAGAATTGCCCTCAATTTCTCAATGGAGACTGTAAAAGAAAGAGGGGTATAGACAAATTTGCTACAGACTCTAATAGAACATAGATATCATCCCAGACTACTATACTCAACAAAACTTTCAACCACCATAGACTGAAAAATTAAGATATTCCATGATAAGGTCAAATTTGAACAATATATGTCTACAAATACAGCCCTACAGAAGATACTAAAAGGAAAACTCCAACCTAAGATGGTTAACGGCACCTAACAAAAACACAGGAAATAAATAATCTCACCAGCAAAACCAAAAGAAGGGAAACACACACATATATACCACCACCACCACCATCAACAACAATAAATTAACAAGAATCAGTAATCATTGGTCTTTGATATCTGAATATCAATGGTCTTAATTCTCCAATAAAAAGACACAGACTAACAGAGTGAATTTGAAACAGGATCCATCCTGCTGATGCATCCAAGAAACACCTCTCAACCTCAAGGATAGACAATATCTCAAGGTAAAGAGTTGAAAAAGATATTTCCTAAGCAATGAACTGAAGAAGCAATCTGGTGTAGACATTTTAATATCTAACAAAATAGACTTCAAGCCAAAACTAAACAAAAGAGATAAGAAAGGACACTACATACTCATCAAAAGGAAAAATCCACCAAATGACATTTCAGTTCTTAACATCTATGTCCAAACACGAGAGCACCCAAGTTCATAAAAGAAACATTACTGCAGCTTAAATCACACATTGACCTCACACACTGATAGTGGGAGACTTCAACACCCCACTTTCACCAATGGACAGGTCATTCAGACAAAAACTAAACAGAGAAATACTGACACTAACAGATGTTATAAACCAAATGGACCTAACAGAGATCTACAGAATATTTCACTTGTATAGAAAATATACCTTCTTCTCTGCATCTCATGGAATTTTCTCCAAAATTGACCACAAACTCAGACACAAAGCAAGTCTCAACAGATAATTGAAATAACTCCCTGTATTCTTTCATACCTTCAACAAAGCCAGAATCACAGAAACTGAAAACATTCTGAATGAGTACTGGGTCAAGAGGTTTGATTCAAAATGGCAGAAGCCACTGGCACCCTTGGTGCAGCAGAGTGGTTCCGAGGAGAAAAGATGAGGTAGCAGGAACATGAGCTCGCAGGTCCCACAGTAGCTCCAGAACAACTTTTTAAAAAGGCAGGTCTTATGGGAAGATGCATCTCGAATGTGCTCGAATGGAGGTGGAGAAAGGCCATTGGCCACAGCAGAGGAGCAGCAGGTGCAAGTGAAGTTCATGCTCCTTTAGGCAGGACCATGGGACCACAGGCCCCAGAATGTCCTGTGCCTTTACATGCTTGTTACTGCAATATTCCTCCAGTATCTAGCATGTTGTGAGGGGATGAGGGGAGATCTCCACTGCCTGTAATATAGTGTGTTTAGTCCTTGGAAACAGCCAGTTCTACTGGGAATTTTAATCGGTGGATTATCAAGAAGATGACCCCTTCCTAAGCTGTACTATCTAAATTGATGATGATAATGATAGCCATACAGAGCTTTGATGAGTAGAAATAAATACAAGAATATGTTTCACAGCCTGGGTCTGTGACTTTCACCTAAGGATCTGCATAAATTGTAGTTCAAGTTAATGACTAACAATTGAGTTCCAGTAGCCCAGCTAATTTAAATTCTTTTAACATTAATGTTGGAAGATGCTCAAAGGTTTTGGAGTGCATCACAGCTGAAATAAAGCTTTGAAAATAACAAAGTTAGACTAAGATGTTTTTCTTAAATGGCTTTGAAAAACCTAAGAAGACAATCTAAAGTTTTAGAAAGGCACACATAGTTTAATGCAGAACTCGTTAAGGTCAGGGAGCAATAACGAAGCAGCCCAATTATCATTAGCTGACGTACCTTTCTTGCTAGGATTGGTTGATGATCAAAGTGATGATTAATTCCTTATACCCATTTCTGCCCTCAATCTCCTGATATTAAAAAACTATTAATGAGTGTGTATATACTCTAAAGATATAAAGTAGAGATGATTGATTCTTTTTCATATATAAAAGTTTATGTTTGTGATTCCTTTAAAGTTCCTTACAAGATTACCTTTTAAGATTATTAATAAAGCAATTGACCCTTTCTTTGTAGCTGCAAAACACAGCCTGCCAGTAAAAGACCTGACAAGAATATTTCGCTTGCCTGCAGTTAATCTGTAACAAGTTGCTTGGGTATGAATATGTGTGGGTTCTTGGGATAATTTGATTTTCACCTGTAATACATAAAATGTTTAGTCATGTGAGGGAGATGGAAAACATGCTGTTTTACTGTTTGTTTATCTCAACAGAGACAGAATCCTGTCGAGTGGTCAGTCAATACCAACCATCACACAGTCTGTTTGCAGCTTCCAGATTTGGAGACAGTACGTTCCCATTGTTTTCTTTTTTTCATTTTTTATTGTTTTTATTGAGCTATCTATTTTTCTCTACTCCCCTCTCTTCCTCCCCCCTCCCTTTCTACCCTCCATGTTTCCAATTGACTCAGGAGATCTTGTCTTTTTCTACATCCCATGTACATTAGATCCATGTATGTCTCTCTTAGGGTCCTCATTGTTGTCTAGTTTTTCTGGGATTATAAATTGTAGGCTGTTTTTTTTGTTGTTGTTTTAAAGGGTTTTTGGGGTTTTTGTTTGTTCATTTGTTTTTTGCTTTATGCATAAAAGCCACTTGGAAGAAATCAGCAAATCCCTTAAAGAAAACCAAGAAAAAGCAATCAAACAAATGAAAGAAATAATTCAAGACTTGAAAACCAAAATAGAGACAATGAAGAAAACACAAACTGAGGGAATTATAGAAATAGAAATTATGAAAAATATCAGGAACCACTGATGGAGGAGGGTCATGTGTCTATGTGTTACTTTCATCGGTTAATAAAGAAACTGCCTTGGCCCTTTGATAGGACAGAAAATTAGGTAGGCGGAGTAGACAGAATAGAATTCTGGGAGAAAGAAAGCTGAGTCAAGCAAACACTATAGCTCTCCTCTCCAAGATGGACACAGGTTAAGATCTTTCCTGGTAAGCCACTGCCTCGTGGTGCTACACTCATTAATAGAAATGGGTTAATAAAGATGTGAGAGTTAGCCAGTAGAGGCTAGAACTAATGGGCCAAACAGTGTTTAAAAGAATACAATTTGTGTGTTGTTATTTCAGGCATAATCTAGCCAGGTGGCTGGGTGGCAGGAACACAGCCCTCCACTCCATCTACAATCCACAAAGCATAAACAACAGAATACAAGAGATGGAGGAGATAATCTTAAGCGCTGAAGATACAATAGAGAAAATAGCTGCACCAGTCAAAGCAGACATTAAATCTAACAAAATCTTAACATAAAATATCTAGGAAATATGGAACACCATGAAAAGACCAAACCTAAGAATGACATGGATAAAAGGAGAAGTCCAACTCAAAAGCACAGAAAATATATTCAACAAAGTCATAGAAGAAAACACTCCCAATCTAAAGAAAGATATGCATATGAAGATACAACAAGCTTACAAAACATCAAATAGACCGGATTTAAAAAAAAGTCCCCTCACCACACTATTCTATTTCTTAATCTGTTTATCTTTTTGATCACAGGATTGAGTTCTGTCCCACTATTAAAGAAAGGCCACTTGTTGGTTCACAGCTTAGACGTAAAATAATCATACAGAAACTATTAATTAAATCACTGCTTAGCCCATTAGCTCTAGCTTCTTATTGGCTAACTCTTATATTAATTTAACCCATTTCTATTAATCTGTATATCACCACATGGCTGTGGCTTACCGAGTTAAGTTCCCAGCCTATGTCTCTGGTGGCTCCATGGCTTCTCCTCTCTGACTCTGCCCTCCTTCTCCCAGAATACAGCCTAGCTTTTCCTGCCTAGTTCTGTTCTGCCCTTGTCATAGGCTCAAAGCAGTTCTTTATTCATTAACCAATAAAAGCAACACATAGACAGAAGGACCTCCCACATCATCCAACTTCCTGATTCCTCTTTTCTCCTCAACTTGCACATTTTGTATTTTTACTTTCTCTGCTTGTTCCTTTTCATTACAAATCTTCATTAGAGTTACCACTAATAACCACATGACAGAGTTTATACTAGGCTGTTGTGAGGTTTTCACTGACAATGGAATAAATCCAAAACTTGTCACTTTAACCTCAGGCAGACTTTTCAAACAAGGGCAAAAGGCAGCTTACTTTCTTTACCAAAATATCACAAGAATAATTTCCTGGTAATATCGCAAAATTCTTCTCCACTGAAACCTCTTAAGCCAGTCCCTTACAGTTCAAATAACTCTTAGCACTACTGTCTTCCATGCTCCTACTAGCATAGTCCATTAAGCAATGCTTAAAGCATTCCACTGCTTTCATAACCCAAAGTACCAAAGTCCAAATTCCCCCAAACAGAAACATGGTCCAGTCTATCATAGCAACACCCCAGTTCCTGGTACCATCTTCTGCCTCAGTTAGGGTTTCTATTGCTATGAAGAGACACCATGTCCACAGCAACTCTTATAAGGAAAACGCTTAATTGGGGTGGCTCACTTTTAATTTCAGAGGTTCAGTCTATTATCATCATGGTAGGGAGCATGGTGGCATGCAAGCAGACAAGGTTTTGGAATTACATCATGATCCCCAGGCAATAGGAAGTAGACTAGGTGTCACACTGAACCAAGCTTTAACAAAAGACAAAAAACCATCACCTTTCCTCTAACAAGACCACCCACACCTACTCCAACAAAGCCGTACCTTCTAATAGTGTCACTCTCTTTGAGACCTTTTTTTTCACAAACAACTTCAGTGTTGGAAAGGTACTCTGTAGTCCACCAAAAGAGAAACATTGACACCAACCCAGCCACCAAACCTTTGACCTATAGTCTCTCTTTTCTGAAAATATGCTAGGGAAATCGTGGCACAGAACTTGTGAGTAGTCAACCAATGTCTGATCTGACTTAAGGCCCCCTCCACAAGTAAGAACCCATACCCAACACTGAGTAACCAAAAACCAGAGACAGGATAGCCCAGAGACCTGGGGTAAAACCAAACACTGTTAGTCTAAAACAGAAAAATATCAAGAAAATGATTCCTAAAAATATTCTGCTATACTCATAGATCAGTACCTTATCCAGTCATCATCAGAGAGGCTTCCTCCAGTAGCTGATGGGAACAGATATAGAGACCCACATCCATACATTATGTATGGAGAGAATCTATGTGGGAGGTCTCTGTCAAACCCCTCCCTTCAGAGCTCAGGGATTCTGTGAGAGAAAATGGAAAGATTGTAAGACTCAGAGGGTTTGGAGGACACCAGGAGAACATGGTCCTTTGAATCAACTAAGCAGGGGGCATATGAGTTCACAGAGACTAATACAGCAAGCACAGGGTCTACCAGGGTCTACACCAGGTCCCCCATGTATTTATTATAGCTATCAGTTGATTATTTGATTGTGCCTCTTGACTATGAGAAGCAGGACTCCGATTTTTTAAAAAACAAAATTCTTTATTGATACTTTGGAAATTTCACATCATGTACAGTAATCCCACTCACCTCCCAGTCCCTCCCTATATGCTCCTCATCCCTGCAGTATTCCCCACAAATTAATTAAAAACAAAAAACAAAAAAACAAAACAAAAAAAAAGCTAATTCCCTCCTCCATCTTTTCAACACCTTTTCAATCATCCTAGTGGCGTGGGAAGCTGTGGTGTGCCACACAGTATACCCATTTTGATCAATCATCTAGACCCATAGAATATTCATCACAATGAGCTCTTGGTTTGGTTCAAGGCCTCTGGCATACATTCATTACTTGGTCTTCATCGAAACTCCTCTTGGATATCCTTCTTTCTTTTAATTGTTTTTACTGAGCTATATATTTTTCTCCACTCCCATCCCTTCCTCTCCTCTCCCCTTCTAACCTCTCCCATGGTCCCCATGCTCCCAATTTACTCAAGAGATTCTGTATTTTTTTTTTACTTCCCATGTAAATTAGATCCATGCATGTCTCTCTTAGGGTCCCCTTTGTTGTCTAGGTTCTCTGGAATTTTCACTGGATTTTCTTTGTTTTATGTCTAAAAGCCACTTATGAGTGAGTACATATTATATTTGTCTCTTTGTGTCTAGGTTACCCTACCCAACATGATGTTTTCTAAATCTATCCATATGCCTGAAAATTTCAAGATGTCATTATTTTTTTCCACTGTGTAGTACTCTATTGTATAAATGTACTGCATTTTCCTCATCCATTCTTTGGTTGAGGGGCATTTAGGTTGTTTCCAGGTTCTGGCTATGACAAACAATGCTGCTATGAACATAGTTGAGCACATGTCCTTGTGGTATGATTGAGCATCCTTTGTGTATATACCCAAAACTGGTAATGCTGGGTCTTGAGGAAGACTGCTTCCTAATTTTTGGAGACATCACCACACTGATATCCAAAGGGGCTGTACCAGTTTGCACCCCCACCAGCAATGAAGAAGTGTTCCCTTTACCCCACATCCTCTCCAGCATAAGTTGTCATCAGTGTTTTTGATCTGAGCTATTCTTAAGGTTGTAAGATAGAATCTCAGAGTTGTTTTGATTTGCATTTCTCTGATGGCTAAGGATGCTGAGCATTTCCTTAAGTGTCTTTCAGTCATTTTAGATTCCTCTATTGAGAGTTCTCTGTTTAGATCTGTAGCCCAATTTATTGGATTATTTGTTCTTTTGATGACAAATTTCTTGAGTTCTTTGTATATTTTGGAGATTAGCCCTCTGTTTAAAGGGGTTGTGGGGTTGGTGAAGATCTTTTCCCATTCTGTAGGCTGTCATTTTGTCTTGTTGACTGTGTCCCTTTGCTTTACAGAAGCTTCTCAGTTTCAGGAAGTCATATTTATTAATTTTTTCTCCCAGTGTCTGTGCTACTGGCGTTATATTTAGGAAGTGGTCTCCTATTCCAATGCATTCAAGTGTACTTCTACTTTCTCTTCTATGAGATTCAGTGTGGCTAGTTTTATATTGAGATCTTTGATCCATTTGGACTTGAGTTTTGTACATGGCAATAGATATGGATCTATTTTTCTTCTTCTACATGTTGATATCCAGTTATACCAGAATCATTTGTTGAATATGCTTTCTTTTTTCCATCTTATTTTTTTCCTTTGTCAAAAATCATGTGTTCATAGATGTATGGATTGATATCTGGGTCTTCGATTTGGTTCCATTGGTCCTCCTGCCTGTTTTTATGCAAATACCAGTCTGTTTTCAGTACTGTAGTAGAGTTCGAAGTCAGGGGTTGTGATGCCTCCAGAAGTTTCATTATTGTACAGGATTCTTTTGGATATACTGGATTTTTTGCTTTCCTTATGAAGTTGAGTACTGTTCTTTCAAGATCTGTGAAAAATTGTGTTGGGATTTTAATCAGGATTGCATTGAATTTGTAGATTGCTTTTGGTAAGATTTCCATTTTTTACTGTGTTAATTCTACCCAACAGCATGGGAGAACTTTCCATTTTCTGGTATCTTCTTCAATTTCTTTCTTCAAAGATTTAAAGTTCTTGTCATACAAATCTTTCACTTCTTTGATTAGAGTTTCTCTGAGATATTTTATGTTCTTCGTGGCTATTGTAAAGGGTGATGTTTCTTTGATTTCTTTCTGAACCCATTTATCATCTGATAAATGATTTTTCTTTTGAGTTAATCTTGTATCCTGCTACATTCCTGAAGGTGTTTATGAGTTATAGAAGTTACTTGGTGGAATTTTTGGAGTCGCTTATGTAAATTATCATATCATCAGCAAATAGTGAGAGTTTGCTTCTTCTTTTTCAATTTGTATCCCCTTGATCTCCTTTTTGTTGTCTTATTGCTCTAGCGAGAACCTCAAGTACTATATTGAATAGATGTGGAGAGAGTAGACAACCTTGTATTGTTCCTAAGTTCAGTGAGATTGCTTTGAGTTTTTCTACATTTAGTTTGATGTTGGCTGTTGGTTTGTTGCATATTGCCTTTATTATGTTTAGGTATGTTCCTCGTATCTCTGCTCTCTCCAAGACTTTTAACATGAAGGGATGTTGTATTTTGTTGAGGGCTTTTTCAGCATTTAATGAGACAATCATATGTTTTTTTTCCAGTTTGTTAATATGGTGGATTTGTAGGGATAAGTCTCGCCCCTTAAGGGGCGTGTTCGCCTTGGGCTAATGTCTGCCTATAAATTTGGCGAGCATGCTCCAAGCTCTGCTTCTGCTTTCCTGGTCTCCGCGGGAACGGTGGTTCTGTAAGTCTATTTCTACATTAAAACTATATATATATTTTTACAATCTGTCTGCATTCGTTTACGCCGCTACATTTTGGCGTCCAACGTCGGGCTACTTTGCCCCCGACTCAAGCGGGTAGCCCGCTAGCTAACACAGCACCCTCCCGGGTGCTGTTTTTCAGTTCGTGACTCCGGCCCCAGTGCCAAGTCCGAGACATACTCGGCAACACAGGCCCATTCTGCCTGCCTTGGCTAAGTTTTGCAGCGGAACCCCACTGCCTGAATTAGCAGAAGCTCAAGTACCTGCGGTTTTGCAACAAAAGCTGCCACAGCATCAGATTTGGTCTGATATAAAGTGACTTGGCTGGGCGGTGGTGGCGCACGCCTTTAATCCCAGCACTTGGGAGGCAGAGACAGGCGGATCTCTGTGAGTTCGAGGCCAGCCTGGTCTACAAGAACTAGTTCTAGGACAGGCTCCAAAAACACAGAAACCACCACTGGCAGGAACCGATCATTGCAAGTAAAAAAATTTTCTTTTATAAATAAAATGTCTGAACACATTACTGTTCAAGAATTTAACAGTTTTTTTAATTGTACCATGTGGGAGATTTTACAAGAGGTGTCTATCACCCCACATCTATGGATTCTTCTGGGATTTGTAGTTTTCATTGGCACCAAATGGTTTGATAATAGAAATATGATAAAGTCTTTACGAGATGAATCCAGGATTCTTAAGGCAGAGATTGAACGCTTAAAAACAATTGAGAATGATAACAATCTTCTCAAGAATCAGTTTGATGTTCTCCAGGCTGATAACAATCTTCTCAAGAATCAGTTTGAAGTTCTCCAGACTGATAACAATCTTCTCAAGAATCAGTTTGAAGTTCTCCAGACTGATAACAATCTTCTCGAGAATCAGTTTGAAGATCTCCAGGCTGATAACAATCTTCTCAAGAATCAGTTTGGAGTTCTCCAGGCTGATGTTAAGGAGAAAGTCATTACTATGGAAGAGGGAACAGCTGATCTGGACTATAAGATTCAGTCCCTTTCTGTAGGAAATGAAACATTAACTGAGAGAATCAAAACTGCTGAATGTGACAATCGGATTTTGTCTAAAGCTTATGACAGATTGACGGAAAGATTGTCAATACAAGAAGGCACGGTTTATGCCATAAAAATTATGTCCAAAGATGAGATGTTATCTCTAACGGACAAACTTCATAATTTAGAATCCTCAATGAAGGCTTTGGAACATAATTCTGGACAGGAGATTCAGACATTGTAGAAGGCAATGGTGAATAGAATTGAAAAGATTGAGGAATTTCTAAATTCTGATGAAGAAGAGCAAAGGGTAGAAAGGCAAATTTTAACTACATCTGTGGGTAAGTCTCTCCGGGACAATTTCCACAAAGCTCTACCTACAGCTCTACCTGCCTTTCCAGTAATAACAACAGAGAAGGTGATTGGTTCCAAAAACCCTAGGGTCATCAAGGAGGATACATGGGAGCCTGTCCATATGAATGATCTCAAGAAAATAAAACAGGCTGTCATGACTTTTGGGATGCAAGCCTCTTTTGTTAAAGAGATGCTAAGATCTTGGGCCACGGCAAGCAGAGCAACCCCCTCAGACTGGCTCCAGCTGAGCTCTGCGATACTCGAGAGTGGACCGCAATTGAAATGGAAATGCTTATTCAGGCAAGAGGCTAGACTCTTAGAACAGCAGGAAAAAGCGAAGGGAATTGACATTTCCCTAGATCAAATTCTAGGTGAAGGGCCCTTTTCCGATCCTCAGGAACAAGCTAATTTGGATGAAAACACACTCTCCATGTGTACTACAGCAGCCTTAAGGGCTTGGGACAGGGTACAAGACCCAGGACAGAGAATGGAATCATTTGTCAGAGTTAAACAGGGTCAGAGAGAACCCTTTAGTGACTTTTTACAAACATTAACTAAGGCTGTACAAATAGGGATATCTGACCCAGAAGCAAGACGTATAATGATTGAGTCTTTGGCTTATGAAAATGCAAATGTGGAATGCAAAAGGATTTTGGGTCCTTTAAAGCTCAGATCAGCGCCTTTGGAAGAATGGGTCTTGCATACACTCAATGTTGATACATTTGATTATGGCACTGAAGCATGGGTAGAAGAAGCAATTTCCAATGGTAAAAGGAGACACCAGAATACCAAATGTTTTAATTATGGCAAAATGGGTCATATGAAAAGGAATTGTAGACAACGGATTTTCAGAAATAATAATAATAATGCATCTTTCAGAAATAATAATAATAATAATGCATCTTCTAGAAATAACAGAAATAGGAGGACTCAGCCTTCAGGTGTATGTAGAAGATGTGGAAAGGGCAGACATTGGACAAATGAATGCAGGTCTACAAGAGATAGACAAGGCAACCTGATACAGCCGGGAAACGTGAGAGGGGGGCCTCACAGGCCCCCATGGCAAACATGGTTCAGTCAGATCCAGTTTCTGCAGAGAACGTGCCTCATCAGGACAATTAGAAAGCCCCATGCCTACTGTTACAAGCAATAATGATCAGAAAGATAAGTTACGTGTGTTTTGGCAAACTTCTATAAATGATCAAAGACCTAAACTGAGAGTGTGTGTAAATGGCATTTTTATTACTGGCCTGCTGGACACAGGTGCTGATGTAAGTATCATTACCCCTGAATCTTGGCATCCGTATTGGCCTCTTCAGAATGTAAATGTTCAGCTCCTGGGAATTGGAACCCTATCTCGAGTAAGGCAGAGCACGAGATGGGTTGAATGTATAGGGCCAGAGGGACAAATAGGAAAATTAAAGCCATATGTAGCCAATATCGCAATGAATTTATGGGGTCGTGACCTATTACAACAATGGAATACTGAAATTAACATTCCCGCTAAATCTAGAGCCTATATTTCTGAGAATAATATTAAAAGATATTACAAACTGAGAAAACCGGCCATTCGGGCTGTAAAATAACAAGCAATTGATGTCCCTTCAGAGATACCAACAGCCTTGCCTCTAAAATGGTTGACTGAGAAACCAATATGGACAAAGCAATGGCCTTTAGCTGAGGAAAAGTTACAGGCTTTAGAACAGCTGGTACAAGAACAATTAGATGCTGGACATATAGAAGAATCTACCAGCCCTTGGAATTCTCCTGTATTTGTGGTTAAGAAAAAATCAGGTAAATGGAGAATGGTGACAGATCTCAGGGCCATCAACAAGGTTATTCAACCTATGGGCCCTCTGCAATCTGGAATTCCTTTGCCCTCTTTATTACCAAAAGGATGGCCTCTCATAGTTATTGATTTAAAGGATTGTTTTTTCACTATACCTTTGCAAAAAGAAGATAGAGAAAAATTTGCCTTCACAGTGCCTACTTATAACAATTCTCAACCTTCGAGGAGGTACCACTGGACTATTCTCCCCCAGGGTATGTTAAATAGCCCCTCCCTGTGCCAATATTTTGTGAACCAACCATTGCAAATAATACGCAAGAAATTTCCCAAATCTATAGTATACCATTACATGGACGACATCTTGTTATCCGATTCAAACATGGATACCTTGAACAGACTGTTTGAAGAAATACAGATACTGTTACCTAAATGGGGATTGCAATTAGCTCCTGAAAAGATTCAGAAGGGAGATTCTGTTAATTATTTAGGTTATAAAATAGGTTTGCAAAAAATTAAGACACAAAAAGCACAAATTAGGAGAGATCGCCTACGGACTCTTAATGACTTTCAAAGACTGTTAGGAGACATTTCCAGTCTACGACCAGCTATTGGAATAACACCTGATTTAATAATTCATTTGAACAAAACCTTGGATGGTGATAAAGATTTAAACAGTCCCAGAGAATTAACAGCTGAAGCAGAAAAGGAACTGACAATGATTGAGGAAAAATTACAACAGGCACATGTGGACAGGGTGAATCCAGAGCTCGATTGTATTCTCGTCATACTACCATCAAAAATTTCTCCTACAGGAATTTTAATGCAGAGAGATGATATTATTTTGGAATGGATCTTTTTACCACATAAACCAAGTAAGAAACTGAAAACTTATGTGGAAAAAGTCTCTGAGTTAATTATAAAAGGCAAGCTGAGACTTCGTCAACTAGCAGGCATAGACCCAGCAGAAATTATAGTGCCTTTCACTGCTGATGAACTAAAGAAATTATGGGAAGATAATGAACCATGGCAAAGAGCTTGTACTAATTTTTTGGGAGACATTAATAACAACTATCCAAAAAGCAAGAGGCTTAACTTCATAAAGAGAACTTCTTGGATTCTTCCTCGAATCGCCCGTGATGCTCCAATAACTGGAGCCCGTACATTCTATACTGATGCCAATAAATCAGGGAAGTCAGGTTACAAATCAGAAGACTTGGGTAAGGTGGAACAAAGTCCGTATAATTCTGTCCAGAAGGCGGAATTATATGCCATTGTTATGGTGCTAAGGGATTTTAAAGAACCTATTAATATAGTCACTGATTCACAATACGCAGAAAGAGTTATTTTACATATTGAAACTGCTGAATTTATACCTGATGATACAGAACTAACCTCATTGTTTCTCCAGGTTCAAGATTTGATCAGGAACAGGCTTTGCCCTATGTACATAACACACATCCGATCCCATACGGGTCTGCCAGTTCCTCTAGCACAAGGTAATGCAGAAATTGATCAATTATTGGTTGATAGTGTGCTACAAGCCTCTGAATTTCATAAAAAACATCATGTTAATAGCAAAGGTTTGAAGAAAGAGTTTTCAATTACATGGCAACAAGCTAAGGAGATTGTAAAGAAATGCCCTACTTGCTCTTTCTATAACCAAACGCCACTGCCTGCAGGGGCTAATCCAAAGGGCACCCAAAGGAATGAAATCTGGCAGATGGATGTGTTCCACTTTGCAGAATTTGGCAAATTAAAATATGTTCATCACACCATTGACACTTATTCAGGCTTTCAGTGGGCAACTACTTTAAGTTCAGAAAAAGCTGATTCAGTAATCACTCATTTATTAGAAGTCATGGCTATCATGGGTATACCTACACAAATAAAAACGGACAATGGTCCTGCTTATGTTTCTAGGATAATGAAACGGTTTTTTGATTATTACAATATCAAGCATGTTACAGGTATACCATACAATCCTACAGGTCAAGCAGTCATAGAAAGATCAAATCGAACTATAAAAGATATGTTGAACAAACAGAAAGGGGTGGAAAACACCCCCAGAAATAGGCTACAAAATGCTTTGTTAACCTTGAATTTTCTCAACGCTAATGAGAAGGGAACAACGGCTGCAGAAAGACATTGGATAATGGAAAAGTCTACTGAACTAAATCAACCAGTTTATTTCAAGGATGTGCTGACCTCACAATGGAAGCCAGGAGATGTGCTACGTTGGGGAAGGGGTTTTTCTCTTATCTCCACAGGTGAGGAAAAATTGTGGATACCATCAAAATTAATAAAGGTTCGGTTTGAAGAAGAGAAGCCACTTGGAAAAGATAAATAACAATTCTTGCATAAGGATGGCGAACATACTGATGGTAAGAAATACAGATAGGTTGGGGGCAGGGTTCTTTTCTTATCTCCACAGGAAAATACTCATCTTCAAAGAAATTGAGAGACCCTGAATATTTAATTACTGATGGATGGACACATTTTGTAAGTATTAATTTTTATTTATATGTCTTATTAAACATTTCTTTATAAATATATAGAGCTGGTTTTGAAGTTGGACTCTGGCTCAGTCCCTCTCCAATTCCAAGCCTGTTAGTAAGAGAAAAACCCAGAGTTTCTGGAGTTTCTGTCTCATGTCAAGTGCCATGATATGGGACAGAAAGAAATATGAGTTTAGAAAACATCTTTGTTTTTCTTCATATTTATCATACTTTTCATTGAATATATCTATCATGCCTTTCATTGAACATATATATGTAAGTCTATGTATGTCTATATGATTAATGTTTAAGTTTTTCACAATGAACAATGAGTTTTTCCTGAAGTGACATTTGAAGTTTCCAGAAAGAAGATGGGGCCCCACAACAACAACTCTACCTGGTTGATATGACGTCATGATACTGATAGCGCTACTACAAGACCTATTTTGGATACCAGCTGCACAAGACGATCCCAACTTGGTTAGCTGAAATGGTGCACATCTTGTACAACATTCTGGCCAGACCTCCACAAAATACTCAGAGACTATTTGCAATTTTAAAAGACATCGATCTTGAAATTTAACCATCATTTTACTTTCACAGGATCCCCCAGAAAGAACGTCGCCCCCATGACATCTGGAAGTAATTCTAGAGGACGACGTCCCCTCTCCCAGTAAAATTTACCCCTGGGTTTAGGGACATCATTTAGGGGTTGGGAGGTTTGGGGAGGAATTTTATAAGCTCAGGGATCATTTTGGAAAAAAAAAAGAGGGAATGATGGGATAATAGATTTATAATTGTGAGTTACTGCTTTTAGACAAATATATTGGTATAGATTCTTGTATATTGATACAAAGTTAAATTATATTGACTATTGTATGCATGCATGTTTCTATGTCTGTTTAAAACATTTTTATGTATTGACATATATTGTATTGATATATATATTGTATATATTTACCATATTGCAATGTACATTTCTACCTCTGATTAAGATACTTATATAATGTTTGTGTATTGATATATATTTGCCATATTGCAATGTATATTTGTACAGTGTTTATATTTGGAGGTCATTATCCTCATTTGTTACACAGTTGTTTATTGTCTTAGTCTTTAAGTTAGACAGATATTGAGAATTATATAGACAAATAGTCATCTAAGTTTGTCATTATAATCAGACTAATCAGGTTCTTTAGATATATAGATATTATACTCAGTATAGATAGATAATCTTCAACTTCTTCAAAGAGCTGTAGAAAATGGCCTTTAATCTAACTCAGAGTTTCGTGATAGTGAGACACAATTGCTCCTGGCAACACCGCTCTATTCCCGAGAGAATGTTGAGCACCAAAGACACTCCACCTGGAGCCTTTCTATTTGGCAGAACTGGCCTTTGGGCAAAGAAATGCCCATACCTCAACCACTGACACAGATACAGAGCGTGCATCAATGGATAAAAGAGGACTGTCATATCCTGCCAAGACAGGGTAAGATAGTTTTGAAAAGTTCCTTGCCTTTAATAATGGTATGTCAGTTATGTTAGGCCTTAGCCAAAATTGGTTGACTCAACATTGCAAACGAGACTTTGGGTGATTGCCCAGGTAGTCAGTTGTCTCTGTCAGTTGTTGCACATTTTGGATATATCTCGTTTGTTGAGTAGTGTTTATTCTCTTCTCAGATCTTTGACTGAGTTGAAGATTATATAATTGTAGTTACTCTTTACATTATTTGGACTCCTTGAGATAGAATGTCTAGCAAAGCTTTTGTTCTCAATATTGTTTGTTATATTTATTATTTGTTGTTATTGTATGTAGTTGTATTTGGTTTAGTTCTGTCTTATTTAGACAAAAAGGGGAGATGTAGGGATAAGTCCCGCCCCTTAAGGGGCGTGTTCGCCTCGGGCTAATGTCTGCCTATAAATTTGGCAAGCGTGCTCCCAGCTCTGCTTCTGCTTTCCTGGTCTCCAGGGGAACGGTGGTTCTGTAAGTCTATTTCTACATTAAAACTATATATATTTTTACAATCTGTCTGCATTCGTTTACGCCGCTACATGGATTACATTGGCATCCTGGGATAAAGCCCACTTGGTCACAGTGGATGATTTTTCTGATGTGTTCTTGGATTCCGTTTGCCAGTATTTTATTGAATATTTTTGCATCAATGTTAATGAGTGAAATTGGCCTGTAATTCTCTTTCTTAGTAATGCCTTTGTTTGGTTTAGGTATCAGGGTAATTGTAGCAATATAAAATGAGTTTGGCAATGTTCCTTCTGTTTCTATTGTGTAGGACAATTTGAGGAGTATTGGTATTAGTTCTTCTTTGAAAATCTTATAGAATTCTGAGTTGAAACCATCTACTCTTTTTTTGTTTAGGGGACTTTAATGACTGTTTCTATTTCTTCAGCAGTTATAGGTCTATTTAATTTGCTTATCTTGTCTTGATTTAATTTTGATAAATGATATTTATCCAGAAAATTGTCCATTTCCTTTAAGTTTTCCAATTTTGTGGTATATAGTTTTCAAAATATGACCTGATAATTCTCTGGATTTTCTCCATTTCTGTTGTTATGTTCTGCTTTTCATTTCTGATTTTGGATATCCTCTCTCTGGCTTTTGGTTAGTTTGGATAAAGGTTTATCTATTTTGTTGATTTTCATGAAGAACCAACTCGTTGTCTCATTGATTCTTTGTATTGTTTTCTTTGTTTCTATTTTGTTGATTTCAGCTCTCAATTTAACTATTTTCTGCTGTTTAGTCCTCCTGGGTGAGTTTGCTTCTTTTCATTCTAAAGTTTTCACGCGTTCTGTTAACTCACTAGTGTGGTATTTTTTCCAGCTTCTTTATGTAGCTATTTAGCGCTATAAGCTTTCCTCTTAACACTGCTTTTATTGTGTCCCATAAATTTAGGTATGTTGTGTGGTCATTTTCATTGAATTTTGGGAAGTCTTGAATTTTCCCTTTATTTCTTCCTTGACCCATTGATGATTCAGGTGAGCATTATTTAATTTCCATGTGTTTCTGGGCTTTCTGAAATTAGTGTTGCTGTTGAATTCTAATTTTAAGCCATGGTGATCCTATAATATACATGGGGTTGCCGGGCGGTGGTGGCGCATGCCTTTAATCCCAGAACTCGGGAGGCAGAGGCAGGCGGATCTCTGTGAGTTAGAGGCCAGCCTGGTCTAGAAGAGCTAGTTCCAGGACAGGAACCAAAAAGCTATAGAGAAACACTGTCTCGAAAAAGAAGAAAAAAAATGAAAAAAAAAGATACACAGGGTTATTCCAATTTTTTTTATCTGTTGAGGTTTATTTTGCTACCTAGTATGTGGTCGATGTTTGAGAAGATTCTATGAGGTACTGAAAAGAATGTATATTCTTTTATGTTTGGATGGAATGTTCTATAGATGTCTGTTAAGTTCATTTGAGTCATAACATCTGTTAGTTCCCTTATTTCTCTGTTAATTTTCTGTCTGACAGACCTGTACAGTGGTGAGAGTGGGGTGTTGAAGTCTCTGGTTAGTAGTGTGTGATGTTTAATGTATGATTTAAGCTTTAGAAATATTTTTTACATATGACGGTGCCCTTGTATTTGGGTCTTAGACATTCAACACTGAAATTTCCTCTTGATGTATTTTTCCTGTAACTAATATAAAATGACTTTCTTTGTCTCTTTTGATTGATTTTAGTTTGAAGTCTATTTTGTTAGATATTAGGATAGCTATACTTGTTTGTTTCTTAGGTTTATTTGATTGGAAATTTTTCCCCATCCCTTTACTCTGAGGCAATATCTGTCTGTCTTTGAAGTTGTGGTATGTTTCTTTTTTTTTTCTTTTTTCTTTTTTTTATTGCGAAAAGAAGAAAAAAAAACATAAACAAAAAACAAGTTTCCACCTCCTCCCAGCCTCCCATTTCCCTTCCCCTCCTCCCACAATTCTCCCCCTCCTCCCACCCTTCTCCCCCTCCCCCCACTCCTCTCCCCCTCCCTCTCCAGTCCACAGAGCAGTCCTGGTTCCCTGCCCTGTGTTAAGTCCTAGGTCCTCCCCCCTCCGTCCATATCTAGGAAGGTGAACATCCAAACTGGCTAGGCTCCCACAAAGCCAGCGCATTAAGTAGGATCAAAACCCCCTGCCATTGTCCTTGGTGTCTCATCAGCCCTCATTGTTCGCCATGTTCAGAGAGTCCGGTTTTATCCCATGCTTTTTCGGTCACAGTCCAGCTGGCCTTGGTGAGCTCCCCGTAGATCAGCTCCACTGTCTCAGTGGGTGGATGCACGCATCGTGGTCCCGAATTCTTTGCACATGTTTCTTGTATGCAGTAGAAGGACAGATTGTGTTTTCATATCTGTTAGCTTGTGTCTAGGTCTCTGATTCTTTTGCCTGCTTTTGGGACTCTTTTCCTCCTGTTGGGTTGCCATGACCAACTTTTCAATATGATAGTTTTTACTTTTGTCATATTTGCTTCTTAACTCTTAGAAGCCTGGTTTTTTTCTAATGAGAGACAGAAAGGGAGTGTATTTGAAAGGGAGGAGAGGTGGGGAGGAACTGGGAGGAGGGAAGGAAGGGGAAGCTATAATTAGGATATTTTATGAGAAAAGAATCTATTTTCAATAATTAAAGAAATGTTTTTATGACTGGCTAAAGATTATCTTTAGCCAATACCTAGTCCATTTTATAAACTTGCTTAGGCATCTCTGAATTGTGATAGGCTTTTTCTTCTACTCCTAATGGTAAGTGGTGAACAGTGAACAGTCAGAGAAATATAACTAATATTGGCAATGAGTTAGGCAAAAGAGTATTTCTAAACACTGCTGATGGGAGCAAAAATTAAAGTATCCACTATGGAAATCAGCATGAAGGCTCCTCAACAAGTTTCTGGGTACGTGTCCTCACTTTCAGCCTTCTCATTCACAGGGAGATGCCTGTGTCTACTGCAACATTACCCACAAGAACCAACTTGTGGAATCTGCACAGGTGTCCATAGACACATCAATAGATATAGAAAAATGTGCTGTCTATCCATAATGCAGCATAATCAGCCATTAAAAACAAATGGAATTATGTCACTGACAGGAAATCTAGAGGATCACCATGTTAAACAAAATAAGCCAGATTCAGGGAGAGAAGTATCACATTTTTACTCTTGGAGCGGGATGGATAAAAGAGGTAAATTATTTGGAGTGCCAAAGGGAAAGAGAGGACAAGAAAGGGTAAGATATGGGTAAATATGATCATTTTTATTAGTGTATAGAAACAATGAAATCCCTTATTTGGTACAATTAATATGTACATCAATTTAACTACCAAATAAAGAGACCTCCCCAAGCTGGAGGAAGACTTTTTTCTGGCATTTCAAGGGCTCAGAAACTCACTGATCTTGACTGGAAACTTGAATCATGACTGATTCCAGTTATTGCTTCTAAACTTGCACAAGAGAACTTATGCCCTCCCCGGCTTGCACCATCTGGAGACGCAACCCAGTTCCCCAGACTTCCCATCGGCTAGTCAGACATCCTTAGTTCTGTCAAGCTTTCCTTGTGGTTAATGGTTTTGAGGGTCTAAGCCATCCTTCCCACCACCATGACACGGGTTCCTATGCCAGTATCCTTCCCCCAGAAACACACTGGGCTCAAGATGAGCATGAGATACCAGCTGCTCTGGAGGCCAAGGACAAAAAAATCACTTGTGCCCAGAAATTCAAGAATGCCTTGGGCAACAGGATAGGGTGGAGGGGGTTAAGGTTTTGAAAACTGTGGTTCTTAGAACCAAAATATGGTTCTCCACATGTGTCATTTTTTTCCAAGATAAACCCGTTTGGTGTGAATTCTTAGCAGCAAAGTGGAGGTGTGGTCATGAGGAAGCTGAAATAAAACCACAAACCCACATAGTCCCATGACTACCTCCAAGACATCAAAAAAGCTACTGCATGAACTTCACTGCCCATTTTACTTCCACAGTGACCATCTGGTAACCTATGGAAGGGCAAAGTTAAGTAGGCTGGCAGCCCTTGGCTCTGCTAGGCTCCTTCGTGGCACTGCCTGACTGTTCTCATGGGAACTTAACTGCAGCAGCCCGTTTGTGACTTCTCCAGCACTGGCAGTGGTCAGGGGTGGCTTCTCCAGCATGGGCAGTCATCAGGGCTGAGATTGCCCTGGCAGCTCCACTGCCTGCCTCCTCCCTCATCTCTAAGTTCTTCCTCCTGACCCCCTTGCTAAACTGAGGTAAGATGTAAGACACAATTAATTGACGATTTAATATACAGTGCATTTGCAGCGCACAGCCACCATCTTTGCATTGTTCTGGAACACATCATCAGCCAAAAAGGAAGCTCCAGTGCCAATAAGCAGTCTCTTCTCATTCCCAAGTGAGGACTATTTAAAAGTGAAAATAAGGGCCGGGCAGGGTGGTGCATGCCTCTAATCCCAGCACTTGGGAGGCAGAGTCAGGCTGATCTCTGTGAGTTCAAGACCAGCTGGTCTACAAAGTCAGTTTAAGGACAGTCAGGACTCTTAAACTGAGTAACCTTATCTTGAAAAACCAAAAAGAAAAGAATAAAAATAAAATAAAGAAACTACAGCATTCCTATTTGAATAGCTTGTTTATTTTTCCATGTGGGTCTTTTTATCATCTCATGCACTATTGACTTATGTTTTATTTATTGCCCACTTCTTCTCATACCCTGTAGTAGAAGGTAGAATCTCCTAGAAAGAGTCATCAGAGAGGAAGAAACCTCAACTAAGGAAAATCCCTTCATAATATCTAACTGCAGGATATTTTCTTAATTAGTGATTGATGGCAGAAAGCCCAGCCCACTGTGGGTGGAGCCACTCCAGGCTGGTGATCCTGGATTCTATAAGAAAGCAGGCTGAACAAGCCATAAAGAGCAAGCCAGTAAGCAGCACTCTTCTATGGGCCTCTGCATAGCTTCTGCCTCCAAGTTCCTGCCCTGACTTCCTTTAATGATGAACAGTGATGTGGAAGTATAAGTCAAATCAACCCTTTCCTCCCCAGCTTGCTTTTGATCATAGAGTTTTACAGCAATAGTTACCCTGACTGGGACAGACAGCTCATCTAGTAAAGATATTTGTTGACAAACCTGATAACCTGATTTCAATCCCAAGGACCCCATGATGAAAGAAGAGAACTGATTCCTACAAGTTAACTTTGACCTCCACATGTATACTACAGCTTGTGTGCTATGGCATGCAAACACACACACACACACACACACACACACCATTTAAGTAAGATTGTGAGTGGGTGCATGCCAATTTCCAAGGAACCTGCTTTTCCATATACATAAAAACTTAACATTTGAATGAGAACTTGTCAGTGAGCTCTGTCCTAAGAATATGCTTATCTTTTTCTTACCCGAAAAATATCGAGTCCGGGACTGGTTCAGTTAATGAAGTGCTTGTCATACGAGAATAAAAACCAGAGTTCAAATCCCAACACTAACAAAAAAGAAAGGAAGAAATCAAGGAAAAAAGGAAGGAGGGAGGAATGGAGGGACAGAGGGAGGGACGGAGGGAAGGACGGAGGGAGGGAGAAAGAATTGATAAGACAGCGCCCCCCTGTAATCCCTGTGCTGGGAGCGGAGACAGAAGACTCTCTGGCACTCCATGGCTAGGCAGCCAAATTGGCTCTCAGAGAGAGAGCCTGACTCAAAAACTAAGGTGAAGAATGATTGATAAAGACCCATTGACCTCTGGCCTCCACATACAAAGAACTTGAGGATACATGTACACATCACACACACACACACACACACAGAGAGAGAGAGAGAGAGAGAGAGAGAGAGAGAGAGAGAGAGAGAGAACACATAAGGGTAGCACTGACTAAGGCTTTTTCATAAAAATATAAAAACCTGCACCTATTTCTCTCTGCAGATGAGTTCATGAACAACTTGGTCAGCCTAAAACTTCCCAGCCCCCACACATGCAGCTGTTTGTCTGTCCTAGTCAGGCTTGTGGGACTCTAGACCTAGGTGAAACTTCTCAGTTTGCAGAGGTGAGTAGTACAGTTGGCATCAAACCAGAAACTACAAACCCATGCCCCAGTCCCCATGAAGTAAAAAGCTCTTGGAGAACCAGAGTAACAGCAGCAATAAGGATCACAGTCAACAAGCACGCAGTGCTTCCTGTGTGCCATGTCCGTTGCAACAATCACTTTAAGGGGGACAGATACAAGGAGGGGAAATGTTCGTTCCCAACACAAAGGGGATTTCCCAGTTCATGAATTAGAGGGTCTCTACCAGCAGTGATTCTGGGCAAAGAGCAAATGAGCAACCTGAGCATATGATGAAAATTCATGTTCACATTTCCCCGTACTCTTTCTCCTCCCTGTTTGAAAGACAGAGGCTTCCAGACTGAGCCTTCAGCAGCTCAAAGGGGATGCAGCACCCTAGGCCTTCAGGGAGAACAGAGGAGGTGTTTGGGGTAGATGGTGAAATGCTGCATAGTCATCTTCAAAAATAGCAAGAACACAGATGGGTGCATATCAAATGTGCCTCGAGCACATGACTCGGCCACCTCCCTTCTCACCAAGCCAAATATCCATCGCTTAAAAGCTGCCAAATATAATCATCCCCTGCCAGCTTTCCACTTCCCAAATGGGGAGAGAGGGTCTTGGCCATCTGAATGCTGGCCTTCTGGAATGACCTTGGAATTGCCTTGGAATACCACAAGCTGTCTGGTCTCAAGAAGAAGGAGGAGGAGAAGGAGAAGGAGTAGGAGAAGGAGAAGGAGAAGGAGAAGGAGAAGGAGAAGAAGAAGAAGAAGAAGAAGAAGAAGAAGAAGAAGAAGAAGAAGAAGAAGAGAGAAAAAACCTGTGATATATAGAACCTCTTTTCATTGAGGGGAGGAAATTAGGGATGGAAGTGATAAAGTGGGGGTAGGCAAAGGCAGTGTAAGGGAACAGAGGCTATGTAGTCATAATGCCAGATTAGAAGAGAACAAGGATGAATGCAGAAATGAGGAATACAGGAGAGGAAGAGGAGGAAAGAAAGAAGAAGAGTCTATCTGTGGGTGCATATTGAGAGAGAGGGGTTTGAATATCTTCTCCCTCCTTGCCACAGGATGGGAGAAAAAAACCCATAAACCTCCTTAATCACCACCCCCCACACACTGCTTATAATAAAATGCTAATTCTGGCTCAGCTACTCATTACAACTTATCTGCCCTTTTCTGCCCCTTCCTGCCCCTTTCTGGCTCTTTCTGACCCCTCTTGGTCCCTCCTGACCCCTTCTGCCCCTTTCTGGCCCCTCCTGGCCCCTCCTGGCCCCTCCTGGCCCCTCCTGGCCCCTCCTGGCCCCTCCTGGCCCCTCCTGGCCCCTTCTGGCCACTCCTACCCCTTTCTGGCCCCTCCTGACCCCTCCTGACCACTTCTGCCCCTTTCTGGCCCCTCCTGGCCCCTCCTAGCCCCTCCTGGCCCCTCCTGACCCCTCCTGACCCCTTCTGCCCCTTTCTGGCCCCTCCTGGCCCCTCCTGGCCCCTCCTGACCCCTCCTGACCCCTTCTGCCCCTTTCTGGCCCCTCCTGGCCCCTCCTGGCCCCTCCTGACCCTTCCTGGCCACTCCTACCCCTTTCTGGCCCCTCCTGACCCCTCCTGACCACTTCTTCCCCTTTCTGGCCCCTCCTGGCCCCTCCTGGCCCCTCCTGGCCCCTCCTGGCCCTTTCTGGCCCCTCCTGGCCCCTCCTGACCCCTCCTGACCCCTCCTGACCCCTTCTGTCCCTTTCTGGCCCCTCCTGGCCCCTCCTGACTCCTCCTGACCCCTTCTGCCCCTTTCTGGCCCCTCCTGGCCCCTCCTGGCCCCTCCTGGCCCCTCCTGGCCCTTTCTGGCCCCTCCTGACCCCTCCTGACCCCTCCTGACCCCTCCTGACCCCTTCTGCCCCTTTCTGGCCCCTCCTGGCCCCTCCTGACTCCTCCTGACCCCTTCTGCCCCTTTCTGGCCCTTCCTGGCCCCTCCTGGCCCCTCCTGGCCCCTCCTGGCCACTCCTACCCTTTTCTAGTACTTCTTGGCCTTTCACAACCCTTCCTGACCTTTTCTGACCCTTCTTGGTCCTTTCTAGCCCCTGCTGACACCTTCTCATCCCTCTTGGCCCACTTTAGAGCCGTGTATTCTCAAAAGGTCCCATCCTCCATGAACAGCCTTCTAGGAACTGTGCCTGGTCCCAGAGCTAGGAAGAAAGAGCTATCCTTTGGGTAAATGAGTTGCCCACACATAAGCAACACAGCCCTCAGAGCTGAGATTCTACCAGGCTTTGTAATTAAATCCTCCTTGAATCCAAAAACACTTCAGGATTTTTCAGAATCTGGATCATGAACAAAAATCTAATTTTGAACATCAAGAGACAGAAGCAGCCAGGCTGGCTTGAGCAGATCCACTCACCATGTCAGGGGACAGCTCTGGGATAGGATCTCAACGGGAATAGGGCTTATCTTCCATAGAACAAAGCAAATACAAGTTATAATAATTTTAAATCCAGTTATTTACTCTCTTGAGGAAAAAAAAGACATTTATAGGGAAATTATTAAACAAGAACAAAACCACAAATTTTTAACTGGGATACCTCTTAGTATTGCTACTTTTCCCTTTGTGTGAATATGTTCATGCATGGGAGCTAGGGGAGCACACATACGCATGTCTGTGTGTGGAACCAGCGGGGACTAGATGTGGCTCTCATGCTCAGACTTGTTTTGTTTTTTGTTTTTTTATTTTAGCAAGGTCTTACTATGTAGCCCTGGCTGGCCTAGAACTTGCTATATGAACCAGGCTGGTCTCAACTCACAGAGATCCTCCTGCCTCTGCCTCCCGAGTGCTGGGATTAAAGGTGTGTGCCACCCTGCCCAACTGTCATCTCAATCTTTAATCTAAGGCCTCTCACTGCCCTAGTTCACCTAGCAGTCTGACTGAGCAGTAGCCCAGGGACCTGCCTGTCCCTCCCATCTTGTACCCCAACACTGGGAACGCAACTGTGCACCCACAGCGTCTCGCAATATTCTGTGTGGGTCTAGAGATGAGGTCAGCCCTTTGGGCTTGTAAGCAAGCCCCGTCTTCCCAGCCCTAACCTCTCTTTTTTATAGCATCTTAAACCTTTTCCCACACTTTATACAATAAGCAAATATTTACTTTTATCGCTTTTTATAGGTTGGTTTTTTATCTTAAACTCAAGTTATTTGAACCTTCTATTTGAGAGTTATGTGTTCAATAGATATTTATAAAACACCCTCTGTGAACTGTATCTGAGTTGGTAAACTACAATCAGACTACATGCACACTGCTGTCTTAATAAAGTTTTACTGGAATGCTGGCTGGTTTTTCGCCTATGTGTCACGAATGGCTGTTTCTGCACTGTCAGGACAGAGCTAAGTAAATGCAATACAGGCCAGTGAACCACGAGACCCTTGCCAGCTGTATTTACTGGTCCCTGAGTTGTATAAAAAGCTGCCAAGTGACAGAAACAAGCAAAAACAAGGATGAAGCGTGTAGCTTTGGGGCTGCACCTCTGGGTCCTGTACTCCTCATGCAAATGTGCTGCAGTTGCAGGAAATGCAATCTCAGCTGTGGCATTCATGTTGTCATGTCTGCCTAGAATGAGTTCTTGGTGCTCCAGTGGCTGGCAGTTTTGCTTTTTAGGTCTTCAGGTTGAATCCCAGTTTCTCTCTGAGGTTTTATTAATTGTGCTTCACATGGTCTTCAAGTAAATATCACACGTCAGTTCAGATCCACCACACACACACACACACCCCACAAACACACACACATATAAACACACATACAAACACACACCACACACAGTGATACACACAGCTACAGATACATACTGATACACATACACAAACATACAGTCTTCAAGTGAATGACAGTTCAGACCCACCACACACACACACAGACACACACGCATGGTTTTCAAGTGAATATCACATGTCAATTTAGACCCAACACATACACACACCCCACAAACACACACATATAAACACACACCACACATAGTAATACACACAGATACATACTGATACAGACACACACACACACACACAAGTCTTCAAGTAAATGTCAGTTTAGACCCACCACATGCACACATATACACACGCAAACACAGGCACACACATATAAACACACACACACACACACAAACACATACTACATATAGTGATACAGACACACAGAGAGAGATACAGACACACACACAGTTTTCAAGTTAATGTCAGTTTAGATTCACCACACAGAAATACACACAGATACAGACACACACATATACGCACAAAACACACACCACAGACACACACACACATACACAAACCACAGGCACACACATATAAATACACATACAAACACAAACCACACACAGAATGAGTCATTTATATTTGAGAGGGATGTTCTGCCTTTCAAAGAGAAACAAAACAATGATAATGATAATGCACCTAATTAAGTCCAGGGAGAATAGACATGAGTCAGGCCAATGTTCAAATTCCAAGAACAAAAGAAGAAAGGAAAACATTACACCACCCACACTGTGGCAGACACACCTCCATAAAGTCCCTGTGCTCTGAAAGTCAATTTTTCATTCCTTTTCCCCTATTATCTTCTTAATTGTGTTTACCATGTTTGAATTTCTTTTTATCTCATATGAAATATTCTCTGCTGCTCAGGCTCCAATTCTGCAAGATTTTCACTTTGCTTTTGGTTTATTTAATTTGGGGTTTTGTTTTATTATACGAGGTTTGGATACGGAGAAAGAATGGGGTGAAATCCTTACCAGATCTGGGAGCTTGAAAACATTCAAGATTAAACAGACAACTTTGGTTTATACATGTCTCTTTAGGTGCACAAATCTGAGCGAGTGCCCATCTATGTTCCAGAGGCTCGGCTTCCTCGCATGCCCTGCTGTGACAGTGTATGCAGTGGGAGAGCGGTTCAATGTCCAAATCATTCACCACACAATGTGATGGCCTGAGCTGGAATTCATGCACAGTAACCTGAATCTGTAATTCCCGTGTCCCACGGTGAGATGAGAGGATGGAGGGCATCCCCACGAGCTTCCAGCCAACCATCCTTGCTTACACACCACAGAAGAGAGACCTGTCTCAAACAAGACTGAAGGCAAGTACAGGCACATGAAGCCATCCTCTGAGATACACATGCAAGCCATGGCATAAAGAGGCCTCCATGCAAGCACATGTGCAGGGGGAAAGCCCACTTGTTCGTCCTGCTGCCCAGTTCCCCGCTGCCTGGCTATCTTATATCTGAAATAATCACACAGAAACTGTATTAATTAAAATACTGGTTGGCCCATCAGCTCTAACTTCTTATTGGCTAACTCTTATTTATTAGTTTAACCCATTTCTATTAATCTGTATATCACCACGAGTTCGTGGCCTACCAGCAAAGTCTCGGCACATCTACCTCCGGAAGCGGGTCCATGGCATCTCTCTACTCTGCCTCCTTCCTGTCAGCATACCATTTAGTTTTCCCCACCTACCTAAGTTCTGCCCTATCAACAGGCCAAGGCAGTTTCTTTATTCACTAACCAATGACACATAGACAGAAGGACCTCCCACACCACACATGTTTCTTCTACCCTGGCCCCTTGGCCCTGGTTCTTTACCTTGGGAAACTCAAAGGCCTTGGGAACTTCAAAGAATGAGAAAACACATTTGTATTTTGTACCAGTGAAGGTTTGCTTCTATCATCAAAAAATGGGGGCAAAATACTAAGAGAAATGATTTTACAAAGTGGCTTTTTTCCCTTTCAATCAGTTTGCGTTTGTGGCATCAGATCTGGGCATGGGCATCTAATCTCTCTATGTGAAATAAGAGAGGAGGTAAGTTAACCCACAGGGTTTGATCTGCCCATCTGTTTTGGTAATTTATCCCATCAAACTACACTCCAAAATATAGTGACTTAATGCAACAATCTTGGGTGACTTGGCTGATGGAGATGCACTTTGGGCAGGGCGTGGCTAGATCTGGTCCATGTGGCACCCAGTAGAATAGCTTGGCTGGGGGATACAGAGTCTACTTCCAAGACAGCTGCCAAGTGGAGGCTGGCAGTTGGAAGCTCAGTTGGAATATGTGCCACAGTCTTAATTCTTCTCCACAGGTGTCTTTCATAGGCTATCTGGGCATGCTCACAATATAGAGACTTGGCTCCAAGAGTGAGTATTCAAGAAGTGTGTTAAGTACCCATGATGCAACTTCAGAACTCATATAGAGTCACTTCCAACACAATCCAAACAGCTTCAAAAGCACAAAGGACAGCACCTCGTTAAGCTATGGAGAAACTGATAAGGTCTCATTAAAAGAATCACTCATGGCATAGGAGATATTGGTGTGGTCATGTTTGGAAAACACAAACCTTATCTCTGGTGTCACAGGCTGCCAGGTTGAACAGCAACATCACGTGTATACACTCTGTTGACTAGTCTTCTATTCCACCGTGTAATATGTGTGTGTGACCCTCCTGCTTCCGTGTCTCCAACACTGGCACAGCAGACATGTGCCGCTCCTCTCAGCTTGCTTTGTGCACTTCATGGACTGAGCCGTTGTCCCAGTTTTCGATCTTCTGTTTTGAATCATCTGTATTGAACCTGGAACTAAGATCTATAATTCTCAGCCTTCCTAAGGCTGTGGCCCTTTAATGCACTCCCTTAGAGTGTGGTGACCCAACCATAAAACTATTTTTGTTGCTATTTTGTAACTGTAATTTTGCTGCTGTTACGAATCTTAATGCAAATATCTGATATACAGGGTATGTGCTGTGCAAACCCTCAAAGGGGCCATGACCCAAAGGCTGAGAACCTCTGGCCTAAAGCGACCTAGAAAGTAAGGGAGTTCACAGCTAGCAAACTAAGATGAGTGATGGGAATCCATCCATGCTGCAGAGTGACTCAGCCCCAGTGTGTGCACAGCAGACAGGGCTAACTGATTCTGACTTAACACTTTCCCAGCAGGCTGCTAAGTCCCTGTTTTCATAGCTAGTACACATTCCCTTGCGGGGGAGGGCATTACTGCCCATGTTGTATGTGTGGTTGCCACACCAACCATAACCAAAGAGAATGAGGCTCCTTAGCCTAAAGAGAGAAAGTACAGGGGAGACTGACACCATGCTAGGCCCTCCTAGGTGCTGAACTTTCCTAGGTGATATCACCCAAGAGAGGAAAACATTATTACTATTAATACCTTTATAATTGATTTTAATTTTTCAGAACACTTTTAGACTTATGGACAACTTGAGAAGATAAAGACAAGAATTCCCATGGAACCTTCTTTCACTTCTCCTATAATTAACATCATAATCTGGTATATTTGATGCAATTTAAAAAACAGTGTTAATATATGATTACTAACAAAAGTCCAGAGTTTGTTTGAATTACTTTTAATTTCTCTATGTGTGTTCATGTATGGCATGTCCATGCACATGAACATACAAATGTGTGGTGGCCAGAATACAGCCTCAGGGCTCATTTCCCCTTGAGGACTGTCAATCTTTTATTGTTTTTGTTTGTTTTTTGTTTTAGAGACTGGGTTTCTCTGTGTAGCCCTGGTTGTCCTGGAGCTCACTCTGTAGATCAGGCTGATCTCGAACTCACAGAGATCCACCTGCCTCTGCTTCCTTGTAATGGGATTAAAGGTGTGCAGCACCATGCCTGGCTAATCTTTTATGTTTTCGTTGGTAGTGGTTTTTAAATTTATTGTTTTTAATTGAGCTATACATTTTTCCTCACTCCCTTTTCTTCCTCCCCTCTCCTCTTCCACTGTCCCCTCTGTCCCCCACACTACCAATTTACTCAGGAGATCTTGTCTCTTTCTCCTACCTGGATCCATGTATGTCTCTCTTAGGGTCTTTTTTGTTATCTAGGTTCTCTAGCGTTGTAGGCTGTAAGCTGGTTATTCTTTGCTTTATGTCTAAAAGTCACATATGAATGAGTACATACTGTATTTGTCTTTCTGGGTCTGGGTTACCTCACTCAATGTGTTTTTTTTTTCTAGTTCCATCTATTTGCCTGCAAATATTAGGATGTCATCCTTTACTGCTGAGTAGTACTCCATTGTGTAAATGTACCACATTTTTTGTTATCCATTCTTCGGTTGAGGGGCGTCTAGATTGTTTCCAGGTTCTGGCTATGACAAATAAAGCTGCTATGAATATGGTTGAGCAAATGTCCTTTTGGTATGATTGAGCATCCTTTGGTTACATGTGTAAGAGTGGTATTGTTGGGTATTGAGGTAGACTGTTTCCTAATTTTCTTAGAACACCATACTGATTTCCAAAGTGACTACACAAGTTGGCATTCCCACCAGCAATGGGATAGTGTTTCACTGGCCTGGAACTTGCCAAGTATGTAAGGTTGACTGGTCCGTGAGCTCAGGAGACCTGCCTGTCTCCACCTTTCACCCATCACCCCCATGCCGGGATGGCAATGGTGTACCACCACACTGGGCTCTTCACCCAGGGTCTGTGCTTGTGTATCGAGCAGTTTACCTACAAAATCATCTCCCCAGTACCAGATTAACTTGTTTCTTTCTTTCTTTGACCTCAGATTCCCTTTTTGGTTCCATAATTCCCTAGGGGCACTACATTAGGAAGCACCCAGCTCCTCTTGGCCCTAACAGTTTCTCGGACTCGATGACCCTGACAAGGATTCAAAATTACTAGACGCATGCTTTAGGAACTTCCTTTATATGAGGAGTTGTTTGATAGTTTTTCCATGATTGAACAGAGGTCACATGTCTTTAGGAGGAAGAACACAGATAAATTAACATTTTTACATTAAGTCGATGACACATATGACAATGCCATTTATCACAGTTGGCTGTGACCTGGTCCACAGAGCGCATGTCTGTCAGGATTCCCACTGTGTGCTTTCTCTTTTCCTTTCCTTTTCAAATTCTTTAAAAATACACCTGGTTATTGTGCTATACACAGGAATACATGCATGCACTTGCCACAGTGTGTGTGTGTGTGTGTGTGTGTGTGTGTGTGTGTGTGTGTGTGTGTATGTGCAGGAGTCAGCTCTCTCCTCCCCTCATAAAGGCTCCCCCAGGTGGTTAGGCCAGGTGGCAAGCATCTTTGCCTGCTGTGCCATCGTGCCAGGGCCACTCTGCACCAGGCACACTGAAGTCCTCATTCCTGCTGTGTAGGGCCTTTCAGGAGTGGGCATTGGACAGAGGAGTGCACACATCCCTGTGAGTAACCCCTCCCCTGTGCTCTCTAAGGACCCAAGACCAGAAAATGCGCTGATTCCCCGAAGTGAGCTTGGGGGAATTGTGCCTTGGTTTGTCATGGGGACCTGAGGAAGAGAAAGGGCTCAGTTTGTTTGTGTCTTCCCTAGGGAGGAATTTTTGCAACAAAGAGCTACCAAAGGTAGCTACCAGGATCAAACCCAGACTGCTTCAGATGTCCCTCAGTTCTAACAGCCATCATGTGACCCTCTGACCTGATGGAACACAAACACGGGTTTGCAAACACAGGTGAGTAAGAAAAGTGGCACAGAGGACAACAAGAAGAGTTTCTGGCGGCTCACCATGGTGGCAGCCATTTTCTTAATACCTTCTAGCTTCTGCCCTTCAGCATACCACCCAATCTGGGGTGGGGGGCGGACTCTATTTTGGAACCTGAGTTATCTTCTCTAAGTTCCTTAAATTACACTGCATGAGCTTGCACCACCCACTGAGGAGCATACCCTCAGCACAACACACCCCCTTTCAATCCTTGGAACTCACACACATCTCCCTAAGTCCTCCACAGACCCCTTCAGTGCCCAGAGTGCCAAGACAACTGCAAGGACATCTGATAAGAACTGCTAATCCTTTTTACACTTGGTTGATAAAGGTCAGAGCAGAAGAGAAAACAGGAGCCCAGAACTCCCCAAGGCACCCTGAGAGCTAGCCAGAGACGGCATGCAATGTCCCTGTGCAGATCTGTGCCCAGGACATGTGCCGCGGGCAGGCCAGCTTCTGCTTCCACATCAAGCACAGCCTGACATATGAATACAGCTCCTTGACTTCCTTCCTCCAGGCTGGGCACCAGAGGTCTTGCCTCTCCCCATGCTCTACTGGTTCAAACAGTAGCATCCTATACAATAAAATTTCATTCTAGCAATTTCTCCCCTGCCTTTGAGAACAAGGGAGGCTTACTCAGACAGAGGACTGCTTTTTGTTACTGGTTTCTGCTTTTGGAAGATGACAACACCCTACTTCTTGAAGAAGTAGAGCAGAGCCAAAGTCGGCTATGGCACCCAGCCGGGGTCCTAGACCTTGTTCATAATGCCTACAGAACTTCAAAAGCGTGTGAGAACAATTGCCTACTGCTCTGTGCTCATTGAAATTTAGAGGGCCGATGAAAACTAGGCCATGGGATAATGAGAGGCAAAAATACTAATAAATGAAAGGGGAGATGCACCCAGGGATCCCTGTGAGCCTATGCTTCCTGCTTCCATGGAAGCAGCAGCTTTCAGGAGACGTCAACACCGCCTTGCAGCTCTGGCAGCAGCCAACTTTGTTTTCTAAATTTAAAGACCTCGCGGCTTCGACAATCGGTCTCCCAGGAAGCAGGGCTCTTCATGTCTTCACTTTGCTGAGAACTAGCTCACTGTGTCTACACAGCTCCTCTCCTTCCTTGAGAAAATTCACTTTACACGTGTGTAGAACAAGGAGACTGTGTACCCCTGTAAGATTTTTCTTCCCCAGTGGGATCTTGTATATGTAGAAGATGCCCTGAGGAATTCCTGAGCCGGATTAGAGATTATCCCTGCCCTCCTGAAATCCAATAAATACCAGAGAAAGTGAAATTTGCATTGGCTATACATGGGGGGGGGGGAGCATAAAATTCACACGCACCAAAAAATGGAAGCCCTGGTGCTCCTACAACGCACCTGCCTGGCAGACTTTCAGGACAGCACAGTCAAGTCAGTGCAAAGGCAAACATGGTTATTTCCATGGACTTCCTACAGCTCTTCACTGTCCTCTTCTCTGTAAGCTCCTCCTTTGGGACCATGGCTCATTAGAATGACAGTAAACAGGGAAGCCACAGAAAGAGGCAACGAAAACGCAAAAGAATCGCCTTGTGATATAGCATCTATGTCTAAAGTCTCATTGGTTCTCATTCATTCACTCCTTCAGCAGAGTCACTGAAATGTCAGTGCTAAGACATCAACGTGAACTAGTCAGGCCCTGCTGGTGTGGACACGGAGACTGCAGCAGCGAGCAAGAGAAACCTGGAGAAGTGCTGAGTTGCTGCTGAAGGCTCCCATATCACATCACCACAGCTCTGATGGAGAACTAGCGAGGCACCTAGTCACGGACACCCTCTCCTGACTCCCAGGGGCAGTCAGGAGGGACGCTCTGGAGGGCATGACATTAAAACAAAGGCAACAGAGCTGACTGTTGTGGTAAGCTGAGGCAGTATGGTAAGCAGGCTTAGAGCAGAGTAGGAAGCAGGCAGGTGGGAGCAAACGTACCGCATTTTGTTGTGAGAGTCAATAGGGTAAATGCTTGAGAGATAATCCAGGTGGCAGAGCACTTGTCTAGTAGCTTCAAAACCCCGGGCAACATCCTTGCACAGAGTAGGCTTGATCAGGTAGTACGTGCCTGTAATCACAACACTCAGAGATAGAGGCAGGGACCAGAAGACCAAGGTCATTTTCAGCTACATAGTTTAAGACTACATGAGACCCTGTCTCAAAAACCAACAAAGAAAACTCCGTTTGGGCATTATGGGAGTCAAAGGACAACCAGAAATAGAAGCCATGGAAAGATTGGCAGCAGGCCTGGGTTCACACTTCGGGAGGAGTTCTAGGCTGTGCTTTAGGAAGGGCAATAGAGGTGGAAGACCAGAGAGAATGAGTTGACCTCCATCCACTGCCGAGACCTCCATGCTCTGTCACTATGCGCAGGCGCCGTGGGTGGGAAAGGCACAGCATCTCGTGGAGGAGCTGACGTGCTAAGGTGTGCTGTCCTGGAGGACATGCTCAGGTGCTATTCCCTAGGCACCTTTTTTTTGAGACACGTATTTCCCTGACTTGGAACTCACCAGTAGGCTAAGATGGCTGGCCAGAAAATCCCAGAGATCCACATGTCTCTGTCTCCCAAATCCTGGGATTACAGGCATGTGACATTGTGACGTTTTATACCTGAGTGAGATAAGGTCAGACCTCAGGCACTTTCCCAACAGAGCCATCTCTCTAACACTGAAAACCATTGTGTGTGTGTGTGTGTGTGTGTGTGTGTGTGTGTGTGTGTGTGTGTATGTGTGCATGTGTGTGCCCACAGAAGAGGGAGTCACATCCCCTAGACCTGGAGTCGCTGGCAGTTGTGTGCCCTCTGATGTTGGTACTGGGATCTGAATTAGGTTCTCTGGAGAACCATGAGACTGAGCTATATCTCCAGCCCCAACCATTCGAGCGCACAAATGCGGATTGCAGAGGGCTCTTCCTTTCCAGGGTCTGTATTTCCTCAGCTCTGTCAGACACACCCTCAGTTCCCTAGGCTTCCACTGTGTTTATGAACTAAAGCAAGGGTGACTGTCCTCCTATTAACTAAAAATGTCACTGTGCTAGAAGCAAGAGGTCACATATGCAATGTCATACATTTCTTTTCAAGCTGGCATGCCAGTGGTACCCAAATGACCATGATTCCTATGATATCACAGTTCATTTCTGCCCAGTTCTGTGGATATTTTTGCCCGGTCTTGGTAACCTGCCATCCACTTGATGGCTTAAAGTTTCCTCCTGAAATGGACATTACAATAATTAAATCAGGGAGGAAGAGATGGCATAGCAGGTAAAATCAAATGCTGCTTTAGAAGACCCAAGTACTGTGGTATGTTATTTGTGTTTTAACACATAAAGCTTGCCTGAAAATCAAAAAGACAAAGTAGCCTTACTAGTCAGGCCAGGGAGTGGTGGCACACACCTTTAATCTCAGGACTTGGAAGAGAGAGGCAGTTCAAACTCTGTGAGTTCAAGGCCACGCTGAGCTACACAAGATTAAATCTGTCTAAAAGAGAAACAGAACTCACACAAAGGTGATCCCAGCACTTTGGATCACTTGCCTTCAATCCCAGCACTGGAGAGGCAGAGACAGGAGTGATACGGCTGGGCAGAGCGGAATATAAAAGGGGAAGAGACAGGAACTCAGGGGAGTGTGGAGTGTGGCTTGTGGGGTATGGAGTCTTCAAGGTTCGCGGAGACAAGATCTGGCCCATTTTTGGTCTGAGGTAGAGGTAAGAGGCACCAGCTGGCCGCTTTGCTTTTCTGATCTTCAGGTTGAACCCCAGTATTTGTCTCTGGATTTTTGTTATTCACACTTCACCCAAGTTTGGCCCCAAGCACACATGTTAAGAGGCTCACAATTGCCTGTAACTCCAGCTACAGTGGATCTGATGCCCTCTTCTGATGTCTGAGGGCACCTGCACCCATGCAAATGGATCCAAGCAGACACAGACATGCATGCAGACACACAGACACACACACACCCACACACACATAATTAGAAATAAAATTAGGACCAGTGGCTGAGTGGTTAAGAGCACTGATCACTCTGCCAGAGGACTCAGGTTCATATTCCAGCACCCACACTGGGGCTCAAACCAGCTGTAACTCTAGTTCCAATGGATATGATGCCCTCTTCTGACCTCCAAAAGGCACTGCAGGCATTGGTACACATACTACATGTACAGGAAAAACAGGCTCACACTTATTAAATAAGATAATATAAATAAAAATAATTTTTAAAATTTTAAGGAGATAAAAATAATCTTTCTAAAAGAGCTAAATCATTCATCTCATGAATCTGTGCCCCAAACTACATTCTGAGGCGGATCTGAAGGGAGATCTTTATTAAATCAGAAGGGAGAGCGTTTTCAATAAGTAGCTAAGTGCAGACAGAGCTTATTTCCTCTGCTCCCGCGTTATGTAAGAGTGTGGCAGCCCTCGCTCAAATTACCCTGCCAGACAAAAGCAGTTTGTAGAAGAGCCCTGAGCATGTGATTTTATTACCTTAGCACTGATTTTAATATAATTCATGTAATTTCTTCCACAGGGGAAAAGCAATTTTCCTAAACACCTGGTAAATGAGAGCGGATGGGTTACGACTCCCAACGACCCTCCCTGTAGAATTTTCTCCTAAAAGAAGCAACATGGAGAGGTGCCCTGCTTGGACAGCCTCTCCCACAGCACCTTCCTAACTTGGACAGTTCCTACGCTGCATCTCGGCATAGACCCGACAGATTTGTGGGGACACCATCTTTGATAAAGAAGAAGCCCAGGCAGAATTCAGAAATCTGTCGACCCCTACAAGATAGGCATTTGGTGTTGGAAAACTGCTGTTGGAGACTGCCTAGACATTACCAGATGAGTTGTTTACTGTCCCTGACCTCCACCCACTCAGGACCAGCTGCCAAATGAGACAATGAAAATGCCTAATCTTTTCAAAATACATTTATTTACATGTATGTGGGGGTGCGCACACGCCATGGAGCACATGTGGAGGTCACAGCAGAGGACAGCATGTTGTTGGTGCTTTCTCCCCCTGTGACTCAGTTCACCAAGCTTGGCAGCGATTTCCTGGATGTGCGGAACAATGTCACCTGCTCCGCCTCCATATTTTTATCAAATGAGAAAAATATTAAATTTAATCTTTTGTTCCAGGACCTGTCTTGTTTATTCCTGAGGCCCAACTAGATCAGAGAGGGCCAAAAGCTGCCTGCATGCAGTGCTCAGTGCTCGTTCCTCATCAATAAAAAGAAGCACATCGCTGTGGGAGGAGGAAGACTCAGAAGTCTGCAAGCTGTGGTCCACACCTACAAGCCGAGTTCAGGCTAAGGCATTTGATTCTATAGCCAGGGTTCTTAGAAGGCTATGGTGTGTGTTTGTGTGTGTGCCTGTGGTGTGTTTGTGTGTGTGTGTGTGTGTGTGTATCTATAGTGTGTGAGTGCCTGTGGTATGTGTGTTTGTGTGTGTGTGTGCCTATGGTGTGTGTTTGTGTGTTTGCCTATGGTGTGTGTGCCTGCAGTGTGTGTGCACACCTGTGTGTGTGCCTGTGGTATGAGTGATTGTGTATGTGTGCCTATGGTGTGTGTGCACCTGTGTATATGTGTGTCTTGTGTTTTTGTTTTACTTGGGAAACAGAGTTGAATTTGGACTCACTTCCACCTGGTCTCCTTTCCTGTCTATGTTGCTTAGCAACTGGTGAACATGAGTCAGTTCCCTGATGCCTCTGAGCTTCACCTAGTTATACACAAAATGGGACTATGGTTCCTACAGTAAAGGACTACAGTGTTTGGTGCCCAGTCATGGGATTCTTGTTACCTTCTGCTTCAGAACACTAGAATGGTCCAGGTCACCATCCTCTCACCAAGCTGACCACAGCAGCCTCTTGAATGGTCTCCCTACTTACTTTCTTGCCCTGGCAGTAGGTTCTTCTCACAGTGTGCATCATTATTCTTCTCCCTGAATTACATTCTCAGGCCATGTGACTTGGTACCTTTCCCTGAGGAAGTCAAATGTATTTACTTATCCCTTGGGTTTGTATAGCCTTCAGCTTATACTACTATGTAGTAGAAGTGATAACTGTGCCAGTTCTGAGCCCAGATCTCAAGAGATTTTCCATGCCTACATTCTCTTAGGTACTATATGGCTTGCCCAAGCAGGAGATGGCAGACCAACTTATCATCCTCACTGTGATACCACACATCTGAAGAAACCAAACCAATATTAACAAAACTTATTCAAATCGATGAATGAATAAGCCCACCTATGCCCAGCCTAAATCCCTGCTTCAGCTCAGACATGCAATGTCCTTCAAAATCACCTGTGTTAAAGGCTTGGATCCCATGCATCAGAATTCAGAGGTGGGATTCCCAGGAAAGTGATTGGATTATGAAGGCTCCAACTTCATCGATGGATTGAAATCTGTGGATGGAGCCATAACCAGATGGTTTCACTGAAAGGTGGTGGAAATTAGGAGGCTGAGTGTGGCTGGAAGGAGGAAGTTACCGGGGACATGCTTCTGAAGGGCATCTTGCTTGTTTTTGTCTCCCTTTGTCTCTGCTACCCTAAGCCCTTCGCTCTGCTAGGCCAAATGCATGCTAGGCCATCTGCTATGCTAGGCTCAATGTATGATGGTCCCTCCACTACCCTGGGTCATTCTCTCCTACCCTGGGCCCTCCACTCCTACCCTGGGCCCTCTTCTCCTACCCTGGGCCCTCCACTCCTACCCTGGGCCCCCTCCTCTCCTACCCTGGGCCCTCCACTCCTACCCTGGGCCCTCCACTTCTACCCTGGGCCCTCTTCTCCTACCCTGGGCCCTCCTCTCCTACCCTGGGCTCCCTCCTCTCCTACCCTGGGCCCTCCTCTCCTACCCTGGGCTCCCTCCTCTCCTACCCTGGGCCCTCCACTACACTGAGCCTTCTCTGTCATGATGCCCTGCTTCACCAGAGCTCACAGCAATGAGGCCAAGCAACTAAAATCACAAGATGAGATAAAAGGATTCATTCTGTCTTAGGGTTTCTGTTGCTGTGAAGAGACACTATGATCTTATAAACTCTTATAAAGGAAAACATTTAGTTGAGGTAGCAGCTTACAGTTCAGAGGTTCAATCCATGATCATCATGGCATGGAGCACGGCAGCATGCCGACAGACATGGTGCTGTCTATATTTTGATCAGAAGGCAACAGGAAGTAGTTTCTAAACCTGGGAGGTATATGTAGCATAGAAAAGCCCAAAGCCCACCCACAATGGCACACTTCCTCCAACAAGACCACACCTACTCTAACAAAGCCACATCCCCTAATATTGCCACTTTTATGGTGACCAATTACATTCAAACACCATAGATTCTTTCCCCCTTTAAGTCATTTTTCTCAAGTACTTTTAATGGCCACAAAAAGTCAGAGGAATATTATCATTGAGTATAAAACAAGAGCAACCTATTAATGCCCTGGTTTTTGGCAATTGGCTGGCTTGACCCTCCCAGACTCCTATCCATGTGGAAGCCAGCATTCGCTTATAACTCAAAGTCGGGTGATGGTAGCACGTATAAGTGATCTATCACCAGTACCAAAACCTGAAAAACAATTTTAAAACTAATTTGGAACATGTCACTTCCCTGATTATAACTCTGAAGATATTGCAGCTTACCACATTTAGAATAAAATTCAAATCCCTAAAATGATTTGCAAACTGCTTGGAGGAGCTCTTGCCTTCCTTCTGACCTTATTATTCCACATTCTCCCATTTCAAGCTGTGCTCCAGACCTGCTGTTAGCTATGCTCCAGGTCTACTGATAGCTGTGCTCCAGACCTGCTGATAGCTGTGCTCCAGACCTGCTGATAGCTGTGCTCCAGACCTGCTGATAGCTGTGCTCCAGACCTGCTGATAGCTGTGCTCCAGGTCTGCTGATAGCTGTGCTCCAGACCTGCTGATAGCTGTGCTCCAGGTCTACTGATAGCTGTGCTCCAGGTCTGCTGATAGCTGTGCTCCAAACCTGCTGAAAGCTGTGCTCCAGGTCTGCTGGTAGCTGTGCTCCAGGTCTGCTGATAGCTGTGCTCCAGGTCTACTGATAGCTGTGCTCCAGACCTGCTGATAGCTGTGCTCCAGGTCTACTGATAGCTGTGCTCCAGACCTGCTGATAGCTGTGCTCCAGGTCTGCTGATAGCTGTGCTCCAGGTCTACTGATAGCTGTGCTCCAGACCTGCTGATAGCTGTGCTCCAGGTCTGCTGATAGCTGTGCTCCAGGTCTGCTGATAGCTGTGCTCCAGACCTGCTGATAGCTGTGCTCCAGACCTGCTGATAGCTGTGCTCCAGGTCTGCTGATAGCTGTGCTCCAGGTCTGCTGATAGCTGTGCTCCAAACCTGCTGATAGCTGTGCTCCAGGTCTGCTGATAGCTGTGCTCCAGGTCTGCTGATAGCTGTGCTCCAGGTCTACTGATAGCTGTGCTCCAGGTCTGCTGATAGCTGTGCTCCAGGTCTGCTGATAGCTGTGCTCCAAACCTGCTGATAGCTGTGCTCCAGGTCTGCTGATAGCTGTGCTCCAGGTCTGCTGATAGCTGTGCTCCAGGTCTGCTGATAGCTGTGCTCCAGACCTACTGATAGCTGTGCTCCAGACCTGCTGATAGCTGTGCTCCAGACCTACTGATAGCTGTGCTCCATTCTGTTTCCAGTGCATGTCCACTCTATTCTTGCTTAGCCCTGAAAGACTTCTCTTCCTTGTCTTGAAATGCCTAGTTTCTTTTTGCCTAAAATCCTCACCTCAGGGCAGTCAAGAGCCATCCTTGTTCAAAGACATTCTCATACTCATTTTCTTTTCCTAATAGTTTGAGACCATGGTTGGCTTTGCACACTTGTGATCCCAGCACTCTAGAGACTGAAGTAGGAAGACCATTCCTTGGGACCAGCCTCCATGGGATTTAGAATTAGTGTGGGAACATATCTATAAGAGATTACCAAGATGACAGCTTTCTCTGAGCTGAGATCCTGGGCAGAACACAAAGGAGAAAGCCAGCTGAGCACCAGTGTCCATCCATCTTCACTTCCAGCTTGAGAATGCAGTGTGCCCAGCTGCCTTGGGCTTCCACTCCCACTACAATGGCTGCAGCCCCTCAGATCAAGCCTTCCATCCTTAAGTTTCTACTTGACAGGTCTTTGGTCACAGCAATGAAAAGGTAACTTCGGCACTGACCTACACAGCAAGGCCCTGTCTCAAACAAATACGAAAACACACCCCAGTCTCTGAAGTTTCTGAAATGGCGACCGCTGCTCCACACTGAGTGGCAGCTTCTGTGTACAGGAACAGACCTCCAGCTCCCTCAGCACCCTGCTGCATCCCAGGGGCTCACCGAATGAGTCAGAGAGGCAGGTGGCCCTTTGATCCAGGCCTCCCCTCCACCACATCTCCTATTCACATCTCCAGTCTGCAAGGTCCAGTGGCTCCTGAAATACAAAGAGAAGAATACCCGCAATCATTCCAATCATCCGGTGCAAAACTCAATAACAGAGGGGAATTGGAGTTGAAGATTATATCACAGGCAAGGCAAATTCATGCTGTGAGATGCCACCTACCTAAAGGGGGCTGATTGTGGTTGCCTTCTGACCCCATTAACAGATCACCGAATGAAAAAAGAATCCGACTCCCTTGGTGGAGCTCAGTGGGGGAGATGAAGAGACGTTGCCTCTTCTGTGGACTCCACAGGCCTCACCTTTTGATGCTTTCATAAACAGCAAGAAGAGATGCACAAAAGGACAGGATTTTTAAAAATCACCAGCAAGATGGCTTAGAAGATAAAGATACGGGGGGACCTGAGGCCTGAACTTGATCCCCAGAACCCACAAATGATGAAAAGAACTCGCTATTAAAAGCCACCCTCTCAGCCGGGTGGTGGTAGCTCATGCCTTTAATCCCAGCACTCGGGAGGCAGAGGCAGGCAGATCTCTGGGAGTTCGAGGCCAGCCTGGTCTACAAGAGCTAGTTCCAGGACAGGCTCCAAAGCTACAGAGAAACCCTGTCTCGAAAAACCAAAAAAAAGAAGCCACCCTCTGACATTACGCTCACACCATAGTACGTGAGTTCACATCTTCATACTGGTACACAACACTGTTCACTTAACCCACTTCACTCTCTGAAGTCACCTGTCCCAGAGCCCTCTCTCCCCTCTTCCCTCTAACTCACAAACTCTCTCACACAAACACACACATGCACACAATAGGGAAATTAATAGACACTAAAGTCTTTTGGCCTAGTCCAAAGTATGCACACAATAGAGATCATTGTTCAACTGCTATCTGGTATCAAATGGGAAGGACCCATATTCTGAGTTTCCCCCTTGGCCATATCCCTGGAGTGAACAGAGAAGACACAAATCCTAGCCAGTTTCCTTTCTAGCAGCGTTAGCTATGATTAAATATTATTCAACAGATAGGGACCCATGGAGAAAAAATAACATGAACAGGATTGTAAAGACATTTAATGTAGCATGAACTGCTAACTGTCCAAAAACTACTTTGTTTTGTGTGTATGTGTGTGTGTGTGTGTGTATGAGAGAGGGGGGGGGGTTCTTTAATACTAGGACAGAATCTCAAGAGCTCGTATGTACTAGATAACTGCTGCCCCACTGAGCAATTTTCCCAACAGTCTTCTTTTATTTTTATTTTTTAGAACAGAAAGCAACCTAGTATTCCATGCATGTTAACACTCAGCTAGCTTTCTGCTCACTCTCTCTGTCTCTCTCTCATTGTTCTGTGTAAGGTATATCTGAGGAGGCCAAAGGACTAGTTGTTGGAGTGTATTTTCTCATTCTATGTTGTGGGACACAGGGATCAAACTCTGGTCACCAGGCAACAGTGCCTTTGCCCTCGAGGACACTGCCACAGCTTTGCTTTTTTTTTGTTGTTGTTTGTTTGTTTGCTTGTTTTTAGCAGAGTTTCACTCCATTGCCCTGGTTAAGCAGAAACTCATTCTGTAGCCCAGACAGCTTCAGACTTGCAACCACCCTGCCTTAGGCTCCTGAGCAGTTGGGATTACAGCCTTGCCCATCAGGTAAACTTTGACAAGTATTAGTTCAGTGTTACAGAGGTGGTCCATGACAACATGGAGTGCACAGGGCCTTCCTAGATGAAAAACACACAGATTCATCAACATGAGAAAAGCCACAGATGGCCCCACTCACACCATCTTCGATGGTGGTCACAGCCACAGGATGAACAGATATGGTTCCACCTCTACAGGCTCATACAAATCTCTTGGCCTTTCTCCAAATCTGTAAAATGGATATAATACGTGAGCCACCAGTGTGTCAGAGAATAAAGAATTTACCTCACACAGCACATGTGGCAGGCACAATGTCCAACACAAAATAGGGCCTACTTAAAATTAACATTACCATACCTAATCTCTAACCTCTGTTCAATAGAAAGACCCAGAAAGTCTACTGTGGGCTGACAGATGTGGAATTATTTGACTAGATATCAAAATTTATAACCCGAAGGAAGCCTGTAAAAGATGAGCTTGAAGGACATAAACACAGGAGAGACTAGTCACAGAGGGACAGTAAGGGAGGGACTTAGCAGACAAACAGAAATTGGCATTATCTCATTTCTCCCCAATCCTCCATGCTCTGCCATTACCAGCCACTGAGGTAGGCCTCCTGTTAGGATCCTCAGGAGAGAGTGTCACATCATAGTTCCAGAATTTGAGCATAAAATACTAAACACAAAGGAAACTAAATGGTGAGAAGGAAGGACCAAGGCTGAATTAACGTCTCCAGGAAGCAGGGCTGGTAAAGGGAAGGAGAGCAGGCAGGGCACGGGAAGCCCTGAACAGCCCTCAGCCAGAAAGAACACAGCTCACACCAGGCATTCACACACAGGGCTGCCTAGGACACTGGAAGTGTCTGCTCTAGAAAATCTGTGAGCATTTCGTCTTTTTGGAACCCAGTAATTTTAATTATAGCTGCTTACAACAGTGCAAGCCAAGGGATATCTGCAGAAGTAGCTTACTGGTGGCTGTACCACTGAAGAAACTGTCTCCCATTCCCCAGCCAGCATCAACTGTCTATAGAGCCTCAGGAAGGGGTGGAGACACAGGAGCCCTTCTCCCCAGCTATAGCCCAGTGCCTTGTGAGACCCACCCCATGATGGAATGTTAACAAGCCCAATCTTGTACAGTAGGTATTGAATTTTCTATGTTGGCTCTCTTCCCGTGCTCTGAACCCAACGTCCCAGGTGTACAGGGCCCTAGAGAGGATTAGACTTGTGAAGCCAGGCTAGTCTGGAGGGGCCACCCTGCCCAGAATTAGAGAGCCAATTCTCTAATTCTCGGCAGAGCCAAGCAGTCTGAGGCAGCACCTTCCACATGCAAATGAGCAGATCAGAGTCCACACCCTGAACTCTCTTTTTAATTAACATTCAAAGTAACAGGTTTTTAAATAATATTTTCATACATAGTTGTTTTTGTTGATTCCCACTGCCCACGCACTCCTCCCTATCTCCTTAACCCCACCCCCACCCCCTGGGCAGCCACATTTACACATCTGCCTTCCCTTGTTTTGTTACCCTCCACCCTTTCTTCTCTAAGCCTCTTTGCTCTCCTCTCAGGGACCCTGTGTGGTTTCAGGCTCTCTGCACAAACTCACGCCCACATAAATGAAGTTACAACAGTTGTGAGAGCAAAGAAGCAGTGTTTGTCTTTCTGGACCTGAGTTACTTCATTTAGTATAGTATTTCCCCCATTCCGCCCATTTTTCTGCAAACTTCATTATTTGATTTGCTCTGCAACTGAATAAAATCCTACTGTGTATACATGTATTCATTAACCATTTATCAGTTGATGGACATGTTGATTGATTTCCTCTCCTATCCATTGTAAACAGAACAGAAATGAACTTGGCATATGGGTATCAAGTCTTTGAGTATTAGCCCGGAGTGGTATAGCTGGGTCATAAGGCAACTCCTATGTTCATTTCTTGAAAACCTACTATGCTGGTAGAGTAGCTATACCAGGTTTCTGTACCAGCATTTGTGATTTACTTTCCTCATGGCAGCCATTCTGGCTGGAGTAAGATGGACTCACAGCAGCACACTTCTGTGAAGAGTCCCAACCATCTGCTATAGAACAAGTACTAGCAACTTAGGGAGCCCCCACCACCACCAGTCATTCAAACTTACCAGCACTGTGCTTGTTCTGTCTGGCTCCTCCTTCCCCATGGCTTTTGCTAACATTTTCCCCTCACTTTCTCATGCTTCGTGGCCAACTTGGATGTTTCCCTTTATGCAGTGTCCATGGGGATACTGCATGTCCCTTCCCTAAGGGTCAGTCTGCAACCATAACACACTAAGCTTCTATGGCTGCCATCTGATCTGGTGATAAATAATAATTGTGGTTGTTAAAAGAAAATGGCCCTAAAGGTAGTGGGATTATTAGGAAGTATAGCTTTGTTGAAGAAGATGTGGCCTTGTTGGAGGAAGTGTGTTACTATGGGGATGGCTTTAAGGTCTCCTATGCTCAAGCTATGCCCACTATGGGACACAGTATCCTTCAGCTGCCTGCAGATCAAGATGTAGAACTCTCAGCTACCTCTCCAGCATCATGTCCCACCATGATGATAATGAACTAAACCTCTGTATTATAAGCCACCCCATTAAATGGTTTCCTTTATAAGAGTTGCCATTGTCATGATGTCTCTTAACAGCAATAGAAACCCTAACTAAGACAGAAATTGGTACCAGAAACTGGGGTATTGCTATTATATACCTGACCATGCTTTTGTTTGGAGGAATTTGGACTTTGGTAGAATTAAGTACTGCTTAATGGGCAGTACTAGTAGGAGCATGGAAGACAGTGGTTCTAAGGGTTATTTGAACTGCAGGGGTCCAGCTCAAGAGGTTTCAGAGGAGAAGAATGTTAGATGTTATCTAGAGATCATTATTGTAATATTTTGGTGAAAAGGGGGGCTGCCTTTTGCCTTTCTCTGAAAATTCTGCCTAAGGCTAAAGTAAAAACTTTAGGATTAATTCTGTTGACAGAGGAAATCTCAAAATAGCCTACCATAGACCTTGTCATGTGGCTGCTAGTGGTAACTCTAATGAAAATGAGCAAACTGAGTGAGTAAAAATACAAAATGCACAATTTGAGGAAAAAAGGAGCACCAGGAAGTGGAATGGAGCTAAGTGTTGTGTTCAAGAAAATAAACAGATTAAGAAATGGAATAATGGAAATGGTGACCTTAGAGCAAGATCCCACTGGCTAAATATCCAACTTGTGAAAAGGAATTAAAGAAAAGCTAGAGCTGGATATGGTGGTGCATATCTTTAATCCCAGCATTCCAGAGGCAAAGCCAGGTTGATCACTGAATTTGAGGTCAGCCTTGTCTATAGAATGAGTTTCAGGATAGCCAAGCTTAGGCAGTAAAGATAACCACCAAAAACATAAAGCTGGTAAAGATATAATTGCCCAAGAAAGCCATGTTCCAGCCCCAGTAAACAACAGAACTTGGCAGCCTCAGGCATATGGTTCTGACTTTAGAGTCAAGGACAGAAACAGAGGTTATGGAATTTGCTTCTGCAACTAAGGACAGCCAGGAGGCCAGATAGGTATCAGGGGTGTCCCTAAATGGAGGCCCAGAGAGGCCACTGTGTGAAGCTGTGAAGGTGAACCCTAAATTGTTTTGGAGACCCCAAGATGTTGGAGATGACAGAGTCCTGGGATTCCTGCTAAGAGGAAGTAGATCCAGCCCAAGAGGAAGAAGTGTGCTGCAGTCTACAAAGCTAACAGGAGTTGGATATATGAAGAATGATTTAACATCAGACATGGAGTTGCAGAGCTTAGAGTTTGTCTAACTGGCTCTTGGTCTTGCTTTTGTCCAGTATTTCTTCATTATGCTCCCTTCCCTATATTTTAGAATGGTGATGTATATCCTGTGTATATGTATTGGAAGTATGTGATATGCTTTTTGATTTTGATTTTACAGGGGATTACAGTTAAGAGATTGCATGAACCTCAGACTTTGAACTGTAGACTTTAAATAAGTTTGGGACTGTTACAGACTGTGGGGACTTTTGAAGTTGGACTGAATGTATTTCTGCATTATGATGTAACAAAGCATTAGAGGACCAGGGAGTGTGGTGGTTTGAAAGAAAATGGGCCCCAAAGGGAATAGCATTGTAAAGAGATATAGTTCTGTTTATGTAGGTGTGGCCTTGTTGGAGGAAGTGCATCACTGTGGGAGGTAGACTTTGAGGTCTCCTATGCTCAAGCTATGCTCAGTGTGGGAAACAGACTCCTTCCACTGTCTGCGGATTCAGATGTAAAACTCTTAGCTCCTCTCCAGCACCATGTCTGCCCGTATGCTACCATGACCCATCATGATGATAATGGACTGAACCTCTGAAACTGTGAGCCAGCCCCAATTAAATGTCTCCTTTACCAGAGTTGCCATGGTCATGGTGTCTTCACAACAATAGAAACACTAAGGTAATAATAAATCCTATACTTTAAAATATAGCTCAAGCAATGGCCACCCCAAAGCCAGATTCCTGGTCTCAAAATTCAGGCTGTGCAAGAACCACCTCCAGTAAAGCAGCAGAGACACAGGGATAAACTCATAATACATTAGTTCATCTGTGTCGACAATGATCTTCTCCTCACAGCTGAAGGGTGTTCTCTTGAGGTCTTTGGTTCCCTCGGTTCATGCCCAACCCTCTAAGTGAAGTGCCCTATGAGGGGGGAGTGCCGGAAGAGACATTTTAAGTGAGCTGAGGAGGAAAAAGTGATCCAGACAAAGAAGAGTATGAAGGTCATAAACACGAGGCTCGCATAGATTCATCTCCTTCATAGATTCATCTCCTTGTAAGAGAAGGCCTCCCACAATCTCCAAAAATGCTTTCAAGTTTCACGTTTGAGGTTAATTAAAACACACACACACACACACAGACACACCACTATCTGTGACTCTACTAACATGCATAGTTTAGAATTGACAAATTTATAGAGATGGGAAGCAGACAGGTCCCCAGGGGACCTGGTCAGAGGGGGCCAAAGGACTTACTAAGTGGGTTCAATGTTTCCTCTTGAAGTATTGAAGGGTTGGTAGCTACTCAACTGTAGACTACCTGGTGCCTCTGAACTTTGAAGCAATTATTGGCATGTTTATATATGCTCCCACCTGGTGTGGGACAATTATCTGTATTCTGTCAATCATGTTTTAAATAAATGCTGATTGGACAGGTAGAAAGTATAGGCAGATCAGCCAGACAGGAGGTAGAGGCAGGGCAATGAGAACAGGAGTATTCTGGGAAGAAGGAAGCTCTTCCTGTAGTCCAGCCCAAACCACCAAAGAAGCAACATGTGACCTGCCCCATTGTGAAAGGTACCAAGCCATGTGGCTAACATAGATAAGAATAATGGGTTAATATAAGCTACAAGAGCTAATACAAAGCCTGAGCTAATGGGCCAATCAGTTTATAATCTTATGGAGACTTCTGTGTGATTTTCTCTGGGACTAAAGTGCTGGGGTACTGGCGGGACAGAAACCCCACCAAGCAGGCCCCTCATGTTATACCCACTTTTTCTCAGTCATTCCCCAACCCCCTTTTAGATGCTGTTTTTCCCTCACCCTTCCTTATTTCCTCTATCCTTCCTTTGTCCTCATGAATTCATGCAAGAGTATGAACATGCAAGCACCAGTTTACTAAAAAGATGAGCAGTCTGATGATATGGTAGTTCACATAAGCAATCTCAAAAATTCTACCAAGGAACTTCTATAACTCATAAACACTTTCAGTAATGAAGCAGGATACAAGATTAACTAAAAAAAAAAATCAGTAGACCTCCTGTACACAGATGATAAAAGGGCTGGGGAAGAAATCAGAGAATCAAAACCCTCCACAACAGCAACAAATAGCATAAAATATCTTCAAGTAACTCTAACCAAACAAGTGGAAGACTTGTATGACAAGAATGTTAAATCTTTGAAGAAAGAAATTGAAGAAGAAACCAGAAAGTAGAAAGATCTCCCATGCTCTTGGTAGGCAGAATTAACACAGTAAAAATGGCAATCTTACCAAAAGCAATCTATAGATTCAATGAAATGCCCAGAAAAATTCTTCACAGACCTCGAAAGAACGGTCCTCAACTTCATATGGAAAATCAAAAGCCCAGAATAGCCAAAACAATGCTGTACAATAAAAGAACTTCTGGAGGTATCACAATCCCTGACTTCGAACTCTACTATAGAGCTATAGTACTGAAAACAGCCTGGTACTGGCATAAGAACAGACAGGAAGACTAGTGGAACCAAATGGAAGACCTGGATATCAATCCACACATCTTCGAACACCTGATTTTTGACAAAGAAGCAAAAAATATCAAATGGAAAAAAGAAAGCGTATTTAACAAGTGGTGCTGGCGTAACTGGATATCAACATGCAGAAAAATAAAAATAGACCCATATCTACCACCATGCACAAAACTCAAGTCCAAATAGATCAAAGACCTCAACATAAAGCCAGCCACACTGAACCTCATAGAAGAGAAAGTGGAAAATATACTTGAACGCATTGGCACAGGGAATCACTTCCTAAATATAACCCCAGCAGCACAAACACTGAGAGAAACAATTAATAAATGGGACCTCCTGAAACTGAAAAGCTTCTGTAAAGCAAAGGACACAGTCAACAAGACAAAACGGCAGCCTACAGAATGGGAAAAGATCTTTACTAACCCCACATCAGACAGAGGGGTTAGCTCCAAAATATACAAAGAACTCAAGAAATTGGTCATCAAAAGAACAAATAATCCAATAAAAAAAAATTGAGTAGAGACCTAAACAGAGAACTCTCAACAGAGTAATCTAAAATGGCTAAAAGACACTTAAGAAAATGTTCAACATCCTTAGTCAGCAGAGAAATGCAAATCAAAACAACTCTCAGATTCCATCTTATACCTGTAAGAATGGCCAAGATCAAAAACACTGATGCTGGAGAGGTTGTAGGGAAAAGGGAACACTTCTGCCTTGCTGGTTGGAATGCAAGCTGGTACAGCCCCTTTGAATGTCAGTGTGGCGATTTCTCAGAAAATTAGGAAACAACCTTCCTCAAGACCCAGTAATACCACTTTTGGGTATATATCCAAAGGATGCTCAATCGTGCCACAAGGACATGTCCTCAACTATGTTCATAGCAGCATTGTTTGTCATGGCCAGAACCTGGAAACAACCTAAATGCCCTTCGACCAAAGAATGGATAAGGAAAATGGTACATTTACATAATGGGGTACTACACCACAGGAAAAAAAAATGACAACTTGAATTTTGCAGGAAAATGGATGGAGCTAGAAAACATTATTTTGGGTGAGGTAACCCAGAGACAGAAAGACCATTATCACATGTACCCGCTCATAGGTGGGTTTTAAACATAAAGTAAAGAAAACCAGTTTATAAACCACAATCCCAGAGAACTTAGACAACAATGAGGACACTAAGAGAGACTTACATAGATCTAATCTACATAGGAAGTAGAAATAAACAAGATCTCCTGAGTAAATTGGGAGCATGGGGACCTTTGGGGAGGGTTGAAGGGGGGAGGGGAGAGGCAGGGAGGAGAGCAGAGAAAATGTAGAGCTCAATAAAAATCAATAAAAGAAAAAAAAGAAAGCCGGGCGATGGTGGTGCACGCCTTTAATCCCAGCACTCGGGAGGCAGAGGCAGGCAGATAGATCTCTGTGAATTCGAGACCAGCCTGGTCTACAGAGCTAGTTCCAGGACAGGCTCCAAAGCCACAGAGAAACCCTGTCTCGAAAAACCAAAAAAAAAAAAGAAAGAAAAAAAAAAGATTAGCAGTCTTCCTCAAAGGCTGACAGTGTTCACAGAAAAGCAGGTCTGACAGAGAAGAGAGGCTGTCTTGGACATAAGCAGCCCTGATAAAAATGTACCAAATGTGTCATTTGCCCATCCCAAGTCTTTATTCCCGCTGCCCACAAGGAAAGGGGTTATTATCACTACAGTCTGATCATCTCAGGCCCTACTTCTGGTTTCTCCAAAGCCTGGCTAACTCTGACCTTTACCTGGAGTTGACATGACCTCCTTCCTGCTTTGTATTCTGTTTGTACATCCTTCATGTTTAGGTCAGAAGAGATGGAGGAAAGGAGAAAGGGTTGTGTGACTAGCACAATTACTTTTCTTAGATAGGGTCTCTTACTAAACTGGGACTTTACTAATTTGGTTAGGCCAGCTGGCTGGACAAGCCCCTGGAGTGCTTCCTCCCTGTCACTGGGTGTTGTGGGATATTTGTACACTGTGGCTCAAACTCAGGCCCGTGCCTATGTACTGACCTCCAGCTCCCAGAAGAGTGGTTAACACAATTGTACCCACTTTTCCCAGACACCAGAGGCTCCTGGCTCTTGACACAATCAAGTTCTGATTGCAAGATGTAGCCAACAGTGCCCTGCAGTTTCAGCCCAATGCCAGGCTCTCTTCTTCCACGTTCTGCCTTCATGGCTTATCCTGTTGATGCCAGACATATCTGTCTATTCTTTGCTTTCTTATCCAAACCATCTGATCGCTGTAGGGGAATCACCATTCCCATGCTGATGCTCAGGGGTAACCTCCCTCTTCTCTGTCCACAAGTGGCCTGATATGTTCACATACATACACAAACACACACGGGGGGGGGGGGTTGGGCTCATGTGTTGGGAGCTGGGTTTCTGGCTATTGGCACTATTAGGGAAAATTCTAGAAACTTCAGGATGAAGACTAGCTAGAAGCAGGTCACTGATGCTGGTAAACTGAGAAGCACCCACTTTTCAGAACCAGGTGCTCCCCCAGCCCTTCAGCGACTCAGCAACAGTGGCCATAGCAGCAGCCCAATGCAACACACTTCCACCAAGGCCTCGAGTCATGCTCCCTTTATAGAGCCCAAGCCTCCATGGCCTGCCCCCCTTTCCTTTTCCATCCCTACTCAGAGAAGGCCTTTGTGCCCCTGCCCAAGGGACTTTGGCCAGCTTGAGTGTGGTGACCATAGCTCTGGCAGGCCCTGCCCGTCTCTCTCATTCCTTCTGCCTTGCTGAAAACCATTAGATTACATTCCTAAAGCTAACCATATAAGTCTGTTCCCTTACTTGGCCACTTCTTTCCCCTGAGGCTGACTACCAGAGTCTAGCAATCAGATGCCTCCTTTGGTTCACCTAATTAACCAGCCCAGCTAAACACCTATTCCTATCATAGGATGCGTTTGGCTATGCACTGCATCTGTCTCCCTCTGGTTCAAACACTCCTCCCCCACTTCCCTCCCTCTTCTTCCTTGTCCCCTATTTGCCTTGCCACAGCATCCTAGCCCATTCTCACACAAACCTCCCCCTTCCTTCCTCTTAAAAAATCACACCTGCATGGTCAACCTGCTGCTCTTTCTGTCTGACTCAGAAAGCAACCACTTCTACTTTTCTTCCCCACTTAATAAAGGCTCTCTCTGTGAAAACAGGGGTTTGGGTGTGGTTTTGTACCTAATTGAGCCTTCACTGTTTTGGAAGGGTCTCTTCACACACACCCCACCAATCAATCTATTGCATGAGGTCTGTTGTGTGGTATAATCTTTGTGGTATTCCTTGGCCCTCCAATCACAGCAAAATCCTAATAACTGGGGGTGAGCATTTCTGCTTCCCATTTTCCATGGTGAACAGTTCTCTACCACGTATTCCTGGTGCCGTGATGTTCTGTCCAAGTGACCATGGACTGAATCCTCTGAAGCCATGGGCCAACACAAACCTTTTTCTGTTCAGGTGTTTCTGCCACTTACAGAAAGTGACTGGTCCAGGCAGGTCCATGAAGGCTCTCTTGATACTAGAGGCTCTGCCATGGTCAGGGTGGTGTCCCCACCTAACACAATGACTAGAATAAAAGTTCTCAAGGACGTCAAGGATTTGGGGCAACACATCAGAAACTTTCTGAGCCTTGCCACTTCCATTAAAATGAGCTCTGCAGCAGAGACCTTGGGAACTAATTACATATTAGGACATTTTTATGCGCAGACACAAGCACCCATGCACTTCAGTAACACACCCACAGAGCAGCCCCGTCAGCCTGTGTTCTCCTCTCTTACTTCATTAATATTTGACTTCTCTGGCTCTCAGATGTCTTGAATATTTTAATTACAGAATCTTATTACATGCTCAGGGATTCTTAAGAGAAACAGACACAATTTTCATAAAAGTTTTATGAATCTGACTCAGTGTGTGACTGTAGTACAATCCAATAAGTATTAATAATAATTAAAATTTATAGGACCCTCACTCGCTGCCCATATTATCTCATTTTACCCTGACTACCATCTGACAGAGGTTAAGAGGAGTTAAGTGCTCGGCCAAGGTCACAGGGGTCTAACTTCCTGGTGGCATTAAGCCCCAGGGACCTGTCTGCATAATCTCCTTTGTTTCATATAATCATTCCCCAAAAAGGGTCCCTAAACTCTTTTCTCCAAGACTTCCCTTTCGGGGAACCCCAACCGAAAGTTATACTTTAAAGTAGGATCAGTAATCTCCATTAACAGGTCAGCAAGAAAATCCCTGCAGGTACCAGAGCCTCAGAGGGCCAGCTCCCACAGCAGGCAGTTCACAGCCCCCTGCTAACTCCAGCTCCAGGAGACCCAATGTCCTTTTCTGGCCTCTGCAGGCCACACCACACATATAGCATATTCATGTACAGACACATGCATAAAAATAAAACAATTATTAAGAGAAAGTATCTTTGGCTTTGAAAGCCAAACATTCTCTCTCACTTCCACCTCTGCCATTGTAGCAGGAAGGTTACCATAGGTGGTAAATAAAGGAATGAGTGTACCTGTCTTCATAAAAGCTCACTTGTGGACACTGAATTTAGGATCTCATTATTTCATGAGATGATTTTCTTTTTTTTTTTTTCTCAGTTATTTAAAAATAGTTTTAAAGCTTGGGACTGGAGTTCAGCTCAGTTGGTAAAATGCTCACCTAGCATGCATGAGTGCTCACCTAGCATGCGTGAGTGCACACCTAGCATGCATGAATGCTAACCTAGCATGTGTGAGTGCACACCTAGCATGCATGAGTGCTAACCTAGCATGTGTGAGTGCACACCTAGCATGCATGAGTGCTAACCTAGCATGCATGAATGCTCACCTAGCAAGCATGAGTGCTCGCCTAGCATGCAGAGTGCTCACCTAGCATGCATGAGTGCTCACCTATCATGCGTGAGTGCTCACCAAGCATGTGTGAGTGCTCACCTAGCATGCATGAGTATTCACCTAGCAGACATGAGTGCTCACCTAGCATGCATGAGTGCTCACCTAGCATGCATGAAGCCCTGGGTTCTATCCCCAGCACTGCATAAACTCACCATGGTGGAACACTCCTCTCGTCTCAGCACTCTGAGGGGCTGTGAAGAAAGGGGCATCAACAATCCAGGGTCAGCCTTAGCTACATAGAGAGTTCCAGACTATCCTGGACTACAAAAGACCTTACCTCACACACAAAAATGTAATAAACAAATAAATAGTTAAATAAATGGTTACACAGACCTTCAGAGCCTCATGAGTTCATGGTCAGTCTGGTCTTGTGAGTCTCAGTCAGTGAGACAACATATCACATCACAACAACAACACATCACACAACTAGCCAGCCCTGGCTTGCAGGAGGTAATTTCCCAGCCTTGCTTTACAGTATCTCCTGCAATCCTCCCATTAGCTGTGTGAGACAGGTCCATCATTGTTTCTGCTACCCAGAGAAAGAAAGGTGGAGCTTAGGAAGGTTTAGTGGTGCTCTGGGGAGATGGGGCAGCAAATAAAGGTGTCTGCCTCCAAGCCTGGGGGCTGGAGCTTGATCCTCAGGCCACAAGGTAGGAGGAAACTCGCTCCTGAAAGTTGTCCTCTGACCTGCACATGGGTAACGCTACTTGCACTCATGCGTGTGCACATAAGTGCACATGTGAGCATACACACACAATGAATGAATGAACGAAATTACGACATTTTATCCTGCACTTTACACATATTGGCATGGCTAACTGCATTTAGTTGACTATCAAAAATAAAAGTGATCCAGTTGGGCGAGTGGGAGAGAGGCTGGTGGTGATGCAGAGCAAGTTAGCGGCGGCAAATGGGGACCACAAATGATTATAGTTCACTATATAGCTTTATGAAATTCTCAAAAAGGAGAAAAATTTAAGAGAAATTAATCTTTTTAAAGAAGGAGGTTTAATGGCCTTAAGAGAAATACATGTCCAAGTGCCAGTAACAGTGGCCAACAGTGGCCATGGTCAGTCCATGTTCAGAAACTCCAGCCTGTTCAGAAACTCCTAGCATCCAGCTAGGATGACTATGAACTGTGAACTGTCCTGCAAAGGTTTCTCCGCTGTGCTGGGATCGTGGGGATGAGAGCAGATTGTGAAGGCTCCACTGTTGGGCTCCTAATGTGATGGCCCTGGGAGGCAGAGACATTGGGGTCTTGTTGGGGAACACAGGCCCCTTGACCTCGCCTTTCTCTCCTCGCATCCTGCCAGGCATGAGGGGAGCCCCACTTCTCTACTGTGCCCTCCCCCACTTGATGCCCTTAACTCTAGTTCTACAAACCCAGTGCTTTCTTCTGCTCTCTGCAGGAACTTTTACCCACCCCTGAAACCAATGTATCCGCATCCTGTTGCTTTCCTCAGGTATTTTTATCAGATAACGGGAAAGCTAACACTACATCACGGCAGTGAAAGAGTGGTTTTCTGTCCTGGATGCTGCCTGTCTCTCTTTACTCTCTGCACGGTGACAGCCCAGTGCGGTGACTCAGGAGTCAGGGGCTGGCAGCAGCTGTATGAAGATGTCATCTGAAAGATGCTTGCTGCTACTCACCTCGGTGGCAGCTGCTGCCTCCACCTTTGCTAAGAAACCAAACAGGCTCCCAGACGAGCTTGAGAAGACCAGGGATGCCCAAACTGCTCACTGAACCTGGGGCGGCTAAAATAAGTCTCACCCCACCTGCTGTTCTGCTGGTCACATGCCAGCCTAAATTTTTCCATGGTATCTTTGTACCTGTACAGATGCCCCTTACCTGTGATTAAGAACACAGTACATTGTGCACCAGGGACCAAACAAACCTGAAGCCCGAAGCCATCACGCCAACACTCCTGCTTAGTCAGTGTAGCACAAAAGAAGCTTAGGACCATGTCGTCCCACTGCACAATGACCAGGTGGAGAAATGAGACTGCTTACACAGTCCTTACAATGCCCCAGGCCCTAGCTGGAGACTTCGTATTCAGGAACTTATTTCATTCCACAGCAATCCCAGAAGGCAAATGCTATTAAAAACCCAATTTTGCAGATGAAGATTCTGAGAGGCAAAGTCATTTCCTCAAAGTCACCAGGCCTCACACACAAGCAGACTGACTCAGGTATATGCCACAACCACAGGCTGGTGAGCATGTCCAGCCAAGTAGACAGTAACTATGTATAAATTGAGCATCCCCTTCGCAAACTCATTTTTATTTCTTAACAACACTTCTAAAAATGTACAAACTGGGTTGCAGAGGTATCAGTAGGTAAACTGTTTGCCTTTTAAACACAAGGATCTAAGTCCTATCTCAAGTATCCATGGTACAAACAACAAATCCACCCTTGTAACACAAAATGAGGGGGAGTAGATGGGTAAATCCATGGAGCTCAATGGCCAGCCACCTAACGTAATCAATAAAACCCAGGATTCAGGGGGCAACTGTGTCTTTAAAAAAAACACAAAATAGAAAAGTAGAGAGTGCCTTTGGAAGAAGAGTTGAGATTGTTCTCTGTCCCCATGTAAATTCATACACATGTGCGCACACACACACACACACACACACACACACAAACACAAACACAGACACACACTCGAAGTCAGTCCTTGCTTATGGGCAGCTGTTGGATCATAGATCTCCTTAAACTGCTACCCATGGTGCCAAAGAGATGCCACAACTTGAATATCTCAAACAAATCCAGTCCCTCAAATGAATTCCTTTTAAGTCAAGTATGGTGCTTTATTCCCGTAATCCCACCACTTGGATGACATAAGGGGCAACTTGGCACCAGTGCAAGGCAGGTCAGGACTACAACGTGAGGGCCTGGAAAGACAGACAGACAGAGAGACATAAAAGAAAGGATAATGGGGAGGAAGCAGAGATTAATAAGAAAGAAAGAGAAAGAAAAAAAGAAAAAGAATAAGAGAGTAGAAAGAGGAGAAAAGCAAGAAGGGAGGAGAGGAAGAAAGGACAGACTGACAGAGAAACAGACACTTTCCAGGTCCTTCCTGAATTGAGTATCTGAATATGGGTTTGCAGGGGAAATAGGTAACATTTATTTAGACGGAAACAACAAAACCAGTGTTTCTGAAAAGATAAGGCATGAAAAGACCGCTCTTCAGACTGATCAGGAAGCAAGTCTCAGCACAACGCACTCCTGCTCGGCCTCACACACACACACACACACACACACACACACACACACACACACCAAGGTCCACCTTTTACAGAATGCTGGTAGCTTGTTAGATTCCATCACCAGGCAAACCTAAGGCTGCAGTGTGCTGACTCTTGGAGCTGTCCTTCAGAACTCTGTCAGCCCTTCATCAAGACAACAGAGAGAAAAGCTGAGGAAAAGACAGACCCACTCAGTTTTCAGGACTTCAGTGTCTGAGCTTTCCTGCCTGACTGAAAGCTTTCAGCGCACCTCCTGCACACTAGCTCAGCTCCTGCCCTTGTCTGTGCAGACACACCCCTCCAGTTTATACAGCTCTCCCATAGTCCCTGTAATAGGAAGGAGCACGCAAAACCATCATTAACTCAGTTACATTCTCAGAATAGAGCAGTTTCTGTTGCTAAAATAACACCACATTAAGAAGCTACTTCAAGGTTTAATGTCATAGAACAATAGGATTATTTTAACTGAGGTGTCTTGGGTTTCATTTTGCCCCAATTATCTGTCATCCTTTCCCAGGGACCGGTGGTCTGGTCTGGGATATTAGTTAATTTTTTGTTGTTGGGATCAACCTCCATGGCCAAAAGTAACTTAGAGATGAAAGTTTCTCTTTGCTTACAGTTCCAAAGGGAGAGTCCATAATGGCAGAGGAGGCCTGGCAGCAAAAGGAAGAACACGTTTGCTGTCAATATCTTTATCTGTACATATCAAAGCACAGTGAGCCAGTGGGAAATGGGGTGAGACTATAAACCCTCACAGCCCACCCCCTATGAGTGCTTCCTGCAGTGAAGCTCCACCTCCTAAAGGTTCCCTAACCTGTGGGGGGCATTTCTCTCTTAAATCACCCCACCCAAGAATGTGCTTTTCATTGCAGCTACAGCAGTCCAGGGCAAACAGGAAGCACATTCACGTCTGCCAATGTCCCACTGGCCAAATGGAGTCCCGTGTGCATCCAGGGTCAAAGTGGGAGGACACTTCTGACTCACAGAACAAAGAAAGTGCATGGCTCTCAACAGCCACGGGCTGGTGTGTGTTTGCAAACTGTGAGACACAGGTGTGAAGATGCTAGATTACCTGGCAACTAGACCTTACCTTTCGGCTAAGGCATCTGGAACACAAGCTAGCAAAAATGTATTCCTCCAGTGGAGTCATATTCTTCTCCGTGTGTCTGAAGCTTTCTAGATTTGTATAAGGAATGGAAGCAGAAGTTTCCTGTGGTTTTGAAGGTCATGTAAGAAAGGCTACCTGGGTACCCTAGCAAATGAAGAAAGACAGTATTTGAGCATCAGGGAAAGAGATGACAATGTCTGGAAAGTGCTCCTCTCCATGTGTGGAAGGCTTTGTGGGAGGAGTCTCCTGCTGCCCAGATTAGCCTCAGACCCACTGTGTTCACTGAGGATGACCTTGAACTCCTGGCTTCTTCTCTCCCTTCCTCCAGTGTCAGCATTATGGGTATGTGCCCTCACACTCAGCCTATGGTTTATAAGGTGGTGGGGATCAAACCCAGGGCTTTGTGCATGCTAAACAAGTGCCCAACCAAATGAGCTACACCCTGGGCCATTGCTTGACTCCAAATTCCACTGAAAAAATTTCAAGGTCACTCCTTCACTAGGGTACTTCAGTATTTGGGAAAGGGGAAACAGAGTTTCATTGGGACATGAGAGGGGAGGGCATCATTCACAGTTCAACAGATGCTTAGGAAAAAAAACCTCAGAGTTAAAACGAAAATTAAAATATTAGAACTAAATAAGGGGATTTAGGCAGAATCATCACTATCAACAGCAGCAAGCATATGGGCTGGGCTGTGGGGTGGAGACCATCAAACTGAGCCGAGTAAATGAATCCTGGAGATTAGACTGATTGCCCAGAAGAGAAGGGAAGCATACCTTTTGAAAGCCCAGATACCACATTCAATTTTAGGTTTTGATGCAGCCACAGCAAGGCTGCCCTGCACTTTTGTCTAGCCTTTGGAGACAATGACAGCTTCAGAACACTTGATGCAGCCCCTGGAAAAGTTTCTACAAAGCAAAGAAAGGGTGAGGCACACCCCCACCCTAGGAGATTACTCGGTAGAAGGTGTCTTTTGAAAGTGTCTCTAACAGCCTGTTGTGTTTTAATGAATTGGAAGGCCTGCCCCATAGGCTGGGATTCTCAAGAAGGCTTTCTGTGGCTCCCTCTGGCTCCTGCTAGTTCCTGTTTGATTCTGCATATTCATAAAACACTCTGCAGGACACGGCGCAGTTCAAAAACTTGCTTTCAGCTTTGCCAACTTCAATAAGCCTGTTCCTCTCCACTTGGCAGTTAATTCACTGGGTTCAGAAGACACTCCTACTGGGTATTTGAGCTGCAAGTTGGCAAAGCAAGCTGAGAGGTTTTAAGGGCTAGGACCAGCCTTGTTTGGGGCTGGAGGAAAGGTTTCCCAGAGGGATTCTGCCCACTTCAGGTTAGTCAGGAATGAGGTGCCCCCCTCTGGCTCAGTTTGCAAAACTAGTTCTGTTTTATAGTCCCCTTCTTCTTTCTGCTTTGGGAAGCTGCATGAAGGAGGAAGCAGCCGCCTAAGCAGTGATAAGTTAAGACTGAGCTCACTCTGGCTCAGCATCGTCCTCCTGTGTTCCTCCATTATAAAGTCAGCCTAGAATGGAGTTCAAGGCCAAGGCGACTTCCCAATTGCCTCCTAGGGTTGAGATTATTCTGGCATCCCTGAGTCCCTGAGCAGGATGACATTTCCTGAGCTCAACTTGAGTCCATGGTTCCTCTATTGGGTACAGAAAGCAGAACATTGAGCATTCGCAGTGTCCCAAGCAATTGGACTCCAGGCAAGTAATGGCAGATAAATCCCCTGGCTTCATGAAGCTCCTCGCCTGGTGGAGGAAGCCAGATGGGTCCAAGTGAGTACAGAGAAATGTGGAATTTTCCAGAAGGAGTGTGTGAGGTGTAAGGATGCAGATGGAGGCGTATAATGGGGTAGGGGTGTCAGGGAAGGCTTTTCTGGTAGGCAACGTTGGCAATACATTTGAAAGGTCTTCGGAAGGTCAGCATGGGTGTGTAACCCCAGCACTCAGGAAACAAAGGCAGGAGGATCTCCGGTTTCAAGCCAGCCTAGTGAGACAGTGTCTCAAAAACAGACAGACAAGCAAGCAAACAAACCCCCTCAACAGTTCCCCAGAGAATTAGCCAGGTGGGCCGGGGTAGGAGACAGGGAAAGGTGTTTCCAGAGAAAGTGACCATCCAAACGCTTCAGTTGTCCATAGAAAGGACAGTAGCTGAGGACGCAGAGAAGCGCAGCCCTTAAGAGTGGTTGCTTTTCTTCCAGGGGACCTGGGTCAGTTCTCAGCAGCCATGTCCCCTGGCCCGCAATTGTCTGTAACTACAGATCCGGAGTACCTGAGGCCCTCTTCCTGTCTCCTCCCCAAGCACTGTGCTCGCTTGTGCACAAATCCATACAGAGCCGTACACACATCACGCAATCAAGCAGAGCATAAAGGACAGCAGTTCCTTCTGTGCCCCAAGGCCCCCATCTTCTAATTATATTCCATCCCCAAACTCCTCCCTTCCAACACCAAACCCACCTCTAAAGCCATATGTAGCCTAGGGAAAGAAAGGACCTTGCTTGAACTCTCTCTCTCTCTCTCTCTCTCTCTCTCTCTCTCTCTCTCTCTCACACACACACACACACACACTCTCACACACATATCCTCATACACATATATGCACTCTCTCACACATTCTCACACTCACACACGTGCACATGCACACTCTACAACACTCCTACGCACACTCACACACACTCTCTCGCATGTTCTCACACTGACACTCTACAACACACTCACACACTCTCACACACTCTCACACACTCACACACACATTCTCACAGTCACACACAACACTCTCATACACACTCACAAACTCTCAAACACACTCTCTCACAATTCTCACACTCACACATGCACTCTCTACCACACTCTTATGCACACTCACACACGCTCTCTCACACACAGCACTACTAATGTGAAGCAGATGCCGATGCTGCTCCAGTTTCACAGGTGTAGAAACCGAGGTTTGATGTGGCAACAAGCAGTGATCATCAAGAAGGATCTAGAGCTGGGATTCAAACCAAGAAGTCAGGCACGGGAAACTTAACTAGATGTTATGCAGCTCGCCTCTAATATGGCAGCAGTCAGGAAGAGGAAACGGGTGAGATCTTGACAAAATTTGATCCCCTGGTAGAGGTTGTCCCATTCAAGTTCGTAGGAAAACTTGTTTGTGATTGATTAGTCATGTCTGCCATGAGTGCAGCACAGGAAGACATAGTATATGTGCTATGTATGTATTTTTAATCCCTGAGCCAAAATTTGCGTTCTAAACTCCTGCCTCAGGCCATAAGACTTCCTGAGCTTTCTCTGGCCACTCCAGGTTTTCAGTGTCATGTCTGATAATGTCCCAAAGTCGCCACTCCATTGCTGATACAGCCAGAGATTAACTTAACCAAAGTCAGTCATGTCTCCTGCCACATTTCTTTCCACTAGGCTTTTCCTTCCCACTAGTCCCACAGCCCTAACCTCCACATTAAACCTATATCTCCCTGCCATACATGAAAATCTTTCTCAAGTCAGGAATCCATCTCAGGTCCTTTGAAAGAGCAATAAAAGCTCATAAACACGGAATCATCTCTCCAGCCCCCGTATCTGTATTTAAAACTACACCTGCATAAATAATAAGAGCAAGTTAAAACTTTTTAGAGGCATCCCACGACCCTGTCACATACACAGAATACCAGAGAGAAAGGAGAAAGGTCAGAGCTTGCCCATTTGATGTGGCAGGGGTGGCAGGAAATTGCAGCTCAGGGGCCTGATGTAGCTGCCACACCAGTGTCTGTCCTGCTATTCCAGAGCCATTCCTGCCAAGCAAATTCCAACTGAAAGATACAGGAACTTGACTCTCAGCCTCTTATGACCAGCCTTCACCACACAGAGGCCTACTGTTCTCAAAGACCCTCACTGAGTCCACCCCATACATACACACACACACACACACACACATACACACACACACACACACACGCACGCACGCGCGCGCACACACACACACACACATGCACGCGCACACACAGGAAACTCATTTGAATCTGAAAAATCCAAGGTTGGTTCTCCTACCAACCTGTTACTATAACACCCACCAAGCCAGCTGGGTGCTCATCAATGCCCAAACCTAACAAGTTTCAGTAATTTATTTTGATCACACCATCTGTGCCAAAAAGGAACAAAGGGGGTGGGGAGGAAAGGAGCAGGTTCACCACATGGAGCTCCCTGAATGCAGAGCTTTCCGGACAGAAGTGCACATGCTCCCTTCGTCTCCCTGCTTCTCCACAGCTTTGTCAACGGCTAAGAAGGCTTTTTGAGGACTGGAAATGCTTTCGACTGTTAACTGTGGGCAAATTCAGGTCACTCTGGCATTCTTTCTGCACTCCATTTTGAGAACAGCTCTGTATTTGACAGAAAACAAAGCTTTTTCTGCCTTTTCTTATCCTTTTTTTCTTTCTTACTTTCTTCTTTCTTTCTTTCTTTCTTTCTTTTCCCAAAGCAATTGGAACAGAGATTTAGAATGCTTGCCCTGGAATCAGCTTTCCTGGGCTGAATTCTGTCCACATCTCTTTGTGTAACCTCCCAGGCCTCCACAAATGCACCTGTAGCAAGCCCCTACCCACTCACGTTCACACTACTGAGCAGATGGGAAGAAGGATCGGGTCAGAACTGGGGCCCATATAAACCTCCAGAGCTCACCCCAAGTGTCCTACATCCAGAAGTTATGCCCTATACCCTCAAAGATCCAAAACAGTGTCCCTACCTGGGCATGAGCCCGTAGGGGATGTGTCGGGACCTCCTTATCTGTGGGGAGGGATTAGTTGTGTTTAGAACAGGCAGTCACTTAGTGTGTGATGTAGAAGTGTGTGTTCAACAAAATAAATACTTTGATTGTAAAAATAATTCTCTGCCTTGGCATCCCCCTGAGGTGGGATTCCCCTCTGTATTCTGTGAATATGTTTTATTGCCAATGGTTAATAAAGAAACTGTTTTCTGCCAATGGCTTAACAGAGCAAAGCCAGGCAGAAAATCCGAACAGAGATGTAGAGAGAGAGTAGGCGGAGTCGAGGAGAAGGACACAATCAGCCAGCCAGAACCTTACTGGTAACCCACAAGCCTCATGGTAAAATGCAAAATAATAGAAATGGGTTAATTCAAAATGTCAGAGTTAGTTAATAAGAAGCCCACGCCAATAAGCTGAGCAGTGTTTTAATTAATACAGTTTCTGTGTGATTATTTCAGGTCTGGGTGGCCAGGAACAAACAAGCAGGCTCCGTCTACCTCCCCACCCCCTGCTTCCTTCCCAACTGCTGGGTCCAAAGGAACCTCCAATTCCCCATCCCCCAAAAGTAGTCCACATATCCAGGAATGAGCTCAACCTGAACTGTAGGAGAATTTCTGATCCTTAGATAAAAGCCAACATCCTCTAGAAACTTGTGAAACTGGTTCCCTCAGCCAAGGGAGTCATTTCTCTCACAGAAGGGACATATGACTGTCTGTGGTGCTTATTAGTATATTAAAGCTCATGCTGGCCTCCAGGCTCCCTCAGCATGATGGGTACCTGTTATACATTTCAGAGTTCATGCTAACCCTTCTTACTCCTCCTTTACCTTAAACTCCCTTCAGCTTGTGGGCTCCCATCTCCAGAGCTACTACTCCTTGTAACCCTGCTGCTCTTGCTGTTTCCTTCCCAAATATCTATCTATCTATCTATCTATCTATCTATCTATCTATCTATCCATCCATCTCCCTATCCATCTCTCCATTCATCCATCTCTCCATCCATCCATCTATTCATCCATCCATCATCCATCCATCCATCCATCCATCTATTCATCTCTCCATCCATCCATCCATCTGTAGTAGTAAGAGCGGCTGGGCTGCGTCCCCGGCACCCAGCCGCTCACATGGCTAGCTTAGCTTATGCCCCGAAATAATTACACAGAAACTGTATTCTTTTAAACACTGCTTGACCCATTAGTTCCAGTTTCTTATTGGCTAGCTCTTACATATTAATCTAACCCATTTCTATTAATCTTTGTAGCCCACGAGCTGGCTTACCAGGAATGATCTTAACCTGCATCTGCCTGGAGTGAGAGAATCATGGCGACTCACTGACTCAGCTTCTTTCTCCCAGCCTTCTGTTCTGTTTACTCCTCCCACCTATGTTTTAACCTATGAGGGCCAAGCAGTTTCTTTATTGCTTAACCAATGAAATAAACAGATTGATATATGACACTCTCACATCATCCATCCATCCATCCATCCATCTCTCCATCCATCCATCTATTCATCCATCCATCATCCATTTATCCATCCATCTATTCATCCATTCATCTATTCATCCATCCATCATCCATCCATCTATCTATCTGTCCATCTATCTACATATCTATCTATCTTCTATCTGCCTGTCTATCTGTCTGTCTGTCTGTCTGTCTGTCTGCCCGTCCATCCATCCATCCATCCATCTATTCATCCATCCATCCATCCATTCATCCATCCATCCATCTATTCATCCATCCATCTATCCATCCATCCATCATCCATCCATCCATCTATTTATCTATGCATCTATCTACATATCTATCTATCTTCTATCTGCCTGTCTATCTATCTATCTTCCCAGCTTCTGCTTCTCTTACTATGCTTTCTCTAGTCTCTATAACCTGCTAGTCTCCCCTCCTTCACAGACAGCCCTGTCCATGTCCAATCTGCTGGCTCTGTTCTTTCTCTCTTTTTGCTCTGGACTCTTCCGGATACCCCTGACTGTTTCTTCTCTCAATTCTCCAATTGAAGCCTTCCCCTTAATACCATGGAGCAGTTGTGAATTTATATACCAACTAACAGCTGAATGAGCCCCAGAATGGAGGAAGAATGAATGAAGACAGACAGACACTGGGGTGGCCATTGCCGTAGGCCCGCTGAGCTGGGCATTTTTGTCATTCCCGTCCCAGCAAATGGTCAGGGTCTAAGGAAACACAGATTGCCCATTTTTCTTCTGAATCTTTTTGGGGGAGGTGTGTGAGAAGGGGTCATGGATATCTTTCAAATGTTTTCATTTTCTCCCATTACTTAAAAAACATGGTTGTAAATACAAATGTGAGGGCTTAGAGAGACAGCTTGACAGCTAAGAGCAAGCACTGCTACAGTGAAGTGTGTCTCAGGTAGGCCACACCTGGCTAGGCCTCCAGCCTCAGGCCATCAGATGAAGGGCAGCTCCTATCAGGCCCTCTGGGCTTTCTTCCCTGACTGCGTGTTTGCCTCTCCAACCTAACCCCTGTAGATATCTGAGGTTATTTTTCTCATCCTCTGCTATGGTTGAGAAATACATCTCCCAAGGACCAGGTATCAAAAATTTGGTTTTCCCTGTTCATGGCATTCTTGGGAGACCGTGGAACCTAAGAGGAGGGACCTCCTGGGAGGTCTTCAAGTCTTTGGAAATGTCCTTGGAGAAGATGATGGGGCCTAGCTCCTTGTTTTTTACCTCTTTGGCATCTGAGCTATGAGTGAGCAACTTTGCTCCACCGTGTTGTTCCCCATTGTGATGTACCAACCTGACACAAGCCAAGAGCAATGGGGCCATGAGCAAAACCTCCAAACCCATTTGCGAATGTTCTCATTGTAAGTTGATTTCCCTTGGGTATTTGTTATAGCACCAGACAGCTGACTAACACAAGGAAGAATCCTCCGTTCAGACCCATGCAGGCAGACCTGCAACAAGCTGCTTCCTGTGTCTAGCTTGGTGTCCTCATTCATTAGGTAGAGATTGGACTCGACTTTAGCTCAAGAATATACATATTAAATTGGAGGCTGCACATGAGATTCCATTTGGGAAAGCTCTGCTGCTCCTGCTTTTATTAACCCTTACCTCAAACAGCCTATGTTTCCAAAAATGATCTTTCTGAAGGGGGGTTCCTATTTGAGGAACACACTTGCTGTACTAGCCGTAACAATGTACAACAAACTGAGCACCACTTCTCTTGAAATGTGCCTGCTCCGTTCAAAACTGAGGTGCCACAGGCTTTCTCACTTCATGATGCTAGAGAGATTCTGTCCTGTGCTTACTCTCGCACCTGGCAGGGGCTAAGACTGAGTTCTCCCGCCCGAAAGCTTTGCTCCCATCTCTCGCCATCATCTCGTGGGCGATGTGCCATGGAGCCTGTTCTTATGAAAGCATCAGTGTTCACTCAGGTAGGTATAAACTCAACTATGACAGCAGAAACTATTCACATGTGAAGTCACACAGATGATGTGAGTCGACATGAACTCTGAAATGACACTGTTCCATGCGAAGCAGGCTAACTGGGGACATCCACCCTCATTCACAACTGATGGAGTCAGTGGCTGATCACTATCTGGCATCAGATTACAAGTGTGGGAAGTGAGGAAGCAGCTCAGCCAGTCACGTGCTCAAGTGCGAGCATGAGGACTGGGTTTGATCCCCAGAACTTGTGTTTAAAAACCCTGGCATGGCAGTGTACATTTGTAATTCCAGAACATGAAAAGCAGATACACAGGGACCCCAGCCAGCCACCCTAAGCTACTTGGGGAGTTCCAGGACAACAAGTGAACCAGTATCAGAAATAACCAAAGTGGGGCAGGAGAGATGGCTCAGCAGTTAAGAACACTTGAGGCTTTTCCGGAAGACCTGTGTTCAACTGCTCAACACCTATGTTTGGCTGCTTACAACACCCTGTAACTCCAGCTCCAGGGATCCAACACCCACTTCTGGCCTTTGAAGGCATCTGCATACATGTAGCTTACATACACACACACACACACACACACACACACACACACACACACACACAAATAATTGAAATAAAATAATCCTCAAAAAATAACCCAAGTGAACAGCCTGGGAAACAATGACTGAAGGTGTCCCCTGGCCTCTACATACATGCATATGTGTGCACACACTCACATATTTGGGTGTATATGAGGCAAAGACCACAAAGACTTTATAGTCTTGCATATAAGCTTTCTATTTGGGGGGCTAATTTCAAGCTAAAGCCACCACAGTTCTGTATTACATAGGTATTTGGTGGAATTCCAGAAAGAATCAACTACCTGGTACTAAAAAAAATATCTTCAAGAAGCAAAGTGATGAACCTTCAAATATTTGTCCGTTTTTGAAGCTAAGAGAATAAAGTCAGGCCCTGCAGGTAAAACCTTCTCTTCCTCCAGTTTTTCTGAAGAAAATCTGTGGAAGAAAGGCACTCGGCCACATCACCTGGGGAGGGAGCAGCAACACTGCAGAACAGCTCAGAATAATAGAATCAGCTTGAGACCCTGTGTCACGGCCACCCTTGTCCCGCAAGGATGACGCGACCACCGGAGCTCTTCTCACTGCAGTTTATTCCAGGTTACACTTCTCTCTCTCTTCCCCTCTCTCCTCCTCCTCCTCCTCCTCCTCCTCCTCCTCCTCCTTCTTCTTCTTCTTCTCTCTCTCTCTCTCTCTCTCTCTCTCTCTCTCTCTCTCTTTCTCTCTCTCTCTCTCCGCCTCCCCAGGCAAACCTCTCCCAGCCCTTAAGTAGGCATGGGCTGCCAACCCCGAACTGCCAGGTGGGCACTGCCCATAGGCTCACTCATATGCAGGCAGCTGATAATCATTGCGTGATCATAGCATAGGTCAGGCCTTAGCCATAGGAGTTGATTATCATAAAGAGCACTCGCTTTTGGGATCTCGGAGGGCAGGAGCCAGTACCATCAGGTGGCTCCATGCAGCTCTCTACATTGCCATCAGGTGTGGCTCTCTACAACCCTGGGATGCCCAAGCAGGGATTCTGCTGTCCTAGGAGAACATTCTGAAATCAGTTGAATAGAGAAAGCCTGCTCTAATTACCTGGTAAGACTTCAATGCATTAATAAGATTCAACATTTTCTGGGCAATGGAGCCCTAAGAGTGCCCTAGACAAGACACAAAATGCCCTTTGTTCCCTCTGAGATGGTAAAGCCTTGTTGGGCAGAGAAGACAAAGGGCCCCAGACTATCAAGCAGTCTCCCACTCAGAGAATCCACCCAGATTGCCCTCTTAAAACACAGTACCAGCCTGGACTCGTAGCATCCAGCTGGATCATCAGAGTTCTCTAGAGAAACGTGTTGAAAGACATGGTCAGAAAGGCCTGGGTCAGGAAACTTTTTTAAATTCAACTCGAGAGTCCATCATTCATGCCTGCTGGTGCAGCTTTCATAATATTTGTAATATAAAGACAGACTCTGCACATGCACTTCCTAATAGAGTGGTAGCTTCCAGATCTTTACAAGATGATGATAATAAAATAACAGCAACAAAAATAACAACAGCTACTCAGTGTTAAGAGCTTTCTCCTCACCACAGCAGCCTGGTGGGGGCAATTCTCTGACTATCCCATTTACAGATGCACATACTGAAGCAGGGAGAAAGTACTGGGGAGGATTCCCCCAATGACAAGTGAGAGAAATCCGAGTCTAGATTACAAGAGAGAAAACAGAATGAAAGTGGGAAGTAAGATGGAATCTTCCAGAAGTTAGAAGGGCTGTGTCAGCATAGGGACCCAGATCAGTGCTGGACTCCAGATTTCTCCAATCCTCTGCTCCCTCTCTGTCCTAATTGCTATTGTCACTAATCCCTTCTTGGTCTTGTCCTCTACAGCTACACAGAACCCTCCAAAACTGACATTGCTAATTCTGTCTTGTATATTTTTTATACACAACTCAGCACATTCTTTCAAGTCAGGAAGAAAACAGTGATGGGATATGTGTGACTACACACATGAACTCAGTGCACCCCTGAGTTACATGAGATGTGTGTAACTACATACATGACCTCAGCCCATCCCTGAGTTACATGAGATGTGTGTGATTACACAGACATGATCTCAGTACATCCCTGAGTTATATTAAGTCACACGGTTCATCCTGCATGAGAGTTTGCTCCCCTTTGCTGCCTTGGTAAAGTAAAAGGCCACATTGACAGTAGAAGATGTTGTTTCTAGGGACTGGGAACCTCTAGCCTACAGCCGGGAAGGAAAAACAAAGAGAAAACACTAATCCTTGTTATCATCAAGTGCACATGAATGATTTCTCTAACAACCTTGGGCATGGGGGGTGGGAGCTTGAATGTAGATTTTTCGCAGTTGAACATCAAGATAAGAGTGCAACCCTAGCCCACACCACAACCATGGCTGTGAAACCTGGTGCAGCAGGCCCCCCTAAGACCTGCAAGCTCCTGACCCACTATAAGGTGATAACTATATTTCTTCTGGATCCTTCTGCTGTTCTCATCTGCTACAAAGTAACAACATCTATAATCAAGCAAACCCTTTCCCCAGATTCCTACATCTGCAGCACAATTTTGTATTTTACCAGAAAAGAAATAATTAATATGGAATCTGATTAGTGAGAAAGACTAAACCATAGTGCTATTGCTGCTGTTAGCAGTGAGAAAAATGTGACTTAAAGACATTTTTTTAAATCCGAAGTTGACCTTAATTTCCTTCTATTTGTTCATTGAGATTACTTGGCCATGGGTGTGTTATCAGCCATCACACAATACACAATCCATAGTGTAAGCCATGAAAAAATCTCAGTGCCATAAACTTGGTGTGGGAGGTCCTTCTGTCTTTGTGTTGCTTTCATTAATGAATAATGAAACTGCCTTGGCCTGTTAACAGGGCAGAACTTAGGTAGCCTGGAAAGATGGAACTGAATTCTGGGAGGAAGAAAGCAGAGTCAGAGAGATGTCATGGAGCCACCTGAGACAGAGGCTGGGAATTTTACCGGGTAAGCCACTGCTACGTGGCAATACACAGATTAATAGAAATGGGTTAAATTAATATAAGAGTTAGCTAATAAGAAGCTAGAGCTAATGGGCCAAGCAGGGATTTAATTAATGCAGTTTCTGTGTGGTTATTTTGAAGCTAAGGTAGCCGGGCAGCCGGGACAAACAAGCGGGCCCTCCTCCTACGTAAACTGTGCTGTAGTAAAAGTCACTGTAGAAGCCAGAAAATGTTATAAAATGAACGGCATACCCCCAAAGTTTCAAAAATCACCAAACCCAGGAGCCTTTTCCTTTAAAACTATGAATAGTAAAGGCTAAAATTTTCAATTCCAGAAAATTTAGATGAGGTGACACTACATAGGAGGAAACAGCTGTTCTTCTTCTTCTTCTTCTTCTTCCTAATTTTTATTGAGCTCTACATTTTTCTCTGCTCCCCTCCCTGCCTCTCTCTTCCCTCCCCCTTCAACCCTCCCACAAGGTCCCCATGCTCCCAATTTGCTCAGGAGATCTTGTCTTTTTCTACTTCCAATGTAAATTAGATCTATGGAAGTCTCTCTTGGTGTCCTCATTGTTGTCTAAGATCTCTGGGATTGTGGTTTGTAGGCTGGTTTTCTTTGCTTTATGTTTAAAAACCACCTATGAGTGAGTACATGTGATAATTGTCTTTCTGTGTCTGGGTTACCTCACTCAAAATAATGTTTTCTAGCTCCATCCATTTTCCTGAAAAATTCAAGATGTCGTTATTTTTTTCTGCTGTGTAGTACTCCATTGTGTAAATATACCACATTTTCCTTATCCATTCTTTGGTCAAAGGGCATTTAGGTTGTTTCCAGGTTCTGACTATGACAAACAAGGCTGCTATGAACATAGTTGAGGACATGCCCTTGTGGCACAATTGAGCATCCTTTGGATATATACCCAAAAGTGGTATTACTGGGTCTTGAGCTTAGAAATCACCACATTGACATCCAAAAGGGTTGTACCAGCTTGTATTACCACCAGCAATGCTGAAGTGTTCCCTTTTCCCCACAACCTCTCCAGCATAGGTTGTCATGAGTGTTTTTTATTTTGGCCATTCTTACAGGTGTAAGATGGAATCTCAGAGTTGTTTTGGTTTGCATTTCTCTGATGGCTAAGGATGTTGAGCATTTCCTTAAGTGTCTTTCAGCCATTTTAGATTCCTCTGTTGAGAGTTCTCTGTTTAGATCTGTGCCCCATTTTTTATTGAATTATTTGTTCTTTTGATGACCAATTTCTTGGGAAGAATTGGGATGGAAATCTAACAGCATTATGATAAGTATAGGCCTGGAGGCATCCCAGTAAATGCTCTTCAACTGTGGGCACTTATACAAGAGAGTTTCGATTCATGCCCTGAATGGCAGGAGGTATTTCCCCCTGAAGTGGTTAAAAGTGAGATAAAACCCTCCACTCCACCAGAGGAGCTGCTAGATGAGGAAGCATTTATGAGGCAGTGCAATTATGATCAGTCCAAGCCTGAGCTAGAGGAAGAAATAGTTAAATACCATAATGAGGCATTTTCACCTCACTCGCTTCTGACCTGGGATGCTGAAAGGCAGAAGCCTGGTGGTGAGATTCAGTGGGGACTAAAAGGCTTGAGAGATTTAATAATATCACTTTTACAGAAGTTGGAAACTGCGAGTCTCCTCTTTCTACCATAGTGGCTGGTTTAGATCCACCTTGGTGCAGAGACTACCCAGAGCACAACAATCATTTCTCTAGTCATGCATGTCCTCTACAAGCTAGAGTTAGAGAGGCTGTTAGCAGCAGGGAGGATGGGCAAGGGTTTCAGAAGTTTCCAGTAATAGAGTAAAGGGATGCTCAGGGAAATCTAGTCAGAGTTCATGCTCTGATCCCATTTAAACAACTCAAGGAATTAGAAGCAGTACAGACCAATTGTACCTTTTATGCAAATGCTGTCAGAGAGTATGGCTTTAAAAGCCTCATCCCCCAGGAAACAAATGGCCAAAAATTGCCAGTCAGAAAAAACTATCTGTTGTGGAAAACTGAATTTTCAGAACAATGTCAGGCCACAGCTGAGAAAAATCAGGCCCAACAAGTTCCTATCTCTTTTGATATGCTTGCCAGTGAACGTGTTTATTGGGAAATAGATCAGAAGTTAAATTTTGATGCAACAGTGTATGCCCAAATTAGTACAGCTGCCAAGAAGGCCTGGAATAAACTTCTGCCTTTTGGACTAAGGACTTATCTAATGTAAGAAAGGGATCATATGAATTACTTCAGGACTTTGTCTCTAGGCTGATGCAGACATCAAGCAGATTAATTGGGGATACAGAAACTGGACATTTGGTTGTTAAACAGCTGGCCTCTGAGAATGCTAATGCAGTATGACAGGTGCTCTGAGACATTCTAACAAGAAAGGGGACATCTGTGATTATATTCAAATTTGTTTGGATATTTGCCCCTCATATTCTCAGAGGTTAGCTATGGTTGCTGCAAGGGATAACAATTAAAGATGTTCACACCCTACAGAGATCAAGGTCCAGGAAGAAGGAGGATCACAGGACCTCCTTGGAATTTCTTTGGATATGGTCAGAAAGGGCATCAGGTCAAGCAGTGTCCTAACAGGGGAGTCAAAAAGTAACCTAGATGGTGCCCAAGAGGCAGGAGTGGGAAGCATTGGCTAATGAATGTAATCAAAGAGAAGCATCCAAGGGACTTTCCTTCATAAAAACAATCAAAGGAGCCCACCTTAGGCCCCTTGAGAAATCTGTGGGGCAATCCAGTAGCCTGTCCTTCTGCAAGGAAATCCATTCAGTACCTCAGCAGAGCAATAGCAGACAGTTCTGGACTTGATCTCTGTTCAACTATCTACATAGTTTAGACTCCTGAAATGGGGATGCAACCCCACTGGTATTTATAAACCTTTGCCAAGGGCACTGTAGGGTTATTGTTGGGAAGAAGTAACACCACTATTCAAGGAATGTTTTTTGCTCCCAGAGCAATTAATTTTGAAGGAGAAATCAAAATTATAACTCACCCACCTAATGGAATTTATGTGGTAAAGATAGGCCAGAGACTTGAACAATTGATTTTACTTTCCCAAGTGCAAACAAAAAACCAGGTTAGAAGAAATGAGAGGAGAATCTAGGTTTGGCTCATCTGATGCTATTAACTACAAGCCATAGGTCCACAGCACACAGAACTTGCTTTGTTTATAAATGGAAAGAGTTTTTCTGGCCTCCTAGATGCTGATGTGGATGTGTCTGTTACTACTGACGTCAATGGCCTTCACATGGCCAAAGATGCAGACACAGCTACAAGGGATTGGTCAGACTCAGAATCCTGAACAAGATAGCAATTAGCCTTCCTGGAGCGATAAAGAGAGTCATGAAGAAACTTTTTGACTATTCATCATTGCCCATTTGTCTGTAAATTTGTGCGGTTGAGATGTGAGCTGAATGAGAGTGTATTTAGATAGCTTCAATGCAGTTATTACTAATCAAATGTTCCAACAAGGATTGTTGCCCAATCAAGGGTAAGGCAGGGAGAGTTCCTAGCAAGAGGTCTCCCAAAACAGGATTAGGATTTTTAGGACAGGTTACTGATAAACCTGCACCCCTGTATGCCAGAGCCTGTATAGGTAGATCAGTGACCTCTGACAGAAGAGAAGATACAAGCTGTTAGCACTGTAACAGCTGGATAGTAGCCATATTACACCGTCTAATCCCCCCTGGAATTCTATATTTGTAATTAAAAAAATAAATCTAGGAAGTTGAGATTAATACAAGATTTTTAAAAAGTTAATGGAACCATGCAGCTAATGGGAGCCTTGCAGCCTGGATTGCCTTCTCTTATAGCCATAGAAAATGATACCTATAAAATTATTTTAGATTTAAAGGATTGTTTTTATACCATCCCTTCGGCACCCTAAGACAGTCATAGATTTGCATTTAGTGTTCCATCAGTTAATTTCAAAGATCCCATGAGGACATATCATTGGAAGATCTTGCCTCAGGGTATGCAAAACAGCGCTACATTTTGCCAGAAATTTGTGGCTCAAGCTAAACAAAATATTAGAGATCAATTTCCACAAGTTTATATTATCCATTATATGGATGATGTCTTGCTTGCCCATAAAAATGAAGGAGTTTTGCTTGCAACATATGACCAGCTTCAGCAGAGCCTTGCCATGCAGGGTTAGCTACTGCCCCAGGAAAAGTGCAAAGGCAGCCATCTTTCCACTATTTGGGACATATTTTGTATCCTAAGGAAATTAAGCTTCAGAAATTGGAAATTAGAAAAGATAATTTACAAACTCAATGATTTTCAGAAATTATTGGAAGATATTCAATGGCTTCATCTCTATTTGAAATTGTTTATGGAAGATCTTAACCCCCTCGGTGAGATTCTTCATGTAATACAAACATTCACCTTCACCTCAGGTAATAGAATTACGAGCTGTAGCTATGGTTTTCCAGCTTTTGATAAATAGTTCATTCAATTTATTTACTGATAGTCATTATATTTCTAGAGCTCTTCAAGTCATAGAGACTATCTCCTGTATTGGAACTAGTAATAGTTAAATTAGAATTCTGTTTCAGCAAATTCAAGATGCCACTTATCAAAGAAAATTACCATGCTTTGTGGGTCATATTAGCACTCATACCAATCTTCCTGGCTCACTGATCAGCTGATCACACAATCAGCTGATAAATTAACAAGGATGGCCACTTTGTCCCAAGTAGAACTGGCTCAACAGTCACATGCCCTTCATCATCAGAATAGCGGAAGTTTAAGAAAACTATATGACCTTGCAAGTGAAATTGCTCCTCAGATTGTTAAGGAACGTGATAGATGCCCACAATGTTTACCTGTGCCTGCTTTAGGGGTAAATTCTTGAGGCCTACTATGGCAAATGGATGCTATTCATGTTGCAGAATTTGGCAAATTAAGGTATGTGCATATGGCAGTCAATACCTATTCAGGGTTCTTCTTGATGGCCACTGCACAAATTGAATAAGCTGCTAAGCATGTGATAAGTCATTACATAAAGTGTTTTCATATATGGGAATTCCTTAAATTATAAAAACAGATAATAGATCCAGATATATTAGTAAAGTGACTCAGCAATTTTGTCCCCAATGGAGTACTGAACATAAAACAGACATTCCTCAAAGACACGGAATTGTGGAGCATGCCCGTGGGTCCTTTAAAACACAGCTTAAAAAAATAAATAAGGGAAGTTATACCCCCAGTCACACCATAATGCATTAAATTGTGCCCTTTTTATTCTAAATTTCTTGAATATGGATGTCAATGAGCAATTTGTCATGAATAGATTTTGGTATGATGGCACCAGAGTGACTTTTGCTAAAGTCAAATGAAAAGATCCTTGTACTGGATTATGGAAAGGATCTGGCCCTATTTTGATATGGGGTTAAGGCCACACATGTGTTCTTTCATAGGAAGAATATGAAGTGCAATAGCTTCATAGTTCTGAGGATATTGTGGCTGCTGGTGTTTACCCAGAGGAGGTGGACTGAGATTTCCTGACCCTCTGATGTTACCATTCTGCAGTCTGAGAAAGGAAGGAGTTTATGGTTTTGGCTAGTTATTCCAGTTTCTTTGTAAACCTGCTGCACAAACCTCCCAGACCTCTGTGAGTTAATTATTATGAATCTGGCCAAGAAATATTGACTAGGTGTTTGGCTGTGTATCTACACTATATATTGGGGTACAGAAGTTAACGTTGCCAATGTAATGTTCATCTGCTGTTGAAATAAAAGGTCTGGAGAACTGGGACCTCAGAAATTTCTCTTCTGTGGGAAAAAGACTCATTGAAGCAACTGCACACTATTTTGGAGGGGATGTGCAACAAATCCCTCTTCAGTATATGAAGAGGAGTGGAATAAAGGTTTTGCTTCTGGTTTCCGGTACTCCAGGACTGTAGTAGCTCAAACATATCTTTGGAAGTTGGTAGCACCAATGCATTGAACTTTAGTAGAGGGAAAAAAACCGTAATTCACCCACCACAAGAACATTTCCTTTGATTAGAACAAAGTTATAAGAATTATAATTTGATCAATTGTGTTTTCATTGTAATATTCATATAAGAATTATGGTATTGACCTGTTAATGTTTGTAACCACTTCTGTTCACTATGAAAATGCCATTGGTTGGAAAAAGGTTAGAGCTTATCTGAGAGAAATTCGGCATGATGCTTATGAGTCCTTAAATTTGACAAGTTTAATAAGACAAATTTGGATTTTGATGCAGCTACAACTGCTAGAGAAATACTGAACCAATTTTAAAATAGGCCATTTCATCTTTGTCATTCTTTACTCCTTACTTATGATTATCAAGTTACTTGTGAATTCACAATGGAAAGTTGGCTCAGAGGTACATGGTATCAAGCTACATACTCCTCTTAACTCTTTATAAACAGAGGCCTGTAGTCAATGATGGGTAAGATCTTCTTGCCTCCAGTCAACTTAAGACAGGACACAAATGACTAAATGTATATACCAAGTCTGGAAGGTTAAAAAAGACAACCTAAGACAGGCACAGTCATATGTCCTTTGGCAGAAGTGCGGGCATTAATAATTAAATTAAATGGGGGTACTGTGAAGGCCCACAGAAGTGGATTTGTTCCATCTTGACTAAAGGTCAGAGAGTTCAGACCTAATTTTGCTCCTTCAAGGTTGTACAGAAGAATGTTTGACCTAAAGTATGACTACTGGATGTCTGCCTTACTTCTCAAAGGTAAATTACAGGATGTGTAGAGAGAAGTTTCTGTCCTGCCTGGTCCCATAGTTGTTCAGTCCCAAAGAAACACATAGGGGCTTATAGTTAATTATAAAAGGCTTATTTTAATATGCAACATTGGTTTATTATCTTAGGATTATTATTAACTAGCTCTTACAACTTAAATTAACCCATAATTTTTGTTTATGGTTAATCACATGGCTTGGTACCTTTTCCCAGTGAAGAATTCTCATCCTACTTCCTCTGTGTCTGGCTGGTGACTGACTCTCTGCCTTTCCTCTTCCCAGAATCCTCTCTGCCTTTCCTCTTCCCAGAATCCTCTTAGTCTGGCTGCTGCTTGCCTCTGATCACTGCCAGCAAACAGAGCCCACCTGAGAAAATGCTGCTACAAAAACACTATGATTAACTCTGTTCTTTTGTATCTAGAATCCTTTTTCTAAGCTTTCTCAGGTTTTATGTGGAAATTTTTGCCAAAAATTTGGATAGATATGGAGCATTTTCTCTGAATTTGTCAAATGCAAATGGACTAGACAAAATTGATATATTTATCGCCTTTATATATTGTATATAGTAATTGTACTTACTATATATGGTTTTTATTATATTAGTTATAGCCTTTTTTATTTTAGACAAAGCAGGGAAACAATGATATTTTATTTGTATTTTAATAAATAAAGTTTGCCTGAAGATCAGAGTAAAACAGCTGCCCTCTTCAGCCTTATAGATCAGGAAGTAGTGGCACACACCTTTAATCACAATAGCCACACTAGTTTTCCATAAAAACCAGGTGGTGGTGGTGCACACCTTTAATCCCAGAATTAGAGAGGAATATAAAACAGGAGGAGACAGGTTTCAGGCTCAGTCTCATTCTGAGGATTCTTGGAGGAAGGATCTCCATTTTGGACTGAGGTAGAGGTAAGGGCCAGTGACTGGCTGCTTTGCTTCTTTGGTCTTCAGGTTGAACCCCAATATTTGTCTCTGGGTTTTTGTTAATCATGCAACAAGTTTAGTGTGTGTTTACTTTATATTTGGGTATTAAGGAAATAATTATGTTTGTTTGTTCTTTGTGTCTTGGTAAGGAAGTCTTTTGCCTCCCCACTTTTGATTGGGGTGCATAAGAACTTTGAGTAATGAACTTGGGGCAGATTACAGTACTCATTGGATGCTCTCCCAAGTCTATCTTCTGTTTCTTGTCTATTTCTTTCCTTAATCCTGACTCTTCCCTTTTAAGCACAGATGGACAAATCTGCTGGACTGGGAAAAGGTTAAAGACTCCTGATGAACATGGATGAGATAATCAAATGTAACAGAGGCATATTCACACTGTCTTCCTAGGACTTGGGCAAAAGGGAGGGAAATCAATATTTAAAAGTGTGCAAAGATATTTACTTTCTTGTCTTCTCATAGCAGAAATAAAAATTTGGGAAAACTAAAAGAAGCAGTTTGGGAAAGAAGCATCTTGTAAACTAAAATCTGGTAAGTTAGGAGAGTGTGGAAAAACCAGGGCCTTGAGACCTAAGGTCATTTGATAAAATGACCAGAATAAAAACGGTGGTTGGTTGGAGAACTCAGAAGTTAAGAGCACTGTCAGCTTTTACAAAGGACCAGGGTTCAGTTGCTGGTACCCACATGTCGGGTCACAAGTATCTGTAATTCTGGTTCCAGCAGATTCAACATCCTCTCCTGGTATCCATAGATACTGTATTCCTGAAGACAAGACATACACATTAAAAATGTAAAATATGTAAATATATAATAAACCATTTTGTTAAGGCTATTATACTTTATAAAGTCTAACTTTAAGGCATTGCAGAGACTTTCTTCTGTGGGTTAGTTCCACTCGTAAAGCTGGAAGTATTTGAGCCTATAGCTGCAATTTCTGTCTTCAGTGGATGAGTATTATATTTGGCTCACTGATACCTTCTTTCTGTTTTATTGTAGAGTTCCCATTTGTTTTAATTCTCTACCAAACCTCTTTCTTTTCCAACTGTCAGTGTCCCTGATGAATTGCATTTCCAAGACCAAGAGTTTACTGATCAATGCAGGAAAATGATGTGGGGGAAGCGATGTAGGATTCCCCTCTTAATCTGTGATTATCATTAATTAATAAAGAAAGCTTGCTTGAGCCTATAGCAGGGCAGAACAGAGGTAGGAGGGAAAACTAAACTGAAGGCGGAGTCAGAAGAAGCCATGTAGTCACCTCTGGGAACAGACATGCTAGAACCTTGCCAGTAAGCCACACGATACACAGATTAATAGGAATGGGTTAAATTAAGATGTAAGAGTTAGCCAATAAGAAGCTATAGCTAATGGGCCAAGCAGTGATTTAATTGATAGAGTTTCTGTGTGGCTATTTCGGGGCTGAGCGGCTGGGAATAAATGAGCGGGCTCTTACTAAAGGTAAAGTTTCAAGTGTCTTTTCTCTGCATCTGATCTAAAGCTGACGGGCTGCCTCACCAGCCTCGGGAAGGTCAGTCACAGCTGAAGTTCATGTGTGCATGAAACTACATGGGAAGTAGAAAAGACAAGACCTCCTGAGTACACTGGGAGCATGGGGACCTTGGGAGAGGGTTAAGGGGAGGGGAGAGGAAGGGAGGGGAGCAGAGGAAAATGTAGAGTTCAATAAAAATCAGTAAAAACAAATGAAACTTGCAGGATTTGCACTGCCAGCAGATTGACATTCAGAACAGGCAGTCTTTGATGAAGATCTGGTCCTCCACTGCACCTCTGACATCTCCTCGCTGTATGTTCTACTAGTAACCCTTACAGGTTCCATGTTATGACAACCAAAGCATCTCTACACAGCGCCAAATGCAAAATGGACCAATTAAGAGCTAATCATGTAGGAATAACAATGGCAATGTCATAGAAACTGGTGATAAGCTAAAAGAGCTGGTGTGTTCTGTGTCATCAGGACAAAAAACTGTTTTCTTTGTTTAGATTATTTCACAGACTTTGAGGACACCTGAATAGTTAAATCTTTTTTTAAAAAAAAGAGGAGATTTCAAACCTGGCTCAGTCATAAAGTGCTTGCCGTGTGAGCACGAGGACCTGAGTTCGAGCCCAGCACCCGTGTTAAAAAGCCAAGCACATGGTTTATGCCTGTACTCCCAGTGCTGAGAAGGCAAACAGCAGGGTCCCCAGGGTCTGCTGAGGAGTAGGTCCAACCAAATGCAGCCAAATCAGTACCAGACCATGTCTCAAATGGGCAGCCAATCAGTGCCAGACCATGTCTCAAAAAACAAAGTGAAGAATAAATGAAGAGGATAATCAGTGTCGACCTCTAGCCTCCCCCACACAAGGACACACACACGTACACACACACGTACACACACACACACATGCAAGCAGCCCCCACACATGAACACAGGCTCACATACACACACACACACATACACACACAGCCCCCCACGTGAACACAAACAGCCTCTACACACACACTCACAGCTCCCACACATGAACACAGCCTCCCCCATACAAGTATACACACACATGCAGCCCCCACACATGAATAAAAACAGCCTACACACACAAACACATGCAGCCCCCACACATGAACACAAACAGCCTACACACACACGTACACACACACTCACAGCCCCCACACATGAACACAAACAGCCTCCTCACACACAAGGACACATACACACACACAGAGCCTCCACACATGAACACAAACAGCCTACACACACACGTACACACACAAACAACACAACACTTCCCCACATACACATAAGAAACATGAAGTTGTGTCTTCCAGAAGAACTTTTTCTACTCTTACTAAAAATATTTTTTTCTTCACATAATACAGCCTGATTACAGTTTCCTCTCCCTTTATATCCTCCAGCTCCTCCCACTTCTCCTCCCATCCTGATCCATCTCCTTTCTGTCTCTCATTAGAAAGCAAACAAGATTCTGTGGGATAGTAATAAAACATAATAAGAAAAACAAAAACTAACACAAAGGAATTGGACAAGGCAAACAGAAGAAAAAGCCCAGGAGAAGGCATAAGAAACGGAGATTCATTCGTTCGCACTATCAGGAACCTGTAAAAACACTAAAAAGCCCAGGAGAAGGCATAAGAAATGGAGATTCATTCGTTCGCACTATCAGGAACCTGTAAAAGCACTAAAAAGCCCAGGAGAAGGCATAAGAAACGGAGATTCATTCATTCGCACTATCAGGAACCCTGTAAAAACACTAAACTGAAAACCATACACACGAAAACCTGAGGCACAAAAAGAGAGATGAGAAACATATAAATAAATACTGTTTATGTCCTTTGACCTAGTTAGTTAGCTTGACACAAGCTAGCGTCATCTGGGAAGAGAGAAGGTCGGTTAAGAAAATGCCCCCATCAGATTGCCCTGGAGCCTGTGTGACATTTTGTTGATCAAAGGTTAATATTGGAGGGTCCAACCTCTCATATTGTGAATGGAACACTAATGGGCAGGTGGTCCTGGATTGTATAAAACACACAATCCAGAGGCTTCTGGGAAGAGATGGCATAAATTTGTTTTTTAAAAAACGTCTATTTTAGACTAGCCTGTGGGCAAGTTTAAGGAGCATTTATGATTAATATGAGAGGGCACAGCCTACTGAAAGTAGTGCCGTCCCTGAGCAGATAGATCTGAGCCAACCAGGAAGCAGCATCCCCCTGGCCTCTGAGTCAGCTCTTACCTCCAGTGGCCTGCCTTGACTTCCTCCCCTCATTTCCTGCAGTGAGGGATGATGATGGGGATGAGGAAACCAAAAACTCTCTTCCTTCACAGTGCTTCTGGTCATGGTATCTATCACTAATACAGAAACCTAACTAGTGCACACCTAATCCAGAGTCACCCGCTCACTCTGTAAATCAGAAAGCTGAGCCTTTTGAGGTTAAATGTATGACCCAAAGTCACAGGACCTAGAGGGGAAAACATAATCCTGGACCTCTCTATTAGTCTATACCATGTCATCCTAAACATTAATAAGACATAATTAAAATGTTAACATAGGATTTAAAATAAGGCTTATCCTTTTGTTCTGAATCAAAGTCAAATGAAACCATGTCGAATGAAATATGGGTCGAGCTGACATACAGAAAATCTAATTTCCCTTTCGCTTCACCAGAAATAGGTCCTTAAATGCCTTTCCTATTTAGTTCCAGCAGACATACTGTTTGAACTCAAGTCTTGCAAGAAGGAAAATAATGAGGTGACTTCGGGCCCCTAGTTGGATGTTTTCAGGAACTGGGAAACCCCAAACCGGCTGTTAGCCATTATCAGCTCAGGCAGCAGTGCCAAGTTCTCTCAACTTCTGCTCCTCTCCCGAGAGAGGGCTGCTAAACACCCCCTTGCCTTCACACCCCTCCCTGAAGAAATTGCACCAGAACTTTACACAAGACCCAGCAATAGGTTTCTAACAGAAACAAATGCCTGTACCTATGTCAGTGAGTTACTACTGACTGCTAAAAAAATATATAATTAAAATTTACTAGTATCACTGTCCATGATGACTTATCTACTTGGCCCCAGAATCTAAAAAATAAAAAAAGCTCTTATTTCATGAAAGTGTTTGTAAAAAGAGAGAGAATAATAGGGCCAAGAGACAGGAAAGATGGTAAAATTTTACTTAAAGCCAAAGGATTCTCTTTATGACACTAGAGCTAAGAGATTCTCCAAGAGACGATAGGAGAATTCTGATGGGCTATAAGGAAGAGACTGGGGCACAGCTTAAGGGGAATAATAAACCTGGACTAGTTATTCACCAGCAAGGGGAGGAGCTGTAGGGGGTGAGGCAAATACAGAAGCTATTGCTGAAGTTGCTTTAATGGCATCCAGCAGGAACTGGAGGAGACAGAGTGGATCAATAAGGCTGCAGGGGACACGGGCTCCAGTAGCACAACCAGTCGCCCGGTGGAGTTGAAAGACACCGTGGCACAGTTAGGATAGGGCTGCCCTGTTATGTCAGTGCATCCTACAAGAACAGCCTGGCTTCTCAGAGCTTTATCCTCAGTATTGTTCCCCAGGGAGGCCACCTCTAGTGGCCTAGTCTGAAGGGTGTCACTGGGTCTCTTTCCATCTTGACAAAGGTTATGCACACTGACTGGGGAACAGGTAAATTGCCCATGTGCCTGTGAATAGCTCCCACTCAAGCTCATACAAGCACCATTAATGGAACTAAATGGGTCTCACAAAAAAGAGACATCAAAATAGGAGAACGTATTGGGAAGAAAAGGGGGTTCAGCAGGAGTGAGGGGAGGATGGGGGCAAAGAGGGATAAAAGTGACCCAAAGACATTATGAATACATATGAAATTGTTAAGAGAGAGGGGCAAATACACTAGCAGTCATGGCTCATCGGAGAGTGTCATATCCCTGTTGTGATTACAAGAGTGCAGTTCCATAAGCGAAGAGCCTAGGAGGGGCTGGAGGCATAGCTCAGTGTTTACCAATAAGGGGTGGGGAAAGGAACCATTTTGAAACACAACACAGTACTTTGTTCTTTTTTAACATGACCTTCCCTCCGAAGTGCCTCTTCAATCAGAACCTAAGCTTGCTAGGTTTCATAGGAACCTAATTGGCCTATAGGAAACAGAATTCTCAGTTCCAGTCAGCTCAGCCAACGAGGAAAGGGGAAGTTGGGAAGCAAAATTCAGAAGTACAGACTCACTCAAGACTAAGAGCTAGGGGCTGGAGAGATGGCTCTGTGGTTAAGAATGCTGACTGCTCTTCCAGAGGACCCAGGTTCAATTTCCTACCACCCACATGGCAGTTAACAGCTGTCTGTAACTCCAAGATCTGACACCCTAAGATAGGCATACATGCAGGCAAAACACCAATGCAAATAAAATAAAAATAAATGAATTAAAAAAAAAGACTAAGAGCTAGTTCGGGGCATCATAATGCTCACCCACCCCAAATCTCACCACCACATCACCGAAAATTACAGCAGTTCATTTACCATAGGCGGGCTCCACCGTCAGAGATGCATCACAAGGCATAAAAAGCAAAGAGTAATCAATGCTGAAGGAACCACACATTTTCTAGTGGCGCTCTGGGGACCAAGCTGCAGCAAAGTTCTGTAGATGGGAAAGAACCCAACTGGGAAATTACTATGAAGACAGCAAGAGTTTAAAAAACGTCTCTGAGCCTCAGACCTCACATTTGAAAACAGAACTAACAATGAACTTCCTGGCTCACACGTATGAGTTCATGTTTTCAGAATCTGTGCCCTTGCATTTGTCTGGCTGTCCCCCAGTGCCCAGTGTGGTCCTGTGGTCTCTAATGTTACTCTTCTTCATTGTTCATGGCAAACGGCTCAAGCCCTCTTCTTGCTCTGCGTGTTTATCTTCAGCTATTCCAAGGTATAGCAACCAAGTTGACCTGACCACTTTCTATATGATTTTACTGTCTCTGAGGATTTGGTCAGTTCATCTCTGACAATCTAATCCAGGGATATACACAGCCTTTCTTCTTGTCTTCAAATTACAATGAACTTTTTCTCCATCCTTTCATTATTCTTCCAAAGTTCCCCAAACTCAGCATCAGGAAGTGAGCTGTCCAGTCCACTGAAGGTCTAGGGTTGTGAGACAGAGGCACAACCCAGCATGAAGTGATCAGGTGATAACAGCCCACACCATGGCATGGCGCTCTGGCCACATACCATCCTAAACATTCTCTCTGCATCCACATCCTCCTGGTCACCTTAGGTATCTCATTCCTTAAAACTTCTTTCCAGCTGCCTCCTTTTCTTTGAATCCTTTCCCTCTTCCCTGTGGCCTGTGAAATTAGATCCTATTGCATTTTAATATGCTGTACCAAGAAACCAACCTTTCCTATTTTATCACCAATCCACCAGACACTGCAGGAGGACAGAGAGTTGACCCCATGCTTTTCTCAGAGTCCATAAAAGTATTTTTGCAAACAATAAAACCCTTAAATCCCTGAACATAATCATGTCATTTTTCTAGAAAGCATAAAAGTCTACAGTCAGCTTTTTAAAAATAAAATAAAATAATATTCTGTTCTACAGTACCCACATCAAAGCACCTAGCAAGTTCTTGCATTTGTGTTCTCCCTACCACAAGCAGGCAGTCATAGGCACTTGGAACTCCGGAGATCTAAGATGTCCCTTTGTGTGGGGAAGCTAGGGCTCAGAAGAAAAACTGATTTGCCCCAGTTAACTCAGAAATGGAGAGGCAGAGTAAGGAGAACACGGATATGTGAGAGCCAGCTCAGGGGTTCGCTCATTTGAGTGTACAGCAGAATATGGCCTGGGGCAGACTCATCATCAGAGGTTGTAGGTCAGCGGGTAGGTATTGGTTACTCTGCTTGGACTTCAGGCCATGAAAACACAAACCATGAACACATTTACCAGCTCACAGAGTGGGGAATCTTGCTGGGGGGGGGGGCAGAGCTTGGTACTGGTGGTTTTAGCCACTCCACAATAACATTAAGAGTTTCCATTCCTCCAGTCTCTTCTCTCTGTGTTCCTCCATGTTGGCTTGATCTTCAAGGAGATCATGAGCGCCATCAGCGACCATTCTGAGTATAAGACTCCAGCCAAGCAGAGATGAGACTGTCTTTTCCTACAGTGTTTGATTATAGGAAGACATGCTAGAGTTTTGGCTTTTCTTTATCTCTTTCCTGAACACAACTGAGTCAGACATCCCTTCTTTTTTTTTTTTAAATAACTTTCATAATGTGTTACAAAGATGGGATGAAATGGTGTATTTGAACCGACAACTCCACTTCCAACAACACAACACGGACTGTGGCCATTGTTAGCGTGTTGCTAAGCTTGCCTGATTTTCAAGTTTCATTTTGTTTTGTTTTTGTTTTTGTTTTGTTTTGTTTTGTTTCTAGACAGGGTTTCTCTTTATCTTTGAAGCCTGTCCTGGAACTAGCTCCTCTGCCTCCCAAGTTCTGGGCTTAAAGGCTTGCGCCACCACCGCCCAGCTCAGACATCCGTTCTTGAAGCAGTAACTGTCAGAAAATAAATTTATAAATAAACAAACGAACAAACAAACAGCGGTTCCTCGAGGAAAATTAGGCTGTGCTTAAGATGAGGCTTGCTGGAGTTTACATCAAAATGTTAGCTGTTCACCTGCACCACAAACACAGAACTTTTTCCAGAAAGAGGGGATGGGAAGGGCATTGAGATGGGTGCTATACAGTTGTGTCCACACCGGGGCTCTAGGATGAGACTTAAGAATGTACAGTACAGAAACTTCCAGATGATCATAAAGGCACAGTTCATGGACGGCACACTGAGAATCCCAGCACATGCCACTCCATGTATAGAAGCAAGCATTCACACACAGTCATTTCAGAAGCTACCATACAGCAGTCTGGAGTTTTGACTTTTCAGAACTTTTAGATACAGGGTTCATGTCAGGTCATTTCCTGGGCACATTTCAGTTTCTTTAAATGATCTCTTCTCCCAGTTTCTTCTTCCAGAATTTCATCTTTATAAACAAATATGACTCATTTCCTGCTTCTTCTTTAAGTCCAGGAATAACTGAAAAGTGACTGCAGCATCTTCAGCTCCAGCCTCAGCTGCTGGGAGACCCGCAGCACTAATGGGTTTCCAGCGCTTGAGAGTGTCCCCTCAGCCCATTGGTTTTCTCCACTCTTTCCTTCTCATTTCTGCTCCTCTTGTCATCTAATTTCAAATGTCCTGTCCCTGTTTGTTCTCGCTTCTGCTGAAGCTCCCCGCCCACCTATTTAGTAGTTCTCTCATCATCTTCTTCAACTCCAGGATTTCTATTCAGCTCCCTTCCTTCCTTCCTTTCTTCCTTCCTTCCTTCCTTCCTTCCTTCCTTTCTTTCTTTCCTTGCTTATTTGATGTGTGAAGAATTGGAACAGGGAATGGCTAGGTTTGTGTGCATTGCGGGGAAGGGAGTGATGCATGTGTCATTAATATTTTGGGAGGCCAGGAGTCAACACTGGCTTTCTTCCTCAGATACTCTCCACCTTGCTATTTAAGGCAGAGCTGCTGGCTAGACTAGGAGGCCAGTGGGCTCCTGGGTCCTCAGCACTAGGGCTACAAGTATTTGCCAACATGAACTGCTTTTTAAACTTTTTGCCTGAGTTCTGGGAAGCAAACTCAGGTGCCTCATCCTTGCTCAGCAAACACTTTACCAATGGAGCTATTCGCCTAAACCTATTTCTTTTTTCCCCTATTTTTATTGTTTTTATTGAGCTATATGTTTTTCTCCGCTCCACTCCCTTCCTCCCCAGACCCCTTCTACCCTCTCCCACGATCCCCATGCTTCAAATTTACCCAGGAGATCTTTTCTTTTTTTTTACTTCCCATTTAGATTAGATCTATGTATCTGGGACTGTGAGTTGTAGGCTGGCTTTCCTTTGCTTTATGTCTAAAAGCCATTTATGGGTGAGTACATATTATATTTGTATTTCTGGGTCTGGGTTACCTGACTCAATATCATGTTTTCTAACTCCATCCATTTGTCCACAAATTTCAAGATGTCATTATTTTTTTCTGCTGTGTAGTACTCCATTGTGTAAATGTACTACATCTTCTTTATCTATTCTTCAGTTGAGAGGCATCTAGGTTGTTCCCAGGTTCTGGCTATGACAAACAATGCTGCTATGAACATAGTTGAACACATGTCTTTGTTGTATGGTTGAGCATCCTTTGGGTATTGCTGGGCCTTGAGGAAGGTTGTTTCCTAATTTTCTGAGAACTCATCATACTGATTTCCAAAGCAACTGTACCAGTTTGCACTCCCACCAGCAATGGAGAATGGTTCCCTTTTCCCCACATGCTCTCCAGAATACGTTGTCATGAGTGTTTTTGATCTTGGCCATTCTTACAAGTGTAAGATGGAGTCTCAGAGTGGTTTTGATTTGCATTTCTCTGATAGCTAAGGATGTTGGGCATTTCCTTAAGTGTCTTTCAGAAATTTTAGATTAATCTATTGAGAGTTCTCTGTTTAGATCTATACCCCATTTTTTATTGAGTTATTTGTTCTTTTGATGAACAATTTCTTGAGTTCTTTATGTATTTTGGAGACAAGCCCTCTATTTGATGTGTGGTTGTGAAAGATCTTTTCCCATTTTGTAGGCTGTCGTTTTGTCTTGTTGACCATGTCGTTTGCTTTACAGAAGGTTCTCAGTTTCAGGAGGTCTCATTTATTGAGTGCTGCTCTCATTGTCTGTGCTACTGGGGTTATATTTAAGAAATGATCTCCTGTACCAATGTGTTCAAGTGTACTTCCTACTTTCTCTTCTATGAGGTTCAGTATGGCTGGCTTTATGTTGAGGTCTTTGATCCATTTGGACTTGAGTTTTGTGCATGGTGATAGATATGGATCTATTTGCATTCTTCTACATGTTGATATCCAGTTATGCCAGCACCATTTGTTGAATATGCTTTCTTTTTTCCATTTTATATTTTTTGCTTTTTTACCAAAAATCAGGTGTTCGTAGGTGTGTGCATTGATATCTGGGTCTTTGATTAGGTTCCATTGGTCCTCCTATCTGTTTTTATGCCAGTACCAGGCTGTTTTCAGTACTGTAGTTCTGTAGTAGAGTTTGAAGTCAGAGATTGTGATGCCTCCAGAAGTTCTTTTATTGTACAGGACTGCTTTGGCTATCCTGGGTTTTTGCTTTTCATGTGAAGTTGAGTATTGTTCTTTTTTTCAAAAAAAATGTTTCTTTTTATTTTTGTATTTTTTATTGAGCTCTACATTTTTTCTGCTCTTCTCCCTGCCTCTCTCTCCTCCCCTTCAACCTTCTCCCAAGGTCCCCATGCTCCTAATTTACTCAAGAGATCTTGTCTTTTTCTAAGAGAGACATGGGAATCTACAAGGGAAGTAGAAAAAATATAAGAGTATTGTTCTTTTTAAGTCTGTAAAAAAAATTTGCTGAGATTTTGATTGGCATTGCATGGAATCTGTAGATTGCTTTGGAAAGAGTGTCATTCTTACTATGTTAATTCTACCCACCCAAGAGCATGGGAGATATTTCCATTTTCTGGTGTCTTCTTCAATTTCTTTCTTCAAAGATTTAAAGTTCTTGTCATATGGGTCTTCCACTTGTTTGGCTAGAGTTACTCAGAGATATTTTATGTTATTTGTGGCTCTTGTGAAGCATAATGTTTCTCTAATTTCTTTCTGAACCCATTTATCATCTGTATAAAGGAAGGCCAGTGATTTTTTTAATTAATCTTATATCCTGCCACATTATTAAAGGTGTTTATGAGTTGTAGAAGAGAGAGTGCACAACCTTGTCTTGTTCCTGATTTCAGTGGGATTGCTGAGAGTTTCTCTCCTTTTAGTTTGATGTTGGAGATTGGCTTGCTGCATATTGTATTTATTACATTTAGGTATGTTCCTTGTATCCCTGCTCTCTCCAGAACCTTTATCCTGAAGGGAAGTTGTATTTTGTTGAAGGCATTTTCAGAATCTAATGAGATGATCATATGTTTTTTTTTTTCAGTTTGTTTATATGGTGATTTTTGTGTGTTGAACCATCCCTGCATCTCTGGGATGAAGCTGACTTGATCATGATGGATAACTTTTCTGATGTGTTTTTGGATTTGATTTGCCAGTATTTTATTGAGTATTTTTGCATCAATGTTAATGAGTGAAATTGTTCTGTAACTCTCTTTCTTAGTAAAGTCTTTCTGTGGTTGGAAGTATCAGGATAATTGTAGAAAAGAGTTTAGCAATGCTCCTTCTGTTTCTATTCTGTGGAACAATTTGAGAAGTACTGGTATTAGTTCTTCTTTGAAAATCTTGTAGAATTCTGAGCTGAAACCATCTGGTCTTGATCTGTTTTTGTTTGGGAGACTTTTAATGACTGTTTCTATTTCTTTAGGTCTATTTAATTTGCTTATCTGGCCTTGATTTAATTTTGGTAAATGATATTTATCCAGAAAAATGCCAATTTCCTTTACGTTTTCCAATTTTGTGGAATACAGGTTTCCAAATATGACCTGATGATTCTCTGTATTTCCTCCATGTCTGTTGTTATGTCCCCCTTCTCATTTCTGATTTTATTATTTTTGATATTCTTTCTCTGGCTTCTAGTTAGTTTGGATAAAGGTTTGTCTATTTTGTTGATTTTCTTGAAGAACCAATTCTTTGTCTCATTGATTCTTTGAATTGTTTTTGTTGTTGTTGTTGTTGTTTCTATTTTGTTGATTTCAGCTCTCAATTTCATTATTTCCTGCAATCTATGTCCCTGGGTGAGTTTGCTTCTTTGAGTTCTAGTTTTCAGGTGTGTGTTAACTCACTCCTCTGCCTCTTGAGTGCTGGGATTAAAGGTGGGCACCACCACTTCTTGGCTTAGATTGGGAAAGTTTTCTTCTAAGATTTTGCTGAATATATTTTCTGTGTTTTTGAGTTGGACTTCTTCTTCTTCTCTCCCTATTATTCTTATGCTTGGGGTTTTCCATATTTCCTGGAAATTTTGTGTTAAGGTTTTGTTAGATTTAATGTTTTTTTTTTGATTGATGAGTCTATTTCCTCTATTGTATCTTCAATGTTTGAGATTCTCTTTTCCACCTCGTGTATTCTGCCGTGTATGCTTGCATTTGTGGTTCCTGATCATTTTCTTATAATTTTTGTTTCTATAATTCCCTTGGCTTGTGTTTATTGTCTCTATTTTGGTTTTCAAGTCTTGAATCATTTCTTTCACCTGTATGATTGCTTTTTCTTTGTTTTCTTTAAAGAATTTGTTGATTTCTTCCAATTTTTTGTTTGTCTTTTCCTTCATTTCTTTGAGAGAATTTTTCATTTTCTCTTTGAGGGCCTCAAACATTCTTCTAAAGTTACTTTTTAGGTCATTTTCTTCTGCTTCATCTTTATTGAGGTATTCAAGTTTTGCTATTTTAGTGCTACTAGTTTTGTTGGTGTTGTGTTGATCTTTGTGGTGTTGAGTGTGTTCTTACCTTGTCTACCCATCATTTCCTCTGATTGGTGTAGTTAGGGCCATGTCTCTGGTAATCACTCTTTCAGGTGCCAGTTGCTTTAAGGCTCTAAGGTTGTTTCTCACGGTAAAGTTAGGGCCCAGGGCCCAGGCACCCTGGAGGTCACTTGGCACTGGAGGTTGCTCTGCAGTCCTGAAGGTCATTTGGACCTGCTCCCACTGAGGTCACTGGTTCAGACCTGGTCCTGCAGAGGTCTCTGGCTCAGGCCTGCACCTGTGGAGGTCACAGACTCTTGGACCTGCTCCAGCAGATGTCCCTGACTGGATCCTGCTACGGAGGAGCTCTTTTGTATGGTTTCTACGGAACTATACATTTCTCTCAGCTCCCCTCCCTTCCTCCCTCTCTTCTTCTACCCTCTCCTAGGACTCCCATGCTTCCAATTTACTCATGAGATCTTGTCTTCTTCTCCTTCCTATGTAGATTCATGTATGCCTCTCTAAGGGTCTTCTTTGTTGTCTAGGTTGTCCCCTAAACCTTTTTCTTAATGGGTGCTTTCTATTTGAGCATTGTTTTTCAGCCTTGGTTCCCTTGTCTACCTGTGTTTTCTTACTCCTCACCGAGTTTCATAAGATGGCTATTTTGAGTTCTGTTTCTTGAAGTTCCTAGATCACTTATTGGAGCAGGAACTGTTGGTAGTGACCATGTGTTACTAATTTGGTTGTTACTAATTTGATCATTAAACAAGCCATGTATATATCAAATCATCAAGATGTGTATGTGTGCGTGTGTGTGTGTGTAAATAACACCTGCTTTATGTGTAGATACTCAGTCCTTGAGGCTAGTGCCTCAACAGTCAGAATGCCCACAGTGAGTGTCTACCTGGGCAACAGTTGGTAGTTACTCAGCCCAAGGCAGGGTGACTCTGTAGCCCCCCCCCCAGTCTGGCACTGGAACCTAGAAGGTTCCTGGAGAGCTGCTGGTCCCTAGTCCACAATGACAGCTGGCAAATTCTGGTTCTGGTATCAGCAAAGGAAGCAACAACAGCAACCTGGGTAGCAAGAAGAGGCCAAGAAAGAAATCGCCTAGTAATCTGCCCTCTACCATCTCCCTATCTGGGCTGCTACCAGAATGTGCCACCCACTGTCAGAGCAGGTCTCAAGTCAGTCAAAGCAATCAGGACACGGATTTGGGTCAAACTCACTACTCAAATGGTTCTAATTTGTGGCAAGTTGACTTTAATGCCAACCATAATAATTCATAACCCATTTGTAGGCAGAGTTTTCTCATCCTGAGAGCCAGCTCCAAATCACCACACAGAGATTTATATTAATTATAAATGCTTGGCTAATAGCTCAGGTTTATTACTAACTAGCTCTTACATTTTAAGTTAACTCATATTCCTTATTTGTGTTCTGTCACATGGCAGTACCTTTATTAGCATGACATATTCTTTTCCTGTTCCCTCTGCATCTGACTGGTGACTCCTGCTATCTCCCTTCTCCTTCCCATTATTCTTATTTTGGTCACCTCACCTATACTTCTTTCTTGTCTACAGGCTTGTCAGCTTTATGTTAACCAATGAGATACATATTCACAGTATACAGAAGGATTATTTCACAGCACTGATTTATAGTTTCATTTGTCAAGTTTTTAATTTCATAAAAGAACAATGATTTGGCACTGAGGTAAATGCCCACCTATTATCTCCAACTTACAGGAAAATGTCTTTTTGGTCTTCAAGGTAAGACACTAGAAATAGTCCTCAGGAAAACACAGTTTTAGTCAAGTCTTCTTCAACCTCAAGTACTCTCCTGACTGGGGAACAGTCCCCACAGTCAGAACCTTTAGCACAGTATTTTAAAGTTACCTACTTGTTGTCTACTAGTGAGGCATTGTGACAGTGAGAGCCACAGTTCCCTGTCCCTGGCTGTCATATCAGCTCCCTAATCCTGTGGCACTCTTCTCTAACTGCCTCATTCCGGAATCAGACCATTTCAGCAAGCTTTCCAGCACTCACGTGGGCCTGAATTCCTCCCAAACCCCACAGACTGACGAGATTGCTTAGTGCCTCCAATGTGTCCCACACTGGTGTCTGTCACGCAGTTCGCAAGAGTGTAATTTTCTGGGCCCCTCTGCTCCTCTGAGACATTTGAATTCAGCTTAAACTGAGTTGTGCCAACCCATCAGAATTTCCATGGGTGGCATAGCTTCCTCTTATTTCTCTCTATGTGCCCTCATTCTTGCCTGGTGCATCTATTCTGCTCTCGACAACCCTTGTACAGCAGGTCGTAAAGAGACCAGAGCTTCTAGCACAATCTTTATCCTCAGAAATCCTGAAGGCCCTGACTTCACCCGTGTTTCTGTTTCCATTTTCATACTGAGAAGTCTCCAGGGGACTCAAGGTCTCAGGAAATACCACAATATTTTTCTCACCTCAATTCCACACACACCTCCAAATAAGACCATTACATTTATACTTTTAAATCAAGATGCATGTTTTTTAAAGGATATGCTTAAATAAGCAGTAAGTTATTCGTGTGGGCCTAAATGTAAGCACAGGGTTTTCACAGCAACACCCTGTGACCTACATCAGAATCAACTTAAAGGTCCACCAATAGGGGTCTGGTTAGACAGCACACATTCTAACCACACTGTGGAATTTTAAGCAGCCATTAATATTGATGAAATATTTCTAAATTTGTTGACCCAAAAAGAAGACCATGGCAGAATATTGAGTGAAAAAGCAGGTTAGCCAGCAGTCACATGTGATCTCATTTACATAACAGCATGTGTGGGTATGAGTGTGTGGTGTGAGTGTGCCCGTGAGTGTGCACGTGAGTGTGTATAATGTGTGAGATGCCTGTAAGTGTGGGTACATGGGAGTATGTGTGAGTGTGTGTCTGTGTGTGTGTACATAAAGGGGGGAAAATGGAGGGAGGGAAGATATGTGTTTGGAAATCCCTGGAAGGATATCAGAATGTTGACAACAGCATTGTTGGTTCTAAGTGGTGAAAGCTTCAAAGTCTTTCCATGTACACACCAGACTGCACTGGATCTTAGTGCTCACATGTGATTCAGCATAGGGGTGAGTGACTCTTGGTCAATTTTGTGACTTTCAAGGGAAGTCTGAAGCAGACACAGTAAAACTTCTCCCTTCTTTCCTCCGTAATGGGAAAGAGAAGGGGTCAGGTCTTGTGAGCTAACTAACTGTAAATGAGCTTGGCTTCTTTCATGCCTGCAGCTAACAGTCAATCTTCTTGCTTAAAAGAATCTGTAACAACAGACCACTTGGTCCCCAGCTGGAGAGACTGCACCCTGCCCTGCCCCAGCTGGGGCTTTCGCCCTGTTTTCCACTCCCTGGATGCTTCTTTGCCTGTAGAAAGTTAAGATTTTTGGGAACCATTCGGGAACTTTTAAGAGGATCTGTGATCAGTTTAGAATTTGGCCCATGAATCATCCACCAGAAGGAATGGTTCTGTCCCCAGCACTTTCCCGACCCTCAGCTTGCCAGACTTCTTTGTAGGTATCCCAGATATCGCTCCTCATTCACCCACATACAAATTCTGATTAAAAGTCATCTTTTCAGGGCTGAGGAGATGGCTCCTTGGGTGAGAGGGTTTGCTGTACACTCAAGGAGATCTGAGTTCGGATCCCCAACATCCACATCAAAGTTAGACCCATAAGCCCAATGAGACAGAAAGATCCCCAACCTTAGCAGCCAGTCCAGCCAAATCAGGGCCAGGTTCAAGAGACTCTATCTCAAAAATAAAGATGAGCCAGGTGGTGGCGCACGCCTTTAATCCCAGCACTCAGGAAGCAAAGGCAGAGGCAGGTTGATCTCTGTGAGTTCGAGGCCAGCCTGGTCTACAAGAGCTAGTTCCAGGACAGCCTCCAGAGTTAGATAAACCCTGTCTCAAAAAGCTAAATAACTAATAAAACATATTGAAGAAGCTACTCAACATTAGGTTCTGCCACACGTGCCCACACACACACACAATTGAATAAAGGATGCTATCTTTTCTCTGCTCTGTCTCCCCGAGTCGGGACCTTCCAGGAGATGAGCCATCCCATCCCCACCCTTCACTCATGACAGGCAGTGAGGGGTCGTAGGGAAGAACATTAAAACACAAGGTATTCCAGGGCTGGAGGCACCAGCACTGAAAGCCCTTTGTGAGTCTGAAGTCCTATAGACAGCTTCTGCATGTCCTTAAAATACCACAACTAGACATGACCAAGGCAGTCTGCAGGGCTTTAGGTAACAGGGTCTGAAGCAGTCTTCTGTTGAAGAATGATGTCAGAGGTACGGTTGAAATCATTTAGAAAGCCACACTGATTTTGGCGAACTGTGGCTCAGTCACTTTGCACCCTCCTTCAACCAGGGCACTGTTCTTCATGGGGGAGACCCCACTGCCCTTAGAGCCTCGGCTGACTGAGTCAGACCCGTCTAGAGTACCAGAGATACTCTTCTCCACGGAAAGTCAATTGATTAAGGTGTTTAGTCATAGCTACGGTAAAACCTAAATTAACAATCAATCAAATGAACAGGCAAGCTGGCACAGGGTAAGATGTGTACACAAGGGACCTGCCCCAGCGTCACACATCTGAGACCTATACCAGTGGTTTTCTTGGGCTTCAAGCTTGCATCAATCAGATTATGAGACCTCCTCAACTCCAAAATCACATGACCCGAGTGTGTATGTGTGCAGGTGTGTGTGTAGGTGTGTGTGCAGGTTTGTGTGCAGGTGTGTAGGTGTGTGTGTAGGTGTGTGTGCAGGTGTGTGTGCAGGTGTGTGTGTAGGTGTGTGTGTGCAGGTGCGTGTGCAGGTATGTGGTGGCCCTGGCTGCATTCATCACCTTTCGCAACACTGGAACCAAATTCCAACAAGAAGAAATTTAAGGAGGAAAGATTTATTTTGGCTCCAAGTCTGAGGAGATGTAGTCCATTACTGTGGGGACAGTGTGGTGTCAGGTGGGCCCACAGTAGCAGGAGCATCCTCCTCACACTTCAGTGCAGCAGGAAGCACAAAGAAGACAGGAAGTGGGGTCAAGCTCATCACTTTGGAATAAGAACTAAGTGACCTCGCTAACATGCACCCATCCATGTGTGTTTACCAGTTTGGTTAGGTCATGACCTACCCTTTTACAAAAAGTGTCTTGCTAGGCTAATTTCACTTTGTTAGTGTGTTTCTTTGTGTGACTTGCCAGCTTCCTGTGCAGTGAGCCACACCAGCCAATAGACTGTGAGAGGAATGTGTGTGTGTTCATTTCTGGGCACAAGTTATCACAAGCCCTTGTCCTTGCTTCCTCCACTCTCCTGGCTTCCGCGGGCTCAGTGACCTCAAGTTCCACCAGTGACACAGAGCGGGGACTCAACCTGCATTTGGGGAAATAAGTGGGGAAAATGAACCTTATTTATTTAAGTCTTCAGATTTCTGGGGGAAAGTAGAAGACTGAGTGATTGAGAAGCGGACACAGCAGAGGCAACAGTCCGTGGCCAGCTCTGTAGAGAGAATTTGGGTTAAAGGTTTCTTTTGTTTTGTGAATTTACCTTGGAGACTTGCGTATTTGCTGCTGTCTATTTCTTCATATTTAGTGGCTGGAATCCTTAACTTTTAATTGAAGCTTCTCTGCTTATTGTTCCCTATCTCCTCCTTGGAGCAGGTAATGACCAGTAAATAAATCCGCAAGGACCCAGCCTAACTGTGGTTTAAACAAACACTTTATTAAAATGCTGAAAGCCGGCTCCTGGACGACTACAGTTCCTGTGTTTGCCCCGCTGAGCCTCCACTTCTGCTGCATAAGCGTTTCCTTGTTTTCAGCTGCACTGGCAAACCAGTCTACTTGGAACTCCTTAGTGAGAAAGGCTGTTTCAGCTTACTGCAACCCCCAGAGATGGCTTCAAGAAGGGCACCCGAGCTCTCTAGCGGCCTACACTCAAAACCTACCATCCACACCCACAAACAACTAGCTTACACAGTCGCTGTGGGGGCCTTCACCCAGGGACAGGCCTAATTAATTTCAGGTTTAATAAAATTTAATTAATTTTAAATTTCAAACCTTTTGGGTTTCTGTTTGGGGGTCTGTTTGCTGTTTGGGTACTATTAGTTTTTATCCAATGTCTTTCTCTAAAGCAATTCCGGAAGTGACCAATGAAAGCAAAGAGAAGAGCAGGCACATAGGTAGGAAGTCAAGACCCAAACGAGGAGCTCAAGAAAAATACTTTCAGCCTCAGTCACAGAGCAAGGGCACCCAGCCCACCGTCTTCCACACCAGTTAAAGGGAAGCAGAGCCTGGGCAGCAGAAAGACTGGTTGTGACACTTGGAAGATCTAAATGAAGCCACACATGGGGACAATTCCCTTTCGGTTGGAAAAGTGAAAAGGCACTTGAGCTGGTTCTGAGCTCAAATCTCAGTTTCCTCTTCTGTGAAATGGGGTGACATCACCCCCTGGCTGCTGTCTTCTCTGCTTCTCCTTCTTTCCTTCTGTTCTCCACCATGTTTTCAAGTGTCTCAAGTGTCACCTTTCAAATTCCTGTCTTGGGATCTATTTCTGGGACAACTCACACCAGCATCCTCTCTCTACTTCCCCTGCTCCCCATATAACCTAAAAAGATAAACAGATAAGCCCAATGTGGCCTGTCCAGTTAGTGAGATTATTTTTCAGTCATTAAAAGGGAAGAGTAGGAAAACAGGGAAGAGGAAGAGAACAGGAAAGGGGAAGAGGACAGGGAGGAGGAAGAGGACAGGGAAAGGGAAGAGAAAGAGGATAATGTAAAGGAAGAGAAGAGAAAAGGGGAAGAGGACGGGGAGGAGGAAGAGGACAAAGAGGAGGAAGAGGAGGTGTGGCAGGAACATGGATATGGGCTACAATATGAACATCCTTTGGAAGAGTTCAGACATGAAAGATCACTTATAATATTATTTTATTTATGTGAAATATATCATAAAAGTCAATAGTTGGTGACTAGGACTGAGTCAAGACTAATGTGTAGAAATTGTGTGTGCTGAACACCTTTTCATAACTGTGACAACATCCCTGAAATAAGAAGCTTCTAAGGAGAAGAGGCTCTAGGCTCACAAGGTTAGAACCTCCTGGCCTTGCTGCTCTGCTGGGAGTGTATGACTCAGGTCTGTTCACCACGTGTAGGCTGCAAAGTAAAGGGAGAGGGGGAAGACAAGACTGGGATCCAACATGCCTTCCTCACACTCCTGGTAGCCCAACTTCTAAGTCAGCTCTACTTTCTACAGGCGTTACAACAGAGGTTCTCAACCTGTGGGTCACCACCCCTTTGGAGTCAATAACTCTATGGTGGGGGTCAGCACAACATGAGGAACTGGATTAAAGGGTCGCAGCCCTAGGAAGGCCGAGAACGGCTGCACTACTACCTCCCATCAGCACCACACACTGACAACCAAACCTTCAAACACAGGTCTCCAGGACAGTCCAGATCTGCCTTGCAGCACTGTTTAGTGGGTGCAGGCCTTTGTTTTGGAGTAAAACCATGTTTTGAAATTACAAGTGATTGTTGCATAGCACTGAGAAGGGCTAAATGCTACTTGACACCACGTGGGTTCAATGGTTGTGTTCAATGGCTTATGTCTCAGTAATTTTCTTATTGTGTACTCTCAACTCAATTCCACTTTTACATGCTTCTTAAAAACAAAAGGAAGGGGCTAGGGAGACTTCTCAGTAAGCAAAGTGCTTGGCACACAAGCATGAAAACCTTACAGCCTCAAGATCCAAATAAAAATAGGCACAGCACACACGCCTGAAATCCCAACACTGGGAAAAGAAACGGGAAAACCCCTGTGGTTCACTGGGCAGCCAGCCTAACTGACTTGATGAACCCCAGGCTTAGTGAGAGTCCTTATCTCAAAAAATAGGTGGAGAGTAACAGAGAAAGACACCTAACATTGACCCCTGGCCTTCACACAAACACACACTTGGGCTTGTTTGCAACACACGTGCACATGAACACATACACAACACACAGAGACAAAAGGATGCAAGGGCGTCCATGGACTCATCATTTATAATAGCAAAGACAGCCTAAATGTTTATGATGGACGAGTGAACAATATCCAAGCATAGCTGCCTACCAGTAGAACTGCACCCCTGCCCGGATTCCGGCCCCTGGGACTTCCCAGCCCCAAGCCATACCAGCAAAACCTGCCCATTGCTGAGCCCTGCCACCGACCTTGGAGTACTCCTGACACCGAGACATAGTCCACACCAGTCACAACTGGTGAGTGACTCTCCTATCCTGCAGTCTGTCCCCTCCCATCTCAGCACCAGCACCATTGCTGGGCCCTGCCCCCTAGTCGGGAGGAATCCCACTGCTCTGGTGCAGCCTTCACCTGTTGACCAGCAGGTGAGGGACCTACCTGCCAGCTGGACAGCCACCCTCTGGGTTCTGCTCCCCCAAGGGCCATACCACCATCCAACCCTCCCACCTCATCATCCTCCCTGCAGCCAGCCCTTCCCCAGAACTCCCACAGACTCCACAGGCCCTGACACAGTCCACATCAGTTGGAAGAACAGATGCCTTAGGCCCTGGTACAGTCCACACCAGTTGGAAGAACAGTCACAGCAAGTCAGCTAGAGACAAGGATGGTCCTAGATATCCCAGAAGATGACTCAGGCTTTATTGGAGGCCAGGCTGGATCTACAGACTCAAGAAGACTTTGACTTTATCTAAGGCCAGACCAAATCAAGGGACCCAAGACCCCCCAAACCTCAGGAGATACCCTACTGGACCTGGAGACTCACCAGTCACCAGAACCTTTGGCCACTTAAACCAGAAGATCAGAGAGGAAACAGAAACCAAGGAACAAAACATCCACCCAACAAAGACAAACTCAGGAATCAACACCTAGATCTATAACCATCCCAAATCCAGATGACTAAACGCCAGTGTAAGAACCTAACCAATAACAGAAAGTGCAATATGGCAGGCAGCACCAGAACACAGCTATCCTATGGCAGCAAGACCGGAACATTCCAACACAGCTGACGCACAAGAAAATGACCTTACAATAACTTTATGAAGATGATAAAGGTCCTTAAAGAAGAAATGAAAAAAACCCTTAAAGAAATTGAGGAAAAGACAAACCAAAAAACTGGAGGAAATCAATAAATCTCTTAATGTCAATAAAAAAAAACAAACAGATGAAGGAAACAAATAAAATTGTTTAAGACCTGAAAATGGAGAAAAAAGCAATAAAGAAAACACAAACATAAACATTAAAATTAAAAATGCAGTTTGAGTACACAAAGCAGGTCGCCGGGGAGATGGCACAGTTGGCGAAATGTCTGCCTGGCAAACATGAGGGCCTGAGTCTAGGTGCCTGGTGGGCATGGTTTTAAAGAAGTGGAGTCTGGCAGATCATACCTAGTATTCTAGCACTGGGAGGCAGAGACAAGAGGGTCCCTGGGGTAAGGGAATGTCTTAGGATTTTATTGCTTTGAAGATACACTATGACTGTAAGTCTTATAAAGAAAACATTTAATTCGGGTGGCTCACTTACCATGTCAGAGGTACAGTCTGTTTTCATCATGGTGGGTACCACAGTTGCAAGCAGATGTAGAGCTGGAGGAACAGCTGAGAGTCCTACATCTTGCTGGCAACAGAAGTTGACTGGCTGTGTCACTTTTGCTTAAGCAAAAGACCTTAAAGCCAGTCCCCACCGTGACACACTTCCTCCAACAAAGCCACACCTCCCAATGGTGCCATTCCCTACGAGGTTACGGGGGTCATAGAGAGTTAGTTAGTCTAGCTGAATCATTGAGCTTCAGGGTTAGTGAAAAACCCTTTCTCAAAGTACAAGGTAGAGAGCAATTGAGAAGGACACTCAGCACTGACCTCTGGCCCTCACATAAACATGTGCATGGGTACCCACTCACATAGGTACACACATACACAAACACACACACACAAGGGGAGGGGAGATGGATGGAGTGAGGAAGAGAGAAAATTCTACAAGATGGTTTAAACTAAGCTAGATCTCCATTATCACATGGAACAACCTTAAAAACGCAATGTTAAACAACTTACAGAAACACATACACACACGTGATACGATGCCATTTATAAATTATCAACACATTGTATCTACAGTTGATGAGTCAACTGGACATTTGAAAAACAGAGCATCAGCACCGAAACCAGCTTCACGGAAGTAATGCTCTAATGAGCGAGAGCAGACACAGAGGGAGAGCTCTGGTTTGGGTTCTGCCAAAAAAAAAGGAGTCAAGGATAGCTCATTTGCTGGGGTAAACGGGAAATTTGTACAATTGAGTCTGAAATGTTGCCCACAGACTCATGGGTTCGAACACTGATGCTCTGTGCTGGCAGTACTGGAGGAGGCTCTGTGCCTTTGGGCCGTGAGGCCTAACATCAGGGTGCAAGTTACTAGGGGGCTTGGCTTCTTGTCCTGCCACCCAGATGTGAGAATGGTGGAGCCTCCAGCTCCCGGGAGGATGTGGTACAGCGCCACCCACCTGGCAGAACAGTCATGGTCTTCACAGGACCAGCTTCTGCTTGCCAAGGACCATTACAGCAGACCTTCTTGACTGTGAACATCGCCTCACAGGAGGAAGCAGGGAGGACCGTTGGACGTACACCTGAGTATCTAGCCACTTAGGAAATAGGGACAATCATACTCTAGTCTGGTTAAGATTTGGCATCAAATCACTGCATCTCGGGTCTTTTTTTTTTTGCGGGGGTAGGGGGGATAGTATGTGGCTAGAGCCAGCATCTCTCTTGACACTGAAGGACTCTTCATAGAAGGGAGGCACTGCAAGGAGAGCAGTTAGCATCGTGATGGTCCACCATAATGGACAGGGAACAGTGCAATACAAAGTGGAATGCTAAAAACCCAGGATAGCCAAAACAATCCTGTACAATAAAAGAACTTCTGGAGGAATCACAATCCCTAACTTCAAACTCTACTACAGGGCTACAGTATTCAATAATACAGCCTGGTATTAGCATAAAAACAGACAGGAGGACCAATGGAACCAAATAGAAGACCCAGTTATCAATCCACACATCTTCGAACACCTGATCTTTGACAAAGAAGCAAAAAATATCAAATAGAAAAAAGAAAGCATATTTAACAAGTGGCGCTAACAAAACTGGATATCAACATGTAGAAGAATGAAAATAGACCCCTATCTATCACCATGCACAAAACTCAAGTCCAAATAGATCAAAGACCTCAACATAAAGCCAGCCACACTGAACCTCATAGAAGAGAAAGTAGGAAATACATTTGAATGCATTGGCACAGGAGACCACTTCCTAAATAAATATAACCCCAGTAGCATAGACACTGAGAGAAACAATTAATAAATGGGACCTCCTAAAACTGAAAAGCTTCTGTAAAGCAAAGGACACAGTCAACAAGACAAAACGGCAGCCTGCAGAACGGGGAAAAAATCTTCACTAACCCCACATCAGACAGAGGTCTGATCTCCAAAATATACAAAATCTCAAGAAATTGGCCACCAAAAGAACACATAATCCAATTTAAAAAATGGAGTAGAGACCTAAACAGAGAACTCTCAACAGAGGAATCTAAAATGGCTGAAGGACACTTAAAGAAATGTTCAACATCCTTAGTCAGCAGAGAAATGCAAACCAAAACAACTCTGAGATTCCATCTTACACCTGTAAGAATGGCCAAGATCAAAAACACTGATAACAACTTATGCTAGAGAGGTTGTGGGGAAAAGGGAACACTTCTGCATTGCTGGTGGAAGTGCAAACTGGTACAATCCCTCTGAATGTCAGTATAGTGATTTCTCAGAAAATTAGGAAACAACCTTCCTCAAGACCCAGTAATACCACCTTAGGGTATATATCCAAAGGATGCTTAATCTCAACTATGTTCATAGCAGCATTGTGATAGTCAGAACCTGGAAACAACCTAAATGCCCCTCAACCGAAGAATGGATAAGGAAAATGTGGTACATTTACACAATGGAGTACTACACAGAAGAAAAACATAACAATATCTTGAAATTTGCAGGAAAATGGATGGAGCTAGAAAACATTATTTCGAGTGAGGTAGCCCAGACACAGAAAGACAACTATCACATGTACTCACTCATAGGTGGTTTTTAAACATAAAGCAAAGAAAACCAGTTTATAAACCACAATCCCAGAGAACTTAGAAAACAATGAGGACCCTAAGAGAGACTTACATAGATCTAATCTGCATGGGAAGTAGAAAAAGACAAGATCTCCTGAGTAAATTGGGAGCATTGGGACCTTGGGGGAAGGTTGAAGGGTGGAGGGGAGAGACAAGGAAAGGAGCAGAGAAAAATTTAGAGCTCAATAAAAAATCAATAAAAAAAAAATAGTTGAGCAAGGGGCTCATTGTGGTCAAAGAAAAAAATAATGTCAGACTGGCTATTGCTGACTGACATATCTTTTATGCTAGGATGGATTGGTGATCTAAGGTATATAATTCTGTTTTTACTATGTAATGTTCAGAAAGGAAGGATTTTTTTACTAGTATTTTTTAATAGTTTCTTGGATGAGGACTCAGAATTCTTGTTCATATGAGGATACTTTTATTCATTCATAAAAATGGAATGTTAAAAAAAACCAAGTGGAGTGCTCGTCTTGTTGCTTACCGGGGAGAAACTTTTATCAGCCATGTTTTAATATTTTATTTATGATGTAAATATGATAAAATATTTGTATTTGGTAATTATACCTATGGGTACTTAATATAATTCTGTACTCCTGTCTGTACTTGCTATTCAACCTTTATTAATTCCATTTATAATGTGTATATTATCAACACTATTTCCACTTTTATCTACTGTAAAGGGACCGAAGCAGTGAGTCTTCCTTCCCCTCTCCCTCAGCCTGTGGGAGTGTCTAATCATACCGACAGAATGGACTTTTCTAGATATCTTGTACACGTGACACATGTCCTTTTGTTGGCTCACTTCCCTTAGTAGAACGCTCTCCAGTACATCCACATTGCTCCCCCTGTTTATGGCTTGACAACGCCCCATGAATGCACAGTTCAGATTTGTCCATCCATGAACCTGTCGGTGAGCATGTGGGTTCATCCCATTCTTTGACTACTGTCTTAGTTAGGTTTCTATTTTAGAGATGGTGAAGAGATTCCACGTCTATAGCAACTCTTTAAAATGGAAGCATTTAATTGGGGCTTAAAACAGTTCAGAGGTTTAGTGTATAATCATTGTGGGGGGAACATGGAGGCATGCAGCAGACATGGTGCTGGAGAAGGAGCTGAGAGTTCTACATCTGGATCAGCAGGCAGCAGGAAGAAAGAGATACTGGGCCTGGCTTGAGCACTTGAAATCTCAAAGCCTACCCCCATCGACACACTTCCTCCAACAAGACCACACTGTCTTGGTGCCACCCCTATGAGCCTATGGGGGCCATTTTTATTCAAACCTCCACAATCACTTTAAATAATGCTGTAATAAACACTGGTGTATAAGTAACTATTTGCATCCCTGTTCCCAAATTCTTGGTATCTCCTTAAGACTGCAACTGTTTTATACGCACCTCCACATTTCATTGTGCAAGGAACTTCTGCTCTGCTTCCCACAGCATCTGCCCCATTTACATTCTTACCAGAAACGCATGAGGGCTCCAGTTCTCCCCACCTTTACCAACACATGTCCTACCCCTACTTTTAGCCTTTGGTTATAGTCATTTCAGTAGACACAAAGTAGTACATATCTCCCTGTATTATCTCCCTCGGAAGATCCTGAATATCAGTTCACTTATGTATTGGCACTTGTGTATCTTCCGTGAATAAATGCCTATTCATGCTTTCTCTGTTTTTAGGACTTCTCAAAATTAAAATGTAAGGTCCTGCCTCTTGCAATGGAACCTGTATCTTGAATATAATGTTGTCTTTGTTCAAAGATGTTACTCTCTTGACTTCTCTGAGAGACAGGTTTTGTTCACCTTCATCTCTCGGGGAATTCCAGTTTCAGCCCCATCATTCATGCCCTCAGTCAGCAAGTTTTTTGAGAGCTTTTACAAAATTTTCTGGCATCACCCAAAGTGACAGGCAAATTCAGTGTTGGACAAAGGTGCCAAATGTCACACTCCAGGAAGCAGGAACAAGGGGGAAATCAAGTTGTCACCGTTGTCAGCTTGTCCTTCATCCTGGGCTAAGGGGATTCGGAGTTCTTCTGGCTTTAAATAGGAAACTAGCTCTTCCCAAACCCTACTCATGGAAGAAAGAATAGAAGGAGGTGATTTAAAAGGAAGGGAACTTCCTCAAACAAGCTTCAAATCAAAATGTGAGTTGTGAAGTTCATCAGTGCCTGTACTGACTGACTCTAAACCAAGCCATTTCCTCTCTGCTCCTTGTCTGTTGCCCTCTATTCTGTGTCCAACCTTCAGTGTCCCCAACACCTTACTGTTGTGTGATGTTTTTTTGCTCTTTTGGGGGGCCCACCACCCAGATCCCAAATAAATCAGCAAGGAGGCTTATTTTTAGTTATCAATGCCATGCCCAGCCTTAGCTTGACTTCTTTCTTGGCAGCTTTTCTTAACTTAAATTATCCCAGCTAACTTTTCCCTCTGGGCTTTTTCCTTTTCTTACTTCTGTACACCTGAGCTCCACTCTTACTCCGTGGCTGGCTGGGTGCCTGCCCCCTTGCATCCTCCTCTCCTTGTTCTTGCTCCTTCTTCTTCTAGTCCAGATTTCTCCTAGTTAGACTTTCCGCCTGCCAGCTCCTCCTATCCTTGCTGCTACCTCCTGATTGGTCGTTGAGCTCTTTATTAGGATCATCAGGCATTTTAGACAGACACAGAATCACGCTTCAGAGTTAAACAAATGCAGCATAAACAAAAGTCACACACCTTAAATTAATATTCCCCAACAACTTACCACCCTAGTTGTAAGTCAGTTCTGTGCCTCCTCTTGGTCCTAGACACATTCCACATTCAATTTGCTAAGGAAAGCTTTGAACTTGGGTTCAGGACTTCAGGTGTGAGCTTCAGAGTCAGCTATATGAGCTTTGTCATATAATACCATGGCTCTTGCTGCTGCTATTGCTGCTGTTATTAACTCCTCTGCAGTGTCTTTAATGTTTTTAAAAGGAAATATTGCCATAAATAACCACAATGCCAGCTTTATCTGACTTTATCAAAGCAACAGCATATTAGTTATTTCTTGCAACCAAACACCTGCCAATAGCAACTTAAGGGAGAATGGTTTGTTTGGGCTCACGGTGGAGAGCACAGTCAGCCCATCAGGGTGGGTAACTCATAGTGGCGGAAGTTTGAAGAAGCATCCACATTCTGAACACAGAAAGAGACAAATGGTCAGTTCCTATGATAGTTTGCTTGCAAATTGGCAGGGTCTTGGATGACCATGAGGCAAGTCTCTGGGCACACATGGGAGGGAGTTTCTAGATTAGATTAAGTGAAATGGAATGACAGGCACCCTTAAGGCAGGTAACAGCAGCCACTGGCTCGGGTATCCCTGGTTTGCTGGTTTGCTGGGGAAAGGCAGTTGCTGGCAAACAGCCACTGTGATCTGATTCTTTAGAGCAGCAGTGGTGGTGGCCTCAGGTGCCTGCTGCTCTGACTTCTCTATGGTGATAGGACTGCAGCCACCGTCTGTGAACTAGAACACCCCGCCCCCCGCCTTTGACTTCTCTATGGTGACAGACTGCAGCCACTGTCTGTGAGCCAGAAACACCCCCCCCCCAACTTCTCTATGGGGATGAACTGCAGCCACCGTCTGTGAGCCAGAAACACCCCCCACCCGACTTCTCTGTGGTGACAGACTGCAGCCACCATCTGTGAACCCCCTTTCTCTTAAAGTGTTTTTGCTAGAATATTTTATCACAGCAACAAAAGTGTAGATGGAAACTTGTGTCCCAGTCCCCTAGCTGTTCAGTCCCAAAGAAACACACAGAGGCTTAGACTAATTATAAACTAAGCCTATTAGCTCAGGCTTATTATTAACTAGCTCTAACAACTTAAATTAACCCATAATTCTTATCTATGTTTAGCCCCATGGCTTGGTATCTTTTCTCAGTGAAGGATTCTCATTTTGCTTCCTCTGTATCTGGCTGGTGACTGTGTCTTTGTCTTTCCTCTTCCCAAAATTCTCTTAGTCTGGTCGTCCCACCTATACTTCCTGCCTGACTACTGGCTAATCAGTGTTTTATTAAACTAATATGAGTGAGAAATCTTTACAGTATACAAGAGCATTATCCCACAGCATTTTTTTTTCTTACAAAGAAAACACATAATTGAGGTGATAGCTTATAGTTGCAGAGGTTCATGGCAGGGAGCATGTCAGCATACAGTCAGACATGATACTGGCTACATCTGGACCAGAAGGCATCAGGAAATTGACTGACTGTCACACTGAGTAAATCTTGAAAAAGGAGACCTCAAAGTCCACCCCACAGTGACACGCTTCCGACAGAAGATGTGGCCCAGATGAAAGGTGTCCTCTCCATGACTTTACATGTGCTCTAATACGTCTTGCTGCTTGAGCAGATCACTGTTTTCTTCCCAGATTCCACCCTTCCCTTTCCCTTTATTTTCAGTTTGGCTTTTCCACCTGTCTCCATCCTGCCTTGCTGTAGGTCAAAAAAAGCTATTTTATTAACCAATGAGAATAATGCATATTCACAGCATACATAAAGATCATCCCACAGCACTTCCCCCTTTCTACCTAATAAAAAAAGGTTTTAACTTTAACATAATACAGTTACATACAACAAAACAATTATCAAGAATTACAATTACAATATCTAGCCTACTTATATTTAACAAAATTAAAGAAAACATTTCATTATCTATTCTATATTGGTGAGCTTAAAGTTTTATATATAATTTATCTTTTATCATAACTACGAAAAACTATAATTATAACTATCTAGTCTTCAACTCAATCAAAGACCAAAGAAGAAAATAATATTATTACCTGAGTAAGGAAATGAAGGCAAGCAACTTGCAAAAATGTAAGAAATGACAGAAATGGCTGTCTGCCTATAAAGTCACCCAAGTGTCCTCTATAACATTGGGGCATCTATCCTTGGCCTACAGGCCCAGTGTATCTGATAGACTTTTTTTGTGAAGGAGGGAATTTGGAAGGACTGTCCTACCTTGTCTTAGAACACCTTGACAGTCACTTTTCTTTGTGTCCTGCTTGTCCAATTTGGATAGTAACTGCCAGCAATTAAAGCAAGGGCAGATTCTTTGCCCACATGGCTAGCTTTTGCCATAAAGAAAATAAACTCCATACAGACTTTTTTGATGCCCATCATCTTTTCTGTAGTACATCAGTGCTGTTAGGAGCAGACATGTCTCACTGTCATAAAAAGTCTAAGTTATTAAATCATTTTAAATGTCATATTCTGTAGGTCTTTGAAATGTTTGAAGATAAATACCTATCTGAAATTTATCTTTGTTTATCTAAAAAACTTAACTAACATGACTATAAGGTTGACTATTATAGAAGACCAACTGTATTTCTGTAATTTTGTATTTTTAATTATACCTTATACTTTAAATTGAGCTGCATAAATATAATACCTTAAACAAGAATAAAATATACATAAAGTATAACAAAATTAACCTTTGAGTTATATAAATAAACCAAAATCTGTACCAATGTAAAGTATCTTGAGAACAAACGTTGTTTTTCAGATTAAAGTGGTTTCAATAATCTACTTTTTTCCATTATAATACTCTACCCTTTTTATCATTTCTATAGCATATCCCCCTTTTTTCTCTAAAAAGATTGACTATGACCAATAATAATTTATAACCAACCCCCATAAATGAAAACAAACATTCATAAACAATATTTTAAGAATTTGGACAAAATTTTCGAGACTACTTTCTGCTGATTGGTAGGCACTGGTGATCTTTGAGGGACCCTGAGAATATTTAAAATTATGGTCAAGTCCTAATGGGGGCATTTTGTGACTGCAGACTTGAAGCTGTTCTGGACATATAACTCAGAGGAAACTGCAACAGAGGTGCTCTGAAACATTGGATCATTTTGGGCCATCTGTTCCCATTAGAGATTTTTCAGGGGGAGGGGAATCTTCCTCCATCAAACCATATTAACCTGGAAAGAATCCCTACCCTCTTGATTCTGTGGAAACAAAAGCAAAACCTCTCTTTCCTAAAGGAACATTTTTAAAATATATAGGCTCATCAAAAGTCAAAAAATCCAAGGAAAACATAATAAAATACATAATCCAGACTCTGAGTATTTTCCAGCACCATTTGTTAAATATGCTTTCTTTTTCCCATTTGATTTTTTTGCTTCTTTGTCAAAAATCAGGTGTTTGTAGGTGTGTGGATTAATATCCAGGTCTTTGATTCAGTTCCGTTTGTCTTATTGCCTGTTCTTATGCCAATGCCAGGCTGTTTTCAGTACTATAGCTCTGTAGTAGAGTTTGACGTCAGGAATTGTGATGTCTCCAGAAGTTCTTTTATTGTACAGGATTTTTTTTTTTTTTTTGGCTATCCTGATTTTTTTTTTCCATATGAAGTTGAGTACCATTCTTTTGAGGTCTGTGAAGAATTTTGCTAAGATTTTGATGGGTATTGCATTGAATCTGTAGATTGCTTTTGGTAAGACTGCCATTTTTACTATGTTAATTCTACCTACCCAAGAGCATAGGAGATCTTTCCATTTTCTGTTGTCTTCTTCAATTTCTTTCTTCAAAGATTTAAAGTTCTTGTCATACAAGTCCTCCACTTGTTTGGTGAGAGTTACTCGGAGATAGTTTATGCTATTTGTGGCTATTGTCAAGGGTGATGTTTCTCTGGTTTCTTTCTCAGCCTTTTATCATCTGTGTACAGGAGGGCTACTGATTTTTTTGAGTTAATCTTGTATCCTGCTACATTACTAAAAGTGTTTATGAGTTGTAGAAGTTCCCTCTTTTTTCTTTTTAAGGATTTTATTATTTTTAAATCTTTTTTAATTTTTGACTGTTTCTACTTCCTCTACTTTCTCATATTTTTTAAAAATATGCTGCAACCCATTTAGAGGTCTTTTTGTCTGAATCTGTCCATTTTGTGGATATCTAACCCTTTTTTTGTCTGTATAAGCAAACCCCTAAATCACCATGCAGCACACAGTTGTGTTCTCAAGCCCATAGGCAGCATCTGAGAGAAATCTCTTTACTATGGCTCCTGTAAGAGACTGTGGGAACCCACCATGCCTTGCCTGGCTGTGCTCTTAAGAGTGTATGCAGTTACTGGGAGGTGCCTCTTTGTGCTGCAGCCATTAGAGACAGTGGGAGTACTCCATGCTGCAGCTCAAGCCCACCACAGCCAGAGGACACGGCTCTGTGCCACAGCCCGCAGTGGGAGACAGGAACTATGAAGCTGCTCTTGGCTCCATTTTTGTGCATCTAGAACCTTTTTAAAGCTTTTTTATGTCTTATGTGGATCCATGCCACACGTCGGACACCATTTATAAATGGGGGTGGCATAGTTTTGTTTTCCATTCTCCCAGTCTCAAAATAACCACACAAAAACTTAATATTAACCAGTAGGAAGAATACATATTCACAGCATACAGAAAGATCATTCCACAGCAAAAGCCAACCAATTGCCAGGCATGACGGTACACACTTGGAATCCTATTACTCAGGAGGCAGAGAGGATTGCAAGATTACAAGTTCAAGATCACCCTGGACTACACAGTAAGTTTCATGCCAGTCTAAGCTTTATAGCAAGACCCTGTCTTGTCAGGAGCCATTTTCCCAAAGATGATAGCAGGGACCATTGTCCTAAGGATGTTTGCAGAAAGCCCCACTACCTTGAGAGCTGTTTGCTGACGGAACCTGCCTCACATCCCAACTATCTTGATAGCAGGGACCATTGTCCTAAGGATGTTTGCAGAGAGCCCCCACATCCCAATCACCTTGAGAGCTGTTTGACCAGATGTGCTGACTAGTGACTTTTGCTACCCCGGCAAAATCCCCCACCCCAACCCAAATTCCTCATTCCAGGGCTATATGAGCCACTGCCATTACGCTAATAAACGGAGGCTTTCACAAGAGAATTTTGCTTGGCCTCATTCCTCTCTCTCGCCCATGTTCTTTCAAGTAGCGCCTCTTCAGATCCTGGAATAACTGGACCTGCTGGGCGGGTACACTGTCTAAAAAAAAGAAAGAAAGAAAAATACTACTACTCTTTGACAAGGTTGGAAAATCAATGTAATGAGGAAAGATAGACTTAACTTTCTGGCAAAGAGTAGTGGGAGAAAGCTGGGCATCCATGTGCCAAAGAGATGAGCTAGTACACAGATCTGACAACTGCCACAAAAGCAACTCAGAGTAGATCAAACCTATTGTAAAAGACAAAACCAGAAGAAAAAAGAACAGCACAGAAAACTCTAGAAGGCCTGAAGTTTTCTAGTAAATTGCAGGACAACAAAACCATGGTCTGTGCCTGTCTCCTCCATCTTTGTCTAAGTCACCTCCACCCCCTGCACCAAGACTGGACAGTGTGGCACCTCCCTGGTACTGAGATGGCCTCATCCATGGGCTCCTAACCAAAACCAGTGAAAGGAGGACCTTCTAATCCCTAGCTCTCTGTGTAAATCTCATCCCACTGGGCCATGGGTGAGTAGACTAGGAGGCTAGACTAGTGACCACACACATAGAATACAGCCTTGTGGAGACGATCTGATTGGAGAAGGCAGGCGAATGAGTGCTAACAATAGCACATGCAGCCCTGATCCAGTTGCTCCTGAAGGCAAACTCTAGAGCCTTCATTTACCATGTACCTCAGGAAATAACAGTTGCACCGGTTTCTTAATTATTTGTGTCTAAGTACATGTGTGTCGTATATGTACTGTGCGTGAGGTGGAGCCTGACGGTACAAACGTGCCTGCTCAGCCAGCCCATTGCTTAGTATCTCCCTCCACATCCTTCCATCTTGTTTTGTTGTTTTTATTCATTCCGTCTTGGGTGCTGCTTGCTCGATTGTTTACTGTTTAAGACAGTCTTTCTTTCATTCACTTGCCAAGGATCTGTCTGCCCCTCCCATAAAGTGCTGGAGTTAAAGATGCACAGAGATATCTGGTTCTGCATGTGGACACTATAGCTCCAGATGCAGGTGCTCACCCTTGTGCTCACTGAGCCATCTCCCCTGCCTACTCTGTGCTACTTTTTTAATTAAACATGTGAATTGAACTTCTGTCACTTTTACCAAAGGAATTCTAATACGGGGCAAATGAATAAGAGCTCAAGTCATAGAAGGCAAGAATGGCGGGTGGTGAGCTTAGTGCCTACAAAATTTGAAATGGTTGGCATTATGATGAGAGTAAGAAAAGCTAAGAAAAAGGTTTAAAAAATGCCAGATCCTGGGGCCTTCATATGACTAACATGGTTGAGGCAGAGGCTTTAAGTCCTCCCTTCTAAAGGTACTACAGTTCAGCAAAATTAAAGAGGCTCTGCTAATCTTGAAACGCTTTTGCAGAGGTCAGAGACTCACACCTCAGAGTTCCTACCCAGTAACTTACATAAACATAATGTCCCATCCTGGTTGACCCTGACGCTACCTTCCTTGCTTTGTCCCACAAGTATCAGCCTAAAGGAGGGATACAGTCAATCAAGGGAACAGAGACGATAGGAAAGGCCAAATTGTGGCCTGAGCAGTTGCTTCTCAGCCTCTAGAGGAATCCCTCAAGCTTCCGAACAGTCAGAGCCTAGGAGCCCATCAAAACCCATACATATTACAGTGTGATCAAATCCAGATGCAATGATAACAGAAAAGAGAGAAACGGTCGGGCTCCTCTCCTCCCTCCCCCAGTGGTCATGAGCATCAGTCCTTGGCAACACAATGATATTTACATATTTGGAATAAAATTGCAGCATCTTTGCTAGCACAGACTGTAAGGCAACTGTGTTGGAGCCCGGCATCAAACAGCCCAGTTTCAAACACAGACATTGGAGCGCCATCTTGTGGTTATGTGTGAGGATGAGGCGGCCCGGGAAGAGAGGCAAGCACCTCTGTCTAGAGTTAAGCTATGCCTTAGAAAGTCCCACTGCAGCTACCTGGTCCCAGCAGCGCCTTGCTTGAACTCAGCTACCCAAAACCGGGGACAGCTCCAAAAACCCCCTCTCCATGTGCTCTGTTGATTTTGACCCAGATTTGTTTTAACATTGCTTTTTTTATTCTTTGAAAACTACATTTTATAAATGTATTAATGTAATTATATGTATTTATTATAAATAAATATATTTTGATATTATCTACTCCCTAACTAACACCATTCAAACTCCCCTGGTATTTCACAGTGTGTCCCCATCTCAACGTCATGTGCTGTGGTTGTCGTTGCTGTAATTGTTGATGTTGTTATTGGCACCCTGAGAACAAATAGTAGTGACATAAGTAAATGGATGTGGGACCATCCACTGAGACCCAGACTTTTTATTCCAAAATTGAAGTTTATTGATCAAGCTCTACCAATGCCTGGACTCCACCCTCTAACATTACATAGCCTCCCCCAGAGTAACAGAAGGTTCATAGAGAACAGAAATTTATCTGTGGTGGAGAGTCTGGGTAATTTTCCTTCCCATCCTGTGCATGTCACTTTACTAGTGCTATGTACTTCCTTCGTGCGTTTCAGGAGCAAGCCTGGGCAAATGTCTCAAGACCAAACACCATTCCCCTTTGAGATGCAAACCCAGCCCTGCTCCAGGATCAAGCCTGCTCTTCTCCTCTCAGCTTAGAGTAAGCAGCAGAGCTTGTGCTGATGGGAATGAGAAATCCAGGTATTTTCCTCTTGGTTGTGGTGAAGGGAATGAGGAACGCAGACATTTTCCTCTTGGTTATGGTGAACACAATGAGGAATGCAGACATTTTCCTCTTGTTTGTGGTGAAGACAATGAGAAATGCAGGTATTGTCCTCTTGGTTGTGGTGAAGGGAATGAGGAATGCAGACATTTTCCTCTTGATTGTGGTGAAGACAATGAGAAATACAGGTATTGTCCTCTTGGTTGTGGTGAAGGGAATGAGGAATGCAGACATTTTCCTCTTGTTTGTGGTGAAGACAATGAGGAATGCAGGTATTGTCCTCTTGGTTGTGGTGAAGGGAATGAGGAATGCAGACATTTTCCTCTTGGTTGTGGTGAAGACAATGAGGAATCCAGGCATTTTCCTCTTGGTTGTGGTGAAGACAATGAGGAATGCAGACATTTTCCTCTTGGTTGCTATCACACAGCTCCTCCATAGATGAGGTTCTCCAGACACGCTCCTACCAGAGCTCTGCATGGGCTGGGCATGCCTACCACTTTGACACTACTGTTGCTCCACTAGTCAGGACTCACACCAGGATCCCATCAAACATGCACATGCCACACAGTCACATACAGAAAAAATTGAAAAGAAAGAAATGATCTTTCTTAGAAGTGTGAGTTTTGAAAAGCATACACAAAGCAATGTCTTAGGAGAAACCAGGGAGCCTGAGAGCCACATGCAGAAAACAAGTCAATTAGCAGCATGTGGGATAGACAGCAAACTCCAGGCAACCAGGGAAACTGCTCTGCCCTCCCTCAGATTGGCTGCCTTGGTTATCCCTTTGCACGTTCTCCCATGATTATTGTAAATATTTGACTTGAACTAATTCCACAGCAGGCTTTACCAAGTCCTCATCCCATTGGATGCAATCAGTCATTCTTGGATAATCTTAATGCCGTCCTCATTAGGTCCTGAGCTCAACAGAACAAAGAGCTAACAATAACTGAAGGCCTGATGAGTAATCAGGGTACATTTATTCATTTAATCCTGCAGATGAAATCAGAGGAGTTATTAGCACTGAGTTCCTACTTACAGATGACAAACACTGAGGCACATTGGAGCTGAAAATTTGCCCGAAGTCACTGAGCAAGAAATGAGGAGCAAAAGTGAGGTCCAGGCCCTTGGACCTGAGGGGTGATCACAGAGCTCCTAGCATGGCTGCTGACCAAACACTAGAAAATCAAAACCTGAAACTAGAACTTCTGAAAAGAAGTTGCAATCAGTGAGGGATGAGAAAGCTGTTCAGCTCATAGAACCTCCTCACTAGAGGCTGAGGAGATGCTGGGGAAAAGGAGAGCCTGCGTGTGGACCATCAGCATCCACCTAAGAAGCTGACCACTGCAGCACAGCCCATAAACCTCCTCGCTAAGGGCTGGGGAATGAGAAGTTTATGCAGCTCATAAGAACTGCCTCGCTAGGGGCTGGGGAGATGCTGGGGAAAAGGAGAGCCTGCGTGTGGACCATCAACATCCACATAAGAAGCCAAACACTGCAACACACGCCAGCAATCCTAGCACTGGGAGGCTCACTGGCCAGTGGTCTATCTAATCATAGGCTCAAAGACCACTGAGAGACCCTGTGGAGAACAGTAGAGGAAGACAAGTCGACATCCAGATGCATTCATTCATTCATTCTGTCCTATTTTACATTCATCAATAAAATAGGCTATGATGGTCTTCACCTTGCATTAATTTGACAATGTTTCTGTTTTTATATCTTAAAGGATAAGTTTCTGTGTTGTATGGTCTGTTTGTCTGTTTGTTTGTTTTACTTTCCATACGTCTCTGTGTGTGTGTTTGTGTGTCTGTGTGTGTGTAAATGCCTATGTAGGCACATGATGTGAGATTTCCCTCTGTATGCTTGAATACCATTAATGAATAAAGAAACTGCCTTGGCCTGTTGATAGGGCAGAACTTAGGTAGTCAGGAAAAACTGGAAAGAATGCTGAGAGAAGGAAGGTGGAGAGAGAGAGACGCCATGGAGCCGCCACGGCCAGAGATAGACATGCTGAAACTTTGCTGGTAGGCCACAACCTTGTGGTGATATACAGATTAATAGAAAAGGGTTAAATTAATATGTAAGAGTTAGCCAATAAGAAGTTAGAGCAAATGGGCCAAGCAAATGTTTTAAATAATACAGTTTCTGTGTGATTATTTTGGGGATCTGGGCTGCCAGGAAATGAACAAGCAGCCAAGTGGCCTCCTCCAACAGGCACACAAATGTGGGAAAACATATGACATGTCGTAGGTCAGCTTTGGCCGCTGCTTCCCAGGATCCACTCACTGGTTTTTAGGGACCAGGTCTTTCAGAGGCCTGGTGCTCACCAAGTAGGCCTGGTGGCCAGTGAGGCCCAGAAATTCACCTTTCTGCCTCTTCGGTGTTGAGCTCACAGCCACCATAGCCAGCTTCTTTACACGGGTTCTGGGATCAAACACCAGTCCTCAGGCTTGTACAATAAATGTTTTCCTAACTGAGCTACCTCCTCAAGCTGATTGCTGTGTACCTTTCTTCTCGCTAACTTCAGAACTATAAATTCCTATACTAAACATATTTTATTGGGGATCTCTACCATGTATTAGATAGCCAAAAACTGACACATTTTACAATATTCTGCTCCAAAATACAGAAAGCTGAAAGCTTTCAACAGTGGAAATGGATGGGGAGATGACTCAGCAGGTGTGTGCTTTCTCTTACTGCCGAGAAGCCATCACCCATGCCAGTCACCTCATCACAGAGCTGCTGGCCTCCTGCACCTGCTCGCATGTGCACCATGCACCCTCCCATAAAAACACACCATTTTCTTTATTCTAAAACCTCAAATATAGTGTTTATGCAACATGTAACTATTAAGTCTAGAAAGTCAAGTGTAATGTCTGCTCATACATTTAAAAATAAATGTCTATAGGGGCAGCCAGGGAGGGAATGTGGAGGAAGACTGAGTTCTCAGACCTGCTCAGGAGGCTACCTCTACTCCCACAGTTTCATCTGGCTTTATGATTACCTCATAATGTAGAAACTGACCATCCATCAATGTTGCCCGAGCTACAATCTTACAATAATAAATCAAGACAGGATTCTGAGCAACAAAGCTCCGGGAGACTTCAGGGACATTAACATTGACTGATGGCTAAGACACTGTTCTCCTGAGCTAGAGGGGACACAGGGTAGATGTCAGCAGGATGCAAAAGCCAATATTACAGAAGGAACAGAACTGATGAGGCCATACAATAATGCAGAATAAATTCCACAGAACAACAGCATCAGAGACCAAAGCAGAGGAAGCAGGGCTGAACGGGCACATACACCCACACAGGGCTGCACATGGAAGTCTGACGTGCATGCACACACACACACACACACACACACACAGAGCTGCACGTGGAAACCTGACATGCACACACACACACACACACACACACACACACACACAGGGGTTGCACATGAAAATCTGACATGCACATACACACACCTGCACAGAGCTGCACATGGAAGCTTGACATGGACATACACACACCCACACTGGGGTTGCCCATGAAAACCTGACATGCACAAACACACACCCACACAGGGGTTGCACATGGAGGCCTGAGAACACTTGTGAGAATCTGTCCTCTCTGGGATTAAACTCAGTTCATCTGGCTCAAGGAGCTAGCCTTGACTCATTGAGCTATCTCATTGGCTTGATGCTATCTAACATAAGGGAAATGAGCATCCTGAATTCTGGTACCCATTTTGGGAGTGAGGATGGAGGCTTGGAACCAGTGCTTAAAGATGCTAAAGGATGATTTCTCTTGTGAACTATTATTTAACTAGGCAAAGATATTTGTTTATGCTGTAGAATATTACTTGTAATATTCTGTGTAAATGTCTATTACTTTCATTTATGCTGTATTTATTTAACAATGTAAGGATGTGTGTTTAATTGTACGAAGATGTGTTGCATCTGTTTCCTTTTTCTTGCCTAAGGCATCTGATTGGTCTAATAAAGACCAGCCAATAGCTAAGCAGAGAGAGGGACAGGCAGGGTTGCAAGGCAGAAAGAATAAATAGGAGAATAAATCAAAGCTCTAAAGAAAAGAGAAGAATGAGAGAAGAATAAGGAGAGAACAAGGGACATGTTCAGGACAAGGAGCCAGACAGATATCAGTCAGCCAGACATAGAGAAACAGTGAAAATAAAATTACAGAATAAGAAAGGCATAAATCCCCATAGCAAAAGAGATAAAAAGAAAGAGATTAATTTACATTAAAAGAGCTAGCCAGAAATGAACCTAAGATAGGCTGAGCATACAAAACTAATAATAAATCTCTGTGTCATGATTTTAGGTCAGTTGGTGGCCTAAAAATTAACCTGGTACAAATTTCAGTTCACACAATGGTAAAGCCATAAAGTTATCAATAAATATATGTGAGACTATCATGGAAACTGCTGTGGTCCACAGGACTACACAGTGAAAGTACAGCTGACAAAATCCAACTTGCAAAGCTCTGGGAATACCTGCCTTTTGAATAGTCACTGTTGTTTCTGTAAAACCCTTGGGAAGCCTTAGCACTTCCTTCTCCGTAGTAGGATTCCTCCCAAAACACCTCAGCAGTGTGCTAAGTAACTATTGGGCATAACTCATATCTATACTGGTAACTAGATGACATTGTGGGGCCCTGTTGTGAAAGTATTAACTCAATCAAACCTTTGTTCTCATGGTCAAATCTACTTAAAACCAGTCTCAGGGAAAGAAATTCCTTCTCACCTGGGCATCACTGGGTATAAGTGCCCCACTGCTTCACCTGCTTAGCCCAGGACTGGAAGCACAGTCTCTGGATTTTACATAGCCACAGCTTTTCACCTTGATCTAGTGCTAAGAAAAACCCTTTTATCAGTTAGCATTTGGCGAAAATGCTAAAAGGGGATCAAGCCGCCACCCCTTTTCCTCCTGCAGCTTGCGCTGGTTGCCATGGTTACCACAAACGCTGTATTCCCAGCTGCTGCAGAAGAAAGTGCACAGCAATCCCACATTTTCCCTTCCTTTTTTATACATTTATCAATTACGAACTTCTAGCTTAACTAACCACACAAATGTAGCTAACACACAACCTCCCTCTCTCCCATCTTAGAAATCATAGTACCTTCCTCTATTTACCCTTTTCAGATAAGCCCAGGCTTCACAGCCACGCCCCCTCTGAGACATAAGGAACTTAAGAAGGGCTCACTTGGTTAGTCTTGTCTGATTTCTTGCCCCTGTGGAATGCATGCCTGGTATCCTTGCTACGGCCAAAGAATTGCTAATTGTTTCTGTCTGGGTATATAAACTGGAAATCTTGTGGGATCAAGAAAACATTGAGAGAGAGAGAGAGAGAGAGAGAGAGAGGAGAGAGAGAGAGAGAGAGAGAGAGAGAGAGAGAGAGAGAACAGAGTGGGAAAGCAGAGAGACAGAGAAACAGCAGGAGGAGAGCAGGAATGGACAGAGCTTATCTCTTAAAGGGGCCTTTTGCACCTGTGTACAGACTACATAGTGATGCAGCAGTCATAGGACCCTGAGCTGGCCAGGGTACTTCCTGAATGCATCCTGTCAGGTGACAGGGGGCAGGCCAGCATAATGCCTGCCTGAGTCATAACAGTAAATGGGCACAAAACTCAAATCAAGGCATTTAGGTTTGAGATGTGTTTCTCTGTACATAATCCTGACTCAGTTAAGAAGCATCAGATCACATGTACATGGTAGCTTGGCCTTGTCTCTATTTTTTCTTTCTTTCTTTTTTTTTTTTTTTTTTTTGATTTTCGAGACAGGGTTTCCCTGTAGCTTTTGATTCCTGTCCTGGAACTAGCTCTTGTAGACCAGGCTGGCTGCGAACTCACAGAGATCGGCCTGCCTCTGCCTCCCGAGTGCTGGGATTAAAGGCGTGCAACACCACCGCCCGGCTTGTCTCTATTCTTGACCAAAGTCTTGACCAAAGTTTCTGCCTCTTGAGACAGAGACCCACATTGGAGCACAGGACTGAAATCTCAAGGTCCAAATCAGGAGCAGAAGGAGAGAGAGCACGAGCAAGGAACTCAGGACCGCGAGGGGTGCACCCACACACTGAGACAATGGGGATGTTCTATTGAGAACTCACCAAAGCCAGCTGGCCTGGGTCTGAAAAAGCCTGGGATAAAACCGGAGTCACTGAACATAGCAGACAATGAGGACTACTGAGAACTCAAGAACAATGGCAATGGGTTTTTGATCCTACTGCACGTACTGGCTTTGTGGGAGCCTAGGCAGTTTGGATGCTCACCTTACTAGACCTGGATGGAGGTGGGTGGTCCTTGGACTTCCCACAAGTCAGGGAACCCTGATTGCTCTTTGGGCTGATGAGGGAGGGGGACTTGATCGGGGGAGGGGGAGGGAAATAAGAGGCAGTGGCGGGGAAGAGACAGAAATCCTTAATAAATAGATAGATAGATAGATAGATAGATAGATAGATAGATAGATAGATAGATAGAAAGTTTCTGCCTCTTCTTACCTTTGCCTGAGCAGAACTGCCAGACCCTGTCAGAGCCAAAGTAAAAGGAGGCAGTAAGGACAGAGAAACCTACAGTAAGCATGCCCAGAGAAGCACCTCCCATCACTCTTGGCAGCCAGGTAAGCCACTCCTCCATCTCTACCTCCTGCATCAGGGAGCAGCTGAGCAATGACCATAAGGAGCCAATATTTTCCCCCAGAATGTTTTCAAAGGGTTCCAAAGCACTAGAACAAATTCCAGTTTTAACAACGGATTGACCAGTTCTATTGATTTTTCTCAGTTCATTTCTACTATATTTTCTTTATGTATGTGAATAGTTTACCTGCATACATGTACCTGCACTAGATCTCCTGGAACTGTAGTCACAGGTGGTTGTGAATTGTCATTTTGGTTGCTGGGAATTAAACCTGGGGCCCTTTTTAAGAGAAAAAAGTACTCTTGACTGATGAGCTAGCCATCTCTCCAACCCAACACACAATTCATCTCTTACTCTTGCTATCTCCCATGACAGACTCTCTTGCAGCAAGGAGTAGTCATGTGACATAATACAGACAGTAGAAGAATGTTACACAGATATTCTGAGAAATGTCTTATTTCAGTGATTAAAAAGCATATAAACAGGTAGCCTTGAGATAGATAATACTATAGGGATATAATCATCTTGTGATCATAGAGGCAAGAGAATAACAAACACCAACTTTGATGTGGCTCAGACACCAAACCACACCAGTGACAATTAAAATGCATAAGTCTCTTCCTCTTTTTCTTTCCTGCAAAATTTTGCAGCAAATCAAAAAAGAAATCTGAATTCTATGAGGTAGGGTTTTTTATCATTTTTAATAAATTATGTATTGTATTTTAACCTAAGTTCACCTGTCCCTTTAGTGATAATTGTATAGGCTTCTTTGAGACATGTGCAGACCACCAGTTCTCTGAACTGAAAGGCTCAAAATATACACTATTTCATGGAGATATCTTTAAAGGAAGTTGGGAGATGTTTTCTGTGCCCCAAGCAATATCACACACAATGCTGTGTGTGTGTTTTTACTTTCCTGGTGTTTTTACTTAAATGAGCCCTAAGTTGAGATTTATTTTAGCTTAAATTGGTTATATTTGGTTTCTACCCTTCTCCATCAGTCCAGATTCAGGCACTGGTGTACCCAACTTATTCACGTCTTGAATTGGTCTCACTTACTCTCTGTTGGCTTTGTACTCAGATCATAACAACTTTTAAGTGAATGCTGGACTCAATAGGTACTTAAAACTCCCTCTGTCTTACTACATTGGATGTGTCTCTAGCTCCTTCTGATGTGAAGGGTCTCCCACTGGAGTATACAGGGCATCCTTTCCCAGCCTAGAAATTGGGCTGGACCCTATGACCTGTCTTGACCAATAGAACTGAACCTATGTGACAGTGTGCAGGCTCACAAGAGAGGCCCTGGTGAGCACAAGTGTTTTTTTTTTTTACTCTGTTATGCATCTGCCATTCACGACCCAAGTACCCACTGGTCCAAAACTATGAGACACACAAAATAGAGTGGAACTCAAACCTAAATTTTGATTGTGATTCTGTTCCAGACTTTCTGTAATGGACTGCAAAGCAATGTGGACCTTTCACAAATCATCACTGAGTTGTGTCAGGTCACAAGGCACAACTCCTAAGATGTCCCCTGCCCAGGGAACATCAGCATCTGGAAACCTGATTCTGTAATTATCATTTCATCACTCAGCCAAAGAAATGTCTAGGATGGGAATGCAACTCAGTGTTGGAGATCTTGCCTACCATGGTGAGGCTCTGGGTATAATCCACAGATACACACACACACACACACACACACACACACACAAACAAACAATACAGAGGAGAGTGGTGTTCATCCATACATTAATTCAACCAACATGCACTGGCCATGTTCTCCACAGCAGGCACTTTCCTGGGCACAGGAAACAGAGCAAGGAAGGCTAGTTTCCACCTTCAGGGAGCTGATAGTTTAGTGTGTATATGTTTGGAAGTAAAGGAGAAGCACTCACTATATTAACAAATACAATAAATGTAAAAGCATGTCTATGCTCTGCAGAAAAAAACATACAAAAGAAGTGCATGAGAGGATAAGGAGGTACCACCAGATTTGTTCATGGATGCCTCCCTTACAGCTACAGAAAGAACAGAGCCATGAGACTGTCTAGGAGAAAAGCATTTAAATAGAACAGTTAGTGCAAGGCTTAAGGAAAACCATGATCTTTGGAGTCAGAGGAAAAGGAATAAGAGAAAAGTAGAAGAAGGGAAGTGTGGAACTGAAAATTGGGGCCAGTTGATACAGGTCTTCTGGGAATTAGCAAGAACTTTTGAGGCTGAAAATACTGGATTCCAGACCTTGGACACACACATTGGAAATGCATGTGTGTTACAGACCTGTTCCATGCATGTCTTTATACTTCCCATCACACACACTTTGAGCTTAGATGACTGTCAGGAAAACACGTCCCTTGAAAACTTTAAGGACCTGAGACTGGATCCCTAAAACCCATGATGAGTCAGGTATGGGGTGTGGGTCTGTCACCCAGTGATGATGGCAGATCTCTGGGAGCTTGAAGGCCATCATGAAGACCATGAAGTTCCAGGCCAGTGAGAGACCATCTCAGACAAAAGGTTAGAAAGTCCCTGAGGAGTGTCACTTAGAGTGTCCTCTGACCACTTCACATGCTCCATGCACACACACAGACTTGCACCCAAACATGCAGATACATATGATTAAAAGTTAAATGAGTAAATAAACACAAGATACTTACTGAGTGTCAAGCATAATCAGTGTTTCTAGAAACCAAGGCATTACTTTCTAAACTGACAGTCACGTGGGAGGGAGTGTGTGTTTAAATCTCTGACCTTCCCTTTCTTAGTTCAATCATGAATCAATTCATGATTGCGCTGGAAACACATAGAAACTGTGTAAACAGCACATTAAACTCAATCGCTCTCATGGGGGCCTATTTCTTATTCTACCTGGGAGGTTGAAAATACCACTTTTAATTTCTAAAATGGTATCTCACACAATCATTGCAATTATCATCCTATTCAACTCCAGAGGTAATTTAAACCATGGGTCAGTTCTTCAGCAAACAATCTATTTGTAATATGCAATTTGGGCTTGGATTGCAAAGATAAATATTATCCTCCAAATAAATTCAAGTTAAAAGTAATTCACAAATAATGGTGTGAAAAGAGCATAAACACTGTGCAGACAATATAGTTTAAAAAAGAAAATCCTTTGAAGAAATGAGAATCAATAATAATTTCAAAAGATGGCGAATGGCAGGGAGGTTCAGAGGGCAGAGCACTTGCTACCCTGACAGAGGCTCTGGGCTTGGTTCCCAGTGCTCCCATCTGTTGACTCCAAGGAGATTTGATGCTCTCTCTGGCCACTAAGGACACAGCATGCAGGTGATACACAAACAAATAAAAAGATTTAAATCTAAAAAAAAAAATAATGACAAGACATAAGGTAAATGTCCAGATATCATATATATGGCATGTAAGAGATGTAGGCATGTACTTGTGTGTTTCCAGAATGCATGTGGTGGGGGGAAGTCTAGCAAATGTCAACAAAACATTTAAACTTTATATGAAAGAACTACGGATGCTTAAACACAAAAATAATGGTTTATACTGATATGCACCCCCCCAAGCATCACCTTTATCTATGAATGCTATTACATGCCAGATGCTAAGAGAAATATTTCACAGAATTTGAACTCAAAGCGCATAAAATGGATTATTTTTCTGTATCTTAAAACTGTGGCTGGGTACACTAGTCAACACTTTTAGTCCCAGCACTCAGGAGGCAGAAAGAAGTAGATCTGTGGGTTCAAGGACAGCTTGGTCTGCATAGCAAGCTCCAGGCCAGCCAGGGTAGCATAGTAAGAACCCATCTAAAGTGTTTTTCATGAGTGTTTCATAACACACACACACACACAGAGAGAGAGAGAGAGAGAGAGAGAGAGAGAGAGAGAGAGAGAGAGAGGTATAGATGAAAGAGTGGTTTTCCTGTTGTGGACGGAGACTGCATTTCATTTCTCGGCTGTCCAGACCCAAATAATCACACAGAAGCTATATTAATTACAACACTGCTTGCCCAATAGCTTAGGCATATTCTTGGTTAACTCTTATATCTTAAATTAACTAGTTTCTATTAATCTGTGTATCACCACGAGGTTAAGGCTTACCAGTGCCAGCTTGTTACTCCTTTGGCAGTTACATGGCATCCCTCTGACTCTGCATACTCTCTCTATATATCTCTTCCAGCCTGGCTATATTCTGCCCTGCCATAGGCCAAAGTAGCTTCATTCTTCAACCAATAAAAGTAACGCATATACAGGTCATCCCATGATGAAGAAGTCAGTGTGAGGTTGTCACATCCTAAGAGATGATTGTGTTCATGCCCTGCTGACACATTTTCCCTGGCCTCTGCTTTTCATATGCAATCAAGTTTTGCAAAGCTTCAAATCTCCCTGCAGGGTTTATTTCAAGCCTCTCATTCACTGCTAGCCCAGATAGAACCCAGACTTTAGGAGGCCCATCCTTGTCAGAATAGAATGTCTTATCAAACTAGTTTATAGGGGCTGCATTCCCACACTGATTTTCATTTCTAGGTCAGATTAATTGTCTTCATGAAGAGAGAGAAATGCTTTGTGCCTGGTTTCAGATCTGTATTCTTTTCTTTTAAAAATCACAATTAGTGAATAGGGCGTGCACACGCCAGGGTGTACATGCAGAAGCCAGAGGGCAGCCACGTGAGGCTGGTTCTCTGCTCTCACCTTTCTGTGGGTACAGGAAATCACATTTAGACCATCAGACTTTCACGGCAAATACTTTTATCTGCTGAGCTATCTCACCTGCTGGCCCTTGTGTTTATTTTCCTGAATTTGAGACTGAAAACACAGGAAGAAAGAAAACAGGTCATTCTTTTTACCATGCAAATATACGTGCAAAAACTCCTAAATAAACACAGAACTCACCAGTACCTACACCGTGCCATGGTTGATTTTCCTCAGTGGTATCCAAAACACACTGTTGACGCTGTGAACATGAAATATCCCCTACAGGTTCCCGTCCTGAGGGCTTGTTTGACAGCTGGTGGGATCTGGAGGAAATGGCTGATGCTGAGACTCTGATTTAATCAATGGGTTGATCCCTATTCATAATATTCATAGTATGTCAGCAGTACAGGGAGGTGGCGAGAAACACAACATGGAGCCGCATGGGAGGAAGTAGGTCATGGGTGTGGGTAGGAGGATGCTTCCTAACTCTGCTCTCTGCTTCCTGTGCAGCACGAGATGAGCAGCGTGGCACCACCACACTCAATAGTAGCAGTAGACCCACTGGCATGGGCTGAGACCATGGCCCTAGCCAGCCTTTGCTCCTTGAATTGCCTTCTTCAGCTATAGCAGTACCAAAGCTGGAGGTGCAGTGAGTCCTCTGCTGCTGTAGCTCATAGAAAGGGCGAAAAGAAAAACTATCACTGACATAGATAACAAAAAGACATTCCACACTACTTTAAAACAAAAGTTCTTTGTAAAAGTAACTACCATGATACAATGTTTCATATTATGTACCACAAAAGTAAGGTGTTTAATCAGGAAATGAGCCAGACTTCCCTGATGTTTAGAACAAACCTGGCTGTCTGCTGACTCATCCTCTTAGACCCTTGCACACTCCTACCCTGGCCACCACCCTCCTGCCTCCTGCCTTCTACAGCAGTCTCCACCAGCAAGCACCACCCCCAACCTTCTGCTTAATTTTTTCAAAACAAGACGTTGGTCAGAAAGTCAAAGGCAAAGAACCCGGGGTCAAGATCACTAGTCACTTAGCTGCTTCCCTGTCTGTCTGTGGTCAGCAGCAGTGACAGGTCCCTAAGGCACAGCTCTCAGGAGACAGCACTGTGGTGATGCACCTGCGAGAACTGGTGGCTAGGAAGGTCATGAGCCCCACCGCTCCAGCAGTGTCTGTACCCTGCCAGCTCTAGCATCTGTCTTCAGGTGGGTCCCTTAGCCCTGCAACACTGCTGAAAACTGTCCCTCTGCTAAACTGCTCTGCTTCCTGCCCTGACCCTAACAAGACATCTGCTGTCCCCACTGCTGTCCAGTATAAGCCAGCAAGATGTGGCTGATGCAGTGAACTGAGGAAGAAATGAAGGAAGAGTGTGTCGCTGTTAAAGGAAGATGGACCTGGAGAGTGAAATGAGCAGAGTAGACACACTCAGACTATTGCAGTGAAGAGCAAGGTGGCCGCGGATGAGCAGAGACTGCTGCCGCTGTCGCAAGATACCTCGACCGAACACTTAGGGAAGAAAGGTACAGTTCCAGGTACAGTCCATCAGCGCATGGAAGTCAAAACAGCAAAACTTTTTTTTTAAAATTGTTTTTATTGGGTTGGTATTTTTCTCCTTTCCCATCCCTTTCTTTCTTATCCCATGATCCCCACGCTCCCAATTTACTCAGATCTTGTCTTTTTCTACTTCCATGTAGATTAGATCCATGTATGTCTCTCTTAGGGTCCTCATTGTTGTCTAGGTTCTCTGGGATTGTGAATTGTAGGCTGATTCTCTTTGCATTATGTCTAAAAGCCTCTTATGAGTGAGTACAAATAATATTTGTCTTTCTGTGTCTTGGTTACTTCTCTCGATATGATGCTTTTTAGATCCATTCATTTCCCCACAAATTTCAAGATGTCATTATTTTTTTCCTACTGTGTAAGACTCCATTGTATAAATAGACCACATTTTCCTGATCCATTTTTGTTCAAGGGGCATTTAAGTTGTTTCCAGGTTCTGGCTGTGACAAACAAGGTCAAAGCAGCAAAATCTTACAGCTGCTAGTCACATCACTTCCACAGTCAGGAAGCAGTGGATGCAGGGGCTGCTCAGCTCCCTTTTCTGTTTATGGAGCCTGCTCACTTCAGGGAAAGCACCCATAAAGTGTTTACTGTCACACCTCAATTAACACTAAGATAAGACCCAGGCTTCCCCAAAGGTCTGTCTCCTAGGGGTTCTAGATTCTGCCAAGTGGACAATTAACTTTGGTGCTAACCTTCACAAGGAAGAAGACACAGAACAAATGAGGGGATCGGATAATGAGCAGGGAATGAGGGAGTGAGCGCCAAGTGAGAGATGGCGCAGAGGAACTAGGAACCAAGTTTTGTCAGCATTCTTGTGCCTCATTTGGCCTCAGATGGCTAGGATGACTCACCAAGGACAAGACTAGACCAGTTGAGTTGAGGGACAAGAGGAGAGTCCTCGGAAGCGGATGTGATTTACATATCCAAGAATTCCAAGTTTGCAGAATGAACTAGAGAAAAATTACAAGAGAGTGAAAAACAACTGTCTAGAATTATACATTTGATTGGCCAAACTCAGAGCTTCCTTCTGTATCAGCACCCTCACAACAGTCTAGGGCCAGTCAAATCTGGCCTGTTGTCTGTTCTGTAAATAAAGTTTTATCGAAGCACAGCTATGTCCATCTGTTTAACAATGGTCTGTGGCTCTTGTGCCTTGCAACACCAGAGCTGGGTAACTGAAGCAGAAGCTGTACCATCACTGTCACCCCGACTGTGGGGTGTGTGTGTTTGCTTTCTCGTTAGAGTATTCTTCAGTGATAGAGTAGTCTCGGTTATATATATAGCACTGAGGAAAAGCAGATGATGGATAGATGACTGATTTCTTTATTGATTGGTTGCAGGTAATCAGATAGACAGATGATAGAAGAATAAACACATGGGAAACGCTCCGCAAACTGTCAACTACCTGGAACCAACTGCACAGCACGATCACGAGACTTTTCTCACCTCATGTTTCCATCCAGCACACGTCAAACTGCGATACCACCAAGATAGATAGATAGATAGATAGATAGATAGATAGATAGATAGGAGAGACAGACAGACAGACAGACAGACAGACAGATGATAGCCAGGTAGCATGAAAATAGAGGCAAGATATTCAGGGAAGGGAGGGAGATTTGTAGGAGGTGAGAGAAGGAAGAGGTACTAGAGAGTGAGTGAATAAGGCCCACATATTCTTAAAGGAAAATATTTTATAACCATCACAACAAACAGTGACATATACTGTGGTAGTTTGAATGTAACTGGCCCTCATAATCTCATAGGGAATGGCACTATTAGGAAGTGTGGCTTTTTTTGGAGTGAGTATGGCCTTATTAGAGGACGTGTGTTGCTGTAGGGATAGGCTTTGTGGTTTCCTATGCTCAGGATACACTAGTGTTTCAGTATACTTCCTGTTGCCTGCAAAATGTAGTACTCTCTGCTCCAGCACCACATCTGCCTGCACATCACCATGTTCCCCATCATGATGATAGCAGACTGTACCTCTGAGTGAGCCTCCTCAGTTAAATGTTTTCCTTTATAAGACTTGCTGTGGTCATGGTGTCTCTTCACGGCAATCAAAACCTAACTAAGGAGAAGTTGATACTAGAGACTGGAGTCTTATTGTGATAAGCCTGACCATGCTTTTGTTTGGAATACTATGGACTTTAGTACTTTGGGTTTGTAAAGCAGTAGAATGCTTTAAGCACTGTTTAATGGGCCATACTAATAGGAGCATGGGAGCATGAAAAGAGTTATTTGAACTGGTGAGGGCTTACTCAAGAGGTTTCAGAGGAGAAGAATTTTTAGTATGTTGCCTAAAAATAGTTCTTGTGATATTTTGGTGAAGAAAGTGACTGCCTTTTGGCCTTCTCTGAAGAATCTGCCTGAGGCTAGCGTGAGGAGTTTTGGATAATACCATTGGCAGAAGAAATCTCAGGCTATGCTATTATAGACTCTCATGCGGTTAATGAAGGACAGAAAGCTACTGAAGACGTAATTGAACAAGGTGGTCATGTTCCAACCCCAGTAAGCAGTAGAACTTGGCAGTTTCAGCCATCTGATTCTGGGCATTAAAGCTAAAGCTAGAAGAAAGTAGTTATGGAATAAAGCCATGAGGCCAGGCACGTGTCAGGGATGTCCCTGAACAGAAGCCTAGTAGAGAGTCCATTGGGTGAAGCTGTGAAGTTGAAGCCTGGGTTGCCTTGGAGAACCCAAGATGTTAGAGATGACCTAGCCGTAGGATTTGCCTAGGAGAGCTGCTAACAGGGAGTAAAACCAGCTGAAAAGAAAGAAATGTGTTGTAGGAAAAAAAGATGGACTGAATTGGAGATCTGAAGAGAGCTTTGACATCAGACATGGAGATGCAGAGTTTGGAGTTTGCCCAACCGATTTTCTGTCTTGCTTTGGTCCAATATTTTTTTACTAGGTTCCCTATACTGTGTTTTGGAATGGTAATGTATATCCTGTGCCATTATATGTTGGAAGTATGTAGTATACTTTTTTATTTTGATTTTATAAGGGATTACAGTTAGGAGATTGCATGAATCCCAGAAAAGACTTTGAACTATAGACTTTAAAACATTGTGATAGACTACAGATGTAATGATTGTTCTGTCTGTTTAAGAGACAAGACACGCCCACTCCCTCCCCAGTCCTCTGAGGCATAATGATCTTCAGCTTCCAGCCTGAGTTCTCTCTCTTTTCCGGCTCCTCTCAGAGAGCCAGCTCCTTTCTCTCTCTTCTCTCTCTCCTCTCTCTCTCTCTCTCTCTCTCTCTCTCTCTCTCTCTCTCTGTGTGTGTGTGTCTCTCTCTCTCCCTCTCTGCTCTTCTCCCCTCCCTTCCAAAACCACTAAATAAATATCCAACCTCACTCTGCGTGGCGTGCCTACCCATCTGTCTCGCCACAAGACAACCTCACTCGCTGCCACGTGGATACCTGCTGCACCGTCTAGTGCACTGTCCCTGCCTGGGACTGGCTGCTCTTGGGACCTGCTGCCCCCTGCCTGCCACCACATGGCCTGCTGCCTGTCACCACTTGGGGACCTGCAGCATTTCTGCTGCCTGCTGCAGCCGGGGATCCTGTAGCATTTTTAATAATCCATTACAATGGATACTTTTGAAGTTGGACTAAATGAATTTTGCCTTATGATATTGTTACAAGCTTATGGAGGCCAGAAAGTAGATTGTGGTCATTTGAATGTAATTGGCCGCATAATCTCACAGGGAGTGGCACTATAGGAGGTGTGGCTTTGATGGAGGAAGTGTGTCACTGTATGGGTGAGCTTTGAGGTCTCCTATGCTCAGAATACCACCCAATGAGTCAGTCAACTTCCGGTTGCCTCTGAGTCAAGATGTAGGACTCTCAATTCCAGCACCATGTCTGCCTGCATGCTGCCATGCTCCCCACCATGATAATAATGGACTGAACCTCTGAAACTATAAGTGAGCCACCCAATTAAATGTTTTCCTTTATAAGAGTTGCTGTGGTCATGGTGTCTCTTCACAGTTTATTGCTGTTACAGGGGTTTTATTGACCCCTAAGACATATGCCATTTTTAAGAGCCAATAAATTACCCTTTGTCTTAAGCTTTTAACTCCAATATCTGTTGCTTGGAACTGAAGTTCTTACCAATACAAGGGGTGTGAAACCACAGGGATAACAAGCTTCTAGTCACCACTACTTATTCATTTAACAGACATGTATAGGATGCAAAAAACAAACAACAGCAACAAAAATAAAACAGAACAAGCCAGCCTTGTACACAGCAAATTCTAGAAAAACACTGTTCATGGTCTTCTGTCATGATGTATTTTTTTTAACAAAAACAATGAACTAGGCCATGTGACTTAACTAAAAACAAAAGTGTTTTGTTGTTGTTGTTTGTTTTGGCTTTTGAGACATTGTCTCTCTATGTAGTTCTGGCTGTCCTGAAATTTGCTCTGTAGACGAGGCTGGGCTCCATCTCAGATATCCACCTATCTTGCCTCTCCAATGCTAGGATTAAAGGTGTGTGTGTGCTACTACACCCAGCAGTAAATCCAGCCTAACACTAGTGGTAATACAAGTAAATCCACAAGCTTGACACACGAAATCCAAACTTGTTGGTCCCACACCACCCTGCCTTATATCTAGCCTAAGCCTTCTTCCTGTGGTCTGATGGTCTCTGACATGCCCCTGCTGTCCTCCCAGGACAGTAGCAAGGACCTTATTCTGCACATGCATTGCACCAGTCCCTCAAGGAGAAGGGGCATGGCAGCAGCTCCTGCTTACTGGTGCACAGGAACACACCTGAAGTCATCTGGCTCCACCCTCTTCTCACAGATGCTGCTTTCTCAAGCTTTCCTTCATCTGAAGATGACATGGAACTCAATCCTGTCTAGTAGACATGTTCTATGTGATTTCTGGGATTTGCCTACTAAAAGGAACTGCTTGCGCTGGGAGAAGCAACCTTTCAACTTTCCTGTTGTAAAGAATGCAAATGAAATGTCTGGCACTCTGGGAGCCATCTTGGACCTGGTGCTCTGGGAGCCATCTTGGACCTGGTGCTCTGGGAGCCATCTTGGACTTGGTGCTCTGGGAGCCATCTTGGACCATCTCATGATCTTGAGAACAGAAGCCATGGAATGGGCATGGAAATTGGAAGATATAAAGTCCCAAACAGTTTTTTTTTCTGTTACTGATACACCAGCTCTGACTGACTACCCCTGGTGTGTGTGTGTGTGTGTGTGTGTGTGTGTGCCTCTGAATGTGTCTGTGTGTACCACTCCATGGATTGCTGAGCCACCATGTGAGGAGAAAGTAATTGTGAAAAAAATACAATTTTAGTTTCAAAATTTGCTAATTGCCTCTTCTGCCTCAGTATTAGACCAGAGACTTGGGTGTCCCTGCAAGTGCCTTCTTTAGGTCCTCATTGCTAGAGCCCCAAGTCTCTTCTGAATTTATTATTTAAATTTTTTATACACTAGGCTATGATCATGTTCTTTTCTGTCCTCCAGTCTCTTAATGAATTAAAGGTTTTACAGGAGCAGTGAAGAGAAACTATAGATCTTACCTGAGGAAAAGAAAAAGGAGGAAGAGGAGGGGAAGGGAAGGAGGAGAGTCTCAAGGGCTTGAGCCAGCAGGGCAGGGTGGCACACACCTCACATCCCAGCTTTTGGGAGGCTGAAGCAGGATGATCAGAAGTTTGAAGCCAGCCTGAGCTGCATGGTGAAAGCCCATCTCAGAAACAGCAAGAATTGGGGAGGTGGCTCAGTGGTAGAGCACTGGGCTAGCACACAGGAGGTCCTGGGTTCAAGCCCCATTGAAAACATGGGTGTTTCTCTCCCTTTCTCCCCAGCAACAATCTCTACAAGATGATCTTCCTATGTCCTTCTCATAGCACAGAGAAGGACCCTGAAAGCCATGAAGTCAGCCGGAGTGGGAGTGGTGCTCAAAGCCTTGATGTGAAGAAAAACTGTAGTCAAGTTGCCCTTTGAAGGAAGGAAAATAATGAAAGCAAGTGAGCACAGGCTAAGAAAACTAAAACGGATTATCCTCCTGAAATGGAATGATTAAATATGCTTACACACTTGGGATTCTGTTCTCTGGCCCCAGGCCTTTGTGCGTAATGATTTATTCTTGTTTGAGAAAATGCGTGATTGTTTGGCAGTGTTTTAAATGACTAAGAAGGGAAGCTACAGGCCTACAGAGGAGAGCAAGTAGCATCATATTTTATCGAGAATCAGGCCTGACTTAAAAGTCAGACAAAGCTTCTAATCAGAACATGAAATAGGGAGTAAGCTTGGAAACAATATTAATCATTAATAGAGAGAACTTAAGACTATGAATTCTTCAAGGGATTCAGAGGAGCTTTGGGAAATTTTAAGGTCACACTGAAAGACTACATATCTTCTTTATGTGTGATAGAAAGAGTGTGTATCCGTGGACTGCACAAGGGTGGGAGTCAGAGGAAGCTTTCCGGAGTCCGTTCCCTCCTTCCACCACGGGGGTTCTGGGGATCGAACCCCTTTCATCAGGCTGGCAGCAAGTACTATACCTGCTAAGCCATTTTGTCAGCCCCATCAAACCATTTTAAATAAATATTTAAATAGTTCCAGGCTCAAGATGTTGTAAAGGAAGAAACACGAGTTGAATGGGTTCCTCTGTGAACAGCTCCAGCAAACACGGCACATCACAGGTCACTCATTTCGCAGGACAGGGACCTTCACCTGTGGCTCCAGTCAATGCCAAGACACTGAGGCTGTAGCCCTGAGGCTCAAGTTTTCTTTGCCATTTAGTGTTTACATATGGTTAGAGGCTATCTTCTCTAGTGAAGTGCCATGGCTCATGGCCTTACCGTGGCTTAATTCTCAAATCAGTCTCAACAGGTTTTAAAAGCTGAACCAAGTTTAAATCTGTGCTGGCTGGTTTTGTCAACTTGGCACAAGCTGGAGTCATCAGAAAGGAGGGAGCCCCAGTTGAGAAGATACATTGGGCTGTAGGCAAGACTGTGGGGCATTTTCTTAATTAGTGATTGGTGGGGGAGGGCCCTAGCCTATGAATGAGAATGGCCCAGAAACACAGATTTAGGTCACTCCAAATTCCAATAGAGCAGCAGTTTTTAAAGGTTTTATAGGAATGAAACAAAGGAGAACATAAACCAACACACTTCTCAAATACATCGGTAGAAATATCAGGCAGGCGTGTCAAAGACAAGTGGGGAAGGCTCAGTGTGGCCAACGGGGCTACATGATGCTATCTGATGCTTTGAGTTGGTGAGAGCTGTTCCAAGGGATTTACTTAATGGTCACAAAATGTTAGTTCATGCACAGAAAATGGCAATAAATGACTGTTGAGAGGTCTAAAGATGACCCAAAATAATTAGACTCTGGGGTTGGAACGTCCTGGATGGTCCACATGACTCAGGTTCTGCTCTGCCTGTCCATCAACCTTCAGGGGGTTCCAGGGACTGTTGTCCACAGAAGCTTCATCATAGAGAACCCTTTCAATTAACCTTCCATATCTTATATACGCTAATAGACCCCCAAGGTCACTTGCATCTGGGGGTACGAGAGAGAGTGACCCTCCCCTCCATCACTCTGTTGTGACAACAGCTCTGTCACCATGGCCATATTTCTACACGTCCCCACACTGTTCAGCCCAAACAGCCGCCATGGCCATATTTCTACACGTCCCCACACTGTTCAGCCCAAACAGCTGCCATGGCCATATTTCTACACGGCACCATACTGTTCAGCCCAAACAGCCACCATGGCCATCAGGTTAAGGTAATCTGCTCCAAGATGGCACTTTGTGCCCAGTGGGGAAGCCCTACTCAGCATCTAGAGAGTCCACTCAGAAAGGACAGAGCAGGATGCAGGCCAGCCTGGAAATATCATCCCCTTTCCAATCTGCAGGACATAAACATCCTTCCATCACACTTGTTTGTGCCTGGCTCAGCAATGCTCAAAGCAGCAGAAAGAGGGAAAGGGTGCAAGAGGGCAGGAAGGAAAAGTCATTCGAAGTTCAAATCTATACTTGAGAAACCTAAATAATCTGAGTAAATGGCACAAGCCAATCTTTGTCATCTAAAAATAACTCCATCCCAAGCGTTGGCTTCACACTGTGGCTCTCACAGAGTGGTAACCACACAAGCAGCATTGCCCAAGAAAATCTACTGGCGATGCAAATCCCAGGCCTCACTCCAGTTGTTCTAAACCCATTTTTTGGGTGCATCCCAGAAACCTGGATTCCAACCCCTCCTGGAAGTCCTGATGTCCCTTAAATCCAAGAAAGACTTGAGTTTGACTGAATAGTAGCACCACCGCCATCATAGCCACCTCCATAGCCGCCATAGCCGCCGCCATAGCCTGTGCTTGTCATTAGCTCTGTTGCCATGGAGACAGGATACTTGACATAAAAACTTAGGCAAAGGAAAGCTATTTTTCAGCTCACAGTTCCAGAGGGCTCCATTCATCATGGCAGAGCAGAGAAGCTCACATCATGGTATCTAGAGTAGTAGATTGTTATCAGGATCTAGTTCCCAAGGGCACACCCCAAGGACTTTACTCTTTCACCATTCCAACTATGGAGTAGTCTATTCACACCTGAATCCATCAGTACATCAGTCATCCTTTTGATCTATCACAGACACACCCAGGTTCGTGCTTCACTAAAGTCCTAGGGTACTCTATCCAATCAAGTTGACAGTTGACAGTAACCATCCAACTACATACATATGAAAAATCCACTACACCTCCATAAGGCTGAATATCTAGATTGCCTAAAATACAGATGGGGAGTCCTCTGCAAGGCTGGAAATAATGTAAAAGGGAAAAAAGCACTGAGAGACTGTCACAGACCTGAAGAACCTGAGGTTGGTGATGACTCCATGCGGTGTGGCATCACACACATGAGCAGGGACACAGACTGGATTCACAGAAACACTGGATAAATCCAAAGACAATAAGTAATTTGGTTAACCACAGCTTGACAATGTCAATTGCTTCATTTGCACAGACAGACACACCCTGGAAATGGAAGCTCTTGCTCACGGGGAAACTGGTGAGTCATGCTAGAACTCTACACTGTGTCTGCAACATCTCGGCCAACCTAAAACTACTGTGAGAGGAAAGACTTATTTTAAAATAGCTATTGACCCACATCCCACCCCACCCCCAAGATTCCAATTTTCTCCCCGGTAATTTTGTCTACTTCCCTTAGCCAAGAGGATAACTATATGTTTTTCCTTGGGTTCACCTTCTTACTTAGCTTCTTTAGATTCACCTATTGTAGACTCTGTGACCCTTATTTATGGCTAGAAACCAATTATGAGTGAGTACATCCCATGTTCATCTTTTTGGGTCTGGGTTACCTCACTCAGGATAGTGTTTTCTATTTCCATCCATTTGCATGCAAAATTCGAGAAGTCATTGTTTTTTACCACAGCGTAGTACTCTAATGTGTATATATTCCATACTTTCTTCATCCATTCTTCCATTGAAGGGCATCTAGGTTGTTTCCAGGTTCTGGCTATTACAAAAAAAAATAAAATAAAAAAAATAAAATAGCTATTGAGAGCTGAGCGCATTGGGAAAGTGCTTGCCAAGCCAGTGTAAGGACCTGAGATCAATACCCCAGAACCCATGTTTAAAAAAAAAAAACAGGCAGGTACAGTGGTCCAGTCTTGTGATCTCAGCACTATGTAGGCAGAGACTGTCTAGAACCTAGACTGTCTAGAATGCATGTAGATTGTAGATGGATTAGCAAGTTTCAGATTTCTGAGGAACCATGCCTCAAAAACTAAGGTGGAGAGGGTCTTGGGAAGACACCTGACATACATATGTGCACCCACATAAACATGCACACACATACAGAATAGGGAATGTGCCACCTAATATATTACTAAGGTGTTCAGCGTTTAATAGCCAACAAAGAACAGCTGTGGCGGGGACACTTTCATCTTGACCTGAAGATAACTTGTCTCTTCCCCATCGTTGCCTTTCAACATACAGATTAGGACAGCCAAGGAGCAGAGAGAACAGCTCATTCACTGGGAACAGGAGCAGAGCAACATAGTGAATACAGTAGGTGCCATAGATCTGCGCGTGCACTGGCACAATCACACACATACACACACACACACACACACACACACACACACACACACCACTCTGCTCTCTTCTCTCCCAAGCAGAGAGCTGCACCTGCTCTCCTACACAGTCATGGCAACTTTTTAATGGCTTGAACCAAGATTTACAGTCAACAGCCACCACGTAAGTAACTGTTGTTTGCGGTTCTTATCCTCCACCGCTCCTTGAGTGTCAAGGCTCTCAGCTGGCTGTGTTGTTTTAAGTATTAGAATTTTTTCTTGTACAGCATCATCTGTTCAGCTGCAGTCCCTCCCCTGCGGCCTTCTTTGGTTGGGGACAGATAGCAAAGCAATGCCAGAAAAATCCTCAGCATCATGTAGCTGGAATCAAGGCACTTAGCTCACATTTGATGATCCGTCGTCTCCACAGTAAGGGCACCTTTCCTTGTTCCTTCCCTGCTCACCTGTGGCCTCGTTTTGTGGTATGTGTAGATGTTGGAATTGAATGTGTCTGGTTTTGCTGTCCCCTCTGAGCCTAGCTGGGGAAACAGTAGCCTCCGACTAAAGGCAGGGTCTCCCTTGTATGTGTGTTGCATGCACTTATCTCTGTTCCTCAGCTGTACTCCTTCCTAGGTGGACTCGCTGAATAAATTCAATGCCCACAAGGACATAGTTATCACTGGAAGGTGACAACCAAGGCAGTACTCCAGAGAAGGTGGCAGGAGGAAAGAGAGCGGTGGCAATGACAGTGCTGGGAATTTGTTATGGAGACAAGGGTTTTTGTTTTGTTTTGACGCATCTGCTTTTCCCTTGCAACCTTAAAGTGAAGTTTATACTGACAAGTAGACACTAATGTATTTATGGGTCATTAAGTATGATCTCTAGGTGCCAGCAAGAATGCTCAGTAGGTAAAAGCACGTGCCCGAAAACCTGAGCTCAATCCCAACACCCACACTGAAGAACAAGAGAACCAGTCCACTCTGGTTGCCCACCAACTCCACACTTGAACCATGGGATTGCATGCATGCTCACACTACACACACACACACACACACACACACACACACACCTCCATGGATAGCCAGAAGTTGTGTGCATGTGTCTACCCACTCCGAAAGAAGTTCTGAGCAAATTCCATGAGGAGAGATGTCTTTCTAAGCACACAGTTAGACTTGGGATTTGGCCCTGGCATCGCCATCTTTTTTAAACAGAATTTTTCTAAGCAAAATAGGCTTTTCTGACTTTAATGACACTTCCAGCCAGAAACTCAGCTTCATGCAGCTGAAAAGCACATCTCTCCTGTCTCCCCAGCAACTGGCACAAGTCAGGCCCTGAGGGCATCCCTACTGACATTCTGTGTGGAACACAACTTGAGCAAGCCATTGCTCTGTAAGGCCACCTGCTCTCTAAAAGGCTGGAGCAAGTGTCGTTCCCATTTCAGACTGAAGCCACTGAAGCCCTGGGTGAGAAAACTGCACACTGCTCCTAAGGACAGACGGGGTCTCCAGGCAGCTCCCACATATCTTTCTTTGGGATGCCTGTGTTGTGCTGAGAAGCCTCCAGCTGAGCCTCCAACCAAGATGAGATCAAAGAAGGTAAATCCCCCCCCCCCCAGACTGCACAGAAAGCAAATCAACCTCTGCGCAAAGCAAGAGTCAGAAGAAGATGCAAAATGCTGGTTCAGGCAAAGAAGCAAAGTGCTGGCACAAACAAGAACTAAACATTTTGTGTGGTCGATTCATTTGGCTAGTGTAACCAGGCGTGGGCTGATGGAGGAAGGTCATTGGTTAAAAAAATAAAGAAACTGCTAGGCTGGCCCTTATAGGTTAGAACACAGGTGGGTGGAGTAAACAGAACAGAATGCTGGGAGGAAGAGGAAGTGAGCTCAGACTCGACAGCTCTCCTCTCGGGAGCAGACGCCTCAGAAGAGAGGCCATGCTCCGCTCTCCCAGGCAGACACACATGATGAAGCAAGCCGCCAGGTCAGACATGCTGAATCTTTCCCGGTAAGATGGGAGCTACACAGTTTATTAGAGATGGGTTGATCGGGATATCAGAATTAGCCAGTAAGGGCTAGAGCTAAAGGGCCAAGCAGTGTTTAAAAGAATACAGTGTCCATGTAATTATTTCGGGGCATAAGCTAGCCAGGCGGCTGGGGTGCTGGGGACGCAGCCCCGCAGCTCCATTTACAACAGTGGGCATTGTTAATCTACACCTCCAGTTAATAATGGCAGATCCTTCACTCTGCTGGCTTCTGCACTCACTGTCGCTCTAGCTACTGGGTTGCACAGGCAAGAGGCTTGGGCTGCTAGTGAATGTCTCCCCATCTCCCACCACAGTGTCATGGCTGTAGCTGTAGTGCAGTCGGTAGAGCGTTTGCCCAGTATACAGGAAGCCCTGAGTTCCATCCCCAGAACCACATAAACTGGCCATAGTGGCATACATCTGAAATTCTAGCACTTGGGAAATGGAAGCAAGAGAATCAGAAGTTCAAGGTAATCCTTAGATCTATACTGCATCAAAAAAGATAGATAGATAGATAGATAGATAGATAGATAGATAGATAGATAGATAGATGAGTGGGTAGATGAATAGATGAAAGGAAGGGAGGAAGGGAAAGGAAAAGAGGGTGAGTGGGAGATGGGGAAGGAGGAAGCAAAGGAAGAAGAGGAGAAAGTAGGGGAAGGAGAGGAGAAAGGGAAGGAGGAGGGAAGAAAAGGAGATAAGGAAAAACAGGAAGGAAGAGAAGGGAAGGAAATGAAATCTTGGCCCAGGGCCATTTGTGAGTGTCATATGTTGGACAATGAGTCTCTTTCCCTCTTTCAGGAGCAGGAAGGGGCCATCCCTGGTTAACTCAGGAAGCTCGCCATTTTTCTACTCCAAGACCATTCAGCCACCTTTATGATGTCCTTTCCCCATGACCGTGAGTGCTCCCCACGTAAGAATGTTCTCAGGGGTTTCTGATATGTGTTTTCATTTGCGGTTCAGTCTCTCATCAATACATCAAAGATGCTTCTTTTGTTGAAGATTCGGGGGGAGGGGTGACCCCTTCTCTCACCCTACATGCACTTTCCCCATCTCCCCAAGCCGGAGATGTTTCTCAGCAGTTTGAGGGCTTGGCCCCAACAGTTATTGGGAGCTTGTCTTTATTGCTCTTGTTGCTATGGTGAGGGGATAAAACACATAGGCAATTGGGGTTTTACATAAACGACCCTATCCGAGTTGATGTTTTAGATGTACTGTGAACCTTGTGTATCTGAGTAAGCTTCCCAGCCACCTCCGGTCCAGTTTCCATTCTCACCTCGATGGTCTTTGTCTTAACTGGCAGTACACTAGGTCAGTGTGAGAAGCTATAATGAGTAACTTAGTTCTCCCTGTCCTGCCACCCGGCTTAGTCCTCCAGTCCTCCCTCCTCAAAGGCTCATTGCCACCTTCCCACTGACCAGATAGACTAGGTGGGGCGAGAGCTGACCATGATGAGATTACAGTCAGCTTTCCATTTTGGCAGGGTTAATCCTTCACAGGCCAGGAAAGCCTTTCTACAGAACAAACCTCCATGGTTCAAGAGACACAAGAAAGGGACCAAAGGAAGAGAGGTACACTGAGCAGGAAAGGCTGTTGGCCTCAGTAATTCTTGAGACTTCAACCCTGCCTAGAGCGTCCCTGAGGACAGGCAACAGCCTGAAGAGGCTCCCAGTGAGGGCCTTGTTGGACATGGGCGGGGGATGGAGGTACACAAAAGGGTGGTGAGCATCTGCATTTACCCCTCTCTGCTTTCTGACTGGAGATGCAATTGACCAATTAGCCATCCTTCTGTTGCCATGGTTACCATACCTCTCCCCACCACACCACCACCACAATGGACAGTATCTCTTCTCAAACTGTAAGCCAAAATAAACCCTTGAGTTGTTTTTATCAGATATCTTACCACAGCAAAGAGAAGGGTAAATAATACAGATACCACAGTAAGTTACTGATATTAATATTTTTACCAGTCTCATTACCGTGACTAACAATGCAGAAGATGGATTTTAGGGTTGCCATGCCCTCCGTACTTCCCGGTTACTATGTACCCTCTTCGTCTTTCCCCTTAAGTATGGCTGTGACCTTCAACTTGCTTCAACCAGAAGAACGAGGCAAGGCGATGGCAGGCGCATGACTGGATGATTATGTTACACAAGCTTGTGGCAATGACTTTGCTGGCATCTGTCTGCCCTGCGTTTACATCTGCTTTGAAGGTGGAAAAGACGTACTGGAGATCCTTTCTTGGAAGGAGCTGAGAGCAGGTAAGAATGGGAGTCTGGAAGTGGGACTACAGTTCAGCAGTTAAGAGGCCTTGCTACAGAAACACGAGGACCGGAATTGAAATCTCAGCACCCTGGTAACAAGCCCAGAGCCCCACCAACAGCTGCAGAGGATCTGATGTACGCTGCTGGTCACTGTGGGCATCTGCACCCATGTGCACGTCCTCACAGGAAATTTTGAAATGTATGCCCTGGCAATGCTGAAGCATGCATGGGCAACCCAAATATGGTGGCTCTGTTGAATTGTCCATGGTCTAAGTTGATGAGGATGACTGACCAGGTCTCGTCCTCACATTCTCACATACTCTTAATAAAAATAAGAGAGTTCTTTTATTTTAAAGGAAGAACACATAAAGGTGGTTTGTCCTTAATTATTTTTGTTTTTTTTTTTTAACAGATTCTCTTGGAACTCACAGAAATCCCCCTGCCTTTACTTCTCAAGTGCTGGGATTAAAGGCATGTCCACCTCTCCACCCCCACCTTGTCCTTTATTTTTATTATTAGGAATCAGTTGTCCAGTCAAAACCATAAAATAAGGCATTTTCCCATTTTTCAAGGGCGATTTGCCTTCTTGATGTTTCCTCCACAAATGCTGTTTTTGGTAGATCCCCAACTAGCCAGGATGAATGATGCTGGCTTCAGAGGCTGCAGAAGAAATCTTGTTCAGTGGATCTTAACCAAGGTGCTCATGAAACCATCACCAGGGCCTAATCTGCTGAGACTCGAGGGGGTGCTTCTCTGGAAAGACAAGGGAGAGAGAACGCCCATCTCACAGATGCTGCGGAGCCGTGCACAGTCTTAACTGCAGAGATTAACAGCTTCTTGCAGCCATAAATACATTTTTTCTCTTCAATGAGTCCTGGGGGATGAGAATCTGGTTATAATTGGATATGTTGCAATATTGCTTTTCATTTACAATTACAGTACCAAGGGAATGAAAAGTAATGGGGTAAGGTTGGAGTGCAGTGCTGATTAGGAACAGTGCTTGTCAATAGGGCAGCTCCTTCCTCCCCAGCCCCCGCTTCTACTGGGCACCTACAGTGTGGGACATGGGTACCAGGAAAGGGTGAGGGCGCTGTGACATTGCTGCTACGGTCCTTCCTCTGGCTGACTTTCCAAGCAGGGCAGTCATTCAGCTCCTGGCTGGGTTTTTACTTATCCACAACAGTTTGGAGTGGGAAAGGCAAAGGAAACTGAGGAGGGAGAGAGCTTGCCTGGGGTTTGATCCCTGGCACAGCATAAAACTATAGGCATGGTGTGCACACCTTTCACCGCGCACTCAGGAGGGAGAGGACTGACAATCTGAAGTTACTATTCTCTACCACTTACGGGCTCTAGCCAGCAGAGTGAGGTCCCCTCTCGAAACAAAAGCTTTACATAAGCAGGTGTGGTAACTCAGGGTGGTAATTCCAGCTTGAGCTACACCACAAGATCTTGTCTCAAATATATATATTGTACATAAAATTATGTACGGAACATAATGTTAAGAGAAGCTGTAGCTTACTGTCCTGCTGGCTTCTGTGTGCCAGGTTCATTCTATGAGGATCTAATCTTGTGGACTCGTGGGTCACGCTGACTCCTCAGGGCTCAAACTCAAAGCCAACAAGCTAAGGCCTGCTGGGTAAAAGCCCCAATTGGATGTCTTCAAAATTAAGGATCTCTGCTACCTTTATTTGGAGAAAGTATTCAGGAAATGAGGGGAAATTAGCTCCTTGATATGAAAGCCACTGACAGAGAACTGTTTCAGTTCCCGCGCTTCCTTTCACGACCAAGGTCAGTCTCCACGCCATCCTTCCGAGACTCCGCCCTGCTGTTCCCAGGATGCAGTCTGCTTTATGTCACAGCTGCTGGGATTATAAATTTAACTTGGACTTTCCTTCAAGCTATAATTGTCTTTAGAGGGGAATTCAAAATCAATATATCACATTCTTATGCTTTATTGGTTAGAGCTGAAATAAATGTATTCGTTTGGCTCCTTTCTGATTGCTTTTTCAAATGCAATGTATTTAAATGATAGTTTTCTTTTTGCACACAAAATATTTGAAGGCCATAAAGTGTGGTGACAAATAGTAGCTCCTATAGTGAGCCAGCGCACCAGACATTCCATGCAAGACCTGCTAGACACTGACTGCAGCAATGCCAGAAAGTGGCTTCATCAGCAGACTGCAAGATGCTTCATCTGCACAGAGCCAGGACCCTGAACAGCTGCATAGGAATATACACACACTAAGGGAAGAGTCCTGGAGAATGACTCTGCCAACATTAAGAAAAACAAAGAAACTAAACCAAGCCTGGAAGCATGTGTTTGCCAACCCCAGCTACTCAGGAGGCTGAGGCAGGAGGATCTCAAGTTAAGGGCCAGCCTGGGCAACTTGTCTCCAAGGAAATCTAAAAAAGAGGGCTGTGTTGGGCTGGGGAGATGGCTCAGCCAGTTGAGTTCTTGCTATACAAACAGGAGAACCAGAGTTCAGATTCCTAGCACCCATGTTCAAATCTATCTGGGCATAGAACACCTATAATACCAGCTTTAAAAGAGTCAGAGACAGTGAACTCCCAGAGATTATTAGCCAGCCAACCTAGCCAAAATGAGCTCTCTCTGGGTTTAGCAAGGAATAGTGCCTCAATATTTACTCATTCTCAACCTTGGGCCTCCACACCCTGGGGACAAATGCAAGGACCCCTGTGCACACATACACATGCAAGTATACATGTATACCCCCACAACAGAGAGAGAGAGAGAGAGAGAGAGAGAGAGAGAGAGAGATCTATGCACAAGAAGCAAGAATTTGGTTTCCATGACATCCTTCCTTCCTTCCTTCCGTGACTGCACACTGCTATTACAAGGATGCAGCCTGATCTAAGTTGCATCTAGGTGGTGCAGCCTCTGAATACCTGCAATTTGGGCACTGAGGCAGTAGCAGTTGCCACCAAGATCCTGGGCAGCCAAAAGTTTCAGACCTGACTAGGGCAATGGCAGCTTGCACATAACAAACGCCCGGCATTAATATCACTGTCTTAATGCCGCTGTTTAATTGGCCCTTAATGAAAACCGCAGCTTTCCACACTAATTACAATAGTGATTAGCAGCTGTTTGCCTATAGCACATCACAGTTTAAATGGTCAAAAGAAAAGTTTCTGCATTAACTAGGAATTACATTCAGCAACAAATGGCAAATCCCCGAAAGAGCACAGGCTTAAATGGACTGGCTGAATTTCACGTCTGCCAGCATGATAGGCCAGGGCTAGAAGGAGGGAGACCCGTCATCTCAGTCCTTTCCATTCTCTGGGCTGCCTTGTGATGACAGAGTGACTGCTAGGGACCCAGGTGGCACATCCGTTTGCCAGGCAGTGCAAAGGGGAGCACTTATTCGGTACAGTTCTTTCGCAAATGGAACTCATGTGACTTAATGTTATTTGTGGGTGTTATGTTGACACTATGTTATTTTGGCATGACAGCTAAAGCTGTCTTGTATGTTGTCAAAGATATGTGTCTCACCACTCACCACACATATGTGGTCCATGTGTCTGTCCACTCTGAAGTACTCTTCCCCTCCCCATCCCACCCCCACCACAAAGCAGGCAAGTGCTGCACCGTCTTGATGTATACTGAGGGCTGGGTCAGCTGCAGAGTGCTTGCTGTGAAGGAGAAGAGCCTCCAGGTCCTGGGAGGAATCCCCCTTCCAGTCGGGACAGGAAGTTATTAGAGACACCAGCTCTTTACAAGTAGCAAAATCTGTCATGGCCCCCTTCCTTGCTCCCAGTCGGTAGTCTGTGTGGTTCTTGTCTACTCAAAACAAGCTTAAGTCATCTGGGAGGAAGACTTTCAATTGGAAAAAAAACACTTCCATCAAATTGTCTGTAGGCAAATCTTGATATATGATAGATGCAGGATAGCCCAGCCCATTGTGGTGCTACCCTGGGCAGGTGAGCCTGGGGGGTATATGAAAGCAGCCTGAGCAAGCCATGATGAGCAAGCCAGGAAGTAGCATCCTCCATGGCAGCTGCTTCAGTTCCTGCCTGCAGGTTCTGCTGTGAGATCCTGTGAGATCCTGCCCTCACTTCCTTAGTGATGGATGTGACCCGGGTGTTGTAAGCTAAACTTGCTTTCGTCTTGCTTTCTATCACAGCAATAGAAACTCTGATGAAGACCCCCTCGGGCTTGCTCAGTTCCAGTTCCCAAATCTGTGTCTATAGCCTTGCCATCTCAGAAGGGGGACAGGTGATATAGCTTCTTCAAAGAATGATGGTCATTCCTTGCATCTCACTCCCCCACAAACTGTAAATCCCTAACATGAGTCACTTTGCAATGACAAAAAAGACTTCTAGGCACCTACTAATCTTTGTTTCTTCTATTCTCAACTAAAAGAGCTTCAGTCTGGGAACTGGGAAGATGGCTCTGTGGGTACTGTGCTTTCCATGCAAGCATGAGAATCTGAGTTCGATTCCCAGCACCCATGTAAAATAGCTAGCAACTGTAGGCCATTGTTGCAATTCCAGCACCATGGAAGGAGACGGGGGTCCCAGAGGATTACTGGCCAGTCTAGCCTACTCAACAAGCTCTGGGCCAATGAGAGAGCTCATCTCATCCAAGGAACAGCATCTGAGATGGTCTCAGGCCATCATACAGATGTGCACAAGTAACAGTGTACCCATGTGTGCGCACACACACACGCGCGCGCGCACACACCCTCAATTTTATTTCATGGCTGTGATTGCTGTTCTTAGTTGTCAATTGAATGCATATGAAATGAACTAAAACCTGAGTGGTAGGTAACTTGTGAGGGTTTTTTTTCCTTAATTAAATCATTTGAAGTGGTAATATTCATTTTTAATACAGATCTTTTAAGGTGGGAAGACCCATTTCTAATCTGGGCCACACCTTTTGTCGGCAGACATAAAGACATGGAAGAGGGAAGCTCTCTCTCTCTCTCTCTCTCTCTCTCTCTCTCTCTCTTCCTTCTCTTTTTGCCTGCTCCCTCCTACCCTCACTAGCAAGTCTATTCCTTCACTAGCATCAGTGTCTACTTCTTCAGGATTCCAGCAGATACTGGAGACACTGAGACATCCAGCTTCGTGGACTGAACAACTACTGGATTCGTGGACCTTCCATTGGTAGACAGCCATTGTTAGTCTAGCTGGACCACAGCTGTAACCCTTCCCAAAAATCCCCATTCTCTCAGCCCTGTTCCCCTAGAGGACCCTAACTAACATGATCACATGAAGGAGCAGTTCTTGGTCACAGCTAACGCTGGAGCCAATCAGTGTCGGGGATTCCTGATGAGAGCCTAACCCAGCTAAGACATGAAGTACTTCCCCTTGTCCCTTAGCTTTCTGTTTACTCCTGGGGAAGACAATGTGGTGGTGAGAGCTCCAGCAGCCACGCTGAACCATGAGTCACTACGGCAACAAAAGCAAAAGCCTACATTTGAGAAGGAAAACAAGGAAGAAGCCTGAGCCCTCCATGGTCATGAAGTGCTTCACCATTTCTGAACTCCAATCTTGGACTTCTGCTAGGTGAAAAAAAAATTAGAAGCATTATTGCTTTAGTTTTCTCTTATACACTACAGAACCTCATCCTAGCCAGCAGAATAATCTGAGCTTAGAGATTCAGTTTTGTACATTCATAGATTCACTGACTTGTGGTTCTCAGCCTCAGCATGTGGACACACATGGTCGACTCTCCGCAGTGGAGACACTGGGCCGTCTTCTGGAGTCCTGACAACACATTTGCTTGAAGGATCCTCCCTGGGAATCACCTGCATAATTTTCTTCTTCAGTTCTGAAGCAAAGGAGCTACGAGGAACTGAGTCATTTTCAGTTTTCTTTTTTATTAAGCTAAAAATTTCATTCCCAAACAACTCTAATGTGCCTTTTGCCTGATTTCTCCTGTAACTTTTTGGCAGTGTGCCCTCCACATCTGCCACCACAAGGGTCCTTGCTAAGTTGCTAATGCAGACTTCGCATTCTGGCAGCGAGCCATGCAATGAACACAAGCCTGCCATGGTAGATTATTTATCTATTCCATGTGCTGTCTCCCCTTGGTCATCATTGCCAAGCTTATCTCAGACAACAGCTCAGAATCGCAGGTTCCAGGTTCGCAGGGGGCAAGACTGTGGTTGTTCTGCATTTGAAGGGAGTTCACAGCTTCTCCACTACACTGTATCGATCAATTCATTATCTCTGGAGACGATCAGTTCACACTACAACCAAACATCAAGATTTTCCCTTCAATTCCAAACAACCCACGTATTTCCTCTTCTAAAAGACACACAGCAATCTAATGTCACTGGACAGGGGCTGTTTTTACAGCTGAATCCTTTCTGCTACGCTGTTGCTACAGAGAAACAGCCTAAATCTTACTTGAAAATGGCCTCCCTTTGCTCAGTCCCTAGTTGTACAGTCCTCTTGTGCTGGTAACACAATAAACTCAAGTGGTGGGGGAGAGGCTTGGGTGTTGCTGTGTAGATGTTTCCTCTGAAGTGACACATTCCTTCCTAGAGGGAAGGTTCATTAAGAAATTCTAAGGAAGACTTCTTGAGAAGCTTCAGGAAGTGAACAAGAAGTCCCTGAAAATGAGCACCTAGGCCAGGCTTATCCCTCCACAAGGGATATACACAAGCAGTCAGGACTGCTGAGAGCCAGCTCTACAACCTGTGCAGCCACCTGCAAGTCCTGCACAAAAGCTCTAGTGATGGAGGAAGGTCATTGGCTAATAAAGGAACTGCCTTGGCCCATTTTATTGGTTAGAACATAGGTAGGTGGAGTAAACAGAACAGAATGCTGGGAGGAAGAGGAAGTGAGCTCAGACTCCACAGCTCTCCTCTAGGGAGCAGACGCCTCAGAGAGACGCCATGCTCCCTGCTCCCGGGAAGATGCATGCGATGAAGCTCCGACCCAGGATGGACATAGGCTAGAATCTTCCCGGTAAGACCGGTGCTACACAGATGATAAGAAATGGGCTAGTCCAGGTGCGAGAGTTAGTTAGCCTAAAAGAGGCTAGATAGAAATGGGCCAAGCAGTGATTAAATGAATACAGTTTGTGTGTTGTTATTTTGGGGCATAAGCTAGCCGAGCAGGCGGCTGGGGTGCTGGGGACGCAGCCCCGCCGCCCTTCTTACTACACTCTAGAATTGCAACTTGTGTGAGTCATAACTCACGCTGACGTGACCGTGGGTGACACAATTGTCTTTGAGCTTTCCCTGCTTCTACAAGAACCTATCAGCCATACTCTCATACATAACCACAGTGAACTCACGGGTTTCCAAACTGGCCTCCTGTTGGTTTCTGGTGGGGGTTTATAAGGAATCTCCCCAGAGAGAGCATGTATGCAGCAAAGAAACGGTCCATGGTGGAGGGGAAAGCTGAATGACTGACACTAAGAATGTGCACTGGCAACTTCACTTTATATCCTGGGGGACAGGAAGCAGAGTGGACAGAAAGTGGAGCCAGCAAAAGAAAAACTTAAATGCTCAGTCTCATTCCCCAAGGGTCACTTCCTCTAGTGAGGTACCACCTTCCAGACAGCATTAACTGGAGACCAAGTGTTCAACCACATAAGTGGACAGAAATCATCACATTCAAAACATAACACAGCCCTGGGGCCCACATGACCCAGACATGGCTAACCCAAGCCACAGCTAATCTCCTCATTGTGGACTAAATTGTGTTTCTCAAAATTTTTTAAGCCCTTGAAGTGCTAACCCAGAGGACTTTGGAAAATGACCATAAAATAACTGATTGAAGATTAATTTGGATATCTTTGAATAATCAATAAACAGAAAGTCATTAGCCAGGACTCTAACCCAATAACTGGTTTCTTCATTTAAATAGACAGAGCCTTGTTTTATTCTTGGTCATACCTGTAATCGCTGGATTTGGGAGGTCGAAGCAGGAAGGCATAAGTTTGAGGGCAGCCCAGGCAACAGAATGAGATCCTGTCAAACAAAAGAAAAAAACGAGAGTGAGCAAGCCACAAAAACTCACAAGTGAGAGAGAGGACCAGAGAGCCAGACCAGAGCCATGACAGATTAATAATAGCCCCTGCCAGGGACTAGGCCTTCACTTTGGTTCTAGAGGTGGCTGGAGCTGAGCAAGCAGTTCTCAGGAGAACCACAATTCAGGGCAACCAATCAAGAGGCCCCACAGCCTTCTGCTAACTAAAGATACCTTTCCCTACCCTGCTGCTGGACAGTCCCTAACCATAAAAACTGTTGCAAGGAGGGCCCACTTGTTTGTCCCGGCTGCCCAGAACCGAAATAACCACACAGAAATTGTGTTAACTCAATCACTGCTTGGCCCATTAGCTCTAGCTTTTTATTGTCTAACTCTTACATCTTAATTTAACCCATTTCTATTAATCTGTGTATCACCACGAGGTCGTGGCCTACCAGCAAAGTTCCAGCATATCTATCTCTGGTGGTGGATCCATGGCATCTCCTTGTCTCCACCTTCTTCCTCCCAGTTTTCTCCACCTAGCTCTGTTCCCCTGCAGCTCTGCTATAGGCCCCAAGAAGTTCCTTTATTCATTAACCAAATAGGTTAAATTAAGATGTAAGAATTAGACAATAAAAAGCTAGAGTTAACGGGCCAAGCAGTGATTGAATTAATACAATTTCTGTGTGGTTATTTCTGTTCTGGGTGGCCAGAACAAACAGCACACAGGCAGAAGAACCTCCACACCACCTTCCAATCCTATGAACTTTTTGTTAAAGCCACCAATCAGCCCCAGACTAAGCTCTCCTCTCTGAAATTCCCCTAACTCTGCTTAATAGAAGCCTGGCTCCTTGTTACTGAACTGACAACATGGACAAGAAATAGTGGCCATCTAGCATTGGATTATATAAATTGTCAACTCTTGTGAGATGATGGTCATCACACATAGGTGTTGTCCTGCTAATGTCCTGAATTAACCAAATAAGAATTTGGCAGCCACCCATAATTTTACCAATTTTTAATTATTGTGTAAAAACCACTACAGCTGATGATTTCGCCTACACTTTGTTTCAGCTATATAAGGAAGCTTTTGTGAGTTCCCACTTTTTGGTGTTGAACATGCTTCCTCGTTCATTTCCCACAACATAAGAGTGGATTTCTCTTAGTTTCTTTTCCTATTGTTGTGGGAAAATACCCTGAGAAAAGAAACTTGAGGAGCAGGAGTTTATTCTGGCTGACAGTCCCAGGGGACAGCAAGTCATGGTGTAGCAGGGTTTTATTCTGGTTGACAGTCCCAGGGGACAGCGAGTCATGGTGTAGCATTCACAGTGGCAGGAGTTTGAGGCAGCTGGTCACACTGCATCTGCAGTCAGGAAGCAGAGATCAATGAATGCTTCTCTTCAGCTTGGGTTGTTCTTTTTATATAATCCAGAATACCCTACCTAGGGAATGGCTCCACTAATAATTAAGATGGATCTTCCCACATTACTTAACACAATCAAGATAGTCTGTACAGGTGTACCCAAAGGCCAATGTCCTGGGTTGTTCTAGACACTTAATATTTACCGTCATGTAGTGTTGTTCCTTAGTTACAATCAGAAGCCTTAGAGAAAATGACCCGTAGAGACCCAGAAGAAAATACCCTGGTTTTAATGACTTTTGTTCCACTTTTCATTGTTTTCATGTATGAAACTCACATTTAAAATGAACCTATTGATTTTCCCACGCAGACTCCTCCTCACATCCAACCCCCAGCTTAACCTCCCTTGACTCTACCAAGGATCTCTACTGGTGTTTGACCTGGACCAACAAGTCATTCTTCAGTAACAGGCTCCTGGGGCAGGTGTGGGGGGCAGGGGATCAAAAATAATAAAGAGGACATGGAAGTTGGGATCCAAAGGTCTGCATGAGCTGATGACTTGTGCCAGCAAGTTTGTTTCAAAGTACAGCATCTTATATACTATTTGCAGGGGACAAGAGGGACAGAGTCAAAAGAAAACTACCACAAAATAAGACGAGATCAGCAGGAAGCTAATCAATCAATGATACACTAAGGAAACAGGGTATCTCAGCTGTCACAGAGCAGGCGCACAGCAGCCTTGAGGTTGATCACAATAGTCCCTTAAGTGGGAAGAGCTGGTTGTCAGTATCTTAAACTGAAGCTCCCCCAAGGCCCTTGCTGAAAATGTTCCCGGTTTTAGACAAAGAACCATGCTCCTCTTCCTTACATCAAGAACTCAGAAAATGTCTTAGATTGCTCTGGCTCCCAACAGGTGATCTACCCACACACCTAATCATTCTCAATTCTCTTTTCTTTCTTCCCTGCTTTCACATCCAAATCTTCCAGTATACCTACTGCTCTTCCCGAATAGGTATCAAATTCACTCCTTTCTCACTACCTCACTGGGTTGCCTTTTCCAAGTTCACCATCATTGTCCAGATGCATTATGCATAAGCTTCCTGTTTGGTCATGGGGCTTCTACGCTTGCCCCTCCAATCCACCCTCTAACTAAATCAGAATGACTCTCTTATCACAGTCACATGCCACATAACTGTGACTTCGTTAATGATGGACTGCACGCTCCATGATGGTGCCAGGAGCTGACACACAACTGAAAAGTCCCTATCGTGCAGTATTTTCGCTGTGACTTTCAGATGTGGGGTTTGCAAAGTGACTGGGCCGTGAAGGTTCTGACCTCATCAATTACTTAATCTGCCTATGGCTGCATAATGGGCTACTGGGAGGTGGTGACATCTGTGGAAAGTAGAGCCTGATTGGAGGAAGCCAATCAATCATGGAGAGAGTGTCCATAGATTGGAATCTCTGAAGTCATGAGCCAAAATCTGCCCTCCGTCGATTTTCTTGGGTGTGATTGTGAATCTGAATTGTCAGCTTGATGAGACCTAGAGTCATCTGAGAGACTGGCCTCTGGGAATGCCTGTCAGGGACTAAGCAGGAAGATCTGCACACTGTGGGTGGCACCATTCAGTGGGCTGGGATTCTGGACTGCAGAAAAGGAGTCGATGTGCTCTGAGATGATAAATCATCACTCTCTGTCTTTTGACAGTGGATGGAATGTGACAGCTGCTTCAAGCCCCATTCTGCTATGAATTCCCCACCATGACAGACCTCAAACTGTGAGCCAGGAACCCTTCCTCCCTTAAGCCACACCCGTCAGGGTATTCACAGCACAAAGACTTCCAGTCTCATCATTGCTGTGACAAGACATGACTACCTTGTGAAACCATGAACTGGAGTACATCCACTCAGCAACTCTACAACTATTTCCCCTAAAATTCCTCTCCCTATATCATCGGACTAGTTTTGGCACAGGCGAATTTAGCTGTGGAAGACCAAATTGAAGAACAGCTAAGTTGCAGGAAGGTGATCAGAGCAAGGGCAAGCAGTGTGAAGACTTACCTCTGTGAGAAAAGCAGATGAAGTCCTGAATGAATGTATATTGTTGACAAAGCATGAACACGTAGAGGACCACAGTGCTTCAGACCTAGGATAATCACAAGACCTTCCTCCAGTCAGGCTCAGGAGAACGGCAGGGTCTTCCCTGGTGCTGATATATATTTTGACAGTATGTGCAGGAAATATCTGTGAGGCCCGAAAAGATTCCATTTTGGTGCTGGAACCTTGTAGAACTTCAAACTTCGCCCTCACCCCTGAGGAAAGCCGGGGGTCACTAGCCCCATTTCAGGAAAAGTAAGTGCTTTTGCCGAGCAGTTTATTGCAGCAGCAAGAAAAAAAAAAAAGAGTAAGCAGTGCAGCCACGAGGGCAGTGCAGCTACACTGGCTCTCGACCAGGGGTGTGAGACTGAAGGCTGCAGTCAGTCATCCAAAGCACACAGACCCTGGAGGAGGGGATTGGCAGAACTCTCCCAGATGTGTGAAGCTGGTGCATGGGAACAAGAGGGAGTCCACACACAGAGAACATCGCAGAAGGCAGTCAGCAGGCAGAAACTGACTAATTCTCGGCACAGGTGTTCTCACTGGTTTTGATACTTGGTCCAAAGTCAAAATAGAGTCTCTCTGGCTCCTCCTCCACCAGCAGGTGTTTTCTCACTCCAGAGCCTGCAACGTACGCATCTTCTAAGACTACAAAAACAGGCGTCACTGGTGTTTCTCTGTAGGACACTGAGAAACAGAAGGCATTTCACCTGGAGAGCAGCTGCCTACATCTTTTATGAATTTGTTCTATGGGGGGCTTGCTAGGTCTGTGTGTGAGCATAGGTTCATGGAGAGTAACACATTTCTGGTGCTGGTGTACTTCAAGTATTCGGCTTCTGAGTGGGATGGGTCAACTATAAAGAAGCATTACCTTTTATTTTAAAAGTGTTCACTAAACAAACTTCTAAATTGTAAATTTCTAAATTGCTTCTGTTGCTAAAATTTTGAAGTTATAGATTAGGATTAAAAATATCAAATTCTAAGTATGATATTGTGAAATGCTCAAATAAATTTAATTTTCTAATTTAAAAAATAATTACTACCACAATAAGACAATCTTTATACAAAATATTTTCTATCTATCTTTATTTATAATTCCTCTTACAACTAGACTTTGTTCCCAGTAGAAGAAAATAAATTCTATACATAATAAGTTTTGTAAAACTGTTTTTATTCTAAGACTCCAAAATAGATTGAATGTTCTTTTCTGGTGCTTTATAACTTGGGATCAATAACCCATGTGATAAAAAGCCACAGATCTTGCTATTCATCAAGAATGTTTTGGTGGAATCATTAATTAAATGATGCGGAGACTTCTGTGAAGTTATGATTCACATGTGAGGATTATAAAAAGACACAAAACATAAGGAAAGAGAACATCACCCTCCAGACACAGAGAAAAGCTTCATTTAGAAGTGATTTTCTAAAGAAATGAACAAGAACGTTGTAAAATGCCAAGTAGGTATTTATATTTATATTCATACCTATATAGGCTCCCTTTATAGCTGCAGATACAGCTACTTGGTTCATAGCAGATAAGTGTTTACCTAATATCTGTATCTATTCATACATAGATATAATTAGACGCAGATATAATGGGTAAAGAAGTTGATATAATCAAGAGTTCCCCATGAAATAAAAGTATCAAACTGAAAGAGCTGAAGACAGCCCCTCCCTCCTTGTCCACCAGCCTTACCACTGCACACTGCATCCCTTACCCACTGCACACTGCATCCCTTACCCACTGCACACTGCATCCCTTACCCACTGCACACTGCATCCCTAACTCACTGCACACTGCATCCCTTACCCACTGCACACTGCATCTCTCTCCAGGCCCCAGTGCAGCACATCTCATTTATGCCCCGGCAACTCTTAAGCCTGCTTGGGCAATCCATTTTTTGGCGGTTCTCCCGTTGTTCCTATCCTGGGCAGTCCTAGATGCTTGTGCTATTGTCATACCCAAGGTTCCACAGTCTTCCTTATGCTGTCTATCCAGCATTTTATCCCGTGCACTTCTCCAAGCAGTGCTGTCTTCGGGTATCTGCCATCATTCATTTTCATAACATGGCCCAAGCGGCATTGCTGTATCCTGTAGTTTACTTCCTTCTGTAGATGGAGATGTTTCTTAATGTCATCATTACAAAGCCTATTTCTTCATGTAACACCTAGAATCCTTCTGAGACATGCCATCTCAAACACATTCAGTCACTGTTCAGGGGAGTGTTTCCCTGTCCAGGCTTCAGAGTTGTAAAGAAGTCAGTTCAAGACAAGCATCTCATATACTTGTAACTTTGTTGTTGTCATTATGTCTCCTGCTGTCCAAACCTTTCCTAGTGCCTGGAATGCAGTCCTCACTATCCCTATCCACCTCCACCTCTTGATGTCTGAAACAGATCCCTCCTTTATACTGAGGTTTCCTCCCAGATAGACAAAGTTGAGTGTTTGCTTGAGGTTCCGATTCTTTATTACAATGTTAACATCCTTGTGTGCCCTTCCCGTGTGTTGTATCTCAGTCTTCTTGATGTTTACTTTCACACCAAAGTTTTCACTGACTTCCACCTCCCTATTTACCATGGCCTGCAGCTCATTTGAACTTTCAGCAAGTAGCGCTGTATTGTCGGCGAAATGCAAGTTATTGATTCTCACACCACCTATCTGCAACACCTATCTCTTCATCCTCCAGGGCTGTTGCTATTATTAATTCCAGGAATATATTAAAGAGTAGTGGTGAGAGGAAGGATCCCCGCAACACTCCTATGATTGTCTTAAACTAATCACTTAATTCTCCACAGACTTTGACTGATGCAAAGGTATCTTTATAGGCATTTTATGTATTAGGATTTTTCTCTGGGTACCTGTAGAACCTCAGTGTTTCCCAAAGTACTTTCCTCCAAATGCTATCAAATGCCTTCCTGAAGTCAATGTAACAGACATATAAGTCTTTTCAAAATTCTTTTTATTTTTCTGCCAGTTGCCTCAAAGGGAAGATCTGATCACTTGTGCTCCTGTTAGCTCTGAATACACACTGGGTCTCTGATAGGATTTCCTCTGTTCTGCCCTTGATCCTTTGCAGGATAGTAGAGGAGAAGATCTTGCTGCTATGGCACAACAAGCTAATGTCCCTGTAATTTGAGCAGTCCAGCTTGTCCTTCTTGTGTATGGGAATTATGACTGAGTGCTTCCATTCCGTAGGAATCACTTCATGTTCCCATGTCTCTCTAAAGTGTCTGAGAAGCGTCTCGGCCCCTGAGCCTATTGTAGCTGCCTCCAGCTCCTCCACCATGATGTCATCCACTCCTGGGCCTTCTCACAGTTTGCTCTCTTGTTAGTTTTTTCTGTCTCACTCCTGTCAATATTTAATATTTCCTCATTGTCTCTGGTATTTGAGTGGCTGCCCAAGTATTTGTCATTGTCTCCCAGTAGATGCCTCTTCATTTCCTAGTGCTGATTTAGGGTAGGATCACCAACTTGTTATGGCCAACATTCAGCTGAAACTTAGGAGAGGCATGCCAGGCAAGATGAATTGGAAGATCAATCGTAAACAACTGAGGAGCCCAGCTATACAGAGAGAGTATAAGAGAACCACTGAAAAGAATATGAGGGAAATCATTACACAGCCTTTACAAATATAGAAAGTGAACAGGAGAAAATCAAAAGAGCTATACAGGAAGCTTCAAAGGAGATGCTCGGTTATGCAAACAGGGGACATCAGTAGAATGGCTTACTGCTGAAAGAAAAAATAAAGAGAGCAAATGAAGGCGCAATCTGGAGGCAGCAAAACACCACAACTATCTGTGCAGGGAAGGCAAAAGAAGAGCAAAAAAGTAGAGAACTGTATATACAAAGAGGCCGAAGACACTAGACTCCATAATAAAACACAGCTTGTCTACAAAGCTATCAGATGAATAACTGCCAGATATGCTTGCTCTTCAGATTCGGGTGATTAAAGATGGGCATGGTCATTTATTCACAGAATTGGGGGAAGTAAAGCAAAGATGGAGACAATACTGTGACACCTGATACAATGACCCCAATGCTGTCAACATAGGTCAAAGTGTACTGCACACCATATCTACCATCCTGCCCTAATGTACCACATACCATATCCACCCTTCAAGCCCCAGTGTACTGCATGCTACAATCACCCTCCAGCCCCAGCACACTGCACACTGTATTCACCCTGCAGGACTCAGTGCACTGCATACCGTACCCACCCTGCAGAACTCAGTGCACTGCACACCATACCCACCCTGCAGGACTCAGTGCACTGCACACTGTATCCATCCTCCAGGACTCAGTGCACTGCACACCATACCCACCCTGCAGGACTCAGTGCACTGCACACTGTATCCACCCTGCAGGACTCAGTGCACTGCACACTGTATCCACCCTGCAGGACTCAGTGCACTGTACACTGTATCCACCCTGCAGAACTCAGTGCACTGTGTATCGGCGTAAATAATTGCAATGCAGATATTAAAGAATATTTACCACTTTAATGATAAACTTACAGAACCAAAGTTCCCGTGTGGCACAGGAGGTAGGAAGGAAAGGGCGGAGCCGCCTCCCGCGCGCCCATTTATCTGTAGGCATTTGCCCGAGGCAAACCCCGCCCCCTAAAGGGGCTGTCTTAACCCTATAGCACTGCACACCGTACCCACCCTGCAGGACTCAGTACACTGTACACTGTATCCACCCTTCAGGACTCAGTACACTGTACACCGTATCCATCTTCTGGGACTCAGTGCACTGCACACTGTATCCACCCTGCAGGACTCAGTGCACTGCACACCGTATCCACCCTGCAGGACTCAGTGCACTGCACACTGTATCCATCCTCCAGGCCCAGCCCTGATGCACATCCTGTACTTTAGTACACCCTGGTAAGTCTGTTCTTTTAATTCTACCCCATGTGTATTCACGCCAGTCCTCAAGTGTTGTAGCTCCCACATGCAATGCCTACATGTACCTTCCCTAACCTCCAGGCTTGACTCAGGATAACATCCTGTATGTCAATCAAGTCTGCTGTGTTCACATCAGATACAAAGTCAACAAAAGGAGTCTGTATGTTCAGGTCTCATCCCAAAATACAAACAATGTTAAAGGTCAGAACAGAACTGCCCCCATCAACAAATTCAGGAATAAATAAAAATCCATGTATTCTATGCAATCATAGTGCAGTAAAATAAAATCAACAGCAAAGAAATCAATAGTGAGAATACAAACCCATGGAGATTAAAGAGCTCATTACTTACTGAGTGATGAATGGGTTAAAGGAGAAACAAAATAGAAATCAAAAAACTCCTAGAGCTAAACAGAAACAATAATAAAATACAAGAGAACCTCTACAACATGGTAAAAGCAGTCTACAAGGGAATCTTGCTAGCAGCTCCTGTGCTGGAATAGCAAAAAGAGCACAAACAAATAACTTAATGATGCAACTCAAGGAAGTAGACAAACATGAGCAGATCAAGCACAAATCCAGTAGAAGGAAAGAAATCATAAAAATTAGAGCAGATATGAATGAAATAGAAACAAAGAATCAATGAATCTAACAGCTGGTTCCTTAAGAGAATAAATAAGTCAGCCCAACTGATCCAAAATAACAGAATCTGAAATGAACAGAAAATATTATAAGAGATACCAAAAATCCAGAATATAATACCTTAAAAACCTATACACCCTTAAGTTGGAAACTCTTTTAAAAATGAATCGATTTCTAGATTCATCCTGATCAACAAGATAATCAACAACCTAAACAGACTCATAACCAATAAAAAGATTGAAACACCAACAACAGCAACAAAAAAAGCCCAGGCCTAGATGAATTCAAATGAACTCTACCAGACTTTCAAAGAAAATCTACACCAATGTTTCTTGAATTATTTAAAAAAAAAATGAAACAGAAGGATCTCTTCCAAACTCTTTCTACAAAGTCAGTATGCTTTAATATTAAAACCAGGTAAAAGTAGGATAATAATGACAGACCAATATCCCTCATGAACATAAATGCAAAATTCTCAATAAGATACTTACAGACCAAATATAAACACATGTCAAAAAGATCATCCACCACAATCAGCTTTATCCCAGAGATAGAGTGACAGTTTAGCATGTGTTAAGTCACTAAATGTAATAACTCATGTAAAGGGATTAAAGATAAAAATCATATGATCATTTCAATAGATGCATAAAAGGCCTTTGACAAAATTAGCATAACTTCATGATAAAAGTCCTAGAGGGAGGAAAACTCAACATAATAAAGACTGTATATGACAAGCCACAGCCAACATCATTCTAAATGGAGAAAAACTCTCAAGTAATGGGATAGGACTATGTTCTATCTCCACTCTTTATCAAGATAGTTCTCAGAGTACTAGCTGGAGTAATAAAGAAAAGAAGGAAATCAAAGGGACACAAATAGGGAAGGAAGAAGTCAAACTATCCCTGCTTGCAGATATGCAGATATATGATATTATACCCAAAATACTCCACTTGAATTGAAGCAAAATACCATGATACAAGATCAACTTAGAAAAATCATTACAGACCGATACACCACCAACAAACATACTGAGAAAGAAATTTTGGGCATATTCATATTTACTATAGCCCCAAAGAAAATAAAGTATCTTGGAATAAACCTAGTTAATTGTGGAAAAGATCTCTTCAATGAAAACTTTAAATCTCTGAATTGAAAAAAAAAAACACTAGAAAATGGGAAGACCTCCCATGTCATGCATTGGTAGAATTGTGGGGGGAAAAAACATTCTAACAAAAGTAATTTCCAGACTCAATACAATCTCAATCAAAATCCTAACAACATTTTTACAGAAATAAAAAAAATACTAAAATTCTTATGAAACTAGAAAATACTCTAGATAGCATATGCAATCCTAAAGAAAAAAGAACAATTCTGGAGGGATTACCTTTTCAAGTTTAAAGATGTATTACAGAGTTATAGTAATAAAAGCCGTATGGCACCGGTACAAAACAGACATGAAGGCCATTGGCATAAAATAGAAGACCTCAACATGAGTACATATAATGTCAGCTGTCTGATATTTGACAAAGATGTCAAAAATATACAGTGGAGAAAAGAAATGCTTTCAACAAATAGTGCTGGGAAAACTAGGTAGTCACTTGTATAAGAATTAAAATAGATTACATATCTATCACCCTACACAAAAAGTAACTCCACATATAAGACCTCAATTTGAAATCTGAAACAATAAAACTGATAGAACGAAACATAGGTAGTACCTACAAGATATAGGAGCAGGAAAGGACTTTCAGAATAGAACTCCATTTGCCCAGAAATTAAGGCCAACAATTAACAAGTGGGGCTTCATAGAACTAAAAAGCTTCTGTACAGCTATGGAAACAATCAATTGAGTAAAGAGAAAACCCATAGAATAGGAAAGAACCTTTGCCAGCTATACATCTCATAGAGGATTAATATATAAAATATATAAAGAACTCAAAAACAGAAGAGTCAAGAAACCAACACAATTTTAAAAATAGACTATGGTTCTGAAAAGAAAGTTCTCAAAAGAAGAAATAAAATGGCAAAGAAATATCTCAAAAAATGTTCAGGATCCCTGGCAGGTCAGGAGATGTAAACAACTCTGAGATTTCATTTCACCCCAGTCAGGATGGCAAAGATCAACAAAATAAGTGACAACAAATATTGGCAAGGATATGAAGAAAAAGAAACTCCAAATCGCTGTTGGTGGGACTGAAAACTGTTTTAGCCATTCTGGAAATCAGTGTGGAGAAGATTAAAAAAGCTAAAAAGAAATCTACCATATGACCCAACTTTACCACTCCTTGCCATTTGCCCAAAGGACTCAGCATCCTACTCCACAGATACTTGTTCAGCAGCAGTCTTTGCCCCTCTATTCACAATAGTGAGAAAATAAAAACCATGTAGATATCCTTCAGATGATGCATGGATGACAATAGCATGGTTTGTGTACATGATGGAATACTTTTCAGCCATAAAGAAAACTAAAATCATGAAATATGCAAGTAAATGAACGGATCTAGAAAAAGGATAACTCCAACCCAGAAACATAAACCTCATGTTCTCTCTCTTCTGTGATTCCTAGCTCCAGATCTCCAGTGGTGAGTAAATGAACGGATCTAGAAAAAGGGTAACTCCACCCAGAAAGATAAACCACGTGTTCTCTCTCTTCTGTGATCCCTAGCTCCAAATCTCCAGTGGTGAGTAAATGAATGAATCTAGAAAAAGGGTAACTCCACCCAGAAAGATAAACCGCATATTCTCTCTCTTCTGTGATTCCTAGCTCCAGATCTCCAGTGGTGAGTAAATGAACGGATCTAGAAAAAAGGGTAACTCCACCCAGAAAGATAAACCGTGTGTTCTCTCTCTTCTGTGATTCCTAGCTCCAGATCTCCAGTGGTGAGTACATAATCTGGGGTATTTCCAGAAACCAGGAAAGTTCAAAGGGACCTGGACTGTCAGGAGGACCAGTAGAAAGAATAGTAGGATGCAGGTAATGTGGAGGGGGAATGGGAAAAGGTTAAAGACCCTTAGTTGCAAAGGGAAGAGGAAGGGAATACAAAAGAAGGAAGTAGGGATAGACAACAGTAAGAATTCTTGAAAAAGATACCATGAATATTTTATAGTTAGGTAAAACTACTTATCAGTGTATGTATATACATGTACATATATACATACATATACAGTTTAAATTAAGTTACACCACTTGGGATGACGACATTTGCCCCAAGAGCCATAGACTATCCAACACAAACCCCAGTGTTGGGCACAGAAAATGTTCATTTCTGTTGTTGGTCAGGGGAGTCCAGGAGACTCGAAAACAACATAGACTGCTTTTATTGCCCTTAGTAGCTTTCCAGAAGTTGAAGGTGAGTCCGTATTATTGAAGACACCACACACCTTAGACATAGAACACAAAAAAAAATTAGAACTAGAAGTGGCCAAAAAAAAAGCCCTCCTTCCTGGAAACTAGGTTTCATGGTATGAGAAAATGCTATGGAAGCCGCTATGGAAGAAAGCAACCAATAACCCTACCTCACTGTGATACTTATGAACCACAACGATGTCCAACAAGGAAAATTATACCCAAATGTACAATAGAGGTACTTATATCTTGTCAGTAGCTAAGCTGTCTAATTGGACTCAAAGCCAGTTTGACAGAAGAGAAATCATGCGTGGAACTAGAAGCCTAGCCAGCTACACACAGCAAATAAGGTCATGGATCTTAGACACTTTCCTAAACAATTGCAGTTAGTAACTACACTCTAAATACTCATCCCTATTCCCTTTACATAGTGTAGCTCTCACACCTCATCAGATAAATTTCTTTTTGCAGCAGGTGGAGACCATTACAGAAAGCCCACAACTGTTCAAAATGCAATAAACATTTGACCATGAGGTGCCCAGCCACATCCACATATACACCTCCAACACAACTCCTGTACCTACAGCTCGGGAACATCCCAGACAAAGGAGTGGATAGATTGTAAGAGCCAGAGAGCCAAGGGGTCTTCTGTGATATTGTGCCTTCTAGCTATGGCAGGGAGAAATTTCAGAAACATGGTTGCCTAAACAAGACCTGAATAATTCCAACAACAGATGCCATCCCAACTTGGACAAAGGAAAACTCACAAGGCCCGTCCTAGGTGAAGCAATTAACAACTGAGAAAGAATTAATCTTCCACGGGGAAGAGCCCCCTGATTGGTTACCCAGTACAACACTGAACAGACTCAGCAAGTTGTATTTATTCATTTTTATGCATATGTAATAGCAGTGGTTAAAGAAAAGAAGTGTACTTTTTGTTTGGGAGAAAGCAGAGTCACGGGATGGAGAAGACAGAAGGAAAATTAGGTGATTATATTTTAATTAAAAATTTTAAAAAGATAAACTATAAGTGTCATATTAAGTAATACAATAAGTCAATAAACTCTTAGTTTTAATAAGAGTTAAAATTCACATTGGCAGCAGTTTCAAGGCGAAAAAAACTGTAGAAGACAGTGAGTGATATAAGAGATAAATCTAAGTCATCCCAAAGAAGGAGATGAGTCAATCAAAGTCAATTTCCTCTAAGAAGAAGAACAAAAATGGCAACCATAAAATATTGGGCTAAATCAAGCATAGTTTTGCAAAGATAAATATAAATAGGTACATTTCCTTGTCAGCTGTAATCATAAAACAAAATAGTAGATGGAACACCAACCATATTTATTGTGACAAAAAGTATAAGTGGATTAAATTCCCAGTCAAATGGTTGGAAATTTCAAACAATGTTTTAAAATGATATATGTTTAAAATACATATATCAAAAATGAAGATTAAACCTATAATCTTAGCACTCTGGAGGCTGAAACAGGAGAGTAGGGAACTATAGGACATCCTAAGCCACTTGGTAAGTTCAGGGGCAGCCTGAGTGTTGAGAGCCAGACCCATCCAAGGCTTTCTCAGAGGCCCTGTGAAAACACAAAAGGTACCTAGTTCTGTGCACCTGCCCAAGTGCAGGTGTGACAAGGCTCAGTCTGGGATGGCCATGGCCTCAAAGGAGTTAGGGTTTCAGTTCCTTGGAATCTTACTTTTTCCCTGAAGAGACTGAAGTCATCAACTCAAGGCCACGGTGTGTTTAGTCCTCAGTATACTTGAGGTACTGTGTTCCCTTTGTGCAACATTGCTTAGTTAGCTTCCTTCTGACTTCATCCCACTGTGTTATAGTTTCTGCTGACTTCATCTGTTTTTATCCACAAATAGCATATAAGATGCTATACTTTTGAATAGCCTTCTTGGTATAAAACAAAGCTTGTGCAAGACCTTCTGATCCTAGTCATCCCCTGTCCCATCTCTGGGCTCTGACTCTGAATAATGTAGTCCAGGTCACTTGAGTGAGGTCACAATGAAACTGCATTCGATAAATAAGTAAATGGCAAGTATAAGCAAAAAAGGTGAAATATGGCTACATTATACACATATATGGAATTGTTGTAACAAAACTCACTGTTTTATATGATTAATATATGCTGATTTTAAAAAGATCATGATACAAGGCCAAGTATGTAAGTTTAGCACATATATGAATGCTCAGGGTGTGGAACATCTGTTCACAAGAGCTGGCTGTACAAACCTCTTCTCAACTCCATGTTTGGTAAGGTCACCCTGGTAACCAGATGCCAGACACCAGCAGAATGCTAACACTGAAAACACCAGCATCGCATACAGAGATTAGGAAGGGCTCCTCTTCTCTTTGGGAAAGTGCTCTACTTTGAATCATAAATGTCTCCCCAAAGGTCTGTGAGGTGAAAGGTTTCTTCACTATTATAATGCTACAGGGTGGCAGGGAAATGTTTAAAAGGAAGGATGGCAAATCTGAAGTCTTAAGACAATTGAATGAGCCCTTCATAATGGGACTCGGTCCCTTCTTTCTCCTCTAGTCCACCTTCTAGTAATGACTCGAGTGGTTTTATTGTGCTTCTTCATAGGCCTACAGCAATGGACTGAAACTTTGCACCAATATAAGCATACTATAGAAACAAAGGGCATGAGGGAGGGTTGTTGGCTGTGACTCTGGCTAGGGTGGGTGTGTGGGTATAAAGCTGGCTACTGGAGCTTACTATAAACACCTTCCTTCATTCATCTGCTAGACTTATCTCAGTTTTGTTATGCCAACTGCTCTTCAGACCCTAATTATGATTCCTGAAGGGCTTGTATTAATTGTCATGGCCTCCTGGTTTGCGTTTTGGATCTGTGGTAAATACCATGACCAACAGCACCTTGGGAAGGAAGAGGAGGTTTATTTTAGCTTACAGCTTAGTCTATAACTGAGGGAAGTCAGGGCAAGAACTTAAGGAGGGAACCTAAACGTAGGAATGGAAGCAGAGGTCATGGAGGAACTCTGCCTAGTGGCTTGCTCTCCATGACCTGCCCAGCCTACTTTCTTATACCACCCGGGACCACCTGCCCTGCACTAGTCCAGGGGTCTGGGTCTTTCCAGATCAACCGTTAACCAAAATAACGCCCTCACACACTCGCCTATGAGTCAGTCTGATAGAGGCGTTTTTTTAACCGAGGTTCCCTCTCCCCAGATGACTCTAGCTAACTGACCAGCAAAGTATTCTGCATGTGGGTAGGCACCATCAGAAGGCATCAGAGCACTGGGACTGGAATTGTGGGTGCTTATGAGCTGCCACATGTTTGGGTCTGGAAGGACACCAAGTGTTCCTAACAACTGAGTCATCTTTCCAGCTCCTTCACTCTTTTGAATGCTAAACTTACAGTGGCTTGCCTTGAACTCACTCTGTAACTGTAATGTTTTGAATGTAATTGGCTCCCATAATCCCATAGGGAGTGGCACTATTAGGAAGTGTGGTTTTGTTGGCGTGAGTATGGCCTTAATGGAGGAAGTGTGTCACTGTGGAGGTGGGCTGTAAGGTTTCCTTTGCTTAGGATATGGCTCAGTGTCTCAGTCAACTTCCTGTTGCCTGCACGATGTAGCACTCCTCCAGCACCATGTCTTCCTGTATGCCATTGTCATGCTCCCCGCCACGATAACACTCTAAGCTGCCCCCTCAATTAAATGTTTTCTTTATAAGAGTTGCTATAGCCATGGTGTCTCTTCACAGCAACAGAAATCCTAACTAAAACAGTAACCCAGGCAAACTTAGAACTTGTGATCTTCCTCCTTGGCTTCCCTAGTCCCTGGGGCTACACAAAGCATTAGCCCAGCCAGTAGTCTTCCTCCCAACCTTAACACACACCTTCTCGAGTCTCGAACTTCCCATGCCATGAAATGAACTCAGACATGCCAATCTGCAGTCATGTCTGTCTATCTTTTGATAAGCTGTAAATACATATGCAATCTGCAGTCATGTCTGTCTATCTTTTGATAAACTGTAAATATATATGCAATCTGCAGTCATGTCTGTCTATCTTTTGATAAACTGTAAATATATATGCAATCTGTAGTCATGTCTGTCTATCTTTTGATAAGCTGTAAATATATGTGCATCTTCTGTCTCAGTGTCTCTGGAGAACATCAACTAACACATTTCTATCATATGCTTTTGCTTCTCTTTAATGATTTTTTTCTAAATATTTTGGTTAACTTAGAACTATGCTAGTAATAATTATTTAATGAAAGCATTATTAATTCGATAACTTAACACTTTATTTCCAATCATGAATTCTACATTTTTAATATCATTGATTCAATTTACCTCTTGACATGATGGTCAGAGACTCGTTTAGGGCAGTGTGTTAGACGGACGTATTGAGAATGTCTCTACTTCATACCCACTTCAACAGCAAAGGAAGCATGTACCAAAGTGTCCTGTGCAGCTTGCTCCACTGGCCATCTGATGATTCTGAGACATGGTGCTGGAGAAGTAGCTGAGAGTGCTGCGCCCTGTGGGCAACAGGAACAGGAACGCCCAGCTCTTGCTTCCCTTCCTCTTGGAGCCATCTTTCAAGGTGTGCATAATTTCTCTTTTGCCTTAAAATTCAAGTATTTCATCATAAGAGCCAATTTCATGCATTCAGGAAAATGAATTTTCCCCTCATTGTCCACTCTGAAATCACATGGTACAGTGGTGTGTCACATCAGGATTGCCATTGTCCAGTCTGGTGGCACTTCTGCACAACTACCCTAAGTCCTTCCTAGGCTATGTGTGGCTTTTACTATTTTTTATTCTTTTTCATTGGTTTATTTTTGCCTCGACTGGTAAACCATAAATGTAGCACCTAAGTTCATGTCCATTTAAAAGTACTAATCTTGTATTATTCCTCTGAACTATTTCTCCAGAAGTAACTGCTTCCTTCCTCTGAAATTCTCACTCTTGTCCCTCTGTTCTTACTTCTTTTTTTTCTTAAGTTAGCATTTGTGTCTTTAGGCTTTTCTTCCCCTTGGTTTGGGGAGAGGCTGTATCATGCTTCCCACTCCATTTGGTTCTGTTGTCTGAAGTACACTCCTATAAATGGGCAACAATCATATCCTTGCCAGATTTCAGTTTTCACATAACTCCTCTCCACACACTCCTTTCCTGTCTTCACCTTCTTGTAGAACACTACAAATGCAATGCTTATGAGTGCAGTGCTCTACAAAGTGCCAAGACAGATTCAGCAATATCTGTAGCACATTCTCTTCTTTCTCGTAGCTCCTCTGGCTCATAGGTGTTGTAATAGGAGTGGCGGGGCTATGTCCCCGGCACCTGGCCACCTACATGGCTAGCTTATGCTCCGAAATAATTACACGGAAACTGTATTCTTTTAAACACCGCTTGGCCCTTTAGTTCCAGCCTTTTCTCGGCTAACTCTCACACCTGGACTAGCCCATTTCTATTAATCTGTGTAGCCCATGAGCTGGCTTACCAGGAATGATCTTAACCTGCATCTGCCTGGAGTGGGAAAATCATGGCGACTCACTTACTCAGCTTCTTTCTCCCAGCATTCTGTTCTGTTTACTCCACCCACCTATGTTTTAACCTATGAGGGCCAAGCAGTTTCTTTATTGCTTCACCAATGAAATCAACAGATAGAAATATGACCCTCCTCCATCACATAGGGCAGTGCTGGTTTTGAGTATTGAGCCTCATCCAAATCTTCCATCTTGATGAACTAGTTACTTTACATTGCTGAGCCCAACTTTGTGTCAGGGGACACAGACCGTCACAGTAGGATGGCATATACCATGTCGTAGTCCATGTTGATGAGTGCTTGAGACTGTTCACAACATAACCAACCAGGAAGCAGGAAGAGGTTCTAATCCTCAAGGCCAGCCATTAGGACCCACCTCCGCCAGCCAAACATTTTGTAACTCCTTAAAGATTCCCACCATCCGGAGACCAAGCGATGGAGCACTTGAGCCTGTGGAGGAGATTTTACACCCAAACCACAGCTCCTGCTGTGCTTTCATGCCAGATGATTTTTCCCACACACTTGCTCCAAAGAAAGCAGCAACATCAAAGCCATTGCATCTTGAGTTAGCGATGTCTGTCCACCAAGCATGCCTCTACTCCTTCCCTACAGGAGAAACTAGCCCCTAACGATTAAAATAGGTGGCTTAAATGGTTAGAAAGCAAACTGCTTGATCACCACCTCTGCATTCTGCCCTTAACATCTGGTCCGTCCTCCTCATCACCAGTGTCTCATCTGAGCCCAGCTCGTATGTCTAGCTCAAGTCGTTTATGTCTTGAAGAAGTCAGCACAGTAATGCACAGCCATCCTCTAGAGCGCCACCAATCATTTTCCTACAGAGACAAAACACGCCCCAGAGACACACTCTTGCTTCTGCTAAAGTGATGTGAGATAATTAAGATGCTATTAACTCATTTGAATCATTTTGTAGTCTTTGAAGTTTTTTTACCTAATAAGATTAAAGAGTCACACTAATATCATAGGAAAGTTAATTTATTTTCTTCATCAGAATAAGTAAGCAGTTTCTCATGTCTCCACAAGATGGTGGGGTCTATATTTGGGAGCAAGACACACATACACAAAAAAAGATAAGAGAGCCTTTCTGATTTACTGCTAATCACATCAAGGTCAGATCTGCACTGGTGCAAGTCAGTCAGGGTAAAGATAACCATGCATGGCAATTATTGTACATGCACGAAGCTACGTTAAGCTTTTATAGCTGTGTTCACATGTACTATATGTGCTCCTCACTAGTAAACCACAAAATCGCACCGTGTGCATGTGTATGAACTAAAGATGCATCTGTATTTAAAGCAGACTGAATCCCTATTTATGTTTCCTTCTGACTTACTGTCAATTCCAAATAAATCTTCTGACCATTTTAACTCCCAGTGTTTCCTCCTCTTTTGTTTGTTTTTCTTGCTGGAGAAAGAAATACAGGGAAATTTCTCTTAAATATATTTTTATTTAATTCAATAAAATAACTTATTTTAAGTTTTAAAGGATTCCTTTATTTTATTTGCCTATATCTTGTATGCACACCATTTAGGCTCCATAAGAGGCCACCAAATCCCCTGAAATGGGCGTGATAGAGTTGTGAGCTGCCGTGTGGATGCTGGGAACCGAGCCCCATCCTCTGCAAGAGGAGCCAATGCTCTGATCCACTGAGCTGTCTCTTCAGCTCCTTAGTTACATATTTTAATGGGAGCTGTCAAGAAGAATAAATAAAAACTAAAGAAAGAAAATGTACTTTCCCAAAATATGCATAATTTAATATACAATATAGTTCTTTGAAACAGCAACTCCAACAGAATTACTTATGTAGTGTTTTTTAAAAATTTATGGTTACAAACTGCTCTGATGGGTCAGGGATCTACTTAATTAAATAATGTCTTTGCCCTAATACTCTCTGATCTCTAACTATGCTATGAGGGAAGTAAGTTAATTATTGAGACATTCCCACAAGATGTTTTCCATTTATGTATTCCCATTCTACATGGAAAAGGGCAGACACTAAAGACACCTGTGGACACGGCATGGATACAATGAAAAGAGAAACCCAGCCACATACTCTCAGGCTCCAGAAGACCAGACCGAAATGCCGTGGAATGGAGTTTCACCTTTGGTTACCATGATTCTATCTCATATGTTCTCCCAGGGGCTTCCAAAAGCACTATGACCTAATTATCTAAAAGTCATGTGAAAATCAGGTATGGACTAATATTAGGACATTCAAAACTCAGCCCATTTCTATAATAGGTCAAAGAGAAGATTCATTTGACCATAGCAATAGATGCTTGAAAGTATTTTATAAAATTCAACACCCATTCTCAATTTATATTCCTTATAAAGGAGAACTGTGGTATGAAACTATCTCAGAGCAGAAGCATACACAAGTGACAGTGGCCGGCTCTGGAGGCAGAGGGGAAACATGGCCATCACTAGACTTGGATCTACAAAAGCAGGATGGCAAAGTCTAGAGTCATGGAAACCATAGTTAAGCTTGTAAAAGACTAGTGGACTCATCTTCACAGGGACAAACCTGTTCAAGAGGAGAGTACTAGAGGTATGAGGCCCAGACATCCCTCAGTGAAACCAAGAGGTCCGGAAGCTCCATGTACACACGGAATTGGAAGGCAACATGCAGGTTCCTTACCCTGTCCTTCTCTGTTAACAGAATCACAGATCTCCAGGCACATGAGCCAGCCTCCAATAGGCAAGATGGAACCAAAGAAAAAAACTTCTAGAAAACAAAAAATGGCTGATGATTCCCTTTCCAGACACTAAAATAGTCCATTTACAAGTCTCCCCCATTTCCTAACTGCTGGTTTACATATAGATACTTTCACACAGACTCCTGAGTCTGAAGCAAGAGATACTAAGAGTCTGAGGAGAAGACTACATCCTCCATCCAGAGAGCAAAACTCCTCCTGCTGTCTTGATCTCTACTGTCCTTGGTTCCTGCACTCATGCTCTTTCATGTTCTCTCTCTCTCTTTCTCTCTCTCTCTCTCTCTCTCTCTCTCTCTCTCTCTCTCTCTTCCTCTCTCCGTGTGTGTGTGTGTGTGTGTGTGTGTGTGTGTGTGTGTGTGTGTGTATTTGCAGGGCGAGGTGCACACACATCTTCACACTGAGTAGAGACAAGAGGACCATTTTCAGTGTTGTTGCTCAGGAGTTAGCCATCTGCCCACCTTGTGTTTTGAGACAGGGTCTCTAGACAGCTTGAAACTCACCAATTAGGACTAGGGTGACTGTCCAGAGTCCCGGGGACACACTCATCTCCACCTCCGCAATGCTGGGATTAGAAATTCATACCACTGTACCCAGCTTTTTCACACTAGTTCTGGGGATCAAAGTCAGATATTCATGGTTGTGTGGCAAGTTCTGGGCTGAATAAGCTGTCTTCCCACCCTGCTCCTTTTAAATAACCTGGTTCTTCATCTTCATGGAAATCATGTGGGTCCCACAATAGCTTGCCACAAGCTCCTAGGCTTTTTAATAAGCCAGAATTCTTTTCAGTTGCTAGCCATTCAGCATCTGTCTCAACTAATTCCCAAATGTCACTAGACAAAATATAATACAATATTTATGGTATCATTTAAATAAAAATAAACCTGCCCACAAAGCAACAATTATGGCTGTCTTTATTCTCTTCTTTTTACTGTTCTGTATTTTCTAATTATTGTGCAGTATATATGTATATAATAATGATAAATATGGTTAATGATTGATAAATGTATTCACTCACTATCACAGTCTCCCAAAAGCTGATTCTGTGAGACAAGTCTTCATGCAGGAAGTTCACTGGGGAATTCTCAACACCCGTGAGGAAATGGTCCCAGACCTGATTCGTGGAGGAGTTGAGACTACAGGAGGGACTCTGAACTTAAGTCTTCTTCTGTCACCTGGACTGGATGGGAACCACAGCTTAATCTTCACATAAACAGGGCATTATATATGGCCTATCCCTAATCATGAGCAAAGCAGCTTTTTAACTGAAGGCAAATCTTTGAAAAGAGTTTGGCTGAGCTTGCAGCTGCCAAAACCCAAGCAGCTGAGGGAATTATTCCACACAGCCAGAGTGGAGCAATCTGCTCAGTACTGAGCAGTACACACAACTGCTCGGATGTGTGCTTACCATAATCAGATCTGGAAACAGCTCTTCCAAGACTCTGGGCATCTTTTCTGGGATGAGTTTGGAAGAGGCTAGTTAATGCAATGAACTATAGTGACTCCACCTATCACTAAAGCTTCCTTCCTTCCTCCCCTCTTCCCTTTATTACCCTTCCTTCTCCCCTCTTCTCTTCCTCACCTCTTCCTTCTTCCCCTCTTCTCCTTCTCCCCTCTTCCTTCTTCCTCTCTTCCATTCCTTCCCCCACTCTTCTTTCTTTCTTTCCCTCTTCCTTCCTTTCCTCTTTTTTCTTTCCCCTTCCTTCTGCCTTCCATCCTTTCCTCTTTCTCCTTCCTTTCTTCCCTTCTTCCTACCTCCAGAACTGTTCTTTTTTTTTTTAGTTTTTCGAGACAGGGTTTCTCTGTAGCTTTGGAGCCTGTCCTGGCACTAGCTCTTGTAGACCAGGCTAGCCTCGAACTCACAGAGATCCGCCTGTCTCTGCCTCCCGAGTGCTGGGATTAAAGGCGTGCGCCACCACCGCCCAGCTCCACAACTATTCTTGATTCCCCACCATGGACAGAACATTTGCTTGAGAAGTCAGAAACCCCCATCACCAAGAGGTCTTCTAAGAGGCATCTGTGCCTCTTAGAAGTGGCTGCTGTTTCCATGCTTTTTCCACCAAAATTGGGGCAACAACAACCAAAAGACACCCATGGAAATGATGACCTGTGTGTCCACTATATTCTCCTCTGCCCTTGTTATATCACCTAAGCCCAGCATTCTTTCTGTGACTAGTTAGAATTATACCTGTCAAAATGGTGGCCCTGTCCTTACTCACTCTCTTTACTCTTACCATAAAAAGTCTCAGGTGCCCAAGAGCATTGTAATGGCTTTTACTGTCTCCTCTAGTTTAAGTATTCCATCTTGGGATCCAGACCACTAAATCCACAGAATTCAAAATGTGTGTGGACAGAGTATATAAATTCTTGTGAATCACTGGGAGCATCCCTTGTTTCCAAGTCCAATTCTTCCTATGCATACAGTGCACCATAGACCAGTGATTCCCGTAGGATTGACTCTGTACTGAATGATGCTGTGTGACAGTGGTTTTACCCTGTAAAGATTTGTTTCTTGTACTTGTGTGTGTGCATACAAGCAAGTTTCATGTACTTGTTTAATAAAATGTTGATTGGCCAGTAGTCAGGCAGGAAGTAGAGGTGGGGCAATGAGAACAGGAGAATTCTGGGAAGAGAGTCATTCTGCAGTCATCAACAAGACACAGAGGAAGCCAGACACAAAGCAAGCAAGATGTGACTGCCTCGCCGAAAAAGCTAACACATATAAGTATTATGGGCTAATATAAGTTATAAGAGTTAATAAGAAGCCTGAGCTACTAGGCCAATCAGTTTATAATTAAAGTAGACCTTTGTGTGTTTCTTTGGGACTGAATGACTGTGTGGCTCTCATGGGACAGAAATCTCTGTCTGTCAACAGGATGATGCTAGTCTACAGGCTACCCTCACCTAGCTATGTCTCATCTACAGATCCACAGATCCACAGGCCATGTTCTCGATCTATCAAGCCAACAGTTCCATGTACTTTTTCCTTTCATCTCTCATATAAATGGACTTCAAGGTCAGTGACCTATGTAGTCACAGTCAAAAAGGACCTTTTTTCAATTAATTACATTACTCTGTTGTGACTCTCTTGAAAATATCAATAATTGTGTTTGTGTGTGTGTATTTGTGTGTGTGCATACAAGCATACGCACATGCATGATGGTCAGAAGACAACCTGTAATGCTTCACAGAAGCCATCCACCTTGTTTTTTAAGACAGGAACTCTCATTGGCCTGGAGTATCCCCAAGCAGACTAGACTGGCTAACCAGGGAGCCCCAGGAATTCTCTTGTCTTAGTTCCCCAGTAACATGCCCAGAATTTTTAGTGTGGGTTCTGGAAACTGGACTTGGGTCCCCATGTTTACAATTTTGGCGTCTTACTGAATGAGCCACCTCCCCAGTGCCTGGATGATGACTTTTGAACAGGATGCCCTGCGTTTTTTCATTCTGAGATGCACCCCACAGATTGTGCAGTCATTTATTCCCTCTGCCCTTCTCAGAGTGAATACCAGGAAGAACAAAGCAAGAGGGAAAACCTTCCAAATAAGGACAAACATTCCACAAAGCTTGCCTGCTTCCCACACTATTTTCTACACAGAAAACTTCCTCAAGACATCCAGTGAATCCGTACAGGTTAACTAGTCATCCATGCAAACATTATCATGTTCCCAAGACGGGCAGGTGTCTGGTGTTCCTGTTCAGCTTCATTCCTGCTTTTCTCTGCCCTTTTCTGATTGTGATGAATGGCTTGTAAAAGCGTGTAAAAAATGTTTAATTTAACAAATAATCAGTGGTCCTTATTTGCGAGAAAAGAGTTAATGATTAAACGCCCTCTCACTCTCGGTGGTTAGATAGCAAATACAGCATCTCCAGTCAGTGGGCACAGGCCAGTGTGCAGGTGACTTTCTGCACAGAGAATTAACGTGATACCATCTGGGTCCCCGTTTTCAGAGAACTGATGTAAGTGGTGCAGACAGAAGGGTCCCCCGTGGCTTCCAACCCTGGGCAGAGCTTCGGAGCCATTGCAGCTTACAGCGGTTTCTTTTCTGCCAGCCTAACAAGGCCGCAGTATGGCTGGATGTTTGGTGGGTTATTATTCTAGGTGTTTCTGTGAGGGTGTTTACTTCCTAATTTATTTACTTTTACATACAAATTGTGCTTTAGTACGTAACCTCCCACTTTATACTTCAACTGTCCCCCACTTCCTGGTTCCCTTCTCTCATAGTTCCCTTTCTACTTTCACTTGATTTTTCTTTTTAACCTAGATCTGCATATGACAGAATACAATGTTTCTCTTCTTAGCCTAGATCTGCATATGACAGAATACAATGTTTCTCTTCTTCTTAGCCTAGATCTGCATATAACAGAATACAATGTTTCTCTCTCTAGCTATTTTGTTTTGTTTAATGATGCTCTCCAATTCTACCCATTTCCTCTGAAGGTCATAATTACATTCTTTTTGTAGCTGAATAAAACTCCTTGTGTATATTTACATGTATTTTACCCACTGACTTCATGACTTGGCTATTGTAACAGGACCACAGCAAATAATAGAGATATGCAACACACAAATGTTTCTCTAGTCTCTATCTTTGTTAACCATTGTCAGAAAACATAATATGTTAAAAGTATAACCTGTCTAAAGATGGCTACTGGATTCTTTAAACATATGCAGATGCTTGGATTAACAAGACACAATCTATATGCAATTGTTGCTAACTCATAAAAGCTCTATGACATCACAGCAATGTAGGCATTTCCCAGCACCCACATGGATGTAGCGCAACTTCAAGGAGATCAGATGCCCTTTTCTGACATCCTAAGGCATTACACATATGGGGTGCAGGCAAAATATACATGTAAAAGAAATAATTTTTTAAAGTCTTGTAAACATCAGTGGACATAAAAGTCCAACTCTAGTCACTACATGTTGATCCAAACTTTATGCTAAAGGAATGCTTAAGCAAGGAGAAGATGGAAACCACCTGACTCTCGAGTTCAAGTCTAAAAGGCAATTGATTTAAGTCAGGCATCCAAGGCAGCCTGTGGGAAAGGGTGATTAACAGGTACGGCAGGCATCCTGGGCTCTGTGCTCCAGGCTTAGCCAGGTAGACTTGGAAAACTTATTTAATATCTTTGAGTCTTATTCACTTGACAAGTAAAGAGAATAACATTCCCCACCTTTGTGGGGACATGGAGACGTGCTTAGTCTGAAGGTGGGTGCATAATAAGCCTCTCACGGAGCTTTAGGTCCTTTCACTTGTCATCCTTATTTCCTGCCCATGCGCAACAGAGGAGCCTGATAAACACGTGCCTACCAAGAATCAAGCAGTGTCCCAGCCTTATCACTCATTATCAATTTATCACTTAGCACCCTGTGCTAATCCCACTCCACACCCTGGCTGAGCCCCTAAACTACCATAGCAAGCGCCATAAGCCCCAGGGTGACCTGGCCCTAGAATCAGTCAAACCCAGTGATCAATTGCCCCCTAGTTGGTCTCCTTTCTGTCTTAAAGGATTTCTGCTTCTGGTTCCTCTACCCAAGACGGGTTTTTTCTCTGTACCCTATTTAATCAGGTCTCCAAGTTGTGTTCACCACAACCAGAGCAGAGAAGCCCTTAGGATGCACTCTGAGACCTCTGAACGTTCTTTCAATGCACCCAATTATGAGTTTTGACCTATTTTTGTTATGCTTAACTTTAATTGTCAATTGGCACAAATACCAATGTGTGACATTAACTGTTGCCCTCCATAAACATCCTAAATCTAGAATCACCAGGAAGAGATGCTCAAAGAAGGATTATCTACAGTGGACTAACCTGTCACTATCTATGGGAGAGAAGGATTATCTACACTGAGCTAGCCTGTGGCTGTTTATGGGAGAGAAGGATTATCTACCCTGGGCTAGCCTATGGCTATGTATGAGAGATTTGTCTTAAGTTATTGCTCTGGACAGACCCAGCCCATTTTGGGTGACACCATTCCCTAGGCAGGTTTCTGTGAGTAAAGAAATGGAGCTGAGTACAACAAGCGAGCATGCAAGCAAGCATGCATTAACCACTCTCTGCTCCTGACTGTGTAGATGTAACTGAGCTCCTTCCTGCCTGGTCTTCTCCACAGAGCTGGGCTGTGACCTGGAATTGTGAGATGTTGGAAATTCTTTCTTGCTTTCTGAAAGGATATTTTATCATAGCAACAGAAGCAAAATTAAAACATTTGGTTAGAATCTTTTTTAAGTAAGAACTCCAGGAGTGACCATCCCAGAAGGGTCTAGATTTAATGAGCTTTTGCTGTAGCTCCACCCTGTATCTCTAAACTGCATATTCATGCATCCAATCAGTCACAGACAGGAAAGAATGGTAGCTGTACTGGTCATGAACAGACTTTTTCTTGTCAAAATCTTCTCCCAGACAATGCACTTCAGCAAATGGTTATGCAGCATATGAACTGTGTTAGGTATTGCAGTCTAAACTGTGCAGCAGGATGACTGACACTCTGTGCAAAGACTACACCATTTCAAGTTAACACTTTTGTTCTGTGACAGAACCGAGGGCTTTGTACATGCACAGCAAGCCATGGTCTATGTTTTCAGCCCACTGTGCCACTTTATACAATGAATTTGAGTATTTTATGGTAGTGATGGGGGAGGGGGAATGGAACCAACCCCATGGATATCAAGGGATGGCTACATATAGATTGAAAGATTAAATGCTGAGAGAGATGTCAATGCCTGGCTCTGGCAGTTGAGATGAGGCTGGGATGTGTAGGAGAAAAGTGATGCTTAATCTCATCGGCGGCCTCATGTCAGAGGCCAGTGAGGGCTGTCTATATCCTTATGAGCAAAGTAAGAAAGAGGCGGGTCTGCTCAAAAGAAAGAAGAGAGGCAGAGGCAAGGGAGATGGAGGGGAAGGATGGGGAGAGGATCAGAACAGGGGAAGAAAGAAGAAAAGAGGGAGAGAGTGGGGAAGGAGGAGGGAGAGCAAGCTAAGAAAGAAAGGCTTGGAGAATCATTGTGATAGTAACATGAGAGAGAACCATTGCTCTGCTCATGAAGGACCAAAGGTGAACTGTAAATCCAACCTGTGGGAAATGCACAAAGATCCACCACCACAGACACCAGCATGAGACCTTAGCCGTTGTCCACCATGCACGTATTAAATCTAGACTTCACAGGGTAAAAGTTCTGGTGCTGACCAAGTGTTTACACAGTAGTTGGGAGGTTTCTCCTACAAGGGAAGGAAGGCAGCTGAACGAGGGGAATGAACAGAAAATGTAACGTTTCACAGGCGGTGCTGGCCTCCTACCTTGACTACCAAAGGTGACTGCTTGTGTTAAGAGATTTGGTTTCTTTCTGGCACTTTCCATGCCGTCGTCTGAAAATAAATACTATTGATATTTTTGACAAGTAGGGCCATCCATGCTATCCACTTTTGCTTCACAGTTTATTCTTCCTTCAGTAGCTATTAGATATTGGTCCTTCTCCACATTAACATTTTAATAGTTCTCTGCAGTCTGCTTACTAGGGATGCATAATTTTTTCAAGTACTCTTCTGTGGTTGGACAATTAAGAAAACTGTTCAAGAAGCAATCACAGTTCACATATTGAGATGATCAATAGACTTCTTCATGCACGAGCTCCTCGGAAGACTATAAGGCAGGGATTTTGCCTGCTTTGTTCCCTGATAAGACCCTAGCCCTGATACATTGTGTGTCCGATTAATATTCTTTGAAAGAGTAAATCCTAATACATGTAAACATCTATATGGCTATTGTGTGTGCACATGTGTGGACTCACACATGTGTTCATGTATACGTACTGTGTGTGTAGTAATAGGAGCGGCGGGGCTGCATCCCCAGCACCCCGGCCGCCTGCTCGGCTAGCTTATGCCCCGAAATAACAACACACAAATTGTTTCATTTAAACACTGCTTGGCCCTTTAGCTCTAGCCCTTACTGGCTAATTCTGATATCCCGATCAACCCATCTCTAATAATCTGTGAGCACCGGTCTTACCGGGAAGATTCTAGCCTACATCCATCCTGGGTAAGAGCTTCATCGCGTGTGTCTGCCCGGGAGCAGGGCATAGCATCTCTGCTCCAGAGAGCAGAGCTGTCAGTCTGAGCTCACTTCCTCTTCCTCCCAGCGTTCTGTTCTGTTTACTCCACCCACCTATGTTCTAAGCTATGAGCCCAAGCAGTTTGTTTATTACTTAACCAATGATATCAACAGATTGATGTATGACCCTCCCACACATCACTGTGTGCACATGTGTGGAGACCAGAGGCTAACCTTGAGGGTCAGTTCTCAGTAACTGTCACCCTGGTTGTTTGTTCTAATTACATGCATTTATTTGTAAAGGGTGCAAGCCATAGCGCACACATGGGGGGTCAGTGCATACGTGGGGGTCAAAGGGAAACTTTCAGGAGTCAGTTCTCTGCTTCCAGTATGTGCTTTCCTGAGACTGAATGACAAACATCTTTACCCACTTTGTGTTGAAGACAAGCTGCCTCAGTAGCCTGGATGACAAGCCCTAGTACTGACCTGTCACTATCTCCCAGTAACGGGATTCTCCAGTTCTTTCCATGGGTCCTAGGATCATACCTATTCTTTCACAGTAAGCACCTCTGTACTAGCTAGACCCCAGTCACTATACACAGACTTGAACTTTCAGTAAATCTTGACCTTCTAAACAATTGTTTTCTTTTCTGTTGCTTCCTTATATTTCCTCCTTATATATTTCTATCTATAGGGGTTTTTTTAAAGATTTTATTCATGTATTTATTATGTAAACAGTATTCTACCTGCATGTATGCCTACACACCAGAAGAGGGCACTAGATCTCATTATAGATGGTTGTGAGCCAACATGTGGTTGCTGGGAATTGAACCTAGGTCCTCTGAAAGAGCTTCCATGCTCTTAACCTCTAAGCCATTTCTCCAGCACCCTATCTATGGTGTTTGTTGGTTTGTTTTGATAGAGCTGGGAACTTCGTCTTCAAAGTTCAGTGAAGTCAAAATAAGAAACGCTTGTTCATTCATTTCCCATTATCGTTGTGACAAATTCCAGAGCTTAAAATAACACAAATCCGTGCCTTCCAGCTCTGGGCACCAGATATGCAAAGTGGGTTTTGAAAGGCAGCTGTAATATTTCTTGAGGTACCAGGAGAGATGCCATGTGATCCCGGCTCTTTGTGCCTCACTCTGATCTCATTTTCCCCTTACGCTAGCTCTCCCGCCTTTAAGCACCTTTATCATTTTATTGGGCACACCTGTATAATTCAACATCATTTCTGCATCTATAAAGTGTTTAGCTTAATCACGCCTACAAAGTACCCGTTGCCTTGAAAAATAACATAAAAGATTCTGGGAATTTAATGCGGGCAGGCATCTTCTGGGTTTCATTATTCTGCCTGCCACAGTGTAGGAAGAATTGGGTGTAAATACCGGTATTGTCACCCACGCACCTACCTACCTCTGAATGTGTGTTTGATCCCTACTTACTGTATCCGGAACAAAAGCTAAGAAATACATCACCTGGCTCTGTAGCCTTGCCTGGTTATATAACCTACTTGTAGAACTACAGGCGTTACTGCGTGGCTCGCAGAGACACTGTAAGTAAAGCATCTGCAGGCATTGCTTTCCACTTCAGGAGAATTCGGGAATTATTATATGCTGTTTTCACTGTGACTAAACTTAAGGAGAACACTGGAGGAAGCAGAGGAGGAAGAGAAGCAGGTCCTCTTATAGGCTGCTGATGTCAAGGGAAACTGGTAGATATTTTGGAAGGCAATGTAATAAAGGTAATGCAAACTCAGATAACTGTTTCCATTTTATCCCACTAATCATCGACTTCCAGAAGTGGACCTCGAGGGTTTGGTCGGGCTTCTTACAAAGCAGCCCGTGGAATGGTCTGTATGACGCTGGTGAAGGGGAGTGTGAGCAGACTAATTAATGAGATAACCAACATATGCATCCACACTACAGAAAACTCAGCCACATAAAAGAACTTTAAAATATCAGAGATTTGTGAAATGTTAGTGACAAATTCGGGGGTCTACCATTGAGCTATATCCCAGCACTCTTTATACTTTGTGTTGGAGGGTCCCCATCTGTAACTCGGCTGACCTTGAATTTGCTTCAGCATCTGGAATAGCTGGGATTACAGCCTGTGCCACCTGTATAAACCAAGCCTCGGGTTTCAAATCCGGGTTATTATTTCACATAGATAAAACGTGGGGGGGGGGCATCGTATGAATTCCGTGGCGTTGACCGAGGTTATTCCTGTATAATGGAACTGTAGTATTTTGGCTTTATTTGTATTTCTTATGGGCTAGCATTAAAGGGAAGTGGAGGATGATGGGAGAGAACAGGTCTCTTACCTAGCATTTCTAGGCAGTTACAAACACGACCCAAGATGTCCCTCTAGTGGAAGGCGGAACGCGACTGCAGTTGGCACCTGATTGTGACTTTGTGAAACAGTATATTGTATTCAAGACTTTTGCAAATAAGAAGTAGAAATTCATAAAGTATTTTGCTTATTTAAAATTTTTGAACGGGATAATTACAAAACAGAGACTAAACTATACGCTGTTACCCGGTGCTGATTCTGGATGCGCTTGGAATATTAACAGCTAACATTCTGAACTGTGGATATTGGAGAGTTACGCCTTTTGCATTTTGTAGGTCTAGAGAACCAAATTCCGAAGCCACCCGGTTACCACCTGAATCGAACATCTTTCCGCGCGCTAATGCCTTCAACTGCTTTTGCTGGCTCTCGGCTAAATTCGGCTACCTCCGGCACATTTATCCCTGTCTCGACTCTTCTTCGGCTACAATCGGTTGACTCTCCTCTTGGATTCGGCTCCCTTCGGCTATGTCCGGCCTCTTTTTGTCTCAAACTACTCTGTTGCTGTTAACCTTCCTTCCGCGATCCTACAGCAGCGGCGTTCAGCCCTTGCATTCGGCCAGCGCTCGGTTAAACTCGGCTCAGTTCGGCTCTTTCCGTTCTCGTCCGGCTACAACCCCGGAAGGACGCAAATGGAGCGGTGCCTGCCGGCCTTAGGCAAAGCAATGGCGCCGCTGCTGGAGTACGAGAGGCAGCTGGTACTGGAACTGCTCGACAGCGACGGGTTGGTGGTGTGCGCCCGCGGGCTTGGCGCCGACCGACTTCTCTACCATTTTCTGCGGTTGCACTGCCACCCGGCCTGCCTGGTGCTGGTGCTCAACACGCAGCCGGCCGAGGAGGTGCGACTGAGAGATGGGTGTTCTCGAGGGCGTGGGGACTTCCGAGCCGAGTCCGGCGCGGCGTGAACGCAAAGCTGTGCGGTTGCAGGGGCCCCGAGCCAGCGCAGGTCTCAAACGGGACACGAAAGGGAATGAATTGAGATCCCTGGGGGAGACTCAGAACGTCTACATAGTTCTAGGGCGCTGCGAAGGAGGGGAGAAAACCCCAGGGAAGTCCTAGTAGCTGCCAGGACATGCGAGGGCATTGAGTGCAGGGCTCTGGCACTGCGGGAGGACCCTGCGAAGGAGGGCAGCGCGAAGTCTTGGCTTCCTCTCTTGGCCCGGAGGGCACTCAATAGTGCTCTTCCGGAGAGATACAGAGCCTACAGCTTGAATACACTAAAAATACGGGTCCCACACACTCTGACAGTGAAAAAGAGAGGCGACTAGGGTACACATCAGTGGAGTGGGTTGGATTGCTCTACAAAGGAGGCAAGCTGTAGGGATAATGTTGAGTCTGGAAGTTAAGTATTAAGGGTGTTTCTGGTGACTGCTGAGTGGGGTCCCTAAAAGGGCAATGATGGGGATGGGGATGGCAAGGTCTCTGGGAGTAGTAGAAGATGGAAAAGGAGACCTTTAAGGATGCACAAAAGAAGAGGGACTAGGGACATAAGGCCAGGAAGGAAGGACTGGAAGCCAAGGCTATTAGGAGAGGTCAGTCCGGGTTAAGGAGAATAGGTGACCCAGAGGACAGTGGAGTGGGACATGTTGAGAGATGAGAACACAGCCTAGCATGATACATCTGCTGATCCTGTAGATGGTGTGGCCAGGAAGAAAATGCCATCCGAGAACAGGCTCTGTGGGACTCCCCTGGGTATCGCCTTTTCTTGGCATGGGACTTGATGCGATGTAAGATGCCCAGGAGAGACTATCAGCCATGGGACCTTTGGACATTCTGACTTTCTCTAGGATGCATCGATAGTGCTGTACTAATGACAGCACCAGCAGTGAAAAGCATTGTCTGCAGAGAGGAGTCCCTTACCTCACAGATATGTTGGCTGAAAACCTGGCTTTGGTGGGAAATAGTTTCAAGGTAGTAGAAAACTTTTAACCCAAGGTTTTAAAAGGTTCTGTTTGGGGGTTTGTGTTGAATGGAAATAATGACTGAAGCACAATTTTGTCTTAGTGTAAACTCCAAAGCACAACTAAACAAAACCCTTAACTAAAGTAACTCAATTGGCTGACGGGTATAAAGAAATAACTTAGTTTGTCTATTTGCTGTGGTATTTAGGAATCTGAGACTGGAGACATTTTAAATCTCTGCATCCTATTTTGAAAGGATGTCCTGTGTTAAACAGCTTCCTAATGAGTATACTCTGATTTAGGAATATTTTATCAATCAGTTGAAGATAGAAGGAGTTGAACACCTCCCTCGACGTGTGACAAATGAAATCACAAGTAACAGTCGCTATGAAGTGTACACACAAGGTGGTATTATATTCGCAACAAGTCGAATACTTGTGGTTGATTTCTTGACTGATAGGATACCTTCAGATTTAATAACTGGTAAGAATTTGATATCTTCCTTATTTACAATGTGAGCATTTTTATTTGTGCCTGTCTCCTCTGCTAAATGCTACACTGGCTCTTATTGTCCAGCCTTGTTGTCAAACTGTTGGCATAATACCCGATACGTTGTAGGTGCTCAGTAAATATTTATGATATAAATGTGGATACATATCACTTAATGGCCACGGGTTCTCAGGCTGTGTGATTTAGCTATTGTATGAAGACCTTAGAGCTACATACATACAGAAACCTGCATGGATGGGCTAGAGGGGGGAGCAGAGGTTAAGGTTGCATCCTGCTCTTGCAAAAGACAGCTGCTCAGCTCCCAGCACCCATGTCAGTGGCTCACAGCTGACCCATAACTCCAGCTCCAGTGGCATCTGATACCTTCTTTGGCCTTCCAAGAGCACTGCACTCAACATGCACAAACATATGCATAATTTTTAAAGTAAATATAATTTTTTAAAAATCCTAAATGCCAAAACTCAATCAGATATTGACCTCTTGATGCAACCAAGAGACACGGTATACATGAGCTGTTTGGGCCTGATGCTGCCATTAGCACAGCACACTGTTTTACGGTTGATTTGTTTTTATAAGAAGGGGACCTCCAAAATAAGGAAGAAAAGCACAGTATAGTAAACTAACCAGACAGTCATTTGCTACATTACCGAGTATTATGTATATAGCACATAATTGCAGATACGTGTCTGGTGGCCCAGTGGTGTATTTGTTATAGCTGTTTTTATGTTTGTGATGTTTTTCCTGCACCACATACATGTCTGGTATCTGCAGAGGTCAGAAGAGATCATTAGAATCCTGGAACTGGAGTTACAGATGGTTGTGGGCCACCGTGTGGGTTCTGGGAATCAAACCTGGATCCTCTGTGAGAATACGTGCTCTTAAGCACTGAGCCCTCCCTCCCCAGCCACAGCCTTGTGTCCGCACACAAACCGTCAAAGGTCATGATCTGACAGAGGTGCACCTACTGCCACACAGGTACCTTTCAGCTCTGCTTTAGCTTTTATGTCATTGTTCAGTGTGTGACTTTGTGTAAGATGTGGCCTGTTGTTTCCGAATCTTACTTTCACTGAGAACATAGAGGGGACTGACTATAAGACACCTTACGAGACCTGGATAGAGGTGGGCAGTCCTTGGGCTTCCCACAGGTCAGGGAACCCTGATTGCTCTTCGAGCAGGTGAGGGAGGGGGACTTGATCGGGGGAGGGGGAGGGAAATGGGAAGCGGTTGTGGGGACGAGGCAGAAATCCTTAATAAATAAATAAATTTAAATAAAAATAAATAAATAAAAATAAAAAAAATAAAATTAAAACTTGCAAAAAAAAAAAAAGACAGGAGGAGACAGGTTTTAGGCTCAGTCTTATTCTGAGGATTCTTCAAGGCAGGATCACCATTTCTGGACTGAGGTAGATTAGATGTAAGAGCCAGTGGCTGGTTTGCTTTTCTGGTCTTCAAGTTGAACCCCAATATCTGTCTCTGGGTTTTTATTAATCATGCTACATTATAGTTGGCAGGCATTTGCCTTTTGGGCATAGCCAGACTCGGTGTGTTTATCAATATTCTTCATAGATCTCTAAATGAATGTATTGCCCTTCCTTTTCCTATGATTTAAATTAACCTACATAGTTACTTAATACTTTGAGTGGGAGATTTTAGCTAGGAGTAGTATAGAAGCAATCAATTTCATTATCATTTATTTCTTCAGAAACGGCTGCTTTCCCTAGAGCTAATCTAAGCCCTGTCACTCTGCCATTAAACTTTCCCTGGCTTCTCTACCCAGAGTGCACAGGACAATTCATTGCACTTGGCTCACCCGTAAGATCAACTTTGCACCGGGAAACTCTTGTTCGTCCTGGTCTGGAGAGCAGTGCAGGTGGCTCACACACTTGCCCCCTGCTGTTGACCTGCGTGCACACTGCTGCCACTGAGCATAGGAGGCAGGAAACGCAGATTCATGAGCACACTTCCCAACATGTCCACCTTTTTTCCAGACTAGGCTTGGTGAGGTTCCTGGGGCTGAGGAAGGAGGTCTTGTCATTCTTTTCTGGCATCTTTATTGCCTCAGACAGTGACTTGAGCCTCTTGGCCAGACACACCTTACTTAGAAACACCAGCACGTGCTTAAAAACAACATCCTTCGCTTTCCTGAATTTCACTTACTCATTTCTTTTTTTAAATTTTTTTTATTGAAAATAGATTCTTCTCTCATACAATACATCCCAAATCCAACCATAGTTTCCCCTCCCTCCACTCCTTCCAGCTCCCTCCCCCTTCCCCTCTTCCCCAGACCCCCTCCCCCTCCATTTCCTCTTTAGAAAAGAGCAGTCCTCCAAGAAGTTAACAGACAAGCACAGCCAAACAAGATACAAAAAGACAAGGCAACGCCCTCATATCAAGATTGGACAAGGCTACCTGAGAGTCAGAGACACGCCCGCCCCACTGTTAGGAGTCCCACAAGAACACCAAGCTACCAGCCGTAATAATTACATAGAGGACCTGGTGCAGACCCATGCAGGCCCCGTGTTTGCCACTTCAGTTCTGTGAGCACATGTGAGCCCTGCTTAACTCTGTGGGCCGTGTTCTCCTCGTGTCCTCCATCCCCTCTGGCTCCTATAGTCTTTCCTCCCTCTCTTCGTGGGGTTCCCCAATCTCTGAGGCCTGAGATCCAATGGAGACCTCCAATTTAGACTCCTCTCTCCCCATAATGTCTGGCTGTGTGTCTCTGCACCTGCTCCCCTCTGCTCCCAGAGGAAGCCTTTCTGATGACTACTGGACAAGGCACCAATCTACAAGTATAGCAGAATATCATTAGGAATCATTTCATTAATTTTTTAAAGATCATTCCTGTTTGGTTCTACTGCAGTTCTCTGGACCACCCAGTCTCCAGTCTCTGGCCATCTCAGTCCCCAGACTCCACCCATCTCAGTCTCCAGACTCCACCCATCTCGGTCTCCAGACTCCACCCATCTCAGTCTCCAGACTCCACCTATCTCGGTCTCCAGACTCCACCCATCTCAGTCCCCAGACTCCACCCATCTCAGTCTCCAGACTCCACCCATCTCGGTCTCCAGACTCCACCCTTCTCAGTCTCCAGACTCCACCCATCTCAGTCCACAGACTCCACCCATCTCAATCCCAGACTCCACCCATCTCAGTCCCCAGACTCCACCCTTCTCAGTCCCCAGACTCCACCCTTCTCAGTCCCCAGACTCCACCCATCTCAGTTCCCAGGCTCCACCCATCTCAGTCCCCAGGCTCCACCCATCTCAGTCCCCAGACTCCACCCATCTCAGTCCACAGACTCCACCCATCTCAGTCCACAGACTCCACCCATCTCAGCAGTGTCAGGCATGTGCTCCTTCTTGCAGGATGGGTCTCAAGTTAAATCAGACATTGTTTGGCCACTCCCACAAGTTCTTCACCTCTATTGCTTCGGCGAGCAGGACAGATTGTAGGTCAAGGTCTTTGGTCCTGGGTTCAAGTCCAGGTTCTCCTCCCATAGCCTGTACCTCCCCAGGTCAAAGAGACTAGAGCATAGAGGTGAAAGTTCCAAGCCCACGCCAGCTTGGCCTCTCTGTGTTCAGTGGACTGAGCAGAAGTTGTCCTCAGCAATGAGACCCTACTGTCAGTTTTCAGAAGGCTGCATCTGTCCTAACGTCAATCTGGGTTATTCTTTTGTTGTTATTTTTGTTTTGATTGTTTTTTTGAGACAGGGTTTTCTATGAAACAGTTCTGGCTGGCCTCAAACTTGCAAAGATCCACCTGCCTCTGTCTTTCTGGGATTAAAGACAATGATGCCCCCCCCCCTTGGCTCAGTCTGAGTTGTTTGGGGATCTCCATGGGACCTCCTCTGCCAACATCCAGTCACAGCACTGGAAGACTTGCCTGGCTACAAAAGATGGCCAGTTCATATTCCGTATCCTCCTTAGTACTAGGAGTCCTCTCTAAGTCATCCTTACAGATTCCAGAAAGTTCCCATTGCCACCCCAAAACCCCACTCCAGCTGCGGAGCCCCCTTCACCCCACCCCTCTGTTCCCATCCTCACCCACCCCTAGTCTGCCCACAGAATCTATTCTATTTTCCCTTCCCAGGAAGATCCACGCCCCCACCCCGTTAGCGCTCCTCTTTGCCTAGCCTTTCTGGGTTTATGGATTGTAGCTTCATTGTTTACTAACAGCTGGTGTCCACTCATAAGTGAACACAACCATATTTGTCTTTCTGGGTCGGGGTTACCTAATCCAGGATAATTCTAGTTGGATCATTTGCCTGAAAATTTCATGATGTTATTTTTTTTTAACTGATGAGTAATACTCCACTGTGTAAACTTGCCATGTTTTCTTTTCATTCTTTGGTTGAGTGGCATCTAGGTTGTTTCCAGTTTCTGGCTATTATGAATAAACCACAGTGAACATTGTTGAACAAGTGTCCTTGTGGTAGGATGGAGCAACCTTGGGTCGTGAGGTAGATTGAGTCCCCATTTTCTGAGGAACTAGCATATTCATTTCCATGGTGGCCGTACACCCAGCAGCAGTGGAGTGTTCCCATTGTGCTACATTCTCACCAGCATGAGCTCTGTCATTGATCAGAGCCCTTCTGACAGGTGCAAGATGGCGTCTCAAGGTAGTTTTGATTTGATTTCCCTAGTGGCTAAGAATGTTAAACATTTTTTTAAGTGTTTCTCAGTCATTTGAGATTCCTCTATTGAGAATTCTGTTTAGATCTGTACCCCATTTTTAATTGGATTTTTTTTTTAAAAAAATCTACTTTCCTGAGTTCTTTATATATTTTAGATATTCGAACTCTATCAGATGTGGAGTTGGTAAAAAATCTTTTTCCATTCCTTAAGCTGTTTCTGTACAGTGTCCTTTGCCTTGCAGAAACTTTTCAGTTTCATGAGGTCCCTTTTATTAATTGTTGTTCTTAGTGAGTGTGCTGTTATTCTGTTCAGAAAGCTGTCTCCTGGGCCAATGAGTTCCAAGCTATTCCCCACTTTCTCTTCTGTCTGGTTTAGTGTATCTGGTTTTATGTTGAGGTCATTGATCCACTTGAAGTTGAGTTTTGTGCAGAGTAATAAATGTGGATCTATTTGCATTCCTCTACACGCTGACAATGGAGTTTGACCAGCACCATTTATTGAACATGCTGTCTTTTTTTCCAGTGTATATTTCTGGCTTCTTTATCATACAAGCAGGCAAGACACCCATACACATAAAATTTTATATTTATGTATATATAATAAATATTAAATATTTATCCTTTAATCCCAGCACTCGGGAGGCAGAGGCAGGTGGATCTCTGTGAGTTCAAGGCCAGCCTGGTCTACAGAGCTAGTTCCAGGACAGGCTCCAAACCAACACAGAGAAACCCTGTCTTGAAAACCAAAACAACAATGCCTGTTGTGCCACTTGCACACGGAAATCCCTCGTAAACTGTGCCAGTAGTTGCCCTCTTATAGCTGGAGATATCTGTCCTTCCAGAGCTTTCTGCTTTATGTTGTGTAAATATGTTGCTAACATGAAAACATCTTCTAGAAACTACCACTAGATGTCAGTATTGCACCATACTAGTTGTCAGCTTGCCCTGCCTGGGCCTGCACAGTCTGAATTAACGCCCTCTCCCGGCTCAGCCTGAAACTGCCAGAATCAGGTCCATCCTGGTCTATGCTGTCCTGCCTGCCTCATGAGAGACTCCTGTGGCACTGAAGCCCCCTCCACACACACTCTAGGACCCCAAGGGGCTTCACTCGCAGGAAGCGTGTGGTAGAGCCTCTGTCAGCCCTACTTCCGGATGATCTTGGTCAGCTTTCCTCCCCACTGCCTTTGTAAAAAATTTTTAAGTTTTTTTTTTTTTCATTTTACATACCAACCACAGTTCCCCCTCCCTCCTCCTACTCCCTCCTCCACCTTCCTCTCACCCAAACCCCCCCCCCATCCACTTCTCAGAGAGGGTAAGGCCCATGGGGAGTCTGGTATATCAAGTTGAGGCAGGACCAAGCCCCTCCCTGTGTGGCGGCTGAGCAAGGCATCCCACCATAGTGAATGGGCTCTAAAAAGCCCGTTCATGTACTGGGGATAAATCCTGGCCCCACTGCCAGGGGCCCCACAGACTGGTCAAGCCACACAACTGTCACCCTCATTCAGAGGGCCTAGTTCTGTCCTATGCAGGTTTCCCCGCTATCTGTGCAGAGTCAGTGAGCTCCCACTAGCTTAGGTAAGCTGTTCCTATGGATTTCCCCATCATGGTCATGACCCCTTTGCTCATATGATCGCACCTCCCTCTCCTTTTTTTAATCTTAAAATAATCCTTACATAAAATGAAAACGCACAAAGCCCTCTGAGCACGACTGTAGGAGCAAGCCTTGATTGCACGATGAACCCTTGGGGACATTTCCTATCCAAGGTGGCCCAGAGTGGCCCAGCCTCAAAGAGCTTACCTGAATCCTGTTTGCCAAGCCTGGCTGGGCCTGGGCCTGGAGTCGGGGTCAGCTTTCCTCCCCCTGGATTCCATGGCCATGGCAGCCTCTTGGAGCGCATGGCCTGTCATACTGAAAACAGTTTTATGTGCTACTTCTGATGTGTGCACTTGTGTGGGCCAGAGGAAGAGAGTGACCATCCTGCTGTATCACTGTGCACCTTACGCCCGTGGGACAAGGTCTCATGGGCTGAAGGCAGGTTGGCAGCAGCCCCAGTGATCCTGCCATCTCTGCCTCCTACAGCTCTACAGCCAGTGTGCACAGGGTGGCCATGCCTGGCTTTTTATGTGGGTGCTGAGGACTTGAACTCAGGTTCCCATTCTCATGCATCAAATACTACTGGACCACCTCCCAGCCCCTGGTATAATGTTTCAACACAGGCTGCAGGATCCTTGGGAAGGCCACCTGCTAAGTTTAGAATATTTTCTGAGCAATAAGTGAGTCCACCACATTCACCAGTATGATTGGAAAGTCTTTGTCCATAAATTTGTAAATAAATTTTCCTTGGCTAGGGAGAATAAATTGTAGTGCCAGCCACCTTAGTCCAGAATTTCAAAATAAAGTAATAGAATCTGTGAGTTACTGAATGACAAGAAGGGCACACTGATCTCTGTGTCATTTTCAGGACCCGATTAGTGGGGAGAGCAGGCCCCAAACAAGTGCATGTATGTGCATGTATGTGTGTGTATGTGTGTGTGTGCGTGTATGTGTGTGTATGTGCGTGTATGTGCATGTATGTGTGTATGTGCATGTATGTGTGTATGTGCGTGTATGTGCATGTATATGCATGTATGTGCATGTATGTGTGTATGTGCGTGTATGTGCATGTATGTGTGTATGTGCATGTATGCGCATGTATGTGCATGTATGTGCATGTATGTGTTGATGCAGCTTGATTTAGGTCTAAAAAGACGGAGAATCATTACAGAATGGTACGTTCGACCCAGAAATGATGTCTGTTCTCTGTTATATCTCCTGCTTCTCTTTGTCACTGAACACACATGGTACCAACAGGGCCAACAAGATGGCTCAGTGGGTAAAGGTACTTTGTCTCCCAGCCTGACCAGAGTTCCATCACCAGAGTCTGTGCAGTGGAAGGAGAGAACCAACCCGGAAGTTGTCCTCTGACCTTTACCTGTGCTACGCCACACACACACACATACACATATGCTCACGCACGCACACACACACACACACACACACACACGCTCATGCACAGTAGCAAATAATCAGAATGGTAGTGCATTCAAGATCTGTTTAAAATTAAGAAACATTTATCACTGTCTTTCTACATGCATATGTGTGTGTGTGCTCACGTGTGTAGGTGTGCACACCTTTGCTCACACTCCTCCCTCCAAATGGTTTCCTCCTTTCCACTTGTAACATTAAATATTTTACTGAAGTTATTTCAAATTCCACAAAAGAACATGACTTACGTCTGTGCCCATCCTAGAGCAGGGCCTGCCTGTTTTCAAGTACGTGTTCCAGAAAAAGGGAATGAGCCGGAGTAAGCGTGGCAATCACTCACGTGCACCACCACCCCTGCCTTCTCCAGAGTTCCTGTTGTACTCTACCACATCTCCCTTCTATGCGTAGAGCTTCAGCTGTAAGTTCTGTCACTTACAGAGCCTGACCACTCCACCCCCACAGGCATCCTCGTGTACAGAGCGCACAGGATCATTGAGTCCTGCCAAGAAGCCTTCATCCTGCGTCTTTTCCGCCAGAAAAACAAGCGTGGCTTCATCAAAGCTTTCACAGACAACGCTGTAGCTTTTGACACTGGTTTTTGTCATGTGGAGAGAGTGATGAGGAACCTTTTTGTGAGGAAGCTCTACCTGTGGCCAAGGTAATGACATTATGGGACCGCTTTGTGAGCAGAAGAGCCGTAACTTAGCTGCACTTTACTGCGGTTGATAAAACCCATGTGAAACTTGCTATTCTGTCTTTGTAAATACATTTGTGCATGTGTGTATCAATTTTGTGAAGAATACTAGTTGTATGGTTATTCTTTTGTTTAATTGTTCCTTATTTCAGAAGTAAAACCCACCAATAAGTGACCAAATAGTAAGTGTTTTGGTACTAGAGGCACAGTTAGCTCAGCCTTGCTGTTAGAAGCACACGGCAGAGCCAACAAGACCACTCAAGGGGTAAAGGTGCTTGCCGCCAAACCCTGAGGATCTGAGTCCAATCTTGAGGACTCACATGGAAGAAAAGAAAGAATTGACTATTGTCTTCTGAGCTTTGAGTGCTCACAAGGAAATAAAAAACATGTTCTTTGAAAAGAATTGGAGTAAGGGTGGCAAGATGGCTCAGTGGGTAAAAGTGCTGGCTACTGACCTTGATGCCTCGGGTCGGTCCCCAGAACCCACGGTTGTCCTGTGAGCATCATTCATGCACACAAAATAAGAGTGATTGGGTTTTTGTTATTTTTTTGGTTGTTTTGGCTGTAGATAGTAGGAACTCAGTGGCTGGAGCCGTGTTCCCTCACCAACACTTGGTTTTGAGCCTGTCTTGCTTTAGTAACGCTTCTCTTCAGCAAGACCCAGTGTGTTCTTAAGTCCTGGCATTTTGCTTCTATTGTGTTCGTAGCTGTTGATTTTGGAAACTCTGTCTCCTTAGGTTCCATGTAGCAGTCAACTCGTTCTTAGAACAGCACAAGCCTGAAGTGGTAGAGATCCACGTGTCCATGACTCCTGCCATGCTCTCTATCCAAACAGCCATACTAGACATCTTAAGCGCATGTCTGAAGGAGCTGAAGTGCCACAACCCATCTCTAGAAGTGGAAGATTTGTCGTTAGAAAATGCTCTCGGGAAGCCGTTTGACAAGGTCCACTTCCTTCCCTTCCTTCCGCTGCACGGCTGGTTAGGTGGTCGTCCACTTCCTTCCCTTCCTTCCGCTGCACAGCTGGTTAGGTTGTCATTTTAAAGCACACACGGCATTTTAATATTCAGCTGTCCTGGTTTAAAGCGGGGCTGCTTTACCTACTGGGAAATAGTAATTTAGTGGCATCTGTGTTTGGCATGTCAGCATATGGCTGACTTTTCTGTTACATGGTGAGTAAATGTCCTATTGGAAATATAATCAGTGTCTCTGTTCCACGATGACTGGAGCTGGGTATCTGGAGACACGGAGTCTATAAGGGAATGCTTCATAATTATGCATTCCTGAATTTACCATCTTTTTTAAAATAGAAAGTTAGGTGCGTTTCTTGATGGAGGATATTTCTATTTTTGTTTTGAGACATGGTCTCACTGTGTATCCTTGGCTGGCCTAGAACTTACAGAGATATGCATGCCTCTGCCTCCCAAGTGCTGGGACTAAAGGCAATTTTTATTACTGAGACCTCTGTTCTGTCTTCAAAATTATGTTCTGAACAGAGAAAACGCTATGTCTTCAATACAAGGAATTTTTTTTGTTTTTTCACCATAGCTTAATATTAGGTATGTAAGTGTTCAGTCCAGCATGGTACCTTTCAAAAGTTCAGGTAGCATTTTTTTAATTTATTTATTATGTATACAGTGCATGGATAATATATATATATTATATGTATACCTACAGGTCAGTAGAGGGCACCAGATCTCATTACATATGGTTGTGAGCCACCATGTGGTTGCTGGGAATTGAACTTGAGATCTCTGGAAGAGCAGTCAGTGTGCTTAACCTCTGAGCCATCTCTCCAGCCCCCAGGTAGCATTTTTTAAGAACATGCTACTGTCTTTTGAACTGTGACTCCATCTTGGTGTCACTGGGAACAGTGTGTGGGGACTGTGTGCGTGGTGACAACAAATCTTATTGTTCTAATAGAGTAGATATGTCCTAGAAACGCAGAATGCTTTATTGAACACTGATTGCTGGCTGATGTCGCTGGCTGGGGAGAATCAAGGATTGGTTTGGACATCCTCACATTAATCACATCTAAATATAGATAGATCTTGCATCAGGTAAAACAAAAACTTGTGCATCTTTAAGAGAAGTTGCCATTGTAGAATGGCTCTTGCCTTCCTGTTACCCTGTCACATGCATCCCTCAGGCACCCCGTCTGCTCAGTGTGAGCTGTCAGATGAAGCTACTATTTCTGTTTCTAACAAGTTGCTGGCTTTTGGTACTCAGCAGACCTTTTCTGTCTGTAGTGTGTTTGTGTATGTCTGCATACATGTGCCACTGTGTGTTATGTCTGTGTGCTGTGCACACGTGTGTGTATGGGTGTTGTACATGCTTCTGAATGTATAGAGGCCAGCAGAGGACATAGGGCGACTTCTCTATCACTTCTTTCGCTGACAGCTAGAATGTCCCAGAGATCTTTCTGTCTCTGCCCCTCATAGTTCCAGGGTTATAAGGCATATGCCTGTCTTCTTATGTGGGTGCTGGGGATTTTAACTCAGGTCCTCCTGAGCCATCTGACAGTCAGTTAGTTAATAAGAATTAAAGGAGATTAACTTCATCCCATCATAAAAATAGTAGTAATAAGATATACTTTTAAAACATTAATAGGACCCTATCTCAAAAAATAAATAAATATTAGTAGGATTTGGTGGCCTGAAGTGTTCTAGCCACTTTCCTGTAAAGAAATATTAGTAAAATATAAATAACAAAATATTTAGAATTTTAAATATGCTTTTACATATACATATAAGGTTAGTGAATAACCCTTATTGAAAGCATGGCTGTGTTGAGAAAAGCTATAATGAATATATCTTAGCAATAATAAATTATATTCTTTTTTCAGACAATCCGCCATTACTTGGACCCTTTATGGCACCAGCTTGGAGCCAAGACTAAATCCTTAGTGCAGGATCTAAAGATACTAAGGACCCTACTGCAGTATCTCTCTCAGTATGATTGTGTGACATTTCTCAATCTTCTGGAATCTCTGAGAGCAACAGAGAAAGTGTTTGGCCAGAACTCAGGTGGGAGATGGAAACACTAATGTTATTCTGGGAGTGGTTGGGATGAAGTGTGCGGGAGGATGCTGTATTCAGCTGCACGTTGTAAACTGCGTCCCATCTCACTGCACAAGGATGTAGAGCTTTAGTGAAAGCTAATGCTCCTGCCTACTTAACTTCTGTTCTGTATATTAAATATTCATAGCCATTCCAGGCAGCTTTATTTCCAGAAAAGACTTTGTAGTACAGACAGTCTCCAATTTGGAAATAGGTTGTGTTCTGGAAGTTTAGTTGGTAGGAATTTAAAATTAATTTTACTCAAAGAGACCCCAAGGAATGGGTTTTATCTACTAGAGTGCCAAAGCACTAAGAGATTTGTTTAGAAATATATCCATGTACAGTGACGTTATGCTAACTACTCAAGACCCTTGAGTCCTAAGGTCGAATTTTATGCAATTGATAATTTTTACTGCTTCTTTGGACATTCTTAAGTAACAGAGTACAGAAATAGGGATATGGCACCATGTAGAGCACATACATAGCATGTGTATGTTCCCTAGTATTGTGTGCACCAAAAAGAAATGAACTGTGAACTACAAGGTACACGAGAAAAGGCTTCACTAGCTGGTGGTACCCGGTACCCCTGCCTCAGGCTATTCAGAGTGGTGCTTCCTGCCCAGCCAGCCATGAAAATGTCAACACAGCTGTCTTAAAATTATTGTAAAGAAAGTTTGGATATCCCGTGCCCCGTGGAGACCTCTTGGGGAGCCCTGAAGGAGTCCCTCGGCCACACTCTGAAACCGCTGGTCTAGTCGAGCCGAGGCCACGGCAGTGAGAGACACTAAGACACGGCTGCTGCGAAAGCAAGATTGTAGCGAGTGGCCCGGGTGGGCTCTGTGCCGTTAGAGTGTTTAACACTGCCACTAACCGAAGCCCTTCTTTTTAACCATTTCCTTAGGTTGGCTTTTCCTGGATGCTAGCACCTCCATGTTTGTGAATGCCCGTGCACGAGTTTATCGTGTTCCAGATACCAAACTGAACAAAAAGGCCAAAATGTCCGAGAAGGTGGCGAGTGCAGAAGCTCAAGGTCAGGCTCAGATGCCTCTCTGCTCCATTGGTGTGGGAGCAGGAGCCAGAGTAAACCTTCTGTTACACATGTGAATGCCTGTGGTGTGTGGGAAGAGCACGCATGAAGACCAGCTGAGCGCCATTGCCAGAGAGCACCAGGGTCAAGGCCAGGCGTCAGTCAAGAGTCTTCTTACTGCTACATAAGAAACAGTTCAGCCATTACTATTCTGGGCACTGAAAGTCTTAATGAAACGTTATAGCATTCTTTGCAACGTTTAAAGATTATAAATATGCTAGCCAGAAGTAACTGTAGTCTGTATTCTAGTTTATACCTCGTAAGTGCCAAGTGTCACTTTTTCTAAGGCCTGGGATGGAATAGTTAACACTTATTTCTACCTAATTTAAAGATCTATTCAAAGTAGTGTGTTCATAATCTGTTTGAATGCTTTTAAAAAAAATAGTTGTTACCTGCTTTTAGCCATGTTTGGGATTGTAGAAAGCACAGGCACATTAGAAATAATAAATATTGATGACCTCTAGTCCTTGCTTTGTGTAGCTGCTTTACAGTGTCACAAGCAACAATAGAGCTGTCTCTGTTGGCCATGCACACAGCCTATCCATGCATGCCGTCACCTCTGCACATTCCGGCATATTTGGGCAGCAGCTTTTTCCAGGGAAGCAGCTCCTGTGTAGTATGCTAGACACCCAAGGACATGTCTGTTCCCAGCGATGCTAGTTTTCTGTTGTGGGAAAGCTTTTGGCATGGTTTGGCTACAAATCATACAGGATGTGGTTACATTTTATTTCTATACAGAAACAAAAAAGGAACTGGTCCTAGAAAGCAACCCAAAGTGGGAGGCATTAAGTGAAATCCTGAAAGAAATCGAAGCTGAAAATAAGGAGAGTGAAGCCCTTGGAGGTCCAGGTAGGAGCAAAGGGAGATGGTGACATTGGCTTAATCTTTGTTTTTGTTTCTGAGACAAGAACCCATTGACCCAGATTGGCTTTGAGCTTGCTGTGCATCTGAGGCTGCCCTTGACTTTCTGATTTTTCTTCCCTATACTTCCTAGTATTAGATTCCGGGCAGGTGCCACAAGACCCCACACAGCGCACTGGCATTAGCTGTCAATCACATGGCTCCCAAGGCCACTTCAATTTGTTCTGCTTTTCTCTGGGTTGAGTTATTCTGTATTCATGAAGCACATTCTTCACTGCCTGGCTTCTTGGGACCTATTTAAAATTCAGCAAATTTCCATGTATATATTCACCAGGTTTCAAATCTCGAATCTCCAAGGAATCAGTTAGTGGTGTTTCTGTTTTATATCCCTAGCCAAGTGTCTTTCCAAAGAAGCTTGAATGCCTCCACTAACTGAGCCCTTAAAAAACAATTCCGAGTTCTGGGCCTTCTACCTGCAAACATGTGCTAACAGATGACACAGCAGACTACGCCAGAACTGTAAATTCAAAGTAAAACTAGATAAAGAGCAAATCCACATGTTTGAAAGTACTGCAAAGTAATAAAGGCAAGCAGGGTGGTATAGTGGGTCGTGGGTAGATGAGAGCAAGGCACAATGGCACTGTACGGTACCGCGGTGAAACCAATTAGTCTGTGCACTACTTAAATGGATAGTCTTTCCAACGATACTGAAGGGGCTGGCGGGGTGGTGCAGCAATTAGAGCCCTTGCTGCTCTTGCAGAGCGTGATGCTCAGGCCCAGCACCCATGTTAGGCAGCTCATGAGCACTTGTAACTCCAGCTCCAGGGGATCTAGTGCCCTCTGAGCTCCAAGGCATCTGCATGTTCACACTCGAATTTGGGCACATGCACAAATAAAAAATGAATCTTTTTTTAAAAGGCGTTTGATCCTTAAATTAGTAGATACTGGTGATAATTACCCAAAACTTACAGTACTGTGATCTAAGATCCAAGGTCTCAAATGCTCACTTAGATAAGGTACAAAGACTGATAAAATGTGGGGTGAGGTTTCCCAATACCAGATGATGTGATGTTGACATCAGTTTGTCTCCTTCTAGGCTTCTTTCACATGGTTTTTAAAGTCATTCAGATGTGCCCAACCCTTGTTCTGCAGCCAGGATAGCTAGGCCTATGGACCAACACAAGGGCTCACACTTAGAGCATTAGGAGTGGCTGGTGAGATGGCTCAACCTTTGCTGCCGAACTAGACAACCTAAGTACAGTCCCTGGAAACCACATGGTGGAGGAGAACAGGGTTTCTGACCTACACACACACACACACTAAATAAATAAATTTAACCAAAACTTATAGTTAAAACAACTGAGCGGTTTTGTAACTTTGTTACACAGTTCTCAAGAGGCTCAATTAGAAACTTGTTCTGTAATCCAGACTGTCCTTGAACTTGGAACAACCCTCCTGAGTGCTGGGATTACAGGCTGTCATGGCGTTGGTTTTTGTGACATTTTCATTTGACTCAGCTAACTAACTGGAAATTCTCTCATTTTTATCTCTGTACCCACGCTTTACACATGCATAACAACTTTACTAACTCGAGAAGACATCTTAAATGTTGTTAGGAGTAAGCCCCTGCTCTCAGCTGTATTTCCTGTTAGCTGCCTGGAACTTAAACTACACCAGTTTCTCAGCTCATTGTTAGTTAGGATAGTGACATTGATCAGCTGATTATGTCTCCAGACTTTGCAACGCTGTTTTTATTGCTCTAAAATCAACCTTTAGATATAATCTTCTCTGTGAACTACTTTCCTACTTTTCTTAAGAATTTCATTTTACATTCCAATCACAGTTTTCCCTCCCCCTCCTCCCTCCCTCCCCTCACATCCCCCCAGCCCACCCCACCCTCACCCACTCCTCCCAAAGGTTAAAGCCTCCCTTTGGGAGTCAACAAAGCCTTGCACATTAAGTTGAGACAGGACCAAGCTCCCCTTCCCCCCCACACCTCTGCATCAAGGCTGATCAAAGCATCCCACCATGGGGAATGGGTTCCAAAAAATTAGCTCATGCACCAGGGCTAGATCCTAGTCCCACTGCCAGAGACCCCTCAGACAGACCAAGCTACACAACTGTTTCCCACATTCAGAGGGCTTAAGTCCTGTGCAGACTCCACAGCTGTCGGTCTAGAGTTTGTGGGTTCCCACCAGCTTGATTCAGCTGTCTCTGTAGATTTCCCCTTCATGATCTTAACCTACCTTGCTCATAAATTCCCTCCTCCCTCTCTTCGACTGGATTCCCAGGGCTTACTTTTCTACTTTAAAGATAGAAAATCACCTCCATCTTGGGGGTGAAGGCAAGCCATTCTTTTTTATGATTTAAGATTTGACATTTGAATATATCCATTTGGGCTGTATTTTGGCATCTAGAAGCCTCTAGAAAATTAGTCATTAGAAGTTTCGTCAAAGCCTCTGTTCTACCTCGGCTCTGCTTTCACTAAAGTGATTAGTCCTGGCCTGGGTGTCACTCTGTGACTCAGTCTGGAGGAACAGTGTGGCATTGGGGCCCCAGCCCTTTTTTAAGAAATTTATAAATTGGGTTCTTTACCAAGGGTTTCTCTAGAAGGGGACAGGGGACCCAGGGTGACCCAAAGGAGCCGAGAATGGGAGTGAGCAAGCAAGCATGCGTTCTCTGATTGCAGGCCAGGTGCTGATCTGTGCAAGTGATGACCGCACATGCTGCCAGCTCAGAGACTACCTGACCATGGGGGCGGAAGCCTTCCTGCTGCGGCTCTACAGGAAAACCTTTGAGAAGGACAGCAAAGCTGAAGAAGTGTGGGTGAATTTTAGAAAGGAGGATGGTGCAAAGAGAACCAAGAAGTCTGACAAGAGACCCAAAGATGCCCAGAACAAAGAACGCACCACTACCAAAAAAGGGGCTCCCAGAAAGAAGAAGCCAGAGCTGACTCTGACGCAAGTGATGGGGACTGCTGAGGAGCCGCCAGAGGAAAGGGCTGCGGAGGAAGGCCATCCCAGACAGGTCGCCAGTAGCCCAGAAGGCTGCGGAGGGGAGGTTCAGCACGAAGCTTTTGATTTAAATTTGTCATCTGATGCGGCCTATGGCATCCTGAAAGAGCCTCTGACCATCATCCATCCGCTTCTGGGGTGCAGCGACCCCTATGCCCTGACGCGGGTTCTGCACGAGGTGGAACCCAGATACGTGGTTCTGTACGATGCAGAGCTCACCTTCGTCCGCCAGCTGGAGATCTACAGGGCCAGCAGGCCGGGGAAACCGCTGAGGCAAGTCTGCTTGGTGGTTCTGTGGGCTTTAAGACAAAAGCTGACTGACCTGCATGGGAGTTTTCTTACCTTTAATCCACCGTGTGGTTGGTTTGTCCCTGCTTTGTGGCATGAGGAAGTCAGCCACCCCTGTTAAATTACAATCTTCCAGCACCTCTAGCATTTTTCCTGCCCTGTTCATAGCTGTCTTTATGTCTGAGTGTGTCTCTTCCAGGGTACACTATCTGTAAAGTCTAGGAAATTTATGACGTTCTGTGTAATATCAAAGAGACTATGCTAATGACATAGCCAAATGTTCTTAATCTCCTAAAACACCCTGTAAAGTTTTAAACGTTCTTCACTGTGTGTTGGTGTATGCACACCATGACAACTTGCAGGAGCTAGTCAATGCCTTCCCTCTTGTGGGCTCCAGGGATTGCACTCAGATAGGAAGTCTCTATCTATTGAGCCCCCTCACCATCGCCCAGTTTACAGACATTAAGACATGACTCTAGGTTTTATTCTTATAAAAACCAAAGTGTTTTAGGAATTACTGTACCAAGTTTTCTTGGGTTTCTAGAAATATCTCTTAAAAATCTATCAGTCTATCAGATGAGAAAGTGATGTTTCCCAAAGAATACAATGTTCTCGTTCTCCAGCTAGCTCAGGGGAAATAAACATCAAAATTAATATCTTGAACTCAGTCTGAACCAGAAACAGAGCCAAGAGAAACCTTTGTAGCAGGGTAACTAAGGCAGCCTTTCAGAGCAGAGGCCTTCTCAGGAGCCCGGCCGGCATTGCGAGCCAGTCAGCTACCCAGCCTCCAGCCAGGGGCTCCCAGGTACTGTATGTGCACCAAGCTTCTTACCCAAGAACACAACCCTGTCTTGTTTGAATCAAAATGTCAAGCATAGAAGAGACCTGGGAATTCAGCTGTTCGCCTTGTCGGTGGGAAACTGAGGCCCAGAAATAGAAGTTGATTTGGCTTCAGACAACGTGGTACATCCACTGAACAGCTCATGTCTTCTAACTCATCCAGCGACCTGTCCCCCCTCTGCGCCTCAAAGTAAGATAGTCTGGGAAGTGCTCGAAGGAAAGCACTTAGAGGGACACGCCTCTAACAGGGTGAGGTGGGGGTGGCATGAGGCACAGGACGCAACCTCAGCCACACAAAGAAAGCTGTCTGGTTTTTAATGATGTATGTGTGCGCGTGCACCAGTCGCCAGAGACCGAGTGTGGGTGCTGGAAGCTGAATGCTGGCCCTCCAGAAGGGCAGGAAACACTCTTAACCAACTCTCTCCAGCCCCAGAACAGAGCCCTTTAGAGACAAAATACATCGAAAGAGTGAGATTCCTGATACTATCCGTCTGTTGTGACGTGAGCAGAGGAACTGAGAAAGTACTGTGAGGTGAAGGCCTTAAATATTTAATGCGTTTGGTTGTCGCCAGCAGTGAGCTGTCCTAAGCTGGTTCTGATGATGATTGTCCAACTTCTAAGCTATGGTTTGGCAGAAGTACAAAGAAAAAAGTTGAGAAAAGAAGCCTCTAAGAGATGTATGGGTTTTTTTTTATTTGTTTATAGTTGTAAAGAAAGAGTTCTATCGTCCAGTTATATTTCAGTATTTACCTAAACTGTGTTCCTCCAGTTGTTGAAAAGAAAAGGAAGCCTCACGGGTACCAGCCCTAGGAGGCGGGGTCCGTGTAGCTCCACGTGAGCCTGTGTGCCGCGCGTGAGCAGGCCTCACTCTTACTTGCCTTTCTTTGCTCAAGTGTCCAGGGCTCCCTTTCTCAGATTTTCCACTGTGCTGTCTCCCCAGGGATTAAGAAGCTATGGTTCTGCAACCTAAACGAGTTCTGTCTTAACCCACAGGGTTTACTTTCTTATCTATGGAGGCTCCACAGAAGAGCAGCGCTACCTGACGGCTCTGCGAAAGGAGAAAGAGGCCTTTGAGAAGCTCATCCGGTGAGATGGTGGCCCACAGCACCGTGCTTAGAGTAGCCCTTCCCAGGGTCAGTGGACGGCCATCGGACACCTTAGGAAGAGAGGCAGGAGAAAAGGGAAGGGGGAGGCTGGTCCCTGGGGCCTGCTTCACACACCCCTCCTCTCCCTCTCTCACCCCTGCAGGAGCTTAGTGTGGGTTTAGTGAGTAGAACCTAAGTTGTATCCCTTACCTGAAATACTTGGAACCAGAAGTATTTTAAAATTTGTAATAGTTTCCTATGCATAATAAGATGTGTTAGTGACAGGATCCAATCTTGAACATGAAGGTAGTGTGTCTGTTAGTTCTGTGGCCTGGAGGCCATTGGAGGCAACATTTGGGCGTGACTGTGGGTCCCTTCAGCACAGGACTGGGTGTGGGATTCCCTTCCCGCCCTGCTGTGTTTGTGGGTTCCTTCAGCACTGGGTGTGGAGTTCTCTTCCCGCCCTGCTGTGTTTGTGGGTTCCTTCAGCACTGGGTGTGGGATTCCCTTCCCGCCCTGCTGTGTTTGTGGGTTCCTTCAGCACTGGGTGTGGAGTTCTCTTCCCACCCTGCTGTGCTGAGCAGCCACACACTCTGCATTTCATAGCACTTTGAGTTCCTATCAGAGATGTGTGAAGGAAACTGCTTCTCATCCATAGCGTGTGGCACCAGACGCACTTGCTTCCCCAGGAGACGGCTCTCCAGCCTGCACCCTCTGAACTGTGGATTTTCCCATCTTAGACAAGCCTGCTTGTCTGCAGATGCTCTCCCATTTCTGGCCACTGGAACTAGAATCACTCTAAGGTGGTATTTTTTTTAAAAAAAAAAAAAAAAGGTGTGCTGTTTTTTGAACGTGTGTATGTTTTTGAGAGTGGATATCATGTTGCCAATCCTGGTAGGAAATGCTTTTTGGTTTAACATGAGCTGTTATGGACAGTCACAAACTGATTGTTGGCCTCTCACCCCTAAGCGCCTGAGGAGCTCAGATGACCCACCAGTAAACATACCAATAGACTGCCATGGACCAACCATCCTAGACCTGACCCAGAGAAAGCAATGGCCTACATCTTCTTAACTGACTTTCCATGCCTTGAACATTGGCAGTGTGCAGGGGCAGTAAGCCTAGCTCTGAGCTAGACAGAATCTCAGAGTGGTCAGTGTCCCACAGGACTAGCTGTGGGTGCTCATCCTCTCCTCTCTCATCCTCTGTATATTCTTTTTTTTTTTTTTTTTTTTTTTTTTTTGGTTTATTGAGACAGGGTTTCTCTGTGCAATAGCTCTGGCTGTCCTGGAACTCGCTCCACAGACCAGGCTGGCCTCAAACTCACTGCCAGAAGTACTTTTTTCTAAACTCGGACCTATTTATTATAAATAAAGTCTTCCACTTTGCCTGGTAGCCGAGCAGTTATACTGTTCAGCATCTTATGACTTACTTTCCTAGAAGATTGGAGGATTTGAGTGGTGTTTGTCTTTAAGAACACAAAACATTTGGGATCCATTGCCAGTAGGGTGTTTGCACTCCAGCTGAGCCAGGAGAACGTTTGCTGTAACAAGACCTCCAGGGTGATGTTGTAAGAAAACAACCAGAGAGGAATGACTCGGGCTGTGAGCGAGGACTGCTTGGCTGCCTTAGAGATGAGTAGGTTTAATTGCTGGAGAGTAAGGGCAAGATGCCACTTGTTGGGCGGGTCAGCGGTTCACAGTGAAGGGTCAAGATTGCGTGCCTTTGCCAAAGAGGCCTGGCCTGTGTGCCATCCAGAGACTCCTTCTTCCCACATCATATCACTACTAAAGCCATGCACATACCACTGAAAATCCCAGCACCCTGGGCAAGCCTGAGCTACGTAGTAAGAAAATGAGCATTGGAGATTTTACTGCAGCACTGGAAAATGTCAGTACCTGAGGTTGGAGTGGACAGTGGTCTGGGACTTTAACATCTCATGTCTGTTCCGGGACAGCCAGAGTAGCTGTGCTGAGCAATGCCAGGAAGGGACGGTGCTTTTGGTGGCAGAAATGTCTGTTAAACGAGTTTGTGTCTGCTGAACGAGACTAACTTTTTTTACGGTTACCAGTTCCTTTCTGGGCTGCGAATTTGCTCAGGAGGGAAAACAGTGCCAGCCTTCTTTGAAAGTAGACTGTCAGCTTCTTAGCTAACCCTGGATAACCGGGAGGCAGGCCAGTGCCACTGAGGGCTTCACTCAGCATAGCAGGGGTGAGGTGCAGGAACTACTCTCAGGACAATAGGCGCATCCTGCAGTCGGTCTTTTCAGGTAGATTGCGTCAGCATTGTTTCCATTTTACAGATTCTTAAAGAACTGAAGCAAGGAGCCACTGAATGACTTATTCTGGGTCATACTGCCAATAAGGGCTCGGTCCCTGCTACTGACTACACTATCTAACCACAAACAGCAGATCCGTCAGGAAGCTGGGGCACCGCCCCCCCCCCCACACCAGTGACCTGTAACTTAACATTTGAAAATAGTAGAAATAAAGAGGAAAAATCAAAAACTGTTAGCGAAAAAGATACTGAAGATCTCCTAGTGTCCTTGAGTATTTGGCCGTCCTCTCGGGTCCCTAGGGTATGGCCAGGAGGTGCAGCTGGTCAAGGGTTTACGTTAAAGAGCCCTTGACCTGGCCTACAAGACAGCAAGGAGACCAACCAAAGCCTTGTCCATCCCCACTTGTGGACCAGGACCAGCTCTGTACTGGGGGTTACCATGCATCATGTAGAGTCCACATTATACTTTCTGGCTCACTTGTGCTCACCTAGATCACACCATCCTGCTCTGCATAGTGTGTGAGTGGAGCCCTGCTGACGCTGGTGGAGACGCATGCGCCCCGGCAGCCCCTCCTGTCTTCCCTAGCCCCAGTCCCTGCTGCAGCTGTCCGCGCTGTGGGTTCAGAACTGATTTACGTCCAGGTGTGCGTGTTCTCTCACACCAGGCACACTTGGTACTTCAGTCTTGTGAGTTAGCCGTCCCAGGCTTAGTGGTTTCACCATGGTGAGTCAGGGACTTACTTGACATCATGATGTCTGTCAAGTCTTAGCAAGTGACACAGTCCTCCTAACACATGTGTGTGAGATACTGGGTTATTCCAGAGACTAGAAGAAGGATTATATGGTCATCTTTATTATGTTTGTTTACTTGTTTCTTGCATGTCTGTATCTGTATTCATTCATGTGTGTGTGTATACTATGTGGGGTCAGAGGTCTACTTGCGGGAGTCAGGTCTCTTCCATCAGGTGGGTTCTGGAGCTTAAACGTGGATAGTCATGCTTAGTGGCAAGCCCCTTAGCCCACTGAGCCATCTTGGCAGCCCAGTGATTACTTATATCCTGAGCGCCGACACAGAACAGGGGGCACTCCATATTGCTTTCAAGCAAACCCACGAGGAGTGACTGCTGTTCCCAGCTCTTTCCCAAGATGTTGATTATCGGTTTGATCCCTGACAGAAATCTTATCCTTGGATTGGCTTTGCTTCTCCTTTGAAGCTCGTGGTAGTTGGTGGGACCTCCCACCTGTAGGGTTTCTATCCAGAGTCCTGTCGTGTCTGTTTCCATTGTCTTTTTCTCAGTCATTGACTGAACCCTCCCTACTTACGACCCTGAAAAAATATCAGACTTTAAATAATTAGTTTTTCATTATTGATATTGCCTTAACCTTGCAGCAGGCTCAGGCAATCTCAATCACATAATGGAAACTAAAGAACTTCTTATTTGTACTCTGGAGGGTGAGAAAGGAAAGCACAGCCAAGTGACTCTTCCTGCTCAATTCTTCCCATTTTCTTATTTATTTCTGATGCATTCCATGTCAGTCAATGTCATAGACAATCCTCCTGCCTCAGCCTCCTGAGTGCTAGCATCGCAGGTGTGCACCCCTAGTGCCACCTTAGAGATGAGACGTTTCCAAAGATTCATCTAGAATGTTGGAATTAGTCAAGTAATGCTTACCATACTTGTTCCCCCAGGGAAAAGGCTAGTATGGTTGTCCCTGAAGAACGGGAAGGCAGAGATGAAACCAACCTGGACTTAGCAAGAGGCACGGTGTCCACAGATGCTCCCACTGACACTCGGAAAGCTGGTAAGTCCTGCCTGGGTCTAGTAAAGGAAGCTGTGAAGCCCCAGGGCTACATAGCTTGAGTTTTTCTAGATAAAATATTAAAAACACAAATCAGACTGGGGAGATTGCTCACCTGTTAGGAGCGCTTGCTTGGCTGTTCTTGCAGAGAACTTGAGTTCAGTTCCCAGCACCCACATCGGGGAGCTCACAGCCACCTGTAACTTCAGCCCCATCCTGTGGCCACTCTGAGGACCTGCTCTCCTGTTGCGTACATAACCCATGCAAACACACACACACACACTTCAAATAAATGAAAATAATAAATATTTTATAAAGAAAATGAAATGAGGGGCTGGAGAGATGGCTCAGAAGTTAAGAGCACTGACTGTTCTTCCAGAGGTCCTGAGTTCAATTCCCAGCAACCACATGGTAACTCACAACCATCTATAATGAAATCTGGTGCCCTCTTCTGGCATGCAAGCATACATGGAATGAATGTTGTATACATAATAAATAAATACATCTTTAAAAATAGAAAAGGAAATGATTGGGGGAGATTCCAGATGAACTCTACCAGTGAAGCCTTGGGAGAGCCGAGTAGGTTCTGTAACCTAGGGAAACCCGAAGATTCACAGGGTAGCTGAAGGAAGTTTTCTCTAAGTTCTTCTGCCTGTCCTCTCGGGGTCATACATTGCTGGGACTTCTTGGGGCACACATGTACCCTTCGTGCTCTGAAGCATTTTCTGCTCCTTACTGTCTCTCCAGTCCAGGTGTTTGGCATGCACCAAGGCCTGCTGGCCTCCACGTGAACCTTATTCATAGATCCCCATCCCATGGCAGCGGTTGTCAGCCAAGCAACATGAGAGGGTTAAAGTTGACCTAGCCTCTGAGGCCAGTGGACTGAGGCTTTCGTGCCTGTGCCTTCCCTGTGGCAGTCTGCCTGCCACGGACTCAGAAACAGTGGAGCAGCTACCAGTGCACAGAGGCCCTGAGCCAAAGTGAACTCCTCTCCTTGTGTTGTTCACGCAGGGCTTTGTCAGGGACCGGGAGAGAGGGCTGGGAAATGGCTGAGGAAGGCCTGACAATCTGAGGCCCATGTCCCACCCCATTAGCTAGCAGGAAGGAAGCCACTACCGAGAACTGTCCTCTGAACTCCACACACAAGCTGTGCGTGTATGGCCCGCTGACTTCAAACAGATTCTGTTTCTGTGTGGGAGCATCTGATGGTGAAGGACCTTGGACTGCGCACCCCAGAAGCACTGTTTCAGAATATCCGTGCCTTTTTTGAGGCGGATACTTAGCTCTGCCTAGCTTGGTGACCTTTTAGGAAGAACGGGTGAAGGGGGGAGGGCCAAGCATAGTGCCACACACAGAGCACTTTGTAGAGGTCTGCCCTTTGGAAACGTCTGTCTGAGTTTCCCATTGCTGCTGAAAAAAAATTACACAAACTTGATTCCATTTCATTCGGGGAGAACTACCTGTTTTCTCTACAAATACTATTTTCTAGAATATTTGAAAGTGTTATAGCACTCTTCCCTGTGACATGACCTAAATAACCCTTTTCATAGGTGGCCAGGAGCGGAATGGCACCCAGCCCAGCATCGTGGTGGACATGCGTGAGTTCCGGAGTGAGCTACCATCCCTGATCCATCGGAGGGGCATCGACATTGAACCAGTGACACTGGAGGTGGGCGATTACATCCTAACGCCCGAGCTGTGCGTGGAGCGCAAAAGTGTGAGCGACCTCATCGGCTCGCTGCACAGCGGCCGCCTGTACAGCCAGTGCCTCGCCATGTCACGCTACTACCAGCGCCCAGTGCTGCTCATCGAATTCGACGCGGGCAAGCCCTTCTCCCTGGCGCCACGTGGTGCCTTCTTCCAGGAGATAAGCAGCAGCGATGTGAGCTCCAAGCTCACACTGCTCACCCTGCACTTCCCACGCCTGCGGCTGCTCTGGTGCCCCTCACCTCATGCCACAGCCGAGCTGTTCGAGGAGCTGAAGCAGAACAAGCCACAGCCTGATGCGGCCACAGCCATGGCCATCACCGCAGACTCGGAAACGCTGCCTGAGTCTGACAAGTATAACCCCGGTCCCCAAGACTTCGTGCTAAAGATGCCAGGGATCAATGCCAAGAACTGTCACTCCCTGATGAATCAAGTGAAGAACATCGCAGAGCTGGCCTCTCTGTCCCAGGAGCGGCTCACAAGCATCCTGGGGCATGCAGGAAACGCCAAACAGCTGCACGACTTCCTCCACACCGCTTATGCAGACGTGGTGTCGGGAGGCAGAGTGAGAAAATGAGCCCCGCGCTCAGATGCTGTTCATTAATCATTTGCCTAGCAGTTCATTCGTTCCCAGGGCTTTTAAGGGACAGACCTTCTGTCCCCACCATTTCCCCGAGCTCTGGGCTGAGGTGTGTCCTTCCCTTCCCTTGCTGGCTCTGGCCCCTCTGTGCCCTGTCTGCACTAGGTTTGCAGTGCTTATTTTAAATGGGGTGTGGCAGGATTGTGCCACCTGAAGCAGGCAGTGCCAGCGTGTGCTGCTCAGGCTGGTGAAAGATCCTCCATCGTGTTCCTGGCACTGTGTACACAGGGTGTGGCAGAACTGAGACAGGCAGGGCCGATGTTCTTACATTCCTGCCAGCCACAGGACAAGCCAGCCCACTAGTCTTCCGGTCACCACGGATATGTAGCAAGTGCTGTGACGTGGTTGCTTAAACCGGTGCTTTGGCAAAAACTGTTGACAAGATTTGATGAGGTCACGAAGGATTCCTCAGAAATCTTGGTTTTCTCAATGTTTGACCTCCAAATTCCTACTCTAAGCCCAAATCACATCAAAGAGTCCGCAGCCTCCTCCCACCCCATGTCACTGACATCATTCACACGTCAGTAACGTCGGCGCCATACCAGAGGCACGGCATCTTGCCCATGCCCCTGTGCTGACCAGACACGAGCAGAGGAGGCCCAGGTGCTTTCTAGATGTGGGTTTCTCTTCTTCACATTAAACAGTAAATGCAAGGTCAGTGCAGAGAGTGCCTATGAATTCAGAAGAAATGCGTAGCTGTTTAAAGACCCACAGATCAAATCTCATGGTTGATTTAGACTGACCTTTCTGTGTTAACATGGAGTTCACATGCCATTTGCAAACTGTGGTATGTTAGTCTAGCTGTTGATGTGTGCAGTGACAAGCAGTAAATGTTCTACCTCAGGAGCTGATGCCGACATGAATTCTAGCCTTGCCGCACACGGTTGATTGCGTCATCAGTGTCAGCCATCTTTGGGTTTGTCATGCCAAACTGATTAAAGTGGACCTTGTAGCAAAAATACTGTCTCCTACTTTAACAAAAGCACTTTGAACTGAAATTTCCTGTTGACATCATGATTTATTGGTACTTAAGAGTGCAGCTGTCCCTCAGTGCCCATGGGCGGTTGCTTCCAGGACCCTCTGATGGAGCAGAGTCTAGATGCTGCTGACCTTTAGTGACATTTGCTCATAAACCCCTCCTCCTGTGAACTTCAAACCATCTCTAGGTGGCTTACAGCAATAATGTAGCATAGGTGGTGTGGGGGGCTGTCCCCTGGGTGTTCAGGGCTAACGACAGAGTCTGCATGTTTAGTAGGGGTGCATTTGTTTCCTGTGTTCCCCATCCTTGGTTAAATCGGAAGACGTGGTGGACGCTCAGGAGGATCTGGTGTTCTGTCCCGGCCCGTCAGGAATGAGTTGAGAGTGTCAAGACCCTGTCAATTATTGGAGGCTTCTATTATACGATGTGGGAAATAGGGGGAAGATGAAAAAGTGAGTTCAAGGTGGAAAAGAAATCTGAGCTCCTTGTTTCTTCCCGGGATAGAAACATATCTGCCTTCCGGACTAGGGCAGAGCTGCCTGGTGAGCTGCACTCACATGCTGGCATGGGTCCAGCTCACTGACACTGACGTGTCTCTTCCACTCATGGTGCAGGAACTCTACCTCCCTTTTCTGTTGTTTTGTTCCATAAACCAAAAATCTTGGCATAGCGCCGCTATGATAGGCATTTCATTCAGGGTTAAATTCTCACATCACCACTATGATGGACATTTCATTCAAGTTCAGATTCTCACAGCTCCTCTCAAAGCCGCCATTTTAAACGTCCTTGTTACCTAGTGCAACAGTCTTTAACACATTGACTTCCAGTTCCGTCTGCTCCCCGCATCAGCTGTTCACTGTGGCGCACATGGGAATAAGCAGCCGCACAGTCTCCCTTGGGCTTGACCATGGCTGATGGTTTCTACTTAACCATAAGTGGTTGTCCCGATGATAGCCCACCACCTCTTCCTGACTGTCTCTCGGATTTCCAGTGTGGAACCTTCCAGTACATCCGTGAGCTGTTTGGTTTTCTCGGACTTTCTTACACATGTTTAGAATCTGTGCTAAAGGAACAGGAAGCTGCCAACTGCGAGTCGGACTTGGTTTGCAAGCATGTTCGGCTGCCTTTGACTTTTGTTGTTGCTCAAAGTCGTAAATACCCAGTTTACTGATGAGCCTGGGGCAGCTCTTAAAAGGCCTTTGCAGGCTGGGTCAGCCTTGTGGTTACAGCCGTTTACATAAAACCTTGAGCCTCAAAATTACAGGAAATTACCCTTGGGTTTACTTGTTTAAATCCTAGCGCCTCTCTTGGTGTTTTCTTGAAATTATCCAAGGAGATATCGTACTTAATAGTAGCCACCAAGCAGAGCGTGGTGGCACACAGTTCTAATCCCGGCTCTGCCAAGGAAGAGGCAGGTTGATCTAAAAAAAACTGAAAGTGGTGGCCGTCAATACTGTCCTCGGGTAGTCTTGGCTGCCCCTTTGGTGGACAGTCACCAGACTAACTGCAGATGTCCGAGTGCCTCATGTTGCAATCCTCACTCACAAGTACTGGAAATGACCTCATCCAGCCCCAGCAGGTCCGGAAAGTATTGAGATCTAGGGACTGGGAGGAAGGAGGCTCAAGTCTGGCCTTTCCTTTTGTTTTTCCAGCAGAATTTGATTTCATGTTGCCTTAGAGAACATCTTGAGGGAAATTCTCTGTTAGTTTAACTTAGAAATGTTCACTCAAAAGAATCTTAAGAAAGTATAGCCAGCCAGGCTTTGACAAGAATTGTTACTTTCCTCATTTAGATGTTGATTAACTGTGTCCTGTCTGGTCCCGAGCTTCATCACATGATTGTCCATATTTGTCAGTGACACTTGGTAGCTGCACCCCTGGACTGCTGGGCGGCTGTTCCTGTCTGTCTGTCTGTTTTAATTTATGGTTGTATAAGCCAAGAGTCGATAAGAGGGAGAGAAATATCTGTGTGTGTTTGTGTGTTTATTCAGTATCTTCCTCAGCTTCGTGGGCAAAAAAGGTTTTCGTTATACGGAATACATGGTTTAAGTGCATTTGCTCCGAATTTCTACTCCCGTCTGGAGCGCCGTAATCCACATTCTGGGTCATCAACACACTTTCCTCTGTCGTTCCCTTCTCTACATCTTATGAAAGGAGGTGGAGAAGAAAAGGACGCCAATTGGTGGTATGGAGCATCCAAACAAAGAGTCATATCCTGTATTTTTTTTATTCCTTTTAACTCAAAAGTTGGAAGAGGTAAATTATCCTTTCAATAGCAATGGAATTTATAATCTCTTAAGCAAGTTTAATTATAGTTTATATTGGGTCACTACAGTGGTGTCCTGGTTACTGCCTCTGCTTTGAAGAGTGCAGTGCACAGCCTTTGTAATGGATGGGAGGCAGCCGCTCTTGATGTTCCCCCCTCTGAATGAAGACTGGCAAACTAACCTTTTCTTTTCAACAGTGCTGTCCCACGTTGATTGACCCTCGTGCCTTATCCCCTCAACCCCCAGCACAAGATCATGCAAGTGCCGCCGTGTAAGCCTCCTTCATGGTGACGAAGAGACCAGAGGGCTTGAGCAGTTCACCTGGTGTCATCCAGTATTCATAAAGCCGTAATTGAAATCCACATGGTGGGGCTTCAGAGCCATAATGAAGCATGGGTGTGGGAGGGCACCTGGAAAATGACTGTTTGGGGGACGAGTGTGTGTGTCCACTCTCATGCCTGTGACTCCACACACACTAAAGGAAAAGCAGACCTGCCTGTTTCCTAGTCAAGATGAACACGGCTCTGGGCAGAGGATAGAAGAATGCTCAGAGCCCCTGTGCACAACCACCTGTCACCTCCAGCTCTGTAGGGCTGAGTATCTTGAGCTGGATGATTAAGAGGGCTGTTTGCAGCTCTATAAAGAACATAGGAATTTGGGGGCTGGAAAGATGGCTTAGTGGTTAAGAGCACTGACTTCTCTTCCAAAGAACCCAGGTTCAATTCCCAGCACCCACATGGTAGCTCACAACTGTCTGTAACCTCAGTTCCAGGGGATCCACCATCCTCATATAGACATAGCAGGCAGAATACCAGTGCACATAAAATAAAAATAAATACGTTTAAAAAAAAACAGATTCTTGGTAGATATAGTTGTGCTTGCCTGTAATCGTAACACCAATACAATGGGGACTGAGGCAGGATGATGGGATTCAGAGCCAGCCTGGCTGTTGGTCTCTGCATTTGTTCCCATTTGCTGCCCCTCTGATGATGACTGTACAAGGCAGGGATCCAGGAATACAGCAGAATGTCATTAGTGATCTCTCCATTGATTTATTCATTTGACAGTCGTTCTTTGGTCTGTCCAGGTCTGGAAAGAGGACTTCAGTGAGTGAGAGCAGTTTGCTGCTCCAGTAAGAGGTCCTGAGTTCAAATCCCCAACTCTCAAGTAGCAGCTGGGCATAGCTGCACGTGCTTGTAACCTCAGTGTTGGTGAGTGAAGACAGCCTATCTGAAATGGCAAGTTTCGGGCTCCCCCATCTTCTACATGCAGGTACATGGACATGTGTGCATACATCCAAAATTATTTTATGAAAAAAATCTTTACCTTATTTTTCTTTTCTATGAATCATGGTTTTAATCTTTGAAAACTATCCTTTCTGATAGTATTCAGCCCAGCTCCCCTGACTCCCAGGGATAAAGGCCGTTTCCAGCATCATACATCCAGAAGTTACACCTCATTTAAAAAGTGTATTGCTGGTGTAAACGGAGGTTTCTCTGTCCCATCCCATGTGCAGCCGCTTCTACATAAAAACTCAGAGGCTTAATATTAATTACAAAATGTTTGGCCTATAGCTCAGGCTTATTACTAGCTAATTACATTTGAATTAACCTGTTCCTATTAATCTTTGTATTGCCATGTGGGTATGACTTTTACTAATCTGCTGGCATTTTGCTTCTTGGGTGGCTGGCTTGTGTCTCTCCCCACTCTGCCCTCTCTCTCCCTGTATTCAGTTTGGCTTTCCCGGCTAGCTATATTCTGTTTTGCTACAGGCCAAAGTATGTTTTACTATCAACCAAAGAATGCAACACAACATACAGAAGGGAAATCCCACAGCATTTCTCCCTTTCTGTCTATTCAGAAGGGAAGGTTTCAACTTTAACATAGTAAAATTACAGACAACAAAACAGTTATCAAGTAAGAATTACAGTTACAATATCTATTTTTTAATTGAGAAAATACTCTATTATCTACTTGGTGAATGAAAAGTTTTATATCTAATTTACCTTTTTATCATAACTGAGAAAAACTATAATTTTAACTATCTAATCTTCAACTCCATCAAAGACCTGAGAAGGAAATAATACCCGAGTAAGCAGGAAGTGAAGCAGGCACTAAAAAATGTGAGAAATGACAGAGACAGCTGACGCCTGGACAGCTGTTCCTCTGTAATATTGGGGCATCCATCTTTGGCCTATGGGCCTAGTGTATCTAACAGGCTTTGCTGTGGAGCAGGAATTTGAAGGACTCCTACCTTGTCTTGGCAAAGCTCAGCAATCACCTTTTTTTATGTTCTTCTGGTGCAGCTTGGACAGTAACTGTCAACAAATGAGGCAAGGGCAGTTTCTTTGCCCACATGGCTTGCTTTTACCTAAAGAGAACAAACTCCATATGAAGTTTCTTGAATGCCCATCATCTTCTCTGAAGTAAGTTGGTGCTGCCGGGAGCAGATGTGTCCCACTGTCATTTAAGTTATTAAAACATTTTAAATGCCATGTGCTATAGGTCTTTAAAATGTTTAAAGAATACCTATCTATCTGAAATATATCTTTGTATATCTAGAAAACCTAACATTACTATGTTTGATTATTATAACAATGTTTTTGTAAATTTGTATTTTTAATTATACCTTACATTTTGAATTGAGCTACATAAACACAATACCTTAAACAAGTGTAAAATAATACATATATAGTATAACAAAATTAACCTTAATTTATAGCAATAAACTAAAATCCATGCCAGTGTAGAGTATTTTGAGATTAACAGTTGTATTTTGGATTAAAGTAGATTCAATATTCTACCCTCTTATCATGTTTCTGTATCATATCTCCCTTTCTTCTTTAGGATGAAATTAGCTATGACTAATAACAATTTATAACCAAGTCCCCTTAAATAGAAAAAAACATTCATAAACAATATTTTGGGAATTTGGGCATAGTTTTCTAGACTGCTTCCTGTTGATTGGGACACTGGTAATCTTATGGGAACCCTGAGAAATTTTTAGAATTATGGTCAAGTCTCTACCAGCATCCTTGGAGCTGTTTTGAAGGTAGAACTCAGAGGATATTGTAACAGGTGTGTTGAAACATTGGATCGTTTAGACCATCATTTTTATTGATGTCTGGTCCCTTTATTCTGAAAATATATAACAATATCTGTATTAATATAAATATAAACTTGTATTACACACAAGTCAAGCAAAGATAATTTTGCTTTATACTTGAGCAAGTAAGATACATGACGTGTGCCTTGTTTAGGTTTATTTTCAGGATTTTCAGGACGTCTTCCTTGCTCAAACCTGATTTTTCTGAACCTGGAATGAATCTACAGCCCTCTCACCTTCTGTGGAAACAAAAGCAGAATCTCCTTTCAAAGGAACACATCCCCAGACTCAAATTTTAAAGTCAAGATATTTGTGTGTTAAGGATCCTCTTTTTTTAAGCTCTCTCGGGTTTTGTGAGGAAATTCTTGCCAAACGTGTGAGTGTCATGTGTAAATGGAGTTTCTTTGTTCCACCCTACCCTATAGCAGCTTCTAAATAATCGCTCAGACTTAATGTTTATTCTGTAATTTGGGCTTATTACCAACTAGCTCGTACATTTAAATTAACACATTTCTGTTCATCTATGTATTGCCACATGGCCCTGGTTTTTTACCAGTCTGGCATTTTGCTTTTTGGGCACATGACCGGAATTTCTCCCCACTCTGCTGGGAATTGAACCCAGGTCCCCTCGAAGAGCAGCTAGTGCTCTTAGCTGCTGAGCCACCTCTCAGTCTGCTGTGGGATAACCCTTTTATACACTGTGAAAATATGTTGCTCTCATTGGTTGATAATAGGAGCTGTCTGGCAGAATATAGCTAGGCAGGAAAGTCAAACTGAATACAGAGAGAAAGGAGGGCAGAGTCCTGAGTTCCTTGCTCGTGCTCTCTCTCCTTCTGCTCCTGATTTGGACCTTGAGATGTCAGTCCTGTGCTCCAATGTGGGTCTCTGTCTCTGTCTCCTTTCATCGCTTGCTGAAGGTTAATATTCAGGAGAATGCCTATATGTTTTTCTTTGGGTTCTCCTTGTTTAGCTTCTCTAGGATCCAAATATGAGTGAGTACATCCCATGTTCCTCTTTTTGGGTCTGGCTTACCTCACTCAGGATAGTGTTTTCTATTTCCATCCATTTGTATGCAAAATTCAAGAAGTCCTTGTTTCTTACTGCTGAGTAGTACTCTAATATGTATATATTCCATACTTTCTTCATCCATTCTTCCATTGAAGGGCATCTAGGTTGTTTCCAGGTTCTGGCTATCACAAACAATGCTGCTATGAACATCGTAGAGCATATACTTTTGTTGTCTGGTAAGGCCTCTCTTGGGTATATTCCCAAGAGTGGTATTGCTGGGTCCAGGGGTAAGTTGATCCCGAATTTCCTGAGAAACCGCCATACTGCTTTCCAAAGTGGTTGCACAAGTTTGCATTCCCACCAGCAATGGATGAGTGTACCCCTTTCTCCACAACCTCTCCAACAAAGGCTATCATTGGTGTTTTTTATTTTAGCCATTCTGACAGGTGTAAGATGGTATCTTTTTATTTATTTATTTTCGTATGTTGAACCAGCCCTGCATCTCTGGGATGAAGCCTACTTGATCACAATGGATAATTTTTCTAATGTGTTCTTGGATTCGGTTTGCCAGTATTTTATTGAGAATTTTTGCGTCGATATTCATGAGTGAGATAGGCCTGTAATTTTCTTTCTTGGTTGGGTCTTTGTGTGGTTTTGGTATCAGGGTAACTGTAGCTTCATAAAAGGAATTTGGCAATGACTCTTCTGTTTCTATATTGTGAAATACATTAAGGAGTATAAGTATTAGCTCTTCTTGGAAGTTCTGGTAGAATTCTGCATTGAAACCATCTGGTCCTGGGCTTTTTTTGGAAGGCAGATTTTTGATAACGTTTTCTAGTTCTTCGCGACTAACAGGTCTATTTAGATTGTTCACCTGGTTTTGGTTTAGCTTTGGTATGTGGCACTTATCTAAAAACATGTCCATTTCTTTTGCATTTTCTAGTTTTGTGGCATACAGGCTTTTGTAGTAAGATCTAATGAGTCTCTGAATTTCCTCTGTGTCTGTGGTTATGTCCCCCTTTTCATTTCTGATCTTATTTATTTGCGTGTTCTCTCTCTGTCGTTTAATTAGTTTGGATAGGGGTTTGTCGATCTTGTTGATTTTCTCCAAGAACCAACTTTTTGTTTCATTGATTCTTTGGACTGTTTTCTGCGTTTCTATTTTGTTGATTTCTGCCCTCAGTTTGATTATTTCCAGTCTTCTACTCCTCCTGGGCGTGTCTGCTTCTTTTTTTTTCTAGAGCTTTCAGGTGTGCTGTTAAGTCTCCGATGTATGCTTTCTCTGTTTTCTTTAAGTGGGCACTTAGTGCTATGAACTTTCCTCTTAGCACTGCTTTCATAGTGTCCCATAGGTTTGAGTATGTTGTCCCTTTATTTTCATTAAATTCAAGGAAGACTTTAATTTCTTTCTTGATTTCTTCCTTGACCCAGGTGTGGTTCAGTAGTTGACTGTTCAGTTTCCATGAGTTTGTCGGCTTTCTGGAGGTAGGATTGTTGTTGAATTCTAACTTTAATCCGTGGTGATCTGATAAGACACAGGTGGACACTGATATTTTTTTGTATCTGTGGAGGTTTCCTTTGTTTCCGAGTATGTGGTCAATTTTCGAGAAGGTTCCATGGGCTGCAGAGAAGAAGGTATATTCTTTCCTATTTGGGTGGAATGTTCTATAGATGTCTGTTAAGTCCATTTTAACTAGTTCCAGGATCTAGTTCTCCTAGAAAACACAGCTTACTGAGGACTGGGGGCTAAACAAAAATCCATTCTTGCTGTTAGACAAAAGGGCTTTCCTAGGATTCCAGACAATGGCAGATAAGAGCCAGCAGACAAAGGTATTTGCCACCAAGCCCAATGACCTGATGAGTCCCTGGGGCCCACATAGTAGGAGAGAACTAATGCCTGGAAGCTGTAATCTGACCTCCATACACAAAATAAATATAATTCTTTAAAATATTTAAAAATGATAAGCCAGAGCTAATGAAATGTTGGCCGAGCCTATCTGACAGGGCACTTGGAATCCTTCTCCCATCATTTAGAGGTCCAGAGTCTGTGTCAGTGAGAGACCACCTGTCTTGCCCGGAAGCCGTCTCTCCAGGAAGCTTTATATCTGGGCAGAGCTACACCCAGCAGCAGCTGAGGACAGAGCCGTGGGCAGCAGCTGAGGAGAGAGCCGTGGGCAGCACCTGGAGAGAGAGCCGTGGGCAGCAGCTGAGGAGAGAGAGCCGTGGGCAGCACCTGGAAAGAGAGCTGTGGGCAGCAGCTGAGGAGAGAGCCGTAGGCGGCAGCTGAGGAGAGAGAGCCGTGGGCAGCAGCTGAGGAGAGAGAGCCGTGGGCAGCACCTGGAGAGAGAGCCGTGGGCAGCACCTGGAGAGAGAGCCGTGGACGGCAGCTGAGGAGAGAGAGCCGTGGGCAGCAGCTGAGGAGAGAGAGCCATGGGCAGCAGCTGAGGAGAGAGAACCGTGGGCAGCCGCTGAGGAGAGAGAACCGTGGGCGGCAGCTGAGGAGAGAGAGCCGTGGGCGGCAGCTGAGGAGAGAGAGCCGTGGGCGGCACCTGGCGAGAGATCCGTGGGCAGCAGCTGAGGAGAGAGCCGTAGGCAGCAAGTCCGTTTTCTGCATGAGGCACTTATCACAGAGGACACAGAGCCCTCTCTGTTTCTGCTGTCACCGTCCAGGTCACCAACGCTCACTCAGTCCTGCAGCAAACAGTTCAAAGGCAGAGAAGACCATGGGAGAGATGAAAGGGCTCCAGGGACCAGAGGAAGAAGTAACACTCACACGTGGCCAGCCAGGGCATCAGAGCAGACAGAAATTGAGCAGGGAAATGGCTGGGAGTTTGGCAGACAGATGTGGAGGTTGCACTTGGTCCAGTCAACTGGATTAGCTGTGGAGCAGATGGGAACTGAGCTGTGCCGTTTGTGGAGTAGCGGACAGCAAAGCAGAAGCTGCATGGCTGCATTGCCAGAGGAGCCTAGCTGGAGGGGCTGCTTCTGCGTCATCGAGAGATCTCTTTCCTTGACTGTGGTTCTCCCTGGCGGTTCATTCAGCAGGCTGAAGTAGACACAGCACAGGTTTCAGGTCACTTAATAATGAACGAGCTTGAAACCAGCCTGAGCTTCGTAGGGAGATCCTGAATTAAAAGTGTAGGAACGGGGCTAGAGATGTGCTCAGTGGTTGAGAGAACTAGCTGTTCTCCTAGAGGACCTAGGTTCAATTCCCAGAGTGGTCTCACAGTCATCTATTGTGGAGTATTTGTTTAACTATGCAGAGATGTGCTACAGTTGTTCATGTTGCAGGACAAATGTTTAACTATGGAAGGATGTGTTGCTTTCACCTTGCCTGCCTAAGACACCTCATTGGTCTAATAAAAATCTTAAAGTCAGGCAGTGGTGGCGCACACCTTTAATCCCAGAACTCAGGAGGCAGAGGCAGACGGATCTCTGTGAGTTCAAGGCCAGCCTGGTCTACAGCGTGAGTTCCAGGACAGCCAGAGCTGTTACACAGAGAAACCCTGTCACACACACACACACACACACACACACACACAAACTAGGCAGAGGAGGGATTGGCAGACAGAGAAAAAAGGAGAGCCAGTCAGTCAGTCAGGGTCCAGCCAGGCGCAGAGGAAACAGAAAGCAGGATGGACAGTCGTAGATGAGGTAAGTGAGCCTCAGGCAGCACGTGATTAATAGAAGTGAGGTGATTTAAGTTAACAACAAAGCTGACTAGAAAGAAGCCTCAGCTGAGGCTGAGCACTTGTCATGATTTGGGGGTTGGCAGTCCAAGAAAGCATGCTGCAGTTATCTGTAACAGTAGGTTCAGGGGTTCATCACCCTCTTCTGGCCTCTCTGGCACCAGGCATTCACATAGTGTACAAAACACCCGTACATTTTCTTTTCATTGAAATCGAGCGTGGTAACTCATGCTGTAATCCTAGCACTTGGGAGGTCGAAGCAGGAGGATCGGGAGTTCAGGATCATCCTCAGGTACTAGTGAGTTTTAAACCATCCTGGGCACTGTCTCAAAATAAAATGAAATCAATTGAAACTGAGTTTAAGTGGAAAGAAACTACCATTGCGTACTTAGTGTGCTGAGTATCCAATTGTGGTAGTTCGAATCAAATGGCCCCATATGGAGATGCATTATTAGGACTGTGGCCTTGCTATAGTGGGTGTGACCTTGTTGAAGGAGGTATGTCACTAAGGGGTGGGCTTTGAGGTCACTGTCACTTCCTGCTGCCTATAGATCCAGATGTAGAACTCTATCTATCTCTATCTATATCTATATCTATCTCTATCTCTATCTATCTGTAGCTACCTCTTCTGTGTGCCTCCATGAAGATAATGGGTCAAACCTCTGAACTGTAAGCCAGTCCCAACTGAATGTTTTCCTTTAAAGAAATGTCATGGTCATGATGTCTCTTCACAGCAATAAAATTCTAATTAAAACACTGAGAGTCATTTTAAACTATAAAAGATTTTTTTAACAATCAAAATCTTGGAAGCCCATTCACCCCTTCCGACTACATCACCCCTTCCGGCTACACTGGAGGAGTGGGGGGTTGAGACTACTTCCACAATCACCATAACAGTAGTCTCAACAACAGGAAATGAGGGTCATATATATATGTAGTGACTTCCGGCTACACTGGAGGAGTGGGGGGTTGAGACTTCCACAGTCACCATAACAGTCTCAACAATAGGAAATGAGAGTCATGAATGTGTAGTGACTTCAGAAATGGAAAGAAAAGTTATAAATGGAAGAAGCATGATGGGTTGGGAAGGAGGCCCACTTGCTCTACAAACAAAATGAACTCAGGAGAGTTCAAATCTCCAGTACCCGTGTGAGAAGCTAGACATGGCTGCATGTGCCTGCACCCAGCACAGGCATAGAGCTGAGCCTTCTGCTTCCTTGGGAGACCCTGCCTCAAGGCAGCAAGGCTTGAGAACAGTAGACACCTGACATTCTGCTGTGGTCTCCACACATGCGTGCACTGCACACACATGCCAAAGAAAGCAAGTCTGGAGAGGGTTTGGTTTTATTGGAGGAAGGACAGTTCCATATTGATTATTTGACTGTAAGTCGGAGGTGGGACAGTGTCATATGGAGATGTAGCAAATGCTAGCATTGGAACAGGGCTGGAGACCTGTGATAAGTGTAAAAACACAGGACAACCAGTAGACACTTTAGAGGGGAGGAACCGAGTCAGCAAGCACATGACTAGAGGGTCTAGCCGGGAGTGCACCTTACACTGCGACCAGAAACAGGCCGGTGAATTACAGGGGTGACAGGCGGGAGAACCTGGGGGCGCACCACTGCTCGGGAGACTGAGAAACTCTGGGAAGGCTGAGGGCCAGAACAAGGGATGCAGTGAGCATCAGTGCAAAGGCCGTCTTGCTGGCTGTGGCCATGATGAAGGAGCAGAGCTGACTGAAAAAATACTGGCATACAAGATGGCTCATCTGGTGAGGGTGCCTGCGAGTACATCTCACGACCTCAAACCAGGAGCCTGCTGGTTGTCCCCCAAACTCCGCATGTGCTCTGAGGCTGGAATACAATGGTGCAGGCACACATGGGTGCGCGCTCTCTCTCTCTCTCCCCCATCTCTGTCTCTCTGTCTCTTTCTCTGTCTCTTTCTGTCTCTCCCCCCCCCATCTCACACACAGATAGAATAAATAAAGATGGATTTTGCTTTTGTAACATGTCCCACCTACAGAAACGTATTTGAGTTGTGTCTTCCAAGAGCAGCGTTTATATTCTCGTGCGTACCCCAGCCTGTGATGGAGCTGCAAGCCCCAGTAAATAGCAGCGAGCCACTTGCTTGTGTCTGCTATTTTGCACAGCATTGCTGTTTGGCTGTTGAGTCTGCAGGTGTTGGAAGGTGACTGAGGAACAGCCTAGAACCCCTTCGTATATGAAACCCAACACTATAGGTTTATTATTACCTTCTGCAAACTTATAAAATCAAAATATGTACTGGCTAGAGTCACCTGAAACTCAGTCAGCATTCAGCAGCTCGGTGAGGATTTTTATTTTGGTGGTGCTGGGAGTACTGTAACTGGGGCAGCTGGGTTGCTATGGTGACTGATTCTCAAAACAGAGCCCTCTGCTTCCACGCATCACAGCAGATAAATCCCAGGTTGACATGGTCGCAACATCCTACTTGAAGCATCCCCCATCAGGACTTATGAAGGGAAATTTGGGGTCAGAGCCAAAAAAGCATTAGTTAAAAAAAAAAAAAAATTGCGACTTGGGCTTTTTTTGACCTGGCCCTTCTCAGTCCTCACACTCCTGAGAACCATCGGCTCACAGCCTGGAGCTCTTGAGGGTGTCGTAGCTCGGGAAAGGCTCGGCCCTGAAGCAACCATGTGATTAATGGCTCCATTGTGGACATAGGCTGAAAGTTGAGACCTCGGCCTCAGTCTTATCACTGAGAGATGGAGTGGGGGGTGTAGGACTGTCCTGAGGACCTGGCTGCTGCTTCTGGGACATCTTGCAGATCTATGACTTACTAAGACCTGTCTGGAGCGGCACCCAGCAGGTCCTGCCCATCCACATTCGTGGCTACACTGTTGACAAGAGCCAGGTTCTGCCATCAGCACATTAAGAGAATGTGATGTTTTATTCAGCCACAAAGAAGAGTCTTGTCAATTCAGGGAAATGGGTGGAACTGGAGACAATTGTGTTTAAAAAAAAAAAAAAGGCAGACTGAGACAAATATCACTTTTCTATCATGTGAGGAATCTAGACTTTAAAAAAAATTAATTAAAATACAAATGTATGTGACATGACAGTAGACAAGCAAGATCTTCCGGGAAAAAGGAGGGACAAGAGAACATTTTCAAACAACAACATTTTCAAAACAAAACTAACAAAAATTATGTGAGCGCTTTGCCGAAGAGGGTAGGCGGGGACAGGCTGTGATGCTCCAAGCCAACTTCCGCGCCCGGGCCGTCCTCCCGGGTCTCGCCGGTAGGGGACCCCATTGAGTCACGAGTCTTAAGCTGCGCTGGGGTTTCCGGACCCTAAGGACGGTGGCACTTTGAATAGGGCGTATCTGCCTCTGGTTCTTGCCTAAGCATGACTTGGGAAAGGGGAAGAAGAAAAAAAAAAACAAAACAGATTCCTGATTTGCAGAATGACTCATTATGAACAAACTAAGGGCAGACTCTTATCAGAGCTCCAATGCGCCCCAGGACAAGCCTGAGTCAGACCAGAAGTCCTGAGTCTCCTCCGCCAGAGAGCATGTTCCCCCTTGAGGGAGAAATGTATTTAGGGCAAGTGCTACGGATTTCTTAATATTGTCTGTGACCCCATGTCAAACCCTGGTCTAGGTGACGTCACATCCCTCAGAAACAAGACTTCCAGATTGAAGATAAAAACTGGCCTCTTCCGCAAAGAAACCAAGAATAGGTAAAAAGATTTGTGATCGTGGCAGTAATAGTTCTACAACACACAAATCCGTAAGCCACACCTGACCGTGCCACCTTTCTGCGTACAAACTGGACCAGTGGTTTTTATTTTGTTGGTATTTATTTTGTTTTTAAGACAAAGTCTCAAAATGTAGCCCAAACTAGCCTCAAATGCAAAATCCTCCTCACCAGCCTCCCGAGAGCTAAAATTCTAGGTGTGGACCATCACACTAAACTTGAATGTGTTTTTTTTTGTTTGTTTGTTTGTTGTTTGTTTGTTTTGTCTGTCTATTTTACAAGAAGAAATACAGTTAGCCAGGCATGGTAGCACAGACCTGTAACCCCCAGCAGTAAGAAAAAAATAAAAAGTAACTGAGATGTAGGCTGAGTTTAAGGCCAACCTGGGCAACTTGATGAGACCCTGTCTCAACATGAAAAGTAAAGAGAGGGCTGTGGATATATAACTTAGCACGAGACTGTTTTCCCAGCATGCATATCTCCTGGCATGTTCATCCCAGTGTTATAACAACGGCCCAACATACTGTATTCATTGCACACTCCCAATGGCTACTCGCTTGCCTTTCTCTTGGCGATGTGTTGACTATATTTAGTGCAGACGTATAAAATGAGCAGCATGCAGGAACCACAACACCAAAGTGTGTAATCCCCATCTTAGCCCTCCAGAGTGTGTGTTGGTGGATGCCATACTCATTTCCATTCAACTCCTGTTCACTGGCCTGGAGGGAATGGAAGCCAAGGGAAGCCGTGGAGCAACAGCTCTGTAGTCAGCATGGGTAGAAAAGCAGCAATGGAAAAGCAGGGCACCTTCAGCGAACCCCGCCCCTCTCCACCCCTCAGCCACAGGATAGAGAGGACAGACACCTGAGGGCCGCTGCGAAACACACGTGAAACTACTAAACATGTGGAGGCCTGTACACCAGCAAGACAAAGCAGGGGAAATGAACACACATTCACTTAAAATGGCAAAAAAAAAAAAAAGTCATCTTGGCAGGTGGAGTTAATCAAAGAGCACATAGCCTCAGGGGCGGGCTGGCCCAGATTTTTTTTTTTTATGTAAGTATCTCTCATTGGAAAAATATGAGTATGTGTCTACACATGGGCTTGTTTATGACCTTCTAAAAACTATGTAGGGTTTTTTTGCTTTTTGGTAAACTGCCCTCAATGGCTAGGTACCTTTTCTATTTTTCTAAATAGGTATTTTCTTTAGGACATGTGCTTCTGCTGGCTAACCTTATGAGAAAGGGTCTTTCTGCTCTCAGTTTGATGGCTAACCTTACACCCAAAGACTTAAGGATTTCTTATTTTTTCCCTGCAGTTTCCGATGTGGCCTTTGTCTGTTCCTGTGGCTGTCTTTTAGCACATTCACCATACATATGCACATTTACAAAAAGAGATTTTACTTTTAATTATCTATATGTGTGTCTAGATCAGGATAAATGAGTGTGAGTGTAGATGCCTAATCCCTAAAGCTGGAGTTACAGAAAGTTGTGAACTCCTAGAAGTGGGTGTAGAGAACTCAAATTCCAGCCCTTTGCAAGAAAAGTACGTGTTCTTCATCGCAGAATCATCTCCAACCTAAGAAAGTTGTTTATGTAAGTTGGTTGCCTTTGTCTTCAAATCTGTAACCTTTGTCCCATGTGAGTGCATGCATGTATGTGTGTGTGTGCGTGCATGTGTGCGTGCGTGCGTGTGTGCGTGCGTGTGTGTGTGCGTGCGTGTGTGTGTGTGCGTGCATGTGTGCATGCGTGTGTGTATGTGTGCATGCGTGTGTGTATGTGTGCATGTGTGTGTGTATGTGTGTGTGTGCGTGCATGTGTGCGTGTGTTGGTGAAGGCCAGAGCTCGACTTCAAGTGTCATTTCTTAGATCTTGCTTGTTAGGTACTAGATCCTCAGCTACTGGGCTCCTTCACCACCAATGCAATAAGCCAAATCAAACCGAATTAATTAATCCAGATTTAATAAACAGGGCAATGGCAAGCAGAGCAGCCCCAGGCGGCTCTGAGGAAGGCAGGAAAGAGAACATGTGTGGCAGATCTGCGGGCCGGTTGAAGTCTGTATGCGGTCTTGAGAAGTTCCAGGAAAGGAGCGGCCAGGGGCAGGGTCTGGAATGGGAGGAGCAGGGTTGAGGGGCATCCCAGCATTGCTCGTCTGTATGGCCTAGACATCCAGCCAGCAGCCCCGGGACTTGGTGGTGAGGTGACAAATGGGACCACAGGGCCATTTTTGTTCTGTTTTGTTTTCTCAGTTTTTTCACCTGGGCTCTGGGATCAAACTCAGATCCTTATTTACAAAGCAAGCATTTTACCAACTGAGCCATCTTCCTAATCCTCTTCAAACCCGGAATCTTCACAACTGTTATTCAGAAAACCATGCCAGTTATTCAATAAACCCTGATGTGTGGCTACCATGTGCCAGAGCAGTGGAACGCAGCCTGCACACTGGTGATGGTTTGTGATATTCTCCAGGCCTTGGAGAAGTCAACTGCAAGGATGGTCTCACTCTGGTTTGGTTGTTTGGTTTTTCGAAACACTGTCTCTCTGTGTAGCTTTGTAGCCTGTCCCGACACTCACTCTGTAGACAGGCTAGCCTTGAATTCACAGAGATCCTCCTGCCTCTGCCTCCCAACTCCTTTAACAGACAAAGCCTGGTTGCCTGTAGAGTGTTTTGATGTGCTGTACAGGGTTCTGGGGTGCTGTGAGGACAGGTTTCGAAAGTTGAAAATGGATCTTTCTCTGTGGCGAACGGCCAGGCAAGGCCTCATTTCACACCTAACGCTGTGTAGGATAAAATACCACACGATGTGTTTTCCAGCCAGTGGGAGAATAACATGGTTCTCTGGGGGCTCGGTACTAGTCGCTGATCTCTCCTGAGAGCAGCAGAGAAAGGTAAGATGAAAGAGGCTTTTCCTAAAAGAAAGAAGATTCCCAGGTAGGCCTGTGACATCTGTTCCTCGGAGCTGCTCCGGATATCACCTTTATAACTTCGTTGGTGGGGCTGTGGGACCGAATGCTCAGTGTCTGGACCACAGAAAGCTTGCGAGGCCCCCTGGCTGTTACCCACATTCCATTTGGTTTCTCACTTCTGCAATTTTTGGTTTGACCTCCAGTGCATAGAATTACAGTAATCACACTCTTGGGTTCAGTGAAGCAAACCATTGATCCAAGCATGACTGACTTTAATTTAGTAGTTGCTCTTTAATAATGCAAAAAATACCCATGAAGCTACCTCTCCCCTGTGGACAGGATTACAAGCTACACGCGACCGTGTGTCCATGGTCTATCCCTTCTCCTGCTCCCTGCCAAGCCATCGCTGACCTACATCCCGATGCGTGCTTACTACTGCTGTCTTTTTCCCATGTGCCCTTCATCTCTGTTATGTTTATTTGTTTATCTTGTGCATGTGCACATAGGTGCACACACATCTGCCATGGCATACGTGGACAGCTTGTGAAACTCAGCTCTCTCCTTCCGCCACGCCAGTCTCAGGGACTCAACTCAGATCATCATGGTGGCACGGCCTTTACCCCACCAACCAAACTCTCCTCAGATCTGTCTCTCTTCTCTGCTCACCCAACTGTTGTCTTTTTTTTTTAATCCTTCAAGGCTGTTTTGTGCTATGCAAATAGTCTTGGGTGTGTGGCCTCCCACTGGAGCATGGAAGACTTATCACAGGACACATTGTTTAGAGGAAACTGACTCCCCTCTCTCATCATCTACAGTTGCCAACAGCTCCTTTCTAGGGATGGAATTCTGCACCTGACTCCTAGCTACTTGCTGGGATTTGGTCTGCAGTGAGTTCACATGTGTGATTGCCCAGCTGTGTCTGGAAGACGCTGTTTTCCTGGCCGCAGCCACCGCCTCTTCACGCCCCTTCAGGAATAAGCTATGACCTTGGGGGGAGGGAGGAGGCATGAAAGAGGTGTTCTGTTTATGAGCAAGCAGTCTCCATGCTCTTATTCCCTATTCTTTGCCCCTCAGCCAGTTGTGCGTCTTTGCAAATAGAAGCTTCTCTGATGAGGGTTGAGAATTACACCGATCTATGGATGTCACCCCTCTGGAGGAGTGGAACCTGGAAAAGCGGGGCCAATAAATGAGGTGGCTAAAGTCTTGCAGTAGCAAACTTTATTCTAAGCCTCGGACAGTTTATATTCTGAGGGTTAAAAGAAGTCACATGAGTAAAGTGGACAATCTCAAGGGCAAGCCACACGTGGTATCAGCTGCACCTCACAGAAACGTGTTTTTCCATCGTGTCATATAAACGAATAACTATAGCCGGTTGTATGGGTAATGTGCAGTAAATTCACCACACCTGGGACAGGAGGAACGCAAAGTCCAGAACAATGCTGTGCTGTTTGTTAGTTTTCTCTCAAGCACTCAGAAATCTCCTCACAAGACTTTAGTCTTGGACCATGACCCAACATCTCCTCCTTTTTATTTTTTAATAGCAGGATATCTAGAGTGGTTTGATTTAAGATGTTGTAAATAGATCTAATTGTCATTTGAGGCTTGAGTATCCTATAAGCAAGCAAATTAGAAACATAATGAATAACAGAACGGTGAATGCATTGTGTGTAGTGCTCTGCCAAGAACAGGGGTCCAAACCACGTCCAGTACCACTGCTTACGTCATTGTATTGATCAGAGAAATCTAGAGACTAGCTAGAAAAGAGACTCATGATTCTGACCTCTGGTAGAATGTAAGCTCATATTTGGCTTTAACAGAAGTACAAAAGTGATGCCCTGTGCAAATAGGACGTGATTTAAATCCCGAGGAAAATTAAACACAGTCCCTGCTCCAGATGGATGAGTGAGTCTACTACAGTCCCAAGGTCCATTCATAAAAACAGAGTCAGTAGTAGATTATCTCCTCCCTTAGTGCACAGGGCCTGAACTTGGCCCCAGGTGGGCAGACTTGACTTCTGGGGATGTGACTTGGGGCCAGAGGAGGCCAAGATGAATCCTTAGGGCCTCAGTGGCTCCATCTGCAATGACTTCTGGAGAAGTTAAACTAGGGCAGGTTAATACATCGGCTTCCTTATTTCCTTCAGCAATAAAACAAGGTTAGAGTGTGCATGAGTAAAAGTCATAAAGAAATGTGTGCAGGTTTTCACCAGGTGTTATATTCCCTGTAATGGAAGCATAACAGAATGTGAAGACAAAATCAAAGCAGTTTCTATTCCTGGAAATAATCCTATGGCATAAGCAGAATCTGAAACAGTATTTAAACATTTATGAGTTAACTGTAATAGATGAATCAAAACAGTCAGTTCCACCTTTTGGGCTAAAGAAAAAGACGTACCAATTGTAAGTGGAAGCTACACTTATGTTTCCCAGTCGCCCGGACCCGAATAACCTCACAGAAACTATATTTATTACAACACTGTTTGTCCAATAGCTTAGGTGAATTCCTAGCTAACACTTACATCTTTTTTTTTACTTATTTATTTTTCAATCAAGCATAATTGTCCTTAAGCTTTAGATTTCAAACTGTTGGTTGTCTTAAAAGGCACCTTGAGGTTAACACTTACATCTTAAATTAACCTATTTCTATTAATCTGTGATAAAGTTCCAGTGTCCTCTTCAGCAGCTACATGATTTCTGCTTGACTCTGCCTACTCTCTCTCTATACCTCTGTTCAGAATTCCTGCCTGGCTTTACTCTGATAAGCCGTTGGCCAAAACAGTTTTATTCATCAGCCAATAAAAGCAACACATATACAGAAGAACATCCCACATCATTTGCCTTTTTCTGCTAAATAAAAAGGAAGATTTTTAACTTTAACATAGTAAAATTACATATAACAAAACAGGTATCAAACAAGAATTACAGTTACAATACTTTATCTATTTTATATTTGTGAGTCTAAAATTTCATATCTAATTTATCTTTTATCAAAACTAAGGAAACTATAATTATAACTATTTGTTTTCAGCTCCATCAAAGACCCCCAGAAGGATATAATATTACCTAAGTAAACAGGAAATGCATTGTCAGCAGCTTCCAAAACTATAGAAATAACAGAGACATCTTGCTGCCTGGACAGTCACCCAAAGTTCTTCTGTACGGTTGGGCCACCCATCTTCAGCCTACAGGCCATGGTGTCTGGCAGACTTTCCATGAAGCAGGAAACCTAAAAGACTGCTTTGTTTGTTGACAGTTTGTCAGACACTTTCTTCTGTGTCTTGCAGAATGTCTGGCAGTTTCTCCTGTGAAGCAGAGACCCTGAAGGAACATCCTATCTTTTGGGAAGTTTAGCAGTCACTTTTCTGTGGGTTCTTCAAGTCCAGTTCATACAATATTCCATCAAGCAGTCAAGGCAAGAGCAGTTTCTTGCCCAAATGGCTAGCCTTGTCACATTGAAGGCAAATTCCATAACAAGTTTCTTCAATACCTATCCACTTCTCTGAAGTAATTGGTTTGTGTTGCCCACTATGTTAATCCTAGTGACTAATACAAAACTTTCCAGAAATTCCTTCTTCACTAGAGGAAGGACGGAGGGAACAAAAGCACCAGGGACTGATTTCACTGTGGAGAAAGCGGAATTGAGAACTCACGCTCAGATAAAGCTGCAGGCCCTAATTCAATAGCCGTCTGGGTGTGCCAGGCCAACTATATCTTCACCCAAGTGACGAGTGCAAAATGAAGTTATTCTTCTAACTTTGGGTCCATGAGGCTGGGTATGCTCTGAGTTCTGCTGCCTCAGGTGCCCCCTGGAGGAGTGCTTACTTAGGCCAGAGACACCACAATGAAGGAGTAATGACCCTATCTCCCACAAACTCCCAGTACCTTGGCAAGGCAGACACCCACGGAAGCACCCATTGCTTTCATTCTTAAAAGGGTGATAATAGTACAGAAAGCATAAGCTTATTAGAAAAATTAAATGATATGCTGGTTAATATAGCTCTTAGTCAACTCATTTTATGACTAACTCACAGAAAATCAATTTACAGAAACTCAGTTTACTCAATGACCAATATACTGAAATCTGCAAGGTCCCAAGTGGTTTTAATTGGAATATTCAAGTCTGGTCTATAAGTGAGAGGTGTGGTTTCTGGCTATTGATTCAGTTGGCTGATGGTCAAGAGGGGATGCAGCCAGCGCATGTGTAGTCTGCTACTTGGTTACTTTTCATTGTTGTTGTTAACTGTTTAAGACTGGGTCTCTCTATGCAGCCCTGACCAGCCTGGAACTCACTGTGTGGCCAAGACTGGCCTCAGACCTCTGGGATCCTCCTGCCATGTGCTCGCTCTTCTCTTGGTCACTGGAGGCAAGAGCCACTCTGCCTGACTACATTTTACCCTTGTGTTCTCCAGAGTCCTGGTGCTGAAGGGAAACCCAGGGCTTTGTACACACAGACAGCTGCTCTGCTGTTGTGTCCCCAGCCCTTGAGACCCCGCTCCAAGTGTGAGGCCAATAAGGAAAGTGTTTTCCATGTCTGGTAACCTCAGCTGGATCACAGGAACCCACATTCCACACTAGTGCTAAGGTACATGAACATCATGTGCACACACTCATCTGGTGTGTAACAAATTAATTCATAAAACATTTAAAGGATATTTTTAAACAAGTGGCATGTCTGAAGCTCTCAGTTAAATCCTAGACAACGGGAAAAAATGACAAAGTAAAAATAAGTCATTTTTCCAATGAAATGCTGTTTACCTACTATTTAATTTTTATTTTATGATATTTCTATTTTATTTCCAAATGTGAGTATATGTGTGTGTGTGCATTCCACTGTGCATGTGTGGAGGTCAGAGGACAACTTAATGGACTTTGCACTAAACTCAGTGGTCAACTTACGGGAGTCAGTTCTCACCTTCCACCATGTGGGCCCTGGAATTGAACTCAGGTCCCCAGACTTGGTGGCAAGCACCTTCACCCACTGAACCATCTTGCTGGCCCCTACCTACTAACGTTGAGGCATCACATGCCATTAACTGCAATTTCTCTATTCCTTTTGATGCTTTTGAGCGTCTTCCGTTTTTCACGGTGTAAGCATTGGCAATGCTCTCCTCTCTGTTCCTTTCATGTTATATAAGACTTAAATGAATTAAACTTAAAATTGAATTTATTTCTAATTAAATTTCAAATATATTAAGTTTCAATACACATCATAGCAAGGAAATCTGAACTCTTAATGAAACATGAAAACAGACTAAAGAAGGCTTGGCTCACTGAAACTGCTTTCCTGGAAAATGTTAGAATTTTTGGTTTCCTCAGGGATAAACGAGTGAGCAGCAGTTCACATTCAAGACTGACATGAAACATATTAAGATATTCAAAGGAGGAAAAGTTAATTTCCCCACAATGAATTGTTATAGTAGATCATATCATCAAGATATCAAGATATTGCTAAGGAGGAGATTGTGAAGAAGTTACCTGTAAAGCCAACCAGAGTGGGGAGACCGCTCACTTGGTGAAGCGTTTGCATGAGGACCTGGGTTTGCATCCCCAGCACCCATGGAAGAAGTCTGGCAATGTTACATACGCCTGAAACCCCAGCACTAGGGGGTGGGAGCAAGTTGGGGGGAACCCAGAAGTTTACTCACCAGCAATTCCAGTCAATCAGTGAGGTTCAGTGTAGAGACCTGGGAGAAGTGGCCTGCAAGATTGCTTTGACCTAAGGGGTGGATAATGGATTTGAACAAAAGTCATACTGAGACCTTAGTCCCGGGCTGGGGTACAGCTGGGATAGTGCTTGCTGACTAGGAGCAAGGCCCTGGACTCCATCTCTAACACAAAACAAACAAACAACAAAAAAAAAACAAAAACAAAAATTAAAAAAAAACATTATTTTAAAAATATCATTATTGATCCAACAAGATGGCACTATGGGTAAATGTACTTGATGCGGAATCTAACAGCTTGGACCTCAATCCCCAGGACCCACGAGAGGAGGAGAGAACCAACCGTCTCTCGATCAGCAGGCAATGGTGTGGCATGCCCACTCCTGTCCCTCCATAAAATAATATGCCAACGTTAAAGCATTCTCCAGTAAGACGAGTGACGTCTGCTGCTCTAGTCTCATCAGTGAGCCTGCTGGAATATGCGTACGTGGGGAGGGGTGCTGAATGTCGAACTCAGGACCGCACACATACTAGATAGACAGGCATGGATGATTGAGTGACATCCAGCTGGGGAGAGTGTCATGTCATGTTTAAGAAATCTGAATATGAACAAGTCAGGTAAAGCAAAATATCCTGCAAAAAACACTAGAAGGAGTTGGAGCAATCCTCAGTGGCTAAGAGCACTGACTACTTCTCCAGAGGTCACAGGTTTGATTCCCAGTACCCACATGGCAGTTCACAACTCCCTGTAAGTCCAGTCCCAGGGGATCTGATGCCCTCTTCTGGCTCCTATGGACACTACACACATGGTGCACAGACATATATGCAGGTAAACACTCATACATATAAAAAAAATAAAGTCTCAAAAAATTAAAAATCACTGAAGGTCCACCATATAAGAACCCACATTCAGTGGTCTATCTACAGCTACTGAGACTTCCTGTTTCAGGAGATAAGCAAACTGCCTTGTTTCAGCCAACAGTTCTTGGAGGTGGGGGCATTTTGATGACTTTACCACAGTCAGATCTGATTATGAAGAAGAGAAAGCCATCCTGTCAGAAAGCTGTGTGGACACAAACAGGAATCAGGGAACAACAGGATGGAGGTCATATGGCTGGAGGAGGAAGAAGGACTATCCAGGGCCCACGGTCTGGGGCTCCACAGAGCACGGTTTTCTATTTATTAGCTGTCTGCTTTTTCTTCCTTGCATAGAATAAGCATAACTTTATCTCGTTGAGTTTGGGCTATGGACAAAAGTCTGGAAAAGAGAATGAAACTTAGTGCTGTTATAGTTATTCACTGTGCATATTAATTATCTCATCTCTTGAAATAGTGCTCATTCTCCTGAAAGGCAGAACCCTTGACATGGCCAAGCACTGTAAGCCAGGACTAACTTCACCTCCCACTGGCCAGACTCTTGACCCTGCAGTGGCATCTACCACTGTTGATTTTTTTCAGTCTTGAATGAAAGTTTTTTGAACTTATTTTTTAATGTGCATGCATATTCAGTGTCCTTCCTTGAGTACCATCCACTTGTTGTTTGGAAACATGGTCTCTCAGCAGCCTGCGACTCATTGTGAGCACTTTATTGACAGTGATTTATCCCAGCTCCACCAGTCCCAGGCTGTTGAGTTTGCACTTCTGGACTATTCTTTCTGGAAACAGAGATGAATTGAACATCTTCTGCAGCCAACCTTTGTGCACATCGTGATCACTTTCTCAGGGGAGGTGAGAATTCCCAAGCAAGGATGAGATCACACTTTCCCAAAAAAGGTTTTATACTGGGAAGGTAAGAAGGCTCAATAGGTAAATACTCTGTCCACAAAGCTTCAGTCCCTGGGACCCACGTGAGGGAAGAGTCAGCCTGCACACATACAATGGATGTGTGAAGGGTTTTGTTAATGTCCTCTCGTCATGGGTAAGCACTTCTGTTTTGGCTCCGTGTTCAGCACATTCTCTCTCATCATCGCTAAGGTCACATAGCTCATTATTCAAGTCTATAATGGCTTCAGTATGTTACATCTTTCACATCTCTTGACCATTTGGATTCGCTTGTTTTTGGAGTGTGAGAGTGTGATGTGGACATAGGGATGTACAGCCCAATGATGTCATTCCTCCTTTTCGCTTTTAACTGTGCATTCATCTATTTACTTGTAAGTATTATGTCCATTGAGAATACCATTTAAACCTTCCAAATTTTTTAAAAATTTGTCTTACTTGTTTTTTCTGGTTTTGCCTTTCCTGTTAAACGTGTATGCTACTAAATCTTATTGTTTCTTAGTTACTTTTTTGATATGTAAAATACATCCAGTTTTTTTGGAATTCACACACACACACACACACACACACACACACTGACATATATAACATATCAGTGTGTCCTGTGAGGCACAGATCTTTTTCAGGATGGTGCGCTAACTTCCTGTGCTGTAAACATTTCCTTCACTAACTGAAGTGTTACTGAACTGGGGTTGAACCCAGGCCCTCATGCATGCTCGACCGTGGACCATGAACTACAGCCCCAGGCCAGTCTGCTGATCTCAGCTGACACCTTTGTCCTGCTGCACTGACATCCGCAGCTGAGTGTGTCCCTGGCCTTCCATTCTGTCCCTCTCTTTCTGAACTCCTACATTTAATGGTCATTCTTTGTTTTGGCTTAATTTCTGTCACTGTGATAGGTACAACCTGACAAAAACAAGCCAGGTGAGCAAGAGTTGATTTCAGACTGGTTCTCAAAGTCTACCATGTAAGGAAGCACTTGCAGGAGCTAGGATCAGTCGTTAAGGCACCCTGAGTCCCAAGCACAGGAAAGCAACGCTCACACGCTCACTTGTTTGTGCTCAACTACACATATTCACTTCTTAAAAATTCTGCTTTGAAGATTATTTTATGTGTATTTTGTCTGCAGGTATGTCTCTGCACCACTGTGTGCCTGGTACCAAAAGGGCATCAGATCTCCTGGAACTGGAGTTACAGATGGTTGTTAGCAGCCATGTGGGTGCTAGGAATCAAACTTGGGTCCTCTAGAAGAGCAGCCAGTGCTCTTAACCATTGAGCCTACTCTCCAGTCCCAACTTCTCCACCTGTAAACAGTTCAAGACACCCCTACCTCGGGAATAGCGCCACTTGCTGCAGGCTGGGTTAAGACATGCCCAGAGGCCAACCCAATGTAGACAGTCCCTCCCTGAGACTGTCTTCCCAGATGACTCTAGCCAAGTTGACAAAGCTAAGCATCCGCAATAAATGTGAACATTGGCTGAATAGAGACCGCTCTATATCACAATAGCCTTCAAGTTCCTATTAGTTAACTGGGCCTCCTTAAACATTTATTCTACTTTTTATTATGTGTACAGTGTTCTTTTTTAAAAAAAAATCTAATTTTTTAATTTTTACCTCCCCCCATCCACTTCTCAGAGAGGTTAAGGCTTCACATGGGAAGTCAACAAAGCCTAGCACATTACTCTGAGGCAGGTCCAAGGCCCTTCTCCCTATTTCTAGGCTGAGCAATGTATCCCTCCAGAGAGAATGGGTTCCAAAAAGCCAGAACAAGTAGTAGCGATAAATCCTGGTCCCACTGTCGGTGGCTCCAGAGTCTGCCCCAGCCATACAACTGTCACCCACATTCAGAGGGCTAGTTTGGTCCTATGCTGGTTCCCTCACTGTCAGGCCAGAGTTGATGGGCTCCTGTTAGCTCAGGTAAGCTGTTTCAGTGGGTGTACCCATCTATATATATGCTTGCAGGCCAGAAAAGGGCACCCGAACTCATAATGGATGACTGTCAGCACCATGTGGTTGCTGGAATTGAACTCAGGACCTCCAGAAGAGCAGCCAGTGCTCTTTTATTCAGTTTACATACCAACCACAGTTCCCCTCCTATCCACCTCCTGCTCCCTTCCCGCCTCTCCCCAGCCCACCCATTTCCACTCCTCAGAAAGGGCAAGGCCTCTCATGGGGAGTCAACAAAGCCTGGCACATTCAGTTAAGGCAGGACCAAGTCCCTCCACCCCACCTCACATCAAGACTGAGCAAAGCACCCCACCCTATGGTATGGGCTCATATCAGGGATAGATCTTGATCCCACTGCCAGTGGTCCCACAGACAGATCAGGCTACACAACTGTCACCCACATGCAAAGGACCTAGTTTGGTCCCATGCAGGCTGCTAAGAGTCCCTAAGCTCCCACAAGTTTGTCTCTGTGGGTTTGTCTGTCATGATCTTGAAGCCACCCTTGTTCATTTAGTCCCTCCTCCCTCTCTTTGACTAGACTCCCATAGCTCCACCTGCTGATTGCATGTGGGTCTCTGCATCTGCTTCCATCAGTTACTAAATGAAGGTTCATTGATGACAACTAAGGAAGTCATCAATCTGTTTACAGGAGAAGGCCAGTTCAGGCACCCTCTCCACTGTTGGTAGGGGTCTTAGCTGGGGTCATCCCTTGTGGATTTCTGGGAATTTCCTTAGCATCAGGTTACTCCCTAGCTCTCTCACTCCATCCCTCCCCTACTCAGCCATCCCATTCCCTCCCTCATGTTCTCATCCTCTCTCCCCTTCACTTTACTGCCCCCACCCCCAGTTTACAAGAAGATCTCATCTGTTTCCGCTTCTCAGAGTGATCCATGTGCCCCTCTTAGGGTCCTCCTTTTTACCAAGCTTCTATGGAAGTGTGGATTGTGGTCTAGTTATCCTTTGTTTTACTTATGAGTGAGTACACACCATGTTTGTCTTTCTGGGTCTAGGTTACCTCACTCAGAATGATTTTTTTCTAGTTCCATCCATTTGCCTATAAATTTCAAGATGTCATTGAAATTTTAACAGCTAAGTAATGCTCCATTGTTAAATGTACCACCTTTTCTTTATCCATTCTTCCATTGAGGGGCATCTGGTTGTTTCCAGATTCTGGCTATGACAAATAATGCTGCTACGAACATAGTTGAGCAAGTTTCCTTGTAGTATGATTAAATATCCTTTGGGTATATACCCAAGAGTGGTATTGCTAGGTCTTGAGATAAACTGATTCTCAATTTTCTGAGAAACTACTATACTGATTTCCAAAGTGGTTGCGTAAGTTTGCATTCCCACCAGCACTGGACAAGTGTTTCCCTTACTCCACATCCTCTCCAACATAAGCTGTAGTCGTGGTTTGATCTTAGCCATTCTGACAGAGGTAAGATGGTATCTCAGAGTAATTTTTTAAAAATATTTATTTATTATGTATACAATATTCTGTCTGTGTGTATGCCTGCAGGCCAGAAGAGGGCACAGGACCTCATTCCAGATGGTTGTGAGCCACCATGTGGTTGCCGGGAATTGAACTCAGGACCTTTGGAAGAGCAGGCAATGCTCTTAACCAATGAGCCATCTCTCCAGCCCCCTCAGAGTCATTTTTTTTGAACTGCATTTCCCTGATGGCTAAGGATGTTGAGCAATTCCTTACATGTCTTTCAGCCATCTGAGACTCTTCTGTTGAGATTTCTCTGTTTAGAACTACACCCCATTTTTTATTTGGATGATTTGGTATTTTAATGTCTAGTTTCTTGAGTTCTTTATACATTTTGGAGATCAGCCCTCTGTTAGATGTGGGGTTGGTGGACATATTTTCCCACTCTGTAGTCTGCCATTTTGTCTTATTTACTGTGTCTTTTTTTTAAAATTTTTCGAGACAGGGTTTCTCCATAGCTTTTTGGTTCCTGTCCTGGAACTAGCGCTTTGTAGACCAGGCTGGCCTCTAACTCACAGAGATCCACCTGCCTCTGCCTCCCGAGTGCTGGGATTAAAGGCGTGCACCACCACCACCCGGCACTGTGTCTTTTGCCTTACAGAAGCTTCTCAGTTTCAGGAGGTCCAATTTATTGATTGTTGCTCTCAGTGTTATATTTAGGAAGTGGGCCTCCTGTGCCAACATGTTCAAGGCTACTTCCCACTTTCTCTTCTACCAGGTTCAGTGTATCTGAATGTATGTTGAAGTCTTTGATCCACATGGATTGGAGTTTTGTGCATGGTGATAGATACGGATCTATTTGTAATCTTCTACATGTTGACAACCAATTATGCCAGCACCATTTGTTGAAGATGTTCTCTTTTTTCCCATTGTACAGTTTTGGCTTCTTATCAAAAATCAGGTGTCCATAGGTGTGTTGGTTAATGTCAGGGTCTCCAATTTGATTTCCTTGGTTCATGTGTCTGTTTCTATGTCAATAGCAACCTGTTTTTATGACTATGGCTTTGTAGTAGAGTATGAAATCAGGGATGGTGATGCCTCCAGAAGTTCCTTTACGGTACAGTATTGTTTTGGCTATCCTGGTTTTTTTGTTTTTTCATATGAAGTTGAGTATTGCTCTTTTGAGGTCTGTGAAGAATTATGTTGGGATTTTGATCAGGATTGCATTGAATCTGTAGATTGCTTTTGGTAAGATTGTCATCTTTGTTATGTTGATCCTACCTATCCAAGAGCATGGGTAATCTTTCCATTTTCTCATATATTCTTCAGTTTCTTTCTTCAAAGACTACAGTTCTTGTCATACAGTTCATTCACTTGTTCAGTTAGAGTTACTCTAAGATATTTTATATTACTGGCTATTGTAAAGAGTGATGTTTCTCTGATTTTTTTCTTAGCCCATTTATCATTTGTATATAGGAGGGTTTCTGATTTTTTTGAGTTAATCTTGTATCCTGCCATATTACTGAAGGTGTTTATTAGATGTAGGAGTTCCCTGGTTTCTTGGGATCACTTATGTATACTATCATATCATCAGCAAATAGCACAAGTTTGACTTCTTCCTTTCCAATTTATATCAACTTGATCTCCTTTTGTTGTCACACTGCTCTAGCTAGAACTTCAAGTACTAGATTGAATAGGTACGTAGCAAGGGCTATTGAGTACCAGCTTCAGTTCTCTCTAAGGGTTCAGAGAGCATGCTACATCAAGCAAGAGGGTGTACTTTTTCATGCCAGTCTCTTTATTGTTCTGCTTCTATTCTAATAATAATTGCAACTTATAATTCTTCTTACCTACTTCTCACTTCTTCCTCTCTTAAAACTTCTTCTACAGCAGCCTTGAATGATAAAGAAATTACAAGAGCCATCTTTTCATTGGTCAGAAGCACATTTTTAGGATAAATGTTTAGAGAGCTGAGCCATTGCCATGGCAACATAAGGTCCCAAGGCCGTAGGAGGAAAACCGTGGCCAGATTGGGGGACACAGTGCCCAATGACAACTTTGAGTCACAGATCCATTGTAGTAGACTGACAAGTGAAGAATTGGCATGTTTTCTTAGTAACCTTGGTTGGACATCTGAGGCTCTGTACACAGCTGTAGGGTTTTAAACTTACGATCTATTTACAGAAAGTCTTTAGTCTAGTCTGAACTTGCTCTGAGGTAAAAGTGAGTTAATTATGTGTGGTTAGTTTGAGCAAAAGAACAAGCAGTTTGATAAGTGCCCACAGTTCTTGTGGGACAAATAGATCCAGTTATAATGCTTGTCCCGGTATATATTCTACATATCAAAACTATGTAGCTAGAAGAAAAGTAACCCCTTTGACCACTCACAGGTACACGTTCCCAGCAGATGGAATATTTTCATGAGATAAACAAAAAAAAGTAGGAATACACCCAAAGCTACTCTTTTTTTTAAAAAAAAAAACTTTTTTTAAACTTTTTTTCTTTTTTTATTTATTTTTTAAATGTATTTATTTATTAAAGATTTCTGTCTCTTCCCCGCCACCGCCTCCCATTTCCCTCCCCCTCCCCTAATTAAGTCCCCCCCCAGCCCGAAAACCAATCAGGGTTCCCTGTCCTGTGGGAAGTCCAAGGAACCCCCACCTCCATCCAGGTCTAGTAAGTTGAGCATCCAAACTGCCTAGGCTCCCACAAAGCCAGTGAGGAAGAAATGGAGTGACTCATCAGAGAAATTATGACACAGGCTACCGGTTCTCAGGGTCAGTGGTTCTGTAAGCCTTGCCAGACAGGATTATCTCCTTCAGAGTCTGGTGGGTCGACACCTGAATTGTCAACTGCCATGTGTTGTATATTTCCATTGCCCCTGACAGGTGTAGAGAAAGTGGACAGCCTTGTCTTGTTCCTAGAGGATGTCTTCCTCATATTTACATCTGCGGAGATCCTATTTCCAAATGCAGCCATAGCCTGAAGGTCAGATGGACGTGGACTTGTGGGGACACTCCTTAACTCACCACTTTAGTCCTGAGTAAGTACTGTTCGTGTTTGCCTTTCTCTGTTCCTTGACATTTGATTACCAGGGTAGAGTTTGTTTTACAAAGTTAATTAGAACAGTTTTATTTTCTTTATACTCTGGAACTGATTAACCCTTTGAGAAAATGTTTACTCCCTTTATGTGAGGGGTTTGTCCACCCACTTCCCGCTCTGAGTTTTTGTTTTGTTTTTTGAGTCAGGGTCTCAAATATAGTCCAAAATGAACATGAACTACTGCCTCCATTTTTCAAGTGCCAGCTGTTTGGAAGCCCTTTTGAATTCTAGCATTATTTAGTCCTACTTTTCTTTTCACGGGTGACCTTGTAAAGGTCTGTTCCTTTTGTTGTTGTTTTTTTAGAAGAGCTTGCTGCTCTTTGGTTTATCTGATCAATTCAGCAACTTTCTGGTTTCCAGCTTACTTTGCTCTCTTTATCGTTCACTTTTTCACTTCTACCATCTGTTACCATCTCCATTTTTCAATATAATTTTTATTATTGATTCTTTGGGAATTTCACATCAAGCATTCCAATCCCACTCATTTTCATTCCCTCCATATCTGCCCCTCACCCTTGCAGGACCTCACAAAAGAAAAATTTTAAAGTAAAAATATTAATATAAAGAAAAAGCTCACTCCCCTCCTCCATCTATCCCACCTCTCCATCACCTCTCCCTTCATCTCAGCAGCACTGGGAGCTGCAATGTGGCATGCAGTAGACCCTTTGTCCACGTGGTTCTACTTGCAAGTGTTCATTGTAATGAGTTAATGGTTTGGTTCAAGGTCTTGGCTTCCGGTACACCATCCATACTGGACCGAAACTCCTCTCAAGACATCCTGCTGCTGCTCTGAGTCATGGCGCTATTGCTCCCCAGGACCTCACACATTCTAGCATCTCACAGATAGGGTAGATGCTGGGGTGGGCCAACTCAGGGCAGTGAATGTGGGCCTGGGTGGTAGCTGAGTTATCAGTCCCGGTCTCTACCAGTACCACCTACTTCAAGCAAGTGGTGGAGCCAGGTCTCCTGTGCCCACGAGAGGGGGGTCAGCTCTTCCACAACTGTGGTGAGGGCTGGGTCCAGCTCTCCAGAGTTCAGAGCCAGTTCTCCCATGCAAGAAGAGCAGGACCAGATCTCCCAGAGTCAGCAAAGGTAATGCCAGCTCAGCACAGTCCTTGGATTTGAACACACATGCTTTGTATGGCCCCTGGTTGTAACACAGGTAACAGGCATCAACACAGACCCCAGCTGTGGCAGGACCACAGACCCAAACATGGCCCCCAGCAACAGCTTGGGCCCAGATGTCACCATGGCCCTGGGTGGCAACACAGACCACTTATTAGCATGGCATGGTGGCAGCACGGCCCTCACACACCAACTTGGCCTCAGGTGGCAGCCTAGTCCCTGGGCATCCATGTGGCCTTGAGTGGTAACAGAAGCCACGGACATCCACACAGACCCAGACATGGTCCTCGGCAACAGCTGAGACCCTGGTGGCTGCACAGGCCAGACGCATCAGCCTCTTCCTCGCCACCTTAGTTTTCAGTTCCACCTGTCTCCACAGCATGAACCATTGTGCCTGAGAAGACTGTAGAAGAGACGTCCCCTGAGGGGACCTGGCTGTGCACCTACATGCCAGTTTTTCAGATTAAACCACCCCTTTCAGCTCTTGCCTCCTTAAGCACAAAGCTAAGGTGGCTAGCTCCAGTGAACAGCTGTGAGTGAGACTTTTCATGGGGAGATGTGACATAAATGTCCACTCACCCCAGATAGGGCGCTGGAAGCAGCCCAAAGTAATAAGTCTACCAAAATCCAGCTTGGCAAAGCAGTGCGTTTGTTGGAACTGCTTCTGGAGGAGCACAGATGGCACAGAGGTGTGTATCGCCTGAGATCCTCCAGTGGGTGACGGCAAAGCCAGAGCTTCACTGGGAGGCACGCCTCATCTTCCCAGCAGCCGTGGAGACACCGGCCCTTCCATGTGTGTCTCGTTCCAGATGGTTTCCTGTTTTGTTTGAGGGAACATGGGGCTAATGTGACGTTGTCTGGGGATTTTCAGAAGCAGCCTGAGCACGGCATGACTGTAAATGGCAGGCAACCTTACTAATCGCCTGTTTCTTACAGGACTGATCACACTTGTGCATGTGGAACCTTCCCTGAACTTTCCCAGCTGTCCCTCCTCACCCCTGCACCTGGTCAAGCTATGCAAGAGTCTCACTGAGGAGCATAAAGGAGGTTTACCAGTCAGGTAGGGTGGCACACACACACACACACACATAATTCCAGGGTTTGGGAGGCTGAGGCAGGAGCATGAGGTCGAGAGTGGTCTGCAGAGCGAGGTCCTATCAAAAACAAAGGAGGAAGAGAAATAGAAGAAGAAAGAGAAAGAAGAGAGGGAGGGGAAGTGAGAAGAGGAAGGGGAAGAGAAAGAAGAGGAGGAGTTGATGGGAGTTGGCTGAAATTATTAAACTGTCAAACTGGCCTGGAAAAGCTGTCCCCATACCCCTTACTCAGACAGTTTTACAAAAGCAGGGGAAAATGTTACATGGTCCCTGTCAGGATAGGATTGAGGATGGGGTGGGAAGTGAAGCAGCACCCATGTTCAGCCTGAGCAGCCGAAGTGTGATGGGAGCTTTGGGAGGCCCTCTTTGGAGCCATGCTGGAACCTCAGCATGGAGACGTTGGGAAGACCTCCTGACCCCCAGTCTCTAAATAGAATCCATTCAAGACGATGTGACTGTCCACTGGCCTCTTTTTAATGGAAGGCAGCATAAAGGGAATTCAAATCTGGTGGGTGGAGACAGGGAATTTGCCAATCCCCATCACTAGGCATCTCTGTATTATAGAAGGTAGATTTTTAGTTTACTTTCTTCTTCGAATACATACACATGTTGTGTATCTATGTGTGTTGCAGCATGTGTAGTGTGTGTGTTTGTATGTGTGGACACACATGTGTTCATATGGAGACCTCAGGTTGATGTCCAGCATCTTCCTCAATTGTTCTCCGCTTTTTCCACTGAGGTAGAGCCTTCCTTTCCTCCACACCCAGAGCTCGCTAACATGGCTAATCTTGTTAGCCAGCTTGCTTGAAGACTAGAGCTGGGATGAGGACTGAGTCATGATGCCCACCCAGCATCTACACGGGTCATGGTGACCCAAACTCAGGTCTCTTGCTTGTGGGAAAAGCACTTTAAACTCCAGGTCATCTCTGAACACTTGAAGCTTCACTTTTAAGCAATCATTGCAAAATCATCCTCAGTTTTACCTCATTTCCAAACTAATTCCATATTCATGGGGCTTTTAATATGTACCAAACATTGTGTTTGTATTCTTTTTAAATGGATTTATTGAAATAGAAGTCACATACCATAACATTGACCCATTACAAATATCTGATTCAGGCTGGGTGTAGTGGCGCACGCCTTTAATCTTAGCACTTGGGAGGCAGAGGCAGGTGGGTCTCTGTGAGTTAGAAACCAGCCTGGTCTATATAGCAAGCCTCAGAACAGCCTGGGCTCTGTAGAGAGACACTTTCTCGAAAAAACAATCAATAAATGTCTGATTCACTGATTTTCAGAAAGAATTGTATAGTTAGTAGGGCAGCTATTTCCATAGTCTGATTTTAGATTATGTCACCACCTCCTCACGCTCCCGTAGGCCTGTTTGTCGTTACTCCCATAGCCCACTCTCAACTCCAGGCAGTCGTCCATCTGTCTTCCCTCTCCACATATTTATCATCATGGGAAAATTCATAGAGATTTAATTATGTAACATATAGTATTTTGTATCCATGTTGGGTTCTTTCACTTGGTAGACTGGTTTTGAGGTTCATTCATGTAGTAGAATGTATCAGTATTTAAACTATTTTTGTTGTTGAGTAATATATCTCATTGTGGATTCATTCATAAACTGATGAACATTTGGATCATTTTAATTTTTTAGTTATTATAAACAATGTTGCTGTAAGTATTTGCCTTAAAGTGTTTGTGTGGGTATGTGTTTTCACTTCTGGATAGAAACTTCGGAGCGAAATTATTAGATTGTATAATTAACTTACATTTAACTTTTAAATAAACTGTCAATCTTTTGCACAGTGACCATACCCAATTTTATAGGCCCAGCACCAATGCACAAGGATTCGGACTTCTCTATATCATTACTATTACCTGATATTGTCTGTTTTTTTTCTAGAGCTTGTCCTATGGGCAGAAGAGTCACATATCCATTTAGATATAGTTTTCTATGCCTTTTTCTTCCACAAATACTGCTATAGTCAAGATAACCATGGGTTTTCTTTTATTAATTAATTTTTTCCCAGCCCAATCACAGTTTCCCCTCCCTTCCTCCTCTCTTCCCAGTCCTTACCCCAATTCCCACTCCCATCCACTCCTCCTCCTTTTTCTTCAGAAAAGGGAAAGCTTTTAGGATATCAGCCAGTCATGGTATATCAAGTTGCAGTAAGACTAGGCACTGCCTCCCCTTTTAAAGCTGGACAAGGTGACCCAGTAGGAGGAAAGAGTCCTAAAAGCAAGTCACAGAGTCAGAGACAGCCCCGTCTCCCACTGTTAGGAGTCCCACAAGAAGACCAAGACACACAACTATAATATATATGTAGAGGACCTATGTCAGTCCCACGCAGGCTCCCTGGTTGGCCGTCAGTCTCTGTGAGCCTCTATGAACTCAGGTTACTTGATTCTGTGGGTTTTCTTGTGGTGTCCTTGGCCCCTCTGACTTCCATAATCCTTCCTCCCCGTCTTCAACAGGATTCCCCAAATTCTGCCTAATGTTTGGCTCTGAGTCTCTCGTCTGCTCCCATCAGTTGCTAGAAGAAGCCTCTGTGTTGACAACTGGGCTAGGTAGGCGCTGAGTGAAGCAGGGTATCATTTCATTGACTTTTTATTCCAGTCATGTTTGGGTCTCGCCTAGGTCTCTGGGCCATCCAGCCTCCGAGTCCTGGTTCTCTGGTTGGTATCAGGGTGGGCTCCCGCTCACAGCAGGGATCTTAAGCTGGACCAGTCATTAGTTGACCACTCCCAAAATTTCTGTGCCACCTTTTCATAGTATATCTTGTAGGCAGGGCAAATTGTAGGTCAAAGATTCTGTGGCTGGGTTGGTGTCCCATCCTAGTACTAGAAGTCTTGCCTGGTTACAGGAGATGGTGGGTTCAGGCTCTGTATCTCCCCATTACAAGGAGTCTTTTCTAGGGTCACTCTCATAGATTCCTGGGAGTTTCCATTCCACTGGGTTTCTAGTTCATCCCAGAGATGCTCCTGATTCCAAATGTCTTTCCCAGTACTCTCCCTCCATCCTCCCATCACCTGGTCCCTCCTGTTCCCATGCTCACACACCACCCTCCAGACCCTTCCCCACCCCCACCTACCAGCCCCATCCCTGCCTGCTTGTGATGATTATTCTATTTCCACTTCACAATGAGATTCATTCTTTCCCCCACTCAAGTCCTCCTTGTCACATAGCTTCTTTGGGTCTGTGGATTGGAGCATGATTATTCTTTACTTTATGGTTAATATTCACCTTAATTGAGTACCTATCATGTTTGTTTTTCTGGGCCTGGATTACCTCACTCAGGATGATCTTTCTAGTTCCATCCATTGCCTGCAAATTTCATGGTGTTATTGTTTTTAACAGCTGAGTAATACTCCATTGTGTAAGTGTACATTTTTTTCATCCATTCTTCAGCTGATGGACATCTAGGTTGTTTCCAGGGTCTGGTTATTACAAGTAAAGCTGCCATGAGTACAGTTGAGCAAGTGTCTCTGTGGTATGGTAGAGCTTCTTTTGGGTATATGCCCAGGAGTGGTATAGCTGGGTCTTGCAGTTTCTCAATTTTCTGAGAAACTGCCATGTTGATTTCCAAAGTGGCTGTACAAGTTTGCACCATCAATGGAGGGTGTTTCCCTTGCTCCACATCCTCTCCAGTAGAGCTTGTGTTTTTGAAGTAAGATGGAACCTCAAAGTTGTTTTGATTTTCATTTCCTTAATGGCTATGGGTGTTTGTTTGTTTGGGGTGTTTTGTTTGTTTTGTTTTCCAGACAGAATTTCTCTGTGCAACAGTCCTGGCTGTCCTGGAACTCACTTTGTAGACGAAGCTAGCTTTGAACTCACTGAAATCCATGTGCCTTTCCTTCCTGAGTGCTGGGATGAAAGGCGTGTGCCACCACCACTGGGGTATTCAGCATTTCTTTTAGTGCTTATTGGCCATTTGAGATTCCTCTGTTGAGAATTCTCTGTTTAGATCTATACCCCAATTTTTAATTGTATTATTTTGTTTGTTGATGTCTAATTTTTTGAGTTTTTTTTTATATATATATTGGAAATCAACCCTCTGTTGGATGTGGAGTTGGTGAAGATCTTCCCATTGTGTGGGCTGCCATTTTGTCCTTCTGATGTTGCCTTTTGCCTTACAGAAGCTTTTCGGTTTCATGAGGTTCCATTTATTAATTGTTGATCTTAGTGCCTGTAAGACTGGTGTTCTGTTCAAGAAGTGGTCTCCTGTGCCAATGAGTTCCAAGCTATTCCCCACTTTCTCTTCTGTCTGGTTTAGTGTGGCTGGATTATTTTGAGGTCTTTGGCCCACTTGGACTTATTTGCATACTTCTGCTTGCTGACATCCAGTTAGACCAGCACCATTTGTTGAAGGTGCCTTATTTTTTTCCATTGTTTCTGACTTCTCTATTTAAAAAAAAATCAGGTGTTCATAGGTGTGTGGATTTCCATTTGGATCCTATCGGTTCCATTGATCCACCTGTGTGTTTTTATGCCAATACCATACAGTTTTTATTTCTATAGCTCATTAATACAGCTTGAATTCAGGGATAGTGATCCCTCCAGAAGTCCTTTTATTTTACAGGATTGTTTTAGCTATTCTGGGCTTTTTTTTATTTTTCCATATGAAGTCTGGAAAGAGCATTCACTGTCTTAGGGTTTCTCTTGTTTTGAAAAGATACCATGACCATGGCAACTCTTACCAAGGAAACATTATTTGTTTGTTTGTTTTTCAAAACAGGGCTTTTCTGTGTAGCCCTCACTATTCTGGAACTCACTCTGTAGACCAGGCTGGCCTCAAACTCACAGAGACCTGTCTTCCTTTGCCTCCCAGGTGGTGGAATTAAAGGCTGGGGCCACCACTGCATGACCTAAAGAAAAACGTTTAATGGGGATGGCTTACAGTTCCAAGGTTCAGTCCATTATCATCATGACCAGAAGGATGGCGACACATGGGCAGACATGGTGCTAGAGAAGAAGCTGAGAGTTCCACGTCTGGATCCACAGACAGCAGGAAGAGACAACGATCCATTAGCCCCAGCTTGAACTTCTAAAACCTCAAAGCCCACCCAAAGATACACTTCCTCCAACAAAGCCACACCTCCTGATAGTGCCACTTCCCCATGAGCGTATGGGGGCCAATTCATTCCAATCATCACACTTACTGAGCCTGGAGGTCACGATTGGCCAGGGATCCTCCTACCTCCACCACCACACATGGCTGAAGTTATATACCTGCGCACAGTCATGTTCCACTCTTTATCTGAATGCTGGGGATCCAAGCTCAGCCCTCGTGCTTGCACGGTGAGCACTTTTATTCCTTGAGTAAGCCATCCCAGTCTCCTTTTCACTCGTAGTTAACAAACAAACAAATCCTTTGCTGCTTATGGTGGCAGTACTTGAAATCTAAAGCTGCAGGAGACTGAGACAAGAGGCTTGTGAATTTGACGTCAGTCTGGGTTACATCGTTCAACCTGTAACTACTGTGAATAACCCATCAGCATAACTCACTACCTTCGGACTGGAGAGATGGCTCAGTGGGTAAGAGCCCTGCCTGCTCTTCCAGAGGACCTGAGATCAATTCCCAGCAACCACATGGTGGCTCACAACCATCTGTAATGAGATCTGGCGCCCTCTTGAGGAGACCTGGTCAGTCATCCTCATCAACTTAGACTATAAAACCCAATATGGACATGTTCAACAGAACCTCCATATAGGGGCTGCCTGTGAGCTGGGTTCTATAGCAAGTTTGAAACCAACCCCACCCTCTTAGCTAAATTTTTTTTTGTTCTGACGAGATCCGTAGTCAAAGAAATTTATAAGAACAAGAATTTATTGGGGCTCACAGTTTCACGGGGTGAGTTCCTAACCATCGTGTTGGCGAGCATGGCAGCAGGCAGGCAGTGCTGGAGCAGTAGTTGAGAGCTTACATCTTATTCACAAACACCAGGCAGAGAGAGCTAACTGGGAATGGGATAGGCATTTGAATCCTCAAAACCCTCCCCCAGTGACACATGTTCTCCAACAAGACCACACCTCCTAACCTTCCCAAACAGGGGAACAACGAGAACCAAGTATTCACAACTATGGACCTATGGGAGTCATGCTCCTTCAGACCAGCACATTCCAGCCCTTGGCCCCCATAGGCCATATCACTCATCTATGTAATGAGATCAGACCATATCCCTTAAGTCTCAAGTCACAGATTTAATCCCCATTTAAAAAGTCAATATCCTAGTTAATATGTTAATAAATATGTCAAACTCTTTTAAAAGATTTATTTATTGTGTACACAGAATATATGCCAGCAGGTCAGAAGTGATCACCAGATCTCATTACAGATGGTTGTAAGCCATCATGTATGTGGTTGCTGGGAATTGAACTCAGGACCTTTGAAAGAATGGTCAATGCTCTTAACCTCTGAACCTTCTCTCCAGCCTCTAAATATGTCAAACTTTATCTGAAGGGATCTTCTTCCTCTTCCTCATCTGTGGTCCATGAGAGAATGCTGCTAGCCTTCTGGGAAGAAGAGAGTGAGCACCATTTTCCCCCATATGCACACTCAAGAGAGTGGGAGGGGAAAGTAAGCATAAGCCATAAGCATGAGCAGCAAGGGCTTACCTGACTGGCTGAGCTCAAAGACAGTGCTGCCTTCCTGGACTCTGTGAGGTAGGGTGGCTACTTACAGAGACTCCACAATCAGAGCAGGTGAGGCTCAGGTCAGCGTCAGGACCCTCCCCATACTCAACACTCCAGAGAGCCCTCAGTTTGTACCTGCTGAGAGCTCAGGACCCTTTCAAACCACCCCTGGGAGCAAATGCCTTGTTCAAGATGGCCAGGAAGAAGCACTGGTCCTCTGTCAGAAGAGCCTTGGGCATGCCCAGCCCTGTCTGCTCCTGTGTCAGTCAGCTAAGCTTTACTATAATAAAGCCTGAAACAATCAACTTCCTATGAGGAAAGACTCACCTTGGCTCACTTTTTTTTTTTAATTTCATTCATGGCCCAGTGCTTTGGGACATAATACCATGGAAGGAGCTCATGTTGGGAGAATCCCAACATTCAGAGAGTGAATGAAAGAGAGAAGCAGAAAATGATTGGTCTCATAATACCTTTTGAGGATAGATCCTCAATGATCTATTCTACGAGTGTACGTGTTGCAGCTATGGAGAGAAAGGTATCCTGACTTGTGGGAGAGTCAGGCTAAGCCTGCAGCTGGGGGACAGTTGGGGATAGACTCCCACAGAGTGTAGCAATCCTGCTCCCCTCCTAGAGAGCCATCACAGCTCAGCTCTGCTCTGCTCCCCTAAGGGAATGTCGTAGTAGAGCTATCAGTTTCTTCTGCTTTGCTCAGCTCCAGCCCAAGATATTACTTCTTCTGCTTCACTCTGCTGAACGGGAAGCCCTTGCAGAAATGTAGCAATCTACACCAGCCCTGGCGAAAAGGTACTTTTTTTTTTTTTTGCTCCACCCTTAAGGGAGTTTCCCAGCAGATGTAGCTGTTTCTTCTGGGTTTTCTGCTGAGGCTCCCTAAGGGAACGTCTCCACAAAGGTTCTTCTTTGTTTTTCTGCTTGGCGCCTCCAAGGGAACATCTCAGAAAGGTTCTTCTGCTCCATGCTGGCAAAAGAAGATCTTCACCCAAAATTCTTTTAAGAAAGATTTATGCCAGGCAGTGGTGGCACACACCTTTAATCCCAGCAGTCTGGAGGTAGAGGCAAGTGGATTTCTGTGACTTCGAGGCCAGCTTGGTCTACAAGAGCTAGTTCCAGGACAGGCTCTAAAGCTACAGAGAAACCCTGTCTCGAAAAACTGAAAAGAGGAAGGAAGGGAGGGAGGAAACAAGATTTATTTGGGAAGGAGTCCAGGAGAATGGCTGCCTTTGCCAGGGTGGGAAAGGACAGCCAGCAACTGAACAGGTAGAGGGGCTTAAATAGGGCTTCTTAGGGTCAGCATTTTCCTAGGGAGATTTTCTACTCGGGAGATTGGTTGGTTTAGTTGGTCAGGGGTGGAACTGGCTCTGGTTTTAGGGTCAAACTAAGTTTCTTTCACTGGTTCTTTTTAGTTTTTTGGTTCTATTTTCAGGGATGAGGCATACTGGTTCTAGAGCCAGAGTGTGTTTCTTTGGCTCTCATGTCAGAGCCAGGGTGTTCTTTGGTTCTGGACTTAGGGCTACAGTGTTTCTCTCACTTCTCACTGGCTCTGGTTGCAGGGCCAGGGTAGGGTTTTTTGTTTTTTGGTTTTGTTTTTTTTTTGGGGGGGGGGGGCTGGCTATTTTCCCCTCCAATGAGTAATTTGATTGTCTCCTTAGTCTCCTTACAGGATTAGGAATCACTTAGGCGAGAAAACCTCTGGGCATAAAAGTGAGGGAGTTTCTAGATGGGTTAACTGAGGTGGGAGCACTCATCCTAAATGTGGGCAGCACCATCCCATGGACTATGAGTGGCACTGTTCCACCGACTGTGGGTGGAACCATTCATTCCATGGGCAGGGGTCCTGAACCTAACCAAAGACAGCAAGACTGGCACCAGCTCTCAGTGCTCTCTTCTTCCTCACTGTGGATAAGCAGCATGGTCAGCTGCTTCAAACCCCTGCTGCCACGCCGTCCCAGCTGTGGTGGACTGTACCCTCAAACTGGGAGCACAATACCCTCTCTAATCAAGTTAGTAAGTTTCTCAGGTGTTGAGTTAATGCATTTGGAAAAGTCACTAATAGAGTTGTGTTGGTTTCTGTTCTGTTTCTGTGATTTAAGAAAAACACAAAAACAAACAAACAAACAAAAAACACCCTGGCAAAAAATCTTATGTGAGAAGAGGCTTTTGTGGCTTCTGATTCCAGGTCACAGCCAATCATTGCCAGGACGGCAAAGCAGGAATTTTAAGCACCTGGTCACACTAAGTCCACAGTCAAGAGCAAAGCAAGAAATGAACGCTGGATGTCTGTACTCAGCATGTCCAGTACCCAAACCCAGAAAACGGTGCCACCCACAGTGGGCAGGATCTTTGTACCTTTTCCTGCCTGGCCAGTAACCAGGCGGGAAGTGCAGGCAGGGCAACTAGAGTAGGAGATATCTTGGAAAAGAAAAGTCTCAATCTGCAGTTGCCACTCCAATGCAGAGAAAACAAGATAAAAATGCTCCATTGAAAAAAGGTACCAAACCAAGTGGCTAAATATAGATAAAAATTGTGTGTTACGGCCCAAGACAGGGAACTCCACAGGAGCAGGAGTAGATATGAGGGAGTGACCACTGAGGAAGCAGGCCCAAGCCAGAGACCTCTATGGGAACAGTCCTGACTCAGGAACATCCATGGGAACAGGCCCAAACTAGCAACCTCCCCCAGAACAGATCCAAACTAGGGACCTCAACAAGAGCGGGCCCCAACCAGCTACCTCAGTGGGAACAGGCCCAAGCAAGCAAGCCCCGAGAAACCTCCTGAAATGCTGAGTGACCTCTGGGGTGACTGTAGCTGTGGCCCCAATGACACAACAAGGAGCAACCATCTGAGCCTTGGATTCACTGGCACCTGGAAGATTGATCACCAGAGACACAATCCCAACTACACCAATCAGAGGAAAAGATGGGTAGACAAGTAAGAACACATTCAACACCACAAAGAACAACACAACTGCAACAAAAACTAGTGGCTCCAAAATAGCAAGACTTGAAAACCTCAATATAGACGAAGCAGAAGGAAAATGACCTAAAAAATAACTGTAGGAGAATGTTTGAGACCCTTAAAGAGGAAATAAAAAATTCCCTCAAAGAAATGAAAGAAAAGACAAATAAACAAAAAATCGGGGAAAAAAAATCAACAAATCCCTTAAAGAAAACCAAGAAAAAGCAATCAAACAGATGAAAGAAATGACTCAAGTCTAAGAAACCAAAATAGAGACAATAAGGGAAACATAAACCAAAGGAACTCTGGAAATGGAAAATATGATCAAATGATCAGGAACCACAAATGCAAATATAAACAGCAGAATACAAGAGATGGAAGAGAGAATCTCAAGCACTGAAGATACAATAGGGGAAATAGACTCATTGGTCAAAGAAAACATTAAATCTAACAAAAGCTTAACACAAAATATCCAGAAAATATGGGACACCATGAAAAGACCTAAAAGTAATAGTATAGAAGAAGGAGACGTTCAAGTCAAACACACAGAATATATATTAAACAAAATGATAGAAGAAAACTTTCCTAACCTAAAGAAAAATATGCATATAAAGATACAAGAAGCTTACAGAACACCAAATAGACTGGATTAAAAAAAAAGTCCCCTTGCCACATAATAATCAAAATACTAAACATACAGAATAAGAAAGAATATTAAGAGCTGAAAGGAAAAAGGCCAAGTAACATATAAAACAAAAACCTATCAGAATTATACCTGACTTCTCAAAGGAAACATTGAAAGCCAGAAGGTCCTGGTCAAGCGTTATGCAGACATTAAGAGACCACAGATGCCAGCACAGACTACTATACCCAGCAAAACTTTCAATAACCATAGACATTCATAGCAAGATATTCCACTAGCCACAAACACAGACCTATACAAAATACTAGAAGGAAAGCTCTAACCCAAGGAAGTTAGCCACATCAACAAAAAACACAGATAATAGATGATCTCATAAAGCAAATCCCAAAGAAGGGAAAAACACACACAATAACATCATTATCAACAAAAACAATTAAAATAACAGGAACTAGTAATCACTGGCCATTAATATCCCTTAATATAAATGGACTCTACTTACCTATAAAAAGATACAGGCTAACATATCAGATAAAAAACAGAATCTATTCTTCTGCTACATACAAGAAACAAACACCAACCTCAAAGACAGACATTACCTCAAAGTATAGTGTTGGGAAAAAATATTCTGATCAAATAGATCTAAGAAACAAGCTGGTGTAGCTATCCTAATATCTAACAAAATAGACCAAAGACAGAGAGAGAATATCCAAATTAACAAAATCAGAAATGAAAAGGGAGACATAACAATAAACATGGAAGACATACAAAGAATTATTAGGTCATATTTCAAAAACCTGTACTCCACAAAATTGGAAAACTTAAAGGAAATGGACAATTTTCTGGATAAATATCACTTACCATAATTAAATCAAGACTAGATGAGCAAATTAAATAGACCTATAACTGATAAGGAAATAGAAACAGTCGTCAAAAGTCTCCCAACCAAAAAAAAATCCCAGAACCAGATGGTTTCAGCCCTGAATTCTACAAGATTTTCAAAGAACTAATACCAATACTCCTCAAATTGTTCTATACAATAGAAACAGAAGGAACATTACCAAACTCTTTTTATGAGCTACAATTATTCTGATACCCAAAACACAAAAATATTATTAAGAAAGAGAATTACAGATCAATCTCACTCATGAACATTTACGCAAAAATACTAAATAAAATACTGGCAAATCAAATCCAAGAACACATCAGAAAAATCATCCACCATGATCAGGTCAGCTTCATTCCAGAGATGCAAGGATGGTTCAACATAGGGAAATCTGTCAATGTAGTACACCATAAAAAGGAACTGAAAAAAAAAGCATTATAATCTTATTAGATGCTAAAAAAGCCTTTGACAAAATACAACATCCCTTCATGATAAAGGTCTTGGAGAGAGCAGGGATACAGGGAACATACCTAAAAATAATAAAGGCAATATACAGCAAGCCAACAGCCAACATCAAACTAAATTGAGAAAAACTTAAAGTGATCCCACTGAAATCAGGAAGAAGACAAGGTTGTCCACTCTCTCCATAGCTATTCAATATAGTACTTGAGGTCCTAGCTAGAGCAATAAGACAACAAAAGGAGATCAAAGGGATACAAATCAGAAAAGAAGAATTCAAACTCTCACTATTTGCTGATGATATGATAATTTGCATAAGTGATCCCAAAAATTCTACCAAGGAACTTCTACAACTCATAAACACCATCAGTAATGTAGCAGGATACAAGATTAACTAAAAAAAAAAAAAAAAAGAGTCCTCCTTTTACAGATGATAAATGGGTTGAGAAAGAAATCAAAGAAATATCACCCTTCACAATAGCCACAAATAACATAAAATAGCCGGGCGATGGTGGCACATGCCTTTAATCCCAGCACTCGGGAGGCAGAGGCAGGCGGATCTCTGTGAGTTCGAGACCAGCCTGGTCTACAGAGCTAGTTCCAGGACAGGCTCCAAAGCCACAGAGAAACCCTGTCTTGAAAAACCAAAAAAAAAAAAAAAAAACCATAAAATATCTTAGAGTAACAAATAACAAAAAATAACAAAAGCAACTTAAGAGCGAGTTTATTATTTCACAGTTCAAGAATACAGTCCGTCAGGGCAGTCAAGGCATACAGCAGGAGCTTGAAGCACATGGTCTCATTGCATCCACAATCAGGAAAGAGAGAGAAATGCATGCTGCCACTTAGCTTCCCTTCTACAGTCCAGGATTGCAGCCAGGGAATGGTGCCACCCACAGTGGGTGGTTCTCCACACCACAGTACAATCAAGATAGTATCCCACAGGCATTTCTGAAAGCCTAGACTCTGTGAAACTGACAATGGGAAAGTCCCTTTGCGATTCTAATGGCTTTTAGATCTCCGTGCCTTGTGGCTTCCTAATTTACTCTCTCTGATTTCATGTTTGCTCAGGCTGTTTATAAGGTGATGAAGTCACACAACTGATGAACACAAAACACCAAGCAGAGCAGCTCACACAGCAAAACCTCAGACACATGTTGACATTATTCACCCAGTTCCTCCATCCCCCAAAGAGGATTGACACATAGGAAGCATGCTCACAAAGGATTGTGGGTAATGCATTTCAAGACAGAATAGTGTTCATTGTGTACAAGTTGTGTGTTCTGTCAACCACAAGAAGCCATGATATTGACAGGTGTCTAAGTCAGAAGGTGGTGCTTGTGGTTTGTATGCCAAGTGTCTGCCATAGGTGTTTGTTTGGACACTTGGTCCCCAGCTGGGCACAATGTTTGGGAAGGTTATAGAAGCTTTTAGGAGGTGAGCCTTCCTGGAGGAAGTGGGTCACGACCGGTCTTGTGGTATTATAGCCCATGTGCACTTCGGCTGACTCCCTGCTCTCTGACTGTTGATACAATGTGATCGCCTGGCTTCCTGCCTCTTACTTTTGCCATCATATGGACTGGATCTCCTTGAACTGTAAGCCCCTCTTCTTGACCAGTAAGTCCCTCTTTCCTTAAGTTGCTTTCTGTCAGACATTTTGCTAGAGTAACAAGAATAGTAACCAGTAAGTTTCTGTGTAGGCAGAGGGTGGGGCTTGTGGTTCTGGAAGAGCCTTAGCTATTCTGGGAGGGAGGGAAGTTGAGCCTCCTGGGCAGGCAGGGAAGGGTTTTTTTGGGGGTGGGGGGCAAGCCATCTTTAATGAAAGGCCAAGGCCAATTAGGGGACATTCTACTCTGCGCAGTCCCAAATGGTAAAGGCAGGTGCAGCGCTTCACTGAAGCGGAGCAGCCCGCCGCACAGGAGGCCACCAGGACCCACAGCAGCCCGCCGCACAGGAGGCCACCAGGACCCGCTTCCACTCTCAGTTAGACAGGTCCAAACCTGGGGTAGTGAGGTAAAGGAGTATTTCCTTCCAGTGCAGGTTCAGAGGTACACCCAGTCTTCCCAGAAAGCACCCCAATATCCATCATGATCATTCAGCCTTGTGTTGTACAGGGCTATTCTCCAAGCCACACTGCCATCATCTTTTATGAGTTAAACTCTGCCCTCTTGTGAAAGATCTTCACAGCTGGGCTTCATAAGTACTGATGTTCTCTCTGAGTGAGTGGTAAGGAGGGTTATAAGACCATCACTCAAGTATCCAGTCACTCCTTCCAACCAATTGTGTATGTGAACTTTTCTGTCCCCCTAGCCTCCTCCCAAATAATCACACAGAGACTTATCCACTATAGCTTAGGCTTGTTACTAACTAGGTCTTTCAACTTAAATAATCCACATTTCTTATCTACACTCTCCTGTGCGTGTGTCGGTACCTTCTTCAGCACCGCACATTCATCTCCTGCTTCCTCTGTTTCTGGCTGGCAACTCCACCCTCTTTCTGCCCATCATCCTCCCACCTAATCTCTTCCTGCCTAGCTATTGGCCAGCCAGCTCTTTATTAACAATGAGAACAACACATCTTCACAGTGTGCAAAAAGGATTATTCCACAGCACAGTTGTGTGCAATTCTGCCCTAACTGTAGAAGACCTCTTGGAGGTGCTATAACTATATCTATGTCATCTATATCTATATATGTGTGCTATAGATAGATGATAGACAGAGATAGATAGATAGATAGATAGATAGATAGATAGATAGATAGACAGACAGACAGACAGCTGGGTGCAGACCTCCAGTGTGGCTACTCTAAACACACCCCCACTCCTGCCCCATAATCTCTTCCCTGGTGTGCTGTAAGGATGCCTAATAAACTCACCAGTTTCTCAGAGTGAACTCTGGTGGAATTGTGCCTCAGTTTGTCATTGAAACCAGCAAGGAGGGGTGGATATTGTTTATATCTCCCCATGGAAAAAATTTTAGCAACTTTAGAATTTAGCAATTTTTAGCACTTTTAGAATTTTAGGCCCTTTGTTAAGGAAAAAAAAAACTAATTGGGGTTCATAGGGGTTAAGGGAAAAAAATCAAAATTGATGTTTATATAGTTCTTAATAATGTATGACATTCCTTGTCCTTGGGCTGATTCAGATAGTTTTTGTCATTTAAACACTTGGTGCTGTCGCCTCATGGCCTGATGACTACCCAGTCAGATCCAAAGTCAGACGGGAGCTAGTAGATGAGGTTCATAGTGCTTCTTTTCACAAATACCAGGTAGAGAGTCCTTTCATTTCACAGCCTGGGGTCTGCCAAGGAATCCAAGCCTTCTCTGGACTTGGCAGCGTGAAGGAAGCCAGGAGGAAATGCCCCCATTAGAGGCATGCACTGGCATCTAGGCCAGAACACCGTTCTGACCATGATTCCCCCCCCCCCACACACACACACACACCGAGGGAATTGCCCAAGCTGCCCAGCTGGGGTGTTGATGGAGGAGCGAGTGCTCTCCTCTCAAGTGCCTTCTCACTGCAGCATGAACGCGAGGGGGGGGGGGGGGCAGACAACAGAGCCAGGTTAAATCCCAGTGTGTTTGGCTCACCTGCTGTTTTCCCCTTCTGGACCACACTTAGAAGGAAAGAAAGTCATCTTTTCCTCTCTTAGTAGCGAGTCTGTCCATGAAAAGGACCTTTTGGTGACACCAAGTGGATCCCCACTCTATTTATAGCCGTTTGTTTGAGTTCTGTCTCTAAGAATAAGTAATGAGCTCATCCTGGGAACCAGCCAGAGTGTAGGACTCTAAACCCCTCCCACTTTCCTCTGCTTTGGGAAGGGATTCTCTAGGTCAGAGGTCAGCCCCTCATTTTGGCTGTAGAGGCTTGAGACTCAGACATGCTTGCACACCAGATTTATAATTAGCGCTATGTCGTTTCCAACCGGTGCTTAAAGAATGGATTGTGATCTCCTCGTCACCCACAAGAGTTGACAAAAAAAAAAAAAAAAAAAAAAAAAAAAAAGCAGGAATCTTGGTGAAAGTTAAGATGGAGAGAAATTCCCCAAGGAAACCCAAGGAAGGAGGATGTGACAATGGGGAAGAAAAATCCAAATCTCCGTATCCTCCCAAACCGGCAACAAAGACTGCAACCCAGTTGTCTCACAGACACACCCTCATCCCGGAGGGGGGGGGGTTGTTTGTTTTGTTTTAGCTTATGTGATAGACATAGGAGCCACGGCCCACTTAAACTTTAGGTATCTGACCCAGAACTTGCTGCACCAAAGTCCAAAGATGCATTGTCTGTTGAAAACTAGTTCAGCCTGTGCTGGAAGCTTCTCCGTTCTCTGGCGTGTGGTTTAGTGGCCCCAGAACCAGACCTGCTCAGTCTGAATGGAACCTTTGGACTTGGTTGGGTTCATTCACACATTGTAGATTCCCATCCTTCTCCCCCTCCGTGAGCTTAGCCGCCTTCTCTCTGGGAAGGAACCGTGCCAGCTCGTTTGTTTATCCCCTAGTCTGCTGGCCCTCCTCTATGCCAGAGGCTACTCTAGAACCTCGAGGTGATGATGTGTCAGCCTCTGATTTTAAAGTGGAAAAACTCAGCCCCTTTATCTCCTGCAGATGAGTTAGGCTGCTGACCCGGGCTCCACTTCACCGTTTTTTCCTTCAGAACATGTTCACGGTGGAGGCAGGAGAGGTGGCTGACTGGTAAAGTGCTCTCCACCAAAGCATGAGGGCCTGGGTGTGGTCGCATGCGTCTGCAGTCTCAGTGCTGAGGGTTGAAACAGGAGGATTGCTGGAGGCCAGGGTAGCCTGTGTCTGTACAGCACCCACATATCCATGCACATCTACAACACCCATACATACCAAAGTACTTAAGAGGCTTGGTCTGCAAGGTTCGCAACTGGATGTGGTAGTCTGAATGCTTGGTCATCAGGGAGTAGCACTATTTGAGAGGGATTAGGAGGTGTGACCTTGTTGGAGGAAGTGTGTCAAGCCCAAGCCAGGCCCAGTGGCGCTCTCTTCCTGCTGCCTCCCAATCCGGACGTAGAACTCCAGTTACTTTTCAAGCACCATGTCTTCCTGGGTGCTGCCAACCTCTCACCCATGATAACAATGGACTAAAACCTCTGAAACTGTAAGCAAGACCCGGTATAGGCTCTGGTTTATATGGCTGTCGCCATCTTGGTGTCTCTTCACAGCAGTAGAACCCTGACTATGACCCTGGGAGATTTAGTATAGCATGAGGCTCAAAGATCAATGCTCGCTCTGGAGAAGCCTCCAGTCCAGGGGGAATGTGGATATTAATCCAATAATCACTCGAAAGCAAAGTTATTACAAATGATGGGGAATTTATATGGGAGAGCCTGGGTGGGGAAGGGGGATCTTCAGGTGACCAAAGAATGAACAACTCTAATGAACCTTAGAGTACCAGGTGACGGGTCATCTACTGAGGACGGAGACCAGGGGAAGCATCTGGTGTGTTTATTCTTACCCAGGTGCCCTGAGGTCAACCACAGGCTAATACAACTATGGGTGAGTTTGTGGCCACAGAGACAACAGAACCTCCAGCTGGCATCTAGCACACTGAGACTCTGACTTTCACTTGTGGGTCTGCCGTGTGCAAGCTGAACCGCTCCTCCTGTTGTCTTCTGGACATTTCCTCATTCTGACTCAGTGTGACTGTCACTGCTGGACGGTTTTAAAGTCTGAAATAATTAACTTTAAACATTTATGTGTGTATCTGTGCATCATCATGGTCGTGTGGCCTCCGAGGACCCTGGAACTGGAGCGACAGGTGGATGTGAGCCGTTAGTTGCTCAAGAGGTTCTGGGAACTAAACTCTAGTCCTTTGGAAGAGCAATCGCAAGCACTCAACAACTGAGCCATCTCTCGAACTTTGGTACCCATTATTTTAGTAAGCACTGACTTAAAACTATAAGAAAGAGGAGAAATTACCCTACCCTGAATACTCTTTTAAGACAATCCAGGTAAAATAAACCTTAAATACTCACAACACGCCAGGCACAGAACCAGCATTCAGAAGCTAAGTAAGCTAAGTGTTGCCTAGATCAAGATCAATCTTGCTTCCTGAAAGTGATGATTCAAAAGAGACGCTCAGCCCATCAGAGCATGGTGATACCACGCATTCTAGTCCTGCTCAAGACCACTTAGAGGCCATTGCTTTTGACAGGGTCTTCACTCTGGAGTCAGCCATGCAGAGATTTGAGGGACGACCCCTCTGGATGGGGAGCAGCAGCAGATGGGACAATCTGAGGCGTGAAGGGCAGGGGGTGGTTGCCTTGTTTGAAGACTATGGAGACACGTATGTGACTAAACCTGTGTGAGGGGCCATGTGCCTGCCAGAACAGGGGTTTCGTCTCCCTAAAAATGTGACATTCTAACCTGTCTCCCCAGGCTTGAAGATTTCATAGCCTGGATGAGATTTTTGAGAAGACAGATTTGGGAGCCTCATTTTCTTACACGTATGTGGTATCTCTGCATGTTCATGTACAAGCATGCATGCATGCGTGTGTATGTGTGTGTGTAGAAGCCAGAGGTCAACATTGGGTGTCTTTCTTGATCTCTCTCCATCTTAAGTGTTTGAATTAAAGTCTCTCACTGAACACAGTATTAATTAACTGACTGGCCAGTGAGTCCCAGATCCTCTCTGCCCCTTCATGTCCGCCCCAGCAGCTCTAGGATTACAGATGTAATATACAGTGACATGCCTGACTTTTTAAACATGATTCTGGGGATCCAGTCTCCAGTCTTCAGTCTTGCATGGCAGACACCTCTCTAGCCACAGACCTGGGAGGCTTGGAGCAGAGATTTCCAGGTGAACCTAGGTCCAGAAAGATAAGAAATGAACCTAGAGCATTTCTGAATAAGGATAATCACTCCTAACCTCTGAGGCTTCCTGGGCAGAAATGGTGAAACTAACACATGAATCAGCCACAAGACAGGCTCATGCCTGCAGCCTGGCATTCATCCCCACCTTCAGGAATGGGCCAGTGTGAGTCAGAAGCATCTCCCGCTGTCTGCCTTCACATCTGAGTGAATTACTGAGGGATGGGCACAAAACCCACTCAAAAGCCAAGGCAACCCAAGAGGCCCTGCTTCCTCTCGTTTCCTTGGGAACAAAGATATGATGCTTAGAACCATTGCAGCTATTTGTGACCACAGAGGAACGTTCTAGAATTGTGTGGGGCCTTGGGGGAACAGAGAGTGGCTTGGGAGCATAAGCCAACCACACAGAAGGCAAAGTTCAGTGGTAGAGAACACTGAGTCCTGTAACAGCATCGAGTGTCAGCATGCAGCCTCACCTGAAGCCTGACCTACTACAAGGTATTTTAGTGGTCTCAATCTCTTAAGTGGTCTTTATTATATAAGCTGTTTTCAGTTGGGCTTGTGCGCCTTGTAACATAGAACTCACAAACCTTGTGTTAGGTTGCCCAGAGCCTCCGCTCTGCACTCCCTCTTCCTATGAGGAAGGGAGCCTGTTTTGAAACCCAAATAAAAGGTCCTGCCTCCCCCTTCTCTCTTCCTGTTTCCATGCCTCCCATCACCAGGGCGCTGGGACTCTCGCAGAAAGGCAGAGGAAGCAGAGGAGAGGAGGAGGCCCGTCTCCAGGCTGGGTTGCCACATTGGGGGAACATGAGGCAGCCCCAAGCCTGACATTTTAGGATGGAGATAACAGGGTAAAAATACACCCTCAAGCGCCTGCAGCAGCACTTGCTTCTCCGCTTCACAATTCTTATCTCTCTCCCTTTGGGGACAGAGAGGTTCCTTTCAGGTCACCATTCAGACTGCCTCCTCCCTGCCCTGAGTGGGGAGGAAGTCGAGGGGGTGGTTTATAGCTGCCCACACATGCCTGTTCACCTCTGGGAGCCAAGTGATTCCTGCCTCTTCCCAGAGTTCCTTCTTTTTACTTTGTAAATCAGCTTTCCCTTTTGATTCTGGGTATGAAGGAAACTGGTGTCTCCACTTTTCTGGAGGGCAGACAAAAGGACACATCAAACGTCATGTTGCTAGTGAGCAGGGTGTCCTGCTCTCACCCTGGGGTCTCTTTTGCAGCCCTACACTAGAGACGTGTCGGGAGGAATCTGGCTCTCCCTAGGATGTTGACAGGCGTGTAGTCTGAGTACCGTATCATTACTGAAATTGACAGTCCTGTCATAAAGTATGTGAATATCCCCATGTGACACCTGACAGCCACACCTTCCCAAATATGCAATTCAAAGACTCATGGTTGGGGCTAGTTACTATTCGTGACCCAGACTTCCTGGGGTCACTAGGGTTCACAGAAAAGCCCTGGGCCTCAGTTTCCTCCCCTGTAACATACTGATGGAGCCATTGAGCCTCTGTGAGGGAATCATTGCAGAGTAGATACATGCAGCCTGCACTGGGTGGATGAGGGACCAGCATTTGGAGCTTCTTGTGGCTGTGGTGGCTTTTCATGTGCCAATATCTATGTGTAGGCTTCACCATTTCCCTGTGTCAGTAGAACAGGCTCCTAGAGCTATTTCTGGATTTTGTTTGGTTTTGAGACTGGGTCTCTTTGGCTCAAGCTAGATCTCTAGTGGATATATAGCTGAGGGTGCCCTTCAACTCCTTGGTCCTTTCTCCACCCTCGGAGATGCAGGGTCATGAGCACCATTATGCCTAGACCTCTGGTTCTTTCTGTCACCAGGGCCAAGGATTTTCACTGAGCCATTTCATCACTTGAGTCTCTGTGCTTCCCAGGGCCTGGGATCCCAAACCTGACAGGAGAATTTCCTGGCTCCACAGTAGCTGGACCCAGGGGCAGAAATGATACCATCAGGACTGAGTTTCTCTCTCCCCCTCTCCCTCCTTTTCCCCTCTTCCATCCCCTCACCGTTCACTCCCTCCTGTGTTAACAGAAATGCCCTGTGAGAAAAATGCCTCAATCTCTTAGGTTCAAAGCCAGCTAGAAAGTCCCAACCCTGGCATTACCAGCAGAAGGCTCTGTGCCTCTCTTATTGCCCAGACCCATGCGTTGCTGAGGATGGACCAGAGTGTCCAGGGAGGGAAAGGCCCAGACGGTGACAAGTCCCATAACCAGGGATGAGTCCCTTCCACTAGATGCCCAAATCTGAGTAAACACTAGCTACTCTAAGAAGTCAGTTTTGGCTACCATTAAGATGGGTTTTGCGACCACTGGCCTCCCTGCCTTGTGCCCCAAAGTGATCAACTTTTGAAATTCCAAACACCATCACCCCTGACTCAGGGGGTATTTGTTCAGTAATAAGAGTTGTCAAGCATTCTGGAAGCCTGGGGTTCCATTCCCAGCCCTGAGAAATAACCACCCCAGTGTTAACTGCTGGGCGATTGGGCCAACAGGAACCTTTCCCCAGTATGCTAGGTGAAAAGCCAGTTCCTTGATCAGGGATTAACAGTCTGGGCTCTTCTCCAAGATTCCCTGTTCATTGTTTGTCTTTTGTCTATTAAGAAGCAGGCTGTAATGACGAGCCTCTTTCAGAGGTTACAAAATATACATTCAATGGGGCTGGGAAAACGACTCAGGAGGAAACACGCTTGCTACACAAGCGTGAAGGCCTGAGTTTTATCGCGAGAACATACACAAAAGAATCCCGGTGTGGTTGTGAAGGCTTGAAGACTTAGTGCTGAGGAAAAGAGAGACGGGAGGTGGGGTGTCAGCCCTTCTATTAAAGCGCATTTGGTTTCCTTTGTGTGTTTTGCTTTTTGCTTGCTCTGAGCCCTGCTGCTGTCATTAGAAGTCAAGCCAGCAATCTGCAGGGAGGTGTCAACGTCATATGTAGCACGGACTGCAGACATACTGGAATTCAAACAATCAGAAACAAATTAGAAAGGGAGCCACTTTCCTTTTAGATGGCTCCGCTGATTTGCATACCAGCAGTTGATGCTGCCCATGCCTCGCCCCTGCAGCTCTCTGATGTACCTTGAGGGGTCACATGTGTGCTCCACTTTGGCTATGAGAACACATTACATACTGGTCCCGCTGCAGCCTCAGATCCACTTCCGGAGCTTCCTCTGTCCTGTCTCCCTCAAGCCTGTAAGAGACATGGAGAAGTGGGCGAGTGAACCAGGAGAGATGGCTTTTAAAATAATTATGGTAATTATGTATGCTTCTCCAGTGGGAGCCTCAGGGAATCACTCCTAAAAGACTGGAAAGAATTTCCTCTTTTGATCTTGATTCTGAGCCAGAGAAAATCAAATTAAGCAAGAAAAGCAAGAGAGGAATCTCACTGAGGAGGTAGGAGCAGAGCTAGGGCACTGAGTGGGGTCTGGGGAAAGATGACAAAAGGGAGGGGTCCCCATGTGTCCCCTAGGCTGCTAACTGCTGATTCCTCAGGGACATCACAGAAGAGATGGCTCAGACCAAGTGCTAGCTTTCCTTCTAGCCTGCAAGGCTTCAGTTCCTTCCCTAACGGGGCCTGAGGACAGAGTGACTGGCCAGGCCCCTGGACAATGTCCAGGACAGCCCCATGGATTCTCCCGAACTCCCCTCCAATCACTGCGGTGAGATCGGCTAGTGTAGGTGTGCGAGGCTGGTGTTTTTTTTTTTTTTTTTTTTTTAAAACTCCCGTTGAGGCACTAGGCAAAACGATCCTGTCACTTCTCTAAAGTTTCTTCTGTGGTTGCTAAGCAGCACGCCTCTGCCCCACTTCCACTTCCCTCTGCTCCTGCTGTCTTTGTCTCTCTCACCACCCTCCACTCCCACACTGGCACAGTGCTCTTTCCTGCCTGAGTGGAGAGAGCAGGGAAGCTTCCTGCTCCAAGGGCCACAGCTGCTGCATGGCAGGTGCTTTCGTGCAGATGCTTCCCCAGGGCGCCTGGGTCAATTCCCCCCTGCTAAGAACATGTGCAGAAGCATTGCTGGAGACCTTTGGAATCTCCTAACAGGCTGACCCCAGATATTCTCCCAGCCACTCCTCTGTCGAGCTCTGAGCTCTGGTCCATCTATCCATCCACCCACACATCCATGAACCCTACCCATCCATCCACTTATCTATTCTTCTTTCCCTGGAAGCTGGAGGGGGGGGGGGACCTCAAATGCATGCAGCTCCAGGCAGGTAATGTAATGCGGGGAGGAGACCAGGGTCAAGATAGTCTAGCTTGTGCCAGCTGTTGTTATAAGGGCACAGCCAGTGATGGGCAAAACTTGGTATGTAGGGGCTGGAGAGATGATTTTGCATGTGAAGTGCTTGCTGGGCAAACATGAAGACCTAAGTTTGGGTCTATAATATGTACATAAAAATCCATATGTGATGATACACAGCTGTAACCCCAGCCCAGGGTTGGGGTGAGAAGGGTAGGAGTGGGTGGATTCCTGGGGCTTGCTGGCCAGCCAGTCTAGCAGAACCACTGAGCTCCAGGTTCAGTGAAGGAGAGTCTCTACCTTAAAGTAAAAACTAAGATGGAGAAGTGATCAGGGAAGACACCTGGTGATGCTGTCTGGCCTCCACAGCATAGGCGTTTGTGTGTGCACATGAAAGCATACAAACAAAACAGGCCAAGCAAAAACCTATCTGTAGCTACATCAAGGAGGCTCTGTAAAGCCAGCTCACATGACCCCATGGCTTGGGGGGCATAGTAGAGGATGGATGGGAGGAAGGCCTGCTGTGAGCTGTTCCTTAAAGCAGGCATCGCTAGGCCCTGATTTCTACAGAATCCTCATTTGGACAGGTAAGAGAGTAGCCCAGCTGGACAGCAGCCAGATAAACAGGGTATTCCCCAATGCCAGTGTCACCCATCACTCAGCCCTGCCCGAGGCCAGAAAGGCTACAAGTTAATGAGGGTTGGTCGCTGGACAGAAGCTATGGAGCCCTACAGCCTGAACTGCCCCCCACCACCACACCCAGTGGCCCCCGTAGGACCTCCCAGCTTTCTTTCCTCATCAGCCACAAAGATGCTCAGAGACTCCAGTCCTGGCGGAATGGAATGAACTTTCCAAGTGCTCAGAGTTCTGTGCAGGTTCTGGCTTGCAAAGAGAGAAGCTCCAGAGGCCAGGGTTTGGAGGAGGCACTACCACTTACCGTCATGCTCTGCTATGCAGAAGGCTCCGCGGTCCAGCAGCCTGCCCACCCCACCCCTCCCCACCCCATCCCACACCAGAGCATCTCCCTGCCCTGCTTGGATCCCACTGCTCCAGTCCTTAGTCTCTGTGAAGGGCTGAAGGAGACACATGGCTGAGTGAGTGAGGGAACCACAGAGGTACAGCTCCCATCTCCCTTACATCCCCAGACTTGGGGGCTGGCCCTGCCCCAGGAGCCTCCCAGCACTAATGAGTAACAGCTGGAATACAAAAGTCAGTGAAGAATGGTACCGCTAGCTTATTTAGGTGTTTTGTTAAGAGCAGTACAAGGAGGTCTCTTTGGAGACCTTTTCACCCTTTACTTTCAAAGGGGTTAAGGGAGCAGAGGAAGGTAGTAGAAAATAAGAGGGAAATCAGACTGTAAAAGAGTGTGTTTGCATGCACTGTGCATTTATATAATCTCATCTATGTGCTGAGGGTAGAGGACAACTTACAGATATTGGTTCCCAGGGATTGAGCTAAGATTATCAGACCTGGTGGCAAGGACCTTTACCCGCTGAAGCATCTTGCTGGTCCTGATTACTGAATTTCATTCAAGAAATGTGTTTGAATGTGGGTAACCCAGGGGGACCAATTTAACCCCATTCAGGACTTCCAGAGGCCAGTCTCTACCTTGCTGTACCAGAGACATGTCCAACTTCTGAAACTCAGAGAAATGTCCATGAAAATTCTTCACGACCACTCCCAAGTAGCCAGGGGCTGGGGACACTGCTGTGTGTAGAGGGCTTCCCTAGCACATACATGGTCATGGGTTCTGTCTCTGGCACCACACACAAAAAGGAAAGTGAAGAGACTTTCTAGCAAACAGGGGATACAGAATAAAACAGCATTGACCCGCTATTACGTGTAAGAATAAGATGTTCTTCCACCAGAGTCCTGCCGCGTGCCCCTTTCTGTCCCCATCAGAATCCTGCCGCGTGCCCCTTTCTGTCCCCACCAGAGTCTTGCCGCAGGCCCCTTATGCCCCTTTCTGTACCTCTTGCTCTGCTTCCTGGCGACATGATAGTCTGTCTCTCCTGCCATTGAAATCTCCCCAACTAAACCAAAATAAGTCATCTCCCCTTAAAAACATTGATTTATTTCTTGAAAATTTCATACATGCTTATAATGTATCTAAAATTGTATCCACCCCACACTGCTTCTGCCCACCTCCTCTTGGGCCCAGTAACACACCTCCCTCCCAAGTCATGTCTTCCTTTTCCATAACCTGAACTCAAGTTAGTATTGCTCATACATGTCTGGGTATGGGGTCCTTCACTGAGACGTGGGCAACCTATCAGTAGCCACACCCCAAAGAAAAGTGACTCCCTTCCTCAGCAGCCACAAGTACCAACAGCTTCCTCAGCTAGGGGTGGAGCCTTGGAACCCCTCCTCCCTTGTGGCTGGAATTTGAACCGAATTGAGCTTGTACATGTCTTCTGGAGCTGCTGCGAGTTTGTACTCAGTCGCTTTGTCACGTTCAGAGGACAGTGTTTCACAGTTCTTCTCGGGTATCCGTCACAGTGAGCACCCAAAAATGAGAGGATTTATTTATAAACTCTTGATCAGCCTGTGAGGTAGCCGCCCACCCTTACTCCAACTCCTTTGGATTTGCAGTTAGCCTTGAAATCAGGAGCTATGGTCCTCCACCTCCACTCTTTAATATAAATTTTACTTTATAATTACTAACTTATGTGTTTGTATGAGTAGTGTATAGATACAGGTGTGAACTTTTTATATATTTTCTTTTACTTTGGGAATTGCAGGGTGGGGCGTGCACACCATCACACAAACGTGGAGGTCAGAGTTCTGCTTTGGGGAGCAGGCTCTCTCCTTCCGTCACATAAGCTCTAGGATTGAACTTTGTTGGTGTTTTTATTGAAATGCCATTGGGTCCATGTCCCCTGCCCCCTGTCATCTTTCTCTTCCTGTTTCTCACCTGTTTGCTTACCAGAGGACTTTCATTAAAACAGAACCTTCTGTCTTCTGTGCAGCCAGACTCAAACAGCAGAATGTGGGCTTCTATGGCAAACCTTCCCCTTTGCCTGGTGGGAAGGCGTGGCTGCAAGTGTCCCCAAAGACGGCTGCACTCAAACCCAGGCAGAATGGACAGCCCAGTCATTGTGCACAGGCGTCTCAGGCTATTCCCTGCCAGCAAGTCAAACTGAAGTCAGCCCATCCCCAGGGCCAGTGGTTGGACTCGGAAGTTAGTAAAGTTATCTAGTCAGAGCTGTGGAGACGCAGTTGATGGAGGGCAAACATCGGGACTGGGCCTCAGTCCCCGGAATCAACATCAAAAGCCACGCATGTGCTTGTAATCCCAGAGCTCAGAAGGCAGAGACAGGAGAGTCCTTGGAGCTCTCTGGCTGACCAGCCTGGTCTGCTTGTGAGTTGTAGGCCAGTGAGAGACTATCTTAGTTAGGGTTTCTATCGCTGTGAAGAGATACTATGAACACAGCAGCTCTTGTAAAGGAAAACATTTAATTAGGGTGCCTTGCTTACAGTGTCAGAGGTTGAATCCATTATTATCATGGAGGGACATGGCAGCATGCAGACAGACAAGGTGCTAGAGGAGGAGCTGGGTCCTACATCTTGCAGGCGACAGAAAATGGTCTGAGACATTTTGTGTGGCTTGAGCGTATATGAGACATGAAAGCTCACCTGCACAGTGACACACTTCCTTCAACAAGGCCACACCTCCTAATAGTGCCACTCCCATTGGGCAGCCATTTTCTTTCAAACCACCACAAAGACTCTGTCTAAAAACAAATGAACAAACCAAAACCAAGTGGATAGCTCCAACTACAAATTGACCTCTGACCTCCACACGCATGTGCACACACCTACCTATACCTATGAACATACACACGCAGCAAAACGAATAGGAGTTGGAGAAAGGGCTCAGCAGTTGAGAATGCTCACTGCCCGTGCAGAAGACCAGCTTTCGGTTTCTAGCACCCGCATGACTGCTAACAACAGTCTGTAACTCCTGTTCAGGGATCCAATGTTCTCTTTTGACCTCTTCAATACCACAGGCATGATGCACATATGTACATACAGTAAAATGCTCATACATAGAAAATAAAATTAATTAATTAATTTCAAAGAGTCATCCACTCATACAACTTATACTCATTGGGATTGTAGACTCAGAATGATTTCTGACGTTGGGAGTTTCCCTGTCCAGTACAGCAGCTATGGCCCACATGTAGCTATAGTAAAGAAAGCTTACAGGAATGGTGGTATACACCTGTAAGCCTAGCACTCGGGAGAACCAAGAGTTCGAGGCCAGCCTTGGCTACAAAGTGAGTTAGAGGCTAGCCTCGGCTAAATGAGATCCTGTCTCTAAAAGGGAAGTGTACTAAACTTAAGTAGCATTAGAGTCCTGTTCCCACTTTGCACTAGACACATTTCAAGTGGTCAGCAGCCACATGGAGTGCAGAATTACCATATTATCAACACAGTTACAAGCCATTCCAGCCATAGCAGAAGTTCTTTTGGTTAGTGTTGCTCTAGTCCTGGAGAGACGGAAAATACAATTTAGAATAATGGGGCTGAAGAGATCGATCCGTGGTTATGTGCACCGGCTGCTGTTCTTCCAGTTCCCAGCATCCACATGGCAGCTCACAGCCATCTGTAACTACACTTCAGGGGATCTGATGCCTGCTACTAACTTCTGCAGGCACCAAGCACACACACAGTGCATATATACACATGCAAGCAAAATCACTAATACACATAAAAATAAAATAAGAAAGAATACTGTCTGGGAGGCTTGAGTCAGACAGGTGATCTGTGTGCATACATGCACACAGAAATGAGAAGGTGAGTTGCTGGCTCTGGCCCTGCTACTCCTGATGCTGGGTAAATCATCACTCCCCTCTCTGGGTAAATCACTGCCCTCTCTGGTGTTTCCCAGTCCCAACAAGGTGAAGCTGTCAGACAACACAGTTAAGTATTTTTCAACAGACGAACCTCTCCACCGATGCAATAATTCCAATCAGACCAAATCAGACTGAATTAGAAAAGGAACCCAGGCACAATGGATGCCAGGGCTCCCGGGTAACCCCCGGGAAAACACGGAGGAAAGGAGAACCAGAACGACCACCAGAGAGGAAAAGGGTTCATTCTGGGGGGGGGGGGGTACACACAAGTTTAGATAGCCCGTGGAAGTGGTCTTGACTCTCCCTGGGGAGGGGGTCACCGTTTGGCAGGCCTTCTTGGAGGTGGAGTCTGAACTGTGGCCACTCCCAGGGGAGGGGTCTTGGAACTTTCCACCAAACACTTGACTCCTTGTATATACTGATGCCAGGGGGCTGGGGTGAAGCCCCCAGCTAAACAAAGACGCCGCCGAGAGTCCTTGCGGTGACCCATAGTTTAAAATGGGTTACCCAGAAAAGGACGAGGGAACCACTTCCCGACACGAGAAAGGAGCGGGTACACTGGTTGTGGATAAGGGGCGCTGCTTGATATTACCCAGCTGTGCTATCATGGACAAGTTACTTAACCTCTCTGAACCCCATTTCCACATTCATGAAAGTAGATTTGAAAAATAGACTGAGAAGATCCATCAAAAAACGCATTGAAAAACCAAACAAAGGACCACAAGATGTCACCATGCCTAGTAAATCAGATAGCCAACAAATCCATTTCTCCAGTTGCAGAGAGGAGATATTTCTGATGTTGCTTTTTTGGGTGGGTGCATGAGTGTGAGTGTGTGTGTGTCACGTATGCACGTGTGTGCAGGTCCATATGACTGTGTGCGGTCAGAGGGCAGAGGACGTTAGCAGATTCCTGCTGTCACTCTAAACTGCCCCTTTGACTGTGGCCAAGCTCACAGCACTAAGGTTACAGGCACATGCAGCGGTGCCTGTCTTCTGTGGTGCTGAGAATGCAGACTCAAGTTCTTTTTCTACAAGAGCACTGGCATTTGCATGGCCAGTGCTCTTACCCACTGAGCCTTCCCCCCAGTCACCGAGCAGAACTCTCTTGTAAAGACTCTTGAGAAGTATCTTCAGGCAATGCAGATGGAAGACACGAAAGACATACCATGACATGGATGACCCTAAGAGCCGAGTGCTCTCTTAACGCCAGCTGGATTTATACCTGTCTGTCCAGTGTGGCCCTGAAAAACATTTGCCCTGGGGAAGAGTCTGAGAGCCTGGTATCAGGTGATGCTGTATGAGTGGGCTGAAGCACAGGCAGCTGTGAGCAGAGTCCAGAGGAGGGAAGGAGATGGGGAGGGTACAGTGTGGAAACCCCCAGCAACTCTGCAGGCTCTGTGCCTCTTCTCCACGGGACAAGGCTGTAATGTACACATTGCACAAAGCCCCACAACATCTAAACATCCCGTAATCTGGTTCATGCCCAGACAGCTGTGCGTGCCCTAGTCCCTTTCTTTCTACAAGCAGAGGTTTAGACATATCGTCGATGGGGAAGACTAGTTAAGATTTGGTGACCCAAGAGCACCAGCCTCAGACTGCTTTACACTGAATCAGCTCTTCCATGCATTTGTTGTTGGTAGCACTGGGCATGGGACCCTGTGGCATGCTTGTCAAATGCACTCTCTGATGGAGTCTACCACCACATACCCAGCCCTTCTTGCTATATCTCAGACAAGGTCTTACCATATAGTAAAGCTGACCTTGAACTCAGGCTGGCCCCAAACTAGCAATCCTCCCAACTTTGTCTTCCCAGTGCTATAACTTCAGGAACGTACCGTCCATACCTATCCATTGGAGTGAACTCTCATTTCTTGAGTGTGTGTGTGCACACGCGCATGAGCATGTGTGCATGAGGTACCCATGCGGAAGTCAGGAGACAACTTGTGGGAGGGAGTTGGTTCTCTCCTCTACAATGTGTGTTTCTGGGGATCAGGCTTGGTGGCAAGCATCCCTAACCAGTGAGCCACTTTGTTGGCACGTGCCCAACTCTTTATGTGGGCGATGAGATTAGAATTCAGGCCTTTCTGCCTGTGAAGCGTTAAGCCGTCTCCCCCGTGAGCTCTTTTAGATGGAATGATCTCAATCAGTTCCCGTCAGTCTCCCCCTGAGTCAAAGACGACTCAGGACACCTCCCACCCTCGGCCCCTGGGAATCCCCAGTGTGGAGCAGGCCAGTATGAAGCCTCAGATATCAGGAAGTGCATTGAAAAGACTACCCATGTCTTGGATCTTCTAAGAGAAGCCAGAGATGCTGGTCTGAGAAAATGTAGAGACCCTGGCTAAGGGATAAGGGAGCGTGGTGTCGACAAGTGAAGTTTTATATGTGGTATGTAGTCTTTGGTTAATTCAGTATCCATCCAAGAGGCTGAATGCTAATCAGCTGCAATTAAAAAGCATACATACTGGGGCCAGGCGGAAGAGTGAGTCAGCAAAGAGCCTATTCCTCAGCACCATGTTCTCTCCATCGCCACGTGGGCTCCATGGACCGAATGCAGTTCACCAGGAGTGTGTGGCAAGGGCCTCTGGCAGCTGGGTCAGCTTGTTTTTAAAAGCTCACTCCTTTGAGGTGATACAGGAAACCATTTTATGTACCAATCCTAGTACTTGCTTTGTTTTTGTTTGCTTGTTTGTTGTTTGGTTTTTTTTTCTGTTTTGTTTTTGTTTGAGACAGGGTTTCTCTGTGTCGCTCAGGCTATCCTGAAACATCCTCTGTAGACCAGGCTGACTCTGTCTTCCAAGTGCTGTGATTAAAGGTGTGTTCCCTGGTGCACCTTGATAGCCTGAAACAGGATGGCATGCTGGGGCTCTACAGAGAAAAATGGAAAGCATTTTGCATGCTGGAATCCTCTGATGGATCTGACTGAACTTGACAGGGGTCTTTACAGCTAACTTAATTAACTCAGCCAAGAGCGCAGATAGAGGCCCCTTTGCTCCAACAGCAGTCTGTACTGTGGGGCATGCTGTAGTCCTGCCTCTAAACACAGCCGCATGCATGATGTTGTTTCTTTGCTCTTGGCCACTGTACTGAGAAACTGTTAAGACAATATGGGCTTTGCTTTGTGATTGAATAAGGGGCAAAGGGCAGGTCTCCACAGTCCTTCAGATAGAGACTGCTCTCATGCTCCAACCACTGACCACTTTCCCACTCCTAAGGAATCTGACCCTGGGAACCCGTCCCTCTCCCTGATTTTCAGCAGGTGCAATCCATGCTTGCTATTGTGTCTTGTTTGCAATTCTACTCAGCACCATTTCACATGGTTCTATTTCCAGTTACATGTTTGTCTCCACCAGGAAGACACCCTAAACGAGATCACTTCCCTTATTCCCTTTGGGCAGTGTTTCTCAACCTGTGGGTCGCAACCCCTTTGGGTGATGAATGGCCCTTTCACAGGAGTGACATGTCAGACATCTTGTATATCAGATATTTGCATTATAATTCATAGTAATAGCAATGTTACAGTTACAAAATAGTAAGGAAATAATTTTATGGTTGGGGTCACCACAACATGAAATGTATTAAATGGTCACAGCATTAGGAAGGTTGAGAACCACTGCTCTTGGGCCAAGAACAGGTTGCAAACAACTTCACAGATACTTGCTAAATAAATCATGGTGTTTCTCAATTAGGGGCATGGAGGAGGAGTGGCGTGCAGCTCTCCTCAGGAGGTCAGGGTTGGTCATGGGAGTTAAGTCTTCTGGCAACTCTTTCCCTAGCACACTCCTCCCAGCCCACACCCATGTGTGTGTGCACGTACAGATGTATGCAAGTGAACATGCCTAAGAAGGGTCTGGAACCAGCAGTCCAGGCTCTTGCAGGAAGAAGTGAACAACACAGCAAATTAATGACTAACATGCAGGTTGAATGACCCCTAAAGAGGCAGATTCCTTGTTCCCATCATCATGGCAGCCTCCCACTTCTGTGTGCACCCATATCAGTGCGATGACGACTTCTGGAGACTTATACACAGAGAGGCAAGATGTCAAGATTACGCCTGTCTTCATAATCCTCCTATTTACATGCCTGGACCTATCCTAATTTTTCATGCCATTTCTACAAACCCAGGTCTAGGCTAGTGAACCCAATTACTCTGTGTAGAAGCTGGGGATCTGGAAAGTCTGCTTGGCTGTGTGACTTTAAGCAAGTTACTTAACTTCTCCGACTCATGGTAGTATTAAATTTAGATTAAAGGAGAGAACAGATGTGGAAGAGCCTTGGCGAGTTAGAAGGTTGAGCCTGTAAAGGGTCTACCCAGGTGGTCTCCACTGAACAGGAACTCCTGAAGGCGCCTAGGACGAGGCTCCTCCCAGGACAGAAAATGGGGTGGAGCTTGCTGCTTCTACAACAACCCTTCTGTTTCTACATTTTCTTTTATTTGCTTATTTTGGAGGGGGGTGCACATGGGAGTTAGAAGACAGCTGTGTAGAGGTCAGAGGACGACTTGTGGGACTTGGCTTTCTCCTTCTGCCATGTGGATTCCAGGGATTGGACTGGGGTTGTCAGCCCTGCTGACAAGCGCCTTTACCCGCTGAGCTCTCTTGCTGGCTTTAAAGAATGATCTCCCCTCTGGTGAGTTCTACTTTGCTTCTTCACGGGACCAAAGATGCCATCTGTCAGCAACCACATGGGCGTTTGGACTTGCTTTGACCACACCACTCCCAACCCAAGTGATTACGTCATCGATTAGCTCCAGATGTGGACATGTGGCTCAGAACTGGCCACTTAGACTATCACTTTCCCTCAGTCATAGTGAGAATGGCATTTGGGTTTTTAGGTTGAGCCAAGAGGCTCTTCACAAGGATTTCTGTGCCCTCACGTGCTTAGAACTAAGCTTGGTAAAGAACTGGAGCTGCTGCACCCTGTATGGCAGGAAGAAGGAAGACAGCATTTGTCTGAGAATGGCCAGCAACAAAGACAAGCTCTTTAATCCCAGTGGTGCCTGATGCTAGGGAAATAATTGTATGTGTGTTGCCTTGGAAGCTGACATATGAGATCTGAGTCACTTGCAACCCTAAGAATCCCGACTCCTTAAAAAAGTTATGCTTAATTTTTTTTATCTATTGCTGTTTTTTCTTCTTCTTTCTTTAATATTTTTGCTTATAAGCTGTAGCTGAAGTCCCCATTTGAACTTTATTTATTTGACTTTGGGTGTGTGGGGGGGGGGACAGAGAGAGAGAGAGAGAGAATTGGCGTGTGAGATCTATGTGCACCTGTGTATAAGTGTGCACATACCTGTGTGTGCACAAGTGTGGAGAGCAGAGGAAGTACAGGGTGTTGTGCTCCATGGCTCTCTACCTTATTCCCTTGAGGCAGGGCCTCTCACTGAACCTTGAGGTAGACCAGCAGCCAGCTCCTGTCTCTAATCCCCACAGTGCTGAGGTTACAGGCACATGTGTGGCCAAGCCCTCAGCTTTGAGTAACAAGCAGTTTGACCCACTGAGCCGTTTCTTCAGTCCCCATTTACATTTATCTTATCTGAAATTGTTTTATTTTTCCTTTGATGTAGTGGTGGTCATTTTTTTCTCCTCAATTTTGAAAGTACAGAGATGGTAGAAACAATCACATTTCCTCAGTACCTTACAGTTTCTGAAAGCTTCTTACAGGGACTGTATCAAACAGAACCACGTGTTACCCACACCAAATGGATGAATAAACCAGAGAAGCAAAAGAACTTCATATTAACAGCCTAAGACTTCCGGTTCATCAAACAGCATCCTTCCATATGAAGATGACTAGAAGTCTGAGGAGACAAAGAAAATAGGCCTGACACCTTGCATTTGTCTTGCTACAGTCTCAGCTGTGTGCTACCATAGCCCAGTTTTCTGCATGAAGTAGCACTTCAAGCTCTCACGGGAGCCCTCACATAACTCAAGTCCTATCATTGTGTCTTAGCCCTGGCCCAAAAAAATCCCCTGCGGCAGATTAATTTATACCCGTGCTGAAGAGATTTCCTTCTCAGAGTTTGGAGAACACACCCTAGCTCCCATCCTGCTTCCTTTCCTGCCTTTTAAAAATTGGTTTCCTTAATTGTCCTTCCTACATTTGTTTAAACTCTTGGTTGCCAACAACATAATCCATTTTAGCTACACTGAGAAGGAAGGGAAAGATTATATTGTGTTGGTTTAGTCTCAAAATCTGTAGCAGAACCAAATCACTAGGCTGCTGGCCACTTATCCAAGAGTAGCCCTCATCCTAGCTGCAAGGGAGTCCAGGAGAGTGAGTTTATGATTTCTACTTTTACCAGGAGAGACAAACAAACAACAACCCTCCCCCCTAAAAAAAATCAAAATCAAGGTCTTTCTGTGTAGCTTGAGTGTCCTGGAACTCTCTATGTAAACCAGGCTAGCCTCAAACCCCTCAGTACAATTTTTATTTCTTCTGCCTCCCAAGTACTGGCATTAAGGGTGTGCTCCACCTTGGTTTTTTTTTTTTTTTTTTTTTTGAGACAGAGTCTCTCATTGGGATCTCAGGTTCACCAATTAAACTAGGCTGGATGGTCAGTGAGCCATACATATCTCTCTGTATTCACCTCCCAGTACTGGGATTCCAAGCACATACCAAAATGCCTAGTCTTTTACATGTGTCCTGGGGACCAAACTCAAGTCCTCATGCTTGCATAGCATCTTTTACTCACTAAGCCATCTCCTGATCCCCAAAAGATGGTGCAATCCAAGTGCAAGAAATTGTTAGCTTTCCTTATTATGCTGTGATGTAACCTCCACTACTCAGCCCTGAGAACCCCACTCCCAGTTTGGCGATACTTTATTCTCACATCAATATCTTTATCCTCATATCTGAGTCTACAGTGCTGTTATCCCATTCTCCTGTTTTGGGAGTCTTCTCCCATAGTCAAGGCCATTTCTTCTACATTCCCAAGATGGCAGTGCCCACCTGGCTGCCCTTCGTCACTGAACTTTCCTCTGGGTCATTTGATTTATTGCTCGTCTCCCCTTAGGAACTCCATCCCAACGAGTATCATCAATGTGCTCTTTAAAGGAGACGCCAGTACAGAAACTATTGCCTATATTGTCCATCACATCCACTGGATACATTTCCAGATTCATCAACTGTGTGTAATGTTTGTAGAAGCATGGGCTGTTTAAGTTCATTACCTCTGTGGTTCTCTGAATGAGAAATGTCTCTCCTTGGTCCCCAGGTGATGGTTCTATTTGGACAGTTCAGGGGGTGTGCCCTTTCTGGGGGAAGTAAGTCACTGACGGACGCCATTCTTGGTGTTCTCTCTGCTCTCTGCTGTGGTCTGAGAAATGAATCCTCAGCTGTTGATACTGTCATGTCTGCTGCCTGCTACGTGTTCCCTGGTGGGATGAACTTGCGCTCTCCAGAACCCCAAGCATAAGCAAACTCTGAAGAAAGTTGTGTTGGTCCTGAGTTTGATTGCAACAAGAGAAATGTAACCGATTCATCTCTCTGCTTTGTCTGGGTTTTCTATGAAGGATCAGGCTGTGCCACTCCAAAATATACTGCAGTTGCTGTCAGGTTTAAGTTGAACTAAAGACAATGGAGGCTCATGGGTGCAGGAAAGTTCCCCACCCTGTTTGACTGCCTAGGAGAAAAGCATGGAAAGCCCTGTAAGGAAGCCACCCCACCTCTGTATGCCAAGGAACAAAAGGTTACAGTTTTCACTCAAGACAAGATCAGCACTAGGATGTGGCTATAGCAATAGACCTTAATGAAGCAGCCTTTATCCTCAAAAACCTTGCCCACTGTCTTAGTTACTGTTCTATTGCTGTGAGGTGACATCATGGCCAAGGCTACTTAAAAAAGAGAACATTTAAATTAGAACTCCATGACCATGATGGCAGTAGTCCGGTAGATAGGCAGTAGCTAAGAGTTTACATCTAATCCAAAAACATGAGGCGGGGGGGGGGGGGGGAGATCCCCATTCAAACCACCACAGAATCATTTTTTTTTTTTGCAAGATTGTCATCCAGGTGATTGGGTAAACAGGGTTCATCTCTACTTGCTTGTTACTGACTTCCCAATCTTTTTTTTTTTTGTGCCTGAAAACTGTTAATTATTTAGCACCTAAGTCAGATAACCCCATTCTGCTTCTCTCTGTCCAGCCAAACCCTATTAGAAACTGTTTGTGAAACCAAATTTATATCTCCTTACAGAATAAAAATCCTGAGTCTAATTCTGAACAACCAATTTTCAGTAAGCTTTAGAGCTTACAAATATTAACAAACGGTGTAATATGAATAATATTGAATTGTATGCACCTTTTCCATTGACCTCAGGATGCCCTTGAGAGAGCATCATCTCATGCACTCAGACTGACCTAAGGATGCCCCTGAGAAAGCATCATCTTGTAACCCAGATTGACCTAAGAATGCCCTGGGTCCTGCTGCCTCCATCTTTCCCAGGCTGGACTCACAAGTGTGCACAGCCACACCCAGTTTCTGCACCCTGGGCTTCCTGAATGCCAATCAGGCACTCTACTACCTGAACCACATCCCCAATCCCACATCTTAATGTCATCTAGTTGTCACCACTTATGCATTTAAAGTCTGCCTCCCTGCAGGATTTGGGGTCCTGTGAGGGAAGGAAGTGCACCTCTCCTGTCATTCATGTTTGCCCTGGTCTGGAGGCGGAGACTGCTCATTTGTTTCCCAGCTGCACAGGCCCAAAAAAATCACACAGAAACTATATTAATTACAACAGTCTTTGGCCAATGACTCAAGCATATTTCTGGCAAACTCTTATATCTTAAATTAACCAATTTCTATTAATTTGTGTTTTACCACAAAGTTCCAGCCAGCGTGTCCTCCTCCTTCGGCAGCTACATGGCGTCTCTTTGACTTCGCCTACTCTCTTTCTAGGCCTTTGTTCATATTTCCCACCTGGCTTTACTCTGCTAAGCCATTGGCTGAAATAGCTTTTTTCATTAACCAATAAAAATAACACATATACAGAAGGACTTCCCATATCACTGGTCCCAGACTCGGGGCAGCATTTCCTCCAAAATTAGCCCCTAGGTGATAGAGTTGAGTCCAGCTGTCCTGGGTGGATGTCAGGGTACTCTTCAGATTTCTGTCTCAGCAAGCAATGCTCACACCATTCTTGGATGTTGGAAATGTCCTCTGGATATGGCTGGGATCCAGAGCAGGATGGGATGACCATGCTAGCAGGAAGAAACCCATACCAGGAGCTTAAGTAGGAGTCCTGCTTAAAGAACACAAAAAGGCAGCTACCATGTATCTCCTGGATGGAGACAGGGGTTGACAGATATGTGAGAGGTGCTGCGTGAGTTAGGTAGGATTCTCCAGAAGAATAAAGCAGAGATAATGAATGCATCTTTAAAGAGGATTTATGAGATCTCCTGACATGACACACATGGGTAGTTTAAGTCCAACAACGTCTGTCTCACACCCAAGGGGCAAAGAACCTACTGGTCACTCTGCTCACAAGGCTGTAAGCCTCAGCAGTTCCAATCTGTTCCTGAAAGTTTGAAGGATTCCTAGTGAGCTACTGACCTTGAGTCTGTGTTAGAATAACATCAGTGATAGGATGCCACAGAAACAGAATGATGGGCTTGCTGGCAAGAGTGAAAGCCAGCAGGCAAAAAGCCAAATCTCCATATTCTATGTCCTGTTTTAGTCTGGCCTGCCACCAGAAGGCACCATCCGTGTTTAGGATGGGTCTCCTGCTCCAAATCATCTGATCAAGAAAGAACCTCACAAGCCACAGCAGGACCCCACAGGAGGTTACAGCAGCCCACTCCTTAGTAGATTCCTGGTTCAGTCAAGCTGACAACCAAGACTAGCTAGGATGCTCTGCAGTGCACTGGTCCTGTTCTGTGGCAAGCGTGGGATGCCGGCAGGAGCCTGACCCACAGCAGGTATGAGCCAGGGTGGACGTGGGAAGTGTGGGATGCTGGCAGGAGCCTGACCCACAGCAGGTGTGAGACAGGGGTGGACTCCCATTTTACTTTCTCAGTTCCTTCATGTTATCACTAAGGTAGAGTTTCCTTGCTTAACCTCTATCTATTCCTCCCCTCCCTCCCTCTTTCTTCAACAGATCAACATGCCCAAGTCTTCTTCATCTTAAGACATGTTCCCTTGCTCAACCTTGCTCTCTCTCCATTAATAATATTCTAGAAAGGATCCTTTCTCACCCCCACAGACCATTCTCCATAGCCCCTGGTCATCCATCACCTTTATCCATCAAACTATGGTTCTTTGGGCTTCTCAGACCCAAAGTTATTCATGATCCTGAATCAATCATTCAGCTCCCCTTTGAGGTTCTTTAACCTGTTGATTAAAACAGATGTTTGTTTTTTTTTTTTTCAAAAAAGATGTGCTTTTGTAGCCATATAAATAGCTGTTTATAACTTCAGGAATGCACCTCCTGGAACTTCCCCTCAGTCCTAGGTCAAGGGTCCTTCCCCAGAGGGTGGAACCCAGTGGTTTTAGGGACACAGGGGTGGGACATGAGTGTACGTGGGTGCCTGAGCATGTGTGTGGGAACCAGAAGCCAACCTCAAGCAGTGTGTTTTTCTTCAATAGCTATTCTTCTTGTTTAGTTAGGGCAAGGGGATCTGGGACTCAAGGATTAGCCTGGGCATGCTGGCCACTGGCCTTGTGATGTGCCTGTCTGTGCTCCCTAGCTCTGGGTTGCAAGTACACCACCACAGCTGGTTTTTCACATAGGCACCGAGGATGCAAGTAGTGTTCTAGTGAGCCATTTCCCCTGGCCCGCCCTTGATACCTATTCTTTATTTCTTGTTTCAGTGTGTAAATAAAGTAAATTTTGTGTGTGTTTGTGTGTGTGTGTGTGTGTGTGTCACAAGATAGGACCTGATTGCAAGTTTTTGTCTCTGCATTTGATTGTTTTACTGTTTTGACAGCTTTACAGGTGCACATAGTGATTTTGCTTCTTGTGTCCCACATAGCCCGGTCACCCCTCACCTACACTGGAGCCCTTCTTCCCAACAAGTACCCTCCACTTTCAGGCCCTGATGCTTTGTTTTGTCTTCTAGATTTAATTAGTGTCACTCACATGAGGCATGGAGGTGTGTTTGCTGGGACATGGGCAAATTGCCAAGGCCTACACCCCTGAAGGAAATGACTGCTCCCCAGCAGCCCAGCAGCCTTGACTGTCTATGACTCCAAAGGTGACCTACCTGGCTTTGAATGCAGACCAGATTGCTTCCTGTAAATCATGGTTCCACCCTTCCCAGTCACAGAAGCCTACACTGCTCTGTACCTCAGTTTCCCCAAGATTGAGAAGAGAATGACTGTAGAGGACACAGGTCTTCATACTCACAGACAAGAGAAACCAGGAATGTTAACCACACAGGCTTGTCTCTTCAACAGAAGAGATGTGTACCTCTTCCATCCAGAAGGCTGGGAGTGGATGGTATAAACCTGGTGATCTTTGCTATTCTGTAGGGCCAGGCCACATCTGAATCTCCCAGACTATTATGTTTACCCTACACTCTTCCTCCCTAGACCTTTATCTTCAGTTTTGTCTCTCAGTCAACAGATCCAGTCCCTAGGGGAGATGTCAAATATACTTTTAGTCCTTAAGGTATAGATAGTACCCATTCTTACAGAAAAGATTCCATGTATTTTGCAAGGTGCCATCATGCCTTAGGCTTCATTGTGATGATTGTCTCTTAGAAACCTTTTCCCAAAATTGTCTTGGGCTTAGATATGTCTAAAGTAACCTGCCCAGGGCCAGACTCTAGGATTTGAACCAACACTGGCTACTGAGTCGTGTTGAACTGGATTTCCTTCTTGCCTCACACGGATCATTTCTCTGCTGGCCGTGGTGTTTCTGGGGATCCCCACAAATAATGGCACCCAACACAGTAGGCTTCTGCAAACTGGGCTGCTGCAAGCCTGACATGGAACAGCCTGTGGTGAAGCTGTTGGACTCAGAGGAGCTTCAGCATCTTCTTGGTTATTTTAGCTTCGTTGCTTCCTCTCACCAACCTCATTAATTCTAGATCTGACATGACTCCAGGTTTGACTTGTAGATGTGCTTTGTGGGCTACATAGTATACCTTTTATCAATAATTTTGTTAGAATTCTTGTTGCTGCAACATACCTGACCCAAACAGCTTAGAAGGTATGGGCTTTTAGTGCATGGTGTCACGGGTTTCAGGGCAGGGCCCCTTGTCTCTGGCCCTGTGGTGAGGCAGCACAGATAGCAGTCACAGTGTGCAATGCTGGTGCTCACTGCATAAGAAAGGAGAAAGGTGCTGAAGGAAGAGGGGAAGCTCCCTGAAAAGGAAACAGGCTCCTTAGCTCCTACACTGTGGCCTACACTGGACTGGGGAGATAGAAGTAAATGTTTGTCAGTCAGAGTGCTTGCCTGGCAAGCGTGAAGTCCTGAGTTCAACCCCCAAAGCTCACGTTCTACAAAGCCAGGCACTCAATGGAAATGTAGCTCAGTGATAGAGCATTTGCCTAGCAAGCGTGAGGTCCTGAGTTCAAACCCCAGTACCAAGAGGGGAAAAAACCTGGCATGGTGGAGAGCTGTTGTAATCCCAGTGAGGGGAGGAGAAGACAGGTAAGTCCCCATTCAGTATCCACTAGTCTATCCCACTTGGTAAATGCCAGGGCAGTGAGAGACCCTATCTCAAGACAAAGGAAAAGCAAAAGGTAACTGAGGAAGGACACCAAGGTTATCCTCTAGCCTGCACAAACTAACTCTCTCTCTCTCTCTCTCTCTCTCTCTCTCTCTCTCTCTCTCTCACACACACACACACACACACACACACACACACACACACACACAAGGATTCACATACCCTTAGAGAACACTGATTAACATGCAAGTAAAGAACATGCCTGTAAAATGAGCATCATAAACAACCTCGTTCTCTCGCTGGATTGCCTGACCTGAGGATGTTTTTACACTGTTCTTCATCGGCTCTATGGGTGTACTGCTGCCCTTGCAAGTCTGTTTACTTCTCAGGCCATACTGAGTAACAATGGCAGCTCCAGATAGAGTTGTGACAGAGGCTGTGTTTCTACCTCTCCCACCACAGGTGGCTTTGGTCCCTGTATTTTGTTCAGGGACATCCCACATACCCCTGAAGGAAGTCCTCAGTCAGAATGACCTGGCAGGATCAAGACAGACCCTTTGCCTATAGACTGCTGAAACAATGGACCCAGGATGTTAGAATCTCACATTGGGGTAAGAAAGTGCTGGGTCCCAGAGCCAGCCATAAGGGAAGGCTTCTCTCAGAAAGAGATTTCATAAAGTTCTGACAACCTCTCAGACCACCTAGAGCCTGGTCCTTCGGTAATGGGCAGTACCACCCCGTGCCCAGGACTTGGGGAGGCCATTGAACGTCTGTTCCTCTTTCTTATGTGGCCTCTGCTTCTTGCTGACATTTGTCTGTTTAGTTGGCCTATTGAAGATAGTGGCTGACCTTGACTTTGGGGCTACAGGGCCCAGATTATGGGCCAGATAGCCCCAAAAATAACAGTTAGTATATTATTTTCTTTCATCTCAGATTATTTTTTTAATTTTTTTGTTGCAACATATATCAGTTTAAATGAGAATACTCCCCATAGATTTATATATTTGAATGCTTGGTCCCCAGTTGGTGAAGCTGTTTGGGAAAGATGTCGGAAAATGTGTCACTGGGAGTGGGCTTAGAGATTCAAAAGCCCAAGCCACCCCAAATTCTGTGTGTGTGTGTGTGTGTACATGCACACACATCTGTGTGCATATATGTCTGTATATATTGGTTATTTTGCCTCAACATGTAATCTCTAAGCTACTGTGTCAGCACCATGTTTGCAGTCTCTTTGCTGCCATAGCCCCATCATGATGGTCATGTGTTTTTCCATGATATTAGAAAAGTACCAAGACACGTGTGTGTGTGTGTGTGTGTGTGTGTGTGTGTGTGTGTACACCACTGTGCTGTGTACACGTGGAGGTCAGATGACAACTTGCAGAAGTCATTTCTCGCCTTCTACCATGTAAGTTCCAGGAAGCGAGCTCGGGTCTCCAGACTTGGCAACGATCTCCTTTCAGGGCGCCATCTCGCAGGCCCTCACTTCGGATTCTGTCTGAGTTTAGCATCAAGACCTTTAGAGAAAATGTTTCCCTTTTGAGAAGTGGCTCTAACAGTGGAAATATCAGTGGGTTTGGCAGGCCAGGGAAAGAGATATTTTTAGATTGAGCCTGCCAAGCGCCCGTGGCCTTCAGGTCCCGCCAGTCACCTGCCATGCACTGAGCACCACCAAGGGGTGTTTTCATTTCCTATTTGTTCCATAGCATTTAACCACGTATGGCCCCTTAAGCCCACACAGATTTGTGATGCCATTTCTGGAGACAGACGTCCAGGGACAATGGGGTCCCCTCCTTAGACTCTAACAGGTCTGCATTCCTTTGGGGGAAGTTCTGGAGATGGTCTGCTCTGAGGGCACTGGTTGCAGGCCGAATTCCATTCCGATGGTTTGTAGCTGAGGGCTGGTCTCCCTCATTCCTACAGGCTGCTCAGTTGCCCCTCGCTCTGCAGCCAGAGCTCAATGAATGTCGCTCACTGCAAACCCTGCTGACCTGACACCACTCACAGAAAGTTCTCTACTTCTTGGGTTTAGTTTTCTTTTTTGAAAGTATCTGGGTGGATCTAAGGTCATATGCGTGCTAAGTAACTCTTCTACCCCTGAGCACACCACAGCCTACGTTCTCTACTTTGAGGAACTCCTGCAATCTCCTGACCCAGTGGGACAATCTCCTTAAGATCTTGCATACTGCAGAATGTTTGCCATGGAATACAACTTGTAGGCATCAGAAATTAAAATATGTACATATTTGGAATACCCCATGCCTACCACGCCCAGAGAGGAGGCACCACTGCTCTGCCGCTGTAACTGTGGGCAAAGCTGTTAACTGCCCAAGTTCCAATTTCTATCTCCATTGAGGAGGAATGAGAGCTCGGGCTCTACAGCCATGTCATCATCCGATCTGGCCACTGTTGCTGCACTGTGCTCGGGCCACTCAGAGCACTCTGTGTGTGTGCTCCCTCTCTGCCACCTTGGTGAATTCTCCAGCAGAAGGCAGCAGCCACAGCAGAGCTGGCTAACGACATGGGCTCTGGGACCAGCTGCTTGCGCTTGATTCCTAATTTCTCTATTTGTGGCCCTGGGAAAAGTATTGAGCTGTGTTTTAGGTTCAACATCCATAAGAAAAAGAGTAGCATCTGGGGCTGGCAATATCGCTCAAGTGGTACAGTGCTTGTCCATTGTGGGCCTAGCCCGAGGGCCCATCCCCAGCCTGCATAGAGTAGGTGTTGTGGCCATACCTATGATCTCAGAACTTGGAGATGTGAGTAGAAGTTCAGGGCTATCCTCCATCCTCACCTGTACGGTGAGATTGAGGAAACCAGTAGTCAGTGAGTTAATGAATGAATAAATGAAAGAGTGATTGGATAAATAAATCAATAAAGTAAAAAGGAATAGGTGTAACATCTACTCCACAGCTGTCAAAAGGAGTAAGTGCACTTCCATGTGTGAAGTGCTCAGAAGTCTGTCTGGTAGCTGCTACAACTGCCTTCGATTACCTCACCATCAACTGCTGCCTCCCGCTGGTCCTTCACAGATGGCCTTACCATTAGCAATCATAATTCTTGTCTGTGTTAGCAGCTGTATTTTCCTCCCATGGTAGACAGAAGCCCACTAGGGTTATTAGGTGGAAAGGAGTTTCTTATAACCCACTGTTCTGTTGACTGTGGTTTTCCGTCCTGCCCAGCTCCCGCATTCGTTAAGTCCCAAGGAAATCACACACAAGTCTACATTAGTTATAAACTGATTGGCCCATTAGCTCAGGCTTCTTATTAACTAATTCTCATAACTTATATTAGCCCATTATTCTAGTCTATGTTAGCCACGTGGCTTGGTACCTTATTCCTTGAGGCAGTCACATCTTGCTTCCTCTGAGGCTGGGTCACAACTGTAGAATAAGCTTTCTTCTTTCCAAAATTCTCCTGTTCTTGTTGCCCCCGCCTCTACTTCCTGCCTGGTTGTCCTGCCTATACTTCCTTCCTGGCTACTGGCCAATCAGCATTTATTAAAATACAATTGACAGGGTACAGACCATTGTCCCACAGCACTGTTTATTACTTGAGTCATAAAGAATTCATTTCATAAACACATGAACTTGCTGAGGATGAAGGTGTCTCCTTAGGATGCCATGCTCCCTGTTTGTCCCTTCCCTGAGGTAGGCAGCCTGAGGTCTGAAGTATCATGTTGCTGTGGATGTGGAGAGGTGGAAATACCCTGTAAATGGATATGGCTTCCACGAAGCGCAGTGCAGGCAGGAGCTCTTAACGTCAGGAACCAGCACATCTCCTGACCCAGCACTTCCCAGAAGACACCAGACATGCCTGTCCAAGAAGTCAGTGAGAAAGAAGGAAGGTCATGACCAGGCTCTCCATAGCACAAAAGTGGAGCAGCCTGTATCCCCGCAGAGTCAGAAAGATGCAGCACCCTTCACGTGCGGGGCAAGAAGCAAACATGGCACTTGTGTCTGTTTATAAATGCTCATGTTTTCATCATTTGCACTTCATAAGGTGTTAAAAATCTGTGTGTGAGAGCACACTCATGCACATGCATGTGTGTGTATGCATGCAAGCTTACTTGCACAGGTGGGAATGTGTAGAGGTGAGCATCAGATCTCTTCTCTACCTTGGTTTTTAAGACTCAGTATCTCACTGAATCTGGAGCTTGCTGCCTAGCCTGGACTGACTGGTCACTCAGGGAGCCCCAGGGATCTGCCTGTCTCAGTCTCCCAGTCCTAGGGAAGCATGTCACCATGCCTGGCTTGTTACACAGGTGCAGGGATCCAAACTCAAGCTCTTTCCCCACCAAGACAACTCTAGCCCCTGCACTTTACAATAATAAAGTTTGCTGTTTAATAAGAACAACAAACTTGCTGTGTTTTCAAGTCCTGTTTTGCATTAATTTTCACAACAGTGTTTGGTGTGGGTACTGTTATTCTCCTTTTTATCGAGGGGGAAGGTGCACAGAGAAGAGAAGTAACTTTTCCAAGGTCACCCATGGCTTTGGAGTTTGAACCCAGGCAGTCTGCAGTATGTAATTGGGGTTAATCGCTATGCTATACAGTGGTTCCTTTTCTGGAATGTAAATGACATAGCAATAAAAGAGATTATGTCTAGCCAGGAAGTGGTGGCACACTCTTTTAATACCAGCACTCAGGAGGCAGAGGCAGGTGGACGTGATTTTGAGGCCAGCTTGGTCTACAAGAGCTAGTTCCTGGACAGACTTAAAAGCTACAGAGAAACCCTCTCTTGAAAAACTGAGAGAGAGAGAGAGAGAGAAAGAGAGAGAGAGAGAAGAGAAGAGGAGAGGAGAGGAGAGGAGAGGAGAGGAGAGGAGAGGAGAGGAGAGAGAGAATCTTAACCTGTAAAAATATATTCGGAGAACTTGATCTTCAGGCGATTGGCTTAGTCAAACTGGCCTGTGAGCACAGCTGTGGAACATTTCCTGACTTCTGATTGGCCTGTGAGAGCTCAGCCCACTGCGGGCAGTGCCACCCCTGGGGCAGGTGATCCTGGACTGTATGAGAAAGTTATCTGAGCAAACCTTCAGAAGCCGGCCAGTAAGCATCACTCTTCCATGATTTCTGCTTCAGTTCCTTCCTTGAGTTCCTGTCCTAAATTGCGCCAACAATGAACCACTACCTGAATGTATGAGCCAAATAAACCATTCTATCACAGCAACAGAAAGCGAACTTGGACAGTGGCCACAAAAAGTTGCCCATCATGCTCTCTTCAGTGTTCCAGGTCCAGAGGGCACCTTCCACGTGCCAAGACCACATTGAGAACCAGATGCCTTGATAGCCTCCATGTAATGTTTGCCCCCGTCTGACTGCAAGTGGGAAAAACCCTAAGGTATGCCTTTAGGCTCCTTGCTCCCCTTGACAGACTCTGACCCTCCAACACTGACTGGGCAGGCGCCAGAAGCTCAAGTGTCCTAGAGTAGAGACACAGAGATCTGTAGAACAGAGCAACAAAGCTGGGATTCCTGGAAGGACAATGAGAAACCTTAAAAATAAGAAACAACTCCTGGAACTGACAAATGAATGCAATGATACCACAAAGATACAGGATTAACACGCAAAAATCAGTCTTGTGAAAGGAATTCCACTCGGGCTGGAGAGATGGCTTAGCTGTTGAAGGCTAGGCTGACCACCCAAAATAAAGTAATTCCACTTTGTGACCAGTGAGCAATTAGATACAAAAGGAAAATTACAATGTCAATTATAATGACTTAAAACCTTAAGGTGTATACCTAATAAAGTAATACCGACAATAAAATGAAAATGATAAAATACTAGTGAGAATCAAGGAAAGCTAAGTGGAGATGTATACCATGTTCATAAGGCAAAACAATCTGCCTTCCACAGACAAAAATAGAAAACTCAAATGAAATCTAACATATCATACAAAACATGACTGTTAATGAATCTCAGATATAAGTGTAAGATATAAAATGATAAAAAATTTACAAAAATGTAAGAGAAAATCTTCATGGTCCCTTGTGAGCTGAAACTCCCTTGGGCAAAACTTCTAACGCACAATCTCTAAAACAAAGTATGGACATTGAACTCCATTAAACTTTAAAACCTCAGTTTTCTGGAAGAACCAGTTAAGAAGCTGAAAAAGTTAGAGCCTTGAGAAAACAAAAAAACAAGACCATGCAAAGTACTTTTAAAACTTACGTGACCACCCCCCTCCGAAATTCCAGGGCCATGGAGATGGCTCTGTGGTAAAGGCTGACGAGCCTGAAGTTGGAACCTCAGGTCCCACGTGGGTGGAAGGAGGGGGACTGACTCCTGCAAACTGACCTCTGACCTTCACATACTGTGACACACACGTGCTTCTGCGTGTGTGTGGGGTCCAAATAAAAATATAATTAGAAAAAAATCCCATTAGAAAATGGGTCAAAGACACAGAGAGGCGCACAGAGACTAGATGGGCATATAAAAAGATGTTCAGTGTCTCTGGCCACAAGAGAAATGCAAAATAAAGGCCCAATAAACAGCTATTAATATGACTCAAAAATCTTCAGTCCTAGCAAGTGTTGGTGTTTTTCTTGTGACTTGCTGGTGGAACTCAGCAATTTGGAACATGTTCAGCAGTTTCTTTTTTAGATTGATTTATTTTATTTCATGTGTAAGAGTGTTTTGCCTGCATGTATGTATGTGCACCACATTCATGCCTGGGTGCCCCAGGTCATTATATCCCCTGGGAATGGAGTTACAGATGGTTGTGAGCTTCCATTGGGGGCCAGGTTTGGGTCCTCTCCAAGAGCAGAAGGTGCTCTTAGCCACTGGGCTATCCTGCCCTGGCAGTTCCTTACGGTGTTAGACACACAGGGGCCACAGAGATGACCAGCAGGTAAAGGTGCAGGCCGTGCAAGCCTGACAACCTGAGTTCCATTCCTGAGCTCAAGGTGGGAGGTGGAAGAAAAGAGCCACCAAGTCCTGCTGGGACCTGCAACTGCACAGCGTGGCATGTGCACACACAGTAACAGTAACAGTAATAGAATCTTTAAAGTGCACACGTACCCTGAGACCCAGTCACTGCTTTCTTGTACATGTCTATTAAACATGAACGTGCATGCTTGTGCTGAATCTTAGTCATGAACCCTCATAGTGGATTTATTTGGAATAGCTCCAAACTGGAAAAAAAATCTAAATGACCTTCAACAGACGACAAACCAGCTCTTACTTGGCCACAGGAGTCAATATTGATATATTCAACCAGTTGGCTCTCCAGGACATTATGCCAAGAGAAAAAAAATCCAATCAAGAACGGTTAAATATTACACAATGTCATTTTATAAAATATCTCAAAATGACAAAATAATGGAGATTGTCAACAGGCCAGTGGAATCCAGGGTTTAGGGTTGGGGACAGTGTGACCAGCATGACAGTTAAGAGGTCAGGTGGGGAATGAGGGTGCAGGAGGACAGTGGAGACAGTGAGTCCTAATCCCGATCATGATGGAGCTGATGTCTACACAGGCAGGATTTCCAGAGTCTGCTCCATTGAAAGAATGACGACGACCGCATATGGAACTGGTGCAATCTGCATACGGCACAGTTTAGTGACGCTGTCCATTTCCTCTGTTCCCATAGCAACCTGCTTAAGTGCAGACAAACTGTGAGACAGCACATGGGGACTCCATAACTTCAGCAGCTTCTAGTAAGCTGAAATCTATCTCAGAATACAAGAGCTTTCAAAACTTTAAGTCAGATTATTTCTAAATGTTAGGGACAGTAACACACAATATATGGCAATTAAACTTAGCAAGGTGTCTTCATGGAGCAGCTTGCCAGTGTTCTCCTTGCTTATCACCATGCACAGCGAGTAGAATGGAACGAGGGGCTCTTGGACAGATGGAAATCCTGTGTGGATGCGATATAGCTAGGGTAGACGATTCCAGACCCAGGTCTTCCTGCTCAGGTGGCCCCTCTCTGAGCCTGTGACCTTGGCCCCTGGCTGGCAGGGTTGCTGATATTTGTCACTGAGAGACAAGTGCCAGAGCTGGCAATTCCTGGAAGAGTCCTCAACAGGTGGTGTGGTATCAGGCACAGCTGGCCCAGGTTTGACAGAAGACAAGATATTTCCAGGGTTCCATTCTTACCTGGCTGGTCACGTGACTCTAGGGACACTGGAAACTGCCTGGCACTCTAAATGTGTTGCCCTCTCAAGAGCCCCTTTGGTTTGAGTTTGGATTCCTTTCTCGTTGTGTGAACTTGGGATAAGTGGTTTCACCACACTGGAGCCTCTGTGCTTATATCTGTAAACTGGACATCACATCCTCTTAGTCTGCCAGACTGATGTCACACAAGGGTGTGGATTAGTATTGTTCAAGTCAAGGGCTCAGGTTTAGGCCTGTTTGTTTTAGGGCACAGGGTGCATTTTGCTTTCTTTCTGTAAGGTGCACACTAGGTGCTAATGAAAGAACTGGCTCTAGCAATTCTGGATGAATTTGTTCTTCCTGCTGGTCCTCTTGGCTGGCTTCTCCTTTGTATCCAACTGAAATCAGGTCAAACCAGGGTCCAGGATGATGTCTGAGGGGTTCAGAACCCTGAAAAGAGCTGTCAGGGGCTTGGCTAGTGCAAAGCACAGGCTGTTGGTCACAAGCCTAGCTACTAGGATTCCCATTCCTTCTGTTCTTCATGAAATTATATGGGCATCTTATCTAAGGTCTTAGAGTCTATTCTAAAGTAGCGAGGAGTCGGGCGTGGTGGCAGAGGCAGAAGGGTCAGGAGCTCAAGGCTTGCCTGGGCTACAGAATGAGTACACAGCCAGTCCAAGTAATTTAGTGGAACATCTTAAAGTTTAACAACAGAAAGGCTGAGGCATAGTTCTGTGGCAGATTCCTTTCCCAAGCATGCCCAAGTCTCTGTTTGCTCTCCAAAACAAACAAACAAAATTAAATAAAGTAAAATGGTGATGAAAGGGACCATAGGATTCATAGGATTATGCAAATATTACATATGTGCATAAATACTGTATAGAAAGTCCTAAGCATCATGTTGGGGACACCATCATCATTCTGATGGCAGCACAGGTACAGATGTTTTTAGCTTCCAGAACTGCTTCTTCCACTTCCTCTGCCATCTCTGGGAATCCCTTTCCCAACAGGGTGAAGCATTGTTCTTGCCTCGGGTCCTGTGGGAAGGATCCTCTAGGGAGAAAACAAGCTGTCTATCTGGGTTACCTGCCTCATCAGATGCATTCCCTGGAAACTAGGCCCCGATGGCTTTGTCAGGTCAAGATAACATCCCCTGTGTCCTCAGATGCCCCAAGAGTCAGGTAGATGCCTAGGCATGGTGGGGAGGGAGGAGTGAGCATGCCCGTGATTGGTTAGCAGGCCAACCTCACCTGGCATAGAGAGGAGAGGAACTCAGTATACCTGGTCTAAGAGCTCTGTTCTGCTCTGCCCAGATTTCTGAGTCTCACTGAATAGCCAAGACTCAGAAGTCACTGGAAACCGCATAAGGCAGTTGGTCCAAGCCCTTGTTTTCCCATCAGAACACTAAGGCCTATTGCAGGTTGCCACAACACAGCAGAGCCTGTCAACTTCCTGGGCAGGGCTCTTGCCCTCTGCCCTCTGCCCCCCGCAGCAGTCAGAGACATTTGAGTCAAGCTCTGGTTCTGCTGGTTCCTGGTTGTGGGAGCTATGTGTTACCACAGAGGCTACCTCTCCCTGCCATCACTTCACCATCTGTAAAATGGGATAACTCAAGCCTCCAAGACTGCTTGAATTATACATTAAAGCAATGCAAGGATCGTGGCTGAATGTGGTGGGCAATGCAATGAGCAGGGGTCAGGGAATTCAGTTATTTGCCTACTGTAGGTCATATGCCAACTATAGGTGCATATACCTGTTAATTCATGCTGTCTTCCCGCCAGCCTCTGGAGATCGGTGGTACCGCATATTTACTTCCAGAAAGGAGACAGGGGCATAGACTAGCTGAGAAATTCGCTCAAATTCAGCAGCCTGGATTCTGAGTTGGTGATCTTACCCTTCCCATGAAGAGACCTCAGAGCCACTGAAGAGTCAAGCTGATCCCCTCAGAGCACCTGATAGCACACAGCACACATCAGTAAGATGGTAAGAGTTAGAGAGCAGGGAGCTGGGGTCCTCTGCCAGGTCTGTCCTTGCCTTCCGCCTTGTTTGAGACAGGTCTCTTCTGGTTTCCCACCGTAGATACCTGGCTAGCTGGCCTGTGAGCTTCGGGATATTCTCCCATGTCTGTTTTTCATTTCTCTGTGAGGGCGCTGGGCTTACAGATGTGTAACCATGTCTCTGTAAGGGCACTGGGCTTACAGATGTGTAACTATGTCTCTTTATGTGTGTTGGACTTACAGATGTATAACCATGTCTCTGTAAGAGTGATGAGGTCCTGAGTTTGTGTCCTATTTATTGCTCACATTGGCGGTCTCATACCTGCTGGGAATTCCAGCTCCAAAGGCTCTGACACCCACTTCTGGCTTCTGTGCACACCTTTACTCATGTGAATGTGCACACACACATATACACAATCAAAAGTAATAATAATCTTCATAAAGTTACGTTTAATTCTCATGTCTAGGATTGTGGACATGGCTCAGTCAGTGACGTGCTTGCCATGTAAGCACGGGGACCAAACTTCCACCCCTGGGAATCATGTACAAAGAGAAACCAGACATAGTGGTGTGCACTTAAAATCCAAGTTCAAGGAAGGCAAAGACAGGAGGATCCCTGGGGCTCCCTGGACAGCCAGTGTGGCCTACTTGGTGAGTTCCAGGCCAATGAGAGATTCTGTTTCAAAAAACAAGGTGAATGAGCTCTGATACACAACTCCCAAAGGTGTCCTCTGAGCTCCACACACATAAATACAAATATACAACATCTGGCTTCTTTGTAAAAGACACTCTCAGTAGAAGCTATCCCCGCCCCAGAGAGACATCCTCAGTCCCATTCCCATGTCCATCAGTCTTTGGCTATCTTTCTCCAGTGTCTTCAAAACCCATAAAACCTGATAAACTCCAAGTGATCCATCTGCCTTGCTCCATCTCTGCCTGCCAGAGTCTATCCCTGTTGTTATAACACCGAGACCCACTGAGTGTCAGCTGTGTGCCCAGGGCTGCACTCGGCCTTCACGCCATCGAACTCAGTGGTACAATGTGGGACTTGTCATTGCTCTTCTGAAGATGGGAACATCTCAGTGTCCCACCAAGACTTGGTCATGACTTCACTGGCAGAACTTGGACATAGACACAAGCCCACTGCCCACATTTGTTCTATCGGTGGGGTTTATTTGGCTAGAATAGCTTTCTGTTGTTGTTTTAAAAAATCCCAATTTGTTGTAAACATTAAAATATTAGGACACTCAACATGAAAAAGTCCAATTTCTAGATTTTCCAGAAAAAAACAATAGATGATGAAATAGTTAACATCTCAGAATGTAGTAGGGACAAATGGAGGGGGTTGCTACTAAACACTACATAATGTTTTAGGTGTGTGAGGCTGGCCCAAGTGTCAGATGAGGTGTCCTACTGATCTCCTTCCTACTGTTATGACAGAATGCTAGAGACCAGATAATCCACCAGGCACGGCATTTATTTGACACATGGTCCTGCGATGGCCTTCCTGCTTTACGTTGTTCTAAGGGAAGGACAGGAGAGCTGTGTCCTTTCATCAGGTGTCTGCCTCCATGACCAGTGTGCAGATGGCTTGGACATCACTGTAATCAAAATCCCTGACACTGAGGGATATTTATTTATTTGGAATCACAGTTCCCTAGCAGGAAGCTATGGTGGGAGATGTATAACAGGGGGGTCTTGAAAAAAAAAAACCAAACTATCGTTGTTCTTTTTTCATTATATATACCATTCCTCCCACTCCCTCCCCTTCTGACTCCACTTATTCTCCACCCCCACTCTCATCTGCTCCACAGAGAGGGTAAGGCACATTGCTTTGGGGAAGGTCCTAGGCCCTCCCTACTATATCTAGTCTGAGCAAGGTATCCATCCAAAGAGAATAGGTTCCCAAAAAGCCAGTACAAGTCCCACAGTCTGCCCCAGCCATACAACTGTCACCCACATTTAGAGAGACTAGTTTGGACCTATGCTTGCTCCTTCTCTGTCCTGCTGGATTTTGTGAGCTCCCATTAGCTAAGGTAGACTGTTTTAGTGGGTGAGAATATGTACTTGCTCATATTCTCATTCCTCCCATTCTTCAACTGGTTTGGGGCTCAGTCCAGTACCCCAATGTGTGTCTCTGCCTCTGTTTGTATCAGTTGCTGGATGAATGTTCTATGGTGATATTTAAGATATTCATCAGTCTGACTACAGGGCAAGTCAAGAATGGACCCCTTCTCCTCTATTGCTTAGAGTCTTAGCTGGGGTCATCCTAGTGGATTCCTGGGAATTGCTCTAGAGTCAGGTTTCTTGATAGCCCCATAATGGTTTTCTCAATCAAGATATCTCTTTCCTTGCTCTCATCTCTCTCCTTCCCCATCTTGACTATGCCGTTCCCTCAAGTTCTCTTCCCCCATGCCCTTCTCCTCTCCTCTTCCCCTTCCATTTTCCTTCTCTTTGCACCCCCATGCTCCCAATTTTGCCAGGCAATCTTGTTTATTTTGACTTCCCAGGGGGATCTCCTTACAGTTTACCTTGCTACTTAGCTTTGCTATGATCATGAACTATAGGCTCAATATCCTTTATTTGTAGCTAGTATCCACTTTTGAGTTAGTACATACCACACTCATCTTACTGGGATGAGCCATCTCTCCAGCACCTGGTTCCCAATTTTCTGAGAAACTGCCATACTGATTTCCAGAGTGGCTGTACAAATTTACATTCCCACCAGCAATGGATGAGTGTTCCCCTTACTCCACATCCTCTTCAGCATAAGCTATCATTAGTGTTTTTGATCTTAGCCATTCTGACTGTGTAAGATGGTATCTCAGAGTTGTTTGATTTACATTTTCCTGATGGCTAAGGATGTTGAACCTTTCCTTAAGTGTCTTTAATATTTTAAGTGAGATATTCTTCTGTTGAGAATTCTCTGTTTAGTTCTGTACCCCATTTTTTATTGGGTTATTTGGAATTTTGATTTCTAATTTCTTGAGTTCCTTATATATTTTGGAGATCAGTCTTTTGTCTGATGTGGGTTGGTGAAGATCTTTTCCTATTCAGTAAACTGCCTTTTTATTTCATTGACTGTGTCCTTTGCTTTTCAGAAGCTTCTCAGTTTCAGGAGGTCCCATTTATTTATTGTCACTCTCAAAGTCTGTGCTACTGGGAGTATATTTAGAAAGAGGTCTCCAGTGTCCATGCATTGAAGGCTACTTCCCACTTTCTCTTCTATCAGATTTAGTGCGGTCAGATTTGTATTGAGGTCTTTAATCCATTTGGACTTTAGTTTTGTGCATGGTGATAGATATGGGTCTATTTTAATTTTTCTACATGTTTACATCCAGTTATGCCAGCACCATTTGTTGAAGATGCTTTCTTTTTTCCATTGTATAATTTTACCTTCTTTGTCAAAAATCAGGTGTGTGGATTAATATCTGGGTCTTTGATTCAATTCTATTGGTCAACCTCTCTGTTTTTATGCCAATATCAAGCTGTTTTCATTATTGTAGCTCTGTAATAGAATTTGATGTCAGGGATGGTGATGCCTCCAGAAGTTCCTTTATTATACAGGATTGTTTTGGCTATCTTGAATTTCTTGTTTTTCCATATGAAGTTAATTATTGTTCTTTCAAGATCTATGAAGAATTGTGTTGGGATTTTGATGGGATTGCATTGAACCTATAGATAGCTTTTGGTAGGATTACCATTTTTATTATAGTGGTCCTGTCTATCCAAGAGCATGGGAGATCTTTCCATTTTCTGATATCTTCTTCAATTTCTTTCTTCAAAGACTTAAAGTTCTTATTGAATAGGTCTCTCACTTCCTTGGTTAGTGTTACCCCCAAGATATTTAACGTTACTTGTGACTATTGTGAAGGGTGATGTTTCTCTGATTTCTTCCTCAGCTTATTTATCATTTATACAAATGATATATAGGAGTGCTATTAATTTTTTGAGTTAATCATATATCCTGCCACATTACTAAGGTATTTATCAGCTGTAGGAGTTCCCTGGTAGAGTTTTTGGGATTACTTATGTATACTATCATATCACCTGCAAATAGTGAAAGTTTGACTTCTTCCTTTCTGTTGCTGGGTCCTAACATCTTCCTCGGGGAGGGAGTGAAAAGGCACAGTGTCAATGAACACAAGCGCCAGAAGTCAGGTAGAAGGTTTATAGCTGACTCATTTATTTAACAGCCAGGAAAAACTTATATACCCTGCCAGCACCCGGGCATTCTGATCTGTTGACAGTTGACATTTCATGCTCGTCTCTCATTGGCTGAGCACAGTCAGGATCTCTGACAATGCCTGTTGCTAGATACTCAGAAAACAATGCTTGGTCGTTCCTTATTGGCTATGCACAGACAGGACCTTTGACTGCTCCAGGCAGACTCCAGGTTGGCTCCCTTTGGCCTGGTAGCCTTTGCTTCCTATACCTTTCCTATTTGTACCCTCCTTGATCTCCTTTTGTTTTACTGCTCTAGCTAGAACCTCAAGAACTATGTTGAGTATAGATATGGAGAGCATGGAAAGCTTTTTCTTATTCTTGATTTTAGTGGAATCGCTTTGAGTTTCTCTCCATTTAGTTTGATGTTGGCTGTCGGCTTGCTGTATATCGCTTTTTATTATGTTTAGGTATGCTCTCTCCAAGACCTTTATCATGAAGGAGTTTTGAATTTTGTCAAAGATTTTTCAGCATCTAATGAGATTATCATATGGTTTTTTTCTTTCAATTTGTTCATATGGTGGATTACATTAATAAATTTTTGTATGTTGAACCAGCCCTGCATCTCTGGGATGAAGCTGACTTGATCATGGTGGGTGACTTTTTGCTGTGTTCTTGGATTCGATTAGCCAGTATTTTATTGAGTATTTTTGTATCTATACTCATGTTGATTTCTAGGAAGTCGTTAGTTTCTTTCTTTACTTCTTCCTTGACCCAAGGGTGACTCGATTGAGCACTGTTCAATTTCCATGAGTTTGTATACTTTCTGCAATTAGTGTTGTTATTGAATTCTAACTTTAAGCCATGGTAATCTGATAAGATACAGGGGATTATTTCAAGCTTTTGGATCTTTGAGGTTTGCTTTGTTACCAAGTATGTGGTCAATTTTAGAGAAGGTTCCATGAGGTATTGAGAAGGTATATTCTTTGTGTTTGGGTAAAATGTTCTCTAGGTATCTATTAAATCCATTTGCGTTATAACTTCCGTTAGTTCTCTTGGTTCCCTGTTAAATTTCTGTCTGGCAGATCTGTCCTGTGGTGAGAGTGGCGTTAAAGTTTCCTACTATTAGTGTGTGGGGTCTGATGTGTGATTTAAGCTTTGGTAATGTTTCTTTTACAAAGGTGCCCTTGTATTTGGGGCAAAGATGTTCAGGATTGAGACTTCATCTTGATGGATTTTTTTCCTGTGATGAGTATGAAGTATCTTTCTCCATCTCTTCTGATTGATTTTAGTTTGAAGTCTATTTTGTTAGATATTAGGATAGCTACACTAGCTTATTTGTTACTCTGAGGTAATGTCTGTCTTTAATATTAAGGTGTGTTTCTTATATACAGCAGAAGAATGGATCCTGTTTCGTATCCATTCTCTTAGCCTGTGTCTTTTTATTGGTGAATTGAGTCCATTGATATTAGGAGATATTAATGATTAGTGATTGTTAACTTCTGTTATTTTTTGGTGGTAGTGTTTGTGTTTCCCTTCATTTGGGTTTGTGGGTGAGAGGTTATCTGTTGCTTGTGTTTTTGTGGGTACAGTTATCTTCCTTGGGTTGGACTTTTCCCATCTAGTACTTTCTCCAGGGCTGGATTTGTGGATTTTGTTTAAATCTGATTTTGTCATGGAATATCTTGTTTACTCCATCGATGGTGATTGAAAATTTTGTTGTGTATAGTAGTAGTCTGGGCTTGCATCCTTCTGGCTTTCATCATTTCCATTGAGAAGTTGGGCATAATATTGATAGGTCTTCCTTTATCGGTTATTTGACCTTTTCCCTTTGTATCTCTTAACATTCTTTCTTTATTCTGTATGTTTTGCATTTTGATTATTATATGGCAAGGGGACTTTTTTTTGGTTCAGTCTATTTGGTGTTCTGTAAGCTTCTTGTGCCTTCATAGGGATATCCTTCTTTAGGTTGGGAAAGTTTTCTTTTTTTTTTTAAAAGACAGATTTTTATTTTTTTTATTTTTATTTTTTTTAAATATTTATATATTATGTATACAATATTCTGTCTGTGTGTATGCCTGCAGGCCAGCAGAGGGCACCAGACCCCATTATAGATGGTTGTGAGCCACCATGTGGTTGCTGGGAATTGAACTCAGGACCTTTGGAAGAGCAGGCAATGCTCTTAACCTCTGAGCCATCTCTCTAGCCCCCGGGAAAGTTTTCTTTTATGATTTTGTTGAATATATTTTCTGTGCCTTTGAGCTGAAATTATTCTCCTTCTTCTATCCCTATTATTTTTAGGTTTGACTTTTTCATGATGTCCCTGATTTCCTAGATGTTAAGAATTTTTTGTATTTAACATTTTCTTTGGTCAATGAATCTATTTCCTCTATGGTATCTTCAATACCAGAGATTCTCTCTTCCATCTCTTGTATTCTGTTGGTTATGCCTGCATCTGTAGTTCTCGTTCATTTGCCCAGATTTTCCATTTTCAGATTTCCAGAATTTTCCCAGTTTGTGTTTTCTTTATTGCTTCTATTTCAGTTTTCAAGTCTTGAACTGTTTGAAATGTTTGCTTCACTTCTTTGATTGTTTTTTTCCTTGGGTTTCTTGGGTTTCTTGAAGTGTTTTAATGATTTCTTCCAATTTTTTGTTTGTCTTTTCTTCTATTTCTTTAAGGGGATTTTCATTTCCTCTTAAAGGTCTCCATCATCCTCATAAAGTTATATTAAAATCAATTTCTTCTGCTTCTTCTGGATTAGGATGTTCAAGTCTTCCTGTTGTGTAACCACTGGGTTCTGGTGTTACCATGCTGATTTTTAGGTTGTTGAATGAATTCTTGCATTGTTGCCTACACATCTCTTCCTCCAATTGGTGCCGACAGTGTCTTTGCCTCTTGATTCAACCCTTGCAGTTGTTATCTGTGTCTTTGGGAGCTGTTCTTGTCTGTTCTACACTGTTGCTGTCTGTGTCTGAGGGAGCTCCTGAGGTCTCTCTTGGTTCACTCTGTGCAGTTGTAGCCTGTGCCTCAGAATTCCTCTGAGGCTACAGGAGTTAAGAGGTTTTGGGGACAGAGTGGGATTTGTGCCTTACAGGGTCCAATTGACGGGGTGGGAGTGTTGGAGAAACCTACCTGCAGGAAGCTTGTTGGTTGGCTGGCTAGGGAAGCTGAGACAGGTGGGGAAGGGGCCTGGGTTTTGCCCCAGTACCAAGGGCCTAGAGAGTGGGGTGCCCTACTGTGTGGGTGATCACTCACCTCTTCGTCCTCTCTGTGCAGTCACAGCCTATGTTTCAGGGTTCTTCTGAGGTTGTTGGGGGGGGGGGGGGTTGGGTAGGAGGGTTTGGGAGCAGAGTGGGACTTATAGCTTACAGGGTCCAATTGATGGAGCTATTTTAAGGACATTTTACCTTTACATGTGTGTGCGTGTGTGTGTGTGTGTGTGTGTGGTATGTGTACACATAATTGTGCAAGTGTACATGTTTATACTCATTCTCAGAGGCCAGAGGAGGACATTAGGTGCCCTGCTCTATCACTTTATACCCTATTCTCTTGAGACAGTGCCTCTCATCACCCTGGAGATAGCCAGCCAGCCAGCCAGCTCTGGTCTCTCCTGCCTACCCGACCACACCACTCCTGGAACACAACAATAAGGTTATAGACTCTGATGCAGCCACAGCAGCCTTTTTCATAGGTGCTGGAGATCTGAACTTAGATCCTCATGATTATAGAACAAGTGTTTTTAGACAATGAGCCATCGTTTCTCTCTCTTTCTCCCTCCCCGTGTATACATATGTGCGAGTGTGGTGAACATGTGCCTGGTAGGTGTGGGTGGGTGTGCCTGTGCATATGCAGAGGACAGAGGAGGACATTCTGGGGCCTGTTCTATCACTCACTCTAGAGACAATGTCTCCCACTAACCCTGTTGCTAACTGGCAGCCAGCAAGTCTCAGTGATCCTCCTTTCTCTGCCCCTCACTGCACTGAGGTTACCATTGCATGAATTGTACGTAGGTGCTGCTATCCAAAGTCAGGTCCTCATGTCTGCTGAGCAAGGCTCTTAATCTTTAGGTATCTCCGCAGCCGCCAGACACTGTTTTCTGCCATCATGATCATCAAACCAGAAGCGTGGTTGATGTCTACCAGCACTTTCCGAGTCTTCTCTCGCCTGTCGGGTCTTGGTTTCATTTATGGGAAGAAACATGCTCCAGTTAGGAGATGTGGGCTGCTCCTAAAGTTCTATATCTTCTGTGTCTTTGACTGAGTCACATCTACATTTGGACCTGAGGAAATTATCTGTAAGACAAGTGTTGGACTGTGACTCATTATCTAGCGTTGCCATGACAAAGGAGTGCAAACTAGGTGTCTAAAACGGAAATGTGTTTCCAATGGCCAAAAGACCAAGCCCACAGGGTCAGCAGGGCTCCTTTGGCTCTCCCGTGTGTCCAGTTGTCTGTGCCTACGCACCTTTTTAAACAGATAACATTCATTTCGCATTAGGGTCACCCATGACTCATCTCAGCTTAGCTGCTTCCTTAGAGATCCTGTTTCTGAGTACAGTCACCCTCTGGGCTACAGGGGAAAGAGGATCACAACGTGGGTCATAGTTCAGGTAACAGACCAGACTAGCATCCTCCAGCGTTTGAGTGGGAGTGGTTTCATGTCAAATGCAGAAGCTGACCTTGAAGAACATCAGGCATTTTGAGTACATGAAGACAGTTCAGTTCAGTGCTAATGTGACCTTAATTTGGTTGATTTGTTGTTTTATTTTGATGAGAGTATTGTTTGGTTTTGTTGAGACAGGATCTCATCATAGAGCCTATGCTGGCCTCTAACTTGCAAATCTCCTGCCCAAGCTTCCTGAATACTAGAATCACAGGTGTGTACAAGCCTGGTATGCCTTTAGCTTCCTGAATACTAGAATCACAGGCGTGTACAAGCCTGGTATGCCTTTAGCTGACTTTGACACATTTCAGTGAAAAGGGAGAGTAGGCTCCTGGCAAGAGGTTCAGCAAGAAACCACAGCTGTATAAATCACCTACAGCTGTGCCCTCAAATTCAGTGGCATCAAAAGACTGCTCATGTTCTAGACACATGTCCACAGGTCAGAAACTCAAGAGCATTTTAGATGCATGGTTCTGGTTCACAGTCTCTTCTGAGGTCTCAATAACCTCACAGTTTGGCTGAACTAACAGAGCCCCTTAGTTGGCCCAGGGTGGTGCTGGAGTTGGTGGCAGCTCTCAGCTCCGCATCATCTGCATGTCTCCCAGGCTGCTTGAACACCCCTATGACATGGTACCTGACTGGATCCAGAGCCAGCAGTGGAGAGAGCCAGGGAGCAGTTGGACACCATCACTCACTGTTTGGTCAAGGGGCTGTGAAATACAGAGGACCCAGATCAGCCCTGTTCACTGTAGAGGGAACTGACACAGGGACCTGAGGAGCAGAAGGTAAGGCTCACTGGGGACCATCTCAGAGGCCAGAACTCTAGAGAGTCACAAGTCCGGCTTTCTCTTAGTTACTTTATAGGCCACTTCCTTTATAGCTGCATACACAGAAAATATGTATTAGTGTTGCTTGCTCCTGTAATTCAGCAGCCATGTTGTGTGACAGATAGCTAGCTGCTTTACACTTGACAGTATACTTCTGAGACCTCTCTGGGTTGACACCAGTAGGTCTGGTCACTGCTTTAATTTAACAGTACATGTCACTTTATTTATCCAGTGTCCCATTGGTGGCCATTTAGAAACTCTTGACCTTTACCTTTATAACAGTGAAGGTCGGAAATCCTTGTATACATCCTAGGATAAGTAATGAGAAATTGTTGACTTGTAGCATATATAAGTTTTTTCTTGGTAGGCAGGGACAATCACCCTTTAAAATGGTGATTTTAAATTCTCATTCTCCAGTAAGACAGTTCCCATGTCCTCAGCACCACTCCTATTGCTAGAAATTGTAACTTTTGCATATCCTTTGTTTTTATTGTTGTTGTTTGTTTGGGGATCTTTTTGGGCTTTGTATTTTTTTATTATTTGGAGAGGATTTGCAGCATAACCCATCCTGGTTTCAAACTCATGGTCTTCTTACCTCCACCTCCCAAACTGTAAAATTACAGGTCTGCACCATGACTACTGCTTGGTTGGACAATTTGAGACATAGAGAAATGGTATTTCAATATTTTGAATGGGGATTTGTTCATTTGTTTGTTTTGGTTTATTTGTGTTTTTAGATGGGGACTTGTACTAATATACTCAATAGGTTGCTAGAAATGATTGTGAACTTATGATTTTCCATCGCCTGGGTGCTGAGATTACAAGCAAATGTCATCACACCACGTTTATAAACTGCTGCAGATATAACATGGGACTTGGTGCAGAAGCAAGCCACCAACTAAACCACATACCCAGCTCTGAATTATTTTACAGTATGTTAAAAAAAAATAACCCAAATTTCCCTAAGCCCCCACAGCCACCATGCTCAACTTTAGATACATACATAAGTGTGAGTGTGGAACTCGTGTTTGCATTTTGCACCTGGTTGGCTTCTCTCGGTGCAACATCCTCAGACTCCATCCACACTATAGTATGGACAGGATTTCCTTCTTGTGAGGCACTTGCCACACTTCCTTCTGTGTATCTGCGGATGATTATTTGTGTTGACTATTGTGAAGAATGGCTCTGTGGACACAGGTGAACAGATTTCTTTCAATTATTTTGTGTATATATGTAATCTCCAGAAGGGATTTCTGGATTGTGCAGTGATTCTATTTTTAATTTCCTGACAATCCCCAATACTGTTTTCCACAACACTGCATTTTCTTTTTTACGTTCTCATCAACAGTGGGACGAGAGTTCTAGCTTCTGGGTAGAGTTTGGTTGGTAGATTGCCTGTCTAACATGCATGAGGTCCTGGGTTCGATCCCCAGAACTTCATAAACTGAAGGTGGTGCCACATACCAATAATCCCTGCACTTGTGAAGTGGAGGCAGGAGGATCAGAAGTTCAAGGTCCTAAGCCCCACAGCTACTTCCAGGCCAGCCTGGGATACATGGGACCCTGTCTCAAAGAGCTGCAGATTTTTCATGCACTTACCAATACTATTTTTCTGTACTTGTTTTTTGACAATGGCCAACCAACATCTGCATTTTATACCTCTCAGAGTTCCAGGGTCGGTGGGCATCCATACATTGCCCCACTTAAATGATGGAAACTTGCAGTTCTGGAAAGGCAAAGCCTTCATCCCAACGCACAGGGCTAGAGAGTGGCGGAGCTGATGCAGAAGCAGGCTCCCAGTGTGCCACCCTGCCTTGTGGCTTTCAGTGCCACTTCATGAAGAGAAAGGAAGGAGGAGAGAATGGCCCCTGCTTCTGAATTCCTGCCACACACAGTGCAGACAAGGGGGGGGGGTGTACAGGATTGTTGTTCTTGGACTCGCAGGCCAAGTGGCCTCTACCTTCACCTAGAAGGAAGCAGCATACAAGCTAGTACCCCGGACGGGAAATGTGTGCCCAGAAGATTATAGCTCCATTGTGTGTGGCTGGACGCCTTCCACTGGTTTTGTTTATGGGACAGATTGTTTTTGCTAAGTTGTTTGCTCCGGTAAGCCTCCAAGCTGCTGAGGCCCTGGCCGTGGAGAGGGTCACATTTACGGGCAGCACAGAGCACAGGCAGGAAAGCTCCACAAAGGAGTTAGATCCCACAAGGGATCCAAAGCTCCCTGGGCAAAACAAAAGCTGCTTTTACTTTAGCTTCTAAGTTGATGTGCCAGGGTGTTGGTCTCTCCTTCCCCTGTGGCTGTGGGTGCTGATGTCCTCATGTCACTGCCCATGTCCCACAACAGCTTACCTCTACACACTCCCATAAGTGCTGCTGTGACTTGGAGGCATTTCCTTTGGTTTTCCTAATTCTCCTTCCAGAAATACAATATACTCAGTAGTTCAAGCTTTGTTGCACCATTTGTTCCAAATCATGGAGCAGATGGAGCCTGTGGAGTGTAAGGTGAACACACCCCACTCAGGGCTATGAGGGGTGTCTCTCCTCCGGTGGTCTTGGCGCTGTGTTCCTCTGGTGGAGAACGCATTGTGTCTGGCTTTTGGAGCAGATGCCAGCTGCTAACATGCTCCCCTTCATTGTTCCCACCCACCTCGCCACCCAGCCCATCCCACCGCCCAGCATTTCCCACTCTTCCCAGACCTCAAGAATTTAGGCCAGTCAGCCTAGAAAAGGCAGATGTGGAAGTAAAGGACTAAAGGCCTAACCATGACTGAACATGGAGAAAGACCACCCTGGCCATGGAGGTCACTGCAGCCACAGGGACATTATTGGGAAAGCACTCAATACAATGCTGGGAACCTTGAAGCATTCAAGAAGTGCTTGCTAGGACTGAGGTTGTAGCTCAGTGGGAAACATGTCCTTAGCATGCACAAGGTCATGAGTTTAAACCCAGCACAACAATATAAGTCCCTCTAACTTCTTGGAGACTACCTTGGGCCAGGCCATCTTCTACAAATAACCTTGCCAGTGTGAACCACAACGAACCAACTACAGTGTATAGATTAAAAAGTAGACACCTGGACCCAACTATATCAGAAGGCTTCCTGGAGGAGGTGACATCTAGATTGAGCCTGAAAAACAAAACAATCAAGCAAAAAGTTTTCTTCTGCTGTTTAGGCAATCTCACCAAGAACAATCCAGAGTCTTGAAAGACACCATTTGGTATCCATGACTGCTGAAGTGCCTGGCCAGGTCCTCATTCATTCATTCATACATGCATGAATGCATACACTCATTTAATCAATTTACAGTGTCAGTCCCAGACGGCTTCGGGTATTTCCCATGACGATGTCTGTAGGCAGATAGCTGAGATGGAGAGGGAGCATGCTCTGAGGTCCTGTCCCCAGCATGTGGCTTCCTCATGGTACTGACTTAGCTGCTCGTCTGTCTTCATAATGTTAGGAATGGCTTTTGTTCCCATCTTAAAGGAAGGACATTGAAGTGCAGGGGCTGTGTTATCTGAAATTTGGAAAGCTGTAGCAAATACCTGAGAGATTTATTTGGCTCACAGCTTCAGTCAGTGGTGTCTGGTTCCATAGAGTCTCACAAAATCTTCTCAGCTGTAGGATTTTCCATACCCCACCTAACAATCCTGTCTCAGCAAGTTCAGCCCAAGTGGACATCTGAAGACTGACTGCTTCCTGCCTCTCCCTCCCTCTTCTTCACCCAGAATTCCATGAACTGAAGGTCTAGCCTTAGAAGTAGAGAGAGGGGTAAGCAGGGGGATGGTATTGTCAGTGAAAAACGTTTCTTGCATGCACAAGGACCCGAGTTTGATCCCCAGAACCGAAGGTGGTAGCACATGCTTACAATCCCAGTGATTCCTGAGGCTTGCTGCAACCAGCTGGACCTACTCAGGGAGTTCTGGGTCAGCAATGGACCTTGTCTTAAAAAACAAGGTTATCAGTACCTAAGAAATGACCTTTGAGGTTGACCTCCGCCTTCACATGCGTGTGCACAGGCCCACCCCAACATGCACATGCAAAATGTAGAAAGTCACAAAGAAAAGTGACTCCAGGAGAGAAGGCAGTTAATGAGAGAACCCAGCCTGCTACCCTAGTGCTCAGCAATGTGGAGACTGTGAAGAGGCTGAGAATGACAAGACAGGGAAGACCAGAGGAGTCGGGAGAGATGGGCTCTGAAATCAAGTTTCTTGAGTTCACGCTCAACATCCACCAGCTGGAAGTTGTATGACCTCTGGCAACTCACTTAATTGAGTCTCAGTTTACCCAGCTGTAAATTGGGGATGACTTTAATCTCTATCTCACAGACCAGTGAGAAATAAATGGAAACATACCACTAGATCACTAACTCCTGGATCTGGATGCTAATAACATGAATGCCAGCTTTATTCAGGGAGTTGTGTTTCTTGGCACCTGACTAAATAAAAGTGCTTAAATTTTTTATTTCATTATTTGTTTATTTATTATGTATGTGTGCATGCCTACGTGCCATGGTGTGTGTTTGGTGTTCAGAAGACAGCTTTCAGATGTGGCTTTCTCCTTTTATTGTGGAATCTGGGGATCAAATCTGAGTCATCAAATTTGGTGGCAGATTGTTGGAAGGAGGCCACTTGTTGGTTTCCTGGCCACTCAGACTTCCAAAATAAACACACAGAAACTGTATTAATTAAATCATTTCTTGGCCCATTAGCTCTAGCTGCCAATTGGCTAACCCTTAGATCTTAATTTAACCCATCTCCATTAATCTGTGTATCGCCACATGGCAGTGGCTTACCAGCAAAGTTCTGGCATCTGTCTCGGGCAGGGCTACATGGCTTCTCTCTGACTCCACCCTTTCCTCCCAGCATTCAGTTTAGTTTTTCCTGCCCAGCTCTGTTCTGTCCTATTAGGCCAAGCCAGTTCCTTTATTAACCAATGGTATTCACAGCATACAGAGGGGCCTCCCACATCAGTAGATACCTTTATCAGTGAGCAATCTCACTGGTCCAAACTGAATTTTCACAAGTAAGTAAGGAGAAAGAAATGGGTGCTACTGAGTAGCCAGTGACCTTAACCACGGCTGATAAAGTAGCATCAGCATCGTGACAACTTCAGAGTACGTTCTGAAGAATAGCAGTTATTAACATGACGTAGGGCCTGAAAACTTGTACTAGTGCTGATATGGTCACAGATGGTGGAGGGAAGTCTGTGAAGTCCTCGGAGTAATCAAATTATAATGGTTTATTTTGTTTGTTTTAAAACAAATTCTCAAGTATCTCAGACTAACCTCAAACTTGCTATGTACCTGCCTAGTTTTGTTTTTATTGCTGTGAGGAGATACTATGACTATGATAACTCTTATCATCATGGTGGGAAATATGGCAGCTTGCAGGCAGACATGGTGCTTGAGAAGGAGCTGGGAGTTCTATGTCTGGATAGGCAGGCAGCAGGAAGAGAGGGACATTGGGCATGAGCATCTGGAACCTCCAAGCCCACCCCCAGTGACACACTTCCTCCAACAAGGCCACATCTCCTAATAGTGCCATTTCATATGAGCCTATGAGGACCATTTTCTTTCAAACCACCACAATACCCAAAGTGATCCTCCTGCCTGCACTTCCCAAATGCTGAGATTACAGGCTTCTGTCACCATGCTGGGCTAAGACTCAGAGCTTTGTGTGAAGTGAGCACTCAACCAGCTGAGCTACCCCTGTGAGATTCCAATCATTTCTATCCTGTAAACAGAGACTGCTCCTTTGTTCCAGGACACACACACCCAAATAATCACATAGAAACAATACTAATTACAATACTATTTGGCCAATGACTCAGGAATATTCCTAGCTAGCTCTTACATCTTTTTTTGGTTTTTTTGTTTGTTTGTTTGTTTTGTGTGTTTTTATTTTTTTTATTTTTTTAACTTTTTTTTTATTGAGAAAAAGAGAAAAAAAAAACAAGTTTCCACCTCCTCCCAGCCTCCCACTTCCCTCCCCCTCCTCCCACCCTTCTCCCCCTCCTCCCATCCCTCTCCCCCTCCTCCCACCCTTCTCCCCCTCCTCCCATCCCTCTCCCCCTCCCCCCACTCTCTCCCCCTCCCTCTCCAGTCCAAAGAGCAGTCAGGGTTCCCTGCCCTGTGGTAAGTCCCAGGTCCTCCCCACTCCGTCCATATCCAGGAAGGTGAACATCCAAACTGGCTAGGCTCCCACAAAGCCAGCACATTACGTAGGATCAAAACCCCGTGCCATTGTCCTTGGCCTCTCATCAGCCCCCATTGTTCGCCATGTTCAGAGAGTCCAGTTTCATCCCATGCTTCTTCAGTCACAGTCCAGCTGGCCTTGGTGAGCTCCCAATAGATCAGCTCCACTGTCTCAGTGAGTGGGTGCACCCCTCGTGGTCCCGACTTCCTTGCTCATGCTCTCCCTCCTTCTGCCCCTCACTGAGACCTTGGGAGCTCAGTCCAGTGCTCCAGTGTGGGTCTCCGTCTCTATCTCCATCCATCACCAGATGAAGGTTCTATGATGATATGCAAGATATTCGTCAGTATTGCTATAGGACAGGGTCATTTCAGGTTCCCTATCCTCAGCTGCCTAAGGAACTAACTGGGGACCTCGGCTTGGGCACCTGGGAGCCACTCTAGGCTCAAGTCTCTTGCCACCCCTAAGGTGGCTCCCTTAACTAAGAATTGTGCTTCCGTGCTCCCCTATCCAACCTTCCTTTATCCCAATCCTCCTTTTTCCCCAAGTTCCCCCCATCCTCCCCTTCTCCCTTTTCTCTCCCCATCTCCCCTTACCCCCATCCCACCCCACCCCCAAGATCCCAGTTTTCTCCCCGGCAATTTTGTCTACTTCCCATAGCCAAGAGGATAACTATATGTTTTTCCTTTGGTTCACCTTCTTACTTAGCTTCTTTAGGATCACCAATTGTAGACTCCGTGACCCTTATTTATGGCTAGAAACCAATTATGAGTGAGTACATCCCATATTCATCTTTTTGGGTCTGGGTTACCTCACTCAGGATAGTGTTCTCTATTTCCATCCACTTGCATGCAAAATTCGAGAAGTCATTGTTTTTTACCGCAGCGTAGTACTCTAATGTGTAGATATTCCACACTTTCTTCATCCATTCTTCCATTGAAGGGCATCTAGGTTGTTTCCAGGTTCTGGCTATTACAAATAATACTGCATCTTAAATTAACCCATTTCTATTAATCTGTGTATCGCTACTAGGCTGTGGCTTACCAGTAAGGCTCCAGGTCCTTCTCCTTTGGCAGCTACATGGAGTCTCCTTGACCTCCTCTTTTCTCTCTCTCTCTCTCTCTCTCTCTCCCTCTCTCTTCTCTCTCTCCTATTTCTCTCCTTTTTCTCTCCTCTCTCCTCCCTCCCCCCATTCTGATTTCCTGCCTGGCTTTATTCTGCTAAGTCATTGGCACAAACAGCTTTATTCATCAACCTATAAAAGCAACACATATACAAAAGGACATTCCATCTCATTGTCCAGCTATATATTGCCTGCCAGATACATCTCTACAGAGTACATAGTAGGTGGTTAATAAATAAGTTCCTGAGTTAAAAGGGTTAAGTGTCCTGGGCTCTGGTGGGTTGCAGCTTCCCATCACTATGCTAGCAAGACCTCTGAGGGGCTTTCAGGCACACCAGTTACAATGTCTGCCAAGTCCTGTCTTGCCCATAGTGCACAACACCAAAGACACATTTCATGGTCTGCATTTCTTAGCCTGTACATGAAATTACCAGGCATTGTGCAAAGTCTGTCTCCTTCCACACCCCACAAGCACTAACCCAGCAGCTCGCAGAAAACAGTGTGGATCTCTCTTTTCATAATCTATAGCCTGACTTGTTGGTACCAAGCAAACAGAGCTTAGAGCTGGAGAAGCAGCCAAAGGGTCCTGCTACAATGGCTCATAGACAGCAGAGCCTTCTAGCCATAAATGACCTTGATCATGAGCTCAACAGGCAACAACAGTTCTCTGAGCAGCGATTACACGCCAGACGTGGCTCTAAGTGCCACGCATCCATTGATTCCTTTCATTCTTGCACTCTCTCCAGGTCCAGTGGAGAGCGTGCAGGTCAGTGGTTATCGAGCTTGATCTGAGTCAGCCCTGAGCCTAGAGGACTGGCTGTGGAGTCACAGATAGAGGATGGTTAGGGATCCAGGCGTACAGTTGGGTAATGAATAATCCTTGGCGACATTTAGTTGTATATTTCAAAATAACTAGTGAAGAGGATTTTGAATTTTCCAAGACAAGATAAAGGTTGGGAGTGATGGACAGGTGTGCTGCTGACCCTGACCACAAATGGCACACTGGACCACATAAACATGTGTAAGTGTTAAGTATCAATAAACACACATAGGAAAAGCAAAATTCACACTGAAATTTCAAACAGAATTTGGGTTTAAGATATAATCCTCCTTTCTTTCCTTTGGGGCTTTTCCTCCTAGAAATCCTCACCCACTCCACCCCACCCCCTTTTGATGCCAGTGCAGCTCCTAGAGTGCTGGCCTGTGTCCTGTTCTCCCCAGGACCTCGTGCAGGGCCAGAGTGGTGGAGACACTTGCTAAGCCCCACTTGAACTGAACTGGGCAGGAGCGAAGTGTCTATTCCAAGATCCCCCACCTGTTGCCATTGACTCTGCTCATGGTTCTGGCTAGAGCACTGACTCTTGAAGGGGTAGCTTTGCCTCCCAGGGCGATTTGGAGACATCTGAAGGCATTGCTGTCATAACTAGAAAGAAGTGACCACGTTGCCTCTGTTTTCCTACAGGGCACAGGGTGACCCCCACACAGAATGACCTGGCCCCAAATGCCAATAGTTCTGAGGTTGAAGAAACCTGCACTGGATCTAAATGCCTGCTCCATTGTTCCCCTAATATTTTCCGCTACATCAATTTGCTTTTTATTAACACATATTAATTGTGTCAAATAATGGATTTCATTGTGACATTTTCATACAAGTGTGAATGTACTTTGATTAGATTCCCCTCCTTTATTCCCCTCCCTTAACACATCTCCCCAAATGAGTTCACTTTTTAAATGAAGACCAAAAAGGGGGAGGGAGGAAGAAAGGCTGTGTAGAGTGCTTCCTGAGCATGAGCAAATCCCTGGGCTCTATTACTAGCCCTACAAAAAATACAAATTAAAAAAAAGCAGAACGCAAGATAAAAGCAAGACCATTTATGGCTTCTCTAATTAACAAACCAATGTGAGTTCTGGTAAATAGAAGACTGTATGAAAATAAATACTCCATAAAAACCGGTTACACTGTAGCTGAATGTTTCCACCACTTCAAGCTCCTGAGCCCGAAGCTTCTCTCTCTCTCTCTCAAAAACAGAGCTTGATAACAAACATCATTAAGACCTGAAGAATTAAGTTAAAGGAAGGTGAAAGGCAGATAGATGCAGTATGATTCTGGGTTGAAACAGAAGAAGAATATTAAATGATTCGGATGGCCTTATTGCGGCAACTGACAAGTCTAGCTGTGGCCTGTGTGTTAGATGGAAGGAAGGGACCAATGTCACACGACTGTGTGTGGTTGTACTCAGAAGGGCCCTTGTTCTTAGCAAACATGGGAAACATGTAAGAATGCAATAAACCATCATGGTACTGGAAGCCATTCTCCATGCACTGTTGCCATGTTTATGGCTAGAGGTGTTTGCAAGTGTCACGGCGCAAACGTGGCGGTCATATTACAGCTTTGAACAGTTGTTCTCGCCTTCCACTGTGGGATCCAAGAATCAAACTCAAGTCATTAGGCTTTTGGGCAAGCACTTTTACCCATTTCACCATCTTTCTGGCTCTCAAATGCTTTTATTAAAAGTGAGCTATAGATGCATATGTGCAATGCACACATGGAAATAGACAGGAAATAGACAGGAAATAGACATGGAAAGAGGTGGACAAAGAAGGTAAACATAGCAAAAATAGAAAGCTAGATCTAGTACAAAAGAAAAACTATTGTATTTATGTATGTATGTATTTATTTTGAGAACCGGCCTTGAACACATTAGAACCTCACACTTATAACCCTCCTGTCCCACCACTCAAGTGTTCAGATTGTAGTCATGTGCTCCATCCCTGGGTTACACTGTGCTGGGGATGGAAGTCAAGGTTCAGGCATATGAAGCAAGTACTCCACCCACCACCACCCCTGTGCCTCAAATTTATCCAAAATAAAAAGCTTTATAAAAGCACAGTTGGCACAGGTTGGGGAAACAGTTCAGTGGGAAAAGTTTTTGCCTTGCAAGCACAAAGACCTGAGATAGACCCCCCAGGCCCCATATTTAACAACAACAGCAATGGAAGTCAGGCACTTAAAACCTTCGCTGCTGGGAAAACAGAAACAGACAGTTCCTTGCAGCTTCCTGACAGTCTCACCTACCCGACACACCCCAGACCGGTGAGAGGACTTGTCTCATTAAAAAAGAAAGAAAGGAAGGAAGAAATGAAGGAAGGAAGAAGAAAAAAGAAGGGAAAAGGAAGAAAAAAGATGGACATCACCTAAGGAATGACATCAAGGTTGTCCTCTGGCCTCCGTGAGCGTGCACATACCTCCACCTGCCCACTCACATGAGTGGACGTGCTTGCAAGCAAGCGCATGTGCATGCACACACACATAATCAAGCAAGTAAAAACTGACTTTGCCTCACATAATACATGCCCATGTTTTAGAAGCTCAGGAGGGTTAGGGATGTTAAAGGTTTCTGTTGAATCGAATACTTCTATTTTCCCCAAAAACTATTAGCAAAATCTGAATGTTTTCCAAATAAAGAAGTAGTGCTTTCCGTGCCACCATACCTACCTAGATAAGACAGGCAGATCTCCTCCCGGGGCAGGGCAGTGCTATTGCCACAGATCCTGTGTGCGCAGGGCTAGTGTGCTGAGTCTGTGTGCAGCTGCGGCTGGATTTCTCCCTGCAGACATCGACCCGCTTGAGAATAAAAAGCTGCTGGTGAGAGAGTGTGAAAGGCTACCCCATGGGAGAAGAGAGGGGACACTCTCGCTGCCACTGGGTGTGAAAACATTGCCTGCGAGGCTCAGCTTCCACAGCTGTGAAGTGGATGAGAAACAGTGTGAGCTGGTGTTCATGCACCCTCTCCCTCTGAGGTCTCTAGAAAGCACTAGAAACAGTGTGAGCTGGGTGTTCACGTGCCCCCTGAGGTCTCTAGAAAGTACTAGAAACAGTGTGAGCTGGTGCTCAAGAGCCCTCTGAGGTCTCTAGAAAGCACTAGAAACAGTGTGAGCTGGGTGCTCACGAGCCCCCTGAGGTCTCTAGAAAGCACTAGAAACAGTGTGAGCTGGGTGCTCACGAGCCCCCTGAGGTCTCTAGAAAGCACTAGAAATAGTGTGAGCTGGGTGTTCACGTGCCCCCTGGGGTCTCTAGAAAGTACTAGAAACAGTGTGAGCTGGTGCTCAAGAGCCCTCTGAGGTCTCTAGAAAGCACTAGAAACAGTGTGAACTGGGTGCTCACGAGCCCCCCTGAGGTCTCTAGAAAGCACTAGAAACAGTGTGAGCTGGGTGTTCATGTGCCCTCTGAGGTCTCTAGAAAGACTCACTTGACTCACCCCCCACACTCTGGTTCCCAGTCTTGGGGAAATTCCAATAGCAATGCAAAGAGGTCACTGAATTCCTGGAGCCGTAAATCCCCACCCAGGGCTCTGTTTCCTCCTATCTAGGCTGACTTATTGCCCTCCCTCTGGCATATGCAGTAACTTAGTTGTCTTCTCTCTCACAGAAATTCCCTTGCAACGAAGTCCAACATACACAAAGGCAGGGGACACACACATACCCTGAAATTTAGGAGACAAAGACACAGACCCAGACACAGCAACACATCTATACCCGGGGTGAAAGTTGCATACACGCAGAGCAGTCACACACACACATGCACACAGACACACACAGAAGCTAGGGATGTCGCTCAGCAGTAGAGCGCTTGCCCACAATCTGTAAGGCTCTAGGCCAGTCCCTAGTACCTACTAATAAATTCCTTCTTGTTGGGGATGGTGGCTTATGCCTGAAATCCCAAAACCCTGAGAGGCTGAGGCAAGTGGATCACTGTGGGTTTTAGGCCAGTCTGGCTACACAGTGAGCTGCAGGACATCTTGGGCTACCAAGTGAGATCCTGTCTCGAGTAAAATAAGAAAATTTTATATTCAGCCACACTACTCTGGACACCCATGATGCTGTTTGTCACAGAAACTAAAGAGAGTCAGAATAAGCTTGGATAGGAGAGATGTATCTAGGCACACAGATGTGTGTGTACATAGATGTATATATCATACACACAAATGCACAGACATAACTCCCATGTGAAAATATACATAGAAATGTAGACATACTCTCAAACAAGGAGAAACACACATAGCCTGAGTATGCGGCTGACTTGACAAGGTCTGGGAACTCTGAGTTTTGATGTATCAGGCACACATGCTGCTGTAATCCCAGCCCTCAGGAGGCAAAAGAGAGGCACAGGTTCAAGACCAGTCAGTGCTGCATACTGAGACCCTGTCACAAAAGAAAAAAATAAAAGAATTGTCAAGGCAAAGTCAAATATTAAGAATATTCCTTTCCAAGTCCCCTGAACATCCTTTCTCTCTCAACTTCTACACTTCTTCCCAAAATATTCTCTGTTTTTTAAAATCAGAACTAGTAATTTATTTGTGACTCTCCTTGCTTTCGATTCCTTCAGATTTCCCTTTGTAGGCCTCTACCCTCATACCCAGGCTCTGCCCTACTCTGCCCCAGATGCTTTGCACTCATTTCCTGTGGCTGGAACTGTTCATCCGCTCTTAGACTTAGATCGATGCCGTGGTCACACTGTACCCTGTTACATTTGCTGAGGGTTTGCACTGGTTGTTTCCTCCTCCACCTGGCAGGCTTGCTGGAAGATGATGTGGTGTCGGTGGCAAACCCATGGCTTTCAGATCCCAATATAAGGCAACTTAAAGTCAACAAATCAAAGTTCATGGTGATGGGCACCACATCCACTTAAACACATTCATGGTGATGGGCACCATGTCTCCTTAAATACACTGCTATGGTTTTAGGTGGGGTCTGAGTTTGTCCCTCAAAAGTTCACACACCAGAAAGGCGCTGTTGAGATGGAGGAGCCTGTAAGAGGTGGGGCTGGGGGGGGGCGTGGCTAGGTTACTGGCTCTTGAGGGATATCCTTGGAAGGAATAGTGCAGTTCTGACAAGAGCCCAGGCCACTCCTAAAAGAGAGTTGTTACATATAAAAAAACAGCAAGGCAAGAGGGGAGGGGAGGGCTGGGGGATGGTTCTGTCAGTAAAGTGTTTGCCATGACCCGAGTCTGGATCCCCAGCACCCTCAGGAATGCCAGGAGTGGCAGCAGGTATCTGTAAGTGCAGCACCGAGCAGACAGGAGCCACGGAGCTTGCGGGCCAGTCAGTCCATCTTCAGGTATCTCAAACCTGAAGAAGACTTGGTGTTGATCTCTGACTTCCACACACATGTACACACACACAAACATACACACACAAATCAGGGCTGGCCCATGTCTCTGAAGCTTGCTGTCACATGTGACCTCTCTCTTCCTTCTGAATGTACCCCATCAGGATATCATCTATCACATACTGTACAACCCGCATGTTCTTCCAAGAGGCAGAACAGACAAGGCTGGCTGATCCTAAATTTCACTCTTCAAAACTGTTCAGTTAAATGAAATGTTTTTCTTTATAAGTCTCCCAGACTCTAGTATTTACTTATAGCAATAGAAAATGAATTAATATACACACCTACATCTTTCCTGTCTCAGGACTTCATATATGCTGCCCCTCTACCTGGCATTCTTCCTTCTCCCTTAGGGGACTCAACTCTTTCTTGTCCATTAGCTCTAGCCTTTTTGCCATTAGTTCAGGAATGCTTCCCAGGCCATCCTGCTGACTTTCTGCGTCTGCCTTAGCTCACAGTGATTCTGTTTTTTGTTTGTTTGTTTGTTGTTTTTTTTTACTTTTTTAAAGATTTGTTTTTATGTGTATGGGTGCTGTATGATGAAAGGTTATATAGGCCGACAAGCATCTCTCCTGACACAATAATCCAAATCAGACCAAATCAAACTGAATTACAAAAAGCCCAGGTTCGATGGGATGCCAGTGCTTCCGAGTGACCTTCCAGGCCCCAGAGATGAAGATGAGAAGGAAGCCTGGGAAACCATAGAAAGGGAAAAGGAAGACTGGAGAGACCACGTGTTTGTTCTCTGGGGGCAGTTTAAATAGCCTGTGGGAGTGGTCTTGACCCTTTCTGGGGAGGGGTCACCATTTGGTGGGCTTTCTTGGAGGTGGGGTCTGGGCTGAGGCAACTCCCAGGGGAGGAATGGAACTTTCCACCCAAACATTCCAGAATGGATGCCAGGGGCTGGGGTGATGCCTGGACCCAAACATTCCAGACTCTGGGTATAAGGGTCTGAGGTGACGCTTCCAGCCAAATATATCTATTACACACATGCAGAGGCCAGAAGATTGCATCAGACCCCCTGGAACTGGGGTTACAGACTGTTATGAGCCATCATGTAGGTGCTGGGAACTGAACCCAGGTTCTCTGGAAGAGCATGCTCTTCACTGCTGAGCAGTCTCTTCAGTCTCTTACTTTATTTTTAAAAAGATTTCATTTTTATTTCTGCATATATGCATGTCTGGATGTGAGTGCACATGCGAGGGCAAGTGCCCGCAGAGGTCAAAAGAAGGCATCATAGCTCCTGAAGCTGGGGTCACAAGCAGTTGTGAGCCACCAAACATGGGTGCTGGAAACCAAATTCTAGTCTTCTGAGAGAGGTATAAGTTGTTCTTAACAACTGAGCCAGCTGGAGTCCTTGTTCCTATTTTTAGTATATTTTCCTTAGTGAGTTCTTGGTAAGTAGGCCTGTGTGTTCATTTTATTCCTGCAGAGTCCTGCACACTGGTAAGTACACGATGCCGAATCCCCTTTGAAAGCCTCACAAGGTTTAGATTGTTCTAAAGGGCTTTACTTTTGCTTTGTTTGGCTATGATCTGAGTTTTCATTTTTTGAGACAGTTGTACTGTGTAGCCCAGGCTGGCCTCAGCTTCAAGAGTCCTGAATTGCAGGCATGCCCACCAAGCCTACCTAGGGTCTCCAGACTATTACCAGCTTTAGAGCCTACCCTTTTCAAGTTCATAGTGTTTCTAGACAACTGGAGAGATGCCACATCAATCATGTGGGCAAGCACTGTACACTGTGCTAAGCGTGCAGCCCTGGAGTGGCTTATCAATGGCAATTTTTAACCCGAGTCACCAGATTGACACGGTGCCTGCTTGATTCATAGACTTAGAAATTAACGCTGTGGTCCAAGGGGGCTTGTTCTGTTGCTGTCATTTCTTCCTTGTGTATTAATTTTAAGTCTCCTTGCAGAATCCCTCCCGCCCTGCCACTGTGCTCACGACATCTGTTGCACTCTATGACTCAACACTCTCTTTGTTCTGTTGTTGACACTATCCCAGCTTTGATTGTTGGTGCTCCTTCCCATATCCTTTCCATCCGCCTTCCCTCCTCTGGAGCACCGGTTCCTGTTCCTGGATGGCATTTAGAACCCCAGATTCGGATGAGAAACATGCTCGGCATTACAGCCAGGGGCCCTGTGACACTAGGCCTTCATGCCTTCTTTCTTTATTTGTAATTGTGGGGTAATTTTTTTTCTCCAGTTGAAGAGCTAATACTTAAATCTTGAAAAAGCTATGAAAAATGTTCCCTGCCCCTTTCTCTGTACCCCTCACACGACTGGGCACTGCAGCACAACTTTGAATGCTAGTGATGTTGTTAGAAGTGACACCAGAAGCCCAGAGCAGGGGTGCAGGAGGGTTGGCTGGGCTTTGGAATGTGAGCTCATTACCCAGGCAGAAGAGATGGGAATGAAGATGCCTTTGAGCATTTGTGTCCACAGGGATTTGGGGAAGGAGGGACTGTGGCACTCTGAGACCCTTCACTTTGGCCACTGGCTTCTCTCCCAGGCGTGCTCCCACCCCTCAGTGACGTCTGCTACCATCTCCTCCCAGCAGACCTGCTCATTTTCATCGGATTATCCATCCTTATCCCCGAGTTTTCACCTCAGTGTCCCAGCAGAAACCCTTCACAGCTGAATCCTCAGATTTTAATTTTTTTTAAAAAAAAATCAAGTTTACATTTGCATTTATTTTGTTGTCTGAGAACTTTTTTTCCTCCTCTGAGGTTCCTCGCCTTACAACACACTGGGTGTTTGGGGAGATATTCTGGGTTTCCATCCTTTCATAACAACACAATTGTGTTCAGCATGAAACCTCAAAGAATGCTTCCACCAGAAATCCAAATGGTGCCCATTGCACTCTGGATGTGGAAAAGTTGGGGGCCAGCCAGGGTACACTCCCTCTGATAACCTCCAGTAGTGGTTCTCAAACTTCTTAATGCTGTGGTGACCCTTGAATAGAGTTCTTCATGTTGTGGTGACCCCCCCTCAAACCAAAAATTATTTTTCCTGCTACTTCATAACTATAATTTTGCTACTGTTATGAACTATAATGTAAATATCTGATAATATAAGTAGCTGACATTGTCAACCCAGAGGTTGAGAACCACTGGCCTACAGGCTTTAGGGTTACAGAGCAAGAAGAGCACTTCATTAAGCCTGTCCTAGGAAACAAACTAACTTAACAAACACCTGTTCCATGACTGCTTTACCTCATGTCGTCAATGAAACCTGAGTCCCGCCCCTTCCACTGGCAAAGTGGCTGCCATTCCTACCAGGAGTAGACCACAGATTCCTGCCACTCCACAGCCTGGAGGTGTCAAGGCCTCACAGGCGAGAGCCTACATTTTCTTAGCTGTTTCTGGGAATTCTGGATAGAGCATCGCCAGGCATAAACTTCCCAAAGGGCTCCTGGGTAGCTTTCCGTGGGGACTGGATGTCTAAATCATTGCCTGCACACGGAACCTTCACCAGACAAGAGTTCCATGAACACTCTCCATCTTTGAAAGGAGTGTTTGGCAAAGCTCCTCGCCATTGGCAGGAGGGGATAGAGGTGTGGTATCTCCAGGGTGATGACGTCAGGGGCATGTGAGCAGTAGTGACAGCAGAGTTGAGACAGGGGGACAGCAATGATGGGAAGATGCTGAAGGTGCTGGGGCCTAACTACCTTCTTTATAAGCCTGGCAATGCTCTTGAGTTTGTATTTCCCTGATTCTCACTGTGTGAGGTAAGTGCTTTCATAAATCTCTTTCTATATCTGAGAAACTGCAGTTCAGAGAACCAAAGGGCAGTGGCTGCAAAGCCACAGGGCAGGAAAGGTTGGAAGAAAATCCTGGAATATTGGCCTTTGGTCAGTATTCACTGTGTGGTCTTGTTAGAAAGGTCTGTCATGTAGGTAGTCAGGCTTTGATTTAAGTGTGTTAGTGTGTTCCATGTATGTATTAATGTGGTTGTATGCACATGTGTGTATGTGGGTCAGATGTGGGCATTATGCCTTCTTCAATTGCTCTCACTTTATTTTCTGAGACAAGGTCTTTCACCAAACCTTGGGCTCACTAGCCAATGAGTGGGCACTGCCTCCTAAATTCTGGGATTATAGAAGTGTACCTCAGTTCCCATCTTTTCAAAGGGGTGCTGGGGACCCAAACTCAGGTCCGCATGCTTACACAAGCACTTCAATGACTGAGCCCCAAGGCTTTGATTTCGCTAAACCAAGCACTGAGGAAGCCTAGGCTGATGATTTTCAGCATGTGTTCTTGATGTTAGTCCCGTGCCTGAGAGAGAGACAGTCAAGGCTCCACCCTCTCTGCATGTGCACTCTAACGAGAGAAGTTAGATCCCTGTGGGAGCCAAAGGGTGGGTGTGCAAGAGAGCGGCATGGTAAGCAGTTGGTGTTCAAGGCAAAGGGAAGACGCAGCTAACGCTGAGGAGAGAAATGAGGCCTTAGTGCAAACTAACTCAGTATCTGGAGGCAGACAAGGAATGCTCCGTGTTAGGTTGGCAAGCTCATCCTGCTGGTGACTGGTTTTAACTGTGACTTCCCACACCTGGAAGGCTGTGTTACTGTAAAGTGCCTATGTGGTTCCACTTCATGCTGTCTCTTTCAGAAGCTTATCCCATTCCTATGGCAGCTTCTTTTTAACTCTGCATCTCTGTTTACTCATTCCATGTGGCCCTCGAGAGTGGGGACTGAGTTCTAGACCAAGTTCTGCAGGGAGGGACCAGAATCAAGGGCTATCAGCTTGGTAGTGGTGGGAGGCTGGTCTCCAGTGTCTGCAGCTGGACTCTTCAGGACCAGAGTCATGGGGGTATCAGCTAGGTAGTGATGAGAGGCTGGTCTCTGGTGTCTGTAGCCTGAGCTCTCCTGTAGTTCAGCTAAGCACAACATTTTGAATCAATGAGTGTAGGATCACATTTCATGTATAGTCATTCATCAGTATCTAGGCTCCCAGGGATTCCCAAATCATGGATGCTCAAATGATTTATATAAAAGTCATAAAAGGGCTAGGGAAATTGCTAGGTGGTTAGTCTATCAGCCAGCAGTAAAGAAGCAGGTTTTGTGTCTCAAGAAACCAACTGAAAAGTGGACAAGGGGCTTCCTGGACTATCCATGTCAGCCAGTGTGACTGAGACACTGCCTCATCGAACAAAGTAGAAGAGCAGTTGAGGATGATTCCCGATAGCAGCTTTAGGCCTCCACATGCGCAAGCACTCACAAATGTCCACACACATGTGCACACACTCACAACATACACACAAATGGAATATTAAAAAAATAAAATGACATGGTATTTGCACATAATATTGTGGCCATCAATAGACTAAACCATCTCCAGATCGCTTTAATACACTACAGGGTGGATATGACATGGAGAGTTGGCAAGCTGCACCATTTAGAAGGCTATCTGCTCAGTACACATGCAGATTAAAACATTGTTTCCTCGGTTGAATCCACAAATGCAAGATTAATAGCTATGGAGGGAAAGCAGTCAAGACACAAGTGTACATGGGGACAGCCATGAAGATCCACTTCTAAATGGCTTAGCACCGGAAAGTTCACCCTCAGCTCACACTGTGAGTCCATGAAAGATGGGCTGGGGTACTCTGCTCAGCAGATCCACCACTGTTCTGAGCACTCCCTGCTGAACAGACAGACAGAACCTGTCTCAGTCTAGTGTTAATGCGTTGTCCCAGAAATGATGCATTGCCCCTCTATTCACACTCTGATCACACTGTGACCCAACCCGAGGGAACCAGGAAGTGGCAACACGCACACACCCAGATAACGGGGATCCAGACATCTTTGTTGAACAGCACAGATGATTAGCAGCCTCCAAAAAGGTGATCTTGTCATTTCATAGAGGGCCTGAAGACACGTGTTCACGGCAAGGCATGGTGGTGAACACCCGTAACATACCTATGATCACAATACTTGGGAGGTAGAGGCAGGGAGATAAAGAGTTCTCTGCAGTCAGCCTGGGTTATGTGAGTTGGAAGCCAGCATGGGCTACTTGAGACCCTGTTTCAAATAAACAAAACAAAACAAAAAGTTGTTCAGGGGCAGAGGGTAAACGGGTTTGTGCTCTGCAGAAAAGTGAGAAAGCTGCTTCAAGGCTATAGTTTTATTTTCTAATGTAATGTGGCCGGACAGCACATGCCATTAAATGCAGTAGTTAAAAGCCCGGAATCTGGGCATCCTATAAGACCTTCTTTGCCACTTAGTAGTTGTATGAGCTGACGGAGGAGACCACTGCACCTATCAAACAGATGGGAAGAGCAGAGGGAGGATGTGTTTTCTAGAATGGAAGATGTGGATCTGGACAGGGGCTACCTAAACATGACCGGGAGGAAGGAAGGATGTATGCAAAGCCTGCCCAGCAGTTGAAGAGCCTGGGCACAGTGGGGGGCATGCACGCTTATTCCTCAGAAACTGTTGCCTTCCTCTGTTCCAGTGTGAATGCTTAGGACATTTCTGCTGGGGACAGAAACCACATGCAGCTGGGTATTAACTCAGGGAAGGGACTGTCCAGGGCCCTGTGGGTCTGGAGTCCTCCCAGAGCAGTGTGCTGATGTCACCATGGAGCCCAGATCTTTTGGTTTCTTGGTTCTCTGTCTTGATGGCTTCCATCTCTTATGGGCGAAGCACCAACGACCGCAGAGTGTGCTGGCTTCCAAGAGATGCTCAGTTAGAGCAAAGAAAGTTGCTTTTGCCCCTGTAGCCAATAAGCTTTCTGGCCAAGCCTCTCAGGCTCCAGCCTGCTTTGGTTTCTGTGGGGTCAGAGCTCTTGAGTAGAAATCCTAGCTGCTTTAAGCAAAAAGGTAGAGGATGTTAGAAGCCCATAGAGGCTTTCCATCAAGCATCTAAGTGTCCCAAACCACACAGTATGCTGGTCTCATGAACTCACCACCACTGAAAGGTGGGTGAGTATCTGTCACCTCAATGTGCTGGGTGTCAGGGGCTTGAATTGGCTGCTCTCACTGTTACCAGAATCAGGGCCACTGCTTTGCCGACACTCACAGCAACAGAGTGTAGGCTCACATTGGAGTCGAGAATCATGTGAGACCACAGGTTGACAGGAGACATCATGTCCCTTGGCCTAGTATTGATGGAGGCTGACTCTGACATGCCAGGACATTTCCTTGCCTGTAGATGTGGGGGCTGCCAATTACAACCTTTCCATCTTTGGGATTCCTTTTAACTGACAGCCTAGAGTCACACACACACACACACACACACACACACACACACACACACAGAGAGAGAGAGAGAGAGAGAGAGAGAGAGAGAGAGAGAGAGAGAGAGAGGAGAGAGAGAGAGAGAGGCTCCTAATGAGGAATTGTCTACTATACCAGGTTGGCCTGTGGGCATGTCTGTGGGGGATGGTCTTGGCTGTAAATTGAGGTGGGAAGACCCACCCTGAAGGAGGGCAGCACCATTTCCTGGACTGGACCTGGACCATGCAGGAGTGGAGAAAACTAGCTGAACATAAATAGGGAGGCAGCTTGGGTGCACCCACTTTTCTGTTGACTCTGGAGGCAATGTGACTAGAGTAGGTTCCTGCCCCTAACTTCCCCAACAATGATGAACTCTAGCCTGAAACTCTAACCCAAATAAACTCCTCCTGCGTTGCTTTTTGTCAGGTTTTTTTTTTTAATCTCAGAAACATAAGTGGAATTAGGACACTACTCTTGATCAAATTCCTGAGCAAAGACGGAGGACTCCACAATGATAAGACTGGGCTGGCCAACAAGGAAGGACAGATCTGCATCTGGAGGCCTTACTGATTCACTGTAGTCACCTTTGCAGCGTCTCTACCTGCTCACGGCATGTGTCTTAGTTAGGGTTTCTATTGCTGTGAAGAGACACCAGGACCATGGTTAGTTATTACAAAGGAAAAACTTCTAATGGGCTGGCTTACAGTTTCTATTATCATCACGGTGTGACATGATGACATGCAGGCAGAATGGTGCCAGAGGAGCTGAGAGTCCTACCTCTTGACCTACAAGCAACAGGAGGTGAACTGATACTGGATGTAGCTTGAGCATAGGAGCCCTCAAATCCACCCCCACAGTGACACTTCCTCCAACAATGCAAAGACACACCCTCCTACCAGTGCCATTCTCTGAGTTTATGGGGGTCCAATTACATTCATATTATCATAGCATGCACAGCTCTTTATGGTTGATGCTTTGAAGTAGGGTCTGGTCTGGCTGTGTAGCTCAGGTTGGCTTGGTACTCAAAACGCTTCCTGTCTCAGACTCTCCAGCTGGGGAATTGCAGGTGTGTATCACCATGCCTGCCACATACATGACTTAGGATGTTTCCACAGGCCTCGGTGTACCCTGTCTTCCAAGATACCCACACTATTTATTTCTTGCTGATCCAAGTCGTCCCTGTCTCTAGAGTGCTGTCCTCTTTCTACCTTGCCCACTATAGAGGTTTGAATGAGATTGGCCCTCACAGGCTCATATACTTCAGTCTTAGACCCCAGTTAGTGAACTGTGTGGAAGGATTAGGGGGTGTGTCCTTGTTGGAGGAGGTGTGTCACTGAGAGTGTGCTTTGAGGTTTAAAAGTCTAGTGTTGCTCTCTCTGTCTCCTACCCTGCTATCAGGATGTAAAGCTCTTAACTACTTTTCCAGCACCATACCTACCTGCCTACTGCCATGCCCCCTGCCATGATGATAATGGAGCAGTCTCCTAAACTATAAGCCAGTCTCCAATTAAATGCTTTCTTTTATAAAAGTAGTCTTGGTTATGGTGTCTCTTCACAGAAATAGAACATTTACTGAGAGCTATCTCTGGTGTATACTTAAGAACTCATTTCAATCAGGTTTTCCCCATATCCTTCAAGCTATTAAAAAAACTTTTGTGTATATGTATTGTGTATATGGTGTGTGTGTGTGTGTGTGTGAAGGGGGGGGAAGAGAGAAAGAGAGAGGAGAGGGTGGGAGGGAGGGAGGGAGGGAGGGAGGGAGGGAGGGAGGGAGAAGAGGGATGCTACAGCATGTATATGCAGTCCAGAGGACAATCTCAGGAGTTCACTTGAGACAGGGTCTCTTTGTTGTTTGCCCAAGTGTACCAGGATAACTGGCCCTTGAGTTTCCAGACATTTATTGTCTCCCCCTTCCCTCCAGCTATAACAGCACAGGGGAATAAATGTGTGCTACCATACCAGACTTTGTGTGGGTCCTGAAGATCTAATGATAGCCCTCATGCTGGCACATGCAAAGACTTTAACCCTTTAGCCATCCTCCAAACCCTTTAGAGAGCTCACTTGTTCTTACTGATTCCTACCTACCCCCCCCCCCCCCCCCGTTTAACAGACGAACATGAAATGATGGCCTTGCTCATAGTTTTTAACACAATTCTTGACAGTGATTGTTTTCACCGGTGCAGTAATCACACTCTATTACTGGCATTTATGAAGTCCCTCATATAGCCAAAGACATTTTGATACTTTACATCCTCAATTATACCACATAATATTTAATATACCTTGACCCTTTAAGAATGGCCACATTTGAGCCAGGTAGTGGTGACATATGCCTTTAATGTCAGCACTTGGGAGGCAGAGGCTGGTGGATACCTGTGAGTTCAAGGCCAGGATGATCTATAGAACAAGTTTCAGGACATCCAGGGCTACATAGAGAAACCCTATCTCAAAAAACAAAAACAAAAACAAGAATTGATACATACAGACAACTTTCCCATTTTAGTAGTCATACAATGATACGCTTTAGGATGTTGTTATCCCTACCCCTTCAGAGGGTCACTTCTGTAACAAGCTGTTGCCATTGGTAAGAACTTGGAACAACTTCAGCTCCTATAAATCCTTCTCTCTGTTCACAATATCACAGACGTTGACCCCAAATCCCACTAGAATTTTGCTAACAAGTTTCAGATTTACTTATCTTTTCTTTGCCCTTGTTTTCTGTTGTTGTTGCTGTTGTTTGTGGCTGCTTTCCCCACAATGGAGTGACTAACAGAGTTAGTTATTTAAAAATGCCTGGTAGGTTTTCCTGTATAAGGAGGAAGTCTTTAAAAAAAAAATCCTGTGCTCCTTATAGGACAGTTGTAAAGTTGGGAAGAGAGAGCTTTGGAGAGGGCACAGTCCCCTTTCATACTATACAGTGGATTCAAGGACAACCTGGGCTACAGAGACTGTCATACTATAGAGTGGATTCAAGGACAACCTGGGCTACATACACCATTTTTTCCCATTATGCTAAGAAGTACTTGTAGTCTCATACCCAAGCCCATTTTCCAGCTTGCTTCGGAGTTTATATTGGGAAGAGCAGAACAAAACAGGCTTTACAAGGAACTTTCTCATGGTAAGAATGTGTCAGTCTGTGTACAATACTTTTATATATTTATCATATATACTAATTTAGTTCATCCCCCCAAACTATTTGTGCCCTTATTTTATATAAGACAGAAAAACACTGAATACTTTATGTTGTCTTGATCCCAGGCAGTTTGTACAGTGAGGGGAGGAAGGGTCAGAGGACAATTTGAGGGTCAGTTCTTGCCTGCTACCACGTGGATCCCAGTGATGGATCTCAGGTAGTTAGTACTGGCAGCAAGTGCCTTTACCTACAATAGGGTAGGAAAGAATTCATAGGTCACAAAAGCCAAGTTTTGTAAGTTTGGAGTCAGTGACCTGGAGTGGGATTGTTAACTGCTACGTACCAATTGTGTCTCCGTAGGCAAGTCCACTCATTTCTTCGACTCTTGGCTTCTTCGTCTGTGAGAAAGAAATAGCACGCACTTCTTCACGGGTATGTGGCAGCTAATGTGAGGCATTCGCCTGATGGGGTTAAGGGATTCTCAGATAGCTCATTACGTCTGAGTGTGCTCACTGGGCATGCCTGGAAAAGACTGCTGTGTGAATCAGGGGGCTGAGTCAACTTTATCTGCTAATGGACATCAGTCCTCTGTCCTTCAACAAAAGAGCTTCAAGTACTCTGATTGATCTTCAGACTCTGAGACTCACACCAGTTCCCTCCCAAACCCTTATTTTCTTGGGTCCTCAGCCTAAGACTGAGAGCTACATCATCAACTCTTCCGGTTCCCAGGTCTTGGGACTCGGATTGAGGTATTTCACAGATGTCTTCCATGGTTGGCCAGTCTTGCTGGCAGCATATTGTGGGGCTTAGCCTTGATGATGAACCCCCTCCTGCATGTATACCCTATTGATTCTTTGCCTAATTCTTTCAACTGGTAGCTACCAGTTGGATAGGATCTCTTCTCTTTATCTTCACCCCCACACTGAGCCGCGTTGAAACATCCCAAGTTCCGGAGTCTATTAGAATGCTTTCCATGGAGACCAGGTTGGGAAGATTGGTGTGGACATGATGTAACTATCAGGATGCTTCAGCTCAGACAGCCTCAGTGCAGCTTTCAGGGATGAGCTAGAACCTTCCTGGCTCTTGAGTCTACAGAGGCTACCACAGAGGGGCCAGCTCATAGGAATGTACAGAACAAGACTGTGGTGGTTTGAATAGAATGACTTCCATAAGCTCATTGAGAGTGGCACTATTAGGAGGTGTGGCCACTGGGGAACAGGCTTTGAAGTTTCAGAAGCTCAAGCCAGGTTTAGTGGCTCACTCTTCTTGTCGCTTGCCAATCTGGATGTAGAATCTCAGCCTGTCTCCAGCACCCCATCTGCCTGCATACTACCAAGCGTCCCACCACGGCAATAATGGACTAAGCCTCTGAACTGTAAGCCAGCCCCAACTGTTTTCCTTTATGACAGTTGCCATGGTCATGGTGTCTTTTCACAGCAATAGAAACGCTAAGACAAAGACCTAACTAAGGCAGTGTGGTCCTGGACTCAATGCAGTTTCAAATACTGCCTTACTATGAACATGTGGGGTATTTTCTTCATTGGAAGCTCGGGAGATTATGGGTACCCACTTTAATGCACCTCAATATACCAGCCTCTCTTCCATCACAATGCTCTCCCTAATGCAGTGGTTCTCAGCTTTCCTAATGCTGTTACCCTTTAGTACAGTTCCTCATGCTGTGGTGACCCCAACCATAACATTATTTTGTTGCTACTTCTTAGCCACAATTTTGCTATTGTTATGAATCTTAATGTAAATATCCGATATGCAGGTATCTGATGTGCGACCCCAGTGGTCTAAAATGGCTGCCCTAAGGCCTTTTATGCTTTGGTTCTATGTCATGATCCATTCTATCCTAACTTCTCCCGCTATATTCTAAGGAAAGCACATACTGCTTTTAGGGCTCTAGGGAGTTGGTCAAATTGTGAGAGGCATTTAATACCTAGCTGCACAAAGGCGGTTGCAATAGATCACCTGCCAGGTGGTCTTTTACTCAGAACTCTGAGGGGTAGGGAGTGAAGCTGGGTTTAAGGGAAGGAGGGGGCCCGAAGAGCCAAACCGAGGTGTGGGTTAGGCATCCACAGTCGGGTCTGCTCGTCCTGGTTGCCCCCCATTCTGGAATGGGGAGGCGGTAAGAATGCAGTTACTAAGGCACCATGAGCCGTGAGCACGCTAGGGTAGCAGGCACTAATGGACTGTCCACCTCACTTTGGGAGCAGCCAGAGTTTATGCTGGAACCTCTGAGCACTCTGCCCCGCAGCCCGGCCTGCGCATGCGCCCCGGGCCAGCCAGGTAAGAGTGCCCTGGTAGTCCTCGCACCTGGGCTTTAACCCTTCCGGGTTACGGGCGCGGGCGAATGCCGGGTGGGAGAAGAGAAGAAGGTCGTGAACTCCTCGGGGTCTGCACGGCGTTCCCACGACCTTCCAGACTGTGGTCTAGCGCCCTCCTCGTTCAGGCGGGAGGGGGGGTAAGCGCGGGGCGGAGCGAAGTCTCGCGAGATCTGGCGGCAGCTGCGGCGGCGGCGGCGGCGGCGGCGGCGGCGGCGGCGGCGGCGGCGGCGGCGGCCCGGGAGGTGAGCGGCGGACGGGCGAGAGGCGGCCGTTGGGGCTGAGGAAGGGGAGAGCTGCGGAGGGCGAGGCCGGGCTCGGGAGACGGGCGGGTGGAAGGTCAGCGTCCACGGTGGCCCCTCGAGGCTGCTGCGGCGCCGCCTGGTGCGCGCTGTCCCGGGACTCGCGCGGGGCGGGGCGGGGCGGCCGCGATCTCCGGGCCACCGGAGCCAGGCGTCCCTCTCCGGGGGTCCCTCTGTGCGTCCGCGACCCGATCACCCCCGGCAGCCTTGGCTTGGTCTGTACCAGGCGCTTTACTTGCGCGCTCCCACGCTGGAACTGCCGGGAGCTGCAGCGCCCTGGCCGAAGTCACACTGCAGGGACGTGGTGGGATGGGGACGGCCCACGCCCGGGACTCACCTTCCAGCCTCCTCCCCACTCCGGCTGGCGGCTCTACTCCTGGAGCCCCTGCGGGTGCAAGCCCTCCTGAAATTGCACGCAGCGTCCCACGTTAATAGGGAGAAAGTTTGCCCTTTCCCAGAAGGTTCCCTAACCCTAAATCTTTTAGTCTTGTGAGAGTGATGTGGGGTCTCAGGCCAGAAGGTTAGCCCAAGGCTTGCCTCAGGCAAAGGAAACTCTTGAAAAGTTTGAATCTTGTCTGGAGCCCAAGATCGCACTCTTCGGATGAGTGATTGCGAAGCTCATGATCAAGGCCTCTTACTTCTGTGACAAATGTTTGTAAAGCCCACCTTGCCACCCTGACACTGAAGTTGATAAGTAATATGCCTTCATAAACATGGCCCAAGGTCGCGGAGTGCTCTCCTTCAGGTGTAAGGAAGAAATAAATGGGAAGAAGTGCGGGGCCTTTGTATAGCCCAGACGCCCTGTTAGGACACAATTCGGCAGACCCTGCGGCAAGTATGTTTGGAGACAGACAGACACACGTATGTATGTATGTGTATATGTATTTGTGTCTTTCAAAGTCGGGAACAAAGATTGGGACCCGAGAAAACCATCTTACAGGGGATAATTAATGCTAATTAGGAAAACAGTGTAGGCTGAATGACAGCATACAAGATAAATCACAGTCTATCTCTGTCAACACTCAGTTCATAAAGCCCTCCAGGGATGCAGTATTCCATCTAATTGTAGCCCACCTTGTGTGTAACCCATATTGTGGGTCACCCATATTGTGGGTCACCATCACAAACTCTGTGGTATCGCCATTTAAGGGATAACACCAAGTCCTTCCTGCTTATCGTTGGTAATAAAGAAATAGAAGATTGAAATGGTTGGGTTTGCCAGTAGCGGCTCCATGTGTGCCTAGTGCTGGCCTGCAAGTGAAATGTGCCCTGTGGAAGTTCACACGATTTCCTTTTCCCTCAGCACTTGGTCGTCTGTGATTGGGGCAGGACGGCGGGTGTTTCTCACAGCACCTTACCAAATGGCTCAGTATTGAATCCTATAGTGAGCTCCTGGACCAGGTATCCTGAATTATCACCTCTGCCACCCACGTGTTGCATGGGTCTAGATCCTGGATCCCAAATGCAGATGTTTTCTGCTGCCAGTCTCTTGAGTAATTAACAGTGTGGCTTGGGGACAGTTGTGCCCCCCTGAGAACCACGGTGTAAAGCACACACTCCACTGCTAGCTAATTATAATAGTTGAATACACACTTTTCAATGGGAATTAAAAACAAAATTCTCTGCAACTTTTCTGATACATAAAAAAGAGTTCTTCGGTTAGTGACACTTTCATTGGCTATCTTTAAGTCTCAGAAGGTAGGGTTAGTGCCTGCTCACCTGTAACTGTTTCTCTTTGGAGGGACTCCTTGTTGGGAATGTTGGTCACACTTGAACTGCTGAGCATCTTGAGGTGAGAAGGGTTGGAAGCCTCAGCAGCCTCATGGATAACTGGGTGGGATTGAGTACCAGTCAGCACAACCCCTACTTAAGTGGCCTTTTCTACTTTTCGTATTCTTATTAGTGAATTTGGAAAATACGGAATGTGCTCAAAAGTGAAAACTAATATTGCCCGTCCAATCAGTTCTGGGGCTGGCTCACAAAATACTGTCTTCACTGGGAGCTCTTGCTGAAAGTTCAGCTCAGTCCATTTTGTAGCTATAGCATAGCAAATTTCTTCAACTTGCTTAAGTCTGAAAAAGAAGTTTATTTTCACTTTTTTTTCTTTAAATATAAGTTGCTTCTTGCAGTAGAATATTCTGGTTGCTTGTTACTTAGAAAGGCACTGGAAATCAACATCAAAGTAAAGACTTTTGAAAATAGGATACATTTAAAGTTGTCTAGTCATACATAGTATGAACTCTTGTGAGTTGAAAAGTCACCTAAATCGAAAGTAATTAATTTTTATTACTTTAAGTAAACACTATCCAGTTCCAGGGTAAAAAAGGCCAATACTTTTGGTTGTTTTGTTTTTATTAATCACTACTTTAAAAAAACACTCCAGTTTTAGTTAGGGTTTCTATCGGTGTGGTAAACACTATGGCTAAAAGCAGCTTGGGAAGAAAAGGGTTTGTTTTGCTTACACTTCAGCATCACAGTTCATCTTTGAAGAAAGCCCATGTAGGTACTCAGGGCCGGAACCTGGAAGAAGAGCTGATGCAGAGACTATGGAGGAGCGCTGCTTACTAGCTTGCTCAGCCTGCTTCTTAAAACACCCAGGACCAGCTGCCCAGGGGTGGCCTTGCCTACAGTGGGCTGGGCCTCCCCCAGCAGCCCTCAGTTAAGAAAATGCAGCACAGGCTTGCCCCAAACCAAACTCAACTGAGGTTCCTTCTTCTCGTATTACTTCAGCTTGTGTCAAGTTGACATAAGTCCAGCCAGCACAGCTACCTGTTCTTAAATGAATTAAGTATGAATTATGAATTAAGAGCTTGCCTTGACGGTGATGCCGTCTCAGAGAAATAGGGACTGTACAAACGTGTTCATGCATTGGTTGATTTCTAACAACAAAAACTGAATCCGAGGGATGACTTGCAGAACGAAACTGCACCCTGTCCAGATCCTCCATCTTAGCCTGAGTTCTGTACTCTGAAGATTTAAAGTCACGGTCACTCCCAGAACCATTTTTAAAAAGTGTTTAGAGGAAAGCATCGTGGGGTGGTGGCCTCTGCAAGCACGAGGTCAATGTGAGTTATTTTGGTCTGCTGCTTTATTTGCTCTTCCTTTCTGTAAAGCTTGTCGTTCCACGGATAACTTTTTCTCAAATGGGTCATCCTTAGATTAATTTCAGTGATTCATGATTGCTGCTGCTTAGGAAGAAATGTGTTTGAAAATACTTCTGTGGGAAGCAGGTAGTGTATGTGGAGAGCTGTCTTAGCCATTCGACACCCAGGGCAGCTTCCAGGAACCCCAATTGCACCGCACCCTTGAGCACCTCCACCCTTTACAGGTTTGTTGGTCCCTCACAGCAGCTCATCATAAGGCCCGGGGGCAGTCTGTGAGGAGCACCAGATGAGGGGCTATGGAGATGGATCCACAGTTAAAGTGCTTACAGCCCAAGCCTGAGCACTGGAGGAGACCCAGGTAAATGCTGGGTGGGTGTGGTGGCCCACCTGTAACTTCAGAGATGGCACACCCAGAGCTAGCTGACTAGTGAGACTAACCAATTCAGTGAACTCTGTCAATTGACAGAACCTGCTTCTATGAAAAAGGTCAAAGAGCAACCGAGGATGATCCCTGACATCTCCCTCAGGCCTCCATATGCATTTGCACAAACTTAAACACGTGTAGCCACACTCATATATACACACATGGAGTCCTGTGGGTGTGTACAGTACCATCACACACCCATGAAAACGGAGCAGCAGCAGCAGAATGGAGCATGTCTCTCCAGGACTGCTGGCCACCACTGGAGTCGGGCAGGTGGCCAAGTCAGCCACGGCTGCTGCTCTAGAGCCTGCACCTAGCATCACCGCATGCTTTGCTTGTCTTCCAGTATCGAATTTAAGAGACATATTCCCTCCTAATCGTTAAATTTGAACTCTGACTTATAGGCAATTCTCTGTGTGAGTATTTTTTTCAACATTTAAGAATTCTGTTTATATGGACAAAATCTTGATATGGCTCAAACACTTACATAACGCGGACATGTCCAGAAAGCCAAATTACCAATTCTCTTGCCCCCCCCCATCCCTGCATATGGTCTTTATCTATTTCCTATAAATGTCTCTATCATTTCTCTTTGTCAGTGGGCTGTAATATTTCTCTATATAAAGTGCAGTGTTCTGTGTAGCCCGTCTTGCCCTGGCTTTCCATTAGTTATTTAGCTTAGTTGCAGCATGTTGAACTTACACAGGAAGTCCAAGGTATGACTGTCCTCGATCTCTGTGGAGTGTCGATTCCAAGACTCCTGGTTGATGATGAAGTCCAGCTTTGCTTGAGTCTTAATTTGAGATAGTGTTTACATGTAACACATAAACATACTTCACAGGCTGTGAAATAATCTGTGAATTACATGCTGTTCTAGCTAATTTTATATGAACTTGATATAACTAAAGCCATCTGAGAGGTGGGAACCTCAAATGAGAAAATGCCGTCAGAAGACTGGTTGCTGACAAGCCTGTAGGGCATTATCTTGATTAGGGATTGATAGGGAGGGCCTGGCCGGTGGTGGGTGGGGCCATTCTTCCACTGGTGGTCCTGGGTTCTGTAAGAAAGCAGGCTGAACAAGCCATGGGGAGCAAGCCAGTAAGCAGCACCTCTCCTGGCCTCCGCATCATCTCCTGCCTCCAGATTCCTGCTCTGTCCTGACTTCCTTCAGTGATGAACAGTGATGTGGAAGTGTAAGCCAAACAAACCCTTTCCTCCCCAGCTTGTGTTTGCTTGTGGTGTTTCATCACAACAGTAGCATCCCTGACTAAGACACATACACAGCCAGAATTAATGTTTTACTCTTGTTTGGGGACTGTGCACGTATGTAGAGGTCAGAGGACCACCTTGGGTACCAGTCTTCACCTTCCACCTCGACTCTCCAGCCCCACTAAAGAAAAAAGATACTCTTGAGAAAGGTTTTATGTCTGTAGGTCTTGTGCTTCATGTCTTGGAGTGTCTGTGGAGGCCAGAAGATGACTTTCCATTCCCTGAGACTGGAGTTGTAGACAATTGTGAGCCACCATGTGGGTCCTGGGAATTGAAACCAGATCTTCTGGAAGAACAGCCAGTGCTCTTAACCACTGAGCCATTGCTCTAGCTCCACATCTTTTCCTTTAAGGTTTCTGCTGGTCTTCTATGGAGCCTGAATGTGGATGTAATTACTGAAGGGCATTCTCATTCTTATTTCTGTCAAGTCTGTGGGTTTACTTCTACAGTTGAGCCTCTGGTCCGTTTAAGATTTGATTTGGTGTTCTGAGTGGGCCTGGGAAGGGGCGACACAGATGCTGCTGCAGCTGTGCAGATACCCAGGGCCGGCTGCTGTGTTTGTTAGGCACATCTTTGCACTTTGCGTCCTACTTTTCTACGGGAAAATAAAAGAAGTGAAATCACAGTAAAAAATAACTCAAAAGTCGGTTTAGCTTTTTCAAGCCTGGATTTCCTCATCTATAAAAGGAACAATACGGAGGACACCAATGGATATATATGCTAAGGAGGAAGGGGCAAGCTTACACTTAAGTCTGCTCAACCTCCACCTTCTCGCATAAAAGAAAAAAGCCACAGAAGTGTTAAAGTTAGAAGTAAGATCTTGGTCTGAGTGGGATCAGCAGTTCCCCCCCCCCCTTTTTTTTTTATCATTTTGCTGTGGTGGTGATGTATCCATCTCTCCTTTTTGTTAGGCAAGCACTCTACCTCTGAGCTAAGAGTCCCAGTTTCTCCTTCCTTTTATTATTAAATTTTGGGGTGGAATCTCACTGAGTTTTTCAAGATGGTCTTGAGTTCACTGTGTAATTCATAATTCAGTCAAGCATTGTGATTGTACTCTTCCTGCCTCAGCTTCCCCACCACCTGCAGTTCCTGGCTTGCCCTAGTACAATCACTAATCAAACATTTGAGAATAGAGAATGAGGTTTGGCTTGGCATTCAAGACTTCCTTCTTGCTTTCTGGACTCTCACTACTTAATCCTCCCTTGCATACATCCTGGCCATGCTGCTGCTAGGCATTGGGTTTCTAGAATACTCTTCAGAATGTTCTGTGGCACTCAGTAAAAACCGGCACATCCAGCAGCTTGTTGGGCTGGGGTTTTGCACCTTAGTTGATTGGAAACTGAAGAGATACTGTGTTCCTCCTATGAAGAATACCTAATACCCAAGCAAACTAGATGTTAAGCAAGGAAAGGAAAGCTCAACTCTGGTCTTTCTTTTTACTTTGCAAGTCAGGTAACACATCTCATTGTTCTACTCTTAGCCCCTTGAAGACAGTCATAGGAGCCCTAACAAACACTAGAGAGATGGAGCAAGAGCAGACTTCTTTGCGTAAGACCCTGTAATAGCAAAGCATGAAGTTTTGTTCAAGGAGTCCCTGATGGGTCATCTGATGTGACCCTTGTGTCTGTCTGTAAACACACAGAAAATGGGCCCAAAGGTGTGATGCTGACCGAGGATACTTACCCTGGTTGGTACAGGTGGTCTGAGTGCCATGCTCAGCTCCCAGACAGATGCAGAGTCCAATCATTGGTGGATCCCTGAAGGATTTAGAAGTTTTCTCTATATGGCCAGGGTTTTGTTTCTTGGATGGTCCCCTTTTTGGTGACCTCAGTGCTCTGACTTGTCTGTAATCACCTGCTGGCATATGGTAGGTCATCAAGAAAAAGTAATTTCTGCTTTTTTTTTCCAGGTTCATAATAAAGGTGCTAAGGAAGAGAATGTAAGACAAGAAAATAAATAGTTTTATTGAGGTAAGTCTTTTTTTATGATTTTAAAACAATTTCTTTTGAAAACATAATTATAAATTCTTTATGACTTCCTTTTCTCTGATGTAATGGGTGGTTGTCTTAGGAGTGTTTGAAGTTATGGAAGCTAGGGATGTGAGGTGTGCAGGGGGACCACACACGCGGAGAGTACGTGCGTAGAAGTCAAAGACAACCTATGGGAGTTGATTCTTTCCTTTCGTTATGGGAACTGGATCAAACTTAGGTTTTTAGGCTTTTGGGGCAAGTTCTTCTCCAGCTGAGCCACCTTGCTACCCCTAACTACTCTTTATAGTAAATAGCTCACAGTTAAACCAAAGTGGCCTTGAGAGTCTCTGAAGGAGACTGTCCTGTCCTCCTCTGGTACTCCCTCTGGTGTCTTACTGTGGTAGTATAGAAGTAGTTTACACACTTTTGTTCTGTGGTGAAAATGCCTTGGAACCCAGTTCTTAGTCACTTGTGATAAGTAAGTAGTAAATGGGAATCTTTTCATTAATTTATTTTTTTTAAAGCAATCTTTCCTCATTTTATATACCAACCCCAGTTCTCACTCTCTCCCCTCCTCCCGCTCCTGCCACCCCTCTCCTCAGAGAGGATAAAACTTCCCATGGGGAGTCAACAAAATTTAGTACATTACTTTGAGGCAGGACCAAGGCCCTCCCCACTGTATCTAGGCTAAGCAAGGTATCCCTCCAAAGAAAATGGGTTCTAAAAATGAGTTCAAGCACTAGGAATAAATCCTGGTCCCAATGCCAATGACCCCTCATACTGTTCCAGCCATACAACTGTCATCTACATTCAAAGGACCTAGTTTGGTCCTATGCAGGTTCCCCCGCCGTCAGGCCAGAATCGATGAGTTCCCACTAGCTCAGGTAAGCTGTTTCAGTGGGTAACCCCATCATGGTCTTGACCCCTTTGGTCATATTATCACTCTTCCCTCTCTTCGACTAGACTTTGGGCACTCTGCCTAGTATTTCACTGTGGATCTCTGCATCTGCCTCCATCAGTTGCTGGATGAAGGTTCTATGATGACAAGTAAGGTGGTCATCAATCTGATTACAGGGGACAGCCAGTTCAGAGCCCTCTCCACCATTGCTTAGGGTCTTAGCTGGGGTCATCCTTGTGGATTCCTGGGTATTTCCCTAGTGCCAGGTTTCTTACTAGCCCTATAATGACTTTTTCAATCAAGGTATTTCTTTTCTTGCTCTTCTTCTTTGTCCTTCCCCCATCTCCCCTCATATTCTCAGCCCCCTCCCCCTTTTCCCTCCCTTCTCCCTTACCCCTACACTCTTAATTTTCTCAGGAGATCTTGTTTATTTCCCCTTCTCAGGGGATCCATGTATGTTTCTCTTAAGGTTCTCCTTGTCACCTAGCTTCTCTATGGTCATGGACTGCAGGCTTGTTATCCTTTGCTTTACGTCTAATGTTCACTTATGAGTGAGTGCATCCTGTGTTTGTCTTTCTGGGTCTGGGTTACCTCACTCAGGATGTTTTTTTTTTTCTTATTCCATCCATTTGCCTGCAAATTTCAAGATGCCATTATTTTTTTTTTTACCGCAGAGTAGTACTCCATTGTGTAAATGTGCGACATTTTCTTTATCCATTCTTTGGTTGAGGGGCATCTAGGTTGTTTCCAGGTTCTGGCTATTATGAATAATGCTGCTATCATAGTTGAGCAAATGTCCTTGTGGTGTGAGTGTGCAGTATTGCTAGGTCTTGAGGTAAATTGATTCCCAGTTTTCTGAGAATCTGCCACAGTTCCACAGCATCTGTACAACTTTGCACTCCAACCAGCAATGGGGGAGTGTTCCCCTTACTCTACCATCCTCTCCAGCATAAACTATCATTGGTGGTTTTTATCTTAGACATTCTGACAGATGTAAGATGGTATCTTAGAGTCCTTTTGGTTTGCATTTCCCTGATGGCTAAGGATATTGATCAGTTCCTTAAGTGTCTTTCAGCTATTTGAGATTCTTCTGTTGAGAGTTCTCTGTTTAGTTCTGTACCCCATTTTTAAATTGGATTATTTGGTATTTTGATGTCTAGTTTCTTGAGTTCTTTATATATTTTGGAGCTCAATTCTCTATCTGATGTGGGGTTGGTGAAGATCTTTTCCCAGTGAATGGAAATCTTAATTCAAAGTCAGTTGCATTGGTGAAATGCTCTGTAAACTGATCTTAAGGCTTTCTCACATGGGGGTTGGTTTAAATGTGGTATCTCCATCATCTTCCTCCCATTGCAAGCAGAGTTTCATGTTTAAACGGGCAGACTCAGTGGATATAAGTTGGGCAGAGGTGAGAGGCTGAGTGTGAGCATTCAGGGTGTGTGGCTGTCAACTTTCTAGATGAAACTGCTTTGCAGTGAGGGGATGAGACTGAACTGTGCCGGGGGAAGGAGTCTTAATTGCTGCCACATAGTGGCAGCAGGAGGTCCCCAGAGTCAGTCTGATTAGTCTCTCTCCTTATACTTCTAGGCTGAAGGTAGAGTTTTAGCTGGGGTAAGAGGAGAGGAGAGGAAAGCAGTAGACTGAGACCCTAAATTATTTCCTAAGTTCCACATCCCTTGGCTCTGTGTCCCATCCTCCCTGAAAAGAAGCTATGCCTTATGTGTGGCATCATGGAAACCTATCTGGAGCTAGGCAGAGGAGGGCTGTCACTGCAGAGTTAACACGAAACTATGATACAAACTGGCCTTTCCCCTTTAGCATAGACACAGCTCCACACAGGTGCTTCTTCCCTGTCTGTCTTCAGAGAGGGAAGATGGAAGTTATGTGTGTATGCTAAACCCAGTAAATTTCGTCTTAATTGCATTTCAATCGATTCTAATGTGACAGAATTTTTCAGTCTGAGCTTGTTCTAGCTGCCTTCAGCCAAATGAGAATTGCTGTCAGGGGAAAGCATACCCTCCCACACCTCTCCCTGAGTACTTGAAGCCATCCCACTTCCTTTCCCTTTTACCTTCAGAACTGACTGCTGACACTTGGGAATTATAATCAGATTGCATCAGTCTTATGGAAAGGTTACCAATTACTGTTCTGCACAATATGCACTTCAAGTGTCTTAGTTCAGTGCTTTTAAATACCTGCGAGGTGAATGAAGGCTTTGTGTCACGCCCTGATTTAATACATATGATGAGAGACTTTATTGATGGCTTCTTGTCTTCAGTTCCGTGGCGGGGGCTGGATGAAGGAGGATTACTTAGTATGAAGTCTTCATGGGGTCTCTTGGTGGTTGCTCTATGAAGCTGGATCCTGGAAGAAGCTTGGCTGTTTCAGTGACTGGGACTGAGGGTGAATCCTGCCTTAGGTGCGACATGGAGCTGTGAGCAGGAGGAAGTTTCCTGGGGGTGCACTCTTGAGTACTGTGCCCTGTTTTCCTGACCTCATTTTGTTCGTTCAGTATCTGATAGAAGAGCACAATGAGACTGTGAAATTTGTCCTTGGGCATGTAGCTAGTAGGTTTTAAAATGTTTGGCTCAAATCTTCTCTCTGGTTCCCAGATCTGTCTGTATGTCTGCGGATGTCCGTAGAAGATGTAGGTATTATGCTAGGAATGGTAGAGTATCTCTGGTATTGGAGGATCTGCAGGTTTGAACAAAATGACAGTCAAGCTATGTCATCCTCCATTGCTGTCTTTTGATTTCCTGCATCCTTAGCCATGCCTAATGAAGTCTCTTGACTGGCCAGGGTGTCTGATTATGTTCAATACACATAGTCTTGTCTAATTTAGCAATGCTCTGAGGTGAAAGGCTTTTGTCAGCTAAGTACAGACAGGACACTGATGTAGTCAGAAGAGAGAATGCTTGTTTCCTTCATTCTGTTCCAGTCAAGAGGCTGGCAGATTTTCTCCTTGTGAGGCAAAAGGGTTTGGACTTGTTGAACTTGCTGTGACCAGCGGGCTGTGTGTTGAGAACACTTTTCTTCTTGCGGTATTAAGTTTGTTTCATCTTATACCTGCTGGCTGATTGTATGTTCTTTTGTTCTTGGTTCTGTTTACTTTGCATTTCATTTTATGGTTGGTCACGATGGGGATTTATTGGTAAGAAAACCAATCCTTCCCCCATTTGAACAGATTGTGTGTATGTTCTTAAGACGGCAGATTATCCTGTTGCAGACAGATTTAAGCAGGCCCTGAGCAGGGGCACTACGCTATTCCTCTGTGCTATTGCTTCTTAAAATAATAGTTTTATTCATGCTTATCACATACTGTAAGGCTCATAAGAGTGGTGTTTATTGTGTTCACAGAGTTCTACACTAGTCACTACTGTCTAAGTCCAGATTGCTGTGAGCACTCCATGAAGAAATGCCAAACCCTCAACAGCCGCTTTCCGCTCATCATCCCATCCCTGGCAGCGCTCATCTTGTCTTCACAGATTTAGCTATTCTAGATGTGTCGTGTGAATGTACTCTTTCAGGGTGTGGCCCTTTTAGTTAGGGTTTTGATTACTATGATAAAACACCATGACCATAAACAACTTGGGAAAGAAAGGGTTCATTTTAGCACACCACTTTTGGGTCACACTCAGGGAAATCAAGGCAGGAACTCAAGCAGGGCAGGAACCTCGAAGCAGGAGCAAATGGAGAGGGGTGCTGCTTACTATCTTACTCTTGGTGGCTTGCTTACCATCCGCACAGCCCTCCTGGGAGGATGGCGACCCCCAAACCCTGTGGACGTTTGGGTGCGGCTTCCTAGTTTGGAAGCCGGGCTTTGCACGTGGCTACAGCTGTCAGTTCTGGCAGGAAGATACCTTCCTTGGGGGCAGTAACAAGATGCCTGGCTGAGTGGTGACCCTCTTTGAAGATCATGAGGGCTGCATTTGGGTGTAGCATATGAGGTTCGAGGGGAGCAGGTGAACAAGGCCCTGAAGTACCTGAATGTGAGGGAAGCAGTGCTTGGAAGCTACGACACTAAGGAAGTCACCTTCTATCCTTAAGACACCCCTGACCAACCCCTCACAGCCCTGGCCTATGTGACCACTCCACAGAACCCTGGCTACCTGGGCCCTACTCCAGAAGGGGTCATTGCCACACAGATTCTTGCCTGCCAAGGCATCTCTGGCCACAGCCTTGAGTGTTTACTGTGTTTGGCAGACTTCATGCAGCTCTGTGGGCCTCAGGGACAGGATGGGCACCTGGAAGCCATTGTGGATGCTTCTTGTAAAACCCAGGAGCACCAGCACTGTAGGTGAGCTGAGCCCTCCTCCATCAATCATTAATCAAGAAGATGCACAGTAGGCTTGCCCACAGCCTAATCTAGTGGGACGTTTCCTCAATTCAAGTTCCCTCTTTTCAAATGACTCTGGCTTATGTCAAGTTGACATAAAACTACCCAGCGCACCATGTTATTGAGGTTCATTAACATTGTAGCAAACATCAGCCTCATTTTTACTTCAGTATATTCTGTTGTGTGGTATTTTACCAGTTGATGGACATTTGGGTGCTTTCCACTTCTTGGCTTTTACAAATAATGCTTTTGGGAACTACTTTTTTTGTTATGTTTTGTTTTGGTAGTGGCTTTTTACTTGTGTATTGGGGCAGGGAGTGGAGGTACACAGAATGGGCTTAGACTCTAAAGCTAGGTGGGGACAAGAGCTTCTCATGATCTCTAGTGATTGGTTCGTTTTGGTTCTTGCTGCTGTGCATAGTACACCTTTACGCCATATACTTAGGGCACTCACTAATACTCCACTCTTTGATCAGTTGTATGTTTCTGCGTTAATGTTATCTACTTCACAAAGAGACTTCTTTGATGACTCCCGAGAGCTGCTGTGGGGAAAGACATGGATTTAGAGAGAAGTTTGCTGCTGTATCTGTTTAGCAGAATAGTAGAAGTGTCCAGCCACAGTGTGACGTCTGTATCATCTCCTCCTCACAAGGGGCAAGGAACATCACAGAAAAGCAGGCAGAAAAATTGTAAGAGCCAGAGCCAGAGGTTAGGGAGACCCAGAGCACAGTTGTCTTTCTGATGTGATGGGACTCATGTGCACAGGAGCTCACAGCACTGGGATTACCTACTCATGATGAAGCCAGTCAACATTTTAGCATGAGGTAGGGTTCACAGTCTCCACCCCCCCCCCAACTGAGGGGCTGTGGATAGTTGATGGCTTGTGGGGAACAGAGAATCAGGTTTTTTTGTTTGTTTGTTTGTTTGTTTTTTAGGGTGTGTCTCCTGGTGGTACAGTCACTTGTGACCCTACACCAGGAGGATATAGACAGCACAAATTGGACTCTTTGACTTATAAAAATCAAAAAAGAAGACAAGAGGTTGTAGGGAGTAGGGAGGTGAGGGTGGGGTTAAGAGGGTGAGTTGAGTGAATAAATAAAAAGATGATACTAAAATAGTTTTTCAGTGTGGTCATAGGAAAGTGTAGATTTAGATGTGATGCACTGATGCCCAAAGAAAGCCACGTGGTGTCAGTTTCCTTAAGCTTGTAGGAATGAAAGCATCCTCCCAGTAATGGGTTCCGCATTTGTGGTGGTCTGAGCTCAGACACCTGCTCCAGGGTGCAAAGGGCACAGCACTCTACAGGGTGCCACTTTTGCTGGCTAGGGAAGAATGTCGGTTGTGGGAGTCAGATGTGTTCTGTTGTGGAGTTCACATTGTGTCCTTAGCAGTAGGTAGGGGCATTGAGGTATCTAGCAAAGCAAAAGGGTGATAGATACGGTTGTTGTAGTTTCTGTACTCTAGGGTTTGGGTGTGAACACACCCATTGGGCTTTGTGCTGTGGTACCTGAGAGCTGGTAAGGACCTGAGCTGGGTGCTGAGTGTGCAGTGAAAAGAGAGGCTGGAAAAGCACAGGAGGATTTAGTTAACAGGAAGCTCACACAAACTGTTGCAAGTAAGAGAGTTTCTTGGAAGATCCCTGGAGAAGGAAGGACACACAAATAGCAGTGCTGCAGAAACCAGGAGGGTTTCGGGCATCCTGGGGATTAGCATTGTGGGCCTGATCACTGGGCAGGTCTGTCCTTACACTGAAGCCGCAGAGTGCATGAGCCTCTCCTTCAGCTCTCCTTTCAGAAGTCATAGCCACACTCCAGCCTTGAGTTTTGTGCCCTCTTTGCTGGAACCCTCTGCTGCCATCACTGAGTTTTCAGAGAAAGGGATGATGTGTCCAGCAGGTTCACCTGTTATGTCATTCTAGGAATGTGAGCTGGCCCAGGATCTGACACGAAGGGAGAGTTCATGGGTACCTCACAAGTTTCTGGCTTTGGGAGCCATTCTGCCCAAGAGTAAGGAAGTTCAGGATTGGGCAGAGCAGAAGATAGGAAGTCAGCTGAACAATTTTAGATTGCTTTAGTCTGGTATAACACTGCTGGAGAGAATGGTTTAAGAATCTGATTGACTTGGCTTCCTTTGGTGCTAGCAGCTAGAGAATGTTCTCTTTGCTGTGTCTCTCCTGTGCCTGTGTCTTGCACTTGCCCCATGACTGGGTGCTTGAAGCAGGAGTTTGGGTGGATCCTCTCTTGGATGATGAAGTAGTGCATCAGACCAGGTGGTTGAAAGGCTTTGGACCTTATGGCTTAGGGACGTGTCTAGTTCAGATACTCTGTAGTCTGTGGTTTCTATGTTCAGGTAACATTATTGTGCCTACTGTTTTCTTTCTTTCTTGTTCCACCTGACATTTAAATGCTATTAATTGCCTGTTGACAGTCCTGTCAATAAGTTAAGTTTTTTTCTAAAATTGCACTTAGGGAATAAAGATGATAAAGACAGAGAGACTTAAGAATTGAGCCAGAGGGTGGAGTCTGACTTTTGATCTCTCCGGTAAATGCAAGATGTTTATGCAACACTTGGAATGATACAGATTGTATTTAGAAAACATGCTTGATCAGCCGTGGAACTATGAAGCAGGAGCTTGGTTGCTCGGGGCCTCTGGGAGTGAGGGACTAGAAGTTCACCTCAAAGGAAGAATTCCGTTCATGCCAAGACTTTAGACTTGAGCATTTTGTAATCCAAATAACCTATGTTAGCTTAGTTTCGTCTTTTATGTAAAAATGGAATAAATCACAGGTTTCAAATTTTGGCAGCTTGAAATCAGACTCCTATTTCTATCTCTTAATAACCATCAGACACTAGTCCACAAGTAGAATTTGGTTTTTATTTCTACCCTTTACTTTTGAAGTGACTCTGCTTCCAACTCCTTCTTCTCTATATATCCAGGAAAACCAAATTATTGGTAGCTTGGGTATGCTGTAATTTTTATTTTAAGTTTTAGAAAAGTACACTTGTGTTTATATATATTAGTAATATTATGTTCTTACTTGGGCAAAGTGGTTTTTGGTTTTTGGTTTGTGTTGTGGTGTTGTTGTTTTGGTTTTTCCAGACAGGATTTCTCTGTTGTAGCCCTGGCTATCCTGGAACTTGCTCTGAAGACAAGGCTGGCCTTTAACTCACAGAGATCCGCCTGCTTCTGCCTCCCAAGGTCTGGGATTAATGGCATGTACCATCATCCTGGTGGGCAAAGTGTTTTATGGCAGAAATACAATGCCATGCTATCACTGGTATCTGCATGTTCAGCCATCCGTATCTATGACTGTTGTTTCTGAACTCTCTGTGGGTACCAGAATCTAAGGATGTGCAAGACCCTTTGTGGCAGCTTAAATAGGCATGGCCCCCATAGACTTATGTGTTTAAATGTGTTTGAATGCTTGGCCCATAGGAAGTAACACTGTTGGGAGGCATGGCCCTATTGGAGTAGGTGTGGCCTTACTGGAGGAATCCTGTCACAATGAGGGCGGGCTTTGAAGTCTTAGATGCTCAAGTTTGTTTACATCCTGTTGCCTGTGGATCAAGATGTAGAACTCTGTTTCTTTTCTAGCACTATGTCTGCTGCATGCCTCCATACTTCCTGCCATGATGACATGGACTGAACCTCTGAACTGTGAGCCTCCACCTCAGTTAAATGGTTTCCTTTATAAGAATTGCCTTGGGTATAGTGTCTCTTCACAGCAGTAGAAACCCTAACTAAGACACCCTTATATAAAGTGATATAATGTTTACATATAACCTATATACATTCTTTTGTCTACTTTATAGATTTATTTTTTTAAGTGGGGAGTTTTATTGAGATAAAGGGACTGCAGAAAGGAAAGAGAGAGAAGAGAGAGAGAAACAGATGAAAAGAGAGAAAGTTAAAGACTTATTTTTAATTATGTGTGTGGCAGGATATATGCATGAGAGTGAGTGCCTGTGGGAGGCCTGGGTACTTCTCAGGATGGGAGTTGTTAGCAATTGTGAGCTACCCAGCATCACACACTCTTTCAAGTGCTGACCTATTTCTCCAGCTCCTTCTGTGTACTTTAGTCATCTCCAGATTACTTACTGTGCCCAATAATAGTGGAACTGTTGTACTGGATAGTTTAGGGAAAGGAGGACATGCACAGGATACAAGCAGTGTTTTTAAAGATATCTTCTATGTGCACTTGGTTGAACCCATAAATGCAGAACTGATGGATAAAGAAGGCCAATTGTGTTTTTAGTGTTGTTACTTATTGCTTAGAATCTTTTCTTTCTACAGTACAGTAGAGCTATATTTATTTATTTATTTTTGTTTGTTTGTTTAATTGAATCTTCACTATATTTTTAATACATCTCAACCCCCAGATCCACTCCTCCTCCATTTCCCTTCAGAAAAGAGCAGTCCTCTCAAGGGATACCTTCTTGTTTTTAATTGTTTTTTAAAACAGAGCATTTTGCAGGCTCTTAATAAGTTGTAATTTAATAGACATTTCTCTGCAAAAAGTCAAGTTACAGCCTTTTAAATTACTGTAAGATATGTTGCTATATTTATTAAAAATAATTGATCATTTTCATTTGAACTGTAGACAAATGTGTGTTCTGTCTGAGTCTGCTTCAGATGGATAAAGGCCTTGCATAGGTTGCATTTCCATAAAGCTACTCAAAGGCTTTGTGAAATGGTATACCCTAGAATAACCTGGGCCAGGTGTGGTGACTCAAGACACACACCTATAATCCCAGCACTCAGAGGCAAGGCTACTGTGAGTTCTCACCTAAGAGAGTTCCAGGCCAGCCAAGACACAGAGTGAGACGCTATCTCAAAAAAACAAAACTCTGAGCTGGGAAGATTGCTCACGGTATAAAGCACTTGCTGAGTAAGCATGTGCATGTGCTTAGATCCCCAGAAGCCACATAAAGCTGGGCAGGCTTGCTGGCCTCTTGGAATCTGAGCATTCTGGAGGCACAAATGGGCAAACTGAAAGCCTTGGGTTTCAACTTGAGAGAATGAATGGCCTCAAGAAATGGAGCAGAGAGTGGTTGTGCACAACACCAGATGTTAATTGGGCCTACACACATGTGCACATCCGATATATTCACATGCATGCATACACATGCAAACCTGCATGTACACACACATGTACTATATACACAGGCAAATTTTTTTTTGGAAAAACACAAATAAAGGTGCGGTATTTGCCATGTTGGTTAAGTAATCATGTAGGAAATTCCTGTACTAGGGTCTTAGACCTTTACATATAACATCACACTTTAGATCAGCTATCAAACTCTAGTAGAAGATTATTGATTTGAGGAGATACCCTTACCAGCTCCTACGAAAAGTAACCAAAGTTTATTCTGTTTTCCAAAGCGATATTTATTCCTTAGGAAGTAGTTAGTGTTGGTCTTTACTGATTAACTCTTCAAAGGTGGTGCCATTTAAAACAGAACCCACAGCCCCAATGTTGTGATGAGTAAACAGCTATTACCCAGACATGCTAAGCACAGGCTTTGCTGACAGGAGCCTGGGCTTGTCAGGGCTGCTCCTCTGTTGGATGCACTATTTACGTAGGACTACTTTTCACACACTCTTGACATTCATTAAACTTTGAGTTTGCTTTATTTTACTTTACTTGTATATTATTATGTAGGTGATATCAAGAGGGCTTGTGTGTTTGTATGTATGTATTCAGTGCATGCATTCATTCATGTGCCATGGTGCATGTGTGGAGGCTGGAGGACAACCTTGTGGAGTCAGTTCTCTCCTTCTACCTTTATGTGAGTTCTGGGGATTCAACTCAGGTCAGCGTTCTCAGAGGAACAGAAGTAATGGGTGGATGACTAATTATTATATTTATTATATATAAAAGAATTTATTAAGTCAGTGTCTGTGAAAATAGTAACATTTATCTCGTAACTGAGGGTCTGAGTACCTGGTAATTCTTTAGTTTTTGATGCAGGGTACTTCAGCAGTTGGAGTCATACCACAATAGCTGTCTCTCACTAGAGAGGCTAGATGGTCAGTTTATAGGGCTGGTTACTTTAGTCTGCTACCCAGGCCTGAAAGATTTTTTACTGTCCCTCATCCTCAGCCCATGATGAAAGTCTGAAAACCCCAGACTATGTTGAAGAGAAGGCCACATGAGAAAAAGGTTACTGATTTCCCTCTGCCATAACCTTTTTACCTTGGCTGATATGAGAATGTGTTGACCACAGTTGGGGTTTCCCATGGCAATTAAAGGAATTAGGACATTTCCTCGGGTGATCCTCTCTATTCGGGTAATTCTAATTTATAACAAGTTGGCACCAAACCAACCACAATCTCATGCCATTTTGCCAGCCCTGTTTTTTTGTTTTTGTTTTTTGGTTGTTGTTCTTTGTGTTTGTTTGTTTGTTTGTTTGTTTGTTTTGGACAGAGCATAGATAATGGGAGGGTGGCAAATCCAGATGATCTGTCTCTACTGAGATGATCCAGAAAGACTTGAGGGAGAAACCATTGAAGTGCACTGTGGTAAAGTGCACATAGAAGTTAAGCTGAGAGGCAGCATGGGCCATAATATGGTCCTGAGTCAGGACTTCAGTACCTGTGTTTCCATATGATCGTGCTTCAAAAATACAAAAGAGAAGACAAAGAAGGAAGTTAGCCTTATGCTGGCTGGTCTTGTGTCAACTTGACATACAAGCTAGAGTTATCTGAAATGAGGAAACCTCAGTTGAGAAAAAGACCTCACTGAGATCCAGCTGCAAGGCATTTTCTTAGTTAGTGCTGGTGGTCCTAGGTTGAGAAAGCAGGCTGAACAAGCCATGAGGAGCAAGCTAGTAAGCAGTACTCCTCATGGCCCAGCTCCAGCTCCTGCCCTGACTTCCTTCAATGATGAACAGTAGTATGGAAGTTTAAGCCTAATAAACCTTTCCCTCCCCAAGTTGCTTTAGTCATGGTGTTTCATCGAAACAATAGAAATCCTAAGACAGGCTAAGACACCCCTAAGAGGGAGGTAAGGACAGGGAGGGAAAGAGGATACACACACAATATGTAAACACACATTCCTCAAGCATCCATGACAGGTGTGTTCATACTGTCTGGTTTCCTCATAGACAAAGGGCTATAGAAGCTGCTCAGGTCATTCTTGCTCCTGTCTAGTGAGGTCTGAAATTTGGGTTTAGTCTTCATCTCAAAGATAGCAGAAGTCCTAAGAGGATGGGAACTTTTGTGGCCTGCTGGCTCCTTCTCTGGGTGTATTATCCATGGAAATCTCAGCCTGTAGCAGGTAAAGCAGAGGCTTCATTCCAAGACCTGGCTGCTGGCCCTCGGATGTTGTGTAGACAGTGGAAAAATGACTGAGAGGTTATTCAGTATACATCTTGTTACAACTTTCCACAAATTACTTAAGACACTGGTAATATTTAAAATTAGAATTGCCATAATTTAAAGCCACTTTAAGCATGATAAGAAGTAACATTATTGCTAAGAAAGCCATTCCATAGATGTAGAATAAGTATGTTGGGGTGGAGGCCAGAGGGTAACATCAGGTATCTTTCCTATGTTGCTGTCGTCCTTATATTTTTTTAAATTTATTTTTCCATTCAAAAATTTCCACTTCCTCCCCTCCTACCATCTTCTCCCTCCTTCTGCTCTTCAACTGGACCTTGGGAGCTCAGTTCAGTACTCCGATGTGGGTCTCTGTCTCTATCTCCATCCATCGCTGGACGAAGGTTCTATGGTGATATTCGAGATATTCATCAGTGTGACTATGGGACAAGGCCGGTTCAAGTACCCTCTCCTCTGCTGCCCAAGGACCTAGCTGGGGACATCCCCATGGACACCTGGGATCCCCTCTAGAGCCAAGTCTCTTGCTGACCCTAAAATGGCTCCCTTAATTAAGATATCTTCTTCCCTGCTCCTAAATCTGCCCTTCCTCCATCTCAACCCTCCCACTCGCCCAAGCTCTCCCCAATCCTTCTCAATTTCCAGGAGAATCTATATATATGTTTTTCTTTGGGTTCACCTTATTATTTGGCTTCTCTAGGCTTGTGAACTGTAGGCTCAATGTCCTTTGTTTATGGCCAGAACCCACTAATGGGTGAGCATATTGATCTTTTTGGGTCTGGGTTATCTCACTCAGGATAGTGTTTTCTATTTCCATCCATTTGCATGCAAAATTCAAGATGCTTTTGCTGAACCTAGGGCTTGCTGATGTGCTAGATTGGCTGACAGTAAAGTATACTTCTATGCCCCGCTTTAAAAAATTATTTTCTGCATATCTGTATATGCCTGAGTGTGTGTACCATGTGACTGTAGGAACCTGTAGAGGGCATCAGATCCTCTGGAACTGGAACTACAGTTGCTTGTGACCCAGATCTCTACAAGAGCACTGAGTGCTCTTAACCACTGATCCATCTCTCCAGCTCTGTGCCCAGATGGTGGGGGGACAGGGAGATGGTGGAGATACTGGGGAATCAAAGTCAGGGCCTCATGCTTCTACAGTAGGCACTATATCCTTTGAGCCATTTTGCCAGAAAGACCTGGTTTCACTGCATAAATAGAGCAGCGCAGGCTATATATTCTCAGCTGCTCAGAATATGAGGTGTTGTATGCAGCTAGCCTTATCATTTTATTACATCTCTTCATCACTAAGACCTTTAGATTAAGGAAAATTAAAGAATATTGACCCCAGTGAGAATAATTAAACTTTGAGTGCACATTCTCAGCAGATGTGGTCACTCTTGGCCTGGGGGACTCCCTGTTGCACAGTACAGGAGCTGATCTGTTAGCTGTGCTCTGAACCAGTAGTAATGCAAAGTAGCTGTGGGGCTGGGACACAGTCCCTGCCATTTGAGTGTTCCCTGGCATAGTCAGGATGTTGGGGCTTCTATGTATGAAGTGTCACTGATTAGGACCTGGCAGCAGATGCTGGGCCGTGACACGGAGCAGTGTTCCCTTTCAGAGTAAAATGAAACACTGGGACCGTATTTGACAGTGGAGATGTCGGTGGCACTCAGACCATAGCAGGCGCTGTCCCACCACCGTGATGAAAGGCTGGGTGACTTAAGTCAAGGCTTTCACATGTATGCTTCTGCTTTTTGGATAATTTATTTTCTTACTTTTTTACCTAATACAGAATCATTTTCATTTTTAAAACTCAGAAAAAGAAAAGCCAGAAAGTGAATTTCTGGGTACTCTGGTTTCCTTGTCATCTTTTGTTTGCTAGGTGTCACTGCTCTCTGGGAATGAGGATGTTTACAGGCCGTGTCACAGAGCCTGTGCTCCAGAGTGCTGTGGCCACCGAACACTGCAGGATTAGCAGGGCAGTGTAGGTCTGGCTGTGGAAGCAGGGAGTCGTTCTGTCAGGATGGAGGAAGGTACTAAAAGCTTGCTGTTTGTAAAATTGTTCCTCTGAGAAGATAGAAGGTCATGTTTCAGAGGCACCTGAGAACCTTTTCCAGGATTACTGAAGCTCATGGCTTCGAAGGAAGTAGTACCTGTCTCCAGAAAGAGATTCTTAGTGAGTCTGAGTCTCTTGCATGAGTTCAGTGGACTCTTTTAGAGAAAAGGCCATAAACAGTATCACTAAAGAGCAGAGAGAGTAGTTTTCAAATGGATGCTCTTGGCCAGCTGGAAGATGTGTGTCCTCTAGGTTTTACTGTTGAGTAAATAGAGTATAAATAATGTCTTCTGTATGGTGCAGTTTCTGTATCGGGTCCACAGCTTAGAATTCTCTAAATCAGGAATGAAGAATGTGCTTAAGTCCAGTGTGGCACACATCTGTAATCCTAGCCTAGACCTCGTACCAGCCCAGCCAGGGCTACACAGCAAGAGCCTGTCTCAAACAGAAAATACCCCCCCCCCAAAAAAAAACAGAAAGGAGAAGCTATGGCATGGAATATTATCTTTGCTATAACCTCTAAGAATTTACTCAAGCTTCAGTTGTTATTAATAGTTTCACACTTTTAGGTCTGGTGCTTGTTAGCTTTCCACACTGTTTCATATTCCAGGCTGGAAGGACCTCTTTGTAGCCAGCCAACTCCATGAGAGGAGTAGTCATCCTGGGCTGGCTGCATGCATTTTCCCACCGCCTTCCTCTGCTGCTGTGTGCTTAGTACAATAACTAAGTCCATCCTAGGGAAGACACACAACAGCTTTGTAATGTGATCCTGGCACTTCTGCATGAAGTCCAACACTTCAACAATGCCAGACACAGAGGGCATGTACGGTGAATGTTTACCTGAATTAATGAACCGCCTTAGGGCAGGTTGCACTAGTAATGATTTCAGTATCTAGTGACAGAGCAGTCTGTGCTCAGAGTTGAGCTTAAGATTCAGACTTCCCTCAAAGCCAATCAGCAGAATCCAGGGAGACCAGTTAGTTCACTTTTCCACCCAACAGTCATTTACTTTTACAGTTGTGTTTACGGAAAGGTCAAAGGGAAAGTTGTGTTGAAGGCAATAACATCAGTCACTTCGTTACAACAAAAGTTTCAGTGTGCTGTTTGAAGAGCTGCAGAATCAGGCAGTCCCTCCCCCCGCCCCCTTTTTTTCCTCCTCCTCCTTCTTCCTTCTTCCTCCTCCTCCTCTTCCTCTCTCTCTTCTCTCTCTTCTCTCCCCCCCCCCCCCCCCCCCCCCCGTCTGCTGCCCCTCGCTCTCTTGAGACAGGGTTTATGTATAGCTTTCATTAGCCTGGAACTTGTTTTGTAGATCAGGATGGCCTGATGCTGGGATTAAAGATGTGTCGCTTCTTACTTTAATGCCAGTTGGTATCTGACAGGGCCTTGTGTGTGAGGCAGGCACTCTCCACTGAACTTTACCCAACCGCTCTAGTTACTTTCTGTTTTACTAGTCTGATAAAACACTGACCAAAAACAACTTGGAGGAAGGAAAGGGTTTATTTTACCTTACACTTTGCAGTTCATCCTTGAGGGAAACCAGGGCAGGGGCTCAAGGAGCCACAGAGGAACACTGTTTACAGCCTTACTTTCCAAGTCTTGCTCAGCCTGCTTTCTTATATACCCCAGGACCATAGTGACCGGGTCCTTCTCCATCAATCATAACCAGGACAGTGCCCCACAGGCGTGCCTGCAGGTCAGTTAGGTTACTTTAGTTTGTGTCATGCTGACAAAACTACCAAGCACACCAACCCATAATCTTTTAAAGTTTACCTTTTATATTTTTAAAAGTGGTGATGGGGATTGAACCAGGGTTCCATATGTACCGGACAAGCAACCCACCACTGGCCTCTGGCGGTTTCTTGAAGTGTAATTGACATCCGCAGTGAAGTGACCATTTCAGATGTGCACTTTAATCAGTTCAACACACTCGTATGCCGTGGCACCTTCTGTAGATGAGGAGAATGCATAAGATCCATGATCCCCCAGGCGTTTTGTACCACTCTGTAATCCACCCTCATGGTCCTCTGGTCATCTCCAGGCAACCACTGATGTCATTTCTTTGACTTTAGCTGGGTTAGTTGTCTCTGGATTATATAACAGAAAGAACCCTGTGTGCTGCCTTCCCCGGTGTAAGTACCCTGAGGTGTTGATGATGTTGACACAACAGCGTTTTTCCCGTCAGTGTTGTCATGTTGTGGATACGCTTTGTGTGTCTGCTCACTGCTCACGGCTGTTTGCTTGTGTCTGTGTTTCGTTTAGCAGTGATCATCTGAGCATATGCATAATATTAATACACACTCTTAAGAGCATACCTGGGAGGGAAGTGGGCGGCAGGCCCTACGGTCGCTGTGCAAACTGCCAGACTGTTTTTATAATTGCTTGCTTTTACATTCTTACCACTATCCGGTACATCATAATTCTGGTGCTTCAGGTCACTGCCAGTGCTTGCTAGCTCCAGTTTTGTTTTGTTTTTTTTTTTTGGTTGTTTTTTTTTTCTTTTTTAGTTGTTCTAATACAAGACTCTCTCACTGAGATTTGAATTTGTATTTTCTCAGTGGCTATAGATTGAGCATATTTTCTTGTGCTTGTTTGTTATTCTTTGTTTGATAAAGTGTCATTTATTTTATATGTTTACTTATTGGGTTGTTTTTTTAGTTTTGAGAGTTTTAGATATAGATTTTTTTTTCCCCCCAAGACAGGGTTGTTCTGTGTAACAGTCCTGGCTGTCCTGGAACTCGCTCTGTAGACCAGGCTGGCCTCAAACTCACAGTATATCCGCCTTCCTCCGCCTCTGGAGTGTTGGCATTAAAGGTGTGCGCCACCACCATCTGGCTAGATACAGAGCTTTAATCAGATTTCTGGCTTGAAGTATTCTGTCTCCGAGTGTGACTTGCTTTTCTCCTTGCAGTGTCTTGGAAAGAATAGCTGTTCTGATTTCTGTGAAGTAAAGTTTATCCACTTGTTCATTAAGCCTTGTGCTTTTTGTCTAAGAACTGCTTACCAAATTCAAGGTTACAGAGCTGCCCTCCCCCAGCTCCTTGGAGAAGTTTTATAGTTTGGGGTGTTTGATGTAGTTACAGGTAGTTTGGTTGGTTGATTGGTCTGTGGTGATAGGTTTCACATTTACTAAGCAGGTGCTTCTGTTATACCCTGGGCCATAGTTAACATTTGTACATAGGGCAAGATGTGAATCAAGAGTTCACGTTTTGGCATATAGATATTTAGCTGTTCCAGCACCTTTGAATGTATTTAAATGATCAGTTTCAGCCAGGTGTGGTGGCACACACTCTGGAAGCAGAGGCAGGAGAATCTCTTGAGTTCCAGTCAACCTAGATTACAGAGCTAGTTCCAGGACAGCCAGGGCTGTTACATAGGAAATCCTTTCCCTATCCCCCCCCCAAAAAAAAGACCAGTGTCTTTTACTGAATACTTCTGTACATTGTCAAAAGCCAGTTGCCCTCTGTATATGTGTGTTTGGCATTTGTTTTCCATTTTCCTTAATTTTCAATGTGTTTCACTCTGTAACCTAAACTGACCCCATATTTCTGGTAATCTTCCTGCCTCAACCTTGAGAGTGTTCTGATTATAGTTTGAGCCACCATATTCACTTGATTTCCTTAGGACAGGCTCAATACCACATTGCCTTCCCTGCCATGACTTCATAATCTCGACCTTTCACGCTCCTCTAGGCTCTTTTGGGTCCCTTGCATATGCATCTAAGGTTTAGGTCAGCTTCTGAATTTATTCAAAATGCTTCCTGGGATTAATTGAAATAATGAATCTGAAGATGAATTTGAAGAGAGCTCATTTAACATTGTGTAGTCTCTGAATGTACTTCATTTGTTTCACTCAACAGTCTTATAAAGTGTAACTATCAGACAGTTTTTTAGATATTGTACTATATGTTTCATTTTTAGCGTGATTATAATTTTGTTTTGTTTTGTTTTTTTTCGAGACAGGGTTTCTCTGTAGCTTTGGTGCCTGCCCCAGAACTAGCTCTTGTAGATCAGGCTGTCTTGAACTCACAGAGATCCACCTGTTTCTGCCTCCCGAGTTCTGGGATTAAAGACATGCGCCACCATCGCCCAGCATAAATATTTTTTAGAATCTCAGTATATGGGTGCAAATCGCTAGCATGGAGATTCAGTTCCATTCTGTATCTTTTTTTCATTTTCTTTCATTTTTTATTTTTATTCTTTTTATTTTTAAAGTAATCTTATTTTACATACCAATCCTAGCTCCCTCTCCCTCCCGTCTTCCCACTCCTCCCACCTTCTCCCCACCCTATCCTTATCCACTCCTCAGAGAGGGTGAGGCCTTCCAAGGGGAGTCAACAAAGTCTGTCACATCACTTGAGGAAGGACCAAAGCCCTCTCCCCCGAATCTAGGCTGAGCAAGGTATCCATCCCTCTATAGGGAATGGGCTCCAAAGAGCCATTTCCTGCACTAGGGATAACTACTGGTTCCACTGCTAGTGGTCTCATCAACTGCTTGTGCCACACAACTGTCAGTTTCAGCCAGGCGTGTTCAGAGGGCCTAGTGTGATCTTATGCTGGCTTTCTGCTGTCAGTCCCGGGTCAGGGAGCTCCATCTGGGAACTTTGCCAATCTCACTTAGTAGCTTGCTTGTTGGTTTCATTGGAGTTTCTCTTTTCTGGCACTGGGGCTTCAACCTAGTACCTTGTTACATATCCAGTCCTTTCCTTGGCTTTTGTATAGACACAGTTGTAAGGTGCTATCCTCCCAGCCACGGGACATTCCCTCCAGGGTGGAGGAATGGAGAGGGTCCTTACACTGGTCACTCCTCCCTGCCAATTGAATGTAGCTCTGCTCTGCTTGCATGTGGCTTCTGGGTGTTGGGGAGGGGCTAGAGTATATAGGCTGGAGAAGACAAGGAGAAAGGGGCTTTACTTGTTGGCTATGGGAAAACTGTCATTATTACTGGGTACAGACCTTACAGTCTGCTTTGGGGTCGCCTGACTATTTCTCTCTGTAACTCTGGCCCATGCTCTGCAAGTGAGTCTAATAAACTGATTGCCTCCCAGGGTGAATTTTGGTGGGATTATTCTTTGGTTTGTCATTGGCTCATTAGGAGGAGGAGGTAGACGTTGTTTACATCTCCCCAAGGGAAGAAATATCCCCCCATCCCCTACTACACCCCATTACTAACAGTGTAACTCCTTTTGTAATTTGCATGCTTTACTGAGTTGAGCAGAGCCTCCAGTGGGGTGTTGGAGAGAGCTGAGAGTGTGGACATCTTGGCTTTGTTCCGTGATCTAAAGGAAGCATCCTGCCTTTCACTAAGTATGGTGGGAACAATAGGGGTCTGTGGATCATTTATCAAGTTGAACTCTCTTACATTCTTGCTGTGTGTTGCTTTTAGCTAAGAACATGTTAGATTACATGGTAAGTTCTCTGCATCTGTTGAGATGATCATGTGTCTGGTTTTGTTGCTGCTTCTGGTTTTTCTTAGCTTGCTGGTGTCGTGAATTATATGGCATTCCAAATGGTAACCATTCTTAGCATCAGCCCCATTTAGCCATAATGTGTTAACCATGTTGATACACAATTTGGCTTACTTGGTTAAGATTCTGTTTAGGAGTTTTTCTTATTTTTGTCAGGGTTTGGTATCAGGCTATTTCTAGCCTCAATAAATTGGGATATATTTCTTGTTGTTTAGTTCTCTAAAAGAATTTGGATAGGCTTGGTATTCTCCCATAAATACTTGCAAGAATTCACTAATGAAGCTATCTAGATCTGGGGTTTTCATTGAGGGGAAACTTTGAAGTTTCAGGTGAGTCTTGTCTGTGCCCTTTTGGTTTTCTCTTCTTGGTGACATCTTTTTAGGGATTTGTCCTCTTCAGTTTGGTTGTAGAATTTATTGGCATCAAATTTTCCCAGTATTCTTTTTTGCTTTCCATGTGTGTAGCATTGTGATGACATCACCTTTCTCGTTCTTCTGCAGCAGTCCTCCCTCCCGCCTCCGCTCCCCCGTCACTCTAATTGGAAATTTGTCAGTATCATTTGTCCTTTCAGGAAAATGTTCTTTTTTCATTTCCTTCCCTCCATCTCTCCCCTTCTCCGTTTTCTTTCCCTTTCCCCATCCTCACTCCTTTCATTTTCTTCCCCTCTCCTCTCTTTTCCACCCCTTCCCATGGATCTGGGACTTGAACCAAGCACTGTATGCACATCCCTCAGCCAAAGAACCAGCAGCGTTTTATTGGTTCTTTTTTCTACTTCACTCATCTTTCTGTCCTACTCTTTCCCCTGCTTATTGAGTATCTATGGGATTTTAATAATTTCTCTTTTACTAAATTTTTCTAATTTTAAGGGTAGAGTACACCTCTTTCAAGTTTTTTATTTAAATTTTTATCTCCCTAATACACAAAAAGATTTTGAGGCCCAGAGAGATCAAGAAAAACAGCTGAAGTGCATTCCACTGTCCTGTGGCTGTCGTGCTTTGAGTGCTGGGGCGGGGGGAGCCCATGTAGTCTTTACCTAGTGACAAGGCCTTTGGAGAAGCTGAGGTCCAAAGAGCCTGGCTTTGCTGGGCTGGGGATTAACCTATTGCCAAACCCAAAGTATCAGTTCTCTACATTTACTTTACCCTTGCTGCAGGTCTTTCTTACTCTTACATGTGGCATTATGAAAATGAGTTAGAATATACTAAGAGTACTTACGTCCACAGCCTTTGTTTCCTGAGGTCTGATGGTTTTTATGTCTGTTTGTAGTTGTCATGACATGGTGGTTGAATAAGAATGCCCCCAATGCTCAGATGTTTGAGTGCTTAGTCATTAAGGAGTGGAACTGTTTGATAGGATTAGAAGGATTTAGGTGGCATGGCTTTGTTGGAGTAAGTGTGACACTGGGTTGGGCTTTGAATTTCAAAAGCCCAGGTTTCCCCAGCCCTGGCCTGTGTGGATGAAGATGTAAAGCCCTCAGCTACCACTCCAGTGCCTGCCCACCTGCTGCCATGCTCCCTGCCGTGATGACAATGGACTAAACCTCTGAACTGTGAGCCAGCCCAGCAATAGAACAATCACCAAGACACACGAGAGCTGTATCTATAACAGTGTTTGTAGGTTTGGCTGACAAGTTGTTGGATAGGAGAAAAATCTGGGTCAGGAAAGGGGTCATTATAAGGACTTCCATTAACATCGCACCAGAGAGTCTTTTAATAATAACTCTAGCAAGCTATTCCTTGTCTAGTACAAGTTCTGAGTTCAAAAACTAAGAAGAATGTTCATTATTAGAAAGACTGACTTCTGGTTATTTTATAAGCAGAGTGATACCAGGATAACTGTCTTCTCGCGTCCCTCCCCATTCTCAGTCAAGGTGCTGTATTTAGGGTTTCTAAAAGTATGTAACAGTCATTTGCGGAGAGGCACTAATAAAACCCCTGGCTAATAAAAGTGAAGAACAAGAGGAAAAACTAGAGGATTTATTTTCAGTGGTCATAAAGGCAAAGAGTATATTGTTATTTTGGTTTTTCCTTTTTAAAAAAAAACAGTTTCAGTTTTATTCTTGAATAAGCTGCTCTGTTGATAGTTTGAGTCTTAAAATGGAAAAATATTCAAACTTGTTGTTTTTCATTCCTGTTTATATAGAGACTGGGTCTCTGTTACCTAGGCTGCCCTTAAATGTGATCTCAACCTTGACATTCCTTTTCCTAGTCCCTAGTGCTGGGATTTGCAAGTGTGAGAAGTACCTAGTGGATGTGGTACTGGAGTCCTGACAGTGACCTCGGTGTGTTGGGCAAGCACCCTTCCATCTTAGCTACATCCCTACCTCTCAAGTTTTTATAGGACCAAGCAGAACAGTAGACACAACTGGCTGGCGGCGATGGCGAGACCAGGCCCCAGCCAGTGGATGGTAATGTTGCCTGGGCACAGAGTCATTTTCTCTATCAAGTACTTGAGGAAATAATCAAGGGTCATATGCAGATAAGACAATTCTTAGAATTTTTGTGTCTCAAAAGTGAATCTAATTCACCCACTCTGCTTTTAGAATCTCAAATGCATTTAAATTAAACAAATGCAACCAAATTTTCATGCATTTATTGTCTTTTAAGCTGGTAGGTCTTCAGTATTAACAAATTGGATCTCGGGAGGCAGAGGCAGGCGGATCTCTGTGAGTTCGAGACCAGCCTGGTCTACAAAGCAAGTTCCAGGACAGGCTCCACAGCCACAGAGAAACTCTGTCTCGAAAAACCAAAAAAAAAAAAAAAAAAAAAAAAAAAAAAAAAAAAAAAACCAAATTGGATCTCTTTTTGTTTAGTCTTGAATTTTCTAATGATGTATTTGACTAACAGTGTGTGCTAGAATAAATACTGCTGTTGTTCACATCCAGTGGCAATGTCTGTGTGATTGCCACATGGACTCTCTTCTATGTCTTGACGGGTGTTTTGGAATGTGACATTTCCTATTTGTGGGAGCTTCCTGTTACTTTAGCTTTAGACAGTGAGGCGTGAGTGCTGAGTGTTGCCTACTCCCTTAACCACTGTGTTCCTCAGTCCTGAGCCTTTGCTTCGCCTGCCTGCGCTGGGAGCAGTTGCCCTCCTAGACTCCTTGCACACTGTCACAGCTGTCTGTTCTTGTAGTCTTCCTAATAGAGGGTAGAAATGAGGCTCACTCAACTCATACTGACCCCTAGCAGACCTCGACTGAAGATTCTTGACCCGGCTGTGGTGGTGTGCGCATTTAATCCCAGCACGCAGGAGGACCTCTTGTGAGTTTGGGGCCATGCTAGTCTATAGAGTGAGATCCAGGACAGCCAGAGTCACACATAGAAACAAACAAACAAACAAAGGATCCTTAGGGAAATCGTCTTGGAAAGAAAGGATTAAACTCAATGAATTGAGTCCAGAGATTGCTACCAATTCCTTGGGCACTAGGTTTTCTATCCTCATCCTTTTCAGTTTGTTTTGAGGATGCCTGTGAGCCTTCAGTTTCCCACCTGATGTTGCTATTCATCGTGGCATTGCTCCGTGCTGCTGCTTTTTAAGGGCTTCTGTGGAGCTTTGGAACTACAGGATATATTCCCAAACTACGTGTCTACTTCTGACATCAAGGACCACTGAATTTTTCCCTTTTATGTTAAACACATTGGTCAAATGGCTGCAGACGCAGGCCACTTTCAGTATCCTACAAAGCTACCCCAGTAAGACTGCAGTAAAGCAAACAACACTGCATTTATTGAAATAGAAATGAAGAAAATACTGATTTTAGGGACAAGTGCCTCCATGGAAATGCATGGAGTTTGTGGGTTCTGCTGCCGTCCTAGGTGACGGGGGGGGGGGGGGGTTACCCTGGGTTCTGACCGCTGAGGACATTAGTACTCCAAGTGAACATTGGCTGGCAGGATAAACAAGAGAATCACATGATGAGACTTTATTACCATAGTCTCTTTAATTGATAAACAGCAATTTTGATTCACTGAATACTCTTGACTCAGAACAGAAAAGCTTGCAGAAGACAAACTGCTGAGTGGGAAGGTAGTGTGAAGTCCTGCTTGGAAGATCTGCAGTGAAGCTGAGCACTACTTTTTCAGTCTGAAAGGATCTGGAAAGATCCTGGGTGTGGGGTGTCCAGCCTGACTGTGTGAGTCTCTTCATCCCAGAGGGTCCTAGCTGTGAGGTGTTAAGCCTCATTATTTGAAGGGCTTCCACTTTGTAAACCAGAAAGCATCCACTTGGCAGGGAGAATCAGGACCCAGCAGGACTTTTCTTTAATCCTAGCACTTGAGAGAGTCAGGCAGATCTCTGTGAGTTTCAAGCTAGCCAGGGCTGCATACCAGACCCTGTCTATGAATGAATGAATGAATGAATGAACGAACGAATAGCAAACAAATAAAAATAAATCAGAACCTCCAAACTGAACTTTTTTTTTCATTTGCACACTGCTATTTTTAATGGTGTTAGAAATACGTTTGAAGTTGCAAAGAAAGAGACCACCCCTCCACAGTGTTTTGACAAGGCACAAGTTTACTCTTGATCAGGAGAGTGTGCTGTTCATAAAGCAGAGGAGAAAGCACACCCAGACAGAAAATGCGCTTGGTTTTTACTCTGATTCAGGTGCTGATTGTATCGTTTCGCTATCGTTTGGGTACTGCTAACCTCATAGTTTTTTTAAATTGTCTAGTTTTTTGTTTGTTTGTTTTTAAAGGGCAAAGTTGGAGGGAGAGAAAACCATGTAATCATTTTAATTTCAAAAAATTAAAAATTGTGATAAAAATATTTTTCCCAAGGGAGAAAAAGGAATCGGGTAAAGGACATGAAGGGCAGTAGGAAGGGGTAGGCCACCTAAGGCACTTAAACTCTGGGAATGCAGCAGGGCCTTTCTGTAAGCAAAGGTTTTGCCTGGGAGAGAGGGTTAAAACATTTACATAAAAGTCTTACAAGGTAGGGAGATAAAAATATTTGAATTCCTTTTCATTAACACAGATTTCACAGTGTTTAATACAAAAGATTAATATTTAATGTTTTTATGGTGGTAAAATTTGAGAAAGATAAGTTTATAAAAAAATGAGCTTTGCGAGCTTTTGGAGTTTCGGTTGAGGTTATTTCCTGTAGGGTGTAGCTTGCTGTGGGCCCTCCACTGTGAAACTTTCCTGTCTGTGGCCTGACTACTTTCCTGGCCCACCAGTTCTCCTCGGCTCCACGTTGTGGAAACTGTAATGGGATGTGCATTTGCACTTCTGCCTGGCTGTGAAACCTTCACTAGAACGACCTTTAGGGTGGCATCAGTATGGGCTGATAGTTAGGAGGAGAGGGACCATATAGAAAGAAGCCATCTGAAAAAATGTCAACTGATATCCAGAAATTAAAAATATAACATTGTAGGGGTTTAGTAGGCACTCCCAAACAGCTTCAGAATGAAAAGTTAGCCACATGTGGCTGCCCACTTCTGCAGTCACAGCATTTATGTGGCTGAGGCAGGAGGATTGTGAATTCCAAGCCAGCCTGAATCACATAGTGAGATTCCGTTGCAAGAAATCAAATGCAAGAAAGAAAACTTGAACCCTTATCTTTCTTTGTGTTGCTTGTTAAGTTAGTAAAGCAGTCTGCTTTGCCGCCTTTGTGTGCTGTTCTAACCAGCGCTGAGAACCCTTCTCTGTCTCTTCCTGATGGGGCTTCTAGGGTTGTCGTCTATAAAAGGTCAATTGCAGAAATAAGTGATGTTTAGTAAAGCAGTCTGCTTTGCCGCCTTTGTGTGCTGTTCTAACCAGCGCTGAGAACCCTTCTCTGTCTCTTCCTGATGGGGCTTCTAGGGTTGTCGTCTATAAAAGGTCAATTGCAGAAATAAGTGATGTTTACCTTAAAAATTAGATGCCATAATGTCTATTTTTTGCAAGTCAGGATCTGAACAGTAGTAAGACAGTTAGATACATTGTCCATCATATGTGAGATGCTATCATTTTGTGAGTGGGTACTCTAGTTATTTGTTTGAATATGGAAATTGTATTAGTATTAATAAAGTTCTTAGAGAGGTTGTTAGGGGAGTCGAATGCTGTCATTCTGTCTCTTCATACTTAGGAACAAAAGCAAATGACTGTGAAGTATTTAGTGGGTTGAACCTTAATGTAGTGCTTGCCTTCCCCAGTATTATAAGAAGCACTTTGCCCAGTTGCCATGGAAACAGATTTAAATTATTGAAAGTTATGATGTAGATTTTGATACTGATATGTGAAAGATAGATACTACGTACCAAGGATCTGGATGCTACCCCAGTATTTACTTCAGGGACAGGCATTGGCTGTACTTGCCATCACAAGTAAAAAAAGGTTCCTGGCCTCAAGAGCTCAGATTCTCCTAGGGATGGCCAGCAGCTAGATGGGCAGGACAGCAGGCACAGAAGCATCATGCCTGCCGCTGGAGGACTGCTGCCAGGAAGTCAGGAAAGCAACACTGACAGGTGGGTAAGAGATGGCGTTCCCGCCAAGGAAGCTGCTGATATGAGCTGAAAAGAGGCAGAGTTCATCTAAGTCCATCCTTAAATTACAGCCTTAGCCACATATCTAGAAAGTATTGGTGGGATGGACTGGACCAGCCTGCCAGTGGTCACTAGACCATCCATCCACCTCAGTTGTTTGACTTCCAAGCCTCCTGGGGCTGCTCTGTGGTTAAGAGAGGCTGTAACTTTGGGCATGTTTTAAGTGCTGTGTGGATTGTGCATTAGCAGCAATGGTCTTGCCACTACGCGTTTAGCTGCTGGAAGGAAGGTGTTTTTTTGATGGGTTAGCTCACTGTAATACTACAAACAGTACTAGAGATTGTTTATAGTTAGCTGTTGGATGCTTGCCTTGTCCTGAGTACTGAACTGGTCCTTGTTCAGCTTCCAGCTGAGTTGAGAATGAACATGGACAAATATGAAACAGAGTTGGATATCAGAGTGTGGTAGGACCATGCATGCAAGTGTTCAGTGTGCTAATAGAGGTAGCACAACTGCTCCTGTGGCTCATGCTCTGTTTTCAAGGAAGCCTTGGCATGGTCGCCAGAGAAGACCGAGCACAGAAATGGCAGACTTGAGGGGAGAGGTGAACTTTCCTCTTTCTGTGTGAGGTGGGCCTGCCAGCCAGGAGTGGAGGGCAGTTGTACCCATGGCCATCCAGTCTACCACTACAGAGGGCAGCTACATACCTGAGATGGGGTTCAGCACAGCCTTTTCTGACTGGTTTTCATCAGAGTTGAGATATAGAATAGAAGAATGTAGTTGGAATCAGTGATGGCAATCTACCAGTGACAGACTTCATATTGTTTTCCAACAAGCAGTTCAAGAGTGCATGTCAAGTGGCTGTGCTGTGCTGAATTAGGAATAGAAGCGTGGGTGAGAAGGCATGGTGTGCTTAGCTCAGCGGCTGCAGCCCCCAGGTGAAAGGAGAGGAGGTGCACACCGGGCAGATGCTGTGGGGGAAGTCAGAGAAAGCAGGGTCCAGATGCAGGGTCCCCAAGGAGAGATCTAGGCAATGCTAGAAGACCTGCTTAACTTCATCTGGAGCAGCTTCCTGTCTTCTCCAAGTGTTCAGTCCCAGACCTCATTCTAGGTATTGACTGTCATTGCCTTCTTACCTGCCACCACCTCTGCTGGGGCCTTTTTTGCTCAGGCAGCAGTGATGGACTCTATTTCTCCCAGGTCTGGAGCATTTGGCCAGTTGAGCTGCTTTCTGTCGGCCTCTGTTTTAGTGCAGGATTCATGCCTCAAAGAGCTCTGCGTTTGAGATAACTGCTGGGCCTAATGCTAGAGGCAGTAGAGGAGTAAGGTTGGCATGGGTTGAACAGCATCAGGAGACTGAATAACTGATAGTTTTGTTTGCATATTGCTTTTTCCTAACTAGGGTTAGTGCTGATCATTCCCTGTTACATTCAGGTTTTGAGGTATTTTAGAGATGATTAGAGATAAACCTATAGTGTTTAGGACAGACAGCTGTGAGAGCTGACGGTTGGATTTTGTCATCGTTAGTTTAGTTTATAATCCTGGCAGGATTTCCAAGTGTGTGGTAGTGACATCCTGAAGCACACAGACTAATAGCCCTAGTGACAGGCCAGCAGCCTTCCTTGCGCTGCACCTGATAGCTGTAGTGAAGCTGTGGGAGCTGGCTGCTCGGTAACCTGCTCACTCTGTGTAAGACTTGTAAGAGGAATTTAAATCCTGGACCTCAAGGATGTTATCTCCTTTTCTACTCAGATTTAAGATCCTGGGTATGTGTTTTATCTTTATTTTTAAATATTATATTTTTTTAAAAAAAGAAACAATTTATGTTACTAGAGTTAAAATCTGAAAAGCTGTGTTGAACAGTGAGTGTAGTCCATGTTTTTTTGTTTTGATGAAAACAGTTTCATGACGGTAGCAACAACTATGCCAACAAAGAAAGCCTTGCTGTTATCTGCCCTATCAAGAGTAATGCCTCAGTATTTGGGACACTTAAAGGCAAAAGTATTAATGTCTTGTTTCCAGAAAGAAAATGTGAGCTCCCCTCTACCTAGTCAATCTAAAAATTGTGCAGTCCGTTTAAAGTTCTGTACTACATTTCTGGTTTATAGTTTCTCTTTCTATTCTAAGTTTGATTCAAATATCACAGTCATTAGAAGAAATTGCTGTTTAAAAGGGCTTGTAACCCCGCTAACGGATTACATGTCTATCCTCATTGTTTCTTAGTATTCCCTTTAAAAACACAGGATTCTTTAATCCAGGAAGCTGAAAAAACAGCATGTTCTAGAGGACACAGGTTCATGGTTCCTTCCTGTCCAAACTCTAAACCGAATGCTTTTCCTTGTTCATAAATCCAAGGACACTGTTTATGTGAATAAAAACAAACTGAGTAGCACCTGCCATTCAGTCGCAGAGAGAGAGAGAGAGAGAGACCTTCTTCAAGTCACTAAGCAAACAAGTGCATTCAGGTTAGGGTTTTGAGGTGCTTCATGCATATGTGGACAGAACATCAAATGTCAGCGTGAATTTTATGAGGAAGTAAGGAAAGGTGGGAACACACCCATGGTTAAATCTTAGGTCCACAGTGGGTGCGTTCAACTGTGGGGCTGGCACCTTGAAAAATTGTTCATAGAAACACAGAGCTGTCGAGTTGCTCAGAAGGATTCAGATGTTTTACAGTTTTTTTTCTTTAAATGTCTTTACCATGATTCTTTAGATTAGCAAGAAGACAAACAACAAATAGTGCTTGGCAATTTTGCTATAAAATACTCAGCACTGTGAAGTTGACTCAGCCAGCTGTTACTCTCAGTAGCTGTTCTGGTGTGGCCAGTTTGCTGGGGCCTGTGGCACCTCGCACATGCCCTTGTCTGAGATAGTTGGGTTCTGGAAGAGGCAGCCGTAAGTTCAGAAGGCATCAAGAGATGGTGGGTTTTGTTCCACTCTGTCACAGCTACTTTTATGAAGATGACAAATCTTCTCTGGGCCTCTGTTGCTCTGTTTATACTCAAGGGAGCTGAAACCTGCAACTTGAGCCTTATGAGTGCTATGACTTAGGGTCACATGAAGCATTGTGCCCTCACCTTGTGTAGTTGGCATATAGGCATGCGACTCCTCCATCAGTGCTGCTAGTCACCAGGCTTGCTGGATTTTCCTCTTGCAAATGTTTCTCCCTGCTTCCCTTCTCACTATCCTGCATCTCACCAGCTATTGTGCCTTTCAAGATGCTTACGTTATACACCCGCCTTTCCTCTAGCATGTCCCATCAGCATTGTGCATCTCCTGTCCCTTCCCACCCGATTCTCTGTCCTCTGCTCTTCCATCCCCTCCAGTTCTAGACTCTTGGTCTTAGACTGATCCCATCTTGAGCATTTCCGCATTCAAAATTCATCACTCTGCTCTGGCTTTTAAGATCTTCTGTGAGTTTGTCCTGCAGCATCCATCCTACTTTATTCACTGTCCCTGTGCATACTCAGTGTCATCTCAGTTACCATAAACATTGTGTTTTTCTACTTCCTGAACAGTTTCATTCTTTATGTGGTTGGTTGGTGTGTGTGTGTGTGTGTGTGTGTGTGTGTAGGCCAGAAGCTGATTTCAGGGGTCTTAATCTGTCATTCTCCAGTACATTTTTTGAAATTGAAAATGGGCTTTCCCATTTTCCCAACTAGGCTGGCTGGTTGTCCAGTGAGCTCCTGGGGTCTGCCTCTACCCCCATGGGTTACAGAGGTGTGCCAACATGCCTGACTTTTGTATGGATGCTGGGAATCTGAATTCAGGTTCTCATGCTTGCATAGCAAGCACATTAGCTACTGAGACATCTCCCAAGCCCAACTTTTTTTATTTGTTTTTAAAAAGTATCTCTCCGTGAAACCTTAAAATAATCATGAAGCAAGAGTGGCTTTAGGATAACTGAGTAGAGCCCCGCAGAAGGCAGGGATGGAGGAAGAGGCACCTTAGAAGCAAAGAACCGGGGTAGGAGCAGGGAGATAGAGACTAACCATGCAGGGTTTTGAGTCAATGCAGCCTTTCTAGAGGGTAACCACCAGCTGGGAATGTCAATGCTGGGCTGTATATTCTCAGCTGCTGTCCAAGGCTCTCCTGGTACATGGCTGCCTTCCTCTTACCTCTTACCTCTTCAAGGCTCCACTGACTTGTGTCTTTCTGCTCTGCTAGGTTTTTCCTACTCAGGGATGGGTATGGGGCAGGGTCGAATGTGGTTCAATATGTGCTGAGGTTCTGCTGGGCAGGCACAAAGAATCTACAACATTTGAGTGACCATAAACCAGAAGGTAGAAAGGTAGTGGGATCTGCGATATGGGAGTCCAGGAGGTTGGAGGATTTGAGACTTAAACTTGGAAAAAAGGAGTTCAGGCAAGCCAGGGTAGGTAAAAAGTGTGATTTTGCTGAGGGACTTATCTTGCACTGAGTAACTGAGAGAGGGAGGCAATCTTGCGGAGAGTAGCTACATGGGGGGGGGGGGGCGGTAAGGTGATGGGTGTGAGGCAGAATAGTGTTTTGGAAATGATGGTGAGCTGGGCTAGTAAACTGGGCTGAGGTTTGTGAAAGGCAAATGGCCACTACTTAGAAGCACCGCAAGGCCAGCGATATCTTCAAGGTTAACACCAGGACTCCGAGCCTGCTCTTACACTACTGGCAGCCTAGTCTCAGCAGTGGTGTGGCAGAAGAAGTCCAGTGTCTCCATTCTCATCTCCCTTGGACTGGTGGAGTTGACTCCCTCATGGCTACTGCTCTAGGCTGCTTCATTGCCTGGACTGCAGCAGAGTGTCCCTGCCTCCAGGACTTGCATGGACTGTTTCTCCATGTGTATAGTTTGCTCCCCACCACATTCGAATCTCTCCAGGGCTCCTTCAGGCAAAAGGGAGCCCATCTCATTCACTAAACACTCTTACTCCCCGTTTTTTCCTGAAGATCACTGTTTGACAGCATACACTTTATTGAATTGCTGATTGATATGGTACAGGAGGGCAGAGATGTCTCTATTTTTAGTGGTGCATTTTCTCTGCACCCATTATAGAACTTGGCAGATCACAGACGTTTACAAACTTTAGTTAAGTGCAGAGTGTACATAACCAAATAAGTGAAGGGAGGAACTGGGGGGAAGGCTAGCAAACAGTCAGAGGGAAGGATGGATTTGAGGGTGGAAGAGGTATGGGTGGGTTGTTACTAAGGGAGATTGAAGTGCAGAAAACAGAATGGTTCCTGTTGTTGAGGAAGTCAGCTGTGGGTCGGGTGATTACGAATTCCACTTCCTGGCATGATGGCAAAACAGGAATGCTGGGTAATTTAGGAGGGGTCAAGTTACCAACTATTGACAAGAATGGAGGGTGGTGATGGTTTCACAGAAAAGTGGCTGTGAGGCATCACCCCCAAAAAAGAATCTGCCCCCACCCCCACCCCCCGGTGTGTTTAGTTCCCTGTGAGCTCCTCTGACTCTTTTGTTTTTAAGAATAAGAAATATTACAGTATAGAAGTAAAATGTGATAAAGCTAGTTTTTCGGTCGGTTGCTCTCACAGGGGAGGCCAAGAGTGTGTCAGTACAGTAGTTGGTATGACTGGCTAGTTCCTTTGGGTCTTTGGGACAGAGTACCAGCGTTTGCTTTTCAAACTGTCACAGGTTCAAAATAGAGTACCATTTATGCTGCTAGGGTTGTGGTTGGAAACTTGAATACTGCCAGAATCTTCCTGTTGACATCTGAATAACTCAGATTATGCTTCTGGTAAATTTATGGTCCCAAAGTGCCCAGCAGACCTCCCTGCCTTCAGTGTCGGCTGTGCATTGCCATGACCTCACTCTGCTCAGACTCTGGCTTTCTTGATGCTTCACCATACAGCTGCCCTCCTGCTTTGGGACCCAGGAGGGCTCACCCATAGCAAAAAAGATTTCAGCCTTTCGTGTTCAAGTTCCTGTTCGTGCTTTGTTTTAGGAGGGAGGCATCTTCCTGAACCTCAGAAGTAGAAACCCGTTTCAAACAGGATTTCCTCTGGATGGCAGGCCTCTCCTGCCAGCACTTGTGACCTTGTCCCACTGTGGCTGTGGCCTCTGTGCCTCATTCCCATCCTCAGCTTTCTGTAACTACTTTTCCCTCTTCTGCTTTGCTTGGGTCTGGTTTCTTCCTCTTTTTTGTGTTCCCTGGGCTGAGGAGGTCTAGTTATATTTTTGGCTCTCAGCTTCACCTTCTCAGGCAGGTTTTATGTAAAGTCCCTCCTTCCATGGATGCTGGGTGTCGTCCTTGGCTTCTCACCACAACTCACTATGAGCTTCTCTCATCATAGACAACATGGCTATGTGTCTCCAGCATCTGTAGCCTCCAAGCGACCGTCTTGATTGTCGTGCTGTGCCTTCAGCACCTAGGATAAAAAAAAAAAAAAGGAGTTAGAAAGCTCCTCCCAGATACCTCTGAATGAAAGAGTGATAGAGTCCTGCATCTTCCATCCGTGGCCATAGCCACTGTCACTGCAGCACATTTAACACAAGAACAGAAAGGACTGGTTTCACTGCTCCCAGCAGTCTGGTGAGTGCTGTGCTGCTTTGGAGAGTGACTGTACATTTCCTTCATCTTCTAGGCAACAGCTGCATCCAGACTTAGCCCACTGACGGGAGCTCCCAATACTGAATTACTTTGTGCAGCCAGGGATGCGTGCACAGCACTTGCGCTGTGGGGTTACAGTGCTTGTGCAGCCAGGGATGAGCGCACATGCGCTGTGGGGTTACAGTGCTTGTGCAGCAGTGATGAGTGCACAGCACATGCGCTGTGGGGTTACGGTGCTTGTGCAGCAGTGATGAGTGCACAGCACATGCGCTGTGGGGTTACGGTGCTTGTGCAGCCAGGGATAAGTGCACATGCGCTGTGGGGTTACGGTGTTTGTGCAGCCAGGGATGAGTGCACAGCACATGCGCTGTGGGGTTACAGTGCTTGTGCAGCCAGGGATGAGTGCACAGCACATGCGCTGTGGGGTTACGGTGCTTGTGCAGCCAGGGATGAGTGCTCATGCGCTGTGGGGTTACGGTGCTTGTGCAGCCAGGGATGAGCGCACATGCGCTGTGGGGTTACGGTGCTTGTGCAGCAGTGATGAGTGCACAGCACATGCGCTGTGGGGTTACGGTGCTTGTGCAGCCAGGGATGAGTGCACATGCGCTGTGGGGTTACGGTGCTTGTGCAGCCAGGGATGAGTGCACATGCGCTGTGGGGTTACGGTGTTTGTGCAGCCAGGGATGAGTGCACAGCACATGCGCTGTGGGGTTACAGTGCTTGTGCAGCCAGGGATGAGTGCACAGCACATGCGCTGTGGGGTTACGGTGCTTGTGCAGCCAGGGATGAGTGCTCATGCGCTGTGGGGTTACGGTGCTTGTGCAGCCAGGGATGAGTGCTCATGCGCTGTGGGGTTACGGTGCTTGTGCAGCCAGGGATGAGCACACATGCGCTGTGGGGTTACGGTGCTTGTGCAGCCAGGGATGAGTGCACAAATCATCCATTCTCCTCTTTGTTCAGTTTAATTAATTTAACAACATTCATTCTTGTGTAGCTCCACGATCTCTTTTATTGAATCTTGCACCCGATGATGTCCATAAAGGACTTGATCTTACCGTTTACTGCTCTCTTGACTCTCCTGCCCTGCTATTGTCCCTCCCTTTCTAAGTAGTTTCCCTTCTAGTTTCATGGTTTTTGGGGGGGGTGAGGGATGGGGTGGGCATTGAGGCTGCATTTCTCTGTGTAGCCCTGGCTGTCCTGGCTCTGTAGACCAGACTGGCCTTGAACTCAAATCTGCCTGCCTCTGCCTCCTAAGTGCTGAAATTAAAGGTGTGCACCACCACTGTCCAGCTTTTCTACTGTCTTTTCTAGATTCGACGTGAGAGAGAACATGCAGCACATGTCTGTTAGTCTGATTTGCTTAATATGGTTCTCCCAGATTGTTTTAATTTTGATTTTTCTTTTAAAATTAGTTGCTACCATGTAGTTGATTCTGGTCTTGACCTTTTTGCCCTCCTGCCTCAGCCTCCAGAGTCTGGGATTACAGATGTGAACTACCCTCCTCACTACTGTATTAAGTTCTAAGTAGATCTGGAGCAGTAAATCTGGAGCAGTACCCATAGCAGCACTAAGCATTCAGTAGGGTTCATATTCTGCTGCCAAATGGTTCTGGTAAGTTGGGCACCAGATGAATTGAAAAAAAAGCATGTAGGTTTTGCAGTTTGGGGCTTAGAATCGCCGTTTATGTAAGCCTGCCCACTGGAGGTGGATTGTCCTGCCTCAGCATTGTTTATCAAGGGCCTCCTCCTGTGGGATCTCTGACCTTCATGGCCAGAAGAGTGATGAGCCTTGAGGGGCAAGAAGGTTGCTCGGTTTAGCATGATTCAGTAGCCTGTGTTGATTCAAACTCCAAGTTCTGACCCCAAGTAGTTTGTTTTAGACATATTTAAGGATAGCACAGTTTGGTGAAAACGATTGTGGTGATAATGAACTCAAACTCACTTTCATAACAAAGCATATATAAATCTCGAAGAACTAAGTAAGCAAGATACAGATTAGACGTGACTATGTTGAAACTTTTTAAAGTCTGTAAAGGTAGCTTCTGTAGATTGACTGAGAAAAACAAGTTTACACTGGGGGAGTGGCCAGTGCTGTTGCTGGAATGTTCTCTAGCCACACAATAGCACAGGATCACCAGGCTGAAAAGCAGCTCTGCTCCGGGTCCTGCATCCCTTCCCTTGAAGGAACAACCCTGTGTGCTTAATTAACATTCTAAGTTCTCCTCGTGCTTATCTGTGAGGACAAAGACCTGCATCTTCACGTCCCCAGCCACACAACCTCGACTTAACCACTCCTTTAATCCATCATCCTCATTGGTTTTTCTTGGTCAGCTCAGTTCTCCATCCCCATCCTCTGAGCAGCCTCTTTCTGCCTTGAAGATGAGCACCTTTTTTGAGCTGTCACCATCCAGTGGTAGCAGCTCCCCTGTTGTTATATTCCCTAGTCCTCCTAGCCTGTTGGCTCTGCTTTCCATCTGGAACATTCCTTTAATCAGCCACAGACCCCCGTCCCTTTGTTCACCTGGAAATATGAAGAAAGTTATATGTCTTTACCCTCTGGGAGTAAAATTCTCTCCCAGAGAAACATTTCTCGCCCCAGCTCTGGATCCAGCATTCCACCTTTGTATTTGTAAAAGAGCATATACCTTTGCTGCTTTGTGACATGTTTAAAGTTTACTTCTTTGGAGCCAGCATCTAGCATTGACATTTTGAATACTTTCATCTCCTCACCTGGTGTTGGCCACTTTCTTAGGCCACTGGCACTTGGCCTGTTGGGCCCAGACACTTGGTCTCTGACATGTTCTCCTTGTTAGTCAGCAGGCATGACTCTCAGCATCAAGCCCCAGACTTTTGCACATTGATGCTGTTGCCACCTGTAGCTGCGGGTGTGTTGTAGACAGCCCTTATGGTGAGCATCGCTGCAGAGTGCTCAACTGCACCCTGGGTCTCCTCTACTAGACTCTAGTGACCATCTTCCCAATGGTGACAAGAACAAATGTCCCTGGAAACAAGGACAGTCCTCTCCAGCTGAGACCACTGATCTGGAATCGACACTCTGTGGTGCTCGTTATGTTTCTACCTTAACACGCACCAGTCTCTTGATGCAGATTGTCATGCGTCCAACAGGCAGGTGGGTAGAGGGGCTGACTCTCCTGACACTGTCATTTTTAAGGGTTGAGGTGAGCTACCACCGACATCCTTTTGCCTGTTGGACATCTGACAAGGAATCCTCTCACCATAAAGTCAGTCAGTGGGTACAGCACCTTGTGGTTTATTGGAAAAGACCTTAGAATCAACCTGGAAACATTGGTTAAAACAGTATGCAAATATTGAGTAGCATTCCTTTCAATCTTAGTTTTATAGTTTTAAAAATTATTTATTTAATGTTTTAACTGCCTGAGACTATGTTTGTTGTTTTTCTAGCTGTTGGCTCCAGCATATAATTATAAAAATGGGGATTCTGAAGCAGAGTCTTCCAAAAGACAGTGTAAGCAGCAATGTCAGATTGTTCACTAAAGGGGCAAAAGTATAGTATTGGTCTGGGTGAAAGGTATGAAAATATTCTTGATTATGGCACCTGGGTGAGTTTATAAAACTGGAGTGCACAGACGATAGAAAGAAGAAAAATAGATTTCTCCACAGGCTTGATGTCAAGCAACCTATTCAGAATGTTTAGAGTCATGCTCATAGACTAACTGACAAAGCATGGTGTGCCGGAGACCACACTGGTGACTTCAGCTGCTTTCTTCTCTTTCTCTTTGTTCAAAATAAAAGGTACCTGATACTTTAAAAATGGGAATACAGGAAAATTTAGAGAAAAAAATTAACCCTTTGCCCCCTTTGCCTTACATTGAGAGCTAAAGATATGACGTAAAATGAAATAAAAGACATACAATGTGCCCCTCACATCCTCATGGAGTTTGCTGTGCACTGAAACTACATGTATGCCTATAGGCTGCAGCCTCTTCAGCTTAGAGATATTGATCTTATAAGTGTGGTGTGCACTGTGTGTACTTGTGCTTGTGTTTTTGCTGTTCTAGGACAATATCACAGTTTGTTTCTGCACTTCGCTTATTGGACAGTAATGTTCTGAACATTGAGGTATGGGTTTATGGCTTTTAATTCTTTGCTGTTGTTTGTGATGCTGGAGATGCAGTGCAGGGCCATATGTATGCTAGGCAGGTACCCACCACTGCTTCATCCCTTCCCCCACTTCCATGGTTTGTAACTACAAGTGGGAGTGAGTGAGTGTGCCTGTGTGTGCAGATGCATATGGGGTTACACGTGTACACATGTGTGTGGAGGCCACAGGTCAGCCTGTTTTCAGGTGCTTTCTACCTTCTTTTCTGTCAGTAGTCACAGTGACCCGCAGGTCCCCAATTAGGCAAAACTGGCTAGCCAGTGATTGGGGACCCTCTTGTTCTAGGTTCTCGGGTGTAGGACCCTAAGTGTCCATATCATACCCAACTTCATCGGCGGGTATTGGGTCAAACGGAAGTCATTCTACTAAGATGTCTCCCCCTATCCCTTGGAGTTTCTTGCCAGGCCTGGTCTTATCAGGCTTTTGAATTTTACCTTGGAAAAGTACATTCCCTTAATTTCTACCAAATTTGAGCATTATTATATCTTTTGTTTATTTGACTATCTCTGTTTCTTCTTTTATGACTTGGGTTTTTCTTCTTTGTTGATGGATTTTTTTTCAGACACATTTTAGATTTCTCTGTATTGTAGATGTATTGATGTTTCCTGTATTCAGGTGTGTTCCCTCTGGGGTCTTATCTGCCATGTGGCAATTGCAGTCTGTAATTGTGTTTGTCACCTGTACACTCATGGCAAGGCTTTTGGCGTAAGTTTAATAGCTCCATACTCTAAGAATTTTTACCCCAGAAGTTTGTCCTACATTTTAATGTTAGTCTGTGCTTTCTTTTTGTGTATGACATGTGATAGGGAATAAGTGTCCATGAAAATATACTAGGGACACGAGCCAGTGCCACTGTTGCACAGTCCATCTTTCCCCCACCGATGGCTAATGCCACTGTCATTTGTTTGAATTGCTCACCATGCATGACCTCTCCTTCCTTGGCTATCGTACACTCTTGGTACCTTCTGCACTTGCCGTTACAAGGCTTCGTGTGTTTGTATATTATGGGAGGCCTTGCTGTGATGGGATTAGAATCTAGGGTGGAGAAACCAGTGGGTGCCCTAGGACAACTAGAGGCTCTGAGGACATAGATTAGGCCGCTCTGTGACAGCCAAGGCGTCACTGGGTGCTGGTGGGTGTAGCTGTCAGGACTGAGGCTGTGACCTTTTAGCTGCAGCCTTGGGGCTGAGAGTCTCAGATCTACACTTTGTCCCTCCTTGTCCCCATTTCCAGCTTGTACCTACTGTCTCTTGGGAACTTTCAGCTGACTCCTTTTTAAACTGATCCTCCTAAAAAGCCTTACCCAGTGCTCTAGCTTGTACTCCATCAGAAAGCCCAAAGCCTGCCTTCATGAGGATTATTGGGAAGCACCATCTTCATTTGGAGGCGGCCTCTTGTTCTTGCCATTTTCCTTCTCAGCTCATAGGGCTCTCCTGCCTGTCCCCCCCCCCTTCTTTTTAAAAAAATTTAACGTAAGGTCTGTTTTTTTCTCCTTACTTTGTACTGAATTAAATCAGAAAAAGAACGCTGTATTTAAATTCATTGTTCTTTTGAAGAAATGCTTCAGCTTATTATGTTTGTTTAAACTACAGAGGTATCTGTCAGCCACCCTGCTTCTGCTGAGCATGGGGAACATGACTTCTTTGGGTGTCAGTACATCGCCATGTTCCAGACGTGGCTGTCTGTTCTGGACTCTGGACAAGTGGGACCACATTAGTGAGAATCACCTTGGAGAAGACTGGCCTCTGTAGAGGATATTCAGGCTATCCGGAGCCCCTGTTGCTTGTGCAGTGTTTGGAAAAGAAGTAGTAAAAGACACACCAAATGGGAAGAGAAAGTGCAAAGTCTGTTTTCTTTTCAAAGTGGAAATGTCTTCATTTGCTGTGCAGACTACAGAAGTATTGCAGTCACTAAAGGCCCAGCAATGCCTGATGGTGTAGAACAGCCCTGCTCATGCGCAGCCTCTGCCTAGGAGGTCTGCTGCATCCACCAGCACTTGGGATATGACACCACAGTAGTGGAACTTGTTTATCTTTTATGCCACTGTAACTTATAGTCTTAGCTGGGTGTAGTGGCACATGTCTGTAACCCCAGCACTCCAGTGGCAAAAGGATCTCTGTGAGTTCAAAGTTAGACTGGTCTACAAGTGAGTTCCAGGTCAGCCAGGGCTAAATAGCAATATAATTAACAATAATAATAATTATTATAATTATAATAATATTAGAGTGGACATGAGGATGAGCAACAACTAAGACCCCCTGCAAAGAGCTCAGCTCTTGCTCACTCCCAAGTCTGCTCAGCGTGTGGCTTCTGTGCCTCCCCCTTCCCTTGCTGCACCTTTTGTTTCTTGGGCATGCAGCCTACTGTGCACACACTCCCTACCTGCCCTTGTCTTTCTCTTGCTTCCTCCATGGTTGTGTTATGTATACACATAGTCTACTCTGTTGATAAACTAATTATTTTCCTTAGTTATGCATCAAGGCCATTTTTAAAGTACCAAAGGATTTGTCTGTCTCCTTTTGGTCAATTATGATGTGATTTCAGAGTAATAAGTGCACCAACATTTGTTTTTAACCGTCTGGCTGTTTCAGTTTTTCTCTATTAATATTTTTAAGTAGCATGTTTTCCTGCTTTATGTTTTGCCCATATGTTGAGTGCCTTGCAGTTTGTTCAAAACTGGGACTCTGTCTTTACATTTATATTTGATGTCTGTTAGAGGATTTTCATGTAGCTGTAAGTAAGAAAACGTCAGAATGTTTGCCTGCATTTGAGGACTGTGTTGCTGCTGGCCAGCTTCCCTGGTGTCTGACTGCAGTCCAGTGTGCAAGGGAGACGCTCAAGTGCCACACTGCTGTAAGTGCTTGCTTGTGGCCCCACGTAGCTGCCTTAGTCTTGCTTGTGGCCCTGATGTTGAGGTGGATGTGAAGGCAGAGTCAGGCATACTGCTGCTTCTCCTTTGGGAAGAGTCTGCTTCGTTGGTAGTTCCATTGAGACCGAACCAATCCTGCTCCAGATTCCTTCTGCATTGAAAAGGAAATGGAATTCTGACTCGTGGTCCAGTGGTCATCCAGCCTGGCTAAGAGAGCAGTCATGCCAGGCAAGGGCAGATAGGAGATGCTCTGAGTGTAGAGCACAGCTCTGGGAGTGCTGACGGCTAGCTGGCAGAATTATTCTCTAGCCAGCGAATGCCTCAGTTTTAATAACCAGTTAGTAATTTTTACACTATCCTCTGTAATTTTTCCAAAAATGTCCTGTTGCCAGTCTTCTGATAAAGACTGTTTTCCTTTTAAAATCATAAATTAATAAATTGCTCAGTACACTTGGCTGCCATAGCAGCCTCTTGTCCTTGGGGAGTGGGTTCCACACATCAGAAGTTCATAATATACTGAGGTCATTTCCAAGTCATGATTTAAGGTTTTAAATTTTCAAGTGAAAATATCTTTCTCTGGCATATTTATAGGAAACAAAACAATGCTGCTTGAAAACAGAGGACTCATTAACATAGAAATCCAGGCTGTCTCCTCTAAATGCCTGCTCTCAGGGACTGAATTCCACCCCTGGCATCTTACATAGGACAATGCGGACAGTATGATGAGGAGTAAGTTCATGGGAAGAGGCTTACTATGCTGGTTGAAATAAAAATTTGGTGAAAAGTTTGAGTATGGAGACTGCAAGACTAGTTTTTAAAAGTATCTTGAGGGATACCTTGCTAAAAACTGTATTTGCTTTTCCTTTAAAAACCAAAAATCTTAGTTTAGCCATATAAGAATGTTACATTGCCAAATATCTTGACATCTTGCTTGTTACATCATAAAGGTTGGAAAAATTAGGCAAAAGGAACTCATTCCAGCTTCGGTTATTTCTAGAATTAGGTTGTGTGCTGGCGTACACTATGCTGAACAGACCTAGACTCAAGCTGCCCTCTCAGTACCGCTGTGCCCGTAGATTCCCTCACTACAGAGCTTTCTACACACAGTAGACTAACACACAGTGGACTAACACAGAAACTCACAGCTGCTTGAAGTGTAAAGAGTAAGTATCTGTAATCTGGTCAGCCCCAGATGAGACCTCTGTGTTACCCACCTCTACCCGGCTTATGGACCGTCTCAGAAGAGGGAGTGGAAAGATTACAAGAGTCAGAGGCCAGGGAGAACTGGGTTGAAAGTTTCTTCTGGACATGGCAGGACTGCTGTACCCAGGAACTCAGCAGCTGTGCCCACACAAGACCCACACAAGAATAAGCCAGTCAACATTCCAGCATGGAGTAGGGTGGACTCAGGGGACTTTACCCCAACTGGAGCTATGGAAAGTCGATGGCTTTTAGGAGGCTCTTGGTGAATTGACCGTGTTCCAGTGGGTGGCCCCACACAGAAGTACAGGGGCAGCATATTGGACTTGGTGTGTTATTAAAAATAAAAAAGGACCCAATGTTGGGAGAGGATGGTAGATATGGAAGGAATGGGGGATAAATATGACCAAAATATATTGTGTGACTTTCTCAAACACTTAATAAAAATATTGTATGAAAATTGAACTAGATGAGTGTATTCATTGTAGAACCAGACTGTAGTGCTCTTGTTTTATGGAAATTTAAAAACCCTATTGTCATTATACATTAGAATTTTTTTGTGTGTATACGTGTCAGAATAGTTGGTAGGAATAAACTCCCCCCACCCCCAATTTGGAAGTTTGAAGTACAATTTAAGACAAGCTAGAAATGCAGTTTGTTGTGTAGTTTGAAAATTTTAAAAACTGATTGCAATACTTTTGTGTTATTTCACATAATAGATTCTGGAAACTAGAAATGTGACAGACAGAATAATAACACTAATTGCTCACATTATTGGCATGGATTGATTTATTTAAATCTCTGCTGTACATTACATGTCTGCTATTCTTTCTTTATCCTATCAAAGTCAGCATCCTGTTGCCCTCACTTTTAACTACCCCCTGTGGCTCTGAAGGTACTAGTGGCTATCTACCTGGAGGTTTTCCAGGCTGGGATTAAATGCATCCTGGTCCACCTGGTAGTAGACTGTCACCATCACTGGTCCCATGGCAGACCTTTGAGTATGGATTCTTTGATGGAGATGCAAGCAGACTCAGCTGCGGTACAGGTGTCAGTGCTTCATTTCTCTCGGTACTCTATTGTATTTGAGCACCAGTTAATAGTTCTGGTTAGAGCTAAAAGGCATTGGGTTGCAATTTTTCTTAGTTGTGAAAAATGCTGCCATATCATTTACATACAATAATATCCACTCATTTAAGGTATAAAATTTTATTGTTTTTGTAATTGTATGTAATTTTATGGCTATCACTGCAGTGTAATTCACATCATCTTCAACAAAACAAAAGCCCCCTCATTGTATCTGTATACAGTCAGTCTCTTTCTGGACCCCAATTCCAGGAAGCCACCAATCTAATTTGCTCTGTAGACTGACTTGGGGAGCTGCTATGAACAGAGCAGTGTGCATTGTTTGGCCACTGGCTTCTTTCATTTGCTATATTTCCAAGTTTGTCCCTTTCCACGTGTGTCAAGATTGCTTCCTTTCTTGTTCTGAGCAGAACCCATTGCATACCGTACACTGTGCACCGTTCGCTACCTGACAAGTTTGTTAGTGATTCTTGGTGAATCAGAGTGATGCTGCTATGAGCATTTACCTGCAAGTTTTTGTGTAGACTTTTCTCTTGTCTCTCTATGTCATCTCAAAACTGCTTTTTATGATATCTTTGTGACTTCCTCATGGTGTGACAGCCTCAGGGCAATCAGCTGGCTTACAGGCTATCTCATCTCCTGCAAAGATGAGCGTCTCATGAGACCCTGGAAGACCTGTTGTCTTAGTTAGGGTTTCTATTGCTGTGATGAATGCCAGGACCAAAAGCAACTTGAGGAATAAAGGGTTTATTTGGTTTACATATCCTGAATTGTAAGATATTGTTGACTGTGTCCTTTGCTTTATAGAAGCTTATTAATTGTTTCTGTCACTGCCTGTGCTTCTGGGGTTATATTTAGGGAGTGGTCTCCTGTGCCAATGCGTTCAAGGTCCCAGATTCATGTCCGGACCCTCGGCAGTCTCTCTCTCTGGCTCACTCTCTCAACAGTAGCTCCCCTTTACCTTTCTGGTGGAGTTTGCTGTCTCAGGTCTGCTCTGGCCCAGGTCACTGGTTCAGTCCTGGTCCGCCAATGTCCCTGGACTTGATCTGCTCCTGCTCCCGTGGAGATTGCTTCTTCAGGCCCACTCCAGCCTAGGTCTGGAATGTTCCTCTTACTAGATTTTGTAAGGAATAAGCTCCCTAGTCACTCACCATGTTGTCAGCTCCAGACAGATCAGTTCTGTCACTCTTTGTCCACTCCAGACTGGGTGATAGTCCCCTCTGGCTCAGTTCTGACCCAGTGAGACAATCTGTTCTAATGCCCTTTCTTTCCCATCCCACAGTGGCTCAGTGTTAGATACCAGAGTGTTGTTTATAATAGGTGTTGGATTTAATTTTCAAAAGGAATTGTCAAGCGCTTAAGTAGACTTTACTATGACATTCTGAAATTTTCAGAATGCATTCCATGCCCTATCAAAAATGTTCATGAATATTAAGTTAATTTTTTGAAAACCTATTCTTTTCCCTTTGCTACATTTTGTAAAGATTTACTTAGCTTATAATTTTCTCAATTTGGAAGTGTGTGGGAGTTTCAGGTGAGTACAGTGTCAAGGCATAAGTAGAAATAAAAAGATCTTTCAGTATTAAAAACAGGTGATACTGCATTGAAAATATTTTAAAATCTCTGTCTAAAGGACCCTCTGGATCAGTACCACTGATGTTCAGGGTTTGTATATCTTGTCCTTCTAAGTGCATCATGATAATTGTATCTTTGAAATATTTTGGCATGAACAGATTTTATTTTCTAGAAATAAATAATCCAAAATGAAAATGCAGTGTTGAAATCTTTGAGTTGTATTTTAATGGTTTTTAGTAAAATAAGTAATTTTGCCTGCAAATTTATCTACCTACTGGAACCTTTGAAGACAACATTATGTGATAGAGTGTGTAGTCTTCACCATCTTCTTGGCTTTTTCTTAGTGTTCATTTACCTCAACCATAACCATATCTTTTCCTTTTTTAAGAGTGTTAATTCTGAACATATATTTTTGGTTTTTTAAAAAAATTCTAACATTGTCAACCTCTCTTTTGATTAAAGCATTTAGCCCCTTAAATCATAATATAATTGTTAGAATATTGGGTAAGGCCTACTATTTTATTGTTTGTGTTTGCCTCATCTTTCTTCTCCTCATCCTCCCTGTCTTTTGGGAGTTCATTTGGGTGTTTTTAAGAATATCATTTAATTTCCCCTATCAATATTTCAGCTAATATTATTTATATTGTTGTGTACAGTTATTTTGGAATTCTGCCTTAACCTCCCAGTCAGTCTTTTTAAAGAATTTACTTACAATCTATAGAAATGTAAAACCGCTTATTGCATTTGCCTCCTTCATCCTTTACGCTAAAATTGTCACATGGATTTCACCTGCAAACCCCATGCCAAGGTGCTATAACTTTTGCATTGATCTTAATAGTGAAGAAATTAAGAAGTAAAACCAGTCTTAGTTCTGTACTTGCATATTTTCCACTTTGGTGCCTTTGCTCCTAAGATGTTTCTGCCTGCTGCGCCTTTTCTGTGTCCTGTATGAGTCTTTGAGCGTCTCTAGGTGTGCCCGTCTGCTGGTGATGGATTGCCATTGTTGTTACAGATATTTTCAGTGACTCTAGATTTTGGTCGATTCTTCTTAAGACTCTCAGGGGAAATACAGCCTTGCCTCACTTGTTTGTGAAGCTCCATCTTCCATATGCTGGCTGGCCTGGCACATCTCAGCTTAGTTGTTATTGCCATCGCTATATTCTCTAGAGTCTCACCTGCACGGGTCTCCCAAAGATCTGGGGTACAGTTTACCCTTTTTGAGGAACTGAATTGAAAGTCAAGGGATATGTCTGCACTGTACAAGCTTAATGACAAAGATGTAAAGATAACTTAGTAGAGAAGGTGATCTTTTCTACAAATGATGCTGTAGCAGTCGGATGTCCATAAGCCATCAATAGTGATTTATGTCTTGTGCATATATAAAACTTTGCATCTTACATTTAGATATATGGTGTCTTTCTATGTCGTGTGAATTTTGAGGGTCCCACCACCTGGCTCCCAGATAAATCATACACAGAGTCTTATTCTTATGAATGCCTGGCCTTAGCTTTCTTTGTTTCTAGTCAGCTTCTTACGTTATCCCATTTACCTTTGCCTGTGAGTTTTTATCTTTCTCTATTTCTGTATACCTTCTTTTACTTCTTCCTCCGTGGCTTGCTGTGTAGCTGGGTGGCTGGCCCCTGATGTCCTCCTTCTCTCATTCTCCCAGATTACTCCATTTATTCTCTCTGCCTGCCAGTCCTGCCTATCCTTGCCCATGCCTCACTATTGGCCATTCAGCTCTTTCTTAGACCATCAGGTGTTTTAAACAGGCAAAGAATCACGGCTTCACAGAGTTAAAGAAATGTAGCATAAACAAAAACAACACACCTAAAGATAATATTCCCCAACATTTCTAGGTCTAGAAGGAAACACAGGAGTTAAGTTCTGTGATCTAAGATTTATTAGCTACAGCAACAAAAGTATGACACATAAGAGAAAGGACATGTAAATTGGACCTTACCAGATCAAAAGTATATAATTTTTATAAAACACCGATGACCACAAAAGTGGAACACTAACTCGAAGAGAACAGTGCCAGAAGCACATTTGCAAAGTGCTTGTGTCCAGAGTACACAAAGATCCAAGATTCAATTGTAAAAAAAACAACTGCATACCATTAAAACTGAGCAGATTTCATCAGATACTTAATCCAGAAACATAAAGAAATGGGGAATAAGTACATAAAAAAGATGTTCAACATCATTAGTCACCAGGGAAACAGTTTTAAAAGAGCTGGAGAGATGGCTCAGGGGTTAAGAACAATGGATGCTCTTCCAGAGGACCCAGGTTCATTTTCCAGCACCCACATGGCAGCCCATAACTGTCTGTAATTCCATTTCCAGAGGATCTGACACCCTTACACAGACATATATGCAGTCAAAACACCAACTGCACATAAAATAAAAATAAATAAATCTTTAAAAATAAAAGAAAGTACCATGAAAACCTTATGCCCTCTAAAATGTCGAAAATGAAAAGAATCTTCTAAATGATTGGCAAGAATAATGGACCAACTGGGATATGGTACCCTACTACTAGGGGTGGAAGGCCCTTTTTCAGTTTCTTAAAAATCTATATATTCTGCTGCCATATGGTCTGCTCACCCCACTAGTATGTGGGAGAGAAGTGGAAGCGTGTATCCAGGTTCATGTGTAGGAGAATTTCTGTGATGTAGTAGTCAGGACTGCAACCCACTCAGCTGCAGGGAGCTGACAGGCTGTGCAGAGAGTGCTGCTGTCTAAGCAGACCACAATTGCAGCAGGTAGGTTGCCACTGCATAGCATGGATGGACTGCCATCTCCTGACTTCTGATTCAGCACCTAACTAGTATCACATGCTTGAGGTTCTCATTGTGTTTTGATTATGTCACTACCAGCTTCTCAGTAGTCTGCACAGTCCAAGTTATGCTGTGGTAACAAACAGAACCATGTCTCCATGACCTGAAGTAAAACTTCTTTCCCTTATGAACTGTGTTTTCCTTGTTCCGTGTTTGTTCATTCTGAGACCCAGGCTGATGGAGGAGTTTGTGACTGTTGACTAATTCAGAGCCACCCAGAATAAAGGCATCGAGATGGACTTTCAAGCCAGCCTACTTCTTTATTTTAATCAGTATTTGTTTTTCTTTTCTTTTTTTCTTTTTTTTCTTTTTTTTTTTTGGTTTTTTGAGACAGGGTTTCTCTACATGTAGCTTTGGTGGCTGTCCTGGAACTCGCTGTATAGCCCAGGCTTGCCTGAGTGCTGGGATAAAAAACGTGCACCACCACCACCCAGCCGTGTTGATCTTTAAATGACACTAGTAGGTAGAGTTTTCTTTAATACTTGATACAAAAATGTATGTAAAATGTCTTTTAGCTTTTATTTACTGTATAATGCTTTGTAGCTAGGAACCCTACTCCTGTGAGTTGGACAAGGAACCTGAGATGCAAAGAGGGTGACTTGGTAATAGACAGACAGCAGTAGAACTAGTGGGACCTAGGAGCCTGTCTTTTGTGTAAGCTGAAGAAAACTTAAGCCATTTAATTTACACTTTGTAAAAATGTCAGTTTCTTCAACAGGCCACGTAGAAGAGGTGTCTCATATTCCCTGTCATCAGTGGCTGGAGCACAATGGATCACACAGGGGCCATAGACACAGAGGAAGAGCTGGGACCTCTAGCCCACCTTGCACCAAGTCCTCAAAGTGAGGCTGTGGCTCACGAATTCCAGGAACTCTCTCTACAGTCCAGTCAGCATTTGCCCCCTCTGAATGAGCGGAAGAATGGTGAGTGTTTCAGCTGCAGGCGGGACTGTGATCTAGAGGTCGCCCTCTTTATGGGGCTAGTTAATTCCAGTTGTGAGTGACGTGTTATCATTTGCATTTGGCAATCCCCACAGGGGACACTTTCCCAGAGGTTCAGCATTTCACTTGCCATCTGCCTCTTTGTTGTGTCACTAGTGACTGCCGTTGGTAGCAGTGCTGCCTTTAGAAGTCAGCCTTAGATTAGCCCATTGGATGGGGAAGACCACTTCTGGAAAGGCATTGTGCATTTGCTGATGCCAAAGAAGTGGGTAATGGCCAGGATCTCCTCCTCCCTTTTGCCATGCCCGGTGTATTAGAACTTAATTTCAGAGGTGGTAAGATTTAGCCATCTCAGTGAAAGCAAGGACTTCTTGAGTGGTTTTATACTAATGGGCACAAGACAAGTTAGGTTCTATTTGGAGCTCGTTCATTTTGTATACAGAGTGAACATTTTCTAACCAGTTCTTACCAATGTGGCAAATTCTTAGGACAGAGGCAGCCTGGTGTCTCCAGAAAATGATAGTTATTAGTAAAGATAGACTAGATACTCTTAGTTCTAGTATACTGTAATACACTTCAAATATAAACACAGTTGATGTTCGAAGAACATGCTGATCATACCAAGGCAGAACCCAGAGCTCTAAGTGAGTTTACCCTGCTGTCAGAGTTCTCATGTGTTCACCTTTACAAATACATGTTTTTAGACTACAGTTTTAAAAGTAAGAAGAAATAAAATGATTTTCCTGTGGAATGCTTCCTATCACCGGTAGGTTTCTAGGGCCTGAATACAGGCTTGGTGAGCTTGCTGTGCCTTCTCACTGTTAGGTTCTGCCCTTGGCCATCTTAACTTAGGCAACACATAGACTTGGTTCAGAAAGAGCCCTGAGTGATGCTTTTTAGACATTCTGTCACCGAGATATGGTGAGAGAGGGCCTGCTTTTGGTCCTGGCCACCTGGCTAGCTTACACCTGAAATAATCACACGGAAACTATATTCATTTAAACACTGTCTAGCCCATTAGTTCTAGCCTCTTATTGGCTAACTCTCACATCTTGATTCAACCCATTTCTAATAAACTGTATGTCACCATGAGGTCGTGGCTTACCGGGAAAGATTCAGCATGTCTGACCTCGCAGCTCCATGGTGGCTCTCTGTCTGCCCTTCTTCCCAGCATTCAGTTCTGTCTATTCTGCCTATCTAAGTGCTGCCCTATCAAAAGGCCAAGGCAGTTTCTTTATTCAACCAATGAAAGCAACACATACACAGAAGAACCTTCTATACCACCAAGAGCCTGACTTTACTGTGGACAGTCACTGAGACAAATCTATTTACTCAGAAATGACTAAATAAATGAGATTGCATGATACCCTAGCCAGTTTCATGTCCCAGGGATTTGAGTTGTATTTGGTGTAAAATCACAAGCTGGCCATGTGTAACAGAGGAGGGAATGCACAGAAAGCGGGTGCACCACAGTCATATAGTTCATTCTCTCACAGATGCTCATGTAGATGTCTGAGTATAAGGTACACATATAGAATAGGCTCCCCTTAGACACTCAAAGAGTTTTTTATTTTGGAACCCAGTACCTTATCCAGGCTGGGCAAGCACTCTACCACTGAAGTACACGCCCTTCCTGTGTATGACATTAGGGTGGTAGATGAAAGGGTAAAATGTTTAATTTACTAAGACTGCTCTATTTTATGAAATAATGCAATCATTTGTCTTGCTCTTTCTGCTTTCATGGTTACTGAAGCCATCCTGCCCAGACTCTGTGACTCTGTGATTGGTGTTGTCAGCTCACATTCGTCTGCTGAGCTGTCATTTCCAGGCTGCAGCTTCATTTCTGTCACTCTAAATTCCAGCAGCTTTTAAAATCCACATGTGATCCAACACTGGAATTCTGTGCTGAATCTTAAACACTACTCATGAAGTAGTAGGGCTGGTTTTCTCCTGTTGTCTCATATCCGTGGTGTTTGTGACATGATCATTTATGTCTGATTTGTCGTCATATGTAGTCTTGTGCAGACCAGAACTTCTGTTTTAGAATAAACCCACTTTGTGTTCTATTTTCAAGCCAAATGCATCTTGTTTAGCTGTTCTGAGAACACAGGAAGAGTATGTTGGTTCCAGTCTGCCCTTTGCCTGCCTGGTTGTTGCCCCAGAATCAACAATTTTTACTAGTGTCCTTTCTGAGACAGAAATATTTGACTGTTTTTAAAAGTAGTTCTAAAACACGTTTTTGTAACAACAGTGTAGTACTTTAAGGTTATAGCTTGGGAATAAGTAATGTATTGATTTTTTTTGATTATCACTATAGGGCTTCTATAAACTTAAAATTAATTTTGAATGACATAGGTTTTTCAGCCAGTGTGTTTTCCCCAAGAGTAATTTCTGTTAAGCCATGAAGACCATCATCTCACAGTGAGGTACTATCTAAGGATTCAAACAGAGCTAGCTTCCTTTTCTAAGGGATGACTACAGGAAGTTTGAAACGTTGCCGTATATTCCAGGCTCATAGCATCTGCCTGCTTTACACACACATTTCAGATGTGAAAGTGCTCTTTGTGCACATGCAATAGAAATGCAGGTTTCTAGGGAGTTAAGGTTCAAGGGATAAAATCCTGAATCAGAAGGAGGAAGTTGGAGTGGTGTATGGTGACTGTGATTTTAATGATGCATGTTCTTCCTGAACAGTTCTAGGAGAACAATCTAAGCACCCTTACTACAAAGACAATGGGATAAGGCTTTATTTAACTATCCCATAGAGTGTGCATATTTCAAAGCACCATTACACATGCATATTATAAATATGTGACATTTTCTCCAATTAAAACAAAAATAAAAAGAAATCTTGGTTTTGAGCAACACACGTGTATGTGTGTATATATGTATATGTATATACATATATATATGCAATAAAGATAGATGCTAGACCCTAACTTGCTTTCTTTGATATTTTTATGTATGTTGTTTATATTTTTAGCTTTTTGTACTCTTGTGTTTAAATCATGTCAGAATGAAGGTACTGGTCTCAAAGCCTCTTGCTGAATATTCTGTGACCACTATAAAAATATCATATGCATATGTCCCTGCTTGTGTGTTTTGTTGTTTTTCCTAAGTCTTTAACTTTTCTCACTGATGCTGCATTCATTTCTGTTGGGAAAATTATATAGGTAGTAAGTCTGATTTGTGGTTAGGAGGATTATGTCATCATAGCCTATAATTCAGCTCTGTGAGCAGATGGGTTCACATTTAGGTAGTAATTCCAGTATCTTCCCTCCTATATTTTTTTAGAAATATTTTTGTCATTCGCTTAGTTGAGTGGCAGAATGTTTCCACTCTGGAGTAAATATGGAAGATATTCAACACAAATACACTATATTCTTTTCTTTATGTTTGAATGTTGCTAAAATTATAGCTAGGAACATCTCAGTATGGCAATCATTGAGGTAGTTATCTTTCCGGATGGACTCTAAAGGAAAGTAGATACCTAGGCACACATAAGCTGTGTTTCTTTATGAAAAGAGTCCATCCACAGAAACCCCAAGCTTCATCTGTCATACTACACACCAGTTATTTCTGTATTTATGTTGACCTTTAGTGTTCAATAGGAAAAGCTCAGGTGGAGGACAGTGTAGGTGGACATTCTTTGGGGGATTTGACATTCCCCAAAAGAGCTGCAGCCCTTTCTTGCGTCCACACTCAAGGAGAGCTTTGATCTGGGGGATGCTCTGTCTTGAGAGCAGAGGTATCAGACATTGCCAGTATTTCTGCAGAGCAGCCCATGTAGCCGCTGTGATAAAGAGCTACACGCTGTCCGGAGCATCTTGGATGTGTTGGTGTGAGACTCGCCCTTCACACAGCGTCAGGCTCACCTTCAGTTACCCAGTAGCAGTGAGGTCAGTGCCTGCTGCCTGCTTTTCCTGAAAAGCTTTTGACTGTGGCCTACCACTTCTGACCCAACCGACTTCATCTGAAGCATTTACTGTGAAATAGCATGTGTAGGAGCCTGGTAAGGTGACATTCTATTTTCCGACATTGAGAATCATAGTTAGGAACTTGAGCTTACAGCTTCATCTGAAATTTTTTTTCTAGATTTTTTTTCCCTTCCATTAAATTTGTACATTGAAAAACTTAGACCTTCTTGTTCACTAATGACCTCTTACTAGAGAGAAAATGATATATTCAAAAGTTGGTGGCACACAAGGAAACACAGAGCTGTTGGCTTTGGGCTCTGCACGGGGCTTTATCTAGCCACACACAGATGGAACTTTCCAGACTGTGGCATTGAGCCAAGGGCAGCCACTTGCCTTGCACCTTAGTGAATAGTGGCTTCTGTTCACAGCTGCTCTGTTGTTTACATTTTACCTGAGAGCATTTCCCGCCCTCATTAGCTGTTGGTCCAGGTGTTTGGAAAGGTGCGAAGGTAATAAACATTGTTCACGAGTAAACTCTGCTCCTCAGACTGCACGTGAGCTGGCACAGTGGGATGGAGACGTGGGGAGACAGGCGGCTCTGTCTCTAGAGCACAGCAGAGGAGATGAGCAGGTGCTAGCCAGAAAAGCTGACTGCAGAGGACAGCAGTGGATCATTTTCTGTAAGACCCTCCTCGGTTGCTTCCCTGTTGACATTTAGAATTCAAAGTGCTTACTGTGTTTCTTTGGGCATCGCTAAACAGTCTGATGAATTTTGATTATTTATTTTTCTTCAGGAGTCAGACTAAGAAAATAAGTGTATATTTCTAATATTCCTTAGCCAAGTTTTTAATTTTTTCCAGTCAGCCGTAGGACTTAGACTAGACACTATTATAAAATCCAGAAACAGATTCTAGAGTGACAGCTGCAAATGAAATTCTGCAGTGGTTATGGCAGATGATGGTGCTTGTGTATTGTGTTTCCTGACTCCGTCAGAAGAAAAAAAGCCTGTAAGCTCTTAAGGTGAGATTCCACTCCCTTTCATAATGGCCTCCAGTCGCTATTGTATAATTGTTTTGTTTCACAATGTCGGTAGACACCTATAACCTGTCTGCCCTCTTTTTTTCTCCTCTGGTTTCTTCTTGAGACAGTGTTGGTCAGGATCTAGTTTGCTTCAGTGTGTTGCTGAACACACCTAGTACATGCCTGTGGGAGGGAGCAGGAGATGGACTTTTCCCACACCTCTGACCTCGGCTTGAATCTTACCTGCTGCAGCAGCTAGGCCAGAATGCTCGTAGTGCTCATCCGTATGTGTTTTAGGGTTCATGGGGCCCACAGTTTCACAGGACCACAGACCCCACTTATAGCACCCTGACACCTCATTCAGAGTCATTTATCTTGGCTTTTAAATGATGTCTCTTACAGAAATGAGTATTAACAAGGTAATTTAGAAAATAATAGTAATTAGCAGTTTGGTTTAAGCTGTCATTGGAAATCATATCATTATAACATGTAGAAATGCCTAACCTGAACACTTTTAAAGGTTTTTCTAGGTACTAGATTCAATAAATATATTTTTTACATAAATTGAGATGATTTTCTTAAAATTAGAATCTACTATATGTTTTATTAGACATTGGACGGATGAATAATGAACCAATTTGTGAAAGAGGAGTTGCTGTCCCTCAGAGAGCCTCAAGGAAGGGAAAAGAGACATCAGAAACCTGGACTCATGTGACACGTGCACACATGTGAAGACACTGTTAAGTGGAGGGGAGGATAGTGAGAAACATAGCCCATGAGTACTTTTATTCGTATCATTTAGCTCATACTTTAAGATAGCGGTATCATGGCACTATTGTAACAGAAAGCAACGTGATGAGTGAGAACAGCAAATGGATTAGAATTTTCTCTTAGGTTGGTAATTGATGATCATTTAAACTAACAAGCAGTCACACCCAGTGTTTTCTAACTCCTTTAACCATGCTCTTGGCTCTCCTGCCTCACTGCTGCCCTCACTGTTATTAACAGGAAGTATAGTCTTTGGGGAGTCAGGACTCCAGCTTCCTCTGCCAGCTCAGTCTGTGAGCACGGGTAAGTCCGAGAAGCACGCGTGTCACAGTGTCCCCATCGCAGTGTTTGTCTGCAGCTTCAGCCACACGCTCCCCTCTTGCTGCCCTTTCTCATCACATCATGCACTCCTCTGTGTCATTTTACTTTTGTCTTGCGTTCTTCATTAAGTAGCAGAACCATAAATGTGCTTCCATCTCAGCCAGTTGATGAATTTTCCATAGATCCAGAGTAGTCATGTATCACGTTATGAAACATGTATATGAGCTCTCTGTTAGTCAGATGCTCCTCATTGCCAAAAGGAAAGAGAAATTGGCTTGATGGATGCTATTTTTAAAATAACATGTCTACTATAGATCATGCAGTGGCTTTCAGAGGTTGGCCGAGTATGTGTTATGTGTTAATGGTGGCACTAGTCTGTCAGTTTAAAAGGCACTATTTCACCTGTTTTTAATGCCCAAATGATCGATGTTCCTTTCTTGTCGTGTATGTTACTGTTTTCATTGGGAGTGATAATATTCTTTATTCACCATCTTAGAATGTTGGTGTGTGACCTTGTGTTTAATAAGGAAAGGGGGGGGGTCTCACAGACTACCTTTAGAGCCTGCCAGTGTTTGGATGGTTGCCGTGCTGTCAATTGGAATAGTCCCTGTCATCTTGACAGGGCAATTAAGATACTGATTGGGCTGCCAGCTAGCCAGTTTCTCCCAAGGTGTTGAAAATTGATACTCCAATGATAGAAATAAAGATACTTTTAATTTTTTTCATTTATTTGTGTGTAATATGGATTCTGAGGATTGAACTCAGGTCATCAGGCTTGGCAGTAAGTGCCTTGACCAACTGAACCATCTTGCTGGCTACCAAAATATTTTTAAAAATATCATTAGCAAACATTTATTGAGATGACCATTGTGTGCCTTGCTCTAAAATAATTTTTAAATTTCCAGCTTCTAGTACAAGGTCAGCAATTCAGAGTGCAGTGTAGTCCTGTGAAAGAAAATGTTGGACACGTAGGCCTCTAAAAGCAATTCCCCTGACGACATACAGACAAGCCGTGTAGAGATGATTCTCGAAGAACACACGGCACATTGTGAGTAGTCGTGCTCGCATTACATGCTTGATGAGCAGGAACCTCCAAGGAACAGCACACAGGGTGGTTAAAAACGCCAACAGGGGCTAGCTGCTAGCTGGACAGTTACTAGCCATGCACTTTCCTCCCTCTGCCTGCTTCCCACCTACAGATTGGGGTCACACCTGTACCTCCCTGTAGGATTGGGGTCACACCTGTACCTCCCTGTAGGATTGCTTTGACAGGAAACTAGGTGACTCTCTATAGGGTTTAAAACAGTGTTGAATTAGGGTAGATGCTTAGAGAATCTGCTCTCTTTGTTCATGAGATATAGATTTCCCCCAGTGATAGTTTATAACTTGATGGGTTTTTTTATTTTGTTTTCAATAGTTCCAGTAACTTTTGCTTCCTGTTTCCACAATTATTTCTTTTTAAAGAAAATATAATGGCACACAGCTTCATCCCTCTATGCATACACCTTTACAACACTGTTGAGCTTTGAGAAGGCAAAAGCAGTGGGCACAGGTTTCCCATGAAGTTGTCTCTCGTGGGTCCTGCCAGTTCCCACAGTCCTAGCATTCCCTGAGCATCAGTCAGTGTCTGCAAGGAAGGACTTTGAGATTGTAAAGCATGTGAAAAGACAAACAGGCCAACCCTCAGGCTCTCTAGGGACCCTGCCCTCCAGAAAAGACTCCAAGCTGACATTTTCACAGGCTACTTGCAGGAGTTCCATTAGGGCGGGCCCAGTCAGCAGACTCCTGACCAGAGCCTCCATCACCCGGGCTGCTGTGCAGCTGCTCTTTCCTGTCTTCTTGTTCTGCGGAGGCAGCGTCAATAGATGTGGCTGCTGGGATGCTGAAGTCTGTGATATGAACAACCATTGCTGGGCAGAAGATGTTCAGTATAATAAATAAAGTGGCTGTTTGTGATGTTTAAACAGGTTTCTTGTTTTAGGTCATCATCTAAACTTTTTTACTTTAGTTACAAGAAACCTCTGGAATAATCACATCTCTGATTTTTTTTTTGTTGTGACTTGATCATTTAAGAAAGAAATTAGATTAGATCAAGAAATGACCTGATAAAAAATAAACGTGGATATTAAGAACATGTTTATGTTGCCATGGCTTGTTTCCCAGTGATCTTTAAAATACACAAAAGCAGAGACACTTGCAGTTACTTAGAAAGTTGTTCTGAAAGATCTTTCAGTGACAACACCTATTTTGCCTGATGCTGTTTATTCTCGGAAGGGGCTGTAAACTGTTTTTATTTGGGTCCTTTCTTTTACTTTATTGTGTGCTATCATACTTTTCCTTTTTAAAAAAAAATATATATATATCTATATATATATATAGGGATATATATATATCTGTATATAAAGGGATATATATATATATATATATATATATATATATATATATATATAAATGTGAAGGGCAGGACCCAAGGAATTTGAAGGTTGGATTACTTAAGGAAATAGATAATTATGACTGATTGGGTTTATGCTTAGCTTTAAATGCTGAAAGTCCTAAGGCTATCCCACAGGAAGTCTGAGTGGCATGTCTACAGTTCCAGAGGTGGACATATTCTGCACTGGAGAGTTGGTTTATTGGGGTTGGGAAGTTTTGTTCTTAGAGCTTTTTAATGAGGTCTCCTGTTTCTTTTCAATGAGTTAGCTCTTAGATGAATCCATAGAACTGACTGTTAAGAGTCCTTCCCAAAGCTAGGTGGTGGTGGCACATGAATTTAATCCCAGCACTCGAGAAGCAAAGGCAAGTAGATCTCTGTGCGTTCAAAGCCAGCCTGGTCTGCAGAGTGAGTTCCAGGACAGCCAAGGCTACACAGAGAGTCCTGTCTGGAAAAAAAAAGAAAACAAATAAACAAAAAACTAACCAAATAAACAAAACCCAAAAAACCAAAGCAGCAGCAAAAGAGTCCTTCACAACTGGAAATTTGTGATTCCATATTCTTTTCTGTTGTCATGTGTTTTGAATGATGGGGTTTTTTTTGTTTGTTTGTTTGTTTGGGTTTTTTTTTGAATGATGTTTTTAAAGGGCTTGAGCAAATAGGCCATGTATGTTCTCAGTCAAGCCCCTTCAGCTTGGCAGTAGGAATAATACAGATTTTATCATATTCTGTTGGGAATCCAGTATACTTTAGATGTCCCTAGTTTTGGGGCTGGGGGGGGGGGAAGGAAGGAAACTGAAGTGAAGTAATAAATAGGTCATAAGTAGTTCTTGAATATCCTGGATTGTATCAAATTGTGTGACTCCTGATCAGTGTGTAAAATTATAAATGCTGAAAAATATATGTGGACATGGTTCTTTTCTCAAGCCAGGATTAACAATGATGTTTAACTAGATATAATCTTAATACCACCTCTTTGTCTCTGTCTCCCCCAATGACCCCATGTGTATGTGTGCTAGCCTCCATTTTTTCAAAGAACTGGAATGTGTTGGTGAATTAGCAAATTCTCTACTTGTGTAACTGCTTTCTTGTTTGTCATGGACACAGAGCACCTATATGATTACACAAACACAATATGGACTCATTAGTTCCTTGTCTGTTGCTGTGATAAATACCCTAACCAAAAGCGGTTCTTTGAGCTTATGGTTCTAGTGGGAGAGTCCATAATGTCTGGGGAGGCGTGGCAGCAGGTTGCTGTAGCAGGCTGAAACCACATCCAACCACAAACATGGTGGGTAGAGAACCCACTGCAAGTGCAGTGAGGCTGTGAACTCTGGAAGCCTACCCCCAGTGACGTACTTCCTCCACAAGGGCCATATTCCTGGAACCCACCCCTGTAGCACCACTAACCAGGGACCATGTGTTCTTCCTGTGAGGGATATTTCCCATTCAGACCACCCACACTGATACCATCAAAGTACAGAAAATTTTCTTGGCTATACAGAGGTCAAGGTAAGGTATAAGCTATTGAAATCAAGTTCAGACTAAACTACTGACATTTAAATAATTTAGGAATTGTGACTTAAGGCCAAGAAGTTTTAGAAAGTGTCTTGATTTTTATTTTCTTCAACTATGGCACTAACATTCCCTACAGTATGCTTTCTAATGGGAATGTATACATTTTACAAGCAACTGTGGTTATTTCATATAACCTTGAGGGTAGATGTTGTGTTTATGTCAGGTCCCACTTAGGAAGCATTGTCTGTAGTCACTAATGACTTTGTATTCACTTTTTCCACCATGCATTCAGAGATTCTAAACTGTCTATTATCTGTGTCTTTCCCATTTCTCTGCACTTTGTTTGCTCTTTGGTTTTGTTTGGTTTTGGTTTTGTAGCAGGGTCTCTCACTGAAGCTGAAGTTGATTAATTCACCTAGACTGACTGGCTAGTGAGCTCCACGGATCCATCCTCCTGTGTTGAACACTCCTGGAGATGGAGCTATGGACATTTGCTGTCATGTCTGGCTCCTGTATGTGCTGAGGATCTGCACTCAGTCCTCATGCTTGCTTAGTGAGAACTTTACACAGAACTGAGCCGCCCCAGACCCTTTTGTTTTGATACAAGGTCTCACTATGCAGCCCTGTTGGCCTGAGCAGTTCTCAGTGTCTCTGCATCGTAAGAGCTGGGGTTGCGGGTGTGCACCACCATGTCTGGGTTCTTCAGGATAATCTTTGTCTTGTAAGAGAGTATGTTCATTCATTATTCTCAACTTGACACAAACTGGGGGGAAGGAATCTCAGTTAGGAATTGCCTCCATCACATTGGTCAGTGGGCAAGTCTGTGGAACATTTTCTTGATTTATGACTGATGTCAGGGGCCCAGCCTAATGTTGGGTTATGCCACCCATGGGCCAATGGTCCTGAGGTCTATAAGAAAACAATCCAAGAAAACTATGGGAGGCAAACCAGTAAGCACATAGTAAGCACATGGTCTCTGCTTCGGCTCCTGCCTACAGGTTCCTGCCTTGAGTTCTTGCTTTGACTTCTTTTCATGGTGGACTGTGAGCTGAAATGAACCCTTTATTCCCCAAGCTGCTTTTGGTCATGGTGTTTATGAAAGCAGTAGAAAGCAAACTAGGACAGTGTTGCGGGAGGTCCTCCCACTCCTCCAGCCTATCACCGCTGAGGTACCAGCCCATTGGGGCGTGGTTTCTCTCCCTTTAAAAAAGCGGCCACTTCCCTCTCCTCTCTCTCTCTTCACTTCCTGCTCCGCAGGCGACTAGATTCCTTTCCTGGTTGCGTAGAGGGCTGTTGCCTGGGACAGTGATCTGTAAGTTTTTTCCCCTTTAAATAAATACCACCCTAATAATCATAACCCCGAATTGGTGTGGCATTGTTTGTGAGTTACGCCTTCATTTTGGCACCCAACGTTTGGTTTCAGAACCTCTCCTTTCCCTGCTCGCAGCCACGAGGTCTCATTTATTTGTAGATTTATTTTTATTCAAGTATATGTGTTTGTGTCTCTGTGTGTGCATATATGTGGGGGGGGCACCCATGGATGCAAGAAGACATCTGAATCCCCTGGAGCTGGAATTGCAGACAGTTATGAGCCACCTGGTATATGTGCTGGGAACAGAACTCCAGTCTTCTACAAGTGCACGTAACCATTGAGCTCTCTCCGGACCCTTGAATCTCATTTGTAAGCACCTCCTCTTTAAAATTCCGTCTGTTTTTATGAATTGTTCCTTTCGCATCATGACACCCCCTCATCCCAGGTAACAAGCCCCCTTCTAAAGTGTTTTCCTACAGTTGGCTTGACATGAGATCCTGACCATAGGTATTCCTAGGTGGTTTCTTATAGACTGCACAGAACTGAATCTTTCTTACTTTCTTACTCCTATTTGATAATGTCTTTCAGTTGTCATGTTTAGATCACGAATATTATTCTTAAGTACTGTGCCCGAAGTTATAACAATAATAGTTGTAATTACTCGGTAAAGGCTAACCCAATGCCCAGTAGTTATCTCATAGTTTCTATAGATGAGGAATTCAGTTGGGTCTGATATAATTGGTCACCTCTGCTCAGGGTCTCTCGGGAACCCGCAGCAGTGTCCTTGGGATTGAATTCATCAGTAGAGCAGCTGAGAAAGTTCCTCTTCTTAAGCTTTCCTGCAATCCTCAGCAGAGCCCCATTCCTTGAGTTCCTTGCTGGCTGTTGCCTGGAAGCCACCCTCACATCTGCCACCAGGGTTCTCTAGAAGAACAGCTCGCGTTCTTGCTTCCTGTAGGACTAGGAAGGCAGAGTTAATCCCTCAAAGTTGCCGTGGCCTGTTGATAAGTGAGCAAATTGCTTGAGTAAGCAAAGCCATGAGTACTAGAGGAGGCGGGGGGGGGGGGGGGGGGGGGGCTGGTTGGGGCTTTAGCCGCAGCTATGTTGGATGTGTCCTCTTGTGGATTTGTTTGTCCCTTTTTTGCTCTCTCTCAGTTCTTCTTTTCTGCCCTTTTACTGGTAATTTTAAAGATTATTTTGTTTTTACTTTTACCCTGTCTTGTTAGCACTACCTCTCCTCTCCCTACATGTTTAGTGACATTCGTAATTTAGGTAGAAAGTGATGTTAATACCACCTGGTAAAATAGTTTTTTCTCATGCCTCCTCAGCCTTCTACTGAGGCCGAGTAGAGCATATGTTTCTGCTATTGTAGCTTTATCCCAGCAAGTTCTGGTTTTCCTTCTTACATTCTCCATTTCCCCCAGCAGAACCAATATTTTACCCCCAGTGTTTTCATGTTGAATACTTAGTAAAGTCATAGCAGTTGTTAGTTCCTTCTCTGACATTCTGTGTCTTCTCTGTGGAATTGTCTCCTATGGAGTGAGTTGTATTTCACTGTAGAAGTTGAGCTCGGCATGGTGGTGCACCTTGGAAGACAGAGGCAGGGGCAGGAGGATCTCTGAGTTTAAAGCCAGTCTGGAAATCTACACTACACAGCAAGTTTCAGGACAGCCCTATATTAAAAACAACAACATCAAAAGAAGTCATTGAAGGAGTTTTACTTCCCTGCTTCCTGGAAATGTTTTGTGGCTGTTACTGACTGTAACACTGGGAATGCTGCCAGGCTCAGTGTCTAGGGTTGAGTTTTTCTGTCTTCCTTTAAAAAGCATGCGCTTTTGACTTGGTGGACATTGGCTGACCTTTAGGTCACCTCAAAACTTTTCTTAAATTTTTGCCTGTGATGATCTAGGGGTACATTTTTGTTGGGGACAGTGCTTTAAGGATCTTGTTTGGTGTCTCTGCTGTTTGTTTGCCCTGTCATCTGTCCCAGGGAGACCATTCCACTCAGGCTACTTGAAACATGTGTGCTATGGAGACACTTCAGCTGATCATTTCTTACCTAGTCCTGTGGGATTTTAGTTCATTACATAAAGCCCTATCCTCAGCAGAGTTGTCAGGGCACTGCCAGGCAGGTGTCTGGACTCTGTCAGCACAGTGTCCAAGGTACCTTACCCTCCAGAGCTCTGGGCCCTGACCCCCCAACCCTTGTTTCCCAGTGTGTGTGTGCAAATGCCTCATGTGCATGCCAGGCTTCCTAGTTGACAGAAATGCCTCATGACAGAAAATGAAGTCCAGTGTTTATCAATCTGTGGGGTCTGAAATTGGCATTTTAGCCCGAGGCCTGTGCCCTGTCCTCTGGGATGTGTGGGGCTGAACTTTCTCATAAGACTACAGCAGCAGTGGCATCTGATTGCTTTTTATTGATACTTTGGGGCAGCGAGTGAGTAAAACCAAGTTGTTGGTGAAGAAATAAGGAGAGCACCTTCCGTGTCTCAGCTGGCAAGAGCAGCCTGCAGGTCCGTTATAACAACACTCCTGAGCCTCATTGGTCTGGAGCCAGTGCCAGCGTTGCTCACTTCTAGAAGTTCATTTTTCTTTGTTTTTAAGGATCAGGGAAGAAAGTTTTCTCAGGTTGGCAGAATCTATTCTTCATTAATAGAGAACTAATTACATACTGTTTTCTCCTTTAAAAAAAAATCATTTTGCCTCAATATTTGAATTAGATCCAACTTGGCAGAAGAGTCAGCCCTTAAAGATAACCACTGGGTGTGCATCTCCTCTCACAGGTGGGTCAGATGGGGTTCTCCTGTTGGGACCGTCTAGATATTTCTAAGAGAAAACAAGTAATAAAATGATGGACGCACCATGAGTGCCCTCTCTCCCACCATCCTGCACCCTGCCCTGGGAGAAAGGCAGAAGCAAGCTGTACTTGTCAGCGGGCAGCATGCATACCATCCTGTCTCCTCCTCCTCCTCCCTCTCATTCTTCTTCCTTTTCTTCTTTCTGTCCTTATGATCTTGAGATAGAATCTGACTAGTCTCTTTCATTGAATGTCGATGTTTGTACAAGTATATATTGTATATGAAACACACGCCCAGGACCTTCTGCCCTCCCTTTTTGTGTCCTTCTTGCCTCCCTTTAGTCCCCTTTGTTCCCTAAAGAGTTCCACAAACAGTAGTCTATGTACCTCTGTAAAATCTAGAACCCATCAGTGAGAGAAAATAAATAATATTTGACATTCTGAGACAGACTTAATTTGCTTAACATGTCATTGCTAGTCTCAGCCATTTTCCTGGGAATGGCATTCTGTCATTCTATCAGTCTGTTAGTTTTGATCCTTGTGCTAGATTTCCCAAGTTCCAGGATGACAGGAATACTCCACCAGGCCCATCTCCTTTCTTTGCTATAGTATATATTCCTCATGTGTACATAATGCTATTTATTATCAGTGAAGAAAGACAACCTTAAATGCACTTGTGGAATACCAGGAATTTGGTAGGTTATTACTATATTCTGATGTTGGGGGATTCTACTTAGAGCTGATCAAGTTGACTCTTTACATTCATCATAGATTATCATTCTTTAATGTACAAAAGCATTAAGGAAACATGCTCTTTTGTTACATACTTTGAACAGGTGATGGAAATAAAATAGGGTATCATTGTGATCACTTGGTCACACAGCTCACCCTGTCTCTGCATAATCCTAACACTGATCAGACTTTCCGCAGTCTGGCCCCCAAAGGCCGTGTCCCAGTTTATCATTGGGCTTACAGGGCTGTCATCACTCCCACATGTGCTGCTGTAACCCCAGCTCCCATAGAACCAGAGGAGTTGGAAGACAGCAGAGAGGAGTGGATAGCAGGCTGAGTGTACTAGGCATCTGTATCAAATTGCAGTAGAGATGGAGATGGACCACCTAGCATAGGTGAACACACCATCAAGGAGCTGGTGAGTCCAGGTGGTACTCAGTAGGTTCAGGAAACCTGCTGCTAATATATAAGCCAAGTAAGAGCACAATACAATTAGAATCAGCTCTTGATTGACACTTGGAACTGTCGAGTGGTCAGATATTTTTATCAAAGGAGTTAGAATATATATAGAATAATGTAGATTCATAATATAGAATTCTAATTTATTAACCCACATGCTATGTGCATCGGTTTGGTTTTGGTTTTGTTTGTAACTTGTTTGGAGGTAAGGTCTTACTCTGTAGCTTAGGCTAAGCTAGAACTAGATCTTCCCCCTTCCTCATCCTTCCAAGTGCTGGCACTCCAGATATGGCTGCCACTCTGAGCTGATAGTTTGTGTAAGTGAAGGGTTTCATTGGTGTGATGTGCTAATGCAGCGTATTTTCAACAAGAGGCTTCACCTCCATACTGCACCCTTTCAGAAACTACTGTTCCCTTGGCTCCTTTGTGGGTGCAGAGTTCTTAGCACCCCGTTTTGACTTGCTTAGTCACCGTGCTGCATGCGAAAACCACCCACATTCTTGTTCTCACTCCTTTTAGTGATACAGCCAATGGACATCTATAAACAAGCTGCTGTGTCAAATTTTTCTGTGTGGTGCTGTGTTTTGCCAAATTTTCCTCTTTGCTACAAAGCAGACCTAGATCCCACGAGCCCACAGCCAGACACAGCCCTGGATTCTGCACACAGAGAGGCTTTGTCTCCCAAAGAGACAGAGCATTGACCTTGTGAGATAAGATGTAGCTGTTTACATGTGCCCCATAAACTGAGATGCAAGGAGGTTAAACAAGGCCCAGAGTGGCTATTCAGAAATGTAGTTTTATAGATACTCAAAAGCTGCCCCCAAAGGTAACGAAGAAGGCCACAATGCAGAAAAGATTGGTTTTAGTCAAGGCTAAAGTTGTTTTACATAAAAATGTTGGGAAAGGAATGGAGGTAGCCGTATATAAAGCTAGAAGAGGCTTGAAGCTTTTACAGAGCAGAGCAGTTTTCCTTTGAACCCCTCCTGAAGGTGGAAACCGTGTCCTGTCAGCCTCTCCACTTTGCCTTCGGGTTCAGTTCAGCCAACAGGTATTGCAGATGCTGTCTTAGTTCACTTTTCAGTTGCCGTGATAAAGCAGCCATGACCAACAGAACTGACAGAAGAAAGAGTTTATTTGGATTCATAGTTCTAGAAGGATAAGAGTCCTTGATGGTTGAGCAGAGGCATGGCAAACGGCAAGCATGCTAGCAGAATAGGAAGCTGAGAGTTCATACCCAGAACCAAGCATGAAGCAGAGAGAGCAAACTGAAGCAGAGTGGAGTCTTGAGCGCTCAAAGCCCTCCCTGAGTGACACACTTCCTCCAGTAGGGCCGCACTTCCTAAACCTCCCCAAACAGCACCAACAGCTGGGGACCAAGCGCTTAAATACCCGAGACCTTGGGGGACATTTCTTACTCAAAGTACTACAAATGCCATGCTGAATATTGATAGAAACATCCATGCGAACAAAAGCTCACTGCTGCCTGCAGTGCTGTCCTCTGATGCTATTTGTATTCCCATCCTTACACCTTCCTCAGAATGCTATTACTGCTTGAGGAAAAGTGATTTCATAGCTCAGCACCATTGGAGCTCAGAGCCCAGAGCCATACACAGGTGGGTGTGTCTTTTCACTCTGGCCTAGCACTTTTAAAGGTTCTCCATGAAATGAATGAACAATTTTTAAGAATTCCTATAGTAAAAAAAATGTTTCAACAATCATTTGATTCTTTTTCATCTTTAAAGAAATAGCTGCATTTGTCTGTTTTTTGTGTGTGCGCGCATGCACGCGTGTGCGTATACCATAGCTTCATGTAGGTCAAAGAGCAGTTTGTTGGAATTGGTTCTTACTTTCCACCATGTGGGTACTGGGGATTGAACTCAGATTCTCAGACTTGGTGGTAAGTGCCTTTACCCTGCCAGCTAGCTCACTGGCCTTCTTACTAATCTTCTAAACAAATACACTTCATTTTCCAGGAAAGTGAAGAGCCTAAAATAGATCATCCTCTTCTGGCAATTTATTTTATAACAAACTATTTGACACTTAACAACTAAAATAAAAACCTGCTTTTACTAGTTTTATAAGTCAACTATCTTTTCTGTGGTGAAGTATACACGAGCTATTTTCACTTGTAGTTGCCCCAATAGAATAGGAGCTCTTTTACATTTTCTTTTTAACTCTTGGAGCCAAGGCAATTTATTAACCCCCAGAAGCATCTGTGTAAGTTGCAGGCATACCCCCGTACACCAGCACACATCTAGGAAGAACAGAAAGTTAACATGAGTGTTGAGGTGTGTCCCATCGCCACTCTCCCCATGCCCCTCAGAAATGACCCTTTAGTTTAGTATTGTTCAGCCAGGACCTTGACAGCTATGGCTCCATGTGTTTAGCTGATAGACTTTAATTTCTCCTAACACAGTGCAGTCCTCCCTGTCCTTTGCAACTCGGTGCCTGTGGAGTAGCTGCAGTCCTTTGGAGTAGTTGCAGAAAAAAGGCACCACTTTTTCTTTGTCTGACTGGGTTGTTGTGGGAGGTTTGGGTAAGAGTATGACTAGGGTGCTAAGTCCTCAGTGAGTCACATCAAGAGTGAGTGAGAGGTTGACCAATTATTGGGTGAGATTAAAGTACCCCTTATTCTCTGCAATGACGTGAGTGTTCTGTGACCCAGCCATCTTTTCCCATTGTTTAATTGACAGTTTACACCTACTCTTATAAAGTTACTTGCAAAATCATTTCCAATTCTGACATTCCTTCTGGAATTCTGAGAGGTTCAAGCACTGAGGACTTTATAGATTCTTTAGCCAGGAATGTAACCATTGTTTCCACATGTGTATGTGTATGTGTAGGTGTGTGGGCACGCACGGGTTGAGGTCAGAAGACAGCCTTTTGAAATTGGTTCTCTCTTTTTACCCTGTCAGTTCCAGGCCGATGGACTTGGTGGCAAGTGCTTTTACTCAATGAGCATCATCGTTTTTGTTGAAAATTTTGTTTCAATTTGAATAATAAAACTCCCTTTGTAACTGTATTCTTCTTTTGTGTACTTTTGACCTTTTCCTGTTCATCTTTGGATCACCATTTAAATGTTCACTGACCTAATTTTAGGCTTAGCTGTACCTCTGCAAATCTCTGGTTCCTTTAGTAGGGAATAGTATTTAGAAACTACAGAGAATGGTCATTTTCAGCTGAATGTCATTGATTCAACTCTTTTGTTTTATTTTGTTTTTTCAAAACAGGGTTTCTCTGTAGCTTTGGAGTCTGTTTTGACCTGGAACTCGCTCTGTATGCTAGGCTGGCCTTACGCTCACAGAGATCCGCCTGTCTCTGCCTCCTGAGTGCTGGGATTAAAGGTGTATGCACCACCACCGCCCAGTTGATTCCACTCTTTAACCTGTAAACTCTGTAACCACTCTTGTAGGTTACAGAGGACATTATTTAGAATTGTGTCTTCAGGCCTAGAATTGCCATTCAGGTATAAAGAGGATAAAAGTGCCAAAGAATTGACCCACCGAGACCTAATATGATGCTGCAGAAGTTGAGATTGAGAAGCAGTCTCCCAGTGGACCAGCATAGAGGAGTTAGGGCCAATTCCGGAATGTGCCTTGGGGAAACAGTGCTCTGATCTCAATTTGCTAACTCTCCAGAGGAAAGACATCTACCTTTCACTCATCCCATACATAAGCATATCACTGTGATAGACCAAAGCTTTGGGGGGACATATTTCCATGACAGCATGGTCAGAAAATTTTTAAATGGTACTTGTAAGTTAAGCTGTATTTAAGTTATGGACACTTGTGCACCAGCACATCACTGGGAGTTTTAAAAAGAAATGCATCTCAGTGGATAGATTTAGTAAAAGACCACTCTATAGGAAGTAAGAGATCCCTGCAAGCCAGGCTAACCTATGGACAAGTGCCTGGACTGTTAGTTCATGTGATGGTTTAAACTGAATAACCCTAACAGGCTCATGTTTGAATACTGTCTCTAGGGATTTGAACTGTTGGGGAAGGTTTAGGACAGCATTTATCAACCTGTGGGTCACAGATCTTTGTAGGGTCAAACAACCCTTTCACAGGAGTTGCCTAAGACCATTGGAAAACATATTTACATTATGATTCATAACAGCAAAATTGCAGTTATAAAGTAATTTTACAACAAAATTAATTTTCTAGTTGTGGTCACCACAACACGAGGAACTGTACTAAGGGATTACAGCATTAGGAAGGTTGAGAACCACAGGATTAGGAGATGTGACTTTGTTTGATGAGGTGTGTCACCAGAGGTGAACTTTGAGGCTTCAAAAACCCAGTGCTCTCTCACTCCTCTTCCCCTTTTGCTGGTGGCTCAGATGTAAACTCTAAGCTACTGCTCCCGCACCATGCCTGCCTGCTGCCATGCTCCACACTATGATGGTCATGGACTCTAATGTAAACCCCCAATAAACTTTTTCTTATGTATGTTTCCTTGGTCATGGTGTCTCATTACAGGAGTACAAAAATAGCTAAGACAGTTGACAGTGAATGTCATCTTTGGGATGCTCGTGTCTACAGGGGCAAGGGTAGTTTGTCCTTAGTCATCAGAACTAAGGCGTATATCCCAGTTCAGGCTTGGCAACAAGCACCTTTAATTACTGAGGAACTGAATTCGATCCCCAGGATGTACATGATGGGAAGAGAGAACTGACTGGACGACATCGTGTACACACTAAATAAATGAATGTAAAGACAACAAGCCCTGAGCAGAGTGACCACTGAATGAGGATGAGGTCCTGACCCTCCACCTCTGCAGTGCTGGCTTGTAGACGTGTACTACCACACCAAGCACCATGACCTTTTAAATGTATGTATGCATTTATAAATGTGTCCATAGAGGTCAGAGAGGCCACCAGATCCCTGTAGCTGGAGCTTTAATCCTCCACAAGGGCAGTCTACATTCATAACCGCTGAGCCAGCTCTTCAGCCCCAGCATTACACTTTTAAAAAGAAATCATTATCTCTATTTGTAGCATTATTAATAAAAGCCCAGAGACTGATATTGGGGTTCAATCTGAAGGTCAGAAAAGCAAAACAGCCAGCCACTGGCTGTTACCTCTATCTCACCCAGAAATGGCGATCCTGCCTCCAAGAATCTCAGAATGAGACTGACTGAGAGTTGTCTCCTCCTGTTTTATAATCCTCTCTATTGCTGCTGGGATTAAAGGCATGAGCCACTACCGCCTGGTTTCTTTGGCAAATTTAAAGTGTGGCTACTGGGATTAAAGGTGTGTGTCACTATTGCCTGGTCTATATGGCTGACCAGAGCGACTGTTTTACTCTCTGATCTTCAGGAAAGCTTTATTTATTAAAACGAAATGAAATATCATTACATTTTTTCGTGTTATTTTCACCAGAAAAGCAAGTATTAGGAGGACCAAGAAGAGTCCTGTCATTGTTGACTGATAGCCCTGTGCCTGGAGATTTCCTTCACTGTCTCAGACATCCTCCTTAGCAGTCTGTAAACGTGGATCTACATCCTTAAAGTTCAAGTAAAGAACTAAGAGGAACTGCAGTTTGAGAGATTTGGAACCTTACAGGTCTGAAAGTACGGAGTGAGCAAGGTCTGACTGACTCCCAAGTTGATTGATAAAGCATGCCTCCTTTCTCAGAGCAGACTTATTTTTATTGGGCTCAGGGTTGATTCTGGGTGATAACTAAGGGAGACAAAAAAAAAAAAAAACAAAAACCTAGCAGTGATGTTTGGCTTGAGATATTAGCACATCCTCCTGAGCAAGAAAGGCAGATACATGGTACTTCTTGTTCTCAGAAACAGTCTTTAGTATGAGTCTTTTGTCCCTGTTTGGAGCTTCCTCTAAGCCAGGAGTTCATCTCACAATAAGGTTTAGTTACTTGATGTGTGTCCTGGCTGCCCCTGAAGATGAATCTTGTGGCTGAGTAACCTAGAAGCTTTGGGAGAGCACTTCTCCCTCTTTGCCACTGTTTGCGCTGCTCCTCCGCAGCCTGGAGCAGCAGTGTTCTTCCTGATGTGCATATTTTCTCCAGAAAAATAGGTATTGGAAGAACCAAGAAAAGTACTGTCCTTGCTGACCTCAGGCCTTGCGCCCTGCGTTTTCCTTCACTATTCTTTCTGGGTGTCCTCCCAAACATGCACCACTCTGTCCACAGTGCTTCCATGATTTCAGTTTTCCTTCAGCAAAAAATCGGACACCCTGCACAGCTACAGATCCCATCATGCCTGAGCTTTGCACAGCTCTCCAGCCTTCCTTCATTCTTCCTTGCACCCAGCACTGACATCTTGTGAACTACCAGCTCCAAACCACAGTTACTCAAGTTTTGAGACTTCCCCTTTTTGTAGGTGTTCTGCCTTTCCCATCCCAGCCTTCTCACCCCCATGCTCCTGTTTGCAAGGTACTGTCCTCCAAACACTCTTACTTTGCTTTGTTCAACTAAATGACTGAGTAAATCTAGCTCCTTAGAAGCAACTTTTGCCTCTGTGTCACACCTGAACTTGTGATCACTTTTCTAGAGTTATAGGCAGTTGTGAACCTCCATGTGGGTGCTGGGAATCAAACCTAGGTCCTCCGGAAGAGTAACCAGTTCACTTCTCTACCCAGTCATTGTTTCAGCTCTGTGTTTTGTTTGTTTTGAGAGTGAGTCTTGTATTACCTGGGCTGGCCTTGAAGTCTTGGGGTTTAAGTGATCCTGTTGCCTTAGCCTTCCAAGTAGCGGGAGCTGAAGGCATGTGTCACCAGGCCTGGCTCTATAACTTTGTTTTTGAAGTGATTATATGAAAGTTACAGACATGGTACAAAGAATCCCCACTCTTATATTCCATTGTTCTTTACATTCATAGATGTGGCTTGCTTTCTGAACCTCATGGAAGTAGGTTCCAGATGTGATATTTAGTGCTAGACACTCAAGAATGTGCTCACTGAAAATAACAAAGAATCCCCACTCTTATATTCCATTGTTCTTTACATTCATAGATGTGGCTTGCTTTCTGAACCTCATGGAAGTAGGTTCCAGATGTGATATTTAGTGCTAGACACTCAAGAATGTGCTCACTGAAAATACAGGTACTCTGTTCTGAAGCCACAATGTTAAAATTAGAGTGTGGCATTGACTCACTGCTGGTAACCAACATCAGACACCTCTTGGGTCCCCAGTCGTAGCCTTTGTAGAAGAAGAAGTAATAGTATATGTCTTTCTTGTTTTGTGCTCTGATCCAGGGCCATGTTCCAGAGCCAGGTGTCTATTCTCCTTTATTTCTTGTCTTCTGTGACATCTTTGAAGGTATTGGCCAGTTATTTTTGTGAAATGATCTTTAGCTGGAACTTGACTCCTGACACTCAGTGGTAATAATTTGATCAGGCTATATTCTTCAGCACTCTGCCATGCTGGGAAGTTATTTTTCATTCACTGGGCAGGAAGGTATGGCATCTGTTTAGTCAATACAGGTTACCTTTGAGTTTAATATTGGCAATTTTACTATTTTTCCATTAAAGCTTTCATAATAATGTCTGTGGAGAAATATTTTGACACTATCTTGTAACATGAGGGCCTGCTTGTGGGGGTTTCTGTCCTGCCCAGTTCCCACAGCCAGCAAGTCCCAAAGAAAATCACACAGAGGTTTCCATAAGTTATAAACTGATTGGCCCATTAGCTCAGGCTTAGTATTAGCTCTTATAACTTATATTAACCCATTATTCTTTTTTTTTTTTTTCGATTTTCGAGACAGGGTTTCTCCGTAGCTTTTTTTGGTTCCTGTCCTGGAACTAGCTCTTGTAGACCAGGCTGGCCTCGAACTCACAGAGATCCGCCTGCCTCTGCCTCCTGAGTGCTGGGATAAAAGACATGTGCCACCACCGCCCGGCTAACCCATTATTCTTACCTGTGTTAGCCACACAGCTCAGTACCTTTTTCAGCGGGGCAGGTCACATCCTGCTTCTTCAGTGTCTGGACAGGACTCAGGAAGAACTTCCTTCTTCCCAGAATACTCCTGTTCTCATTGTCCTGCCTCTACTTCCTGTCTGATTGTCCTGCCTATACTTCCTGCCTGGCTACTGGCCAATTAGTGTTTATTTAAAACATAATTGACAGAATACAGATAATTCTCCCATACACTATCTGAATATCTTATCATTGTTGGTGGTTCTTGCCTAGAGCAAGAACTGGTCATTAACTTCAGAGTGATGTTTTCTGTTTCTGTAGTTCTGTGCATAGATTAAATGACATCCTACCTTAAGTACAAGCTTCTGTTTCCATCTCTTCATCCATCCTTTCATTTATACTTTATTTCAGCATGAAAGTGTGGACTGTTAGTATAAAGTATATAGGTATAAACTGTTGATATTATGTGTTTTAATGCTAAAGTTATCTGAATTAGTCAGTACGGCTCCGTCAAACTGGCTCCTGTGTCACTATGCTAGGCCTGTCACTGTGCAAGCACCTATTTGCTCTCTGGAGAAGATGCTCCTGGTTCAATTTATACGTCTCTGCACCAACCCTGAAATAAGCCCTTGTTGTTTGTTTGTTTGTTTTTTAAATTGTTCCTGCTAGTGGAATATTTGTAGACAAGATTGAAAAGTCGGTGTGTTTACTGCTACTTTCCACTGCTCTGGAGCAGGAGAGAGCCAGACCTCACATACACCGTTAAACCCTGCCAGCCTAATAAGGCCCCTGGTATCCTGCCCTAGCATTTCGGGCTTCACTTAGCCTCCCCTCTGTGTTTGTAACTCACTTCTCTGATAGGCAGAAACAGACTCCCATTATCAAAGAGCTTTTCAATATTTTATTTTTCTCATTTTTAACATCTATTAATTGAATGAAATAATAGATTCCATTATGTTTTAAACATGTATAGAATATATTTTATTCTCTTCTACCTCCTATAATCATATCCTGCTCCCCTTCCCATGCTCCCCTTCTCCATCTCCAAGCCTTCCTTCTACTTCCATCTCTTCTGTTTTCATTAACTATTGCTGTTGCATGTAAATGTGTGTGTGTGTGTGTGTGTGTGTGTGTACATACACAACTTGTTGCTCATCTGTGTAATATTTTAGGGTTTACCACTTAGTAAATCAGCCAATCAGGCACTTGGAAAAGACTGATTCTCCCTCTCTCAGTAGTCATTAATTGCCTGTAGCTCTTCATGGGGGTGGAGTGGGGTGGGGTTGTGAGATTTCCCCCATCACATTGGCGTGTTAACTGGTATTGGGTCTTGTTTAGGTAACTTGATTATTGAGAGGCTATAGCTTCTCTCATGTATGTCATAGTAGACCTCCTAGTCCTCTGGCTTTTGCAGTCTCTCTATGGTCTATTCTGAGATGTTCCCTTAGCCTTAGAGAGAGGCATGGGCTGCATTGACACTTCACAGTCTGGCTCACTGCGTTTTTACCAGTTGTGGATTTCTATAATGCTCCCTGTCCTCTGCAAAAAGAAGCTTCTCTGATAAAGGGTGAGAGCTGAATTTATCTGAGGACATAAAGGTAAATATTTATAATGTAATTAGAAATTATACTGGTTTGGGAAGGAAGTAGTAACAGGTTTTCCTCTGGGTTCCATGGGCTCACCAGTCATGAGTAGTTGTCTAGGTTTACAGTACCAGGCATGACTTCTCTCCTGGTGTGCAGACCTTAAGTCCAAGTAGACAGCGGTTGGTTTATCCCAGATCTAAGTGCCATTATTGCATCTTTAGGAGCATGTTGCTGTGCTGTAGATGTCACAGCTGGGCAGGATTAGTGCACACCTTCCAGTTCTCAGAGCAGAGGCTTCCAGGGCAGGTCTAGGTCAGTTCCTCAGAGTCCTTTGTTCAAAGTCTATTATGTCTATAGCAATAGGGACTTAACTTCAGATTCTGGGAGGCAGCCAAGGGCAATGATAATAGTTTGTGTTGTTTTGAGGTCTTGGCCTTCCCTGACAACAACTTGAAAGGAGGGTTCTCCTACCTGTTACAGGGGAAAGCCTTATCACCCTAGTGCTATAACTTTGTCTAAACTATATATATGTATGCATGTGTGTATATATGATATAAAATGTATCTTTAGGTAGCCCTTTCTAACATTCTCAGTGTTATTTATGCCTCCTCTGACCCTTTCCCTCTGTATTGCCCTCTTTTTCCCCTCTCTAATTAGATCCTGGGGGGGGGGGGGGGGAGCGTCTTCTTATGTCCTCCTTTGTAGATTCTGAGTCCTGCTACTTCCCTCTTCAGAGCTCTGTCTCCCCTCGCCTGGCCTTCGACTTTCCTAGTTTCTGTGGTTAGTTGAGGCTATATGCTCACATCTGTCTGTGATTAGTCCAGGCTATGTGCTCACATCTGAGGATGTGAAGCTAGGAACTGTAGATGAGAAAGAACATGCGATGTTTGTCCTTCTGGGCCCTCACTCAGTATAATAATTCTAGTTCCAACTATTTACCAGCAGATGTCATGATTTTTTCTTTACAGCTGGAGCGAATTCCAGTGTGCATGTGCACTATGTTTTCATTATTCATTCATCATGGGAAGGGCATTAGCTTGTTTCTGTTTCCTGGCTGTTGTGAACAAAGTAGCAGGCAGTACGGAAAAGCCAGTATCTAAGAAGGAGGTTGTCCACTTGTTGGGGCTGCTCATCTGGTAGATCTGTTTTTAGCCTTTTGAGAATTCTCCAGATTTCCATAGTAGCTGGACCAGTTTGCAGTCCCACCAACAATGAATGAGGGTCCCCTTTCCCCACATCCTTGCCAACATTTTTCTTCAGTTGTTCTGACTGTGGTAAGTTAAAATCTTAAAGTTGTTTTACTTAGCGTTTCCTTAACTCCTAAGGACAATGAACACTTTTGTAATAGTTATTACCCATTTTTATTTCTCCTTTTGAGAATCTCTGTCCAAAGCATTAGTCCATTTTTAATTGCGTGTTCTCTGTAATTTCTGTTAGCCCTCTATCAGATGTGTACCTGGCAGAGGTTCCTCCACATTCTGGACTTCTTCACCTGTTGATTGTTTCACTATCTGTGCACCATTTTAGTCTTACAGGATCTCATTTTTGTCTATTGTTGGCCATTTGTTATTACTTTTTAAATTCCATGCCTGTGTACATGTCTGAGTGTAAGTGTGTGCGAGTGCAGCGCCTGCCGAGAACAGAAGAGGCCATCTAACTCCCTGCAACTGCAGCTGCAGGTGGGTGCTGGGGATCAGACTCAGAGAGGAGCAGCAAGCAGTTAAACTGCTGAACTTCTTCTCTACCCTCGGTGTCTAAGTTTGCTTTTTGTTGCTGTGATAAAACACTGTTGAAAACCAGCTTTGGGGAGGAAAGTGTTTGGTTTATAGGTTACAGTTCATCATCAGGGGAAGACAAGATATGAATTTGATGCAGGTGTTTATTGGTTTGCTCAGTCAGCTTCCTTATACAGCCTGTGCTCTCACCTGCCTGAGGTGCACTGCCCACAGGCCAGTCTGATAGAGGCCTTTGCTCTGTTGATACTAAGTCATTCCAGGTCCCTCTAAATTGATTGTATCAAGTGGACAGATACTAGTCAACATAGCCAACAAATATCCTTTCTCCTTTTTTTTAATTTTATAATATGCATAAAAGAGACTTAGTACTACTAGTCCATACAGTGTGACAATAAATCAACATTTACACATATAAGCTCTGTGCTATATTATTTATATTCCAGTAAAACTTTTTAAAGTATCTGCTAAGTGAGTATTTGTTTACATTCTTGTTGTTTGTACCCAAAAGCATATAGCATTGCAGTCTTGCATTGAGAGGGGTTGTGTCTGATTCTGCTCTTTTTTCAGTGTATTGGGTTCTTTGCATTTGTTTAATTTTCATATGTGGATGGCCCATGTCCTTCCTGATGGACCTTAGCTCACGTTCCACCCAACAGAAAAATGAGTTCCCATAGGTTATGCAACCAAGCATGCTGAACTTCTGCATCATTTGATATTTTGCTCTGACTTTAAGTTTCTCTGATTGTATGAGTAAGCTAATGAGTAAGGCTGAACGTCTTTTCCTGCTTTTAACAATACTTCAAAATGCTTGATATGTGGGGGATAAATGATCTGATCATTTCTCTGGCAGGTTTTTGAACTTTTTTGTTTTTGAAGCATTGTGAATATTCTTTTTTGGGGATACTTTGGGGCTTTGTTTTCATGTGGACAAAATCTGTCAGTCATCTTTTGCATTTGTATCTTGAGTCAAACTTTGGAAACCTTTTCTCATGTCTAAGGCCTGGAAAACCCCTGATCTTCACTCACAGTACCATACAGCTTGAATTTTCTTCTTCATTTAGATCTGTGAGTCTCTGAGGTTATTTTTGTTTGTCTTTTAAGATTTTGTTATTTTTTAACTATGCGTGTACTGACACACTGAGAACGTGAATGCAGTTGTCCATGAGGGGCCACAGCATTGGCTTCCCTGAAGCTGGAGTTAGCAGGGGCTGTGAGCTTGAGTGTAAGGTCTAGGAGCAGAACCAGGTCCTCCCAAGAGCAGCTGGTGGTCTGATTGTCAAGCTATCTCCAATCCAAAATTGTTTTTGCCCCTCTCCACTACATGGCTTTTATTTTTATATGTTTTTCTGCCTCTCTTAGGGTGTTTTTATTTTTTCCATATAAACTTAACTGTCAGCTTGTCTGTTTTTATTGAAAAACTACTAGGTATTTTTTATAAATCTGTAGACTAACTTAGAGATCTTTATGATTCTCAGTTGTCTGTGTATGAGGACTCCCTTTCTTTCTGTTCAGTCCAACTTGTATGTAGTCAAGCGCTTCATACATTTCTTAGTTAATTAATAGGAATTAACCCCCCCTTTTTTTTCTATTGTTGATGCCTAATATGTTTTTGCTGTTGCTCTTTGTTTTCATTGACTTTTTTGAGACAAACTCGCTGTATAGTCTGGGCTAGCCTGGAACTCATGAGAGTATCAGGCTGCGGTGCTTCTGATGCTTCTGGTGGCCTTGACTGCTGTGTAAGTCTGTCCCACTCCATGTGTGGGTTTCTTAAGTCTTTATGTTTTTCCTCCAGTTAGGGGAATTTTCAGGCATTGCTTTTGCAGATATGTTTTCTGCTCCATTATATTTCTGCCATTTATGACTCTAGCTGAATAACAAATAGCCCTTAACACTCATTTGTACATGTGTACGTATAGGTGTGTCAGGGCAACTCTTGGGAGTCACTCTTCCGTTTTGTATCAAGAGTAGACAACAAGCACCTTTACCCACATGGAACAGTTTTTACTGTGATCTGTGTGTTCTGCTGTCTGGACCACTGCCCCACAGTGTCCTGATCTGTAGTGCCCTGCTGTCCCCCACAGTGCTTCAGTCCTGCTCTGAGAAAGCCTCCCTCAGCTGCTGTTAAGGGGCCTTTTTAACAGATGAGTAAGTGTACCAGTTTGGGTTTGCTCAGCTTTCTAAACAGTAGGAACTATCACATGATAGGGTTATCATAATTGCATAAAACGTTTTTCTCTTTTCTTCTACAAACACTATTGTGGGGTCTCTTAAAAACATTTATCAAAATGCAATTGGCATGCAGTAAATTACTAGTGTTTAAAGTTTCGAGTTGAGGAGTTTAGGCATGTATACTCCTGTGCCATCATCAGCACAACCAAGATAAGATAGCCAACACCTTCATTGGACTCAGAATTCCCTCCTAACCTTGTGCAGTGCATTCAGTCTGCTCCCCACTGCAGTCCTCAGGCAGCCACTTGTTGACCGAGGTTTCTCCAGCCCAGTCCCGAAGAATCACACAGAGGTCTACATCAATTAGAAACTGATTGGCCCAGTATCTCAGGCTCTTCTTTTTTTTTATTTATTTATTTTTATTTTTCCATTCAAATATTTACACTTCCTTTCCTCCTCCCATTCCCCTCCCGCTCCCCCACACCACCTCCTCCCTCTCCCTCCCTGCTTGAGAGAGGGCAGGGAACCCTGCCCTGAGGGAAGTCCAAGGCCCTCACCCCTATAGTCAGGCCTAGGGAACTGTGCGTCCATATAGACTAGGGTCCCTAAAAGCCAGAACATGCTGTAAAAACAAGTCCCAGTGCCTTTATCAATGGCTTCTCAGTCAGCCCCCATTGTTAGCCACAATCAGGGAGTCTGGTTTGATCACATGCTCACTCAGACCCAGTCCAGCTGGATTTGGTGAGCTCCCATTAGAACAGGCACACTGCCTCAGTTGGTGGACCAACACCTCACCATCCTGACTTCCTTGCTCATCTTGTCCCTCCTGCCTTCCAACTGGACCTTGGGAGCTCAGCCCGTTGCTCTGATGAGGGTCTCTGTCTCTATCTCCATTCGTCGCCAGACGAAGATTCTGTGGTGATTATTCAAGGTAATCATCAGTGTGATAGTGGGGCAAGGACAGTGCAGGCACCCTCTCCTCTGCTGTCTAAGGACATAGCTGGGGATATCCTCATGGACACCTGGGATCCCCTTTAGAGCCAAGTCTCTTGCCAACCCTAAAATGGATCCCTTAATGTAGGTATCTTCTTCCTTGTTCCTATATCAGCCCTTCCTCCATCTCCACCCTCCCACTTCCCTAAGCTCTTGCCAGTTCTTCCCTTCTCCCTTCCCTCTCCCCATCTCCCCTTCCTCCAACCTCACCCCCCCCCCCATGCTCACAACTTTTGCCCGGCAATCTGGTTTGCTTCCGATTTCCAGGAGGATCTATATATGTTTTTCTTTGGGTTCACCTTGTTATTTGGCTTCTCTGGGCTTCTGAACTATAGGCTTAATGTCCTTGGTTTATGGCTAGAGTCCACAAATGAGTGAGTACATACCATATTCATCTTTTTGGGTCTGGGTTATCTCACTCAGGATAGTGTTTTCTATTTTCATCCATTTGCATGTAAAATTCAGGATGTCATTGTTTTTTACCACTGAGTAGTACTCTGATGCGTATGTGTTCCACGCTTTCTTTATCCATTCTTCCATCGAGGGGCATCTAGGTTGTTTCCAGGTTCTGGCAATTACAAATAATGCTGCTATGAACATAGTTGAACAAATGCTTTTGTAGTATGATTGGGCATCTCTTGGGTATATTCCCAAGAGTGGTATTGCTGGATCCTGAGGTAGATTGATTTCGAATTTCCTGAGAAACTGCCACACTGATTTCCAAAGTGGTTGCACAAGTTTGCATTCCCACCAGCAATGGATGAGTGCTCCCCTTACTCCATATCCTCTCCAGCAAAGGCTATCATTGGTGTTTTTGATTTTAGCCATTCTGACAGGTGTAAGATGGTATCTCAAAGTTGTTTTGATTTGCATTTCCCTGATCGCTAAGGAAGTTGAACATGACCGTAAGTGTCTCTTGGCCATTTGAACTTCTTCTGTTGAGAATTTTCTGTTCAGTTCAAGTCCAAATGGATTAAAGACCTCAATATAAATCCAACCACACTGAACCTGATAGAAGAGAAAGTCAGGCTCTTCTTATTAAATAATTGTTATAACTTAATTATTAGTTAGCCCATAATTCTTGTCTACGTTGACCACGTGGCTTGGTACCTTTTTCGGCGAGGCAGTCACATCTTGCTTCCTCTGTGGCTGGGTCACAACTGCAGACTGAGCTTTCCTCTTCCCAGCATTCTTGTTGCCTCGCCTTTACTTCCTACCTGGTTGTCGTCATTCCACCTATACTTCCTGCCTGGCTACTGGTCAATTGGCATTTTATTAAAAATAATACAAGTGACAGGATAAAAGACCATTGTCCCACAACAACCACTGGTCTGACTTTTATTCGTGCTAATTAATTTGCAGTTCCTAGAATTTAATAGAAACCAAATCATGCATATTACATATTGGGATTTGTTTATTTCATTGAGTGTGGTTATCTTGTTTTATGTTGCTGAGTAATATTCTCTTGTATGGATATTTCAAAATTTATTTGTATATTTATGGATAAATGACTTTACAGTTTTTGGTTCTTATAAATGAAACTTCCAGTAAAGTTCTTTTAAGAAACTTTTCTTCAAAAGTTAAGTGTAGGGGGTTGAAGAGATGGTTCTTGCAGAGGATACTAGTTGAGTTTTCAAAACCCATGTCAAGCAGTTCATCTCCTCTAACTGCCGATCCAGCAGATTGGATGACCCTGCTGGTTATCACACGCATTGCACTCTAGTATCCATACAACAAAGCACGCACATACATACAATTAAAAATAAAACAAATTTTGTTTTAATAAGGTAAGTGTATACCTTTTATATAACCATACCTTATGCAAAAGAAATTACTGTAAACATTTATTCAAAGATTACAATCAGTGTTCAGGGGGGCACAGAGGAGCTTAGGTCAGAAGTATAGTGAGTTAGCAATCAGATTATGTAAGGAGGCAGGAGGGCCTGGATTTTTCCTGGCAGAATTTCTCCTACGAGGGAGACTTTGGATATCAAGAAGTAGAGTGCCTTTCTAAAGACTGAGGGCCCCCAGTTTCTCGCTAGATAGATGAGGGGTGCTATTGCAGTGTGATCTTGAGAGCAGTGAGGTACTGAGACCCAGTGTTGCTGATTCCAAATAGCATGGACAAGAGAAGGCACTCCTGTGGGGGCCACCATGGCTCTCTCTGGAGTTGGGATGGCATTTTTGGCTCCTCGGGCTCTTCAGCTTCACCTTCTATCTCTACCTTTGACTCCTACGTGACTCACTAGGATGGCACTGCACAGACCATGCTTGGCTTATAAACTACTTTCTCCAGAGTCATATGGTACACTGCTCCCAAGCTGAAGTGACACACAGATCCTGATTTCATTCTTACTGGTGTGATATTCCTGAGTTATGTGTAACCGTGAATGATAGGTGAACTTGTGTTTTGTGGCACTTATATGGATACAAAACAGAAGCTCCTTCATGCTGATTTTTAACCCACAGCATGAATGAGAACAAGGTTGTACTAACTGACCTACGTTGAAGCTTCCTGCCGTGCCCGCTCAGATGGGACTGTCACTTTGCTTTCTATAGGTGTGACTGTCATTAAATTTCTTTACTATTTGCCCATATTTGGTTACAAAATAGCTGTCCATGTCACTACAGAGAATTTTTTTCTAGGTTTGAGAAATGAAAACAATTTAAATTTTTTATGAAAGGACTGGAATGATGCCTCAGTGGTTAAGAGCACTGGCTGCTTTTGCAGGGGACCCACCCAGGTTTAACAACCAGCACTCAGTCTGGAATTCCAGATCCAGGGGATTCAGTACCCTCTTCTGACCTCTTTGGGTACCTGAGTACACACATATGTATACACACACACACACACACACACACACACAATTAAAAATAAATTAGATTTAAAAAAAAGACTTCTTTATGCGTGAAAATGCATGCGGTCCGAG